>NC_092707.1:148712550-150067698 GCF_047496885.1 Scyliorhinus torazame | reverse complement strand
AGCAGAGGTAAATGAACAACAATCATATGGACTTGAAAAGCAAAAGTCTAATCCATGGGTCCATGCTGCATTTGTGGATACAGTCCCTCCCTTCTTTCCCATCCTTCCACCAACCATGGGTAATCATTGGTTGTTGGGGGGCAGGAATTGAGCTCCCATGGTGAACGGTGGGTGTGCAAAGATTCAGTGAATACTCATTTCAAGATCCCAATCGCTATGAACCCATCCAGTTGTGGACAGAGGTTCTAACCAGCTCAGCTCTAGCCACTGAAGGCAATAACTCAGGAGCTCTGGAACCACAATACAACTTATGTAACACGTTTACATTAGTAAAATATCCAATAGTGCTCTCCATAAGGTGTCAAATATTGTTTGATAAAGCAAGGCACACAAGCCGATGAGATCAGGTGACCAAAACCTTGATCAGTGTGGTTGGTTTTAAGATCCTGAAGGAAAAGAGGCAGAGAGATTTACAGGGGAATATCAGAGCTTGGAGCCCAGGCAGTTAAAAGCTTGGGCGCGACTCTCCTGAAAAATTTCAAATTCATTTGTGGCAGGTTTTTCAGCCAGCGAGTTCCTCACTGCTATTAAATGACACTTAGTCACTGTTTTGAGCCCTGGGGAGGTTCTCGCCTGTTTAGCCCACACAGATTTCTTTTCCGCATTGGGGGCTACCATTTTGAAAGGGTACCCCGATCTTTGTGAGCTTATGGATTCCCCACACACCCGACCCATGGGCAATGTCACCCCCCATACACATGGGCATTATCCCACCCCCCCCAATTGAGGACACCCCACTTAGGGGTGCCTTGGGGCCCAGTCTTCAGGCACCCCCCCCCCCCCCCCCCCCCCAAGATCCCTGCCCTTCCAGGACTCCCACCCGTCATCCCCCAACCTCCCTACTTACCTGCCCTGCATACTCCCACCCTTCAAACTGCCCCTCCACCCTCCTTTAATGGGCATGGCCTCCCTCACCCCGACAGTGCCCCCTGGCACATGGGCACCCTTGCACTGCTACCCTGACAGTGCTCCTACCAGCTTGGCAGCAGCACCCAGGCACTTTGGCAGTACCAAGGTGCTCACATTCAAGGGGGAGGACCAGGGCGCCACTCTGCACTGACCCTGAACACCCAGGGATCTCCAATAGCCCGGGAGATCCCCTGGGTGCCATTCTGCCTAGTCTACATTCTTGCAGACCAGCACTGATCGGTGTCCAGCTGCAGCCTCCCTGGGGAGGCCGGAGAATCAAGGGAAACCGGTGGATATTGGGCAGGTACCTATTTAAGACCTATTTCCGCCAGCGTCATTTGGTCCTGCCCGTTTTGGGCAGAGTTCCGACTCCGATGCCTCGCAGGACGTGGGTGAATCCCACAAGGCGCGGAGGCTGTCGGGAAGCCTGCGATAGGGCTCTCCCAGAATTCGCCGGTTGCGTTGTGCTCTCGAGCGGAATCAGAGCGGCCAGAGAATCGCACCCATAGCAACCAATAGTTGAGGCATGAAAATTACGGATGTGGAAGAGGCCTGAGTTGAAGGAGCAGAGATGTGGCAGGATCGTTAAAGGAGGGGGATGTAATATAGATAGAGATAGGGAGAGGGAGAGGTGATGTCAGAAAGGGATTTGAAAACAAGGACAAGAATTTTGTCAGAGGCAGGATCATCAGAACCATTCTGTTAAAAGTGTCCCTCACTCACCATTCATCCACTTCCAACCAAAGCACCTGGCTGAAAAGGCACGACCACCAAATGGAAAATACCTGTTACCAATAGCGGAAAAGCTCTGTAAAACCTATTTACAGTATTGAAATACCTGAAGTACATGGTTCAATCATGCAGAATCAGTCACTTCATTCATCAGAATTACGATTTTAAAAAACTGCCTCCCTCTCTGGAAGTACAAACAGCCCTTCTGAATGGCTGTTGGACATCCAGCCCACTTCCTCCTACCACCACCCCCCCCCCCCCCCCCCAAAAAACTCTTGGCGGATTATCCAAAGGGCAGTAACCTCCGATAAAAAAAAATGCTTGGTGTTTAACACGGGTCCAAGTGGAACAGAGAGACTAGAGTGTTGGTTAAGTGGGAAATGGAAACAAACTTTAATATGTCCCAGACTAGGGTCAGGAAACAGGAAGGGCAGATGTCAACCATTTGGGTCATATTTAGGTCATCTATGGTTCCCTATTTATTTTGAAATGTATTTTTGACCCAGGAATTGTTCTGGGTTATATACAAGGCTAAAAGGGTTAAATAGATTAAATGTGGGCAGATTGCATAAACCCAGGGCCTGGTATTCCTTGATTTAGACAGTTGAGTGGTAGATTTATCAAGGTGTTCCAAATAATGAAGGGGTTCAAGAAAATAGATACCGAGATGCTATTTCTTCCAATGGGGAAATCCAAAACAAGGGGGCAAGCATCTTCAAATTAGAGCCAGGCCATTCTGGAGTGAATATAGAAAACACTTTTTCTCACAAAGGGTAGTGGAAATATAAACAGCACAATCAGCATCAACAGGAAAGAATCTCCAGACTACAGGAAATAGGTACTGGGTTCAAGGATGCGTTAACCATACACTCTGGGTGTATCGAAACCACATGGATGGCAGCAATTCAAGGAGGTGTTTCACCATCACTTTGTTAACAACAATTAGCGATGGGCAATAAACCTCATCAGAGACACATCTGCTAAACAATTTCAAAAAAGCATGTGCAGACTAACTCCCTTTAGCCCAACATAAATTCCTCATCATTTACTGTACAGCTGCAAAATGTTAGATCATAATTATAAAATCTCACAGCAATCCAATTTCTCAGTCTCGGTTCCTCTCCGTCTCCAGATTACGGTTTCACTGACACAATAATTAAAGGCCTTTCGCCCCAGCTGATATTTATACTTGTGTTAGGTTACAACCAAAGTGTAACATCAACGAGGGGCTCCAGGTCTTTGCCTCCTGATGCTTCATTTAGTCACCACATGGATTTCTGCTCTTCCGGTGTCTGTTCCTGTGAGACCTATAGCATTCTGGAGAGTAGCAAAACTGCTCTCATTCGCAGTGCCTAACATTGCAGCCAAGGGAAATAATTGAGGCAGATGGGACCAATACGTGGATCCAAACGTTGATGTTCGACAATGCGTAGGCGGAGCCTCTGAAGTGGCTAAGTGCAGAAAAGGACAAGGGAGAAAACACAGTCCATATATTGTCTAACCATGATACCAGCAGTCAATGGCTAACACACTTGTTTCTGCGTCAAATGATAATTCCGCTCCAGGAAGCTGACTACATAATCCAAGCTGACACTCACTGCAGTACTGTGGGAGTGCAGCACTGTCAGAGGTGCCATCTTTGGGATCAGACATTAAATAATAATTTTTATTCGTGTCACAAGTAGGCTTACATTAACACTGCAATTAAGTTACTGTGCAAATCCCCTGGTTACCACGCTACGGCACCTGTTCGGGTACACTGAGGGAGAATTTGGAATGTCCATTTCACCACCTAACAAGCATGTCTTTTGGGACTTGTGGGAGGAAACCGGAGCACCTGGAAACCCACGGCGACACAGGGAGAACGTGCTTGAGGGCCCACCTAACCTCTCAGGTTAGTGTTAAAAATCCCATTTTGAAAAAGAGCGGGGAATTCCTCTTTGCTGATATTGCATGTAAATACAGATTCTTTGTCTTTAGCCCATGAACTGTTGCTCAGCACTTGAACAGCTTCCAAGAATCCAATCACTCTGGTACAAGATTTATTTTGGTTTGTTTATGTTGAAATGTTGAGGCAATGACTCAATTCAAAGACAGTGGGAGAACTGCCAACTGCCTGGTTTTAATTTGTGTCTCAGAGGAGATGGAGGAAGAGGTGGATTATTTATACAGAACCGAAATCATGCACAGAGCACCAGAAGCATAAAATCTAAACAAGCACTAAGTTATCAACAGTGCCCCGAAAATGCTCTGTCCACCGACAGCCCCATTCCCTGACCTTGACAGATAAAGCCCCCTGAGATGAGAAGGGAGGTGGTCTTGCACCTTGTGATCAATCCCCAGTTTCAAACTGCAATCTCTGGAGTTCACTGACCTGGAACAGGGTGTTAATATTACCACCAACCCCAGCAGGGTACTCGGACAACAGCGAGTGAGTTGGGTTCTGCTGTGTTAAGCGTCGTTTCCCATTTCACCACCAGTCTGGATGCTTCCCCGATGACCCCGACTGTCAAAAATTACATTTGATGATGACCATGTGCACTGGTTTGCCACACCTACAGAATTACAGCCCAGAGAGGGGAAGAATTGAAACAGCTGCTGAGAATCCTACAGCTGTTTTTAGTCGCTCTTTTCTCCCCCATATTAAAGATATTTTCCATTTCCTTCCCAAGATTCTCAGCACAGACCCTGCCCCAGTGATCTCACACACATGCCTGGACTCTGAATTAATTCCCCATCTCACTTCCCCACTCTCACAATCATAGCTCCCGTCTCTCTCTGCCCTAGACATACCTCCCTTGTTAACATATTGTCAAATATTCCAATATAAACACAGCAGCTTCACCCCAACCCCTCACCGCAATCATTGGTCCCAGAGGCACAGTCATTGCCCACAAATGATTACTTCCTCCTTGTCAATCCCAATCTGTTCATTTGCTTTCCATTTCTGTAACCCAGCAAGGATTAAGTTGTTATTAATAAGTAAACACAAGAGACACATGAAAACAGACACCCGGCATACGTTCAAAACATTTCATATCTTCCTGGAAGACGTTATTTAATATTTTGGCAGAAATTCTTATTGGTCCAGACTGGGGACAAGTGAGAGAGTCAGAAAGAGAGAGAGAAAAAGAGATAATGTGAATAAACAAGAGAAAAATACAAAAGAATATGGGTGAAAAGGGAGTTAAGAGCATTGAGTGCACAGGCAAAGAGTATAAATGAGAGCAAAGCATTTCCTGAATGGTTGCTGGGTAACCTTGGAGAGACAGACGCCACAATAACAATCAGCCAGAAAACTAGCTCCCCAAATTTGCTTAAACAAAGCTGATTAAAGCATTGCACACTAGAGAGAGGCAGTAGCAGATGGAGGAAGGTGGAGGAAGTCTGCATTTTCAATCTCAAAATTTTGCCAGACTTGCAGGCAGCCCAGTGAGAGTTCACAATGAAAATACAAACTGGACGTCTTTTCCCAGAGCAGTTAGTTTAACAACCAATGTGCTGTGTCGATCCTGAAAATAGGTGGGGAGCTTACACAAACTCAGGGATGCCAGGGATCCATTAAGTGGCTGCAATCCACAACCTATCTGTGTATTTGAGTTTGAAACATGCTCCCAACAGAGATATTAACAATGGATCAATGAATGTGCCTACCCGTGTCCCACCAGAGGCAATGAACACCCATATCACATCTGTGGCACCAAGGGCAATGCCCACATCCAATGTATGGAGATAATCAGCCAATATACCAAATTCCATCTGCTCCTTTAAGCTGGATATCATAGAAAGGAGGTAACTTCAGCCTGGGTTCCACTGTTGGGTCCCATCCTCTCAAACAGCAAGATTATTGGCACTAAACATTTAAATGTTTAAAATTGTAACAAGACACAATGCCAACCTGATAATTTCTTAAGGGCAGCTATCGCCCATGCCAACCCCCCTGACTTTGTGCGCTTAGTCCCAATGTCACATCATTGATTCACCCAAACAATTGTTCTCACACTAAAGATGAGAAGATTAAAACAATATCAACCCAAAGTTCCTCCCCTCAGTTAGTTCAGGAGTCCTTCACTTTCCCCATGGCCCAGTGCATCCAATTAGCTTTCCAGCATTACAAAGGCAATTCCCAGGAAGCACAACCCACCCAGAACAATCCTGAACAGCAAAATTCAATTGAAAACAAAAGAACTTTTTCCAGTCAGACGTTGGTCAAATATCTGGGAATAGTCAGGAAATGGAATTGGTAGATTGGTCCCATTCAATGATATTCCAAAGCCCAACAGTGTTGAGCTTGCCTTAGTTGTGAGCCACTCAAGCCTCCCCACCCCCTCCTCCATGGCTTTGTGTCCTTGATCCAGTGACCTCACCCCAAAGAATGGTTGTTTGGATTTAAGTCAATTATGGAATGACTAATCGTGTGGAATGACTAATCGTAAAATAATTAACAGTTTACATGGAAGAAAGGCAATAGAATTGGAGAATTGGCAGCAAGCTCCCGATAAAGTAGCGAGGCTGAGCAGGCAGAAAATCTGTTACGGTTTCTAAAAGACTAACACAGGTGCACGATTTGGTCCGCACGCAGGGGAGCGAGTTGCTTCAGCGCTGCCTCCATTCACCGTCTTTGGCCAATCGGGAGCAGATGGGATCTCAGTCAAGTTTCAGGAACTTCCGCACATCGCTGGTTTCCACCGCCTCGACAAAATCCTCGTAACCCTGTGGGAAGTAAGAGTCAACTGCCGTCACTACGACCTGCATCTCGCATTAGGATTGGTTCATAAACATTGCTATTGTCTGCATCTGGCTAAGCCTCCGGGACGACTATTCCAACCACCTGCAGTCAGCCTCCCACCTTCTCTAAACTTCAGCTTATCCAAATCTCTGCAGTCCATGTCCTAACTTGTACCAAGTCCCATTCTCCCATCACCCCTGTGCTCAGTGACCTCCATTGGCTTAAAGTCTGGCAACATCTACATTATAAAATTCGCAAACTTGTTTAGAAAACCCCCATGACCTTGCCCCTCCCCATCTCTGTACCTCTTCCAGTCCACCTAAAATCTTGACGCTCCTCCAGCTCAGGTCATTTGGCCAACCCAAGTTTGATTGCTCCATCATGGATGTCTGTGCCCTCAGCAATGTTTGCCCAAAGCTCTGGAATTGCCTCCCTAAACCTCTCCGTCTCTCTTTTCTCCTTTAAAACACTGCTTTGAACCTAACTGATTGTCTGAGCTTACACGCCTGTCCCAATATCTCCTCCAATTTTGTTTGATTGTTGTTCCTGTGAAGGACCTTTGGCCGTTTTACATTGCAGGTGCTGTCTAAATACTGTCTGCTCTTGTTGATCAGATAAAAAGCAGATTAATCTTTTCTGTTGAACAAACCGCGAGGGCAAGGTGAAAATCGGAGACTCTTGCGGTGGTCAAGAGCTGTAGCTGCCATTGTATACTGGTCCAATGCTGATCCCACTCCAATCCCGAGTCGGATCAAGCCTTCACCGCTTACCCCAGACTCCCACCCACCAAGTTTCACCCCTCATCACCCTGAAAGCACAAAGCACCACCCTGGTCCTGACCCCTTTTGCCCCACTCCACAACCCATGGTTTAATGCAGTTGCAAACTCCTCTTGTTCTTTGACCAGTTACTTGGCATTGAGCCACCATGCCCAAGAACATCCTGTTCACGGGTTCCTGAGTCAACAACTCGATATCAAGTAAACACACAGTGCCCGACTCAAACTCAACAAAATCTGTCTAGTGCCAGACAGGCCTCGAACTCCCTTTATAATGAAAGGAAAGACCTTAAGGATGGAACCGGCATTTCACACACTGCTTCACAGCCCCAATATCCCATCCCCATTGAGATGCAGTCACAGAGCAATCCAAGAATTCCTGCACAATCCATGCACAAGTCGATCCCTTTCAGTTAACGAGTTTACATGGGTGTACAAAAATTAAAAGGGTTGCTGTGCACTTACACAAATCACCCGCGCACTCCCAAAAACATTTTTTGACCCCCACCTCGCTCTACCCTTACACACACTCCTCCCTGTTCCGCACTCACATTAAACCCTGTCAGGTGTGTGCACGCACACACACCATTCCTCACACACTGTGGGGTAGGAGCCCCCGAGGTCCCTCTGTCAGCCAGTCACTAGACTTCTCAACAGATACACATTAATATTAGTTTAAAATTAAGATTTTTGTGGAAGAAACTGAACGTCTCACATGGCTGCACATGTGGAGTGGACAGTTATCTCTGCTGACTAATGCTGTTTGGAATGGTGATTTTTTTTGGGGGGTGTAAGGTTCTGGAGGAGTGCATCAAATGTCTGTTCTACTGTGGTGCATCATTGTTGCTGATTTGAAACCACTGAACACAGTACAGGCCACA
This sequence comes from Scyliorhinus torazame, assembly GCF_047496885.1. Classification (NCBI taxonomy): domain Eukaryota; kingdom Metazoa; phylum Chordata; class Chondrichthyes; order Carcharhiniformes; family Scyliorhinidae; genus Scyliorhinus; species Scyliorhinus torazame. Next base: position 150,059,610 of record NC_092707.1, on the reverse strand, counting down.
CCAATCGTACCCCACAGTGCTGCTCGCCATTGAAGATCTGAGGGGGCAAGGCTTGGGGGTTTCCAGACTTGGTCCGCATCTCCTCCTTTAAAGAGCTGTTCTGTGCAATGTCGATCATTTCATACTTGATGCCTTTACCGTCCATGACTCGCGTCACCTCCGATTGCTGGGATTTCACCTGAACAGATTGAACAAAACAGGAGCAAAGTATCAGTCTCCTGTCGACAGTCAGAAACTCGCACCAAGGGGCAGCTCCTTACTGCACGAACGGTTACACACCTACTCTTTACCTTTACAGCCCTCCTCCCCATTCCTTTCTTTACCCCACCATCTCGACAACTTCCTCCAGCCCGACAACCCTCCAGGATTTCTGTATGCCTCCTATTTTGCTATCTTATGCATCCCCAATTAAATCACTCCACCATTAGAAGCCGTACCTGAGCCGTCCAGGCCCTAAAACATTTGGAATTCCCTCTTTAGTCCTTTGCAGCTCTTTATCTCCCTCCTCTCTTGAGAAACTCTGGAAAAACCTCTCTCTTTAACCAGCTTTTGGTCACATCCCAATAGCTCCTCCTGTGGCTTGCTGTCGAACTTTGATAGTGTGCCTGTGCAGCACCTTGGGAGACATTTTACTGCGTTAAAGGGGCTTTGTAAACCCAAGTTGCGAAGAATGGAAAGGTTTTTGTGCCTGGCACGGGAGAGCACAAAACGGTCCCTAACTGAGCAATGTCTTTGACCGATCCTTGTGCCGATACACCATCAGTCATCAGTCTCACTACAGAGCTGCCCGACACTGCGCTCTCTCGCTTTGGCACAGTCAGGGTTGTTTTGCCTCTGCCCACGAGATTATTTGATGCGAAGACTGGAACCTCCAATAACCAGCCAGCTCTGAAGCTAGTGAGAGACAGCAAGAGAGAGAGAGAGAGAGGGCACATCTGTTTTCAGACCTTTCAAAACAGTCTGCAAGAGGCAGCTTCCTACAAACTGCGGCGCTCAGCCTGAAATCCGTTTTCTCCCCTCAATTGTTTTTGTCTTTTTTCTGGCAGGATTTTGCTCTCCTCCAGATGTTTCCGGAACAATTCTCTAGCCATCTGTGAAATAAGACAACACATTCCAGTCTCATGCACGGTCAGCTCCCATGGACTGCACACCTGAACAGGACTGCCCTTTTACACGGGGTATAAAATATGCTTTTAAAACTCATTAGACCTCCGAAAGACCAAAAACTCTCAGCTGTAAGAGCGAGCAGGGGTCATGAAACAGAATGGACAGGGAGCTGAGAACTTTTTAGGGGGTCAACGTGCCCGTCTTTAAATAAGCACAGGGGCTGACGACTGATGAGACAGGAAATAAAAACAAAAGGCCAGAAGCAAGGGAAATGGTGAGAAAACATAGGAGAATTTAAACATAGAAACTTTCAAAAGATTCATCGCATAAATAATTTAGGTAAATAAAAGTCCTTAAAAAGGATCTGTAACAATCAGTGATTAAGCCTCATGACATGGTATCTTGCTGTGGGCAGAATCCAGAGGTCAGAGGTAGCACCTCAATGAGTAACAATTAGCTCGATGCTGCCCCTTACAGGTCAACTCATGGTTCAGCACCTTTGTGGCTGAATGAGGTTCATCATTCTGTTCATTCCACCCTCAGTGCCAATTAAACATACCGGGTGGGGTTCAAAACCTTACAGGAAAGTAAAGAAAAGTCATCAAAGTCCCACTTTATATAACACCAAACCCCATCTCTCCCACTGAGACCCCTCCCTCCCCTCACCTCTCCCAGCAACACCTCCAACTTTAAGACCATTTATCAACTTCCAACTTTATTAATCTTTTACTATGAAGATCAAGAAATAATGTTTCATTGTGATTAAAATTCTCTGTCCATCATGTTGCTCAGAATTCTCTGAGATTTCCACGAATTTACCTACATTCAGACTTTTCACATGCTCACAGGTATTAATTATCCTGTCCTGCAGAACACGCTATTGTACCTGTGCCAGCTCGCATTGTGACCACTGCCTGAGTTGACAGAGAACAGCAGGTACAAGGTCTGGTGCCAGCCTGGATGGGTTTGCGCTGCACTGAGTTTTGGGCACCAATGCAAAGTCCTAAGTGTAAGCAGGTGGGTGACAATAATAGTCTGAGTTCCCAAGTTTGGATGGTTGGTGATGGAAATGGGAAGAGGACATACAGCCCCCTGAATCTGATCTACCATTCAATTTGGTCATGGCTGATTTGAATCTTAACTACGCTTATCTGTTTAAGTCCATAACGCTTGAATAACTTTAACAAAAAGCTACTGATTCCCAGTTTTGAAATGAGGGAGAGGGTCCTATATTTTCACTATCCCTTGTGTGAAGAAGCACTTTTTAACATCCTCACGAATGGCCCAGCTCTAATTTTAATGTCTTTGAATATTTTTAAGGTAAAGATAGATGGATTCTTGATAAGCAAGGGGGTGAAAAGCTATTGGGGTGAGGCAGGAATGTGAAGTTGAGGTTAAATTCAGATCAGCCATGTTCTCATTGAATGATGGAGCAAACTCAAGTGGCCTACTCCTAATTCATGTGTTCATATGGCCCCTTGTTTAGGACTCCCTATGAGGGGGATTTTTTCTATCAACTACTTTAATCATCTTAAATCAATTTGAAGAACAGTTTCACTGAAATCAGAAAAATAACTAGCATTCCAAATCATCAAACACCGAGACAGAGTAAGAATGAGAGAGAGAGAGAGAGAGAGAGAGCTTCTTATTGCCGGTTTATATATCAGCTGTCCATCCTCAAAGGCAACAGATTCCTTGGATCCTGAGAATAACACTGAGAAGCCAAGACAGAGTCTCTCTACAATTAACACAAGTCTTCAATTCAGTGATTCATTTTTGTGGTTTGACTCAAAACATCAATTCATAAAAATTGTAGCGATGAGAATTTTTTTCATTTTACCCAGTGAGTTGTGGTCTGGACTGCGCTGACTGAAAGGATGGCAGGAGCAAATTCAAAAGGGAATTGAATAAATACTTGAAGGGGAAATGTTTGAAGGGCAATGGGGAAAGAGGAGTGTGAAATTAATTGGTGTGCTCTACCAAAGGACCATCATAGTTTTGATGGGCTGAATGGCCTCCTGTGTGGAATCAGAATGATTCTCGACTGAAAACTGAAAACAGAGCAGGAGCTCAACAAAGGGAGGCAGAGAGCAAAGTTCCCTCACCAGTGTCAACCAACCTTCAAAATAATCTAGGAGTTTCTGTTTGAATAATTTCTGCTTTATCTTCATCAAACAAACTGGACGAGTGGAAAATGAGGGAAGCTGGTGAGTTTGACAGATCCCCAATGATTTCACGCTGAAGAGATACCAAAGAGGAGAGGCCAGTGACATATACAAATATCAACAAACTGCTTTTAAAAGGAGCAAGGATTATTTGGCTCTAATAAAAGGTTATGAGACCAATAAGTGCAAATAATTATACACTGTAAGATTACATTAGATTCCTGTAGACTGTTTATGTGAGAGATATTCTTTCTTGTGATTCTATGGCTCCATAGCAGATTTTTAAAATTATCTGTTCATGGGATGGGGCGTTGCAGGCTATGCCAGCATTTATTGCCCATTCCTAATTATCCTTGAGGGGCAGTTAAGAGTCAACCACGTTCCGGTGGAGTCACATTTAGGCCAGACCAGGTAAGGATGGCAGATTTCCTTCCCTAAAGGACATCAGTGAACTAGATGTTTTTTTTTTTTTTTTTTTTTTTACAACAATCGACAATGGTTTCATGGTCATCACTAGATTTTTAACTAATTCAAATTTCACCATCTGCAGTGGAGGGATTTGAAACTACATCCCTAGAGCAGTACGCTGGGTCTCTGGATTACTAGTCCAGTGACAACACCACTATGCCACCGCCTCCCCAAGTTGAAGATGGGATGCTGAGGAAGAGTCACCCTGGGGTGAGACTGCTGCCACTTTAAAAATCCAGAGTAGGTATGGAAACCAGATTTGTATTTCAAGAATATTTTAACAGCCAAGTTCAGAAACCGCCAAATGGAGATTCTCTGGATAAATTTCAGTTCAGCAAATCTAGCATAAAGGATACATTGCCCAGAAAGCTGTCTTTCAGCCAGGAGTCTGGAGGAGGGTTAAACTAGTTGACAACGAGTTGTAAAGTGCCTGGGTTGGAGAGGGTTATAGCAGGCGTGTGGATTGCTTGCAAAAGATTGAGGCAAAACAGCCCTTTTTGTTTTTTAAAAAGCCATTCCTCAGAGCTACACCAGGAAGCCAGAAAACAGCAACATCTAGAATTCTCTCAAAGTCAAACTTAAGCTCCAGGTCTCAGAGCAAAATCGTTCAGGCACGTTTCCAACAGGAGCAGGTCTGCTCAACAAACTAAATGTGTTTTTTTATAAACCAAGTTCAGCCAACTGGCTAAATAAAATAAAAGTAGCTAAAAAAAAATCAATAGCATATAATATTGAGCAGTTTCATTTGCTGACATCTGTCTTGGATTGATAGCTGATGCTGACTGCGGGACAAGTCAGCAAGGTTTTTAAATCCTCGGCTTTATAAATTCAGGTCAATATATAAGAGCAGGAAAGTTATGATTACGTAAACAAAACACCAGTTTAGCTTCAACTGGAGTATTGTCTCCAATTCTGGACGCCACACTTTAGGAAGGATATTAAAGGCTTTCCAGAGGGCTCAAATGTGTCTATAGACAATCTGATTCAAGTATCAGATTGTATACAAAATTATGAGGGGCAGTATACAAAATTATGAGGGGTTAGTATACAAAATTATGAGGGGCATAGACAGAGTGGATAGTCAGAGGCTTTTCCCCAGGGTAGAGGGGTCAATTACTAGGGGGCATAGGTTTAAGGTGAGAGGGGCAAAGTTTAGAGTAGATGTACGGGGCAAGTTTTTTACGCAGAGGGTAGTGGGTGCCTGGAACTCACTACCGGAGGAGGTAGTGGAGGCAGGGACGATAGGGACATTTAAGGGGCATCTTGACAAATATATGAATAGGATGGGAATAGAAGGATACGGACCCAGGAAGTGTAGAAGATTGTAGTTTAGTCGGGCAGTATGGTCGGCACGGGCTTGGAGGGCCGAAGGGCCTGTTCCTGTGCTGTACATTTCTTTGTTCTTTGTTCTTATCACAGACAGAAATGCAACGGACAAGAAATATATGCAGAAATACCATTTTTTAGTCTAAAGGCAACTCATACTCAATGATGTAGATTAAATAACATCTGCCACTGACCCACCAAATTATATATCTAATAGGAGCTTCAGATTTATTCTATCCTTTCCTTTCCCCACCCCATCCTACACCACCCAATCCTATTCGGAATGATCTCTGAACTGGACTAGTTTACCATTTGGGTGGCATGGTGGCACAGTGGTTAGCACGGCTGCCTCACAGCACCAGGGACCCTGGTTCAATTCCAACCTTGGGTGACTGTCTGTGTGGAGCTTGCACATTCTCCCCATGTCTACGTGGAGCTTGCACATTCTCCCTGTGTCTGCGTGGGTTTCCTCTGGGTACTCTTTCCTCCCACAGTCCAAATATGTGCAGGACTGGGGCTGGTTTAGCACAGAGGACTAAACAGCTGGCTTGTAATGCAGAACAATGCCAGCAGCGCGGGTTCAATTCCTGTACCGGCCTCCCCCAACTGGCGCCAGAATATGGCAACTAGAGGCTTTTCACAGTAACTTCATTGAAGCCAACTTGTGACAATAAGCGATCATTATTATTATTATTAGGTGGATTGGCCATGCTAAACTGCCCTTGGGTGTCCAAAGGTTAGGTTGGGTTATGGGTTTGCGGGCCTGGGTATGATACTCTTTCAAAGGGTCGGGGCATACTTGATGGCCTCCTACTGCACTGTAGGAATTCTATGATACAGCAAATTTCTGAATCAATGTCACATTTGGACTGAAATGATATACAGCAGATTTTTTAAATCCTTATTCTTTCGTGGGATGTGGGTATCGATGCCAAGGCCAGCATTTGTTGCCTATCCCTATTTTCCCTTGAACTGAGCATCTTATAGAATCATAGAATTTACAGTGCAGAAGGAGGCCATTCGGCCCATCGAGTCTGCACCGGCCCTTGGAAAGTGTACTCCACTTAAGGCCATGCCTCCACACTATCCCCGAAACCCAGTAATCCCACCCAACCTTTTTGGACACTAAGGGCAATTTATCATGGCCAAGCCACCTAACCTGCACATCTTTGGACTGTGGGAGGAAACCGGAGCACCCGGAGGAAACCCACGCAGTCACAGGGAGAACGTGCAGACTCCACACAGTGACCCAAGCCAGGAATCGAACCTGGGATCTTGGAGCTGTGAAGCAACTGTGCTAACCACTGTTCTACCATGCTGCCCACCTTGTGAAGCCATTTCAGAGGGTAGTTAAGAATCAACCACATTGCTGTGGGTTTGCAGTCACATGTAGGCCAGACGAGGCGAAGGAAGCAAATTTCCTTCCATCAAAGACATTAGTGAACCAGATGGGTTTTTACGACAATCAATGATTGTCACCATTACTGAGACTAGCTTTATATCCCAGATTTATTGATGGAATTTAAGTTCCACCAGTTGACTTAGTGGGATTCAAATCCATGTCCCCAGGGCTTTATCCTGGGCCCCTGGATTATTAGTTCAGTGACATTACCACAACACCACCATTTCGCCATCACCACGTTGCTCTATATTGGCTCCGGCTGAGGCGGAAATGGACAGATTTTAAAACCCTCATCCTCAGTTCAAATCTTTCCAGTCTCCCTCAACTCCACTAGTCTTACAATCCTCTAAGATATCTCCATTCCTCAAATTCTGGTCTCTCGCCCGTCTCGATTTTAATCGTTCCACAACTGGCGGCTGCGCCTTCAGCTGCCTAAACCCAAAACTCTGGAATTCCTTCCATATATCCCTCCTCCTTGAAGCTCCTTATAACCGCTCTCCTCTCTCTGACCAAGCACTCAGTCACCTATCAATATATCTCCTTTGCGTGGTTCAATGTCAAATTTTGTTTGATAATGCTCTCATGAAGTGCTTTGGGACAAGGTGCTTTACAAATGCAACTTCTTGTTGTCCGTGTCTGAAACTCTGTTGGTCCATTAAGTGACGGAGAAAATAGTTCCTATTTGTAATGGAAAAAAAAGAGTATCTTAAACGCACATGTACACACTGCCCCAAATGCCCTAGGGGCTTTTCACAGTAACTTCATTAAAGCCTACTTATGACAATAAGTGATTATTATTTTTATTATTATTATGTGGCTCACAGGCCACTTCTAAAGGTATGTAACAGGAAGGATCTCTAAAATGTAGCATGAAAGGAAAAAATAATAAATCGTATTTATCACAACTGATGTCAACTCTTCTCTCAAAGATTTCACATGGAGACAGGGCCCTTTTAACTCAACTGTGCTGCTGCTCACAATTCCCAGTTAAAAATCAATCCCTAAAAAATGACCTGAATATCAGAACCAATATTAAATTCCATTAAGGCTCATTAATGAGTCAGCCTAGCTCTGATTTAGTCATGCTCCCAGTGGAACTGGCTGATCTAGTCAAAATTGTACATTTTTAAAATCCTATTCCTCGCAGTGATCCTCCCGTCCAGCAAGAGGCACACAATGGGCTATTGAGGGAAGAAGATAAATCAGGAGAAATTTCAAAGATTAGTTTTTTGGGAAGCTTTTAAGAGCGAGGCAAGGCTGAGGGTTACAGTGGCTGAGACACTAATGGAGCTGAGGTCCAGGAATGATCGGGTGTCGGGAGTAGGTGGTGTGGTTGCTGGTGGGAGTGGGGTGGGGCAAAACTAGCGACTCAATTACAATGCTGGTGATTTCAAAGCGGCGGTTGCTTTAAGCTCGTTGGCCGATGCAATGGCATAAATACAGCTTCCAGATCGCTGAGGCCGGGTCTTGCCCGGTTACTATGTATCTCTCAGCTGCAACCTAACAGTTTACAATGTTGCATTTCCAGTTTTTTCTCATTTTCTGCAGCTCCGACACTGGGTGTGCCAGTTTCTCTCCTTCACTGCTCCGAAACATGATCAGTTTCAGGGTTTCTGCATCCCCTCCCCCTTACTAGAACCCCCTTTCTCCCATCCCAGTTACACACATACTCACCTCCCTGGAGCCGGTCACAGTCGTGTAATACACTCTCACACTCATCTCTGCTGCTCTCACCCTCAACACTGACACTATCATCCGAGCAACACTGCACCATGTGATTGAAGCGGGCCAATTGGAACAGTTGCCCCTCCTCGCTTTAGGGTAAATTTAGGGACCCTCTCTAAACGAAAAACAACTCCAGTGGCTCTGAAATACATGATTTATAATTCCCAATTCATCTAATATTCAAATAAATAAAAAGCCACTGAGTGCCATAAAGCAAAGCAAAGAAAAGGTGAAATGTACATGACCTAAAAGATCTGCCTATCATTTAATGAGAAGGTATTACAACGGTGTAGAGCACAGAATCTCAATTTAGTTCTACTTTAGGCACCTCTTCATTAGAATCAGAGAATCCCGACAGTGCCTAAGAAGGCCGTTCAGCCCATCGAGTCTGCACCGACCTTCTAAAAGAGCACCCTTTATAGGTCCAATCGCTCTTCCTATCCCCATCGGGCAATTTAGCTTGGCTAATCCACCTAATCTGCACATTTTTGAACTGTGGGAGGAAACCAGAGCCCCCAGAGGAAACCCATGCAGTCACGGGGGGAAAGTGCAAACTCCACAGTCACCCAAGGTCAGAATCGAACCCCGGTACTGTGAGCCAGCAGTGCTAACCCCTGTGCTGCCCAACTTCATCAATTATTCCCACACAGGCCAGATAAGGGTAAAGCTTCATCCACACTGTCTCATTAAGCACTCAGAAACAGAGTAAAATTCCCTCCACCCAACATATTTGGTTAGTTTTGCTGAATATGGCTCCGGTAGCTAGTGAATCATGTTTGTTTCCAATCAGTCTTCCCTCCTGAAAACATGATCAGCAAGATACTAAATAAATACCAATGCCCGTAGCAAAAGCAGCAGCTAATTTGTACACAGCAAGATCTCACAAGCAGCAATATGATTATATATTTAGGGATGCTGACTGAAAAATGAATATTGACCAGGTAACACACTGCTTAAACACTGAAGCAATTAGATAAAAGAAATTGGTGAACAAATGAGCTATTTTAAAATGATCCATTTAATACACATCAATGTGGAGAGTGCAACAAATCCACGGCTGAGGGAGTAATCCAATTTAATCTCCATTCCGCTCCTAAAGAGCACCAAGTTGGATTTCAGTGGTTACTCTCCAGTGCCATTCTTGATATGAGCCTAAACACATTAAATTGGCTCCTTTCCTTATTTTCCATGAGGGATACGGCACAAGGAAGTGCTGAGGGTTTTGACCAAGTATGGTATGACCGGTATAGGCTTGAAAGGCCGAAGGGCCTGTTCCTGTGCTGTTTTGTTCTTTATAACTGGATCGAGATTTTAAGCACAAAAGTGGAAGATTTGATTTTGTTTCCCTGTTTTGGGATGCTGAATCAAACATAACACCCTAGGGAAGAGCTCACTCACAGATCAAAAATCAATCCCAAGGCCACCCAGTGTACCATCTGGCATATTTTATCCAAGTGAATGCAAAATGGATGAGTTCTGTAATGGATATGGATTTCTGGTCGATTCCACCTCAATATTGACTGGCTGGCCAGGTAAGAACAGAATAACTCGGACACAAAAACTTTTCAAACTAGCAATATCAAACATAGCACATATTTAATTTGGTTTAACGTTTGATTATGTACTTATTACTTTTGGGGACAAAGTGACAATTCAACTGTTCACTTTGTAATTTGTGTTTATAATTGGTAATGTTATTTTCTTCACACATTACTCGATGGCAAGAGGTAAATTTTATTCAATTTAATGTTTTCTTCAAACAACTACATTTATATAGTACCGTTAACAAAGTAAATACATCCCAAGGCATTTCACTGGGGTGTTCTCTGTTATTAGGCTGCAAATAGTGAGTGGGAGTTCAAAAAGATACTTAAAAGAGGGGTAGAGAGGTGAAAATAAGAACGTACGAGAGACCAGGATCGAAAAAAACACAACAAAAAGAGGAATCGGGAAGAGAGAACAGAGCTATCAAAGAGTCATCCAGACTCGAAACATTAACTCTGTCCCCTCTCAACTTCCAGTGGTCACACATGAGGTGGCTCCTGCCTGAGGTTTTCTGGCCCTTTTGCCCATTTTACAGGAGTGGTGCAGATGGAAAAGTGGTGAAGTAGAAGAACTAAGTATTCTCCGGTGAGGATGTTGAAAGTTACCAGATAAGGAGTGTGTGAAACAAGGGGCATTCTTCGGACCTCGCAGGAGGGGAAAGGATGGCGAAGGGACCTGTGACATTGTTGCCCGCTCAGCAGTCGACAGGCAAGTTGGAGTTCCTATGGGCCGAATTTAAAAAGCAAAGGCAGGCAGACAGAGGATTTTGCGGGAGTGGCAGAAGCAATTTGGCAACCCTGGAGAGAGTGGAATAACGGCTGAAGTCGGAGAATGCGTTGATCCAGAAGATGGAGGAGACTGTTGCTGACCACGAAGATCAGATTGCCTCTTTGGAGGCAGAGATGTTGATTATGGGGCAAAATAAACTGAAGGCCAAGCTTGATGATCTGGACAACAACTCCATTTGGCAGAACTTGAGGATTGTAGGGCTGCCTGAAGGCATTGAGGGTGTGAGAACCACGGAATCCATGGCAAAAATGTTCAAACAGTTGGTGGTAGAGGGCGTCTTTCACTGTCCTCCTGGAATGGACCAGGCCATTGGTCATTGAGGAAGAAGCCGAGAGCTGACAAGCCACACTTGTTATGTGTGACACACCCGATCTCCAGTAAGGGTAGGATTATGGAGATGCTGAGTACATTTGGCTCATTTTGGGGTACAGACTAAACGTGGGGAAGAGTGAGGTGTTCCCAGTGAGTTCCTAGGGACAAGGAAGGGGCCTGGAGGAATTGCCGTGTCGGCTGGTCAGATTGAGTTTCCGGTATCTGGGAATACAGGTGGCACATAGCTGGGCTCTGCTGCACCAGTTCAATGTGTCCAACTTGGTAGAAGGGAGACTTCTGGTGGCAACATGTAGGTGGAGACCGCACATTGGGTGGCTCCTGCTAGAGCTTTTGCTTTTTGGTCCTTTTCGCCCAGATTCTAGCGAAAACTTTATATAGAACATACAGTGCAGGAGGCCATTCAGCCCATCGAGTCTGCACCGACCCATTTAAGCCCTCACTTCCACCCTATCCCCGTAACCCAATAACCCCTCCTAACGTTTTTGGACACTAAGGGCAATTTAGCATGGCCAATCCACCTAACCTGCACGTCTTTGGACTGTGGGAGGAAACCAGAGCACCCGGAGGAAACCCACGCAGACCCGGGGAGAACGTGCAGACTCCACACAGACAGTGACCCAGCGGGGAATCGAACCTGGGACCCTGGCGCTGTGAAGCCACAGTGCTATCCACTTGTGCTACTGTGCTGCCCAAATATATCAATCATATGATTGATTGTTAGAAAAGGTGCAGCAATCAAAGGATGTTAAAATCCCAGAAAAAGAATCCGGGAGAAAAGGGTGTGAGCGATTGTCCGCTGGCGAACTCGGTGGGGAGTTCAGTGGGAGGAAAGATGGCGCAAGCAAACTCGCAGGGTGGGGCAGCGCCCATAACAGTGGATAAGCTGGTCGAAGTGATGGTGGGGAGGGGGGTGGGGGGTGGGGGGTGGGGGAGGGGGGGGGGGGGGGAGATGGGGCGACTGTTTTCCAAGCATTTCGAAAGGCATCGAAAGGGGATGATGGCCTCGCTCAAGGAATGGGAGATGAGTCTCTTGCCACCCCCCATTAGGGAAGGCATAGTGGTATTGTTGCTGGCTAGAAATCCAGAGAACCAGGATAACGGACTGGGGTCCTGGGTTTGAATCTCACCATGGCAAGTGATGGAAGTGAAACTCAATAAAATATCTGGAATTAAAAAGTCTAATCATGACCATGAAATCATTGTTGATTGTCAGAAAACCCCATCTGGTTCCCTAATGTCCTTTAGAGAAGGAAATCAGCCATCCTTACCTGGTCTGCCTTACATGTGACCCCAGACCCCTCAAAGGGTCATCAGGACTCAAAATGTTTGTGCTTTTCTCTCCTTACAGATGCTGCCAGGTCTGCTGAAATTTTCCAGTATTTCCTTTTGGTTTCAGATTCCAGCATCCGCAGTAATTTGCTTTTATAAAGAACAGTACAGCACAGGAACAGGCCCTTCGGCCGTCCAAGCCTGTGCAATGATGCCCTAACTAAAAAAAAAACTTCAATCCTTACTCGGTTCATATCCCTCTATTTCCTCCCTATTCATGTACCCATCCAGATGCCTCTTAAATGTTGCTAATGTGCCTGCTTCCACCACATCCTCTGCCAGCAGGTACCACGCACCCACCCACGAAAAACGTACCCTGCACATCTCTCTTAAACTTTCCCCCTCTCATCTTGAACCTGTACCCCCTTGTAATTGACACTTCCACCCTTGGGAAAAGCCTCTGACTATCCACCCCGTCTATGCCTCTCATTATTTTGTAGACCTCTATCAGGTCTCCCCTCAGCATCTGTCTTTCCAGTGAAAACAATCCTAGTTTATTCAACCTCTCCTCATAGCCAACACCCACCCTCGAGACCAGGCAACATCCTGGTGAACTTTCTTTGCACTCTCTCCAAAGCTTCCACGTCCTTCTGATAATGTGGTGACCAGACCTGCATACAATACTCCAAATGCAGCCTATCCAAGGTTTTATACAGCTGAAGCATGGTTTCCTAACTCCTGTACTCAATGCCCTGGCTGATGAAGGCAAGCATGCCATATGCCTTCTTAATCACCTTGGCGACTTCCGGTGGCGGCTATGAGGGAGTAGGTCGCACATTTGGTGGCTCCCGTTTCGGTCGGACTTTTGGACTTTTTCCCCGGCTTCTTTGCGCTTTTGAGCGCGGAACTGGAAAGCAATAGTACTCAGGCACTGAACCCATACAGAGTTGTATGGACCTAAGAAGCCGGAGGGACCGTAAACAGAAGAAGTGGTCGAGTAAGGGCATAGTGGAAGCTGTGAGAGAGACCAGCATGGCTGGTGTTCAGAGCAAGGTGCCGATAGCCCAGCCCACAATGGAGCAGCTGCTGCAGACTATGCAGGAGGGCTTTTTGGCTCTGAAGCGTGACAACTTGGAGTCGCTACAGAAGTCGATTGACTGGATGGAAAAAGGCTGGATAATCAGGCTGAAAAGTTCCAGCAGCTGGAGAAGTCAGAAGAGGAGCAGGCTGACTTTCAAACAGTGGTGGATGTGGAGATTCAGAGACTGAGGGACCAGCAAAAAGTGCTTCTGGAAAGGCTGGAGGACCTGGACAACAGATCTCGCTGGCAGAACGTGAGAATCGCGGGCTTCCCGGAGGGGACGGAGGGGCTAGACGCTGTCGCATATGTGGAGGGTTTGTTTCAGAAGTTGCTGGAGAACAAGGTGTTCCCGCGCCCGCCGGTGGTGGACAGGGCACACAGAGTGCAGGTGAGGCAGCCGCGACCAGGGGGTCCCCCACGAGCAATGGTGGTACGCTTTCACAGGCACCTGGACAAGGAACGGGCGCTGCAATCGGCAAAGAGCACACAAAGCTGTACTTGGGACAATACCACCCTGCGTGTTTACCAAGATATGAGTGCTGAGGTGGCCAGGAGGAGGGGAGGCTACAGGCAGGTGAAGGAGATACTGTATAAAAACAAGGTGAAATTCAGGCTGCTTTTTCTGGCATGACCGTGGGTTATGTATGAGGGTCAGCATCACTATTTTGAGGAACCCGAAGAGGCGATGGACTTCGTTAAGAAGCAAGGGCTGGCCCTGAGCTGAGGAAGTTTGGACTCATTTAGAACTTTAAAAAAAATATATATATTTTATTCAAGTTTTTTGGCCAAACATAACAATACGTAGTGTTTCTTTTACACAACAATAGAGCAATATAAATAACCGTGGCCAGTTTTAAACAAATAAATAAGTAATATATAAACAAAAACAAAAAACAAAACTAAATGGCAACTGCCTTGTCCAAAATAAATACTCTCCAAAAATACAATCCAACAATCCAATATACAATTACATATACCAAATACCTATACATATACAATAACATCCCTGAGAGTCCGTCCGATTCCTCCTCCTCCTCCCCCCCCCCCCCCCCCCCCCCCTGGGTTGCTGCTGTTGTCTACTTCTTTTCCATTCCCTCTATCTTTCTGTGAGGTAGTCGACGAACGGTTGCCACCGCCTGGTGAACCCCTGAGCCGAACCCCTTAACACGAACATAATCCGTTCTAACTTTATAAACCCTGCCATATCGTTTATCCAGGTCTCCACACCCGGGGGTTTGGCTTCCTTCCACATTAACAATATCCTGCACCGGGCTACAAGGGACGCAAAGGCCAACACGTCAGCCCCTCTCGCCTCCTGCACTCCCGGCTCTTCTGCAACCCCAAATATAGCCAGCCCCCAGCTTGGTTTGACCCGGATCCCCACCACCTTCGAAAGCACCTTTGCCACCCCCACCCAGAACCCCTGTAGTGCCGGGCATGACCAGAACATGTGGGTGGGATTCGCTGGGCCTCTCGAGCATCTCGCACACCTATCCTCTACCCCCAAAAATTTACTAAGCTGTGCTCCAGTCATATGCGCCCTGTGTAGCACCTTAAATTGTATCAGGCTTAGCCTGGCACACGAGGACGATGAGTTTACCCTACGTAGGGCATCAGCCCACAGCCCCTCCTCAATCTCCTCCCCCAGTTCTTCTTCCCATTTCCCTTTCAGTCATCTACCATGATCTCCCCCTCGTCCCTCATCTCCCTGTATATGTCCGCCACCTTACCGTCCCCCACCCATGTCTCTGAGATCACTCTATCCTGCACTTCCTGCGTCGGGAGCTGCGGGAATTCCCTCACCTGGTGCCTCGCAAAAGCCCTCAATTGCATATACCGAAATGCATTCCCTTGGGGCAACCCATATTTCTCCGTCAGCGCTCCCAGACTCGCAAACGTCCCATCTACAAATAGATCACTTAGTTGTACTACCCCAGCTCTTTGCCATGCTCCAAATCCCCCATCCATTCTCCCCGGAACAAACCTATGATTGTTTTTTATCGGGGACCACACCGAAGCTCCCGTCCCTCCCCTATGCCGTCTCCACTGCCCCCAAATTTTCAATGTAGCCACCACCACCGGGCTTGTGGTGTATTTCTTTGGTGAGAACGGCAACGGCGCCGTCACCATTGCTTGCAGGCTAGTCCCCCTGCAAGACGCCCTCTCCAATCTCTTCCACGCCGCTCCCTCCCCTTCTCCCATCCACTTACACACCATTGAAACATTGGCGGCCCAGTAGTACTCACTTAGGCTCGGTAGTGCCAGCTCCCCCCTGTCCCTACTACGCTGCAAGAATCCCCGCCTCACTCTCGGGGTCTTCCCAGCCCACACAAAACTCATAATGCTCTTCTCAATTCTTTTGAAAAAAGCCTTCGTGATCACCACCGGGAGGCACTGGAACACATAAAGGAATCTCGGGAGGACCACCATTTTAACCGCCTGCACCCTACCTGCCAATGACAGGGACACCATGTCCCATCTCTTGAAATCCTCCTCCATATGTTCCACCAACCGTGTTAAATTAAGCCTATGTAATGTACCCCAATTCTTGGCTATCTGGATCCCCAGGTACCGGAAGTCCCTTGTTACCTTCCTCAACGGTAAATCCTCTATCTCTCTGTTCTGCTCCCCCGGATGCACCACAAATACCTCACTTTTCCCCATGTTCAGTTTATACCCTGAAAAATCCCCAAACTCCCCAAGTATCCGCATTATCTCTGGCATTCCCTCCGCCGGGTCCGCCACATATAGCAACAAATCATCCGCATACAGAGATACCCGGTGTTCTTCTCCCCCCCTAAGTACTCCCCTCCACTTCCTGGAACCCCTCAGTGCTATGGCCAGGGGTTCAATCGCCAATGCAAACAACAACGGGGACAGAGGACATCCCTGCCTCGTCCCTCTATGGAGCCAAAAATAGTCAGACCCCCGTCCATTCGTGACCACGCTTGCCATCGGGGCCCTATACAGCAACTGTACCCACCTGATATACCCGTCCCCAAAGCCAAATCTCCTCAACACCTCCCACAAATAATCCCACTCCACTCTATCAAATGCTTTCTTGGCATCCATCGCCACCACTATCTCCGCTTCCCCCTCTGGTGGGGGCATCATCATTACCCCCAGCAGCCTCCGTATATTTGTATTTAGCTGTCTCCCCTTCACAAACCCAGTTTGGTCCTCATGGACCACCCCCGGGACACAATCCTCTATCCTCATTGCCATTACCTTGGCCAGAATCTTAGCATCCACATTCAGGAGGGAAATGGGCCTGTATGACCCGCATTGCAGCGGGTCTTTTTCCTTCTTTAGGAGGAGCAATATCGTTGCCTCTGACATAGTCGGGGGCAGCTGCCCCCTTTCCCTCGCCTCATTAAAGGTTCTCATCAGTAGCGGGGCCAGCAAGTCCAAATATTTCTTATAGAATTCAACTGGGAATCCGTCTGGTCCCGGGGCCTTCCCCACCTGCATGCTCCCAATCCCTTTCACTACTTCCTCCGTCTCAATCTGTGCTCCCAGCCCCACTCTCTCCTGCTCCTCCACCTTAGGAAATTCCAGCTGATCCAGAAAGCACATCATTCTCTCCTTCCCGTCCGGGGGCTGCGCTTCATATAATCTTTCATAAAATGCCTTGAACACTCCATTCACTCTCTCCGCTCCCCGCTCCATCTCTCCCTCCTCATCACTCACTCCCCCTATCTCCCTCGCTGCTCTCCTTTTCCTCAGTTGGTGGGCCAACAACCTACTCGCCTTCTCCCCATATTCGTACCGTACACCCTGTGCCTTCCTCCATTGTGCCTTTGCATTACCCGTAGTCAACAAGTCAAATTCTACATGTAGCCTTTGCCTTTCCCTGTACAGTCCCTCCTCCGGTGCCTCCGCGTATTGTCTGTCCACCCTCAGAAGTTCTTTCAACAACCGCTCCCTTTCCCTACCCTCCTGCTTTCCTTTATGTGCCCTAATAGATATCAGTTCCCCTCTAACCACTGCCTTCAGTGCCTCCCAGACCACTCCCACCTGTACCTCCCCATTATCATTAAGTTCCAAGTACCTTTCAATACACCCCCTCACCCTTAAACACACCCCCTCATCTGCCAATAATCCCATGTCCATTCTCCAGGGTGGAAGCTGTTGTTTTTCTTCCCCTATCTCCAGGTCCACCCAGTGTGGAGCATGATCCGAGATGGCTATAGCCGTGTACTCCGTCCCCGTCACCTTTGGGATCAGTGCCCTTCCCAAAACAAAAAAATCTATTCGTGAAAATACTTTGTGTACATAGGGGAAAAACGAAAACTCCTTACTCTTAGGTCTACTAAATCTCCAGGGATCTACTCCTCCCATCTGCTCCATAAAATCCTTAAGCACCCTAGCTGCAGCCGACCTCCTTCCGGTCCTGGACCTCGATCTGTCCAGCCCTGGGTCCAGCACCGTATTAAAGTCTCCACCCATTACCAACTTCCCCACTTCTAGGTCCGGGATTCGTCCTAACATACGCCTCATAAAATTGGCATCATCCCAGTTCGGGGCATACACGTTCACTAATACCACCGCCTCCCCTTGCAGTTTGCCACTCACCATCACGTATCTGCCCCCACTATCCGCCACTATAGTCTTTGCCTCAAACATTACCCGCTTCCCCACTAGTATGGCCACCCCCCTGTTTTTTGCATCTAGCCCCGAATGAAACACCTGCCCCACCCATCCTTTGCGAAGTCTAACCTGGTCTATCAGCTTCAGATGCGTCTCCTGAAGCATAACCACATCTGCCTTAAGTTTCTTTAGGTGTGCGAGTACCTGTGCCCTCTTAATCGGCCCGTTCAGCCCTCTCACATTCCACGTAATCAACCGGGTTGGGGGGGCTCTTTAACCCCCCCCTCCCACCCCCACTTGACGACTAGCCATTTCCTTTCTCAATCCAGCTCCTCACCCGGTTCCCACGTAGCTGTATCCCCCCCAGGCGGCGCCCCCCCCCGCCCCGACCCCCCCCCTCCCTCCCATACCAGCTCCCCCTTCTCCCCAGCAGCAGCAACCCAGTTAACCCGCCCCGCTAGATCCCAAGCTAGCGTAATTGCACCCCCCATGTTGCTCCCAGAAGTCAGCAAACTCTGGCCGACCTCGGCTTCCCCCCGTGACCTCGGCTCACACTGTGCGAGGCCCCCTCCTTCCTGCTTCCCTGTTCCCGCCATGATTACCATAGCGCGGGAACAAAGCCCGCGCTTCCCTTTTGGCCCCGCCCCAATGGCCGGCGCCCTCAGCTCCTCATCCTCCCTCACCCCCTCCCCCACGACATGGGGAAGAGAGAGAAGTTACAGGGTCGCAGGTTTAACAACTTGGGAAGTCCTCTCTTCCCCCTTTTCCCCCCTTCATCCCACAAATTCACCCCCCCACTTTTGTCCCAAACGTTCTTTTTCTGGCCCGCTCACTCCAGCTTCTCCTCGATAATAAATGTCCACGCCTCATCTGCCGTTTCGAAGTAGTGGTGTTTCCCTAGATGTGTGACCCACAGTCTTGCCGGTTGCAGCATTCCGAATTTGACATTCCTTTTGTGCAACACCGCCTTGGCCCGATTAAAGCTTGCCCTCCTTCTCGCCACCTGCGCACTCCAATCTTGATATACACGGATCACCGCATTCTCCCACCTACTGCTCCGAGTTTTCTTTGCCCATCTGAGGACCATCTCTCTGTCCTTATATCGGAGAAATCTCACCACTATGGCTCGAGGAATTTCTCCAGCCCTCGGTCTTCACGCCATAACCCGATAGGCTCCCTCCACCTCCAGCGGACCCGTCGGGGCCTCCGATCCCATTAACGAGTGCAGCATCGTGCTCACATATGCCCCGATGTCCGCCCCTTCTGCACCTTCGGGAAGACCAAGAATCCTTAGGTTCTTCCTCCTCGCATTATTGTCCAGCACCTCCAACCTTTCCACACATCTTTTGTGTTGTGCCTCGTGGATCTCCGTTTTCACCACCAGGCCCTGTATGTCGTCCTCATTCTCAGCAGCCTTTGCCTTCACGACCCGAAGCTCCTGTTCCTGGGTCTTTTGCTCCTCCTTTAGCCCCTCAATCGCTTGTAATATCGGGGCCAACAGCTCCTTCTTCATCTCCTTTTTGAGTTCATCTACGCAACGCCGCAGGAACTCTTGTTGGTCAGGGCCCCATATTAAACTGCCTCCTTCCGACGCCATCTTGCTTTGTGCCTGCCTTCCTGGCCGCTGCTCTAGAGGATCCACCGCAATCTGGCTACTTTCCTCTCTTTTTTCCATCCGTGTCCAGGGGGGATTCCCTTCTGGATTACCGCAGTGTTATTTGCCGTTAAAATTGCCGATGGGGCTCCTATTAAGAGCCCAAAAGTCCGTTCCACCGGGAGCTGCCGAAACGTGCGACTCAGCTGGTCATCGCCGCACCCGGAAGTCTCATTTAGAACTTTTAAGTACATGTGGTGTCTCTCCCGTTTTGAAAATTGCCTGCATGTTTGGGTCAGTGTTTGTCGTTTCTTTTATCAACCTTTTTTAGGGGGTTGGAAGGTGGTAGGGATGTGGGGTTTTTTTTGCGTAGTTTACCTGAATATTTCCTGTTTGGGCTCTTTGATTAGTTGGAGTTTGGCTGGGGGGAAAATAATAAAGAAAAGTTAAAAGGGTTGGGTTAAAATGGATGCTTCAGGCGCCGAGGCTGGGAGCCCCAGGTTAACTGAGTGCAGCTAGTCAATGGTAGCTGAGGTGGGGGGAGGGGGGTTGCATATAGTTAGATTAGAGCAGGAGTTAGGTGATAGGATGGTGTTGCTGGGGGGGGCGGGGGGGGGGGGGGGGAAGAGGAGAAGAGAATCATTCTGCCGACGGGGATGGAAACTGGGCATAGCAACAGTGAGGGGGTCATGGGTGGAGCCGGTCAGGAGGCGGGCCAGATGAAGCGCAACACATGGCTGGGGGGCTGGCCAAGGAAAGGGGATGGCTGATCGGCAAAGGGTGGGGCGAAGTGCCCCCCAACCAGGCTGATCACCTGGAATGTTAAGAGGGTTAAACGGGCCAAACTGTGTTTGCGCATCTGTGGGTTCTGAAGGCGGACATAGTCTTGCTGCAGGAGACGCACCTGAAAGTGGCAGACCAGGTTAGGTTAAGGAAGGGCTGGGTCAGTCAGGTCTTTCATTCAGGCCTTGATTCTAAGACGAGGGGGGTTGTGATCCTGATTAATAATAGGGTACAATTTGAGGCGGAGGGCACAGTCGTGGATGGGGGTGGCAGGTTTGTTATGGTGAGGGGTAAGCGCGAAGGGGTGAGAGTAGTCCTGGTCAGTGTGTATGCCCGTAATTGGGACGATGTGGATTTTATTAGGATGATGCAAGGGAAGATCCACGACTTGGACTCGCGTAAGCTGGTCATGGGCGGGGACTTTAATACAGTCTTGGACTGGTCATGTTCAAGAACGGGCAGATTGCCAGCGATGGCAAAGGAACTGAGAAGATTCATGGAGCAAACGGGCGGAGCAGATCAGTGGAGATTTAGCCGGGCGACGGCGAGGGAGTTCTCGTACCACTCCCACGTCCACAAGGTGTATTCTCGAACTGACTACTTTGTTGTGAGTAGGGACCTGCTGGTCGGAATGGTGGGGGCAGAATATTCGGCAATTGCCATATCGGACCATGCTCCGCACAGGGTAGACCTGCAGTTTTGTAAGGACAGCTTTCAGCGCCCACCATAGAGGCTGGAAGTTGGATTACTTGCGGACGAGGCAGTGTGTGAGAGGCTGAGGAAATGCATGCAGAATTACCTGCAGGTGAACGATACTGGAGAAGTCTCGGCAGCGGTGCTCTGGGAGGCACTGAAGGCAGTGGTGAGAGGCGAGCTGATTTCAATCCGGGCGTACAGGGACAGGACAGATAGGGCAGAGACGGGCCGACTGATTAAGGAAATTCTACAGACGGACAGGAGTTACGCGGAATTCCTGAGGCCAGAGTTACTCAGGAAACGATAGAGGGTGCAGTACTAATTTGGGGTGCTGACTACAGGCAAGGCTGTAGAGCAGCTTAGAAAGGTAAAAGGTGCAATTTATGAGCATGGGGAGAAGGCCAGTAAAAAGCTTGCGCATGCAACGGAGGAAGAGGGAAGCGGCTAGGGAACTAGGGAGGGTAGTGGATGGGGAAGGTAATCTAGTGGGTGACCTGGCAGGCTGAACAAGGTCTTAAGGGACTTTTATAGGAAGCTGTACACTTCGGCACCACCCGGGGGGCCGGGTGGGGGGAGGAAATGAGATTCCTGGACGGACTGACCTTCAAGAGTGGGGAGGGGGTTGGTGGAAGGACTGGGAGCCACGGTCAGGATCAAAGAGGTATTGGGGGGCCTGAAGGTCATGCAGTTGGGTAAAGCCCCGGGGCCGGACGGGTATCCGGTGGAGTTTTATAACAAATTTGCCGGGATAGTGGGGCCGGTGCTGGTCAGGGTTTTTAACGAGGCAAGAGACAGAGGGAGTTTGCCCCCGACGATGTCGCAGGCTACCATCTCGCTCATTCTGAAACGGGATAAGTACCCGGAGACCTGTGGGTCATACAGGCCGATCTCTTTGATCAACATAGACGCCAGGTTACTGGCCAAGATTTTGGCGACGAGAATTGAGGAGTGTACCGGATGTAATTGTGGAGGACCAAACCGGGTTTGTAAAGGGGAGGCAGCTGGTGGCCAACCTAAGAAGGCTGCTCAACGTGATTATGATGCCCCCCGGAGAGTAGGGAGGTAGAGATAGTGGTAGCCATGAGATGCTGAAAAGGCTTTTGACCGGGTCGAAGGGGATTATCTGTGGGAGGTACTAGAACGGTTCGGGGCGGGATTCATCGACTGGGTTAGGCTATTGTTATCAGGCCCCGGAGGCGAGTGGACGGACGAACAGGACAACATCGGACTACTTTAGACTGCACCGTGGGACAAGACAGGGCTGGCCATAGAGCCGCTGGCAATTGCACTGAGAGCTTCTAGGGGCTGGTCCGGGGGGGGGGGGGGGGGGGGGGGGGGCGGGGGGAAGAGAGAGAGAGGGAGTGGAACATAGAGTCTCGTTATACGCAGACGATCTGCTGTTATATGTATCGGACCCAATGGTGGGGATGGACGGTATTATGGGAACCCTGAGGGAATTTGGCCGGTTCTCCGGATACAAACTGAACATGGCTAAGAGCGAGTTGTTTGTAATTCAGGCGAGGGGCAGGAGAGTAGACGGAAGGGGTTGCTGTTCAGGCTAGTGGGGGAGAGTTTCCGATATTTGGGGATTCAGGTGGCACAGGACTGGGGCAAGTTGCATAAGCTCAACCTGTCCCGACTGGCGGAACGAGTGAGGGAGGAGGTCCAGAGGTGGGATGCGCCCCTGCTGTCATTGGCGGGGAGGGTGCAGACTGTTAAGATGACGATTCTCCCGCCGTTCTAGTTTGTTTTTCAATGTCTCCCCATCTTTATCCCGCGGTCCTTTAAGAGGCTGAATAAAATTATTCTGGGATTTGTCTGGGCAGCGAAGTCCCTGCGGGTGAAGAGGGCGATGCTTGAAAGGAACAGAGAAGGGGGGCTGGCATTGCCAAACTTCAGCAACTATTACTGGGCGGCCAACATAGCGATGATAAGGAAATGGATGGTGGGTGCAGGGTTGGTTTGGGAGTGGATGGAGGCTGCTTCGTGCAGGGGCACTAGCTTAGCAGCCCTGGTCACGGTACCTCTGCCGCTTTCACCGGCACGGTATTCCACCAGTCCGATAGTGGTGCCGGCTCTTCGGATCTGGGGCCAGTGGAGGAGGCATGTCAGGGAGGTAAGAGCATCGGCGTGGACCCCAATCTGCAGCAACCACCGATTTGCCCCGGGGAACATGGACAGGGGGTATCGACTGTGGAGTAGGGCAGTGATTGTGAGGATGGGGGAATCTGTTCCTGGAAGGGAGCTTTCTGAGCGTAAGGGAGCTGGAGAAGTTTGGGCTGGCGAGAAGGAACAACTTTAGATACTTACAAGTGCGGGATTTTGTACGCAGACTGGTGCCATCCTTCCCACGTCTCCCGCCAAAGGGGAGGCAGGACAGGGGAGTTTCTAGGGGAGAGGTGGGAGAGGGTAGAGTCCCGGACGTCTACAAGGAACTAATGGGAGCGAAGGATACGCAGACCGAGGACCGGAAACTTAAGTGGGAGGCGGAGCTCGGGGGGGGGGGGGAAGAGATGGAGGATGTTATCTGGGCAGGGGCCCTGAGCAGAGTAAACACGACCGCAACATGCTCCAGGCTCAGCCTAATCCAGTTTAAGGTCGTGCACCGGGCCCACATAACGGTGGCCCAGATGAGTAAATTCTTCTGGCTGGAGGACAAGTGTACTAGATGCACCGGGAGGCCGGCTAACCATGTACACATGTTCTGGTAAACTCAGGGGGTATTGGCAGGGATTCGCAGATGTCATGTCCCAGGTATTGAAAACTGGGGTGGTAATGAGCCGAGGTGACAATCTTTGGGGTTTCAGAGGAACTGTGGACCTGCATGCCCAGATCCCTCTGTATGTTAATGTTCCTCAGGGTTCTGCCACTAACAGAATTCATACCTAGATTTGACCCTCCAAAATCCATCACCTCGCATTTCGCATTTGCCATATCTGTGCCCAAGTCTCCAATCTGTCTATATCTTGTTGTATCCTGACAATCCTCGGCCCTATCAGCAACTCCGGCAATCTTCATGTCATCCTCAACTTACTAATCAGACCACCCAAATTTTCCTCCAGATCATTTATATATACTACAAACAACAGAGGTTTTAGCACTGATCCCGGTGGAACACAGATCTCCATTTTGAAAAATACCCTTCAACCGCTACGGTCTTATCTAACCAAGCCAATTCTGTATCCATCTAGCCAGCCCACCCCGAATGTGATTTTAGTTTTTGTACCAGTCTGCCATGTGGGACCTTGTCAAACCTTACTAAAGTCCATATAAACTACATCCACAGCCCTTCCCTCATCAATTTTCTTTGTCACCTCTTCAAAAAATCTCAAATTGGTGAGACATGACTTTCCCCGTACAATACTATGCTGTCACTAACTAGTCCATTTTCCTCCAAATGTGCACATATCCTGTCCCTCAGTATCTTTTCCAAAAGCTTCCCCACCGACGTCAAGCTCACCAACCTATAATTTGCTGGATTATCCCTGCTGCCGTTCTTAGAACAAGGGAACATTGGCTATTCTCCAGTCCTCTGGAACCTCGCCTGTGGTCAGAGAGAATGTGAAGATATCTGTTAAGGCCCCAGCTATTTCTACCCTTGCCTCCCGCAGTAACCTGGGATAGATCCCATCACGCCTCAGGACTTGTCTACCGTAATGCAATTTAGGATACTCAACACTTTCTCCTTTGATATATTGACGAAGAACGTTCACATACCTATCCCTGACCTCAACATCAGTCATGTCCTTCTCCCTGGTGAATACCGATACAAAGTACTCATTACGGATTTCATCCACTTCGTGTTTCCACAACTTCCCTCCATTGTCCTCGAGTGGGCCTACTCTTTCTCTTACTCCTAACATATGCATAAAAAGCATTGGGATTCTCCTCGACCATGTTTGCTAATGACATTTCATGGCCCCTTTTGGCCCTCCTAATTTCACGTTTAAGATCTTTCCTACTTTCATTGTATTCCTCAAGGGCTTAGTCAGTTTTCAGATGCCTAGACCTACCGTAAGCTTTTTTTCTAAGCTTACAATTTTTCTTGTTATCCATGGTTCACGAATCCTGCCATTTCTATCCTTCATTGTTTTGCGGGAACATGTCTGTCCTGCACATCAGAACAGGCATGCACATTAATGAACTGGCCTTTAAAAGCCTCCCACATGTCCGATGTAGATTTGCCCTCAGATAGCCCATCCCAATCCACATTCCCCAGTTCCTGTCTTAATATGGATGTAATTGGCCCTCACCCAATTCAGCATCATTACCCGCAGGTCACTCTTTGTCTTGGTCCATGACTACCCAAAATCTTATGGAATTATGGTCACCAAGCCCAAAATGCTCACCCACTGAAACATCAATCACCAGGCCTGGCTCATTCCCAAATACCAAGTATGGTCTCCTCCCTGGTCGGATGGTCAACATCGTGCATCAAAAAGCCCTCCTGGACACATCTAACAAATTGCTCTCCATCTGAGCCCCTGGCTGTAAGGGATTCCCAGTCAATATGGGGCAAGTTTAAGTCACCCATCACAACAGATTGGGTTGGGAACAGAGAGGTTGAGAGATTTATTTCCGGAGGGTAAATTTGCAGAGTTGGAGGAACTGGTAGAAATGTTTCAGCTTCTGAGGGGAAACTGGTTGTGGTACTTGCCGGTTAGGAATTTTGTGAGGCAGCTTTCTGTGGTTACTGCTTCCTTCTACACATTTTCAGTATCTGCCTACACAACTGCTCCAATCTTCCTATGGGCTGTTGGGACATCTATACTACTCCCAACATTGTGATTTCACCCTTCTTATTCCTGAGCTCCGCCCATAATGCCAAGTGGAGAGTTTGGTTGAGGTTATGGGGGGGGGGGGGGGCTTTGTGGGTTGGTGTTGTTTTTCTTTACTTTGTTGTGTTTTAAAATGTTAAAACTGGAATTAAAATATTTTCCAAAAGAACGTGGTAGAAGGGGTGAAGGAGAATTTAAAGAGGTGGTATGTTCTCCCATTATCACTGACCAGGCAGGTTTAAAAAGTGAAAATAACGATTCTTCTGAAATGTTTATTTATTTTCCAGAAACTCCTGACTTTCCTACCTAAATCTTTTGTTGGGAGTATTAATTTGACCTTTATGTGGACAGGCCTGGTGCCTCGGATCCAGAGAGCCATTTTGCAGAGGGAAGGGTGAGCTGGTGTGGGGGTGGGGTTGGCCATGTCAAATTTGATGATCATTGGGCGGCAAATGTTAAGGTTCGGAAAAGGGTTGTGGGAGGGAGGTCAGTTTGGAGTCTACAGTGCAGAAGGAGGCCATTCAGTCCATCGAGTCTGCACCAGACGTTGGAAAGAACACCCTACTTAATCCCACACATTCCTATTCCCGTAACCCCACCTAACGTTTTTTGGACACTTAGGGCAATTTAGCATGGCCAATCCACCTAACTTGCACATCTTTGGACAGTGGGAGGAAACTGGAGCACCTGCAGGAAATCCATGCAGACTCCAGAGTCAGTGGCCCAAGCCGGGAATCGAACCTGCGACCCTGGAACTGTGAAGCCACAATGCTAACCACTGTGCTACCATGCCGTCTGTATGGATCAATGAAGCTTTGCGTTTAGGGTAGAGTCTGAGGGCACTGGTGATGGCTCCGCTTCAGTTCCTGCTGGCCAAATACTCCACAAGTCTGGTAGTTGTAGCCTCGTTAAGAGGTTGAGAGATTTGTATCTGGAGGGCAAATTTGCAGAGCTGGAGGAACTGGTAGAAACGTTTCAGCTTCGGAGGGGAAATTGGTTGCAGTAGTTTCAGGTTAGGAATTGTGGGAGAAGGAGCTTTCCGTGATTACTGCCTCCTTCGTTGTTGGAAAAGACCGCTTGAGGATGGAATAGGAGATAGTATGATCTCCAATATTCATGGGCAGTTGGAGTGGGAGAGAGCCTTGTTGGAGGTTAAAGGGATATGGGGAACAGGCAGGGAGGTGGATTTGAAAGCGGGAAGAGATCTGCCATGATCTGATTAAATGATGGAGCAGGCTCGAAAAGTTAAATTTCCATTTTATAAGCACACACCACTCAAACAAACAATTCTCATTTTAAACAACCCACCAACCATACCGCCCTAATGCCCCACTTTATATGTACAACCCCCCCCCCCCCCAACCCACCCCGCTGACTATTTACAATTCTTCAAGATCAACAGCCTCCACCTAGAGTTGAACCCTCCTGCGACCCGCTGATGGCAAACTTCTCCAAATGCTTCCCTCAAGGAGGTTTCAAACCCTGAAGTAGATGTAACTGATCACAAGTCCACAAATCACACAAGTATGCAGCCAGTTGAATAGAAAATTTTATTTGCAAATACAAATGTAGTTACATGTACAAAATTTATAAATAATTCTTACTTCAAAAATGTACAAAAATTGTAATAAAATTAGCACAAACTTATCGTTTCAAGGCAAAGCAAGACAGTGCGAGTTTTACTCCTTCACACTTATCCTATTTAGATAAAATGCAGAGATGAGATAACCTGAGCTGTGGTTCCATTTGCAGGGCACACTTTCCAGTCTCTTTACTCGTGAATTATTCAGTGTCCTGAAGTTTCTATATTTTTCATTATGAAAAAGGAAATAAAATAATTTCAAAGTTGGTAGAAGCTCAGAAACTGGCCAGTTTTGCATCAGACATTATAAAAAGGAAAGCTTTCATCCAGCAGGATGCTGGACAGGGCGAGTGGTCAGTCTAACTTGGAGAGGAGTAGCTCCTTTTAGCTTTTATTTAAAAATATAGATGCACATTAAATTTTCCGTGGATTTCAAAAACCAGTGAATGCTGGAAATCAACTGCAAAGGTCCGTCAATCTCTAAAAACTGAGATATTCCATGAGGAAATGTTCTACAGTATTGCATTGGATGCAAATCACAGCATCTCAATTATTTTTATATAGTATCATCTGCCTGACTAAAATCAAATCAAGTAGTTAGTGCTCATTCCTCTTCTTCTCTCCCCCCCTCTCCCAAAGGAAAGGCAAAGATTTTGTACGCACAGTATATGCAGCATTGTCTGGTGGAATAAATGACCACAGATCGATCTCAGCCCATGGGATTAATTCAGTGCACTTTACAGAAGGCTAAATGTTGCATTATTTTCAGTGACTTTTTCTGCACGGTCAATGATAATAGATGCATAATCAAGCACTGCAGCAGTGACATGCTTTCTCAGGGTCCTGTTCATACTATAGCAGTGCAATCAAGAGCATGCTTTGAAAATCTCTCAACCTTGCAACTGAAAGTGGTCCAATTCAGAAAGATTCTCAGGACAACTGAAAGCACAAAATCCATTTAAAACAATTTCTTCATTCAATAGTTTCTGCACAATTTAGGATCTGATTTTAATTAGGCAGGGGGAGGGTCCTCAATTCAGTCCCCAAGGCTATGCCAGACAGGTACAATTAGGAAGTTGCTGAACATTGACCGGAGAGGATAAAAAGCTTCTATTCCTGACTTGGGATTGTAGAACATGGGCACTGGATATTGGAAGCGGCCCATTCTGCAGGACAATAGGTGCTTCACTCATTTGAGAGCTATGTTCACCATTTTAAAAAAATACAAGTTTAACAATGAAAACGCTGAGGATAGCTACACAAGTTTGTCAATGCAGACCAGAGCAAATGCACAGATCCATTCCAGACTGCTCCATGTCACTCAAGTGTGCTTCAGTATCCACTAGTGACCAGGACATGCTCACTAGGAAATATCACAGTTCTTCACAATGAGGCTGTGGTGGTCAAATGAAATACCTTTTACCCTAACCTGCACCTATAAATTTCCACCTCACTTGATGATTTGTTTAAATTGACAATTAAAGCAGCCCACTCCTTTATAACTGGAAAAAAATGCAGACCTGAGAATCAATTTGCATGAAGATTGTCACAGCGGTCTCCAAATCTAGCCCACACTCCATGGGCAGGATTCTCCAGCCACGTTCGCCAAGCGACTGCCCGAGGTCAATGGATTTTTCCCATTGTCGGCATCTCGCCCGTGGCGTTCGTGAGGCGGGCGGGAAGAATCCAGCCCTGTTCCTCCCAAATAGCTAATTGCACCACCCCTTCCAAAATACCTGATTATTCACTCCTAAGATTACATTCTCACTGCTAAATCCAACTGAAGTTTAGAAGAGTTGCTGCCAATCTGGGAACTGGCATTAAACGCAGTGTACAAAAATTAAAGTACTGGAAACACTCAGTAGGTCACCCAGTATCTGTGATGAGAGAAACAGAAGTAACATTTTAGTTCCAATGAGAGATCACCTGACTAGAAGTTAACTGTTTTTCTCTCTCCAGATATTGTCAGGCCTGCTGAGTATTCCCAGCATTTGAGTTTTAATCCAGATTTTCAGCATCCACAGCATTTTGCGTTTGAATTTAGTTACGACACAAGTTACTGGAAATACTGCCACTATTAGAAATAAGGGGGTTTCTTGCAAATTGAGTGAGCAAGCACTTGTTCTGTAGTTTGACTATTTACTGAGATAGAGAACAGGAAGATGCCTGTTTAGTGCATTAAAGGAGAAGTAGGCGATACAACGGTAAATATATGACCTCTGTTCATATCTCATAGGAAAACTGCATTGTGGCAAGTTTTTGAACCTCTTTCCTGAAGGTTTCAATCAAGGCATTTATCAGAATGTCCAACACAAAGATCCAGTGCAATGTCCTTCAAACCCAGGCCCCCCACCCACTTCCTATTGCACACATTCACTGTGTGATGCAGTTGTCTCCCATATCCTGAGCGTATCGATCCGATATCCTAGTTCTCAACTCATCGATATCTCTGCCCAGCTGCCTCACTTCAGTCAGTCTCTTGGTCAGTAGCTCCATGTTCTGCCAGTCCCCTTCTTCTGCATTGGAGCAATGCATCGCTGAAGAAAGAATGTAATTAAACAGAACATAAAAGCACAGACTGAGAAAAGGACAATTTTGACCACAGTCTTTCAAGAGACATAAATTCTTTGATTATTAATGGAACTTTCCTGAATCCTACCTCACCAAACACCACATCCAGTTGCTTAATTATCCACTCTCCCCATCCTTTTTGTGCTCAGTGACGGTTGAGAGTGCAGAGGGTGGAACCTTTCCATTACAGACACAGTCAGCATTCATACTGCAGACCAGCATTAATATAACTAGAATAGTTTGTTTTCCTTGACTGACCCAACAACATGCTTTTATCCAATCCCAAGATAATCACCCTGCAGCAGGGCATAGTTTCTATTGCCTAAACCAACCACCCAGACCTGCCTAGAGCTGATCAGTATAGCTTTGCATACTGGCCCACAGCACAAGGGTTAGGTTGACAGTGCCGAAACTCATTTCACATGGGACTTACCATCAACAGATGGTGTCTAACCTATTACAGTACTGAGCTCCATGCTCCCTCCACCCCCATCTCCCCTTAACAAATCTAGCAGTATTAATAACTTGTGAACCCAACTCTTGTCAACAGCTCAATAACCAGCTGCTTTTCAAAGGTGCTAGTCTTGAATCAACTCCCTTCTATGAATGTTTGTACCCCACTTGATTGGGGCGGTGGGGGGGGGGGGGGGGGGGGGGGATTGCGGGATATTGTCAACTCCAATCTTCAGTTTTGCCAACTTTGTACCCATCTCCTCTAGCCTCAAACTCAATGGCCAAGTTAAATACCTCATTGGTTGCCTGAGTCACACTCCAACTCAATCCGAGCCCTGGAGGTATCCTAACCTTTTTCCCTAAAAACATTTTTTTTAGCCATTTATAGTCTTGAAAATTGAACAATCCAAGTTAAAATGATAGTTCAGGACTGCCCAGTAGGCAACCAAACATTTTTCTGAGTTCAGATCAAGTGCCCACCACACACAGCTGAATGCCTTATCAGCCTTACTGATCACTACATTGCATGGAGTACAGGATGTCACTGCCAAATCCTTTTAGCCACAACTACTTTAGACTTCAGTTGTATTCATTTGTTACTGGTACCAAATACTTCCATATTAAGACTCACCTGCAACTTCCGGTGTGGGCCATGGAGTGAGTGGTCACATACAGGGCAGCTCCTGCTCAAAGTCACAGAAAAGAGCTATTTTTAAGCAATACTGGAGGAAATTTTGCTGAAAAGAAGTAGGGGAATGTTGGAGGAGTAATTTCCCCCGGGAGTGGTATGTCTGCTGGTTACCAGACCCGGCAGAAAACAGTGAGATTTTGCTGAAAAGATGGAACAACTTTGTGCTGCAGCAACAGCAAAAGACACTTTAAGCAAGCAGGTGGGGGAAGTGCTAATGCAAGCCGGAAGGCTTCAACTTGACGGCCTTTATGAAAGCTAAATTCCAGCAGCAGAGGGAACTAATGCGGGAAGATCACGCAAAGGCCATTGCAAAGGCCATTGAAGAAGCGGTGGCACGAGCCGGGAGTGCAGGAGGCAAAGAGGCCGGTATTCTGATCTTTGCGTCCCTGGTAGCCCGGCAGAGGATTTTGCTATTATGGAAAGATGCGAAGCCCCCTAGTGTGGAAGTTTGGATCAATGACATGGCAGGGTCCATCAAGCTGGAGAGGATAAAGTTTGCCTTATGAGGGTCTGTGCAGGGGTTCCTCAGGCGGTGGCAACCGTTCCTAGGACTATCTCATGGAGCGTTAGGAGGTCAGCAGCAGCCCAGGGGCAGGGGGGGGGGGGGGGGGGGGGGGGGGGGGGGGAGAGAAAGTTTATTTTGGGGGGGTTTCCCTAGTGGTGCTTTTAAATGTCATATGGGGGGATATTGTATATGGGGAAATCCAATGTATAATTTTTGATTGTGTTCTTGTTTCTTTCTTTTTGTTGGGCGGGGTGGGGTGGGTGTTATTGAAAATCTGTTGAAAAATTTGAATACATTTAAAAAAAAAAGCGGTGACACCCCGAAGAGTTCTTTGGAACGGATGAAGTGTTTGGAGGTGCAGGGCTCACAGATTCGAGAGATCGAAGGAGTGATCTCGGACCACAGTGATCATGTGGTGACTCTAGAGGCAGAGGTGGGGCTCCTGGGAGACCTCTGTAAAACGTTGAAGGCAAAGGTGGAGAGCAGGAGAATGCCTTGAGAAGGAAGAACCTGCGAATAGTGGGCCTGCCTGAAGGAGTGGAAGCTGGGAGTGCCACAGGTAAGTCTCGAAGACACCGGCAGGGCTGGTGGCAGAAGGGGGGCTAGATAAGGCGCCAGAAGTGGATTGAGCGCAGAGGTCCCAGAGGCAAAAGCCTAGAGCTGGAGAGCCGCCGTGGGCAGTGATCGTGAGGCTCCACAAATTTGAAGAGAAAGAGAAGATTCTGCGGTGAGCCAGGGAGAAGCGTACCTGCGACTGGAAGGGGAATATGGTCCGAATTTATCAGGACATTGGAGCAGAGTTGGCAAAGCGACGGGCAAGCTTCAACAAGGCCAAAGCGGTGCTGTACCGGCAGCAGAACAGGTTTGGGGTACTCTACCTACTCTATCAGGTTTGGGTTTTATGAGAGGGTTGCTGGCAGCGATCCCAGATTTGGCCAAGCGCCAGTTGATCATGGGAGGACAACAGAGGGTTGATAGGTCAAGCCCCAGGTCCATGGGTAGGGTACAAATGGCAAGGGAGCTGGGGCGTTTATGGAGAGGATGGTTTTGGTGGATCTATGGCGCTTTCAGAACCAAGGGGAAAGGGAGTATTCCTTCTTTTCACATGTCTATGAGGTGTATTTGAGGATTGATTACTTTG
This sequence comes from Scyliorhinus torazame, assembly GCF_047496885.1. Taxonomy (NCBI): domain Eukaryota; kingdom Metazoa; phylum Chordata; class Chondrichthyes; order Carcharhiniformes; family Scyliorhinidae; genus Scyliorhinus; species Scyliorhinus torazame. Next base: position 150,027,016 of record NC_092707.1, on the reverse strand, counting down.
TAGTGAGTCAGGAGATTTTGGTTGGGGTGGAGGGGGCAGAGTATGTGGGGATAGTTATCTCGGACCATGTGCCCCACTGCCTGGAGATTCGGTTTAGATCGGGATGAGAGCAGAGGCCGGGGTGGAGCTTTGACTCGGGATTGTTGGCAGATGGATGTTTGTGATAAGGTGCGGGCAGCGAGTAAGGTGTATGTGGAGTTGAATCAGAATGGGGAGGTGTCGGCAGCCATATTTTGGGAAGGGAGTGGTCCGGGGAGGGGGAGAAATTATTTTGTTTAAGGCTTGTGCGGATAGGGAAAGGAGGGAGGAACATGACCGTCCTGTGAGCAAGATACTGGAGGTGGACAGGGAATATTCGAGGATGCCCACCGTGGAGGGATTCGTGAGGAGAGAAAAGTTGCAGGGGCAGTTTGACAGGCTGACAATGGGGAGGGCGCAATATGAGTATGGCGCACCAGCTACGGAGGCAGGCTGCATCCAGGAAAACATTGAAGATACGGACTGGGGATGTGGTGTCAGAGCCAGGGAAGATAAAGGAGTCATTTAGGGAGTACTACCAGGGACTTTATGAGGCAGGCCCGGGAGGAGAGGAGTGGGACATGAGATGGTTTCTGGACAAGCTGGAATTTCCCCAGGTGGAGGAAGCAAAGAGGCAGGTGTTTGAGGAGCCCCTGGGGCTGAGGGAGGTGTGGATATTATCAGGGGTATGAAGTCAGGGAAGGCCCCTGGGCCAGATGGGTACCCGGCAGAATTTTGTAAGGAATTTGCGACGGACCTGCCACCACATCTGTTGGGGGCGTTTAATGAAGCACTGGAGAAGGGGGAGTTGCTGGAGACGATGACGCAGGCAGTAATCACACTAATCCCGATAAAGGGAAAGACCCGGTGGAATGTGGGTCGTATCGGCCCATATCACTATTGAACATGGATGTGAAAGTATTGGCTAAATTGTTGGCGGGGAGGATGGAGGACTGTGTCCCGAGGTGGTGGCAGAAGGTCAAAAGGGCTTTGTGAAGGTTAGATTTTTTATTGTCACGTGTACCAAGGTACAGTCAAAAGTATTTTTCTGCGAGCAACTCTACAGATCATGAAGTACATGAAAAGGAAATAAAAGAAAAGAAAATTCGGGCAACACAAGGTACACAATGTAACTAGATAACACCTGCAACGGGGTGAAACATACAGGGGGTGTAGTATTAATCAGGTCAGTCCATAAGAGGGTCGTTTGGGAGTCTAGTAACAGTGGGGAAGAAGCTATTTTTGAGTCTGTTCATGCGTGTTCTCAGACTTTTGTATCTCCAGCCCAATGGGAGAAGTTGGAAGAGTGAGTAAGCCGGGTGGGAGAGGTCTTTGATTATACTGCCCGCTTTCCCCAGGCAGCGGGAGGTGTAGATGGAGTCAATGGATGGGAGGCAGGTTTGTGTGATGGACTGGGCTGTGTTCACGACTCTCTGAAGTTTCTTGCGCTCTTGGGCCGAGCAGTTGCCATACCAGGCTGTGATGCAGCCAGATAGGATGCTTTCTATCGTGCATCTGTAAAAGTTGGCAAGAGTTAATGAGGACATGCCAAATATCCTTAGTTTCCTGAGGAAGTCTTGGCGCTGTTGCGCTTGCTTGGTGGTAGCGTCGATGTGGGTGGACCAGGACAGATTTTGGGAGATGTGTACCGTACTTTGCTTCCTGAAGTCAATGACCAGCTCTAGTTTTGCTGGCATTGAGAGATAGATTGTTGTCACTGCACCACTCCACTATGTTCTCAATCTCCCTCCTGTATTCTGACTCGTCGTTAATCGAGATCCGGCCCACTATGGTCGTATCGTCAGCAAACCTGTAGATGGAGTTGGAACCAAGGGCAGGCAGCTCGCGAGTAATACAAGACAGCTGTTGAATGTGATGAAGAATCCGTCAGGGGCTCTGGTACCGGAGGTGGTGGTGTCCATGGATGCGGAGAAGGCATTTGATCGGGTGGAGTGGCAGTACTTGTTCGAGGTTTTGGGAAGATTTGGTTTGGGCCAAGATGTGGCATGGGCTGTATGTGGCACCAAGGGCGGGGGTTAGGACGAATGATATGATCTCATAAAGCTTTGACTTACGCAGGGGTACGAGGCAGGGGTCCTTGCTGTCGCTGCTGCTGTTTGCACTGGCCATAGAGCCATTGGCGATGGCTCTCAGGGTGTCGGCAGAGTGGCGAGGGATTAGGAGGGGCCAGACGGAGCCTCGGGTGTCACACTATGCTGATGACCTCTTGCTGTATGTTTCGGATCCGTTGAAGAGTATGGGAATGATTATGGGCCTGTTGGGAGGTTTGGCGGGTTCTCAGGGTACAAGCTGAATGTAGGGAAAAGCGAAGTATTCCCGGTGAATGAGCCGGCACAGCGGGCTAAGTTAGGGGGGATGCCATTTACGGTAGCGAGAGATAAGTTTAGGTATTTGGGGATTCAGGTAGAGAGGGAATGGATGGGGCTCCATAAGTGGAACTTAACGAAGCTGGTGGAGGCGGCTAGGGAGGATCTTAAGAGGTGGGATACACTGCACTTAACACTGGCGGGGAGAGGACGGTCCAAGTGGTGAAAATGAATTTTCCGCCAAGGTTCTTGTTTTTCTTTCAAGCTGTCCCGATCTTTACATCAAAGGCCTTTTTTCGGAAAATGGACACGATCATTTCTGACTTTGTATGGGTGGGGAAGGTGCCGAGGGTGGGGAGGACCCGTTACAGAGGCAGTGGCAGCATGGGGGTTGGCGTTGCCGAACTTGCTTCATTATTATTGGGCAGCGAATGTGGACAAGGTGTGGCAGTGGTAGGAAGGAAAAGGGGTAGAGTGGGTTAGGATGGAGGAGGAATCTTGCAAGGGGTCTAGTTTGAGGGCTATGGTGACAGCAGCATTGCCAATGGCTCCGAGCAGGTATTCAAGGAGCCCGGTGATGCAGTCCACAGTGAAGATATGAAATCAGTTGAGGGATGGCATTTTAGGGTGGAAGGGATGTAGGTGCTAACACCGCTGTGAGAGATGTAATTTCATAGAATTTACAGTGCAGGAGGCCATTCGGCCCATCGAGCCTGCACCGGCTCTTTGAAAGAGCACCCTACCCAAGCCCACACCTCCACCCTATCCCCATAACCCAGTAACCCCACCCAATACTAAGGGCAATTTTGGACAATAATGGCAATTTAGCATGGCCAATCCATCTAACCTGCACATCTTTGGACTGTGGGAGGAAACCGGAGCACCCGGAGGAAACCCATGCACACACGGGGAGAACGCGCAGACTCCAAACAGTGACCCAAGCTAGGAATTGAACCTGGGACACTGGAGCTGTGAAGCAATTGTGCTAACCACTATGCTACCGTGAATCATGGGTTTGAGTCGGGGGGGGGGGGGTGAGATAGTATATACAGGAGGTGGAGGGAAGTAAGGCTGCTCAAGGTGAGGGATCTGTATTTGGAGGAAGGGTTCGCCAGCTGGAGGAGCTAAGGGAGAGGGTAGAGTGAGTTCAGGTATCTCGCACACATGTTTTGGGGTTGCGGAAAATTGGGAAGATTCTGGGCGGGAGTGTTCGCTGTCTTAGCCAGGATAGTAGAGGAGGAGGTGGACCCAGACCTTCGGTGGTGATATTTGGGGTTTCAGAGAAGCCAGAGCTCATGGAGAGGAAGAAGGCCGATGTTGTGGCCATTGCACTCTGATTGCATGGCGACAAATTTTGCTTGAGTGGCGGTTGGCAGTTTGAGGAAAGGTGGGGGATGTTTGCGACCGGTGTTTGAGGGGCTGTTCGTCGTTGGGGGGAGGGGGTGAAAAAGGGGAAAATTCTGTACAGACTGTATGATTGATTGTTGGAAAGCATGTTTCCCGGGTGCTTATTCACTGTAACCTGTTTTGATACATGTTTGTAATAAAATACATTTAGAAAAAATAAAAATAAAACTCACCTGCTGGATCTGTCTTTCTACCATTGGTCAAAGTCTTTATTTTAGTAACGTGGCTGTCTGTACAGCCTGCTACAGAAATCAAACACAGAAATATAGAGCACCCAGAACAAAGCCCGATGGAACAGCATATTGCATTTCTCAAATAATTTCCCACTTGTACCACCATTTTATTCTGCTGTTAAATTGCTTAGATTGGCAGTACACATGCTTTATCAACTTATCCATGAGCCTTAATCCTCTCTTATCCACAAAATTATTGTTCCCCGCTAGCTTAGCTACTCTTGCAAGCCTCCCAGTAGATTTGGAATGAATGTATTTTATTACAAACGTGTATCAAAAAAGGATGACGGCATCGAAACACACCGGAAAGTATACTTCCCAACAATTGACTATAGACTGTACCGATTTCCCCCCCTTTTTCACCCCCCACCCCACAATGAACTCCTAAAACATGGTGGCAAACAACACCCACCTTTTCCAAACCCCTCTGCTGAGCCACTTAACCCATACTTTATCTTTTCCAACCGCAGGAAGTCGTACAGGTCACCCAACCAAGCCGCTACCCCCGATGACGATGCCAACCTCCGTTCCAGCAACATTTGTCACCGGGCAATCAGAACATGTTGGCATGATTCGCTGGCCCCCACCCACACACCTCTCACTCATCTGCTAACCCTTGGAAGAACCCACTCATTCTTGCCCGATTCATATGCACCCAGTGTACAATCTTTAACTGCATCAGGCTCATGCTTGCACACGAGGACCCGTTTACACTACACAGTGCCTCACTCCATGCTTCCTAGTTGATCTCCCCTTCCCACTTCTCCTTGATCTTCACCACCCGCTCTCCTCCCTGCTCTCCCAGCCACCTGAATATATCCCCAATTCTCCCCCCCCCCCCCCAATTCCACATCCGGACGCAGCAGTCGCTCCAGCAGGGTGTATCCCAGCAACCTAGGAAACTCCTTCCAGGCCTTTCGCACAAAATCCCTAACCTGCAGATAACTGAACTCACTCCCTCTCGGGAGCTCCACAATCTCCCTTAGCTCCTCCAGACTGGCAAACCCCTCCTCCAAATAAAAATCCCTCACCTTGACCAGCCCCACTTCCCTCCACCTTAGGCTGGACGCCTTACAAGATTCCTCCTCCATTTTACCCCTTCTCCTTCCCATCATCGGCGCACGTTTTCCACATTCACCACCCAATAATAATGAAGCAGGTTCGGCAACGCCAACCCCCCCCTGCTGCCTCTGTAACAGGGTCCTCATAACCCTTGGCACCTTCCCCGGCCATACAAAGTCCGAAATAATCATGTCCAGTCTCAAAAAAAAGATTGGGAGTGTCTGAAAAATGAAGAACCTTGGCAGAATATTAATTTTTACCCCTTGGACCCTCCCCGCCAAAGTCAACTGGAGTGTATCCCACCTCCTGAGATTCGCCCTGGCCTCGTCCACCAGCTTGGTTAAGTTCCATATATGGAGCCCGGTCCAGTCCATCGCTACTAGAATCCCCAAGTACCTGAATCTATCCTTAGCCACCCCCTAGATTGGCTCGCTATCCCAGCTTATCCACCGGAAAATCTCGCTTTTCCCTACATTCAGTTTATACTCCGAGAACCCTCTAAACCTCTCCAGCAGGCCCATGATCCTTCCCATACTCTCCAGCAGGCCCAAAACATACAATAGGTCGTCGGCACAGAGCGACACCCGATGCTTCCTCTGTTCCCTCATAATCCCCTGCCACTCTGCCGACCCCCTAAGAGCCATCGCCAAAGGCTTAATGGCCAGCGCAAACAACAACATAGAGCACCCCTGCCTTGTACTCCTGTGTAGTTCAAAGCTTCATGAGCTCATATCATTCATCTTCGCACTCGCCTTTGTTGCCACATATAGCAAGCTCACCCATGCCACAAATCTCGGCCCCAACCTAAACCTTCCCTGAATCTCGAACAACTACTGCCACTCCACCCGATCAAATGTCTTCTCCACGTACATGGACACCATTACCTCTGGTACCAGGGCTCCTGACGGATTCATGACTACGTTCAACAACCTTCTTATATTGCTCGTGAGCTGCCTGCCGTTCATGAGGCCTGTTTGATCCTCTGCAACCATCCCTGGACAACTTAGCCAATACTTTCACATCAGTGTTCAACAGTGATATGGGCCCATGCGACCCGCATTACACCAGGTCCTTCCCCTTTTTCAGGATTAAAGTAATCACTTTCTGCGTCATCGTCTCTGGAGCTCCCCCTTCTCCATACTCCTGATACTATCCAGCACCTCCCTCAGCCCCAGAAGCTCCTCCCAACGCCTGCTTCTTTGCTTCCTCCAACTAGGAAAACAGCAGCTCATTCAAAAAACCCTCCCATGTCCCCCTCCCTCCCTCTCCCCCCGGGTCCGCCTTGTACAGTCCCTGGTAATACTCCCAAATGCCTCATTTAGCTTCCCCGGCTCCAACACCACATCCCCAGCCCGTATCCTCCATTTCCCTGGATGCAGACCGCCCACGCAACTGGTAAGGTCGCATACGAATCACCTTCTCCCCATACTCGTATTGCACTCCTTTGGCCCTACGCTGCACTCCTCCTGCCGTTCCCGTTGTCAGCCTGTCAACCCCTGCAACATTTTTCTCCTCGGTGGGCACCCTTGAATACTTCCTTCCCACTTCCACTATCTCGTCATTAGGCGGTCATATTCCTCCCTCCTTTCCCTATCCGCACAAGCCTTGAACAAGATAATTTCCCCCCAGACCACTACCTTCAGCGCTTCCCAGAAAATGGCCGACACCTGCCCATTCTGATTCAACTTCACATAATCCTTAATCGCCACCCGCACCTAGTCACAAAAGCCTCCATCCGCCAGAAACCCCCAAATCAACCCTACACCTTTGCCTCTGCTCTCGTCCTGGTATAAGCCGAATCTCCAGCCAGTGGCGCGCGCATGGTCCGAAATAACTATCCCCTCATACTCTGACCCCTCAACCCCAACCAAATACCACAAAATAATCGATCCTCGAATGCACCTTAGAAACATGGGAGGAAAAATTGGAATAATCCCTACCCCCAGGGTTCTGAAAGTGCCATGGATCAAACATACCCAACCTTTCCATAAACCCACCCAGCTCCTATGCTATTCGTACCCTACCCAGTGACCTGGGGCTCGACCTATCCACCCTCAGCTCTAGGGCACAATTATAATCTCGTCCCATAATCAACTGGTGCGTGGCCAAGTCCGGGATTGCTGCCAGCAGCCCCCTCAAAACCCACATCACTCCAATTTGGTGCATACACGTTTATCAACACCACCGGTGCCCCGTCCAATACCCCACTCACAACCACATATCTGCCACCCGGATCGCTCACTTCCTTCGCACTCAAATCCCATTTTCCTGCTCATTAAAATTTTCACTTCCCTCGATTTCGAATCAAACCCAGAGTGGAAAACCTGCCCGACCTACCCCTTCCTTACCTAACCTGGTCCTTCACGCGGAGGTGTGCATCCTGCAGAACGACGACGGCCCGCTTTCAAGCTCGAGGTGCACGAACACCCATGATCTTTTAACTGGTCCATTGAGTCTCCGGACGTTCCACGTCACCAACCTGACCATAGGCTTACGCCTCTATTCTCCTCTACCATCTGTCATCTTCCCCACTTAACTCCAGCCCGGTTTTAATTCCACCCTGTACCTAGCCCATCCCAGAAGGCCTCCTACTGCGCCCCTGACCATGTCATCTCTCAACCCCTGCCACATCGCATCAACATTCCCCTCCCCCCATGGCCACCTCTCTCGACCTTCTCCCCCCACCTCACTTCTGTTCACCAGCCTTACTTGCTAGCGTGCAAGCCCCTGCCCAAATACTCCTCCCAATGACCTCCCCTCCCCCTTCCTGCAGTCCTCTGCTCAGGGAAGGAGGCTCCCTGCTGACCTTGCCCTCCCCCACCCAAACAAAGATTCATCCTGAACTCCAGGTCATCTCCCCGAGAACAAACAAACACTAAACACAAACAGCCCCATAGAACAGGAGGGGGGGGGGAAACATCCATCCCACACAATCTTTTCACCTGTACCACCCCATACCATCCCCGCAAACACTCCACCCCTACCACCCCTTACCAACCCAACAGTAAACAGCAAACCCAAGAAAGAACCCCCATCAAACTGGAGGGAACGGAAAAAAAAAAAATCCCAACCCCCCACTTCAACTGTATTCCCGACCATTACAAAGTGCCAGCACCCAGCATTGTTCAACTGAAGTCCTCGGTTGCTTCTGGGGGTCTCGAAGTAATATTCCCAGCCTTCAAACGTCACCCATAATAAAAGAATGCAGCTTCTCTGTGATTACTTTGAAAAGCTTGAACTGTTAAGTAGAAACTGTCAAATTTCTAAAATGAGGAACAAACCATCAATCTGCTTATTCACCCAAAACTAGATTCTAACTGTTGGAAAATGTAATTTTATATCTCTTCTCCCTCTTTTCCTGAAGGCACTGATCATGCTGGGACTAAGGCGTGGTAAAACAGGACCAGAACATACTTATGGCACAGTATTAAACAAGAACTTTAGTGAATCAGTTGGGTTTTTAAAAATATGACAATTGGACAGGTTCATGATCAATCTGCTCACAGCAAGTCTCATTCACACTTCACCCCTGCGGTCACCGATCTACAGTGGTTTAAGTAAAACCTTTAAGTTCTCATCTTTGATTTCAATTTCCTCCATGGCCTCACTCTTTCCCATCTCTAATCTCCTCCAACCCGGCAACCCTGAGATATCTGTGTTACCTGAATTGGGTAAGGAGTCTTTTGGCTTTCCAACTGGAATAGGAATGCATTCCATCACAAGAATGGGTGTGATGGCCGACAAATGGCTGGAGCATGGGACAAAGCGTGCGGTGAAACCTCCAGGAACACATTTGATCACAGTGGGCAACTATAGGACTGTTTCAGATCTGATCTGCTATAATTAGGAATGGATTGTATCCGCAGGACACATTGGGTACTTACACTGGATGCCGAGCAGCAGAGAGAGGTTAGGGTCTTTGCCTTGGGCTCTCTGTGTGAGGATATTACAGATTGCTTGTAGGTCATGCAAACTCCGGGCCAACTCTAGATGCAACCTCTCCAACAGCTGCATGCTTTCAGATGGTAGCTTCTTGCTCTGGTCCAACTGTCCTACTTGTTCCTGAAGAGTCAGGTTTCTTTCAATCAGCTCCTGATTCTGGGCTGAAAGCTGGAATAGAGCAACACAGTGTCAATTTGTCATTTCAAGCAATTTTATTTTAAAAATCCACACTAACATTGGAGCTGTAATTACATAGTTGCTCCAATTGTTTTATATAATGGTGCACTGTAAAATCATTACTAAATTATTTTCCAGCCTACTTCCCTTTCAAAACTGTCCTGAAGTACCAAGTCTTTAGGATAAAAGAAAATGGCAGAAATATGCAGATCAGAACTGAAAATGTCTCTGTCCAAAAGGTAACAACACCACCCATTCCACCTGCTACCAACAACCTCCCCACCAAAACCAAGTAGTAATGACACCAGATTGCAAAATCTGGTCAATGGTCTCCTCCCACCCCAGCAGTTGCTCCTCTCAAGAAGAGATGGCTCAGCTGGCACTTTCAGGCAGTACAATTTTATTTCAATATTCAGGGGAAAAAATTGCATATCCAGTTTTCTTTTGCACTTGTGACTGTATTCAGTTATAACAACTTTGTATCGAATGCCTGCCAGACGTGGGCCAAAAATGTAAAACAATATTGTCCAGTTGTATACATTAGTTCAGTATAGATCCTTTCTGATGTCAAAGCACATTTAGCAAAGTGCACAAAAAGGTGCAATTCTACGCCTAGTGCTGTCTCCATACCCACCGGCATTAGAAAAAGTGTAAAGTGGGAGTGGATGGGAGAGCCACCCTGCTCTTTTGTCATGTGTTTTCTAATGACCAATTATAGGTTTGGATTAGATGGAATACAGGGTGCAGTGCAGAGAAATTAACGTTCAAATCAATTTTGAACAAAGACTCAATAATTACTGCATTAAAACTAATGATCAATATAGAGCTCTGATTGGATCCTGGATATTAACTAAAGCTGTATCATCAAGCTTTTAGAAAATGAAAAGCAGCTAGTGGATTCCAGACCGGCTGTCAAATAGGAGTGCATGCACACATGATGGGTGCATGTAGACAGAGGATCAAGTTCTCACAAGAGGTGCTCATTCCTGCTCTCAGTACCCCCAGTATCGCAACCCCTCAAACTCTTACATTTCTATCTGTCTTTTGTTCTAATGAAAGGTCATCAATCTGAAACATTAAATTGGATTCTCTCCACAGCTGCTGCCTGACCTGATGAGTATTTCCAGCATTTTTTCTTTTAATTTCAACCCTTCATTCAACCAAAATACCACCAATATGGCCCAAGATGAAGAATCCACAGCCTGGTATGCTGGTGAATGTCAAACAGGTTGCAAGAATCAAATGTCAACAAGTTCTTCCCCTATTTGGACAAATTAGCACTAATTAGCACTCAGTTCAAACTCTCAATGAGTCGTAATATTAGAAACATTCATCAGATATACATTGACTGGGGATGCGCATGATCATTATTCAATACGTCAAATACTCTGGCTCTCTTCCCTAATCAATATTCAACAACTTTTACGCAAAACTGGGGATTGCCAATGCATGATTTTTGCATAAACAGCCATAGTCAAATATTCAGACTGGTCAAGATGAGCAGCTTGGAAGATCTGCTAAAAAATGGGTAATTACAACAGCTTGTCTTAGAGTTGGAGCAGTTTTTTCTCAGTTGAGGGGTGGGGCTCACACTTCAGGAACAGGCAGCATTATTGTCGGAGTCTTGAAAGATCTGAAAGCAGCTATTAAATCCTTCAGCTCTCACCTCTTTCATGGCCTTCCTCAGTAACTGTGATCCATTCTCTTTCCCAGATAGCTCCTCACGAAGACCCTGACTTGTCCCTTCTTCTTGTGCCACACACTCCTCCAGGGTCTACAGAGGGAGAGATATTAAAATATTTTAACGATCACCACCATTTGACTATTCCCTCCTCTCCTCAAAAGTACAGACTGCAGGACTGCTCCATGAAACCTGCAGACCTTCATGGCTTCATTGGGGAGATGGTGGCTTTGTGGTATTGTCACTGGTTTAGTAAACCAAAGACCAGAGTAATACTCTGGAGAGCCAGGTTCAAATCCCGCCACTGCAGATGGTGAAATTTGAATTCAATTAAAATCTGGAATTAAAAGTCTAATGATGACCATGAAACCATTGTCGATTGTTGTAAAAACCCATTTGGTTCACTAATGTCCTTTATGGAAGGAAATACCATCCTTACCTGGTCTGGCCTGCATGTGATTCCAGACCCACAGCAATGTGGTTGACTCTTCCCTCAAGGGCAATTAGGGATGGGCAATAAATGCTGACACAGCCTGCGACGCCCATGTTCCAAGAACAAATTTTAAAAAACTTCAGTAGTGAGCCTAGTCAGTCTTTTCGACCTTGTTGGCATCATAGCCAAGCTTAATCTTGTCCTCACGACACCTACAAAGACTATTGATAACAGTAGTTGCTGGATAATGATCAGGCCTGAAGCACTGATTATTCAGATCTCCAGCCCCAAGATGCTGAATGCAGCTGCAAACCTGAATTTAAGGATTCTTGTGTTATCAGACAGAATGTAAATTCCATTTACAAGGCAATAAGTACAAGAGGGAGAAAGGAACAGAAAAAGAGGGGAGAAGGCAAAAGGAATAGAAAAAGGTTCATATGGAGTATAAACAGTGGCATGAAGCAGTTATTCTGCACTTCACATTCTCACCGTCTCTTGCTAAAGCAATATAACTGCCGATAGCAGTTTGCGTGTGCGCATATTGATGTACACACATTGGTTGGCCCAGCACACTGCTAACTGTCTTTTTAACTCTTTCTGCAATATGCTTTTAGTTTGTGGATTCCATGGAACCCAGACATCACTTATTCAGCACGTTGCTTGGAATATCTAGCTCAAGCATTTTATTGAAAGTACTACAGTATTTTACTAAGAGCGATTCACACTTAAATTTGTCTTGCAACTTATAAACATTGTGAACATATGCTGCTAAACATTAGTGATCCGATAGATTCAGTCAAGACAGGGAAGAAAACTGTTGCACCAGCTCAATAATTCTTTTTTTGTAAAATATTTTTATTCTCCATTTTCACATTTTCCCCAGAATTTACACCCCACCCACAAGCAGTAAATGGTAACAAATACAAAGTCAATTTCCTTATCAACAATAACGATCCCATCCTCCCACTACCCCAAGCAAGACCCACCTGACAATATAAACATCAAATAGAACAAACCCTCCCACGGTGGGACAAACAAAGGAGAAATAAAAGAGAAAGGAATTAGGAATCGCCTCTGGTCACCATTAACCTATAGAGTCCTGTCCCCCCCCCCCCCCCCCCCCCCACATTCAATGCCATCCAATCCCCAAAAGAGTACCGTAGATGACACCCATGCATTGCAAGCAACCCCCCCCCCCCCCCCACCCCTCCCCCCCACTTCCTCTTACAAAAATCCTCCCCCAACCTCCGTTCCATCCCCCATCTTTCCACCCCGGCTAGACTCATCGAAACCTATTCTGCCAGGCGCTGATGGCCACAGCCCCTCCCCCCCCCACCTCACTCCCGTTCACTGGCCGGCTTAAACCGGCCAGCGTGGAGGCCCCCGCCCGGGTCTCTTTCCCCCTTGTCCAGCCCCAGGAAAACCAAGAAATCCCCTTTAGCACACGAACCCCGCATACACACCCAAGCTCCAAAGAACCATCATTGCAAGTGAAAGACCCCTCTCTTCCCTTGTCCAAGTATATACAATGTTGGCTCATATAGCATATACACCCGCTGCAGTGAAAAAATACAGTTACATGAGGCTACATCAGTACATGACCACTTCTCAATTCAGCCACAGTCCTTCTGCCATCGCAAACTCCTCTGCTGGTTCAGCCGTCTCGAAATAAAAGTCCTTGGATTTGTAGGTCACCCTCAACTATGCCGCACCACACCTTACTGATATACAGCACCTTCTTCACCCGGCTGAAGGCAGCCCGCCTCCTCGCCAGCTCCACCATAAAGTCTTGATATATGTGTGTGCCAGCTCCAGCCCACTGCATCACCCGCTTCTGCTTTGCCCAGCACAGGACCTTCTCCTTCACACTGTACCTACGAAAACACAGCGTCACTACTCTTGGTGGCTCACTCTCCTTTGGTACTGGCCTCCACGACCGATAAGCCCAGTTCATATCGGGAGGGATCATCACCCGCCCCCAATACCTTCGCCAACATCCTGGCAAAATACTCAGTCGGCCTCGGGCCTTCCACTCCTTCGGGAAGACCCACAATCCTCAGTCTGTCGCCTGGATCTGTTTTCGTAAGTCATCCATTTTGACTCGCAGACCCTCGTTGATATCACCTTCCGCATCTCCTTCCCCATTAAGGTAAGTTGATCGCTGTGCTGTAACAATGTCTCTTCCACTTCCTTCAGCGTCTCGCCTGGCTCCCGTACCTCTGCCACTGCGTTCAATACCGCCGCCCTCACCGGGGAAATCGCCTCCTCCACCAGCACTTTCAATACCGCCCCATCTCCTTCCTCATCGTCTGCATGTGTTTTGTGAACTGCCTTTCGAGTTCCGCGGCCATCAACGTAGTCATTTCTTCAGCCGTGGGAAATGCGGCCTCCCCTGGTGCCCCAGCCTCCATTTTTCTTGCCGTCCCCGCGGTGACCTTTCCACTCCCTGACGGATTTTCAGCTGTTTTTTCACGGCATTTTTTTTTTTTTTTTTTTATAAACTTGTTCTCGACATCTTCCTTCACTGTGCCTTCTCCCTGCTTTTGCCGCCTCTGTTACCCCTGGGACCAGGCGTGAGACCCTGAAAATGCCGTTCCCGAGCGGGAGCCCTCCAATGTGCGACTGCCTCCCGCTCGCCGTCACCGGAAGTCTGAGCAGCTCAATAATTCTAGCGGTTTATTGAAGGGGCAAAATCCTGCCTTAAAAACACCCACAAATTGTCATGTTCTCAAATTTCTTCAGTTTGAAGATCAATTAATTACTGTTGCAGAAGTAAAAATGATTTTGCAAAGTATTGGCAGTCACTTTACTTCAATGCTTGGTGCATAGTTCTTGCCCCAATAAAAATAGCGGTTGCCATGTGTCCTGCTGCATATTGCCCACAATAAAAGATGGCAAGCAGACATGCAACTGAGCATGCATTGCATTGACAGCAAATGCAGCCTTACATTCTATATAATTCATCTCTGACCAGATACAGGACACTCAATAAAATTGTGAGCCCTGCAAAAACCAACTGTTTTGCCCCCTCTAGAGTTAGTCGCCTGTAACTTAAGCCCTTTACTACTGCCTGCATCCAAATGGTCCGAGAGATTGCTACTGTCAAATAGTTCTATGCTACAGAACCAACACCCAACAGGAATTGGACTGAAACTACTAATGTTCACCACATTGGCTGATAAAGAGAGATTCTAGACTTTCATCCCATTAATGTGTTCTGAAATGAAATGCAACACATAGAACAGAGTAGAGTGTAATTTACCTCTCCACTAACCCCTCCCCCTCCTTACCAGTGATTTACGCAGGTGGTTGTGTTTTTGAACTCCCCTTACCTGTATTTGTGAGATAAGCTGTTCCATTTTTTTCTGTTGTTTATCTATAATCTAATAAGTAAGCATACAAAGAATTAGAGACAGAATCTGAAAGAAGCACGATTACTTCTGTCCTTTAGATCACTTTACTCAGCACAATTGCCACTTCTATTACAAACACTGGCATATATTCAGAAGGCAGTATACAGCGAGGATATGATGTGGTAGTGATTGTAATATTCACTGGTATTTGCACAAAAAATATTACATCATATTTAGAACTACAGGATAAACAAGTACAAGGCCTCTGTCACACGAAGGATGCAATGCTTATTCACTGGAAATATCCACTGGAGAAATAACTGTCAAATTACTGAATTTAGTTTTCAATTGTCCACAGTTTAAGGACCCCATTTTTAACCCTACCATACTGGCAACTACTGGAGAAGTAGCAAATTAGGGAAAGAACATAAGAAATAGGAGTAGGCCATACAGTCCCTCAAGCCTGCTCTTTTATTCAGTAAGATCATGGCTGAACTTCCACATCAACCCCACTTTTCTGCCTTTTGCTCGATTCCCAAAGCACCAATTTAATTGACCGGGCCTCATATGTACTCCATGTCGGAGCGTTCACTTTCTTTTGGGAAGTGGTAGAGAATCCCAAGGGTTCACAATGCTCTGAGAAGAAAAAATTTCTAATCAATCCTATTTAAAATACTCATCAGGGTTTTCAATTCTTTTTTTACAAATATCAGGGAAAAATTAGCAATGCAAAACAGGTACAGTACAGAAGAATTATTGCAAATATAGGAACAAACAAGACGATAAGGAACTAGTAACTCCAGTTTTGATAACCAATTGAGAAGGAAAGGAGGATAAGGAGCATGAAAGGATAACAGTTCAGAGCACACACATTCATGCATTGAGAGATAAGACATACAATACAATACGCCACACAATATGGCTCATGGAAAGCCCAATATGGCCCTTTGAAAGCCCAACAGGGGCAAGTCAGACAAAGTGAAACCTATACATTTTACGAGATCCCAGACTCTATGGAATGTATTTGGTTTAGAATGGATCAGAGGTCAGGAATTCCATAGGAATGCATTCCATTTACTCCAGTTTTGAATTGAAGGATGTGTCACTAACCCAGGAGTAGAGAGGATATTCTTACCAGCTGCAAAAGTCAGGATGTTATGCAGCCTTTTTTTCATTAGTATCAGTAATTCTCCCATCGAGAAGACCCAGAATTAGGCACATAGAATTAAATTCTAAGCCTCGGTCAAGATCTTCTTCAGCTCGACTACACCTGACCAATAAGATTCAACCTTAAACACAGACCCACATGCAATGTATATACAATCACCCTCGACTACCAGGCACTTTAGGCACATCAGGATATAGCAGGATCGAACCATTGTCTAAGACTACGCGTGATATTTAAGCAGTGCAGTATCTGAAGTTAAGAGACGGCACGGTGGTTAGCACTGCTGCCTCAGTGCCACGGACCCAGGTTCAATTCCGGACTTGGGTGATTGTGGAGTTTTTCACTTTCTCTGTCTGCATGGGTTTCCTTTGCGTGCTCTGGTTTGCTCTCACAATCCAAAGATACGCAGGTTATGTGAATTGGGAATGCCAAAATTGCCCCGGGATTATGGGGGAGTGGGCCTCGGTAAGGTGTTCTTTCAGATCGTGCAGTCGTTGGATGGCCTCTTTCTGCACTGTAGGAATTAGATGGTTCTGTCTCCATTTTAATCCTATATACTACCCAGTGTTTCCCCATCAATGTTAGTTACCACGTCCTTTTCCCAAGACTGCAGAGTACCCAATGTACTAACGTAGAATCTAAAACACAGGGTATCATAACACTTGCTGATCAAGTATTTGAGCTCCACAGAATTCGTGATTTTTCCATCTGGGAAATAGAGGAGTCAAGACGCAAGTTGTCTGAAAAAAGGATAAAGTCTCCAAGTTGTAAATGCTTTCAAAAGGAGTGTCTCGGGATGTCAAATTGTTGGCATACCTGCTCAAAGGATGACAAGGAAGCATCCCTGAACAAGTCTCCCAATCTATGGTCCACAAGGCCCAGTGGGAAATCTGAGATGCCCTGGATTGGGGGGGGGGGGGGGGGGGGGGGGGGGAAAGAGAAGAGCACGCCAAGTCATTCCCATTGATGGACCAATCCCCACACTCTAATGGTACTAATAATAATAGGATTATCACATTTAGTGGTACCAGCCATAATATCTCCATAAAATAACAAGACCTACACAGGGCAAGCCAACTGGTCAGCCTCAATGTCGAGCCAAATGGAGGCAGGGTCCTTCCTAACCCAGTCCCTCATGAACCCAAAGTGAGAAGTCAGTTGCGAGAGACTAATGTTCAGGACACCCAGTCCCCTCCCCTTGCCCCCAAGAGCTGGAGCTCAGTAAATTTAAGGCGAGGCTTCTTCTTATTACATACAAACAAACTAATCATTCCATTAATCTCCTTTAAAACTCCAGCTGAAAACAATATTGGCAATATGTGCAGGGGGTATAACAATCTAGGCAACATATTTATTTTAATCAAGGATGTCCTGCCCAGTCATGAAACCAGCAGGGATGACCAATGAGCCAAGTCCTACCTGATAAAAGCAATCAACTGAGGGAAATTTGCCCATACGATTGCCTAAAAAGAGGTAATCGTGACCCCAGGTATTTAAAGCACTAACGAGGACCAACTAAAGGTGAGATTAGCAAAGGGGTGGGTTCGCCCCTCAAGCTCTCCCGCCAGCATAGCCTCTGATTTTACAAAATTGATCTTCAGAGAAGGCATTAAATTTAACCATTACAGTAATGATAGCAGCAACACAGATGCCGGTTTTCGACAAAATATTAGGAGAGTCCCACCTAATAGCCTCTTCCAAAGGCTCTATGGCCTGCGCAAATTACAAGGGGATAGGGAGCAGTCCTGCTTGGGCCCCCTTCGGAGCCCAAAATTCTGAGGCCTGAGCACTGCCGCCACATGCCTATGGTACAACACCTGAATCAATTTAACATAATCCTCACCCAGCCCAAATCCTCGAAACATGTACATCAAATAGTTTAATTCAACCCGATCAAAGGCTTTCTCCCCATCCAAAGAGATCACCAGTGCGCCTAGGGCCTGCTTCGGAATGGCCTGAATCACATTCAACAATCTCAGAACAGTTTATTATTGAAGAACCTGCCCTTAATAAACCCAGTCTGATCTTCCTGAATAAATCGAAAGGATACCCTCCAGCTGTTTCGCCAACACCATCAACAATAATATCAAGTCAACGCTCAAAAGGGAGATTGGCCTGCAAGAGGTAAAAATCCAGAGGAATTTGGCCATCATCAAAATTATGGAGATGTTAGCCACCCGACATGTTGGTGGAAACAGTTCGGCCTCAAAAGAGCGACCGGACATCCCGACCAATGGTTCCATCAGCAGATCCTTAAACTCACTGTAAATCACACTGACAATCTGGCCCTGGGGCCAATCAGAGTTGAAGCTCCCTAATAGCCACAGGCACCTTGTCTTTAGAAATAGGAGCATTAAGTGCCAAATACTGGTCCTCCGAATCCATAGGGAATCCAAGTGAGGAAAATAAATGTTCCATACCTGCCATCACATCATTGAACTGATCTGACCTATATAACTCGGCATAGAAATTCATAAAGGCTTCATTAATCTTCTCTGTCTTTATTAGTCTCCCCCTCCACCAAGCATACACAAAGGGGATAGCCCGAGAACCTGCTTTCTTCTTTGTCAGACAGGCCAGGTACTTAGTCTGCTTATTTGCAAACTCAGTTTCTGCCTTTCAAATTTTGCCTGCTGTGTCAATGCGGAGTCCAGAGCCACCCTTGCGTCGGTAATTGCTTGTTAGGGGCACTCCTAAACCTCTTCACAGCATTAGCCAAACAGACCTCCAACCTACACTGGCTGTCCAGCATTCTACGCTTTTGTTGGTCATGTAAGAAATAATCAGTCCTCTCGCATAGGCTTTGCAAGTCTCCCATAACGTGGAGAGTGTGACATCAGAAATAGTTAACGGAATAGAAAAACGGTGGTAACGACCGACAGCTTGTCCATTAAGGGGTTCAGTTGACAACTGAAATTACCACCCAAGGGCTGCACAGTGGAACAGTGGTTAGCACTGCTGCCTCAAGAGTCCTGGTGACCCAGGTTCAATTCCGAACTTGGGTGATTGCACAGAGTTTGCACATTCTCCGTGTGTCTGTGTTGAGTTTACTCTGGGTTCGCTCTTAGGTGGACTAGCCATGAGGGGAGGTATTGTCAGTGGACTACTAATCCAAAGACCCGGGTAATGCTCTGGGAATCCCACCAAGGCAGATGGCGACATTTGAATTCTTTTTTTTTTTCCTTCTATAAATTTAGAGTACCCAATTCTGTTTTATCCAACTGAGGGGCAATTTAGCGTGGCCAATCCATCTACAATGCACATCTGGATAGTGGGGGTGAGACCCAGGTAGACACTGGGGAAGAATGTGCAAACTCCACCCGGACAGTGATCCAGGGCCGGGATCGACCCTGGGTCCTCAGCGCCGTGATGCAGCAGTGCTAACACTGTGCAGCCCTGTGACATTTGAATTCAATTTTTAAAATCTGGAATTAAAATTCTAATCATGACCATGAAACCATCGTCAATTGTTGTAAAATCCATCTGGTTCACTAATGTCCTTTAGGGAAGGAAATCTGCTGTCCTTACCTTTTCTGGACTACATGTGACTCTAGAACGACAGCAATTTGTGATTGGCTGCATCACAGCCTGGTATGGTCTAAGATCGCAAGAAACTTCAGAGTGTGGTGAACTCAGCCCAACACATCACACAAGCTCGTCACCTCACGTTGATTCTCTATACACCTCCCGCTGCCTCAGGAAGGCAGGCAGCATTATCAGAGACCCCTCCCACCCAAGCATTGCCTTCTTCCAGACCCTTCCATCAGGCAGAAGGTACAGAAGTTTGAAGACTCGCACATCCAGACATAGGAACAGCTTCAAGACTCCCCAACGACTCCCCTTCAGACTGATCTGTTCCCTGCAAGAACACTATTCACGACGCCCTTTGCTGCTCTTTCTCATGTATTTGCTTTGTTTGGTCCCTTGTTCCGCACTGTAACCAATCACTTTGTCGATGTACCATTTGCCAATGTTATCGGTTGATTATTCCTTTGTCTACTATGTACGTACTGTGTACGTTCCCTTGGCTGCAGAAAAATACTTTTCACGGTACTTCAGTACATGTGACAATAAATCAAATCAAAATCAATTTGGTTGACTCTTAAAATGCCACTTCGTTTGAGGGCAATTAGGAATGGACAACAAATTCCAGCCATGTCTGCAATGCCCACATCCTATTAAAGAAAAAAAAATGACCATGCTAAATTGCCCCTTAATGTCCAGAGATTAGGTGCAGATTAGGTGGGGTCATTCTTCAAGAAGGCCAGTGCAGACTCGATGAGCTAATCCTCCTACACTGTAGGGATTCTATGATTATTTAAACAAATTAGCCAATGCCAATTCTACAAGGTCCTGAAAACCTTACACATTCATTATGGAGACAGCTTCTCAGTGTATCAGCCCCTTAACCATCACATATCTGCCGCCCCTATCCTTAACACAGCTCACTACCTTCAAGAGGACATTCTTAATCAGAATTAGGGCAGCACGGTAGCCTAGTGGTTAGCACAGTTGCTTCACAGCTCAAGGGTCCCAGGTTCGATTCCTGTCTTGGGTCACTGTCTGTGTGAAGTCTGCATGTTCTCCCAGTGTGTGTGTAAGTTTCTTCCGGGTGTTCCGGTTTCCTCCCACAATCCAAAGATGTGCAGGTTAGGTGGTTTGGCCATGCCAAATTGCCCTAAAGTGTCCCAAAAAAAGGTTAATTGGGGTTACTGGGTCAAGGGGGTAGGGTGGCAGTGGGGTGGAGGCAGCGTGGGGTGCTCTTTCCAAGGGCTGGTGCAGATTTGATGGGCTGAATGGCCTCCTTCTGCACTGTAAATTCTATTTTTAAAAATTGCCACACCCTTACTACTCATTGAAATAAACACCCATTCCCATCTCAATTTCAGCACTCCCTGGTCAATCAAGTGAGTCTCCAATAATAAAGCTATGTCCACTTTCTCAAGGAGAGGGACAGAACATCAAATGTTAATCATGGATTAGACAAACCTGTGCCATGCAATCAGGATAAATGACGGATAAAGCAAATAGTGCCAGAGCCCGCGGAGAAGCTGCTATTCCCACGCCTACATCACCCGATTTCCCCCTCATCAGTCCTATTTGGCTGACCTCTACCCTGGGACCCCAAAACATCCCCTCTACGGTCACGAGAAAAACCTCTCAGCATCTAACCAGTCAAGCTCTTTAATTATTTTATACATTTCAACAACATAATTTCTTATTCTTTTAGACTCGAGAATATAGGCCCACTCTATTCAATCTCTTCACACAAGACAACACTCACTCCAGGAATCAATGTAGAACAACAAATTGGTTAGAAGGAAGGAGTGTTGGAGGGGCAGGGGAGAAATACAGGGTATGCAAGGGGAGAATCTCAGGTCAATAATGCAAATAAAACGCCACTGAAATCTAATATGTAATAATGAGCTGATAGGACTTTAGTAATAACAGAGCAGAATGTGCAGTTTAGTGTAACCCATAGCAAATATTGAGACTTGAGAGGAGACAGCACAGAATCACCAGAATGCTGCCTACAGTGAAGAAATACAGAAACAAAGATTTAAATAGTTGGACTTTGATTTGTTGTAACACAGATTAAAAGGACTATATGATAGAAGTGTTTAAAATTATTTTAAAAAGGGAACAGAGTAAGAGGAAGCAAATCAGTAGAGGGTATAGATACAAGACTAAACACGAGATCTAGAAGGCTGAATCTTCAAATTGAGGCTGTGAAATTCACTTCCAGCGTTACTGATCATGATAGAAACGTTGTGACTTCAGGTTGCGGTGATGTGGTGAGCAGTCGTGTACAAGGCAGCTTCCGTTCAGCGACCCTGGTCACCCGATTATTTGTTGTAATGTCTCGGTGGTTAAAACTAGGCAGAAGACACTTAAAAGCTCAGTGCCCGAGAAGGCAGCACCTCGTGGTGAAGGGAAGGAAAATATGGTGGAGCCCTCTGGATCGTCGACACCTATCCTGGAGCCAACGGAGAAATTGACGGAATTCCTTGTGGGGAAGTTCCATAAACAAAGGCCGTTGATGGCAGAAGATGTTTCCAGAGCAATTGAGGAAGTGGTGGCCCCCACTTCGGCTAACCTTGAAGAGGGAGGAGCAGCGGATGGAGGCACAAGCACAAAGATCCGTGAGATGGAAGGGGCGGTCTCGGATCATAGTGTCTTTCGACTGTCGGACTGTCTCTTTGGAGGCCGAGGTTATGTTGATGGCGGAGGCCCCAAAGATTTTAAGAGCCAAGGCTGAAGACCAGGAGAACAGGTCCAGACGCCAAAATCTGAAAATTGTTGGGCTACTGGAGGGCAAAGACACAAATTTGTGACGAAGATGCTTGGTAAATTAGTGGGGGATGGGGTCTTTGCTAACCCGATGTGTACAGAGCCCACCGGTCACTACGACAGAAATAGAAATCCGACGATCCACCACGAGCAATCAGTTTGCCTTCATAGATTTCTCGATAAAGATCAGATCTTGAAATGGACGAAGGCCACGAAGGAAAGCTACAGTGTTTGAATTTACCAGGACATTGGGGCGGAACTGGCAAAACAACGAGCTGGGTTCAACAAACTTTCCAAAAAAATAAGAGGTGCGATTCGGAATAGTGTACCCAGCTCGACTGCGGGTCACATTTAAAAACAAGGACCATTATTTTATTAAGCTGGAGGGGGCATAATGACTTTGTGAGGAAACGCAGATGAGGAGAGATTTGATTGTGGTTATGGGATGTTTTTTGGAGTTTTTTTAAATTTCACATGTTCATGTATATAGTTCCTGGTACGGTTGGTGTTTCAGCTATTTAGGGTTCAGTGTTCTTCTTCTTCTCGCACACGATAGTATGGAGTAGTTTGATTGGTCAATTAGGAGTGTGGAGTCTTTATTTATTGTTTTGCCGAATGTGTACTTTGGGTTTGGATGAGGGACTGGCGTAAATGGGCGCCTGGTTCTTTCTGGTTGGGATTTCCTGTTTTTTTTCCTCTTCCGGACTTGCTGGACAGGGGCTGCCTGGCTGGCGTTTTTGTTATTTAATGGAAGCAAAATGGGGGTGGGGACTGTGGCTAGGTGCTTGGGGTGGGAGGGGTTTCTGTTTTGTTCATCGGGTGAGGTAATGGGTTTAGGATGGTTGCGTGTTCAATGTTGGGGTGGGAGGGGGAGGGAATGGGTGCCTTTTGAGCTTGGAGGAATGGTTAGCAGATGTTTGGAAGGGCGAGGGAATGAGGGGCGGTTGGGTGGACAGCCGAGGTGGGTGTTTGGGGGGGGGGGGGATAAAATGCCAGCGATGAGGGTCTCTTTACGTATGAGCTGACGTAGGGATGGAGCCGGCGCCTATCTGGGGTGAGCCTGGATTCAAGGTATGCTGGGGCCCAATTGGAGGCCCTCATAGAGGGGATATGGCTGACTCTACTAGAGGGAGGATCCGGAGCCCCCACCCCCCCACCCCCACCAGGTTGGTGGCATGAAACGTTAGGGGATTTAATGGTCCAGTTGAAAGGTCTCGGGTGTTTACTCATTTGAGGACTTTGAATGCAGAGGCAGTCTTCTTGCAGGAGACACTTTTGGGAATTAGGGATCAGATGAGACTAAGGAAACTGTGGGGGGGGGGGGGGGGGGGGGGGGGGGCAGGTGTTCCACTCAAATTTTGATTTGAGGTCAAGAGGAGTCGTGATCTTTATCAATAAGTGGATGGCATTTCCAGCGACTAGAATTTTGAAAGACCCGGGAGGTGAGGGGCAATAGGTTACAGCGAGTGGGGTGCTGGCAGGTGCACCGGTGGTATTAGTGAACATTTATGCACCAAATTGGGATGACACAGATTTTATCAAGCGTGTTGGCGGACATCTTCAACCTCTCCCTGTTCCATTCAGAGTTTCCCACCCCCTTCAAGACCACCACTATCATACCGGTGCCAAAGAAGAACCAGGCAACTTGCCTCAACGACTATCGTCTGGTGGCCTTGACATCGATCATTGTGTAATGCTTCATGAGACACATCAACTCCCATGCTCCCAGAATGCCTAGATCCACTGCAAATCGCATACCGCCACAACCGATCCACAGCAGACGCCATCTCCCAGGCCCTACACTTATCCCTGGAGCATCTCAACAACAAGGACCCCTACGTCAGACTCCTATTCATCGACTATAGCTCCGTCTTTAACACCATAATCCCAGCCAAGCTCATATGGCTCTCCCCTGTGCAACTGGATCCTTGACTTTGACCCATAGACCACAATCAGTGGAGAATCCATGGAGAATTTGTCACCCAAGTGAGAGGGAGTTTTCCTTCTTCTCTCACGTGCACTGGGTCTACTTCAGAATAGATTTTTTTCACAGTGGGAAATATGCAATTAGAGACAGGCCCAGCCCAGTGCCCACCATGGAGGTTGGGCACATCACTCCTGGCATACAAGGGGTTTTGTGAAAGGGTGATTTTGACCAGAGGGAATTATGTAGATTCCAACCAGAATGGGGAGGTCTCGCCTTCCACGTTCTGGGAAGCATTGAAGGCAGTGATCAGAGTAGAAATAATATCGTACAAGGCCCACAAGGTTAAGGCTGGCAGGGCTGAAAGGTAGAGGATGGTAGACTCAATCTTGGAATTGGATCAGCAATACTCCACAGACCCCACGGCAGAGAGAAAGAAAGAGGCTACAAATGATGTTTGAACTTGAATCGATGGGAAGTACGGCAAGCCAGCTTCGCCGTTTGTGAGGGACATAGTGTATTGGTTCCATGCAATTAGGGAAAGCACCGGGGAGGATGGTTTTACCGCCGAATTTTACGAACAGTTCTCGGTCTTGCTGGCGCCACACTTACTGGGAATGTTCAACAACTCTGTTCAGAGGGGTGCTGCCTGCCACATTGATGCAGGCCTCTATTTCTCTCATCCCGAAAAAAGACAAAGATTCCCTTGAGTGTGGGTCTTCTAGGTCTATTTCACTATTAAACTCGGGCATGAAAATACTAACTAAGGATCTAGCGAAAGGTTTGGACGGGTGCTTACCAGAAACGATCTCGGAGGACCAGACAGGATTAGTCAGGGGCCAACAGTTGTTGTCCAACATCAGGAGGCTTTTGAACGCGGTCATGCCGCCCTCTTGTGGAGCAGGTGCCAGGGGTAATCACCTGCATGGATGCAGAGAAGGCCTTTGACTGTGTGGAGTGGAGCTACCTCTTGGGGGGATTTGGGTTTGGTCCTACTTTTATTTCCTGGGTGAAACTGCTGTATAATGCCCCCGCGGCTAGTGTCCGGACCAATGCTGTGAGCTCAGGATATTGCGACTACACTGGGGCACGAGACAGGGATGCCCGTTGTCTCCACTATTGGTCGCACTAGTGATTGAACCATTGGCCATTGCACTTAGATAGTCAGGGGAATGGACAGGTATTGAGTGGGGTGGGGTGAGGAACATGGAATGTCCTTTTATGCGGACGATTTGTTGTATGTTTTCGATCCTCTCCGATATGGGAGAAATTATGAACTGTTGAAAAAATCTGTATCCTTTTCGGGGTATAGATTGAATATGAACAAGAGCGAGATGTTCCTGGTAAATTCCCTGGGGAAGAGGGCAGATCTGGGAGGTTGCCTTTTAAACTGGCCAAGACAAAGTTTAGGTATTTAGGGATTCAGGTGTCGCATGATTGGACACTGTTGCCTAAGCTGAACTTGACCAGTCTGGTGGAAGAGGTGAAAGGGGAATCGGAGGTGGGATGCCCTCCCACTAACCATGGCCAGTAGAGTACACACGGTCAAAATGAACATTTTACCGAGGTTCTATTTGCATTCCAGTGTCTTCCGAACTTCCTCTCCAAATCTTTTTTCTCTAGGGCTGATAGACTAATCTCCGACTTTGTTTGGACAGGAAAGAGTACAAGGATTAGAAGAGCTATCCTACAGAGTGGGCGACAATCAGGTGGGTTGGGGCTACCAAACCTGATGCTCTACTACTGGGCGGCGAACATTGGAAAAGTGTGAAGATGGTTTGAGGAGCTGGGTGCAGGGCAGGGTCGGATGGAGGAGGCCTCTTGCATAGAATCATGTCTAAGGACGTTGGTTATGTCCCCTCTTCTGTTCTCCCCAGCTAAACTCTCAATGAGCCCAGCGTTCTTTAACACATCTTTAAGAATTTGGAACCAGTTTGGACAACATTTTGGATTGGGAGACATGTCACCAATGAGTGATAAACAAAGATTTGCATTGTCACGGCTGGATGCAATGTGCAGGATAGGGAGGGCAAGAGAGGTTGAGGGGTTCAGGGATTTTTTTGTGGAAGGTAGGTTTGGAGGAGAAAGGGGGGGCTGATGTCTTGGTCTTGGCCTCCTTGGTGGCTCCCAGAGGTGGGTCCTGCTTGGGTGGAGGTCGGTGGTGCCACCCAGGGCTTCGGCATGGTTGAGCAACTGGTAGAATTCCTGCGTTTGGAAAAGGTTAAATATACCGAAAGGGCGGAAGAAAGGTCCTAGAGCTCTCTTCAAGCCTCTCCTTTTTTCTCTTCTCTCCACCACCAAAATCTACTCAAAGCCCACCCCACCCATCTTTTCTACCAAGTTCTCTGTTCCATTTAAGTCGCTAGACCTTGGTCAGTGCCTATTCCGCTATCTCCACTATCAAGAGAGGTGGGGTTTTTGTTTTAACTTAATAGGTGTGCAGATCAGTAAAAATTCCCACCGTTTAAGTCATTTTTCTGATTGTAATAGATGAAATGTCTGAACTGAAGCAGCAAGTGCTGTGGCGCATTACTCTGTAAATACAGTATGTGAAACTCTTTTGGTTTCCCACATTGCAAATTTGTTTGCAAGGACATGCAAGACGAGACAGACAAGGTTTGCTCCTTGTCCTATTTTTCAGCAAGATCAAAAGACTATTACTGTTATCACAATGGAAACAATTGAATCCAATTCCCAAGGAACAAAGGTAATCACAGGTCTGCTGACAAGTGTGAGGGTGGCGGTGTACTGAATAATCTCTAGGACATCTCCTTTTCTGATTTACTTTATACCAACTTGAACTTGAAAAGGAACAAGATAAAAGCTCCACCTAGACTGCTGCAGCTGTTCTGACATTACCCCCATTTTAATCTCAGCTATTTTGAAATGGTTGCTGTGCCTAGTCTCAGTATTAATCAGTTCACAAAATGGTTGAGCATAACTTTGCAAGTTAAAAAAACATTTTGCAGTCAGTTTTTTTTTGTTGCTTAAAGCTTGTTGGTAGTTTCTAGTTGGTCAGTCTAATGATGATCATACTTCAATTATTTGAAAGCTAAGATCAAACAAGCCAGGGAGAGGTAGCTGTCATTTTGCCAAAAGGTATCTGAAAACTACCTGGTCAAAACCTGAAAATCATGAGAACAAACTAGTTCACTGCTTGGATGTCCTGGCAAAAATGAGTTAAGAGCGAGTCTTAATTTCAACACAATGAGACTATAAGCAAAAGGGCGACCGAGTCAAGTTACAAATTTAGAGTATTAGAATTGGACACTGCCCGCTGCATTCGATGGCCAATGACCATCAAAACACACATCAAGTCTGCACTGTATGTTCTATGTCTATGTCATTTCACCTTCGGCAGAAGAATGATGGGCAGGATCCTCCGATCGCCGACGCCGAAATCGCGTTCGGCGATCTGCCGGAGAATTCCTGGTTATGCAGGAATTGGGGGCGACCAAACCGGCTGAACTTGGCAACCCATGCCAGCCAAGCATCCGTGACACATGCCATGTTCGCTTACCTTTAAATGCAAAGTGAGCCTGCTTGGTCCTCACGATTTCACTCCAATCAGGTTCACAGGAGAAGCCACTCCGCATATCAGATGCAAAGTTCAGCCAGTTTCGTTGTCCCATCTTCATGGGAATGGAAAATCCAACCTCGCACATGTAGGTTGACACATGCGAATTGGCATAGGGATGAGAAAATTAGGCAAGTAAACACATGGCTAAAGGAGTGGTTCGGGAAGGAGGGGGTTTCATTTCATGGGCCATTGGCATCAGTATTGGAGCAGGAGGGACCTGTACCTTCGGGACGGTCTCCATCTTAACTGATCTGGGACCAGTGTTCTAGCGAAAAGAATAAATAGGGTGATCTTAAGGATTTTAAACTAGCAAGTGGGGGAGGAACACTACAGGAAGTGAAATGGTTAATGGGAAGCAAAGCAGCAGGTTAGCACGTGGGAAGGTAGGTTCAACTACATCAAAAGTTATGAAAAAAGATAAAGGGAAGATCTCAGGAGATGTTATTAATGGAGGCGTTAGAATTCAAAAAGAAAGTATTAAAATTAGCATAAATGCACTTTACCTACATGCTCATAGCATTTGAAACAAGGTAAATGAGTTGACGGCACAAATCATCGCAAGTGACTGTGATTTAGTGGCCATTAGAGACATGGTTTCAGGATGGTCACGACTGGGAGTTAAATATTCAGGCGTATCAGGCTATTCGGAAGGCCTGATAGGAGGCAAGGGAAGTGGTGTAGCACTGATATTTAAGAATGACATTAGGACAGTAGTGAGAGATAATATAGGTTCTCTGGAGAAAACGATTGAATCCATTTGGGTGGAAATTAGAAATAGTAAGGAGAAAAGGTCACCGATAGGCATAGTCTATAGGCCACCAAATAATAACATCACCGTGGGACGGCAAATAAGTAAAGAAATAACTGATGCATGAAAAGTAATACGCCAATTATCATGGGGGACTTTAATCTAAATGTCGATTGGTCAAACCAGGTTGGTCAGGGCAGCCTTGAGGAGTTCATAGAATGTATCGGCGATAGTTTCCTCAAAAAGCATGCAATGGAACTTACGATGGAGCAAGCAATCTTAGATCTGATCCTGTGTAATGAGACAGGAATAATTAACGATCTCATAGATAGGGATCCTCTCGGAAAGGAATGATCACAGTATGGTTGAATTTAAAATAAGATAAGAGTGTGAGACGGCAAAATCCAATACCAGTGACTTGTGTTGAAACAAAGGAGACAATAATGGGATGAGGGAGGAGTTGGCTAGCATAGATTGGGAGCAAAGACTTTGTGGTGGAACAATTGAGGTACAGTGGAGGACTTTCAAAGAGATTTTTCCAGTGCTCAGAGAAAGTATATACCAGTAAAAAGGAAGGATTGTAAAAAGGAAGGACTGTAGGAAAAAGGATAATCAGCCATGGATATCTGAGGAGATAAAGGAGGGTATCAAATTGAAAGAAAAGGCATACAAAGTGGCAAAGATTAGTGGGAAGCTAGAGGATTGGGAAACAGAAAGCCACAAAAAAAGCTATAACGAAAAGATAGATTATGAGAGTAAACTAGTTCAGAATATAAAAACAGATGGCAAATGTTTCTACAAGTGTATAAAACGAAAATGTGTAGCTACTGTAAACATTGGTCCTTTAGAGGACGAGAAGGGGAATTTAATAATGGGAAATGGGTGAGATATTGAACAGTACTTTGTGTCGGTCTTCACGGTGGAAGACACAAATAATGTGCCAATAATTGTTGGCAAGAAGGCTATGGCAGGTGAGGGTGAGGACCTAGAAACTATTATCACTAAGGATGTAGTGTTGGGCAAGCTAATGGGGCTAAAGATAGACAATTCTCTTTACCCTGATGGAATACATCCCAAGGTACTAAAAGAGGAGGCGGGGAAATAGCAAGTGCGCTCATGGTAATTTACCAAATTTCGCTGGACTCTGGGGTGGGTTCGGCAGATTGGAAAACAGCAAATGTGACACCACTGTTTAAAAAAAAAGGAGGCAGCCAAAAGGCAGGTAACTACAGGCCAGTTAGCTTAACTTCTGGAGTGGGGAAATTGTTTGAATCTATCATTAAGGAAGAAACAGCGAGACATCTGGTTAGAAATTGTCCCATTGGTCAGACACAGCATGGGTTCATGAAATGCAAGTTATGTTTGACTAATTTAGTGGAATTCTTTGAGGACATTCCGAGAACGGTGGACAACGGGGAACTGGTGGATGTGGCGTATCTGGATTTCCAGAAGGCATTCTACAAAAGGGTTGCACAAAAGGCTGCTGCATAAGATAAAGGTGCATGGCGTTACAGGTAATGTATTAGCATGGATAGAGGATTGGTTAACTGACAGAAAGCAAAGAATGGGATAAATGGGTGTTTTCTGGTTGGCAATCAGTGGCTAGTGGTGTGCCTCAGGGATCAGTGTTGGGTCTGCAATTGTTTACAATTTACATAAGTGATCTGGAGTTGGGGACCAGGTGATCTGGAGTTGGGGACCATGTGTTAAAAAAGTTTGCAGATGACACAAAGGGTGGCATGGTAGCACAGTGGCTAGCACTGTTGCTTCACAGCACCGGGGTCCCAGGTTCGATTCTTGGCTTGGGTCACTGTCTGTGCGGAGACTGCACTTTCTCCGGTGTGAGAGAGAGAGTGTGAGAGAGAGAGTGTGAGAGAGAGAGTGTGAGAGAGAGAGTGTGAGAGAGAGAGTGTGAGAGAGAGTGTGAGAGAGAGAGTGTGAGAGAGAGAGAGTGTGAGAGAGATAGAGAGTGAGAGAGAGAGAGTGTGAGAGAGAGAGTGGAGAGAGAGAGTGTGAGAGAGAGAGTGTGAGAGAGAGAGTGTGAGAGAGTGTGTGAGAGAGAGAGAGAGAGAGAGGAGTGTGTGTGTGTGTGTGTGTGTGTGTGTGTGTGTGTGTGTGTGTGTGTGTGTGTGTTTCCTCCGGGTGCTCCAGTTTCCTCCCACAAGTCCCAAAAGAAGTGCTGTTAGGTATTTTGGACATTCTGAATTCTCGATGTTTAACTGAACAGGTGCCGGAATATGGTAACTAAGGGCTTTTCCCAGTAGCTTCATTACAGTGTTAATTTGAACCTACTTGTGGCAATAAAGATTATTATAAGATTATTATTATAAGATGAGTGATGGAGCCAAGTGTGCAGAAGAATATACATAGTTTAAGTGGGAGGGCAAGGGTCTGGCAGATGGAATTCAGTGATAAATGTGAGGTCATCCATTTTGGTAGGAATAACAGCAAAATGGACTACTATTTAAATGGTAAAAAATTGCAGCATCCTGCTGTGCAGAGGGACCTGGGTGTCCTTGTGCATGAATCGCAAAAAGTTAGTTTGCAGGTGCAGCAACTAATTAAGGTGGCAAATGGAATTTTGTCCTTCGTTGAGGTTATGTTGCAAATGTATTGGGTGCAGGTGAGGACACACCTGGAGTATGGTGTACAGTTTTGGTCTCCTTACTTGAGAAAGGATGTACTGGCACTGGAAAGTGCGAGAGGCGATTCACTCGGTTGATTGCAGAGTTGAGAGGACTAGCTTATGAGGAGAGACTAAGTAGACTGGGACTATACTCATTGGAATGGAGAAGAGCGAGGTGGGGTCTTATAGAAACGTATAAAATTATGAAGGGAATAGTCAAGATAGAAACAGGGAGGTAGTTTCCACTGGCGGGGGAAACTAGAACTAGCCTCAAAATAAGGGGGAGCAGATTTAGGACGGAGTTGAGGAGGAACTTCTTCACCCAAAGGGTCGTGAATCTGTGGCGTTCCCTGCCCAGTGAAGCAGTTGAGGCTACCTCGTTAAATGTTTTTAAGGCAAAGGTAGATACATTTTTGAACAGTGAAGGAAAAAAAAGGTTACAGTGAGCGGGTGGGTAAGTGGAGCGGAGTCCACAAAAAGATCAGCCATGATCTTATTGAATGGCAGAGCAGACTAGAGGGGTCAGATGGCCTACCCCTGCTTCTCGTGCTTGTTCGTAGGGAAAGCAGCTAACACCTTTGGCAGACTCACAAAAAGCATGGAACAACATCAAGCCGATTCTTAAAACCAAAATGCATATGTATAAAGTCTGTGCTCTCAACACCTCGTTTGTCGCTGTGGAACATGGACAACTTGGTTATCAAGAAGCTCAACAATTTCCATCTAATCCTTATGAGAGGAAGGATGTTCTTGCTATTGAGAGAGTGCAGCGCAAGTTTACCAGACTGATTCCTGGGATGGCTGGATCGATGGAGAGATCAAGTAAGTTAGGATTGTATTCACTGGAGTTCAGAAAGTTACCATAGAAGCGGTTGAGGCCAAAACATTCGATGCTTTCAAGAAGCAGTTAGATATAGCACTTGGGGCAAAGCAGATCAAAGGATATGGGATTAAGCTATTGAGTTTGATGATCAGCCATGACCATAACGAATGGTGGAGCAGGCTCGACGGGCCGAATAGCCTCCTCCTGCTTCTATTTTCTATGTTTCTAGCTGTTTGCAGCACATTATGGGCATCTCATGGAAGGACAAAATCACCAATGTGGCTAACCTCTCAACTGCAAAGCTCCAGCTATGTTCGCACTCAAACAACTTTGTTGGCTGAGGCACATTTCCAGAACAAAAGACTGTCGGATATTTAAGGATCTTCTGTGAGGTAGCCAAAGCTACACAGCCAGTGTGATGCGCAAAGCTCTACGTAAAGGATTGGATTGGATTTGTTTATTGTCATGTGTACCGAGGTACTGTGAATAGTATTTTTCTGCGAGCAGAGATCATTAAGTACATGAAAAAAGAAAAGAAAAAGAAAATACATAATAGGGCAACACAAGGTACACAATGTAAATACACAGACATCGGGTGAAGCATACAGGAGTGTAGTATTAATCAGGTCAGTCCATAAGAGGGTCTTTTAGGAGTCTTGTAACAGCAGGGATAAAGCGGTTTTTGAATCTGTTTGTGCGTGTTCTCAGACTTCTGTATCTCCTTCCCCTTGGAAGAAGTTGGAAGAGTGAGTAAGCCGGGTGGGAGGGGTCTTTGATTATGCTGTCCGCTTTCCCCAGGCAGCAGGAGGTGTAAATGAAGTCAATGGATGGGAGGCAGGTTTGTGGGATGGACTGGGCTGTGTTCACGACTCTCTGAAGTTTCTTGCAAGCATGAAGTGAAGGCCCTAAACATCAACTTTTGCACCTGGGAGGCACTGTCTGATAACAGAAAAATAGTGACATGTGCCAAGAGTGGCTTGATAATCAGCAGCTACAGGGTCTTTGCAACAGGTAACACCCAAACAACTCAACACCTGTTGAACACTTCATATTCGATATTTCCAGCAGACCTGCATTGGTCTCCTCAACCATCAGAAGTGCACTATATGAAGTGACCCTCACCCCAAAGGATTTGATTTGTTGCACATCCATCACCCTACAAGGATGGAGGCAAGCCAATAGCAGATGACACGAGTATAACAAGAATGTTAAACCTAATAAATAATTGGTTAGGCTGCAGAAGGAATACAATGCCAGTTTTAGGTATGATAATTTAGGATCAATGACGTGGCCAGGAAACAAAGTGGCGAATATTCAAAATACTGAGGGGTGCTTAATAGACTAAATCCAATGGTCAGCGTCAGTAATTAGAGAGCAAAAATCTATCAACAGAACACAATAGCAAAAAAATGTGCTTAATCATTTTCCACAGTGGTATGTCAAGATATGCATGGTATGCCCCACAGGGAACAATAATTAAAGCGGAATCCATAATAGTTTTTAAAAGGGAAGTGGTATGGGGGTGGAAGGGTAGAGGGGTGAAGTGAAATGGACACGTTTAAAAATAAGGGGTTTCCCACTTTTAAGACTGGATGAAAAGGAACTTCTTTCAGAAGGTCATTTAGTTCTTGGAATTCTCTTCCAAGGCAGGCAGTGGGTTATTGAGTACAGCAAAGGCTGAGTTCACAGATTTTGGATCTAGAAGGGAGATCTGTCGAGGGTGGAGGACAGAAAGTAAGTGAAGTTAGGCCACAATAAATCAGTCATGATCTTATTGAAGGTCAGCATGACCTAGCCTTTCTCCTATTTTTTAGATATTATTTTCTTTCATTAGCCAAGGTATAGAATACAAGAGCAGGGAAGTTATGCCAGAGCTGTATAAAACGCTAGCTCGGCCAAAGCTGGAGTACTGCATATAATTCAAGTAACTACAGTACAGGAAGGATGTGGCCACACGAGAGAATTACTGGAAACTTCTAACTCTCAAGAAAGTTTGGTTAGGTTGGTGTTGTTTCGGGACTGGACGCGAAGAATAGAGGGGTGGCAATATTAGTGGGAAAGCGGGTGTCATTTGAGGCCAAGACTATTGAGGTGGACAATGGAGGGCGATATGTAATGGTGAGCGGTAGGCTGCAGGGGACGTGGGTGGTGTTGGTAAACGTATATACCCCGAACTGGGATGATGCAGGATTCATGAAGCGCATGTTGGGGCGCAATCCAGACCTGGAGAAAGGAGGCCTGATAATGGGAGGGGACTTCAATACAGTGTTGGATCCAGCACTGGACCGCTCCAAATCAAGGACTGGAAAGAGGCCGGCGGCGGCCAAGGTACTTAGGGGGTTTATGGATCAGATGGGGGAAGTGGACCCATGGCGGTTTGCAAGGCCGCAGGCCAGGGAATTTTCTTTCTTTTCCCATGTACAGAAAGCCTACTTCCGGATAGATTTGTGTGTTCTGGGCAGGGCGCTCATCCAGAGGGTGGAGGGGACAGAGTATTCGGCCATAGCCGTTTCGGACCATGCCCCGCACTGGGTGGAACTGGAGCTGGGAGAGGAGAGGGACCAACGCCCGCTGTGGCGGCTGGATGTGGGACAGCTGGCGGACGAGGTGGTGTGTGGGAAGGTGAGGGGGTGTATCAAAAGGTACTTGGAGGCCAACGACAACGGGGAGGTGCGGGTAGGGGCGGTATGGGAGGCGTTGAAGGCGGTGGTCAGGGGAGAGCTAATCTCCATTAGAGCTCATAGGGAGAAGACAGAGGGCATGGAAAGGGAAAGGTTAGTGGGGGAGATACGCAGAGGCCCCGGAGGAAAGATTACTTGGGGAAAGACGACGGCTCCAGACGGAGTTTGACCTGTTGACCACAGGAAAAGGAAAGCGCAGGGGGCGACCCATGAGTATGGGGAAAAGGCTAGTCGGATGCTGGCACACCAGCTCCGTAAAAGGATGGCAGCAAGGGAAATAGGGGGAGTCAAAGATGGAAGGGGAGCCACGGTTTGGTGTGCGACGAAAATAAACAAGGTATTTAAAGCCTTCTATGAAGAGCTGTACAAATCTCAGCCCCCAGCGGGGGAAGAGGGTATGAGACGATTCCTAGACCAACTGAGATTCCAGAGGGTGGAGGAGCAAGAGGTGGCTGGTCTGGGGGCACCAATTGGGTTGGAGGTGCCGAGCAAGGGTTTGGGGAGCATGCAGGCGGGGAAGGCCCCGGGACCGGATGGGTTCCCGGTGGAGTTCTTCAGGAAGTACGTAGACCTGTTGGCCCCACTACTAGTGAGGACCTTTAATGAGGCAAGAGAGGAGGGGACCCTACCTCCGACAATGTCAGAAGCGACAATTTATTTGATCCTAAAGCGGGACAAGGACCCACTGCAATGTGGATCGTACAGGCCGATCTCGCCCCTTAATGTGGATGCAAAGTTGCTGGCAAAAGTGCTGGCCACGAGGATCGAGGACTGTGTCCTGGGGGTGATTCACGAGGACCAGACAGGATTTGTAAAGGGTAGGCAGCTAAACACCAATGTGCGGCGGCTCTTAAACGTGATAATGATGCCATCGGTGGAGGGAGAAGCGGAGATAGTGCCAGCTATGGACGCGGAGAAGGCCTTTGATCGAGTAGAGTGGGAGTACCTCTGGGAGGTGCTGCGTAGGTTTGGGTTCGGGGGAGGGTTTATCAGTTGGGTTAAGCTCCTTTACAGAGCCCCGGTGGCGAGTGTAGTGACGAACCAGCGGAGGTCAGAGTACTTTCGACTGTACCGAGGGACGAGGCAGGGGTGCCCCCTGTCCCCCCTGTTGTTCGCATTGGCGATCGAACCATTGGCCATGTCATTGAGGGAGTCTAATAAATGGAGGGGGGTGGTCCGAGGGGGAGAAGAGCATCGGGTGTCGCTATATGCGGATGACCTGTTGCTGTACGTGGCGGATCCAATGGAGGGGATGGTGGAGGTCATGCAGACTCTAAGGGAGTTTGGGGAGTTTTCGGGCTATAAGCTCAATGTAGGGAAGAGTGAGCTCTTTGTATTACAGGCAGGGGACCAAGAAAGAGGGATAGGGGACCTACCGCTCAGGAGGGCGGAGGGGAGCTTTCGGTATCTGGGGATCCAGATAGCCAGGAGTTGGTGGGCCCTACATAAACTGAATCTGACGAGGTTGGTGGAGCAAATGGAGGAGGATTTTAAAAGATGGGACATGCTACCTCTCTCGCTGGCGGGTAGAGTGCAATCGGTCAAAATGGTGGTCCTTCCGAGGTTTTTGTTTGTGTTTCAGTGCCTTCCCATCGTGATGACTAAGACTTTTTTTTTTTAAAAAGAGAGTAGGCAGGAGTATTATGGGGTTTGTGTGGGCGAATAAGACCCCGAGGGTAAGGAGAGGGTTCCTGGAACGCAGTAGGGACAGAGGAGGGTTGGCACTGCCAAACCTGGGGAGCTACTACTGGGCAGCAAATGTGTCGATGATCCGCAAGTGGGTTATGGAGGGAGAGGGGGCGGCATGGAAGAGGATGGAGATGGCGTCCTGCAAAGGAACGAGCCTGGGGGCGTTGGTGACGGCACCGCTGCCGCTCTCGCCGACAAAGTATACCACGAGCCCGGTGGTGGCGGCAACGCTAAGGATCTGGGGCCAGTGGAGACGGCACAGGGGTGCAATGGGAGCATCGGTGTGGTCCCCGATCAGGGGTAACCATTGGTTTGTCCAGGGGAAGATGGACGGGGGGTTCCAGAGCTGGCATCGGGCGGGGATCAGAAGAATGGGAGACCTGTTCATTGACGGAACGTTTGCGAGCCTAGGGGCACTGGAGGAGAAGTTTGAGTTACTATGCAGGTGAGGGCTTTTGTGAGGCGACAGGTGAGGGAATTTTTTTTTTTTTTTTTTTTTTTTTTGTTACCCGGGGGGGTGGGGGTTATTGTTTGTAAGGGAGAAAAATTGTGTTTAAAAACTTTAATAAATATATATATTTTTTTAAAAAAAGGTTGGTGTTGTTTTCTATGAATCGGAGGAGACGGAGGGAAGATTGAATTGTGAAGTATAGAATGACGAGGGGTTTAGAAAGAATAGTTCCCTTGGCAGAGAGGCAAATAATCAACAAGCATAAATTTAAAGTAATTGGCAAAAGGATTACAGGGGAGTCGAGTGCGTGATGGGGTCTGGAACTCTGCCCGAGAGGGAGGCAGAAATATTTTAAAATATTTGGAGATGCAATTGAACTGTTACCCTTTGGGCTATCGACCAATTTGGAAAGTGAGATTCGGCCAAAACTCTTTTCGACTGTAACAACACAATGGACTGAATGGCCTCCTCTGTGCCATACATTTTCTAAATTTCTAAGAACAAGATTGTAGATCTTGCATACCCATCATGGATCAATACAAAACAAATAATAAATAACAAAAGGCCACAAGAGCGCCTGAAGTTTCAAAATTAATATTTCCCAGAAGGGCTCGGCCTTTTGGCTAAGATGAGTGTGAGGTCAGGTGTAATGCCTGCATCGGGTATGTCTCTCTTGTGGGGACCATGAATTGGATTCAATTTGAATTAGTTTTTGGAGCAGGCAAGGACCTGGATTAGGGATTTGCCACTGTCCACACTGAGCTCTGGCTTTGTGACTCTGATAAAGTAATAAAAAACAAATTTCTCTGTTGAAACTTCTGTTCCAGTTCCAAATGAGACTCATGTTGTTCTACTTTTATATATGCTAATCGAATAGTAAAACACAGCAAAAGGAGCAAATGCCAAGACTGCTCAATATTGTTAAAGGTCATCAAGACAAATCAGAAGTACATCCTAGCAGTAGATGACATTTTTTTCAACAATTTTAGCAAAAAGATGTGGGCAAAGTAGCTCTACTAGCCCAATCAGCAAGCCTGTTACACAATTTCCATTTGTGCAGTGTTGAATTTATTGCTAACAAACAGATCATCTGGCTCATGAGACCTTTCACTGTATTTAGATATGAAGCAGAACACCTCAGTATTATGCTCACATGATTTTGCACAGAATAGAATTCTTGCCAATCACACCAAGCCCAATTATGGGACCTTTTATTGCCTGAGTTCTTGACAAAGTAGAAAGATGAGACTCTTCTCCAGGCTGCAGACTTACTGGTACAAAAAGGCAACATCAGAAATAGTCACTGTTTACATTCCTCAATTATAAAAAAGATTTTTGAAAGGACCAACAAATATCCAAAATCCCACAACTAAAACAAGACTTCGATTTAGTTTGATTGCAAGGAACAGCAATCGCTGCCAGTATTATAGTTCAGTCTTTCTGTTTAACGAAAAGCAGACAGAATATGTTCCCTGAAACACTGATAAAAATTCAGCAACCATAGCAAATAAAATTAGTCACAACTTTAGGGAATATTACATATCTGCGGCTTTGGTAACTGGTTTCCCACAGATGTTCTTCTTTGCAGTTTCTACAGGTCTATAGTTAGTGCAAATGATTTGATGTACTGCAATATCAAATCGCACTTTGTGCAGTGGTGCAAATTTCTAAACAATTATCATTTGCCCCAACAACAGACATTTGTCCTGAAATGCAAGTGCTCACCTTCATGGCTCGGTCATAATCTCCCTTGAGGTTGGTGCTCTCAGACTTCAGTTTCTCGATGTCCATGATTGGTAACCGTACACCATCCTCCAGACACTTTGCAACTTTCTCCTGTAGGCTGAAGAAAAGAGGCAGTCAGTTTCTCGATGTCCATGATTGGTAACCGTACACCATCCTCCAGACACTTTGCAACTTTCTCCTGTAGGCTGAAGAAAAGAGGCAGCAATGCGTGAAATCACACTGCCCAATTTCAGGAAAGCATCAACTGTTAAAGAATAGGAGTCAGTCCAGGACTTGGTCACGTTCCTCAAATATTCAGATCTTGTGCATATTAAAGTGCATCAGTGATACCTTTTAGATAGACAGGTTCAACAGTGGCACATGGCTACCAGAGATGGACACATGCAGCAGTCATACAATCCTGTCTAGCCTGGATAATCCTTGAGTTTTATTAGAATAAATCAAATGGCTATGATAGGAGAAGAGATTGGCAGAAAGAGAAGAGCGTTGTGGGTAGTGGTGGAAGGAGTGGTGGAAGGAGACGAGGAGAGAGACAGAGACGAGGAGAGAGACAGAGACGAGGAGAGAGACAGAGACGAGGAGAGAGACAGAGACGAGGAGAGAGACAGAGACGAGGAGAGAGACAGAGACGAGGAGAGAGACAGAGACGAGGAGAGAGACAGAGACGAGGAGAGAGACAGAGACGAGGAGAGAGACAGAGACGAGGAGAGAGACAGAGACGAGGAGAGAGACAGAGACGAGGAGAGAGACAGAGACGAGGAGAGAGACAGAGACGAGGAGAGAGACAGAGACGAGGAGAGAGACAGAGACGAGGAGAGAGACAGAGACGAGGAGAGAGACAGAGACGAGGAGAGAGACAGAGACGAGGAGAGAGACAGAGACGAGGAGAGAGACAGAGACGAGGAGAGAGACAGAGACGAGGAGAGAGACAGAGACGAGGAGAGAGACAGAGACGAGGAGAGAGACAGAGACGAGGAGAGAGACAGAGACGAGGAGAGAGACAGAGACGAGGAGAGAGACAGAGACGAGGAGAGAGACAGAGACGAGGAGAGAGACAGAGACGAGGAGAGAGACAGAGACGAGGAGAGAGACAGAGACGAGGAGAGAGACAGAGACGAGGAGAGAGACAGAGACGAGGAGAGAGACAGAGACGAGGAGAGAGACAGAGACGAGGAGAGAGACAGAGACGAGGAGAGAGACAGAGACGAGGGGGGGGGGTGGAAGGAGACGAGGGGGGTGGTGGAAGGAGACGAGGGGGGGGTGGAAGGAGACGAGGGGGGGGGGTGGAAGGAGACGAGGGGGGGGGTGGAAGGAGACGAGGGGGGGGTGGAAGGAGACGAGGGGGGGGTGGAAGGAGACGAGGGGGGGGTGGAAGGAGACGAGGGGGGGGTGGAAGGAGACGAGGGGGGGGTGGAAGGAGACGAGGGGGGGGTGGAAGGAGACGAGGGGGGGGTGGAAGGAGACGAGGGGGGGGTGGAAGGAGACGAGGGGGGGGTGGAAGGAGACGAGGGGGGGGTGGAAGGAGACGAGGGGGGGGTGGAAGGAGACGAGGGGGGGGTGGAAGGAGACGAGGGGGGGTGGAAGGAGACGAGGGGGGGTGGAAGGAGACGAGGGGGGGTGGAAGGAGACGAGGGGGGGTGGAAGGAGACGAGGGGGGGGTGGAAGGAGACGAGGGGGGGGTGGAAGGAGACGAGGGGGGGGTGGAAGGAGACGAGGGGGGGGTGGAAGGAGACGAGGGGGGGGTGGAAGGAGACGAGGGGGGGGGTGGAAGGAGACGAGGGGGGGGTGGAAGGAGACGAGGGGGGGGTGGAAGGAGACGAGGGGGGGGTGGAAGGAGACGAGGGGGGGTGGAAGGAGACGAGGGGGGGTGGAAGGAGACGAGGGGGGGTGGAAGGAGACGAGGGGGGGTGGAAGGAGACGAGGGGGGGTGGAAGGAGACGAGGGGGGGTGGAAGGAGACGAGGGGGGGTGGAAGGAGACGAGGGGGGGTGGAAGGAGACGAGGGGGGGTGGAAGGAGCAGAGGGGGGGGTGGAAGGAGACGAGGGGGGGGTGGAAGGAGACGAGGGGGGGGTGGAAGGAGACGAGGGGGGGGTGGAAGGAGACGAGGGGGGGTGGAAGGAGACGAGGGGGGGGTGGAAGGAGACGAGGGGGGGGTGGAAGGAGACGAGGGGGGGGTGGAAGGAGACGAGGGGGGGGTGGAAGGAGACGAGGGGGGGGTGGAAGGAGACGAGGGGGGGGTGGAAGGAGACGAGGGGGGGTGGAAGGAGACGAGGGGGGGTGGAAGGAGACGAGGGGGGGTGGAAGGAGACGAGGGGGGGTGGAAGGAGACGAGGGGGGGTGGAAGGAGACGAGGGGGGGTGGAAGGAGACGAGGGGGGGTGGAAGGAGACGAGG
This sequence comes from Scyliorhinus torazame, assembly GCF_047496885.1. NCBI lineage: Eukaryota > Metazoa > Chordata > Chondrichthyes > Carcharhiniformes > Scyliorhinidae > Scyliorhinus > Scyliorhinus torazame. The sequence goes on along the minus strand of NC_092707.1, from coordinate 149,986,263 downwards.
GGGGGTGGAAGGAGACGAGGGGGGGGTGGAAGGAGACGAGGGGGGGGTGGAAGGAGACGAGGGGGGGGTGGAAGGAGACGAGGGGGGGGTGGAAGGAGACGAGGGGGGGGTGGAAGGAGACGAGGGGGGGTGGAAGGAGACGAGGGGGGGTGGAAGGAGACGAGGGGGGGTGGAAGGAGACGAGGGGGGGTGGAAGGAGACGAGGGGGGGGTGGAAGGAGACGAGGGGGGGGTGGAAGGAGACGAGGGGGGGGTGGAAGGAGACGAGGGGGGGGTGGAAGGAGACGAGGGGGGGGGTGGAAGGAGACGAGGGGGGGGTGGAAGGAGACGAGGGGGGGGTGGAAGGAGACGAGGGGGGGGTGGAAGGAGACGAGGGGGGGTGGAAGGAGACGAGGGGGGGTGGAAGGAGACGAGGGGGGGTGGAAGGAGACGAGGGGGGGTGGAAGGAGACGAGGGGGGGTGGAAGGAGACGAGGGGGGGTGGAAGGAGACGAGGGGGGGTGGAAGGAGACGAGGGGGGGTGGAAGGAGACGAGGGGGGGTGGAAGGAGCAGAGGGGGGGGTGGAAGGAGACGAGGGGGGGGTGGAAGGAGACGAGGGGGGGGTGGAAGGAGACGAGGGGGGGGTGGAAGGAGACGAGGGGGGGTGGAAGGAGACGAGGGGGGGTGGAAGGAGACGAGGGGGGGGTGGAAGGAGACGAGGGGGGGGTGGAAGGAGACGAGGGGGGGGTGGAAGGAGACGAGGGGGGGGTGGAAGGAGACGAGGGGGGGGTGGAAGGAGACGAGGGGGGGTGGAAGGAGACGAGGGGGGGTGGAAGGAGACGAGGGGGGGTGGAAGGAGACGAGGGGGGGTGGAAGGAGACGAGGGGGGGTGGAAGGAGACGAGGGGGGGTGGAAGGAGACGAGGGGGGGTGGAAGGAGACGAGGGGGGGTGGAAGGAGACGAGGGGGGGTGGAAGGAGACGAGGGGGGGGTGGAAGGAGACGAGGGGGGGGTGGAAGGAGATGAGGGGGGGTGGAAGGAGACGAGGGGGGGTGGAAGGAGACGAGGGGGGGTGGAAGGAGACGAGGGGGGGTGGAAGGAGACGAGGGGGGGTGGAAGGAGACGAGGGGGGGTGGAAGGAGACGAGGGGGGGTGGAAGGAGACGAGGGGGGGTGGAAGGAGACGAGGGGGGGTGGAAGGAGACGAGGGGGGGTGGAAGGAGACGAGGGGGGGTGGAAGGAGACGAGGGGGGGTGGAAGGAGACGAGGGGGGGTGGAAGGAGACGAGGGGGGGTGGAAGGAGACGAGGGGGGGTGGAAGGAGACGAGGGGGGGTGGAAGGAGACGAGGGGGGTGGAAGGAGACGAGGGGGGGGTGGAAGGAGACGAGGGGGGGGTGGAAGGAGACGAGGGGGGGGTGGAAGGAGACGAGGGGGGGGTGGAAGGAGACGAGGGGGGGGTGGAAGGAGACGAGGGGGGTGGAAGGAGACGAGGGGGGGGTGGAAGGAGAAGGGGGGGTGGAAGGAGAAGGGGGGGTGGAAGGAGAAGGGGGGGTGGAAGGAGAAGGGGGGGTGGAAGGAGAAGGGGGGGTGGAAGGAGAAGGGGGGGTGGAAGGAGAAGGGGGGGTGGAAGGAGAAGGGGGGGTGGAAGGAGAAGGGGGGTGGAAGGAGAAGGGGGGTGGAAGGAGAAGGGGGGTGGAAGGAGAAGGGGGGGTGGAAGGAGAAGGGGGGGTGGAAGGAGAAGGGGGGGTGGAAGGAGAAGGGGGGGTGGAAGGAGGGGGGTGGAAGGAGGAGGGGGGGTGGAAGGAGGAGGGGGGGTGGAAGGAGGAGGGGGTTGAAGGAGGAAGGGGTTGAAGGAGGAAGGGGTTGAAGAGGATAGGCAGGAAGAAGGGGGTGGAAGAGGATAGGCAGGAAGAAGGGGCTGGAAGAAGAAGGGAGATGGAGGAGAGAGCAGAGCCAGGAAGAAAACCCGGAAGGGGGTTGGATGAACATAATAATCTTTATTGTCACAAGTAGGCTTACATTAACACTGCAGTGAAGTTACTGTGAAAAGCCCCCAGTCGCCACATTCCGGTGCCTGTTCAGGTACACAGAGGGAGAATTCAGAATGTCCAATTCACCTAACAGCATGTTTTTTGGGACTCGTGGGAGGAAACGGAAGCACCTGGAGGAAACCCACACAGACACAGGGAGAACCTGCAGACTCCACACAGACAGTGACCCAAGTCGGGAATTGTACCTGGGACCCTGGAGCTGTGAAGTGACAGTGCTAACCACTGTGCTACCGTGCTGGAAGAAGGGTGAGTGGAAGAAGGGGGGGGGGGTGGAAGAAGAAGGGAAGAGGAGAGGCAGGAAGAAGGGAGGGGTGGAGGAAAGAAGAGAGGCAGGAAGAAGGGGGGTTGGAGAAAAGAGGAGAGGCAGGAAGAAGACCGGGGTGGAAGAAGAAGGGAGGGCTGAAGAACATAATAATAATCTTTATTGTCACAAGTAGGTTTATATTAACACGCAATGAAGTTACTGTGAAAAGCCCCTAGTTTCCACACTCCAGCACCTGTTCAGGTACACTGAGGGAGAATTCAGAATGTCCAATTCACCTAACAACACATCTTCCGGGACTTGTGGGAGGAAACCAGAGCACCGGGAGGAAACCCACACAGACACAGAACGTGCAGACTGCACACTGACAGTGACCCAAGCCAGGAATCGAACCTGGGACCATGGCGCTGAAGTGACAGTGCTAACCACTGTGCTACCGTGCTGGAAGGGGGGAGGACGGGGGGGCTGAGAAAAAAGAAGGGAGGCGGGGGGAAAAAAAGGGAGGCGGGGGGAAAAAAAGGGAGGCGGGGGGAAAAAAAGGGAGGCGGGGGGAAAAAAAGGGAGGCGGGGGGAAAAAAAGGGAGGCGGGGGGAAAAAAAGGGAGGCGGGGGGAAAAAAAGGGAGGCGGGGGGAAAAAAAGGGAGGCGGGGGGAAAAAAAGGGAGGCGGGGGGAAAAAAAGGGAGGCGGGGGGAAAAAAAGGGAGGCGGGGGGAAAAAAAGGGAGGCGGGGGGAAAAAAAGGGAGGCGGGGGGAAAAAAAGGGAGGCGGGGGGAAAAAAAGGGAGGCGGGGGGAAAAAAAGGGAGGCGGGGGGAAAAAAAGGGAGGCGGGGGGAAAAAAAGGGAGGCGGGGGGAAAAAAAGGGAGGCGGGGGGAAAAAAAGGGAGGCGGGGGGAAAAAAAGGGAGGCGGGGGGAAAAAAAGGGAGGCGGGGGGAAAAAAAGGGAGGCGGGGGGAAAAAAAGGGAGGCGGGGGGAAAAAAAGGGAGGCGGGGGGAAAAAAAGGGAGGCGGGGGGAAAAAAAGGGAGGCGGGGGGAAAAAAAGGGAGGCGGGGGGAAAAAAAGGGAGGCGGGGGGAAAAAAAGGGAGGCGGGGGGAAAAAAAGGGAGGCGGGGGGAAAAAAAGGGAGGCGGGGGGAAAAAAAGGGAGGCGGGGGGAAAAAAAGGGAGGCGGGGGGAAAAAAAGGGAGGCGGGGGGAAAAAAAGGGAGGCGGGGGGAAAAAAAGGGAGGCGGGGGGAAAAAAAGGGAGGCGGGGGGAAAAAAAGGGAGGCGGGGGGAAAAAAAGGGAGGCGGGGGGAAAAAAAGGGAGGCGGGGGGAAAAAAAGGGAGGCGGGGGGAAAAAAAGGGAGGCGGGGGGAAAAAAAGGGAGGCGGGGGGAAAAAAAGGGAGGCGGGGGGAAAAAAAGGGAGGCGGGGGGAAAAAAAGGGAGGCGGGGGGAAAAAAAGGGAGGCGGGGGGAAAAAAAGGGAGGCGGGGGGAAAAAAAGGGAGGCGGGGGGAAAAAAAGGGAGGCGGGGGGAAAAAAAGGGAGGCGGGGGGAAAAAAAGGGAGGCGGGGGGAAAAAAAGGGAGGCGGGGGGAAAAAAAGGGAGGCGGGGGGAAAAAAAGGGAGGCGGGGGGAAAAAAAGGGAGGCGGGGGGAAAAAAAGGGAGGCGGGGGGAAAAAAAGGGAGGCGGGGGGAAAAAAAGGGAGGCGGGGGGAAAAAAAGGGAGGCGGGGGGAAAAAAAGGGAGGCGGGGGGAAAAAAAGGGAGGCGGGGGGAAAAAAAGGGAGGCGGGGGGAAAAAAAGGGAGGCGGGGGGAAAAAAAGGGAGGCGGGGGGAAAAAAAGGGAGGCGGGGGGAAAAAAAGGGAGGCGGGGGGAAAAAAAGGGAGGCGGGGGGAAAAAAAGGGAGGCGGGGGGAAAAAAAGGGAGGCGGGGGGAAAAAAAGGGAGGCGGGGGGAAAAAAAGGGAGGCGGGGGGAAAAAAAGGGAGGCGGGGGGAAAAAAAGGGAGGCGGGGGGAAAAAAAGGGAGGCGGGGGGAAAAAAAGGGAGGCGGGGGGAAAAAAAGGGAGGCGGGGGGAAAAAAAGGGAGGCGGGGGGAAAAAAAGGGAGGCGGGGGGAAAAAAAGGGAGGCGGGGGGAAAAAAAGGGAGGCGGGGGGAAAAAAAGGGAGGCGGGGGGAAAAAAAGGGAGGCGGGGGGAAAAAAAGGGAGGCGGGGGGAAAAAAAGGGAGGCGGGGGGAAAAAAAGGGAGGCGGGGGGAAAAAAAGGGAGGCGGGGGGAAAAAAAGGGAGGCGGGGGGAAAAAAAGGGAGGCGGGGGGAAAAAAAGGGAGGCGGGGGGAAAAAAAGGGAGGCGGGGGGAAAAAAAGGGAGGCGGGGGGAAAAAAAGGGAGGCGGGGGGAAAAAAAGGGAGGCGGGGGGAAAAAAAGGGAGGCGGGGGGAAAAAAAGGGAGGCGGGGGGAAAAAAAGGGAGGCGGGGGGAAAAAAAGGGAGGCGGGGGGAAAAAAAGGGAGGCGGGGGGAAAAAAAGGGAGGCGGGGGGAAAAAAAGGGAGGCGGGGGGAAAAAAAGGGAGGCGGGGGGAAAAAAAGGGAGGCGGGGGGAAAAAAAGGGAGGCGGGGGGAAAAAAAGGGAGGCGGGGGGAAAAAAAGGGAGGCGGGGGGAAAAAAAGGGAGGCGGGGGGAAAAAAAGGGAGGCGGGGGGAAAAAAAGGGAGGCGGGGGGAAAAAAAGGGAGGCGGGGGGAAAAAAAGGGAGGCGGGGGGAAAAAAAGGGAGGCGGGGGGAAAAAAAGGGAGGCGGGGGGAAAAAAAGGGAGGCGGGGGGAAAAAAAGGGAGGCGGGGGGAAAAAAAGGGAGGCGGGGGGAAAAAAAGGGAGGCGGGGGGAAAAAAAGGGAGGCGGGGGGAAAAAAAGGGAGGCGGGGGGAAAAAAAGGGAGGCGGGGGGAAAAAAAGGGAGGCGGGGGGAAAAAAAGGGAGGCGGGGGGAAAAAAAGGGAGGCGGGGGGAAAAAAAGGGAGGCGGGGGGAAAAAAAGGGAGGCGGGGGGAAAAAAAGGGAGGCGGGGGGAAAAAAAGGGAGGCGGGGGGAAAAAAAGGGAGGCGGGGGGAAAAAAAGGGAGGCGGGGGGAAAAAAAGGGAGGCGGGGGGAAAAAAAGGGAGGCGGGGGGAAAAAAAGGGAGGCGGGGGGAAAAAAAGGGAGGCGGGGGGAAAAAAAGGGAGGCGGGGGGAAAAAAAGGGAGGCGGGGGGAAAAAAAGGGAGGCGGGGGGAAAAAAAGGGAGGCGGGGGGAAAAAAAGGGAGGCGGGGGGAAAAAAAGGGAGGCGGGGGGAAAAAAAGGGAGGCGGGGGGAAAAAAAGGGAGGCGGGGGGAAAAAAAGGGAGGCGGGGGGAAAAAAAGGGAGGCGGGGGGAAAAAAAGGGAGGCGGGGGGAAAAAAAGGGAGGCGGGGGGAAAAAAAGGGAGGCGGGGGGAAAAAAAGGGAGGCGGGGGGAAAAAAAGGGAGGCGGGGGGAAAAAAAGGGAGGCGGGGGGAAAAAAAGGGAGGCGGGGGGAAAAAAAGGGAGGCGGGGGGAAAAAAAGGGAGGCGGGGGGAAAAAAAGGGAGGCGGGGGGAAAAAAAGGGAGGCGGGGGGAAAAAAAGGGAGGCGGGGGGAAAAAAAGGGAGGCGGGGGGAAAAAAAGGGAGGCGGGGGGAAAAAAAGGGAGGCGGGGGGAAAAAAAGGGAGGCGGGGGGAAAAAAAGGGAGGCGGGGGGAAAAAAAGGGAGGCGGGGGGAAAAAAAGGGAGGCGGGGGGAAAAAAAGGGAGGCGGGGGGAAAAAAAGGGAGGCGGGGGGAAAAAAAGGGAGGCGGGGGGAAAAAAAGGGAGGCGGGGGGAAAAAAAGGGAGGCGGGGGGAAAAAAAGGGAGGCGGGGGGAAAAAAAGGGAGGCGGGGGGAAAAAAAGGGAGGCGGGGGGAAAAAAAGGGAGGCGGGGGGAAAAAAAGGGAGGCGGGGGGAAAAAAAGGGAGGCGGGGGGAAAAAAAGGGAGGCGGGGGGAAAAAAAGGGAGGCGGGGGGAAAAAAAGGGAGGCGGGGGGAAAAAAAGGGAGGCGGGGGGAAAAAAAGGGAGGCGGGGGGAAAAAAAGGGAGGCGGGGGGAAAAAAAGGGAGGCGGGGGGAAAAAAAGGGAGGCGGGGGGAAAAAAAGGGAGGCGGGGGGAAAAAAAGGGAGGCGGGGGGAAAAAAAGGGAGGCGGGGGGAAAAAAAGGGAGGCGGGGGGAAAAAAAGGGAGGCGGGGGGAAAAAAAGGGAGGCGGGGGGAAAAAAAGGGAGGCGGGGGGAAAAAAAGGGAGGCGGGGGGAAAAAAAGGGAGGCGGGGGGAAAAAAAGGGAGGCGGGGGGAAAAAAAGGGAGGCGGGGGGAAAAAAAGGGAGGCGGGGGGAAAAAAAGGGAGGCGGGGGGAAAAAAAGGGAGGCGGGGGGAAAAAAAGGGAGGCGGGGGGAAAAAAAGGGAGGCGGGGGGAAAAAAAGGGAGGCGGGGGGAAAAAAAGGGAGGCGGGGGGAAAAAAAGGGAGGCGGGGGGAAAAAAAGGGAGGCGGGGGGAAAAAAAGGGAGGCGGGGGGAAAAAAAGGGAGGCGGGGGGAAAAAAAGGGAGGCGGGGGGAAAAAAAGGGAGGCGGGGGGAAAAAAAGGGAGGCGGGGGGAAAAAAAGGGAGGCGGGGGGAAAAAAAGGGAGGCGGGGGGAAAAAAAGGGAGGCGGGGGGAAAAAAAGGGAGGCGGGGGGAAAAAAAGGGAGGCGGGGGGAAAAAAAGGGAGGCGGGGGGAAAAAAAGGGAGGCGGGGGGAAAAAAAGGGAGGCGGGGGGAAAAAAAGGGAGGCGGGGGGAAAAAAAGGGAGGCGGGGGGAAAAAAAGGGAGGCGGGGGGAAAAAAAGGGAGGCGGGGGGAAAAAAAGGGAGGCGGGGGGAAAAAAAGGGAGGCGGGGGGAAAAAAAGGGAGGCGGGGGGAAAAAAAGGGAGGCGGGGGGAAAAAAAGGGAGGCGGGGGGAAAAAAAGGGAGGCGGGGGGAAAAAAAGGGAGGCGGGGGGAAAAAAAGGGAGGCGGGGGGAAAAAAAGGGAGGCGGGGGGAAAAAAAGGGAGGCGGGGGAAAAAAAGGGAGGCGGGGGGAAAAAAAGGGAGGCGGGGGGAAAAAGGGAGGCGGGGGGAAGAAAAAGGAGGGGGAAAGAAAAAGGAGGGGGAAAGAAAAAGGAGGGGGAAAGAAAAAGGAGGGGGAAAGAAAAAGGAGGGGGAAAGAAAAAGGAGGGGGAAAGAAAAAGGAGGGGGAAAGAAGAAGGAGGGGTGAAAGAAGAAGGAGGGGTGAAAGGAGGAAGGGGAGAAAAGGAGGAAGAGGGGGAAGACAACGTTACAGATTCAGGTTTTTAATGGGATGGCATCAAAACACTATCCCATTGTGCTTCAGCAGCTGACTGACCTCCAGGTGGGCGGCATGGTAGCATAGTGGTTAGCACAGTTGCTTCACAGCTCCAGGATCTCAGGTTCGATTCCCGGCTTGGGTCACTGTCTGTGTGGAGTCTGCACGTTCTGTGTCTGCGTGGGTTTCCTCTGGGTGCTCCGGTTCCCTCCCACAGTCCAAAGGAGTGCAGGTTAAATGAATTGGCCAGGCTAAATTGCCCTTAAGTGTCCAAAACGGCCAGGTGGTGCTACTGGGATAGGGCGTAAGTGTGGGCTTAAGCAGGGTGCTCTTTCTATGGGCCGGTGCAGACTCGGTGGGTCGAATGGCCCCCTTCTGCACTGTAAATACTATCATTCTACAATGCCAGCATTTCCTATTTTAGATCGAAGGAGACAGATAGAATGAGTTGGATGATTGTCCAGTTTTACAAGTAACTTGAATTTCAGTCCCAGATTTGTTCCTCTGGATAAAATACAATCCACAGAATCAGACCAGAACATAAAAAGTGCCAGCCAGGTTACTTTACCCATGAACTGTGGAGACCAACTCCATCTCTTTCTGCTTCTGCTTCTCCAGGATGCTGTCCTTTTCTCGACATCGCGCTCGAGCTTCCCCCAGTTTAGTCTCCAGATCCAGCACTGTACTCTGCAGCAGTTCACATCTCAGCTCCACATCCTTTAGCTACAAAGCAGAATCACTGATCTAAATATCTGCACTGGCGGGAGGACACAATATTCTATTCAAAGTCCATGCACCCGCTCTTGACTTCGGCACGGATGCACACCAGCTCTCTGGCCAACAGATGCCACTGTCCTAACACTGCCCTCCCCGCTCACCTTCACATACATAAAGAACCTTCCTTTGCCATATAGGGTGCTTCATTTAATAGAGGCAGTTTTTGAGAGAAAATCTTGCCGAGCTAGAATTGGTACCCTTCAGTTGGCAAAGGAATGCACTGCAAAAATGTTAGTTTAGGATCAATATTGTTACAACACCCTGGGCAAGTGCGCGGTCAATTCCAGCCCCACACGTCTGGGAGTCACACAAATGAGTTAACCAATAATTATTATTTAAAAACCTGAAATCCATCCCGCTTGGCTGCCCAATAATTACAGTCACGGGGTTTGCAAGTTAAAACACAATTATTGTTCATTTATAACAAGAATAAAGATGACATGTGCAGTCATTAATACTGGATAACAAGTGAGCTCACCCACTACCCCCTTTAACTGTCCCACCCTCCACCCACACAAGACAGACAACAGAGGGATGGCAAAATAATAAGGATTAAGGACAAACGGGAAGAATTCTTGCTCTAGATGATGAGGTCTTCAGTACACTTTCTTCACAGTATTAGTGTGGTTTAAAGTCTCTGGTCTATAGCATGTAGTAATCTTCCTTGCAGCTCAGCAGTATATCTTACAGCTTTTCCAGCATAGGCCTCTGACTTCACACCAACCTTTTTTGCACAGAGTGATCAGACTCTGGATTCTGCCTGCACAGCATTTTCTGGAGAAATGTGGTTCTCAATGGCCTTTTGGTGGGAATCAACTGGATATACCTGGAGAAAGTAGTTTCGATTTCTCCATCCAGCCTGCAGAATCGAAAATGAAATGAACTCCAACCTTGTGACTGAGAAACAGGCCAGTGGGACCAGAACCAATCACCACTGACTACAGGCAGGGCACTGACATTTGAGCCAATTCACTGGCCACCAGCCAAATCAATCAAAGCAAGTCATCACTGATGCCTTCCAGATTCTTCCTGCTTGATTTAAAGATTCAGGCCATTGCTTCTTGTAATTGAAAATATGGAAAGATATGTCATTTGAAACATGGAAGTCTTGTAATACCTGATTTAAGAAACATGAGAGAATGTATGGAAAAATCCCATGAAGGGTTAACAGCAGCTGCCAGGAGAGGCTTGTAAAATGCAGATAAGCCTTGGTCAAGCAGGCTTAACAAACAAAACAAAGCAGGTCTTTCAAGTCACAATCAGTGAAATTTAGTATACAGCTAAAAGCAATGTTTCGCACCTCCTTTTGAAGTTAGGTAAGCAGATGGAAAAGAATGGATAAGGTTCAGCTGAATTAGATGACAAATGTTTAAATGTGAGGCAAGTCTTTTAAACTCACCACCAATTGAATCTTTAGTATAAAGCTAAAAGCAATATTTCACACCTTCATTGAAGTTAAGTAAGCAGCTGGAAAAGAATGGATGAGGTTTTCAGTTGAATTAGGTGACAAATTCTAGGTGTAAAGTTCTGCTGATATCAGGTAAATTAAAGAAAGCTAGAGACAACGTGTCTACGAGAACACAAATTAGACCCAAATTAAAGTCAAAATTATGAGCTGGGGACACAATTTGATAATAATAAAACTATAGAAATGACAGGAATCAAAAGTCACACCACCTTTGAAATCAAAGCATTTTTGAACATCACAAAGGAAACAATGTAATCAGAGATCTACGAGAAAAGGTCATGTTCAAAATAAATATTTAGTCATGTCAGAAATATTTAGATTAAAAGGTACCTTTTACAATCCAAGTGAAATAAAAGTTACTTTACAATAAAGTCATAAAAACTTAATAACTGTTAGAAAAATATATAAACTCTGAAAAAGGGGCAGAGAAGCAGAGAAGGAACACGAGTCAGCTCTCATAGCTCGGTCATGGGAAAGGGACAGAGCAAAGCAGCCGAGCTAAAACAGCTAATACATCGAAGGAAGACCAGAATTTAAAGAGGAGGCAGAGTCAGTTCAGAGCCAGCTCTCACAGCTCGGTACATGGGAAAGATAGAGCATAGCAACCAAGCAGAACAGCGAATACATCTGAGGAAGACCAAAAGCTAAAGAAAAGTGATTGTCAAGGTGGGCCTGAAGGTCCCTTCAACCAACCAGGAGAAGCCAGAAGCAAGATCTTTTTACTTTTCTGTAAAGACAGTGATTGCAACTTTGAAAAGAAAAAATATAATAATAAAATAACTTAAAGTTTTAACCTGAAACAATGGTTATTACAAAGCCTTCTTTACTTACGTAGCAACGCAGGACCCAGGATATTGATGCTACTAAGTGGTAAGTAGGTAAAATTCTTCTGTGAAGGTATGGGTTATACCGGAGGATAACTTGAAAACATAGTTTGATCTGAATAGCACCCACCTAAGCCTGCATAGGAGTCAGGGAGTGAGAATATCTGTTCACCATTTCGAATATCGGCCCTTTTTGGTATAGGGTGAATTCTAAGAATAGTGGTGAGTTCTTAAACTTCATTCTGCACGAGTTAATGATACAGGCTGCATTAAAGTCACCGGTTCATGAATCCTCCATGGATCAAAATGGTAATAGCAAAAATAAAAGAAAGGGGAAATAAGGGCATAAACAGGAACAAACAGGAAGAACCCTTACAATTTGTATCCTACAGGATTTACAGCACCAAGGCATTTACGCATATCCCTGTGCTGGCTCTGAACATCAACTGCTCAGGTCTCTCCCCATAATTCCAATTTCATATACACAATTGTACCATAATATCCCATTACAATGAAAGAAATTGTACATGAATAAGGACCAATGGAAACATGCAAAGAGCAGGAATCACCCATATCAGTTATGAATGTGGGAGCTTTACTGTAAACTCGTACGGCCATATGGTGCTATGGTTATTGGGTTCACTGTAAAGCAGTCACTCGTGCAAATTAAATCCAGACAAACCAAAAACATAATTCTAACCCTGTAAACTTTGACAGAAGCTTAAGCTTTGAAGTCTAACCTCGCCACATGGGAAACTGCACTTTCCTTGTCCTCACAGGCACAACATTAGGAGAAACCTCTTGGTGGTGCTGGTTAACAGGAGGCATACTGGCCGGGTCACTTAAAGATCTTCCAGTTCGGTCAGGTCATCTGGAGATCTCGTTCAATAGAGTCACAAGATTGTTTCTGAAGAGGCAAATGGGGCCTTGTACAACATCTTAGACATTATGCCAGTAAGTGCTATTTATTGCGGTGGAAGATTTGAAAGCCTCACCCACTTGGTGTGCCGTGTCGGTGTCCAGCCTACAATATTACCCCAAAAGAGATACCACTTCACTTGATAGCCTAGGGTCAGTCTCACCTGTCGGCTCTGCTTCTGATAGTCATCCAGAGTGGGTAGATCTGCCAGATACCGTTCTAGAGTTTCAATGCGTTGCTGCTTCTCTCGGTTCTGCTCTGCCTCCTTCTGACACTTTCGTTTCAGATTGCTGATGTGTTTGTCACGGCCACGGACCTGAGCAACAGAAGAAAATATGAATGCAGACAGCTCTAACGCAAGTCTATGGACAGCAAACAGGAGGGGAAGCTGGGCCGAGCTCTCTACCTTAATCTAAAAGCATTGGGAACATTTATAAACACACCTACTGCTGCCCAACCAACTTTGAGGACAGGACCAAAGATCAAATCTAGTCTGTGTGGCAACACTCCATTAATTAATCCATTCATTTTGAATAACAATCTGCTTGTAAAATAATTAGTCACACAGGGCAGCACGGTGGCACAGTGGGTTAGCCCTGTTGCCTCACGGTGCCAAGGTCCCAGGTTCGATCCCAGCTCTGGGTCACTGTCCGTGTGGAGTTTGCACATTCTCCCTGTGTTTGCGTGGTTTTCGCCCCCACAATCCAAGGATGTGCAGTCTAGGTGGATTGGCCCCTTAATTGGAAAAAATGAATTGGGTACACTAAATTTATATTAAAAAAAAGAACATTAGTCACGCCCATTTAAATTGTTAACCACTGAAAGAAAAACATTGGAGAATAAAACCTCTGAATAATTTTTAAAAAAGTTTTTCTAACGATAGCAAAAACCAAACTCACTCTCCAAAAGGCTACAGATACTGGGGAGGAGAACAACTGGAGCTTTTATAGAAAGCTAGAAAATAGGCACAGGCGGGCAGGACGGTGGTGCAGTGGTTAGCACTGCTGCCTGCGGCGCTGGGGACCCGGGCTCGATCCCAGCCCTGGGTCACTGTCTGTGTGGAGTTTACACATTCTACCAATGTCTGTGTGGGTTTCACCCCCACAACCCATGTGCAGGTTAGATGAATTGGCCACACTAAATTGCCCTTTAATTGGAAAAGAATTGGGTATTCTAAATTTAAAGGGAAAAAAAATAGACACAAGAATGGGCCATTCAGCCTTTTGAGCTTTCTTTGCCATTCATTATGATCCAGTCCCTATGATAGGTGTCCATGATAAATGAATAAAATACTTAAATTAACTATTACAGTTTCGATTTATTTAGTTGTTTGCTACCTCTCTAAAACCCATGTGTTGGGCTCTTTTTACAAGTATTTTAGCAAGATTCAAAAAGAAACTAATCAGGGGGCGGCCCGGTGGCGCAGTGAATAACACGGAGGACCCAGGTTCAATCCCAACCCAGGTCACTGTCAGTGTGAAGTTTGCACTCTCCCAATGTTTGGGTGGGTCACCCCCACAGCCCAAAGGTGTGCAGGGTAGGTGGATTGGCCATACTAACTTATCCCTTAATTGGAAAAAAAAAATGAATTGGGCACTTTAAATTCAAAAAGAAACTCAGTTACAAAGTCAGTGAAATTTCAGGCTCATTTCCATCTCATCAGGTGCTCGGGTTCAAGCATTTCTGACAATCAACGCAACAAGCACTTTTGTCAGTGTGCAAAAACCACCTCATTGCACACTAATAATGTACCAGGATTCTGATGCTTCATGTTTGGTAGCAGAAGCCTATGGTAATGATGAAAATAATGGTCCCACTCACCATGATGAGGTGAGAGTATAGGAACAAAGGAATAAGAGTCGGCCATGGAGCTCCCCAAACCAGTTCCACCATCATTCAATGAGATCATAGCTGATCAGCAATTTTGCATATCACTGCCTTTGTTCCATAACCCATCATAAGTGATCAATTTAACAACTGATCCAACATAAATTGCCTTCAGAGTTCCAAATGGCACTGTGTGGTTAACACTGTTGCCTCAGCACCAGGGACCCAGGTTCAATTCTGGCCTTGGGTGACTGTGTGGGGAGGTTTGTACGTTCTCCCAGTGTCTGCATGTGTTTTCTCTGGGTACGGTTTCCTTCCACAGTCCAAATTAGTTGGGGTGACCATGCTAAATTGTCCCTGAAGTGTCCAGGGATGTGCAGGTTAGGTTACGGGAGATAAGGGCAGGGTCGGTGCAGACTCTATGTGTTGCACTGTAGGGATTCTATGATTCTACCAGCCTTTGTGCATAGTATAGTTTCCTAATTTCACACCTGAAAGGGTTGGCTCTAATTTAGCTATGCGTCTAATCAGAGACGACTCAGCCAGAAGTAATTTCTCTGCATTTACCACAATCTATTCCTGTTAAAACCTTGGAGAATTTTAATCACATCACGCTTTAACCTAAATTCCAGGGAATGCATCCCAGTTTGTGTCATCCTTCCATTTAATTAAATCTTGGACTTTTTCAGTCCAGAGAGGTTGACCTCACATTTGCCTACATTAAAATTTATTTGCCACACATTTTTCCCCATTTATTTAATAGATTAATTTCACCCATCCATCTATATAACTTAAAATGCCAATCATCTTTCTGCCATTGACAAATGTAGAAATGTAGCTTTCTATCTCCAGAAATACACCGGATAGTTGAGCCCCAACACATTCTTGGGGGACAGAATTGTTACATCCAGCTAGAGTATCTGCCCATTATTTTTACTCTGCCCCCTGCCACTCAGCGAATTTAACTAGGTCAATAAGTTTTTCAAATTTAGGAGCTTAAAACCTTAGGCGATAGACTCTTAGAATCACTTTAGCAAATGCCTGCTGAAAGTCCATATAAATAACATCCACTGACATTTCTGTTTCCCACTTCAGTCATCTCTTCAAAAAAATTAAATCTGTTTGGTCACATACCTTTCACATCTATGCAGGCTCTCCAACCGAACCCTATCATTAATTAACTACAGCAATTTCCAACAATAAATATTAGGCTAACTGATCTACGATTCCCTGGTTTGGCCCTTTCATCTATCTTAAATAGCTGAGTGACATGCACAATTTCCCAATCCCAAAGGAAATAACTGTTATACTGAAATGGACCAACGGTTTCCCATAATGAAACTTCTAAACAACGTGGTGCACTGTATACTTTAGTTTAAGAGAATTGTTGTGTATTGCAATGTGTACGTTGCAGTAAATAAGCTGTGGATTGACCAAACTGGATGTTGCCTGGATGAGTGCAGCTCCAAAAGCACAAGAAGCTTGACAACAGCCAGGATAAAGTAATCTTCTTGATCAACACTCTCCACCACTGCCAGCTAGTGGCAGCAGCGTGTACCATCAAAGATGCACTGCAGTAATATGTCCAGGCTCCTTTGACAGCATCTTCCAAACCATGAACTTTACCATCTAAAAAAAAAAAATCAAATACAGCAGGTGCATGGGAGCATACCACCTGCAAGCACCTCAAGTTACATACCATCCAGACTTGAACTAAAATGACTATTCCTCACTCTGATTAGGTGAAAACTCTGAAACTCTCCCCTCAACAGTGTATCTGGACCACACATGCTGTAGCCATTCAAGAAGCCAATCACCATCACATTCTCAAGAACGATTTGAGATGGACAATAATTGTTGACCTCGTCAGTGATACCCATGTTTTTTAAAATAAATTTAGACTACCCAATTCATTTTATCCAATTAAGGGGCAATTTAGCGTGGTCGATCCACCTACCCAAAGAAGGTTGTGGGGCGAAGCCCTCATGAACATGGGGAGAATGTGCAAACTCTACACAGACAGTGACCCAGAGCCAGATTGAACCTGGGACCTCAGCGCCGTTAGGCAGCACTGCGAACCACTGCTCCACCGTGCTGCCCCTGTTTAAATGAATAAATCAAAAATGTGTTTCTGCCATTGAGGATTCTGATGTTAAGTGTATGCTGCCATTCAATGGCAAAATGCAGTACTGCACTAGTTTAAAGTGCATCATTAAAAGACAATCCAAACCCAAACAGTATTCGCAAGAACTTTATGGATCACATAAATCAAAGTTCCTGTAGCACTTACTATATTACCAACAGATCTTGGCGTTTCAATAAGGATTTATCCATCTTGGAAACTTTTGCAAACTACTAGATCCACAATAAAAAAAGGTTAGCACGGCTGCCTCACAGTACCAGGGACCCGGGTTCAATTTCAGTCTCGGACGACTGTGTGTGGAGCTTACACTCGCCCCGTGTCTGTGTGAGTTTCCTCTGGATGCTCTGGTTTTCTCCCACAGCCCAAATATGTGCAGGTTAAATGGATGGGCCATGCTAAGTTGCCCCTTTGTGTCAAAAAGATTAGGTGCTGCGTGGACCGAGGTAGGGTGCTCTTGGGTTGGTACAGACTTGATGGGCTGAATGGCCTTCTTCTGCAGTGTGGGGATTCTATGCAATCTAGCATGGTCGATGGACTGCCCAGGCTCATTCGTCACCACTGGCCCCATCAAGTTCCCCCACACTTGAACACTTGCCTTTTCTTCCATTCTCTTCATGTCATCAGTGTGCTTCTTTGTATTTTCTTTGAGACTTTCTTTCAATTGACGAATCTCCACTTCCGTCGGTGCTAGCTTTTTCTCTACCTCCAGTTTTTCATAATTCAATGTTTCTGTCCGTTCTGCGTACTGAGCCCGCAAGAAAGCATTTTCCCGTAGTGATTCCTGTAAAACCAAGGAAACAAATAATTTTTTGGTTCATGGAGTCATTAGGACTCATCTGCATTCCATCATTTTTGCAAATTGAAAGTTTCAAGTACATTAATCTCAAGTTTTATCGAGAAACTACAGATACAATGTCAGCAATGACTTCAGTAAAAAATTTTAATATTGCCATGCATTTGCCATCATCAACTCTCACTATTTATAGAGCTCTCATTGTCTCTTCTTCGCCCACCATCCAAGGATCCCACCTCCCCATTTCTAGAGCTATATAATACAAATACACAGACTGAAAGACGACGACTTTTGGCAATGACACAATGTGTTGTCACACCTGAAGTCGACAGTTGCATTTGTAACATTTTTTATATTGTAGAAATATATAGCACAGGAAAATTATGCCAAATGGCCCCTCTGTGCTCTCAAATTATATACAAAAGCGTACACTCTGGCTGTCAAACTTTGTCTCTACTTTGAACACTAGCTCCATTCTATGTTCCTCAAAACCTTTTTGTTCCTCCACAGTTCGTTATTCCTGTGTTGAATTCAAGATTTATCACACCAAATCCTACTCAAGTCATTCTTTGCCAGGCATTCCGGACTTGCTCCAGTTTTCCCTTCCCCATACCAAACCAAAATCGCCACTTCACTATTTAACTCTTCTATTGTTTCACATTGGTATGGACTTGATCTAGGTTTCATAATTAAGCAGCAGTACCTGCAGTCGGAGTATGCAAACATCGTTAAGTGGAACCGGACGGCCCAGCAGGGCACTGTGCATCTGTAACTCGCTCTCCCTCATCTTCAGCTCCAGTTGACTGATTTGTTGTTTCTGCCTATAATGCAGAGGAATAAAAGGAATAAAACAGACAAAAATGTGATTAATATTCCTATTCAACGGTGTTAACAAGCTCACAACCTCAAAGAGCAATATGAAAATGTTTTTCTTCCATTTTTTAATATATGACCAGTTAGTACGGAGGTGGATACAGAAAAGGGAAACATACTGCAAGAACAGCATGACATGTCAGCATATCTCCATGTAAACATAGCTGATCACCGGTCAGCCTGGTCTTTATATCAGCTCCCTGGATGCAACAATTCCAATTAAATTTGGCACATCAGATGTTCAAAATTCAGCATAATTCAGCGTAAGAGATGGCTGGTGTGAAAAATTAAATGCTCATGCATGTGCTGAGATTTTGTTGGGTGGGGGGGGGCAGAAGAAAGAGATTCAAAGGCACATGGTTGTAATAAAATTGGAAAGTTTAATCTGCGTCAAGTTGAACCTGACTGACAAATGCCTAGTAGGCATACTAAATGGACCTTTATTCAGTTTCTACCTATGCTGCGCCTGACCAGAGAATATTTACCACCAATATAGGGTGGGAGTGTGTTTCTTTTCTCACGGATAGCATTTTTAAAAACAAATGATTACACATACCTTTCAATAACCATCTCCTTCTCTTTCAACAAGCTTTCATTTGCTTTTATTAGTGGGTCCCATTTGTTACGTTCCTGATGTGTTAAAGTGGAATAGGCCAATGGGTATTGCTGGGATCCGTGGTTCAAAATCTATGGGCAGAGAGGGGACAAATAATTGTTAAACCTACTGGTAGTTCAGTGCAGCTGCTTTCAGAATTACTATGAAGGCCTTCATTCATCACTAAGAAAGTCACTTCTGACCAAGAGTAAAGGTCGCCAGATAGGCACAGGCATTCATCACTAGGAAAGTCACTTCTGACCATGAGTAACTGTTGCCAGATAGGCACAGGTGTCAAAAAAAAAAAAAAAATGAAGATCTAATCTTTAATGATTGACAAGGGTCATAGCCTTGTGCATCTGGTCAACTGGGGAATGAACACCAAAGAAACTTAACGAACCAGCGAGCAACTGTATCAACATACCACTTTGAAAGTAAATATCCAAACTCTCATTCAGACCGCTTCTCATGACACCATCCAACAAATAGCGTCAGTGGAGACCCATGCCCCAAGTCAAGTAGTTCTCCCCAAATCTTTGACGGTTGTGATTGGGGTAGTTTGAGAGATTTGGGGGCAGTTCTTATAGCCTCTCTGCATGACAATGGTTTAAGCTAGCGAAAACAGTGCAACACATCTTCAGTAATGAGATTGCTGGGCCCGCCTTCTCCCCATCCTTTCTTTTCCTCTTTCAAGACAAAAAATGTTCAATCACAAATTGAATGTAATTGTATTACCTGCATTTGCTCCACTTGTAGCCTAAGGCCCTCCAATTGCTGCTGCTGCCATGTTGTCAGGTCACAAGGTCTAGTATTACAGCGAACATCAAACTGCTTAGCATGTGCTTGGCCCCTTAGCCACACTGGAGCCCAAGGTGTTTGCTGTTCTTGTAAACTATGAAGCCCTTCAGGAACAGAGCCTACACGATTAGGTCGCAAACAAGCTCTTGATCCTAAAAAAACACTGTTTGGTGACATTTTGCTTTCCGGCAAGGATTTAAAAGTCATGTTATAGTTACTGCATTTATCCTTGCCACCAGCACCATTGATGTCATGGGGTACCTCACTCTTACTACATTCCTGGAATCTGTACTGCGGTTCATCATAGATAGTGTCCAAAAAAGCAGACTGATTCAAGGTTGGTTCAATGTTTGGAGTTTCAAATTTTCGTACCATCTCCTCCAATCTCAGGTGTTCAGTATTTGGATAGTAGTCATCAAGCACATGCAATGTAGGTCTGCAGAGATTTATTGAATTTACAGGCAAAGATTTAACACTGGTAGAAGATTCTTCCATTTCACTGGCCCTAGTCTCAAAGTTAGAAACTTCGACCCCATTCAATTTGGACAATGAAGACCAAGGTTTTCCAGATCTTTGATCTTTCGTGTCTGAGGAACCACTTGATCGCACAGATTTAGAACTGAAGCCTTGATCATCCACTGGATGGAGATTAGATGAAGGGTTACCAGAGGTGGAAGGCATGACATGTGCAGTAGGAATGACGGACTGTGAGCGGATGGGTCTGAAGGAGGAACATCCACTGGAGCTGCAGAAATCTATGGAAATGAAAAACTGAAAATCAATTTATCCCAATAATGGGCACAAATGCAGAGTTCAGTGATAAATATCTATTGGAGCTTCTTTCAGGTGACTAAATCCTCAAACTTTTGTTAGAGACACAAACAAATGCTTCAAATCAAATAATTTTTTAAAAAAAAGATTTTAAAACTTTGCGATTTAAATGAATGAAAATAATAAACTGCTGTGGTATCGCATGACGGTTAGAGTTTAAGTATTAAACTGATAGGTTAATGCTTTAATTGAGTGTAAAATATTACAGGGGCTATACAGCTTTGAAAATACCTGTAGTCGTGGTAATCGGGTTGAACATGCTGGCTCATTTTCTAGCGATGTTGGCAAAATTCTGGGTCATACTCTTAGCTATCTAGCTAACCCCACAATCAAATATCTGTCAGAGTGAGAGATAGATAATGTCTGGGTGCCTAATCCCACAACATAGCTCTGATGTGACTCAAAATTTCCAACTCCATAAAATCAGTTTGGGCCCTGATTTATATTACATTCATACTAACAGTTGCATTGCTGCAAATCTGGGGATAAACCCGAGATTCGGTTAAAGCTGTAGCTTCCAATTAGTGAAATGAGGAAGTTATTTTGGTTTTCAGACACACAACAGAAAATGAGGCAGCATGTTCAACCATGGCAGTACAGGTAATTTCAAAGCTGTATAGCCCCTGTAATATTTTACACTCAATTAAAGCATTAACCTATTAGTTTAATACTCAAGAAAAGCTGCAACACGAGTAATTGTTGGCACTTCTGGGCAAACTGATCTACTAGAGCTATGAAATAAAGTATTGCACATAATAAACATGAACAAATAGTCAATTATTATCCCTATGCAGCCACTAGTGGTAACATTAATCTCAAGCAGCTATAGATATTAAGTTAGCGAGTATCTTTCCTAACAGCAGCCATGGGAAAAAACGTTTGAGACAAAATAATTTACAAAGTTTCATATAGCTATAAAATGGATTCAATTATTTATCAGAGGCTGAGTTTCACTTATGCAATCTTTTTTAAAAATAAGTTGAGGTTCAAGAAAGGCAGAAACAAAACCTGAAGGATGGTCTGAAATAATATTCTGTTTAGAATCTAACTTGATAAAGCTTACCTTCCTAAACCTTCAGACTGAAACACTTCGTCTACAACAAAATCCATATGTATAAAGCCAACTTTTCAAATACTCAACTAAATGCCCAACTTTCACCTCAAACACAAGCTTTGCTCAGACATGATGCTGATCAACAGTACAAGTGAAACTAGCTATATAGGCTGCTATCAAGTCGAGTGGCTGGTTGGGTGGGTGGGGGGAGAAATGAGAACATCTTGTTCCACTTTTGTCAGCGAGTTCCACATTTGTCAGCGAGAACATTGGCAAAAAACGATTGCTGGTATAATTAGCACTTCTCAAGTTTCACTTTTGGAAATGCAGAGCTTGTACAAGGTCCCACTAACTCAGTCAGACTTGCACATTCCCGAGATCAATCCAGGAATTCACAAATACATGTCTTTATAGATTACTAGTATTGAGTTTCAGCTATTTGAGAAATGTACACAATCTCCAAACTCATTCAATGCCAGATTTAAAGAAATCGCACAGCATACTTTCAGCAAAAAGAGCAAGCAAGGTTTTAATGTTTCGGCAGACCTATTATCACAACAGTGCTGTTTATTACTTGCACGCTAGAATTTTGTGCCAAGTGTTCAGCAATTGCAGATTTTTTTAATTCTTACGGTTTGAGAGCTCCAGTATGAATTTTTAGCTTGGAAATTTAGTCAATCAGAACAACACTAACCATCAGCTGTCCAGCACAGGCTGAAGTACAAACAAGGCCACACTAGATCACCAGCACTGGGAAGAACAGTTCAATCAAACAAACATACTGCATTAAGTCCAGATACTTTAATTAACGCTGCATACCATTTTTCAATTTACTGTACAAATTTACATCAAAATGCAATAGTCAGATATCACAGATCATTAGAATACCTGCCAATATGTACACAGTACATTTCTGCACATAAATTTAGTTTCTTCAAATACACAGTAACTGAGAAAGCAGAGGATACTCGCTCCAACTCAGAGCCCAGACTGCTTCAGCTCAAATTGGAACATCCCTGCTGCCACCAAAGCCCCACCAGTAATTTGACAAGTGTATTAGACAGAGAAATAATAGACTAAACTGGCAGATCAAGCACCACCAATGTATTAACATTTTCATAATTGAACACAAATTTATACCTATATAGCTGGGCTGTCATACAATAGTTGAAATGTGAGGTCCATGACAGTTGCTTGAAAATTCTGTTCTAAACGTCTAAGTATTCTGACATTGAAGGTTTGACTTTGTCATGAAATGTCTAATCATGACAGCAAAGAGAACACATACCCTTCGGTACTGGCATCAAAAGCAAAGCAACACATTAGTGAATGTTATGCCAATTCAGCGCTGCTGCCTCTACCAATTGCATTCAATGGTGTCTCCAAGCAATTTACTTTACAACAGCTTACTGTACAACCCAACCGTCAGTAACAAGTATTTTGGGATAGGCCATATTACAGACCAGTAATGTGCACAAGTTTGAGTCTTATTTACCATTTCAACTAGACGCAAGTGGTCTTCAATATTTCACACTTTTACCACACTGATTGCAGCACAAATCAGCAATTTTTTATACCATTGCAAGCTTTGGCAGCTCAACTTTCCATACCCAATAGTGACACGCTCCTGAAGACCATCCTTCATTAATACTGACAAAGACCAAACCAATGTTCATATGCTAGGATCTCCAAGAGTCAAGGGAAGGAAAGTCTTTAGGAACCAATCACTATTCGAGCATGACAAATTAAATCATCAGTTGAGGCTGCAACAGAGAGGGCATATTCAGTGCCCGGGTTATGAAGGGGCTCTGGGTCAGGTTCAGCTGTGATGCCCGACGACACTGCCTATAGGAAGGGAGGCAAAAAAAGGCATGGGGATTATATTTTCTCATCTCTGTACTTCCAGGGTATGAAAGAAGGATATGTGTTTGTACAGTGTTCCATCTTCAAACTACATGCACTGGATATAAATTTATTCTGCAAAGTTTAGTGACTGATTACCATTGCCAAACTGCACAGCAAAAGCAAGAAAATTAATTTGTACTTGGTGGTGTTGGTTGAGGGAAACAATGTTGGTCACAACACCAGGAATTCCCAATTATGCCACCTACCATCCACCTGAATAGGCAAATAGCAGCCCAATTTAATGTTTATCTGAAAGACAGTACTCAGAACTGCACTCAAGGTGTCAGCCTAGAATGTGCACTGGAATGGGGCGGAAACCACAAACCTGCAGCTCAGAAGTGACAGGACTACCAACTGAGCCAAGCAACATAGCCAATTATCAATACCTCAATCTTTATCAAGTTTCAGACAATGCACCAAAATGTAACTATCCCACATGTAAAGTTTATTTTTGTTACTTTTTTGCTTCTTTCCGGAAGACATTAAAGCGCATGGGATTATGGGTAGTGTCAAGATGGATCGAAAGCAACCAGGAAGCAAAAAGTTGAAATAAATGGGTCTTTTTCAGATTGGTAGGCAGTGACTAGTAGGGTACCGCAGGGATCTGTACTCTGACCCCAACTGTTCAGATTATAAATTAATGATTTGGACGAGGGAACTAGATATAGTATTTGCAAATAATACAAAGTTGGATGGGAGGGTGAACGGTGAGGAGGATGCAGGAGATGTTTCAGCGGGATTTGGACAGCGAGATCTTGGTGTCCTATGGCATCAGTTGCTGAAAGTAAGTGCGCAGGTACAGCAGGCAGTAAAAAAGGCAAATGGTATGTTGGCCTTCATAGTGAGAGGATTTGAGATGTTTTACTGTAATTGTATAAGGAATTGTTGAGGCCACCCCTGGAGTATTGTGCGCAGTTTTGGTGCCCTTATCTGAGCAAGGATGTTCTTGCTAGGGAGGAAGTGCAGCAAAGGTTTATCAGGCTGATTCCTGGGATGGTGGGACTGTCACGAGAGACTAAATCGGTTAGGAATATATTCATTGGAGTTTAGAAGAGCGAGAAGGGATCTGAAAGAGACTAAGAAAATTCTAACAGGATTAGACAGTAGAGTCAAAAAGAATGTTTCCAATGGTGGGGGAGTCCAGAACCAGGGGTCATAGTTTGGGAATAAGAGGTAAACGATTTAAGACTGAGGCGAGGAGAAATTTCTTCATGCCAGGAATTGGTGAATGTGTGGAATTCACTACCAGTTAAGTAGTTGAGGCCAAAACGTGGTGTAATTTCAAGAAGAAATTAGATATAGCTCTTGGGGCTAAAGGGATCAAGGGATGGGGAGAAGAGGAGATCAGGGTATTGAACTTGATGTTCAGCCATGATCATAATGAATGCCAGAGCAGGCTCGAAGGGCCGTAAGACCTATTTTCTATATATGTTTTGATGCACGTTTCTATCTAGCTGCCTGCCAGTACCTCACAAGCAGGTATCTTCCATAAACAATACTGTAGCGAGTCTAAATGGCGAATGTATAATCATGATCTTTATTAGTGCCACAAGTAGGCTTACATTAAATTACTGTGCAAATCTCTTAGTCGCCACACTCCGGCACCTGTTCGTGCACACTGAGGGAGAATTCAGAATGTCTAATTCACCTAATAAGCACGTCTTATGGGACTTGTGGGAGGAAACCAGAGCGCCGGAGGAAACAGACGCTGACAGGGGAGAACGTGCAGACTCCGCACAGACAGTGACCCAAGCCGGGAATCAAACCCAGATCCCGGGCGCTGTGAAGCAACAGTGCTAACCACTGTTAGTAAACTAGAGTCTAAATGGTGAATGTTAGTAACTATTTCATTAAAGAAGTAGCACAGCCAAGTCCAATCTAGTCCTCACTCAGCATTCATATACTTACTGACATTATAAACACTGGCTGATATTTTTAGCACTGCTCATCTCAGGGTCACTAGTATAATGGAGTTAAACTAACTAGATGCTGACTAGAAATGATCGGGACCCTCACAGTTGAGTTCAATTGGCTCTGCCTCAGATATTAGTTGAAGATGACATTTACAACGCAGGCTGCACTTTATCACCACCCTCAAGACATATTTATTTTTTTAACTCACCGTCCGTGCTATCAGAACAAGATGTTCCCAAAGCAGTGTCCCCACTGTCTGCTGTGCTAGGCCGCCTTTCTGTCCTGCGTTGAAACTTTTCTGAAAGTATGGGTGTTTGCCACTCAGCTTCACAATAACTTCCTCTCTGTATATCAGAATCTGTCGAAAGCAAAAATATGTTTATTTTATAATATCACATTCTTGCCTCATTAACTCTGGTCGATTGCACAGTTGATCAAACTATATGCATCGTTAGCAATGACAGTGAAAAGCTGATATAATAATGATGGGTGGAGATATAAAGGCTTCGAACTTCAGGGTAAATGCAATGGTTCCCCACAAAGCTACTGTGATCCTGGTGGCAAGTGCTTTAGAGGGGATTCCAACCAGGCATGAATTACATGAGGCTCAGTGGCATATGTGACAACAGCAAACAGTTGAGAGCATGGCTTATAAGTCACTATACCACAAACTGAAAAACGGCTGATGCAGTTCAAAAACAGTTTAAAAAAAAGACAGTCAATGGAAAATTATGTTTTCCTATGTTACAAAATTAAAAATGTAAACTTTTTTTTTTTAAAGTAGTCCAATTATTGCCCAAATTTGAACGAGCTCCTTACTTGGTGTTTGAAGTAGTGAACCCTCAAAAGTAGCATTTGAGCAACAAATGCAACTTCTGAATTAACATACCACCCACTGAATTAATCTCCATATTTGGCCAGAATTTAAGGCAGTGTCGATTCTCCTCCAATCCATGGTCTCCTCCAGCATGGCTCCCACTGGGAGAGCTGGATTGCTGAACTAATCTACTTTGCTTTTCAGTTACAAAGCATTCCTACTGCAAATGGAGTGGCTTACACAAACTAATTGTTTAGTTAACAGCACATTAACAGAAACAAGGCAACATTGATTTGCCTTTTTTGAGTCTAAATTTCCTCAAGAGGGGTAATCTTGCTCAAAATCCTGTTTGTTCCCAATACAATTCCTAACAAACAGGCTCGTAGCACCAGTCGTCACCTCAAAGACAATGGTAGCTACAATGGCAAGTGGAAAATGTTTCACAAAAGGAAGTTGGGGTTTAAGGCAGCTTGCTGAGACAGCGCAGAGGAAACTTACTTAGCATCTATTTCTGGGGCTTCAGGCAAGTAGCCATTTGTCAAGTACAAGCCTCGATTGTTAAACGTTGAAAGTATCATCAAGCTCAATTCGATCCTTACCCAACATCTGATGTGCACTTTCTGGCAAGGTCACTGGATAGCAATCAGAGGCAGGCCATTTGGCTGACTTTACCACAACCTATTATCAATCAGTGACTGACTGAGATCAACTAATTCAGCATGGTATGAAGATCAAAGCAAACCAGTGGATCGCATGTGCATTTAGGGATGAGCAATAAATGCTGGCCTAGCTAGTGATGTCCATCCACATCCTGTGAAAGAAATAATTTTTTAATTGCATGCGTATGATTTAATTTAGCCACTCCTTAAAAAGGATATACTAACACAGCCTGATTTAAATAAACGATGGAGAACTTATAATTGGACTTAAGCAAGCAGGGTTAGAATGGAATGCAGCCACAAGTTAAAGAATTCTGTTCCATTCAACTGGACACAAAGCAATAAATACTGCAACTTTGTTGCTGGAGGGTATAAAACGCTGGATGGTATTTTTATATTTGTCACTGGGGTACATTAGAAGAATACCACAGCCTGGTAAGTTTAATACAAGAGGTACATAATGATGAACACATTCAAAATGGATGGATTTCAAGAGTGACTGTTGCAAACTGCTTTCCCCGAGTTTGAGACTATAAGATTAAAATCCAGTAAACTTTTTTCACTGAAGAAACACAGAACTCATTATGCTGACATTACTCTTCAGTTTTGTTCAGGGAATTTTGTACATTTAGTCTCTAGATCAGCAAGCAAACAAAGCAATTAAAATCTAAAAAATTCCATTTACCAAACAAAGCTAAAGTTAACAAAAATATCAAACAATAAAGGTAAAAGTACTAATATTTTTACCAATACTATAACCAGCATCCTCTGGGGGCCCTATGAGTAAATGCAACACAGAGTAACCGTAGAAAAGCTTGCTGTTTTGACCCCATGTTAAGTTAGCAGATTTTGGTAGGGCAGCACCATTGGGTAGAACAAAACAAAAATGCCTTACATATCCAAACTATCACAGCTACTCTGTATAGTGATCCCCACTGAACATCATAGATGCCTGGCTGGGGGATGGAATCCAGAGAGGGTGAAAGCACAGAACATCCCCACCAAAATATTACCTTTAATCAGGCTAACCTGTTGTTAATTACAGAAGTTTTAGGTCATAGGGAAGTCTCATCCTCATTTTATAATCTCTCCATGGCCTCAACCCTCCCCCATCTCCAATCTCATCCATCTCCACAACACATTGGTTTACCTGCACTCCTCCAATTTACTGCATCATCAGTGGCTGTCGCTTCAGTTGCCGCGCCAATTTCTGGAATTCCTTCCATCTCTCGATTTCACTTTCCCCAAGACACATTAAAACCTATCTATTTGACCAAGCTTTAAGTAATCTGACCTAATAGCTACATAACTCGATGTCATACTTGGTTTTCAAAATGTTCCTGGGGCATTTCATGAAATTAAATGTTACAAATACAAGTTCTTGTTTATAGAATGAAATATTTCTTTCTTGCTTTTATGCCATTTCAAGCTAAGGTGTATAGCTTTAGATATTTAAAAATACAATCAATTTCTGCATAAACAGATTCCCTTTCCCAACATATTGCTTAAGAGCCCATGTTTCATGGAGGTTTATTTACATAGGTATCAGCTTCCAGTGCCTGCCACAGGTAGGCGGTCTTCATGCTCATGAGCTTCAGACAAGATTCAACAATGAAAGCAGTGTAATTCACTTTTCCCATGGTGCCCAACTTGCAGGAGAGTTGCTGTATTAGAAATTTTAATAAGGTAGACTTGTATTTGCAAAGTTCTTTTATGACCTCAGATAGTCCCAATCGCCTTACAGCCAATTAGGTACTTTATAAAGTGTACTCATTTTTATAATAGAGCAAATAAGATAGCCAACTTTTACACAGTAAGGTCCCAAAAACATCCAGATAATATCCAGATTTGATCCTTCACATTAGTCGAAGATAGCCTTGGATCGGTGTGTGAAGTTTGTATGTTTTCCCCGTGTCTGCGTTAGTTTCCTCCAGATGCTTCAGTTTCTTCCCAGAGTCTAAAGATGCACAGGATAGGTGGGTTGGCCATGATAAACTGCTCCAGTTTCCTCCCAGAGTCTAAAGATGCACAGGGTAGGTGGGTTGGCCATGATAAATTGCCCCTTAGTGTCCAGGGATGCGCATGTTAGGTTATGGAATTGCAGGCATAGAGTAGAGTGCTCATTTGAAGGATCGATGCAGACTCGGGCCGAATGGCCTCCTTCCGCACTGTAGGAATTCTGTGATTCTATGGGCCAGAACACTTGGGGGAACTCCTCTGCTAATCTTCAGTAGTGCAGTAGGATCTTCTCCATCCATCTGAGCAGGCTGACAAGACCTCAATTTAACTCCTCATCCAAAAGGCTTCATTGGTAATGCACTTGGGTCATCACTAGGTCATGCACTAAAGTCTGGGTGGACCTACAGCCTAGATTTAGAGGCAAGAGGGATACCACTCACCCACTGCTGGTCCTGGCTGATTTATTTTCCTCTCCCTGAATCAAAAGGCACCACTTTAGCATTCCAATTATAGTACAAAATTAAGATAAACTATTTAGTTAAATTAGATCAATGCTCAGACTTAAGACATTTCTAAGCTAACAATTTCCTGTTTCAATGATTTGGGATGACTCGTCACTTGGTGGTACAAAACCTGGGAGTATTGCTGATATGAAAATATGCTGTTGAAGCTTTTCATTGTGCATTCATTGGGACAGAGAATTCCAAAATTCAAAAATGGGCAGCGATTTATATTGTACGAGAAAAAGATGCTGTTTGATTGGCAAGACATCTTTGGTCAAGACATCATCATGGAGAATGCATTGGAGAAATATGCCCCTCCACATTCCCAAAACTTTTGTTAATTCAAACAAAACGCAATGGCTGGATATGTATTTACTTATGCTTGCTAGAAGCTACATATATTCATATGCAGGACCTGCCCTCTGCAAGCAGAAAGTATATTGCACCTATTTTGAATTAAAAGCACAGGGAAACATAGTTCAGTGATGGATTATCTAAGGCACCGCCTTGACCAGCAGAGATGATGACCTGCCAACCAACCATCTTTTTCTTCTTTTGAATTTGACATTCTTGCATCTGACCTGATGAGTTCAAGGCACAAAGCTTCAACAGCATGTCTCTTTTCTAATCAATATTTGGGATGACATTGCAGACCAAGTTTCCACCAGAGAACAGATGTAGATTAGGCAACTGAAGAGATGATGCTCGGATGCCCAAAAAAACAAAGGTTTCTGGTGATGGAAGCTTTGTCCAACAACTGGGCGGAGTAGAAGACCTCCACTCCACTCAAGCAGAACTCTTCTCTGGGCTATTAATGTGGCAAAGGCATCCACCTTCATCCCCATCTGAAGCACCGGCAAGTCTGATGGCCCACAAATGGCCACCAGCGGACATGGATCATAATCAACATTGAGTATCTCCAACATGATGCTAAAGAAAGAGACCCAAAAGTCGATCAGCATGGGACAAGACCAGAACACGAGTGTGTGGCTAACCAGCCCGAGGACAACATTCATACATGTTCTCCACCCAGAAAAAAATTCACTCATAGAATTTACAGTGCAGAAGGAGGCCATTCGGCCCATCGAGTCTGCACCAGCCCTTGGAAAGAGCAGCCTACCCAAGCCCTCACCTCCACCCCATCCACGTAACGCCACCCCACCTTTTTGGACACTTAAGGGCAATTTAGCATGGCCAATCCTCCTAACCTGCACATCTTTGGACTGTGGGAGGAAACCAGAGCACCCGGAGGAAACCCACGCAGACACAGGGAGAATATGCAGACTCCGCACACAGTGACCCAAGCCGAGAATCGAACCTGGGACCCTGGAGCTGTGAAGCAACTGTGCTAACCACTGTACTGCCTTCATCCTCACTTCAGTAAGATTCACCCTGTGCACCACCGTGAATTAGATCAGACTCAGCCAAGCATATGAAGACGTGGTGCTGACCCTGTGAAGGACCACACTCCATACCTTATCATCCAAACTCACCCTCCCATTTTACCCTCACCTCACTTAACAGAGCTGACTCCGCTGAGAGAATATGGCCACACATGTCTGAAATAGTTCCCCCACCAGACCCTGCCATAGACAAAGTCCTCTTTCACAGGGGAGTGGGCGGTTCCAAGGGAAAGGTAATGAGTGAAAAATCACAAATCTGAAAGTATCTGAAAAGACTGGAATCAGGCAGTTGGAATTTCTCCGCCAGCTCCTTAAAACTGGCAAACCTCTCCTCCACAAACAGGTCTTCAAACCCTTCCGCTCCCATGACTTATCCTAGAGTCTAAACCCACTGGCTGGGAAAGGTGGTTAATGCAGAAGGGGGCTAAGCAAAGACTGGGAACAGAGCTTAAAATGCTGCCTGAACTGATTCCAGATTCACAGGGTGGACAACACCACTGGATTCGGGGAAAATCTTACCGGAAAGAAAGGCAACCATGCAGTTACCATTGCACCAAGGGAGAATCAGTGCAGAAGGTTGCCTCCATTTGTCCTCATACAGAACCAGGATCGCTGAACCACAACATTATCTTCTGAATATTGGCTGCCCAATAGTAAAACAATAAATTGGGTAGAGCCAAACCCCCAGATTTATCACTTGAGCAAAGCCCCACGGATCATTGGAGTTTTACCCGCCCAAATAAAGGAGGACATTAATTTATTGACTTTGACAAAAAAAAAAAAGGACTTGGGGAGAAAAATTGGGAGAGATTGAAAAAGAAATAAAAATCTTGGGGGTACATTCATTTTAATAGTCTGAACCCTGCCCGCCAAGGACAGGGAGAGGTTATCCCACCTTTGCAAGGTTGACTTGATACTGTCAACCAGATTAATGCAATTTAATTTATGAAGCAAGGCCCAATTGTGGGCCACCTGCACCCCCAGATAAAAAAAAAGATAATCTTGGCAGAGCGAGGGTGGGGCGGTGAGAAGAGGTTGATCAGGAAGCATTCACTCTTGCCCAAGTTCAACTTGTACCCAGAGAAGGAGCCAAAACTCCCAAGCAGTTTCATTATCTCGCCCATAGAGGGAACTGGGTAAAGAGATACCGATGAAAAAGGACATCCGATGCTCCATCCCAACCTGATCTATCCCCTTCTACTTAACAGAGGACCTCAGCACTATAGCAAGTGGATCTATTGCCAAAGCAAACAGGAATGGAGATAGTGAATACTTGAGCCTCGAGCCCCTATTCAACAGGAAGTAGCCAGAGTTCAGAGCATCCGTACAAACACTGGGGGGGGGGGGGGGATATATAATATATACTACGCTATCAAGTACCTTTTCAGCATCTAGGGAAACTATCACCTCCAGTTCAGGCACAGTGGTAGATAGAGGTCCATGTGAGGGCAACGAACCACAGGACAAGGAATCATTAAACGTATCCAAAATTAAAGATGCCAACTGTTCTACAAACTTCTGAAATTCAATGGGGAATCCTTCTGGGTCAGGGCCCACCACTATCTTGACAATGGCTTTAATTGTGTCTGTAGTCTTTTTCTACTTGCCAACAACTCCAGGTTAGGGCAAGTGAGTATTGGTGATTCAACTCAAGAATGGAGTCCAGCCTCTGTGTAGGCGATAATCCACCAATCCAGATTAGGGTTCAGATCACAATTTAAGTCCCCACACAAAATAAGCTGACTCCAATCTAAATCGGGGAGTGAGGCGAGCAGATTAATAAAATTCATATCATCGCAGTTTGGAGCACAGATATTAACCAGAACATCTGGGGTGCCCACCAGAGTCACAGACAATAACATGTCTGCCATTGGAGTCAGCCAAGATTTTAAACTGCAGAAAATGGAACCCTTTTATAAATTAATATTGCCGCTACCCACAATATCCTCAAAGCCCGAATGAAAGAACTGTCCCACCCACTCCTTCCACAGCCTTATCTGGTCTCTGACCCACGCAAATGAGTCTCTTGCAAAAACACCACATCGGAATTTAAACTCTCCACGTAAGTAAATACTCTCGCCCTTTCCATTGGGCCATTCAACTCCTGATGTTCCACGTGACCAAACAAATTGGGGGTCTCGCTCCCCCCCTCAATCCAAAGTCAGCCATTTCCACCAAGTGCGATTATTCAACAGATACTTAAAAAGGTATAGCAACCAGGCCCACCCAAAATGGCCACCAAACCAAATCACAAGACTAAACTAAATAAAAACTGCAGTCACTGTCAGCAAACTACCCCACCCCTCCTTATCCTCACCCTCTGATACTACCAGACCCAAATATGCATACAAATAGAAGCAAGGCAAACACAACCAAAATCTACTTCTAACAATCCCAAACCCAAAAGAACTCTTAAGCTCATTATCTAAAAAACTACAATGAGCTGCAGCCAACCCTTCAAAACCGTTCCCGTTAGTTAATTTAGGTTAGCAGAGAGGCTCACAAATAGTTAAGAAAAATGGTTACAAACAATGAAATACTAAAACCACAAACTATTGCGCTCCAACAGGGAGCTATATATTTTTATAACAATCAGAACAGAACACCACATAAAACTAAACCCAAACTGTAAAAATGCAACACCAACAAGAAAATGCAAAAATAAACATGGAACCCCAACTCTTCAACATGCCCATCCCCAACAACCAAAATACTCAATCACCCCACGCACAACCAGTGTTTAACAAAGGAGTCCGTCTCTCGCGCACATCAAATAAATAGTCCTTTCCCTTGAAAGTACTCTTAGATGCAGAGTATACTACACCGAATCGGACTCAACTTTTGTACAGGGCATCCTTGGCTTTGTTGAATGCAGCCCACTTTTTTGCCAGCTCTGTTCCCATGTCTTGGTAAAACCTGATGGCGGGGCCTTCCCATTTGAAATCAAGATGCTCCCTTGGCAATCTCAGAACCCATTTTCTCTCCTTGAAGCTAGAGAACTGCACTATTACTATACACGTTGGATCCTCAGGATGACTCCTCTGCTGGAGTGTACAGTGGGCTTGGTCCAACTCAGAAGAGGATGTGCAAACATCTTCCCGAACATCTCTGCAAAGTACTCTGTGGGCGTGGGCCTTCCAACCCCTCTGGCAGCCCCACAATTTGGACATTTTACCTCCTGAATGGATTCTTTAAGTCATTTACCTTGGCCTGCAACAGTTTATTCGCTTCGGCCACCAGTGAGGCTTTAAGTGAGGCAATCTGATCTCAAAAGGGCCACTTCCTTGTATTTTATCGTGGCTAAATAGGCTTTCACAGTTTCATTGGTCTTCTCCAGAGCCACTCAGATGGGGGCCAAGGCCTCCTCCGTAGATTTCCCGATGTCCTCCAACACAAGCCGCCAGTATTTAATAAAATTCTTTTGCCAGGGTTCGTGAAAGCACCTCGGACTTTAGTGGAGTAGCCTGTGCCCCAGAATCTGGCTCCACCATTTTCTCAGCCGACAAGCTTCGAGAGGCCTCCGATTCCATCTACGTACTTCTACTGTCTGCCTTTTTACCCCCCGACTTTTCAGACATTTCACTTATACAGGATCCTTATCGAATTAATTATATGGGTTTTCAAAAGAAAATACCCCCTGAAACTGAGAAAAAAAGGACCAAAAGTGCAGTAATCTAGCGGTGACCACCTTGTGCACGTCTTCCCCCTACATAACACCACGGAAGTCAGCATTCCACAAGTTAAAGGTTACAGTGCAGCCATCTTTCATTCTTTTTTTAAAACCTATTTTATTACAAAGGTGTATCAAAAGAGTTACAGCACATAAACACCCCGGGAAACAAACTTCCCAACAGTCAACTATACAGTTTGTACAATGTTTCCCCCTTTTTTATCCCCACCCCCCATCCCAGCAACGAGCAAATTCTCAAACACGGTCACAAATATTTGCCATCTTGTCTCAAACCATTCTGCCGAGTCTCTCAGCCTTTTCCAGCCACAGGAAGTCGCACAGGTCATCCAAAGAGGCCACAACCCCGGTGGCGATGCCGACCGCCACTCCAGTAAGATTTGTCTCCGGGAAATCAGAGAGGCGAAGGCCACGATATTGGCCTTTCTCCTCTCCACGAGTTCCAGCTTCTCCAAGACCACAAATATCACTATCAAAGGGCCCGGGTCTACCTCTTTCCCCACTATCCTTGCTAGGACTGCGAACACTCTCGCCCAGAATCTCTCCAACTTTTCACAACTCCAGAACATATGCACATGATTCGCTGGCCCCCGCTCACACTCATCTGCCACACTCTGGAAGAACCCACTCATTCTTGCCAAAGTCATATATGCCCAGTGTACAACCTTAAACTGCATCAGGCTCATCCTTGCGCACGAGAAGGTCCCGTTTACCCTACACAGTGCCTCACTCCATACTCCCCAATTGATCTCCCCTTCCCATTTCCCCTTGATCTTCACCATGCGCTCGTCTCCCTGCTCTCCCAGCCACCTGAATATCTAAATCCAATTCTACCCTCCCCTTCAACATCCAGAAACAGCAGTCATTCCAGCAGGGTGTATCTCGGCAACCTACGGAACCCTTCCAGACCTTTCCTACAAGGTCCCTTACCTGAAGGTATCTGAACACTCTCCCCCTCGGGAGTTATACCCTCTCCCTCAGCTCCTCCAGACTGGCAAACCCTTCCTCCAGATACAAATCCCTCACTTTGACCAGCCCAACTTCCCCCCAACTCCTATACATGCTATCCATCCCCCCCCCCCGGCTCAAACCCACTTCTCCCCTCCATCCTAAAATGCCTCGTCAACTGGTTCCAAGTCTTCACCATGGACTGTACCACTGGTGTCCCT
The DNA here is from genome assembly GCF_047496885.1 of Scyliorhinus torazame. Classification (NCBI taxonomy): domain Eukaryota; kingdom Metazoa; phylum Chordata; class Chondrichthyes; order Carcharhiniformes; family Scyliorhinidae; genus Scyliorhinus; species Scyliorhinus torazame. The sequence goes on along the minus strand of NC_092707.1, from coordinate 149,951,720 downwards.
GAATACTTATTCGGCGCCATTGGTAACACTGCCGTCACAATAGCACTTAAGCTGGACTCCATACAAGATGCCTCCTCCATCCTAACCCATTTTATCCACTCTTCTTCCCACATTCGCCGCCCAATAACAATGAAGCAGATTCGCCTCTGTAACAGGGTCCTCCTAACGCTTGGTACCTTCCTGCCCATACAAAATCCCAAATAATCGTGTCCAGCTTCCAAAAAAAGGCGTTTGAGAAAGATTGGGAGTGTCTGAAAAATAAACAGAAACCGAGGGAGAATATTCATCTTCACCACTTGGACACTCCCCGCCAGTCAACTTCAGTGTCTCCTACCTCCTAAGATCTCCCTGGCCTCCTCCACCAGCTTGGTTAAGTTCCACTCGTGCAGCATCGTCCCGTCCATTCCCTCGCTGCCTGAATCCCCAAATACCTGAACCTATCCCTAGCCACCTTAAACAGCATCTCCCCTAACCAAGTCATTCACCTGAAACACTTTGCTTTTCCCTACATTCAACTTATAACCCAAAAACTCCCCAAACCTCCCCAGCAGGGTCCGAAACATACAATAGGTCGACAGCAGAAAGCGACACCCGATGCTCCCTCGGTCCCCTGCCAACTCCCCCAAGAGCCTTTAACAAAGGCTCGATAGCCAGCACAAACAATAGCGGCGACAACAGGCACCCCTGCCTTGTTCCCCCGTATAATCCGTGAGCTCATATCATTCGTCCGCACACTCATCCTTGGTGCCACATTTAGCAAATGCACCCATTCCACAAACCTCGGCATAAACCCAAACCTTCCCAGAACCTCAGACAAGTACCGCCACTCCACTCGGTAGAATGCCTTCTCCACATACCAAGGACACCACTAACTCAGGACAGATTCATGACTACATTTAACAACCTTCTTAAATTGCTAGACGCTGCCTGCCCTTCACAAAGTCAGTTTGGTCCTCCGCAACCACCCCGGGACACAATCACCCATCCTTCCCGCCAACAACTGTATTCAAAAGTAATATGGGCCAATACGACCCACATTCCACCGGGTCCTTCGCCTTTTTCGGGTATAACATAACCACTGCCTGTGTCATCGTTTCCGGCAGTTCCCCCTTTTCCAACGCCCCCAAAAGATGCGGTGCCAGGTCCGTCGTGAACTCCTGTTAAAATTGCATCGGATATCCATCCGACCCTGCCGTCTTCCTCAACTTCATACCCTTGATACTATCCAGCACCTCCTCAACCTCCTCCTCCAGCTGGATAAGCTCCAGCTCATTCAAAAACAGTCCCATGACCCCCTCTTCTCCCCACGGGTCCACCATGTACAATCCCTGGTAACAATAATAATCTTTATTGTCACAAGTAGGCTTACATTAACACTGCAATGACGTTACTGTGAAAAGCCCCTAGTCGCCACATTCCGGCACCTGTTCAGGTACACTGAGGGAGAATTCAGAATGTCCTCCTCACCCAACAGCAAGTCTTTCAGGACTTGTGGGAGGAAACCAGAGCAGCCAAAGGAAACCCACACAGACACAGGGAGAACGTATAAAGTCCTAAACGTGTCATTTATCTTCCCCAGCTCAGACACCACACCCCCAGCCCTTATCCTCAATATTTCACTGGACGCGGCCTGCCTCCGCAGCTGGTGCGCTAACATGCAACTCTCCATCTCCCCATAGTCGTACTGCACCCTTCTTGCCCTATGTAGCTATCTTACCACCCTCTCCATTGTCAGCCGATCAAATTGCCCCTGTAACTTTTCCTCCTCGCCAATCCCTGTGGTGGGCACCCTCGAGTATTCCCTATCGGCCTCCACTATCTCGCTCACTAAATGGTCATATTCCTCCCTCCTTTCCCTATCCACATGAGCCTTGAATGAGATAATCTCCCCTCGGACCACTTCTTCTCGTGCTTCCCAAAAAATGGCCACCGACATCTCCCCATGCTGGTTCAACTGCAAATAATCCTTAATCGCCGCCCACACCTAGTCACAAAAGCCTCCATCCACCAGCAACCCAGAATCAAACCTCCACCCTGGCCTCTGCTCTTGTCACGGTCTAAGGCAAATCTCCAGCCAGCGGTTGAAATAAGTATCCCCACGTACTCTGCCCCCTCCACCCGGCCAAAATCTGTAAATATGTGGAAAAAAAGGAATTTACCTGCTCATTAAAATTGCCACTCCCCGTGATTTTGAATTGAATCCAGAGTGGAAAACCTGCCCGACTCACCCCTTCCTTAACCTTATCTGGTCCATCATGCGGAGTTGTGTCTCCTGCAGAAAGACCACCTCCACTTTCAAGCCCCCGAGGTGGGCAAACATCTCCAATCACATAACCGGTCCATTAAGCCCACGGACGTTTCACGTCACCAGCCTTACCAGAGGCTTACGTTCTACTGTCCGTCATCCTCCCCACTTAACTCCAGCCCCGTTAATTCCATCCTGTACCTAGCCCGTCCCAGATGGCCCCCTTCTCCGCCCCTAACCATGTCATCTCTCACCCCCTGCCACGTTGCGTCAAACCACCCATCCCCCCCCCTTCTGGGGTCTCGAAGCAATATTCCGAGCCTAAAACATAACTTCGCCAGGTAGAGTTCCACAAACCTGACCCGCCACCGGTGCAGCACCTTGGCCTTGTTGAACCCTCCCTGCTGTTTCACCAACTCATGTTGGTTATTTACTGTTGGGTTGGTAAGGGATGGCAGGGGCTCCAAAACCCTGATATATTGGAACCTGGTTCCCCTCCCATTCGCAGCTTCTCCCTGGCTCAACGCAAGATCTTCTCTTGCCCCACAAATTTGAGAGTCTCACAATCACCGCTTGCGGCGGCTCCCCAGCTCCAGCCTTCTGCCTCAGACGTGCGCGCTCTGTCCACTTCAGGGGCATTATCTAGCACCCGCTCCACCAGCCCCGTCGGAATCTATGAGACGTACCTTGTGGCACTCACACCTTCCACTCCTTCTGGCAGGCCCACGATCCGTAGGTTCTGCCTTCTCGAGGTATTCTCCTGCTCTCCACGTTTGCCCTCAACGGGCTCCGAAGAGCCCCACTTCCGCCTCCAGTGCCACCACTCGATTGCTTTGATCCAAAATCACCCCTTCAATCTCTTGGATCTGCGACCCCTGCACCTCCAGACGCTTTTCCACCTGCGCCATAAAGTTCTTCAGCAGTGCCACAGCTCCTTCGATGGCCTTCGAGCGGTCCTTCCACATCTCCTTTGCTGGCGTAACTCATCCTTAATAAAAGCCATCAACTGCTCCATCTGGGGCTCTGACTTGCACCAGCCCTTCCCTGTCCGCCATCCTTCCACTGGCTGTTGCGTCACAGGATTCCTCCAACTGCTTGGCCATGTCTCTCACCGTCTTCTGCCGGGTTTGGTAATACCACTCCCAGGGGGGGGGGGGAACTACTCCTCCGACATTCAACTATCCGACCTTCAAATACACCTTTCCGTCGAAATTACATGCAATATCGGGTAAAAGAGTTCTTTCCTATGCCTTTGAGCAGGAGCTGCCCAGTGTGCGACCACTCACACCATTGAGGAATTGAACTAAAGAAAAGAGCATTAGATTGGGATGACCAGTTAGAATAGTGCATTATGGACATTAATTCGGGTTGCAGAGAGTGAACAAAGAGATGGGCAAAGCTTGGCGAGAGGGGGAGGGGTGACTATAGGGACTGGTTCCTTGCACAAAGGATGCTGGGAGGCAGAGGCCCAGAGGAACGAAAGGAATGTGTAATGAGCCTATCAGAATCAGTGGCAGTTAGATTATATGACCAGGTCAAGGAAAGAGCCTATCGGAATCTTGTATTAGTGTATGTGGAACTTGATACTGCATGAATGTAAACTAAAGACCACATGCGTTGCCTCCCTTTGTCTCACTCGCTCTGGGAGTTTCAAGAGACATGGGTCTGCTGCCTTGATCAGAGGGAGTGTAAGCTATTTAAAATAAACTAAAGGAATTTCTAAATCCGAACTCAGCCTTTTGATTGAGACCAGACTGGACAGAAAGAACTAATTTCATCACCATGGGCACCACCGGAAGTCCATCCTTCATTCTTTGCCACAATGTCATTTGCATAGAATTTATAGTATAAAACACTGTGGTGCTCTTTGTGCTGGTGTTATTGCACATTAACCTTCTTTACCTTAATTCATCTCACCGACGTAAAATCTATTTTATTTTGTATTGTGCATTTATCTAGGCTCCTGTTAAATGCACCAATGCTATTCATCCCAACTACTCATTGTAGAGAGTTCCACATTCTATCCACTTTCTAAATAAAGGAATTCCCTTTTGGATTGCAGGTGTGTGTGCGTGTCAGCTGCAGCTCAACTGGCAGCACAGACTTCTCTTGAGATAGAGGTGGTGGGTTAAAGTTCCACTCCAGAACCGGAGCACAAAACGCAAGGCTCAGTACTCCATACAGTACTGAGGAAATGCTGCATTGTCGGAGGTGCCTTCATTCAGGTAAGATTTTATATCGATAATGGATGGAGAAGAACTGATGGTGATATTTCAAAGAGCAGAGGAGTTCTTTCCAGCACCCTAGCCAATATTCATCCCTCACATAAAACATATATCATACCGCTGTTTGCGGGAACTCAGCTGTGTGCAAACTGCCTGCCTGGTTTCCTGAAAGACATGCTGTTAGGTGAATTGGACATTCAGAATTCTCCCTCTATGTACCCGAACAGGCGCCGGAATGTGGCGACGAGGGGCTTTTCACAGTAACTTCATTGCAGGGTTAATGTAAGCCTACTTGTGACACGAATAAAGATTATTATAATATAACAGTGACATCAAAGAGTGCTTAATTAGCTGTAAAGTATTTTAGAGCATCCAGTTGTCACAAAAGGCACTACAAATAAATGCAAGTCTCTCTTTGGATTTAGTTGCGACATATTTATGATCTTTAGTTTTGGACACCCCCTGTAGTTGAGATTTACAAAGATTGCTAGGCAAAGGAAACATGCAAATTATCAGTTCAAAAATATTTCAGATACATTGACTCGAAAGAAAAATGAAATTCTACATCTAGATTAATTATATTCAACAAACAAATCAGCACATACTCAAACCAAAAATTCAATACATGCTTCCCAGAATTAATTTTGAGCAATCTGCAATTGTTGGGAGGGATGGCATTTTCTCATGGAATGCCATTATGTCTGTCTGAGCCTGACCTTAAACCCACTCAACAGGTTTGTTAATGCTTATGTCAACAGTTAGTGCTCGTGTTAGCAGAGATTTTCAAAAGGACAAGGCAAATCTCACACCATTATCAATTTACACTATTTCAAACACAATATTACAATAGCAAGTAGTCAAGAAGGACAATAAACTATAACAAACTAAATATTTCTATTGTCCAAGCAGATTTGCTTGTGATCATTTGTTAACAGTGGCAAATGATCATCAGATGTGAGCAATGTCAAGAAAACAGCAAAGGGGAATTGGACTCAAAACTTCCACTGCCAGGAAATTCCTTTCAATTCCTTTTGAAGCACTAATGCAGGAAGCCTGCCAGGGACACCCTGTCTGTCAATTTGTGCAAGACCTGATCATTTCAATGCATTGTACTTTTCTGCACCACTGTACATTATCTTAAACAGATTAACTCGGAAGGTATTGTGCCGGCTACTTGCAAGTTGTTGTGCATCTCCCCACAAGTACACCTGGGTCCTTGCTCCAAATTAGGAGTGGCACGATGGCACAGTGGTTAGCACTGCTGCCTCACAGCACCAGGGACACGGGCTCAATTCCGACCTCGGATGTCTGTCCGTGGGGAGTTTACACTTTCTCCCCGTGTCTGCGTGAGTTTCCTCCTACAGCCCAAAGATGTGTAGGTTAGGTGGATTGGCCATACTAAAATTGTCCCTTCGGGTCCAAAAGGTTAGGTGGGGTGACTAGGGAAGGGTGGGGCCGTGGGCCTAGGTAGGGTGCTCTTTCAGAGGGCCGGTGTAGACTCAACGGACCAAGTGGCCTCCTTCTGCACTGTAGGTATTCTATTATATGATCTAGGACTGGATTGGGCTCAGCTGCAATGCTCTTTTACTGTCAAATAGCGCGATCCAAAATGAGAAATTTGGAAACAGTTCTCAAGGCTAGCTGTCACACACGAATATTCATCTCACCAACTTAGAATCTTTAAGAGATGGGAGAGAACTGATACAAAAATCAAGGGGAAAGTGCTTCTTGTGCTTGAAATGATTTCATCTGCTCAGCAGGACAATGGGAATAACACTGCTCCCAAAGCAAAGCGCGCAGTTAAAACCAACTCAATTTGCCCATGACAGAGACTTTAAAATAAAGAGCTGCAAATACTGTAAATCTGAAACAGAGTCAAATTGCTGGAAAGATTTTGCAGGTCAAGCCACATCAAAAAAAAATTTAAACTGGCACTTCAAACATATCTCTTCATCAGAACTGGAAGATGTAGATTGAGTCTTCATTCTCAGCACTGTAGCCACCTGGGTTGGCCACTTCCCGACTTTAAAAATGGAGATCCGCTAAGAATGCAGGGAAATTCAGTCAAACGCAGGAAAAACAAGCAGGTGCAAAGTTTCCTGTATATCAGAACTTGCAGGAACCCAGACAGCACTGAAACTAACAATCATCTACATATTGATGAGCGATCCCCGGGAACAATTGGAAACAGTTAAGATGAACAAGGCCAAGCCAGACTCCTCGGCGCCAGCAGGACCCAAGACAAAGGAAAGCCAAAGGACACTTAGGAACCACCCAGCGATCAGGGAACAGCTCCAGTATTGGAGAAATCGATCCAAGTGATCAGAACTTAGTCCAATCACTTGGAACCAGGAACGGGGTCCGCCCCGAAGGGCAGGAAGCTCCTGGGGACTATAAAATAGAGTCCCCAAGTTCAATTTGTCCTTCTTGGCAGGGCCTCTCAGCAGCTCGAAACAACCCTTGACCGTGACCTGCCTAGCAGCTGCACCAACCAGTTAAGTCTACAGTCAACACACGCTACGAGATAGGCGCTCCTAGCTACCAGTCTATACCAGCTTTGAATCCTGCAGACTCAGAATCGAACGAAAGGCCATTTGTTCCCCTGACCTGGTGGGCCAGTTCCAAAGCTAAGTATAGGCATCTTAGTGTTAGAGATAGTCTAGTAAGTAGAGTTTTATACACGAGTAGCGATTGACTGTGTATAATAAATGTGTTTTGATTTGAAACTTACTGACTGGTGTATTAAGTTATTGATCAGTACTTGAACTTGAACCTCGTGGTGGTATCATAAAGATACCTGGCAACACTAGAGCAATGGTTATAGAAACAGAGCAAATTAAGTAAAGACACAACTAGCAACAGCACCCCTCATCAAGAAAAGACAACAGGGGTTTAGGTTTGAAGTCAAAGTCAACTCGAAGATCAAATGGCTGAAAAGTATCAGTAGAAAGATGAGAAGCTGTTGCTTGAGCTTACATTGAGTTTCACTGGACCGTGCAGAAAGTCACAGACAGAGATTAAAGTGAGCACGAGACAGAAAAATTACAATGGCAAGCGGAGTTCAGAGGTCGTACTTGTGGAGAGATGTTCAAAAATGTGGTCACCTAATCCAACGTAATGGGGAACCCACCATAAGGATCAAACAGCACAGTGGGTTGGAGGAGGTACTGTCATGTATAGATATTTGAGGACTTGGACAGTGTTGCAGAAAGTTAACAAACAGTTGTTTCTACTGTGCTTATGTGGCAAGGTGCCAGGAGCAAGCTGGTGCATGGTATGTGGTCCAAATGATGGATCATGGCAAGGTGGCCTGCACCCCTGGGGCTGGCCAGTTTTTCCTTCACTCTGTTCCTTTCGAGCCCGAAACATTACATTTTTTTCTTTATTTTACAAACCCCATGCTGCTAGGGAGTGTTTCATAATTTACTTTTTGTTCCACTGAAGACCTTACTTCTGTCACATTATATTACTGTCACACCATAACAAATGCATTATTTCAATTCAAGCCAAGCAACCTCAACCTCTGCACATGACTAATTAAACTGTCCCATTTACATTGTAAATATAGTCACAAAAGGTCAGCCATCTCTCCAGACTGTGGATGAAGCTCGCCAACTTAATAGAAAGAATATGATAGTTTCCATTTCACCGCCCCACCCCAATTAAGGTAGATGGAGCAAACTCCACACGGACTGTGACCCGGGGCCAAGGCAGCAGTGATAACCACTGCACCAACCCCATTGTGATTATTTCTAACACTGTTTAGGCATCTGAATATCTTCAAAACTTTAAAAATAATTTCAGGATTACACTATTTATAAAGCTGGGAGTGCAAAAGTTTTCGAACAATCGCAAGCCCATGTAAATGGCATTTGACTGCACAAATTATGAAGCTGGACTTTTTGAAAAACGAAGTATGACAAGATTCAATGGGAAAGTACGTTATAAAAGTGTGGTTTTCTGCATGGTCATACACTTGGAGCAACATACTATCTATCATCTTGTGCAACATTTATTTCACTCAATAGAGCATCAGCACTCTGGCATTCTACTTGTTAACATTTTTAAATCCTTGTACATATTTGAGTTTCACAAATGAGCAGTCCCATCATATACAATTTCAGAATGGTACTCTGCTGAACTGACAGTTCACATGACGTTATTTCCCGTGCGTGCTGACTGCCAGAATTTACCCAATACAAATTCTAGGGCTGCTACAAATCATTTTTGTAAATCCTAGCTGCATTGATATGCAAAATGCTTTACAAACTACGGAAAGTAATTTGTACAACAATCAGAAAAGACTGGTTTCTTTTCTCCAGAAAATAGAAGACCGAAGGATGATCAGTTAGGAAGGTATTCAATCGGGTAGATTGACCCAGGCTAGATAAATTTCCACTTGTGGAAATCAAGAGTCAGAAACAAAGACAGTCACCAATAAATCGCAGGTGATAATGCTTTGACGAAGCCGGAAACCCCATGAAGCTCAGCAGGAGGGAAGACGACGGACCTGGTCTTGGGTGTGGTTGCTTAGATCACTGTGGAAATGCTGACTGAGGTGATTGCAAAGGAGCTTGGAAAACAATTTGCGAAGCATTTTCAGGTGCAGGGCAGGGTGATGGAAACTCTTAAGCGGTCAATTAAGGCGGCACTTGGGCCGATTCGGGAGAAGCTAGAAAAGATCTCGGAGACTGTGACAGAGCATGGAGAGGTGCTGAAAGGTGTGGAGGCAGCCTTGTCACGGAATTGCGATCGAATCACCTCGTTGGAAGCTGAGATGTTGCTAATGGAGGAGAGGAACAAGACTCAGAGGGCAAAGGTGGGTGACTTGGCTTGGAGAATAGGTTGAGGGGACGGAACATCAGAATCGTGGAGTTGCCGGAGGGCCCAAAGCGCATACTGAACACTTTTCTCAGATGTTTGGGGGAGGGGAGGGCACTATAAAATTGTATGGAGAAATTAGTTTGAATTGCAAATACATTTCAAATGGACACAACATTAACATTTTACAGCACTGGCTGGCAAAGAAGTTTTAAGAAAGGAGACAGAAAAAGAATGTTTGTTGTTCAAATAGAGGTTTAGTGCTCTACCTATTGTGTTGCTCTGCTGTTGAATAGAGTCTCTATGCTTCCTGGAGGTAGCCATATGAAACCTGTTCACAAATCAAAAGGACATAATAATTAAAACCAGTCACATGGCATTAATAGAATAGAAATTATGGCTTAAAAAAGTGATTCCAATAGATTATATATTTAACTTTTCTGCGCAACATACGTGACAAATCTTGATGACTGATCAGTGCTATACTGAAACTGGTGTGAAGTGCAAACTGATCAAGAAATAAACTCAGTCTCCCACTAGCATGTCTTTGTTTGCTCAGTTTTTGAATACGTCTTTTGACTTTTCCATTTTGTCCACAATTTTACATGGTTTTCACAAGAGATAGAACGATATAATTTAGAATAGAATTTAGGCCATTCGGCCCATCGAGTCTGCATCAGCCCTTGGAAAGAGCACCCTATTTAAGCCCACACACCTTACCCTATCTCCGTAACCCAGTAACCCCACCTAACCTTTTTGGACTAAGGGCAATTTAGTACGGTCAATTCACCTAACCTGCACATCTTTGGACTGTGGGAGGAAAGCGGAGCACCCGGAGGAAACCTGCGCAGACATGGGGAGAACATGACTCCGCACAGGCAAACACCCAAGCCGAGGATCGAACCCAGGTCCCTGGTGCTGTGAAGCAACAGTGATAACCACTGTGCTACCGTGCCACCCAGATACTGTGATCGAGAGTAACCAAATGGTGGTCGCACCATTAAACAAACTTATGAAAACTGCACTTTGAAAAATGGGGTCAAGGACTCAAAGCCTGATTTCAATCCTGCTTTAACTGGGAAGTTATGGCATCAAGTTGCTAATAACTTTGTTCTGAAAATATAACCAAAGATGTTTCAGTATCAACGCGTTATTTATATCCATGTGCAAGCTCTGCATAGTGTTAGGATATCACATCAGACCCAAACGTTTGTTAGGATACCGGATAAGAACTCCAAACAATTCTTTTTAATTTGTAAAACTGTTAAGGAAAGGATATTCCACCCCAGGAGTAATGACACTGACCAACAGGTATCTTTTATGCTAAAATAAACTTTAATTTAAACACAGAATTAACCACATTAACAAAGAAATAGCTTTACAATCATAATGTTAAACAGTTCTTAACTAAAAGGGAAAACTTGAAATTATCGATACCTGCTACTAATACCAATGAATCAACTCAATACAGTTCAAATGCCGCTTGTAAATAAAGTTACCAAAACAGGTTACTTGCTCAGCTGTGCAGAGACTTTTGGAGAGATCTGTTCTAGAGTAGATCCAATACACTTCCGTCTCGTCAGTCTCAAGTCCTATGGTAAACTGCTGTTCAACAAATTTATAACAGACTGCAGAACTACAGACAGACCCGGTTGCTTCCATTAATTACATCATCTGTATCCAGCTAAGTTCCATGACCTACTTAGCTAGGACTAAATACAGTCCCTCAAATTATCTACACTCCAGGGAACCATCCAAAATGTAAATAATGTTCCATTAGTCCTTTATCTGTAACAAGTGGTTGGAATGAATGATTACCTCACCTTTTACGACTCTTTAATTACAGCTTTAGTAGACACTGCTTGTATGCATTTTCAACCAAGGTTTTAATAACATTGCTGCCAAATCTGAAATATAATACAGATCAGTTTATCACATTCGATAGAGATTCAGGCCGAAGGCACAGCATACCACAATTTGTAATCAGTCCAGGAAACACATGGCTGATTTAAAAGCACTTTACCACAAGTTATATTTAATCCGGCTAAGTACGCAAGTACAATTTGTACTTAACATTGCTTTAAGCACAAGCTTGGATTGATAGATCTGTTTCCAACAGAAGAGCCACTTATTCTACCAGTTTTTTTTTTTTAAATAAACTTTATTTATTTGCACAAAAGTAGACAATAAAATGCACCATAGTTCCTTGGATACGTTTTTTTCTTAAGAAAACAGCAAACAATTTATTTTTCATTGCCCCGCTTTTACACAACACACAAATCAAAAGGACTGACCAGTATCCTGCAATGTCAATGCTGGTGTAAACTGATCATTTGGAAGCTGGAACTTAGGAGAGTGGGCTGGTTGGTCTCCCCTTAAATACCTTTCCACCCCAAGAGAAAGGAAGGGCGGATAAATGATAAAAAGCATATTTCACCATCTATCCCAGTCACACTGAAGAAATAAGAGATGTTTTCTGAAATGACAAACCTTATCCCTCTGGACCACAATGCTGTCAAAGAAAGTCTACCACAGCATAAATAGTAATATATTGCTCAAAATAAATTACTTTAGTCCATTGGGGCTTACAATCAACAGCCCCACATCCCAACTGCATTGTGGCATTGACATGATGTGCAGTTATAGTTCTATTTTAATCAGAACACAGTATTTTTAAAAGCTCCTTTTTAAAGAATACAGACCTGTTTTGACAAAGTAAAAATGTTTTTGTGACATGTGAAACGACGACGACAAGTTCATGATGAACGGATGCCTTAAACACCTTTTTTAAAATTCTACTTTTGTGTTGTGTTAATTTCTCATCCCAGCTAAAAGACATTCCTGGACATATGAAAACAGACAGTACGTGCAGAAACATGCATGGAGGGTGGGGCAGGGAAAAGGAGCACAAGAAACAGCACAACATAGTAAGTAAACAGCTGTTCAATACTAGGAGGCGCAGTCATTCTCTGCTTAGAAAAAGCAAATATTATCAACAAGACATACCTAACTATCTCTCTTCAATCATAATAAATCTTCAGATGGCCAATCAGAGGATGTTCATCAAATAGTCAATGCTGCACATGGGCAATTGATGCGCTCAATCAGAAACCTGTTTTTTATGTTCAAACTGTTCAGCAAACATACATAAATTAGCTTTCTACTAGAGTGAGAATACACAATCACTCTGACATGCCATTACAACACTCAATTTTGCAAGTAGAAAACAAAATTCAACTAGTAATTTAAAGTTATCAAAAAGGAGCATTAAACCCTGCAGTTGATGAAGAATTGATTTCTTACAATCATATAAGATTAAACGGACTCTTAACTGATTAATTGTTCTATAAACCACAATACAATGGATTTTAGTCTGCATTTAAAACCCTGTGGATTTTCATATTAAATATGGTGTCACTGGGGATCCTCAGAAAAAGCACACCATCAAATCACCACATGATCTTCAACCTCCTTCACCTCTCCAAAGTCTTTCAATGTATTGTCACCTTCGCCAACTTCCCACCTTAATAGCTTCCTTGTATAACTCAATGGGATTATCCTCACGCAGTACCACTTTTTCCTATCCTAAAAATGTATCGGCAGCAACGAATTCCCTTTCCACTCCATTAGTTCTGGGATCGCAGATGTGGTTTGAAAACTCAGGTGTTGTGTAGCCATCTGGAATGGCCACTTACAACAAGAAACATGGACGTTCGCAAAGCCGAAAGGAGAGTGTGGACAATGTAAGATTCAGGCAGGCTCAGAGCCTGAATGTTTACTTGTGAGCAAAGAATCCAGACAGCATCAAAACCCCCAACAGATTAGCATTTTAATGGCCCATCTCCGTAAGACAAAGGACTGATACTCGAGTAACCAATACAATCCCAGACATTTTGGCACCACTCCCTTTACTCAGGAAGCATCAACAACAGGGTCAATGACCGCTTAGGACACGCCCAGCCATCAAGGCACCCGCCCTTTATTGGCTCAGATCAAAGACAGTGATCGAGAGCTGTCCAATTAATGGGATCCAAACCTAAGCACCACCCAAAAGAGCGCAAAACTCCCCAAGGATAAAGAGAGACACTGCCATGCGTTCGATCTCTTTTGGACCTGGCGCTCCGGCAACGTCCACCTCCAATTGCAGCACCACGACCAGAAGCAAGTTCAAGGTCAACGCTCGCTACCAGACGGATGAGCCCAGCTGCGCAGCAGTTACTCCTTCAGACCCAGTAGATCCAGATTCGAACAAAGGCCACTGTTCCTCTGACCTAAGCCGGTTGTCTGAAGTTAAGTACAGGTTGTCATAGTTGTTAGGTGTAGTTTAACTAGTAGTGTTTATGTTGCATGTGTAAGTTAATCTTGTGTGTAAATAAAGTACCACTGATCTTGAACTAACTGGTTGTTTGGCTCTTTGATCAATACCCGGTTGAACCTTGTGGCGGTATCATTTGATACCTGGCGACTCAAGAGCAAATCATATTCATATAAAAGGGCAACCTTATTAATGGCCATATTTATAGCCAATAGCTGCCAATCTTGGCATTCCATTTGCCAAGTGTCTGATTTGGTCTGAAACAGTAACTGGGGAAAAACAAATCAGTGGCATCATAAAAAGTTTGAAATATGGGCCAAAATGACGACTGTGTGTGTTCAGCTGGTCGAAACATAGTTTATCCCAGTCAGGAATGACCAGACTGCTTGCCCAAAGATGCAATGAAGGCTCTAAGGAAGTACCTGATAACAGACAGATACTGAAATCACAATGAAGGCCCCATTCTTCTCTATACAGGAAACGAGTAAAAACAGCATATGGGTTCCAGCTTGGTGGAAAAGGAGACCTCTCTCTTATCACTGCCACAGTCTACTGATGATGTCACTAAGGGCAACATGTAGGCAAGATGTGCTAGTCTGTATTATTGACCTGTCCTGCCACCTGCAAAGACTTGTGCATAAGCACCCTCAAATCTCTCAGTTCCTGCACCCATTTAAAATTTTACTAATTAACCGGTGTTGTCATAATTGGTAAAATTCCACCAGTTCCCCAGCATATGCTGACAAAGGTGGGTGGGGAATAAATCATAACTCTTAACACATACTTGGGGAAGCACAAGACGTCCGCACGGCAATCAGGGATGCGGAAACTGTGTGGGTTTCACAGATTGCTCAAGAATCTCAAAACCATAGTGATGTTTGTCCACATTGTTCAGACAGCAAAATTAAAAAATAGCCCAAAGTCGATGGTTGAAGTCTGTCGGCATTCTGAATTCATACTGTGATGGGACACTGGTATGGTTGTCAATTTGAAAGTGGACACTAAATGAACCAACAGTACATTCACCCAAATTAACTACACTATCTGGTGAGCAATGGCATTGCTCTGTACCATGCATTCGGCCCTTTACTTGGGTTTCTCAATTAAAATATCACAAAAGAAAAACTTGTTATACTTCAATCAGACAGGAGAAGGATGTGAGAATACACTCTCTTTGCAATTTGCTGCCAGCCAGCAAACAAGATCAAACTAAGATACTATTTAAAATTCTCTGATCTCTTATGTTTTTATTTCATAAAGTCTTCAAGAAAATTCATGAATAACAATTTGGGTGTCATCCAGTTTTTAAATCGTATTGGTAGCTGCTGAAAGAAAGTCTATTCAGAATCTATTTCAATTGAAAGTGTCAGTAATTTGCAAAATGCCATGTGGCAATACACTAAAGCAAGAAAATGTTATACTTGTTCCTTTAAATGGTTTACATGGAGGCACTTTTAACTTGGGTATTATTTACATTACAAATATCGTCCAATGCTTTGTGTAATAGGATCCTGTGGCTTGAGCTGCATGATTAAATGGCTCAACACCAGTCTGTGTAAAGAGAATCAAAGCAGGCAATGAATTCACAAAGTAGATTTCAAAACAGACACACATATCAACCTCCACTTGTCGGCCTTACCCAAAAGTCAGTCATAAGACATTGTGGCACATCACACAATACCAATACACATCATCCTCTGAACAAATTTAAAAACAACTGCAACAGGTTGCTGTAATTTTAAACAGCCATGGATGGAATGTAGGAACCCAATGTCATGAATTCCAATCTGTAGGAGCAGATTGAGTGGTGTTGCTTGAACTCACTGGATACTCTCCTCTTCCAGCGGGATTGTTTTTTACATGCACATGCAACACCAAACAGAATATAAAAGATCGAACCACTGAGTTGACAAGACTGTAAATGCAATAGGAGCAGAGGAAAAGGAAGGAAGAAAAATAAAGAAACATTTTGACCTGGAATCTTTCAGTAGCACACAAACACTGATATGCAGCAACTCAACAAGGTTGAAAATACCACACAGTAGATTCTTCCACATGAAAGAGCAAAGAAAGGATATTCTGCTTCAGGTGCATAACTAAAAATCTCAATTTCAAGCTTTGAGTACCAATTAATTGAATATAATGTTTCAAAATCGGGCAGCAGCCAACTTAAAATAGTCAAACCTAATCTTGAAAATTCATTGCACACAAATCACCAGAGTGCATTTGGCTCAGCAATAATTTTCATTCTTGATCTAGTGACACATAAATTCAGCATGTCACCTTGTATTGCCAAAGTATGTAACGCAGCAACAATGAATATTACTACAACAGGGGTGTTGGCAAGAACTAATCCCAGGTTTGATTACAACTGGGTAACAATAAAGAATGGATAAAAGAAAAAAATAAATCAGCAAGGGTTTTTTGAACATATAGCTTTCCCAAAATTCTGACAAAAGCCATTTCTAGTTTTATTCATAAACACTGGATTAGCCTGCTTACTGGAATAGACACAATAGTACTATAAAATTAAACTTTTGAACAGTGCTGCAAATCACCTATTGCTTATACACCCAAATAGACTCATTACTGCAGTTCATATCAAATATTCTAATCCGCAGCATGGTGCTCTTCAGAAATCTATACGGTAACCAGATACAGAAACTTTGTCTTCAATCAGTGCATGGCAAATCTAGCTCGGAATGAACTGCTCTTGATTACGGAAAAACGGTTATCTCAATACTAATTGCTCCAAGTCATTCTATTTTGTTTACATCAGAAACTCCACATCCATGCCCATATGTCCCCTTCTTCACCTCAGACTATTTAGGTCCCTGCCCCTATTTCCCCATTGGTTGCAGGGGAGTGGGGTGAGAAGATGGTGGAAGAAGGAAAGTAGCAACGTCTACCCTTCCATCTTGTTAAATCTCTCTTTACACAAAAGACTCCATATAATCTAAATCTTTGTTCATTCAATCAACCATCAGGCCTGACAGCCATCTTTGTACTGCAGCAAACTGCTGAGATTTAATTTTTGAATCGCTAAGCTGTGTAGCTCATATTTAAAATTAGAGTGGAAGCTCTATGATCCATATCCCAGTTGACTGTCAGCTTAATTAGCTGCCAGAATGTTTACAGCACAAATGGCAACGGTACGTTTATATCTGTGTTGTACCCATCTTCACAGCAGCGACTGGGTATTTCTGGACCATGATGCAAGCCAAAATTGAGATTCTCGATCAGAGCTAATTTTCAGTACACATACATCAGTGCTTCTCAAACTACTACTGCGGCGTGACTCCATTTTATTGCCTCGTCTGACCAGAGTGAAACTTTTAGGGGACGAGCATTTCTGGGGGATTGGGGAGAGAAGAAACTTCAGCTGTTGGGGGGGGGGGGGTGGAAGTGAGTTGATTTGGGAGTGAGTTGATTTGGGGGGGGGAAGTGAGTTGATTTGGGGGGGGGGGAAAAGAGTTGATTTGGGGGGGGGGGGGAAAGAGTTGATTTGGGGGGGGGGGGGGGAAGAGTTGATTTGGGGGGGGGGGGGGGGGGGGAAGAGTTGATTTGGGTGGGGGGAAAGAGTTGATTTGGGGGGGGGGGGGGGGGAGAGAATAGGCTTTAGTCCTTGATAGAGGGTACAAAGGTTGAGCTTGGGGCAGGGGGTGTTATGAAAAACCAGGTTTTCTACAAATGAAATGAGCACCTAGATCAGCATAAGGCCACACCCAACTAAAAACACAAAGTTGTCACAAATCAGTTAGCGCTCCACTGTAGCCTCATTGTAGCTGCATTAACGCCAGACTTACCTCTCAGAGGGAAGTAAGAGACTGCTGTGTGCTTTGTTTCACAGAGACATGGCTCACCCCTGCCTCACCGGACTGTGCCATACAACCTGAAGGCTTCTCAATTCACCAGGCGGACCGCACGGCATCATCAGGCAAAGCGAAGGGTGGAGGGGTTTGCCTCCTCATCAACTCCTCCTGGTGCTTGGATATGGCGACCTACTGCTCTCCAGACCTGGAATACCTGACCGTGAAGTGCCACCCATATTACCTTCCACGTGAGTTCACTTCTGCCATTATCACAGCGGTCTACATCCCACCCCAGGCAGTAGTGAGGAAGGCGCTGGACGAACTATACACAGTAATAGACAACTACGAAACAGAACACCCGGAGGCCTTGTTCATCGTGGCCGGAGACTTCAACAAGGCCAACCTCAAAAGTGTACTGCCAAAATTCCACCAGCACATCTCCTGTCCCACCAGGGGCGACAACACCCTTGACCACTGCTACTCAAAAATCAAGGGCGCCTACCGTTCCAGCCCCCGACCGCACTTTGGGAAATCAGACCATAAGACGGTGCTCCTTCTCCCGGCATACAAGCAGAAACTCAAGCGGGAGAATCCAGCTAAGAAGGTTGTGCAGTGCTGGTCCGAGGAGACAGAAGAGCTCTTACGTGACTGCTTAGAGACAGTGGACTGGTCCATATTTAAGAACTCAGCGACCAACTTAAATGAGTATGCCACCACCGTCACAGATATCAGCAAATGTGTGGACGACTGCGTGCCAAAGAAAGCAGTACGTGCGTTCCCCACCATGGCTCAATCGAGAGATTGACTCCCTACTGAAGGACAGATCTGAGGTGTTCAAGGCAGACGATCCTGACCTATACAAGAAATCGAGGTACGACCTCCGCAAAGCCATCCGGAATGCCAAGAGAGAATATCAAACCAAGCTAGAGTCACAGACAGACACTCGGCGGTTGTGGCAAGGACTAAACAACATAACAGGCTACAAAGCGAAGCCGAACAGTATCTCTGGCAGCAGCGCACCCCTCCCCGATGAACTCAATGCATTCTATGCCGGTTCGAGCAGGCAACCAACAATCCGCTGGCGAGTGCCCCAGCAGCCCATAATTCACCCATACCCACCATCACAGCTTCCGAAGTCAGATCGGCCTTCCTGAAAGTGAACCCTCAGAAGGCGACGGGCCCAGCCAGGATCCCTGGTCGTGCACTCAGAGCTTGCGCGGACCAGCTGGCAGAGGTATTCGCGGACATCTTTAACCTGTCCCTACTCCACTCCCAGGTCCCCACCTGCTTCAAGAAGACCACCATCATACCGGTCGGTACCAAAGAAGAATCCGGCAACATGCCTCAATTGGCCCTGACTTCAGTCGTAATGAAGTGCTTCGAGAGGTTGATCATGAAGCGCATCACCTCCATACTCCCAGAACGCCTTGATCCACTGCAATTCGCATATCGTTGTAACCAGTCCACATCAGACGCCATTTCCCTGGCCCTATTTATCCCTAGAGCATCTCGAAAACAAGGACTCCTACATTAGACTCCTATTTATTGACTACAGCTCCGCCTTCAACACCATAATCCCAGCCAAGCTCATATCAAAGCTCCAAAACCTAGGACTTGGTTCTCCACTCTGCAACTGGATCATCGATTTTCTGACCAACAGACCACAATCAGTAAGAATGAACAACACCTCCTCCACAATAGTTGTCAATACCAGGACCCCGCAAAGCTGCATACTTAACCCCCTACTCTACTCCCTGTACACACACGACTGCGTGGCAAAACTTGGTTCCAAATCCATCTACAAGTTTGCTGACGACCATAGTGGGCCGGATCTCTAATAACGATAAGTCAGAATACAGGAGGGAGATAGAGAACCTAGTGGAGTGGTGTAGCGACAACAATCTCTCCCTCAATGCCAGCAAAACTAAAGAGCTGGTCATTGACTTCAGGAAGCAAAGTACTGTACACACCCCTGTCAGCATCAACGGGGCCGAGGTGGAGATGGTTAGCAGTTTCAAATTCCATGGGGTGCACATCTCCAAAAATCTGTCCTGGTCTACTCACGTCGACGCTACCACCAAGAAAGCACAACAGCACCTATACTTCCTCAGGAAACTAAGGAAATTCAGCATGTCCACATTAACCCTTACCAGTTTTTACAGATGCACCATAGAAAGCATCCTATCGGGCTGTATCACAGCCTGGTGCGGCAACTGCTCAGCCCAGGACCGCAAGAAACTTCAGCGAGTCGTGAACACCTCCCAGTCCATCACACGAACCTGCCTCCCATCCATTGACTCCATCTACACCTCCCGCTGCCTGGGGAAAGCAGGCAGCATAATCAAAGATCCCTTCCACCCGGCTTACTCACTCTTCCAACTTCTTCCATCGGGCAGGAGATAAAGAAGTCTGAGAACACGCACAAACAGACTCAAAACAGCTTCTTCCCCACTGTCACCGGACTCCTAAATGACCCTCTTATGGACTGACCTCATTAGCACTACACCCTGTATGCTTCATCCGATGCCAGTGCTTATGTAGTTACATTGTATATGTTGTGTTGCCCTATTATGTATTTTCTTTTATTTCCTTTTCTTCCCATGTACTTAATGATGTGTTGAGCTGCTCGCAGAAATATACTCGGTACACGTGACAATAAACAAATCCAATCCAATCAAATTCTGTACCAAAACTTGCTGCATAATATTTTTGGTTGAAACACCACCCTGCAGATGAGATATTAAACCAGCCTGCTCAATTTGAGATCCACTGGCACCAGTTGAAGAGCAGTTCTCCCAATTTTCTGATAATGCACCCCCCCCCCCCCCCCCCCACCCAAACCAACTACTACCAAAATAAGCAAACTAGTTAGTCAATCACTTCATTTACATTTGAGAAACAGAACAATTGCCACACTTGAAAATCAGTAACTGCACTTCAAATGTGAAACGTTCCGATGTTTCAGCAACATGAAACGGCACTATATTGTGTGAATACTTAAAATGCCCTTCTAGGACATAAACTATGAGAGGTGTATTGATTTATATGATTTCTGGACATACGAATTACCAGGAATCATTGCCTGTATGGAATTTAAGAAACCTCAGTAGAGCTGGTACACTGCCAACCATTTAAACATCCGAAATTATCAGTCAAGAGACTCATATTCTGGATAATTTTGGACAGGTGGTAATGCAGAGCTGACATGTGCAAGAGTAAGAGCAATCAGATGAACTGTGTGTGTTTTACAAGGTACTGCAGGCAAAGGTCACTGGAGCCATTCTTGTGCATCTCCCAGTCGTGATCTGAAAAGCAACAGCAGTCAGGGAATAGGAGGGCAATTAGGAAATAATAATAATGAGCCATATTAGTGGATATAGATGGGTTAGGTATGTGGGCCAAAATGTGGCAGGGAGAGTGTAACATGGATAACCGCGAGGTCATCCACTTTGGTCGGAAAAATGGAAAAGCAACTTATTATCTAAATGGGGAGACTCCAGGGTGCTTCGGTGCAGAGGAATCTTGGTGTCCTTGTGCAGGAGTCACAGAAAACATTTATAGCTAAAGGAATAGAGTATAAAAGGTAAGGAAGAGTTGTTGCAACTGTTCAAGACACTGGTGAGACTGCATCTGCAGTACTGGTGCACAGTTTTGGTCCCCTTATTTGAGGAAGGATGTAGTGGCATTGGAGGCTGTTCAGAGGAGGTTCACTGAAGATTCCAGAGATATGGGGCTAGATTCTCCGGTTGGCAATAGCGAAATTGCATTTGTCGATGGGCCAGAGAATCAGGGGTGGCTATCGCGATTGTCTGCCCCTCCAAACCGGCGTACTTGCAGAGTAGGCCGCGCCACGTATCCACGGCCTCAGGCCATTGCCCGAGGCCCGCCCCCCGATGCTCCACCCCCGGCCGGCCGAGTTCCCGACGGCGTGGGACTCGGGTGGCCTCACCCGTCGGAACTCAGCGTGGCGACTGCGGACTCAGTCCAGCGCCGCCAGTCGGGGGAGGGTCGATCCACAGGTTGGGGGGGGACATTACCCGGGGCTGGGGCACCTGTGGTGTGGCGGTCCAGGATGCCCAAGCCAGCCGAACGGGGGAGTGGGGGGTGGAGGAGGAGGAGGGGGGAGACGGACTATTTTGCAGGCCGGGTCCGCGAGCGGCATCCGCCATGAAGCACAGTGGGCCGATGCAGGCCCCCACCGTACACATGCGCGGCCATGTACCCGGCAATTCTCCGGGGCGTTCCAGCAGCTCAAGCCAGGTGCTCTACGCTGCCATCCTGCTAGCCCCCAGCAAAACGGGGAAATCGGTGGCAGTTTTGCACCAGTTTTCCCCGTTTCCAAGCCGGTGTGGGGACAAAATCTCCGAATCAGAGAATCTAGCCCGAGATGTTTGTCTTATGAAGAGAGTTTGAGCCGTTTAGGCCGATATTCTCTGGAGTTTAGAAGAATGAGGGGAGATCAAATTGAGGTATACATGATGATAAAAAGAATGGATTAACTAGACGTGGAGCAGGTGCTTCCTCTTGTGGGGCATTCTACAACGAGAGGTCACAGTCTCAAGATAAGGGGTAGCAAATGTAAAACAGATGAGGAGAAATGACTTTTCCAAAGGGTGGAGAATCTTTGGAAATTGCTACCCTGCAGTGCAGTGGATACTGGAACAACAGTGATTAAATTTGAGGAGTTAGACAGATTTTAATTTGTAACGGGTTGAAGGATTAGGGAGAAGAGCAGAACGGTGGAGTGAGACCATGATGAGATCAGCCATGATCATACTGAATGGTGGATCATGCTTCAGAGGCTAAATTGCCCTACTCTTGCACCTCGTTCTTATGTTGTGGGCGCGTGGAATGCACTGGCAGCAGAGGTGGTGGAGTCAGTGTCATCAGGGACATTTAAGTGACTTTTGGACAGGCACATGGACAGCAGTAAGTTGAAGGGGTGTAGGTTAGGTCAATCTTAGATTAGGATAAGTGGTCTGCACAACATCGTGGGCCGAAGGGCCTGTACTGTTCTACGTTCTAAGAAAGAGCTATTCTGTCTAATTCCACCCCTGTAGATAACAGCACCTCAAGAACAAATCTGATGTTCTTGATTAATATGGGGCTTATTGATTAATATGGGGATCAGGGGTTAAGGAGAGAAGGCAGGAGAATGGAGACGAGGAACATTTCAGCCATGATCCGATGCCAGAGCAGACTCGTTGGGCTGATGCTGCTCCTATATCTTATGATATAGTTGTGAAATGGGTAAAAGGATCCACATCAGACAGAGTACAAATCACTGATAATTGCAACGATGTAAAATGCAACTAACTGCATTCCTAGCTCACCAAGATACTAGTGCTCATCTGCCCCAAATTCTGCACATTATCCAAATAGCTACTTGAACATTGAGCTCGTCCAAATTCAGGAGTAACATTAGCTTATAGCTTTTGTGCAGTGAATGTTTCAAATAAAGTAATAGGCAGCACCTCATAGCAGTTTAATATTGAATATAAAGAAACATATCCAATAAACTACCAGATTTTTAGTCAAAGTCCTGCCCAAGACTTTTTAAATACATGCTAAAAAGTTCTTAAATATCAATCATTTAATTATTATAGGGTAGCAGCCTCATGAAAGCACACCACTTTACTTTAGCACAGTACTTTAGAGCAATTTTAAAGCACTGTTTTAACTGTTGATGGAATGACTGAAATAGTATCAGTGATGACAAATGGCATTATAAAACAAAATGATCCAGGCACACTACTCATGGCAGAGTACCAGTGCACCAAAATCAGTCCCACAGGCCCTGTAAAGTCAGTTAAAAATTCACCCATCTACTGTCAATTACATGTCAAACTACTAATTGAAGTAAATTTGTTCCATTATGCCAGTGTCAACAACGTCTGTCATCCACGCACACCAATACTTTGCATCCTAGGACAACCCATTTCTCCCCGTCAGGATTGCTATTACCAAAGAACAACTGCATTTTGTCCTCAAAATATAGAAAATATTAAGCATTTTAACATGTCATAAGTCAACAACACCGAAAGGGACTGCATACTGAAAACCTTCAGCTAAAAGGTTAATCTGAAACAGGGGAAGACAAAGTGCGTGTGCCGGGAGCAACTGCGTCCTTCCACAATCTCAGACCCGGGAAAAATATTGCGCAGAAAAGCGTCCCACATTTCTCTACACAGACGTCCAAAAGTAGGAAACGTTTCACAAATAATCGACTAGTTTAATGCTGGGAGCTTCATTGAAAATAAAAACCTTGGCACTTATTTGGCGATTAGTCAATACCCTTGAAAGCTGAAGCTTCACTCAGGGTAACCGAGCCATACAGACTAGGAGAGTGCGGGGATGGGGTGAGATACAGGGGAAGGGGGGTCGCCTGGTGATGGCGAATACTGAGCCCGGGCTGAGGAAGAGGGAGTCCGCCAGGGTTGCGAGGGTGGGGAGGCCGGGCCCAGCTGTGAGAAAAGCGACTCCGACCCAAGGGAACCTCTAGGCCAAGAACTCTCCCGACACCGGCCATAACATTCAACTCCCCCGCCACCCGCGCAGGCCCGACACCCACCGCTTGCCTGCCCGGGGCTGTGGCCGCTTCCGACCGACGACCCGCCAATAAGGCCCGTTTGAGGGAGCAGTCAGCTCGGTACCGAAACCCACCGCGAGGGGCGGCGGCGGTGAAGCCGTTATGCTGCCACGCAACCGACCTTCAATCCACGCAATGCCCGCCCCCCCTGTTCCCATTGGTTAATCATACAGCCCAACCCGAGCCAACAGGCGGAGTGCAACTCCTTATTGGACAACACTGCTGTCAATCATGATGAGGAGGCGTTGACACAGCCGTAAGCGGTTTGACTGCGCAAGCACTGATTGTAGCAACGAACTCGATTCAAACCAACTGCCGGAAACCGTAATATCCGCAATGGCAGCGCACCAACTGCGGTACCATAATAACCGAAATTAATCTCACTTCAAATTGCGCAGTGAATGTAGGATAAGAGACGCCGCAATTGGAGAAACAAAATCAACTAAAAGTTCTGGTAAAAAGCCTGAAACTTCAACCACTTCTTTTTCACCCCACAGACATTCACTCTCTCCATCACCCATGAACAGTAGCAGCGTGTGTTCCATCTGCAAGATGCACAGCAGCGACTCACCAAGGCTCCTGAGACAACACTTTCTGAACCTACGACCACTACCCTACCGTCTAGGAGGACAAGAGTAGCAGATACCTGGGAACCCCACCACCTTGAGGTTCCCCTCCAAACACTCACCATCCTGACTTAGAAATATATCACCAAACTCCCTCCCCAATACAACAGTGGGTGTATCTACACCTCAGGGACTGCAGCGGTTCAAGAAGGCAACTCACCACCACCTTAAGGGCAACTAGGGGTGGGCTATAAATGCTGGCCAAACCAGTGACGCCCACATCCCGTAAATTAATTTAAAAAGATAACTTTGGTGGCTTCTGTTAGAAGTTCAGAATAGCGCCAACAGCATGGTTTTGATTCCTGTTCCAGCTGAAGTAGACTTGGCACCTGCTTCCTTGCCCTGCCCTGAGAGTGGAAGGAAATGGCAAACCACTGGGGGGGGGGGGGGGGGGTAACGGTCAAGGAAATGGCTCAGAATGAAACACAATGAAGGACCTGCCTTCTGAAGGCACAGCATCAGTAATACAACACTGGAGCAGGGCAGCACGGTAGCCTTGTGGATAGCACAATTGCTTCACAGCTCCAGGGTCCCAGGTTCGATTCCGGCTTGGGTCACTCTGTGCGGAGTCTGCACATCTTCCCCGTGTGTGCGTGGGTTTCCTCCGGGTGCTCCGGTTTCCTCCCACAGTCCAAAGATGTGCAGGTTAGGTGGATTGGCCATGATAAATTGCCCTTAGTGTCCAAAATTGCCCTTAGTGTTGGGTGGGTTACTGGGTTATGGGGATAGGGTGGAAGTGTTGACCTTGGGTAGGGTGCTCTTTCCAAGAGCCGGTGCAGACTCGATGGGCCGAATGGCCTCCTTCTGCACTGTAAATTCTATGAAACTTCTATGAAACTAATTCAACCCATGTTCTCAGTATCCGTTAGTCCCATACTCCAGCTTCTTCACCATAGCCTTACGTAAGGGATTATCCAGCTCAACTGTCTGCTCCTCTTCTGTGGCTAAATTCGCAGCCGGGTATCCTTGGAGAGGGAGCAGGCAATGTCTGTTGACGCAATCAAGGCCTTCCGTGCCCAATGAGCACCACAGGGAGTGAAGTGCTTAATCGACTCCTTTAAGCACCTTTTGTTTTTATGTTTTAATTTTTTTTTAAAGTTTACTTTTGTTTGTATCCCTTTAACGGGCTGCCTTTTTATTTTGTTCGCTTAATTTGCTAATTTTGTTCTACTGATTTACCTCAAAATAGGAGAGCCTTACTAAATTGAACAGTTTATTCCTATCTACTCTGTCAAATTTTGAACTAATTTTGAATGCCTCTACTGAATCATTTAAGTCTAAAAATAACCTAAGTTTCTTTAGTCTCTCATGTAGTTGAATTCCCAAATCCTTTTTGCATTCTGCTAGATTTCTTCTACATTCCCTGAGGCCCTTGATTTTATTGCTTAAATGTAGTGTCAGATTTGGACTTGGTACTACAGCTGGAGTCCAACTATGTTTAGGATAACTTCATTATTTTTACATTCTATGCCCCCAATTTATAAAACTAAGGATACTGTTTCCTATTTGTAAATAGTCTACCCAACTTCAAAGGCTTGGGTTATCTTTGTACTGTATTCTTCGAAAATTTTACTACTTAGATATTAATGACTCTCCTCATTCTTCCAACCAACTGATTCTTTATACCAGGAAGCGATCACACCACTTAGAATGAGGTCTTCTGGTTTAGTCAATGGTCAGGGACAGCGGGGGGGGGCGGGGGGGGGGGGGGGGGGGGGGCGGGGGGGGGATCCAGTTGTCATGTTCCGTGTAGGTACCAAAGGCATAGGTAGAACCATGAAGGAGGTTCTGCATCGTGAGTATGAGGAGCTACTATCATGAAATGGTAGGATGCTTTTGTCACAACACCCTGGGCTTGTACGTGGTCAATTCCAGCCCCATTTGATCCGGAGTGGTGAATTAGAATTTATTTAAAATACCCGAGATCTTTGGTTGAGCCCAGGGGCTGGTTTAGCACACTGGCTAAATCGCTGGCTTTTAAAGCAGACCAAGGCAGGCCAGCAGCACGGTTCAATTCCCGTACCAACCTCCCCGAGCAGGCGCTGGAATGTGGCGACTAGGAGCTTTTCACAGTAACTTTATTGCAGTGTTAATGTAAGCCTACTTGTGACAATAAAGATGATTAATTATTAACTTGAGGCCCATAATAGATGATGAGGTCTGGAGTGAAGCCCTTAATAGGGTTACCTCTATGTCTTCATGTGTGAGGCTGGGTTTGATCCATTCATTTGAAGCCTGCTTGTGACAATAAGCGATTTTCATTTTTCATTTCATAAACTACAGTCACCAGGTTTGTAACTTTACACCATGTTTGGGGTGTGTGGAGGGAGAGGGATGGAGAGATTGGGATACCTGTTTCTGGAGGGGACATTTGCCAGACTAGAGGAATTGATGGTGAGGTTTAGGCTCTCGGGCTCGGACTCATTCAGATATCTCCAGGTATCAGATATTTATACGGTGGACCTTCCCGACATTCATAGAACATTGAAAAATACAGCACAGAACAGGCCCTTCGGCCCACGATGTTGTGCCGAACCTTCGTCCTAGATTAATCATAGATTATCATTGAATTTACAGTGCAGAAGGAGGCCATTCGGCCCATTGAGTCTGCACCGGCTCTTGGAAAGAGCACCCTACCCAAAGTCAACACCTCCACCCAACACTAAGGGCAACTTTGGACACTAAGGGCAATTTATCATGGCCAATCCACCTTACCTGCACATTTTTGACATTTGGCGATTCAATATGGCATCACCAGTATTTCTGATGGAGAGAGTCCTTTTGCCCACGGGGTCAGAGGAGGGTATCACATCCGATATTTATGGACAGATTTTGGCAGAAGATTCGGTTTCAGTTGAAGGGGAAAAGCGAGATGGGAGGAGAAGGACAGCACGGTAGTAGAGTGGGTAGCATTGTTGCTTCACAGCTCCAAGGTCCCAGGTTCAATTCCCAGCTTGGATCACTGTGCGGAGTCTGCACGTTCTCCGTGTCTGCATGGGTTTCCTCCGGGTTCTCCCGTTTCCTCCCACAAGTCCCGAAAGACGTGCTGTTAGGTAATTCGAACATTCTGAATTCTCCCTCTGTGTACCCGAACAGGCGCTGGAATGTGGCGACCAGGGGCTTTTCACAGTAACTTCATTGCAGTGTTAATGTAAGCATACTTGTGACAATAAAGATTATTAATTATTAACTTGAGGCCCATAATAGATGATGAAGTCTGGAGTGAAGCCTTTCATAGGGTTACCTCCATGTCTTCATGTGTGAGGCTGGGTTTGAACCACCTTAAAGTGGTGTTTAGGGCATACCTGACCAAGTCCAGAATGAGTTTCTTCAGGGAGGTGGATGACAGGTGCGATCGCTGTTACAGGGGTCCGGCCAACCACGTGCACATGTTCTGGTCTTATCCCAATCTTGTGAGCCTTTGGTTCTTCTTCTTTAGCACTTTGTGGGTGATTTTGAATATTGAACTGGAGCCCTGTCTGTTAGTTATCATATTTGGGGTGTCGCTGGGGCTATAGGCGGATGTGGGGGTGGATGTTCTTGCCTTCGCTTCATTGATTGCCCAGAGGCGGGTTCTGCTGGGGTGGAGATTTGTATCTCCACCCAGTGCCTCAGTATGGTCGGAAAACTTGATGGAGTTTTTGTACCGAGAGAAGATCTAGTACACCGTGAGGGGTTTGGTCGAGGGGTTCCAACAGAGGTGGCAACCTTTCATGGTTTATTTTAAGGAACTGATCACCGTCAGTTGTTTGAGGGGGGGTAGAGTTGTGTTGATGTTACTTTTAACGTATCTTCTCTGTAAATTGTACTTGGTTTGTGTAGATTTGTTTATTTTGTAATTTATAAAATCAAAAAATCTAATAAAAACACTTTAAAAGAAAGGTTTGTAATTTTAAAACACAAGTAACCTTTTATTATATGCAGTATTATAATTAAATGGACAGACTATCTACTACCCCTTTCCCAACCCCCGCTTCCTGGAAAGGGAAAGAAAATATTAATAAAAATAAAAGGATAAGGATCTTTGATCCCCTGGGATAACTTCCAGTCAATGTCTTTCTTAAGTTCACGCTTTTGATTTGGTACTTCTTCCTTCTAGACTTGAGGTGGTTTTCGCTGGCAAATCTGTCTATCTTCTCTGCACACTCAGCATATTTTTAGGTTCACAGCAAAGGATGTGCCAAGCACTCACTTCCTTCAGAACAATAAAGCAGTTCTTATACTTCAGCAAGCAGGAGAGAGAGAGAGTCCTTTCACTTCCAAGGTCTAAACACTTCTACTGAGTTCTCCTGGAAAGTGTCGCAC
This sequence comes from Scyliorhinus torazame, assembly GCF_047496885.1. Taxonomy (NCBI): domain Eukaryota; kingdom Metazoa; phylum Chordata; class Chondrichthyes; order Carcharhiniformes; family Scyliorhinidae; genus Scyliorhinus; species Scyliorhinus torazame. The sequence continues at coordinate 149,922,782 of NC_092707.1, read as the reverse complement.
AGGAACCAATCATTGACTGTTTTCAGGCAGAACACTGTGGCTAACCCACCAGTTGTCAGTTAACCAATTGAACCAACTTCCTCCAGACCTGTTTCCAAAGATCCATTTGGTGCCAAAGAGTCTGGTTTCTCCTTTCCAAAATGCAAAACCTGGGAATGCAGTGTCCTGCCAAGCAGGCTGGTTCAGCCAAGTCTTCGGTTTAAAGGCACATCTCAATTATGGGTCCATGGACCAAAATAATAAAATAAATAAATAGGAACAAAATAAATAAACAGGAAGGACTCTTTCATACCCCTTAGCGGGATGAAATGTCATTGCAAGGACATTTCAACACAAGATATGTGGCACAAACCACAAAACACACATCCATTCCTTCCTTCACCGCAACATAAGTTCCTCCAATCTTACATCTGACACTTATCAGCACTTAAACTCATGACAATGCATCCACAATAATATCCTTTCCAGGAACATGCACAATTTTGAAAGTTTGTAACAATAAACTCCAACAGAACAATCTTGCATTCCGAGTTTTAAATTTTCCCACAAACGCAAACGGATTATGGTCAGTATAGGCTAGGCTTTGTTATTATAATGCCACACATAAACTTCAAAATGCTGAAGGGCTAGTAACAATGCAAAGACCTCCTTCTCAATGGTGGAGTACTTTCTTTGGCACAGACTTAGTTGCTTTGAAATGTATCCCACCATCCTCTCAATTCCAGACCCGTCATCCTGCAGTAAACTGCCCCCACCACCAGGTCGCTGGCACCCATAGCCATTTTAAAGGGGTTGGAAAAGTCAGGGTGACCAACATTGGTTCACTAACCAAGATTGCCCTCAATTTCTCAAAAACTGTATGACATCCTGCAGACCATACCATTTTTGCTTGTTTCTATAGTACATTAGTCAAAGGTACCACTATGGTATTAAAGTTCGATACACCTTTTCTGTAGAACTCGCACATTCCCAGGAACTTCAATCTCCCATTTTTTGGGGGGAATGGGGAAATCTAATAATGTCTTTGTCTTGGTTGTTCTGAGTACCACTCATCCCTGTCCCATAACGTGCCCTAGGTAGGCCACCTTTGCTTTGGCAAACTCGCTTTTGGCGGCAGGCGGGGTTTGAGTATTTCAGGGACCTGGGGTGCAAATGTGCGGGGCTGTTGGAGGAAGTGTTTGAGTTGCAGGTTCAGGATTTTGTGCGGAAAGAGGTGCCGTCTTTCCCGGGGTTGCCGCCTCCAGTGCTGCAAGATAAGCTTCTGTCAGAGGACAAAATAGGGGAGGGGAAGGTTTCAAATATTTATATGGAACTGATGGAGTGGAAGGGTGCCCTGGTGGAAGATGTTGAGCAAGTGGGAGGAGGAGTTGGGAGGGGAATTGGGATATGGACTGAGGCCTTGCAGAGGCTGAATACATTCTCGTCATGTGCGAGGTTAAGCCTGATCCAGTTTAAAGTGGCGCCTAGGGCCCATATGACGGTGGCCAGGATGAGCAGGGTGGGGGATAGGTGTGGGCAGTGCACGTCCACATGTTCTGGGCGTATCCAAGATTGAGGGGATTCTGGCATTCTGGCAGGGGTTCTTGGATGTTATATCTGAGGTTTTGGAGGTGAGAGTGGCCCCAAATCCAGAGGTGGCGATATTTGGGGTGTCGGGGGGGGTGGGGGGTGGAGAGGCCGATGTATTGGCCTTTGCCTCTCTAATAGCCCAGAGACGGAATTTATTATGTTGGAGGGACCGAAAGCCGCCTAAGGTAGGGGAGGGTGAGTGACCTGGCAGAGTTTCTGTGGTTAGAGAATATCAAGTTTGCTCTGCGGGGGCCGGTAGAGGGTTTCACTCAGAGATGGAAATCGTTCATCGATTTCTTCAAGAAGGATTGAGTGGTCAGCGAAGTTGGGGGTGGAGGGGGAGGTTAAGGAGGGGGTAGGGGAATTAAAAAGGGGAAGGCGGGACATGATAGGGGGTCGGTGTCTGGGGGGGTTGATGCTGTTGGGCGGGTTGTTGTGATGAACTTTTGTTCCTCTTTGGTTGTCCTTTTGATATTTTGTATATTTATATTTTGTTGAAAAGCCTTTAATAAAAATATTTTAAAATAACTTATTTGCCTTTGGGTCTCTTCAGGGAGCAACTGAGGATCTGTGCGGAACTTCACAACAGGCAGCACATTAGTGCAATCAGGATGTGACCAATGCCCTTTACAGGAGTGCCCATCATTATGTGAACTTTGCTCTGGATGAGGTTAGACATGCTCAAAGATTTACAGGCTTTGCATACATCTCTGGGTTCCCCAGCGTGCAGAGAGTGATAGACTTCACCCAAGTGGCCATACGGGCTCCCTGACAGCAGCCTTTGAGATTCCACAAGGGCTACCATTCCGTCAACGTGCAGTTTGATGTATGACCATCAAAAGCAAATCCTGAACGTGTGTTCACGGTTCCATGGGAATTGCAACGAGTCCCAAATCCTCAGTCGCTCCCTGATGTCTGTGATCTTCGAGGGGCCAGACCTTCTGCAGGGATGGTTGCTGGGGGATACCCACTTAAACATTGGCTCTTGACTCTGATGCGTCACTTTCAGACTCCAGCCAGGGAAAGTGTTGTAACCCTGCATGGGACTCATCCAGCTGGGGATGATTATTCCCTAATGCTGATTGGGCTGTGAGTTAACCAGCACCAGTGTAACAGGTCAGCTGCTGTCACAGCTGACAGCTGACAGAAAGGAGTGAGGAGTCTGTGTAAATATTGCTGTGATGCTGAATAAATGTCTTAAGAACTCTTTGGACTCCCACATTACCGTTTACTTCATTGGCGACAAGGATAAATTGGAGCTGTTGGCTGCCTTCCCTGAAATTTCTTTTTATAAAGAGTGTGGACTGAGCTGTGGACCTTTCATTGCTGTCAGACCCCTTTTTGGAACATGTATTAAAATGGCAGATGAGGGCTGGGCTGAAGATTGATGCTGGCTTATGGAGCGAGTGTGCTGGGAATGGTTCAGGGTCTGATGTATCTGGCAGTACCAGAAGTGATGTCATCAGGGTGACGTCTGGTGATGGTTGTGCAATGTTTTTGTCTGTTTCCATTTTGTGATGCTGGTTTTCCGTGGCGGAATGATTTACTGGGTGTTCTGATTGGAGTTGGCTGCTGCCGTTTTGGAATGTTTGGGATTGTGAGTGTGGTGTTGATTTTGAAAGACTATTCCATGGTGGGTGGGACTGTGAGATGGACTACAGCGGTATTTTACATGGGTGCTGATGTTGCCGCATGGCTGAATGTTTTGTGACTACAGACCCTTAGGGTGTGTGGACCCGGTGGTCTTTTTTTTTGTGTGATGCGCCTGACTGAATTGTTACTGTATCAATTCTGGGGTGACGGCTCCCGGAGTGTTTGGCGGATGTGGTAAATTCCCTCGTTTTTTTGTATGCTGATGCTGTGGGGAGTGTTTTTGGGTTTAATGTTGGACACTGTCTGATCATCCTGTGCTGCCCCCCCCCCCCCCCCCCCCCCCCCCCCCACACACACACACACACACACACACCATGATCCCCTGTGGCTGTAGGTTACGTGGTGCCGGTAAGGCCTTGGGCCACATGGTGCACACCATCCCCAGGCCCGGCTGTCAGCAGTTTTGCCCTTTGTGTGATTGGTGAGGGTGTTGGGCTGAACGTAATGTTCAATGGGGTGTATGCCGGTGTGTCCTGTTCCCTCATTTTTTTGTGGCATCTTGTTTGTGGTGTTGGGTGCTCTGGTGCACAGATGAGCCAACACAGTTGTATGTGGTACAACTCTATTTTATTTTAACTCTTATAATACAGTTCGTTCTGGATACTCTGCACATGCTGTCTCCCTGAGTGTGTCGTGTAGTAGGTCTGTCCTGGTCCTCCTCTGCAGCTAATACTGACCACCGGGGGTCGTGTCTGTGCTTTTATATCTTTCTGTCATTGGTTGTGGTGTTGTGTGTTCTGATTTGTCTGTTGGTGTGTCTATCATGATGTGTGTGTTTGAATATCATGACATCCCCCCTTTTTACAAAGATATGTGCCTACGTGGTTATAAATATAATTGTGTCGTGAGTGCATCTAAGAGTATGTGTGTGTGTTGTGTACAGCGTGTGTATATGACGTAACTATTTACATGGGGCGATGTCGGGTGCGTCACACTAACAAGGTTGTACCATAACAAAACATGGATGCGAGAGAAAAAAAAACTTGAACAGTGGTCCGGTCAGACGATATCTGGAACAATAAACAACAACAGGTTATAATACAGAAGTGTTTGACTTTTTGAACGTATGAACAGCGTTATAAGTCCAGTCTAATGGGTGACCGCCTCAAGAATGGGCTGGTCCTCAAGCTGGTTCAGCTGTGGAGATTTGGGGTCACACTGGTTCACCTTGGACTGTTGGAGGTGATGCTGTTGCCGAAGTCTCTACTTTACCATTTGTTGTACTTCGTGCAGTGCTTGGTTTTTCATTCGTGCAAATATAACATTCAACATCTTTGTTAGTGTTGCCTTGGCTGTGGTTTGGTTCTGGTGGCGATGGAAGGGGCATGATCCGTGGCATCTCCACGAAGTCATCCTTGGGAACCAGTGGAGGATCCGGCGTGTGCGTACGGTTCAGTTGCGAGCGTGGAAGGCGGCGCAAAGCTCGCTGATTGCGCCTACGCACCAATCCATCCACCCTGCATGCCAGGAACAAGGTGGAGTCTTTTTTCTTTTTATGTTTGTGGTGGACGGCATCTTGTAGCCGATGGGTCGTTGCCATCGAAGTAGCACCATCACTAATATCATGCAAGGCGATGACTGTGCCAGATGTGGAAGTTGGCCGAGACCGTGCACGCTGGTTCCGGCCACCTGCTGTGCCGGAAGGGCGACTCCGCAGAGAAACGTCGAAGCATGTCGCCTTGGAGAGAGAATTGTTGCTCGCATCAACGTCTGGCGATGGCGCGAATTGGTGTGTCCATCTTGGACCGCCGGTGCTGGTTGCCACTGCCGACCCAGTGGGACTGCCACGCGTTCCATTCCCTGTCGCCATGGCATCCGCCGTCACCCTGAGCGTGCCATCACCGAGGCCGCGACATCGCCCGTCCGGAGCAAGGTCTGGCGTGCGCGAATCAGAGTCGGCGCTTGGCTGCTCCCCATCTGGAGTCCGGTCTGCCTTCCGTCGATGCCCCCCGTCCGGAGTCCCAACAGGTTCACTGGAGGCAGCCGAGATTCCCTGAAGCTGCACTTCTGGAGTCGGAACATGCAGGAATGCACCAACCAGTGGAGAGGCTCGAGCCATCGAGGGTGGAAGCGGTGCGCCGCCACCGCAGTCGTCAGTGGTCCCACCGTGATCGTCGAGTGCCTCGGTACGCACTAGGCGAGGTCTGTCACCTTGCACCTTTTGCATGGGAAGTGGGATGCTGTCGTCACTCGTCTCACATCCTGTGGATAGATCCTCATTAGCAGCTTGCTGTTCACTAGGGTTGGGTAAATTGTCAGAGTTTTCATCTGGTGGTGCACACCATGTCGGTGGACTGTCATTGTCTTGCCGTTGTCCTTCATTTGGGCTTTTCTTCTTTGGAATTTTAAATCTTCCCCCAGACATTGCAGAACCTTGTTTATTACCCCCAAATTCTCCTATATGTATGGTCTCGAATATAGGATCCAATGTTTCTATCGACATTGTACTATTTTCCAAAGAACATTCCGTTTCACTTTTCTTCTCGGGTACCTCATATGTATCTTTGTCTAATGTACATGCCTTCATGGTCTCTGGGTCTGATTTTGCTGGGACTGGCATGGTCACAGTCTCTCTTTGACTGTTCTCAATTGCCCACATTATACTCCCCATACATAACTGCTTAATCACTGGGGTTAGTGTGGTACAATGGATAATCGGGTCGACCTTATCTGCATCTTCACCATTAGTGGAAAGCACACTTGGTTCACTTGAAACTGCTGTGGGTTTTAAATTCGTTATCTGGCTACTCGATGTCAGTGTCCTCAGGATTCTTGCTCCAATGTTCTGCTCATTTATCAGTGGAGTGTGTATAGGTTCAATGCAATTAATGTTCCCCTCAAGGTTTGAAGAGTCATTACTGACTAACTGCTGGTCTCCGAAGTTGGGACTTTGCGGCGTTGTGTTGAAGGGAGACATTTGTCCCTGCTGTAGATATGATTCAGGTTGTGTTATTTCCATTACCTGGGGATCAATGTCTTGTCCATTTTTTCGATCCGTACTAAAACACTGGCAATTCTCAGTCTGCTCCTTGCAAGTTAAACATTCAATTAATTTCTTTAGCAAATCCCCAGCATCCTTCTGTGGCCGTGCAGCATTATTAATCTCTGTTCGGCTATAATGATCCTGAAGGTCAGCGCATAAACCTTTTTTCTTCGGGCTTGGACGAGGCGATTCCTTTGGCTTGTCTTCAGTTGGGCTTGAACAGTCTTCAGCGCTGTGCCCTTCATTGTAGCATGAGAGACCGTCATGGTCATGCTGCTGTGTAGTGGAGCATGGTAGGCTGTTATAGCCTTCTTGCTGTTCACGTGAGCATGGCAGACTTGCATCGTCTGCCGCTGGTTGGTCAGGAGAGGTTGCTAGACCCTCATGGTCTTGTTCCTGCAAGGACTGCACATTGGAGTCTTGCGTTGCTTCTATCGTGGAGGCTGTCCACGAGCTCTCTGTGGAGGCTTGTGACACTGGAGTCACTTCTTGTTCATGCAAGGACTGCGCTCTGGAGTCTTACGTTGCTTCTATCGTGGAGGCTGTCCACGAGCTCTCGGTGGAGGCTTGTGACACTGGAGTCACTTCTTGTTCGTGCAAGGACTGCGCTCTGGAGTCTTGCGTTTCTGCAATTGTGGAGTCTGTCCACGAGCTTGCTGTGGAGGCTTGTGACACTGGAGTCACTTCTGGTTCATGCGAGGACTGCGCTCTGGAGTCTTGCATGTCTTCTTTCATAGAGTCGGGAACGTTGAGCGGGACGTGGACCACGCTCTGTGTGGCAGCAGGGCGCTCTCCGTGTGCTTGCAGCGCCCCCTGTCTGTTAATGTCAGGCTGCAGCATCATCCGGTACTGATAAGTTGGGACGTCATATCTGCTGGATTGAAGATCCTCAAATCCGAAAAATGAATCCGCATCTGCGTCGGATTCAATGTGGGGGCCGCCAATGTGCAACACGAAAGGTTCGTCCGAGTCATAGTCGTATAGGACCACGGAGCTATCATTGGGCTCGCGAGGTCCGGAAACACTGTAAAGATCATCATCGAAGTATTCGAGGTCGGAATCATCGGCTTGTGCGTAGGTAACTGCTTGTCGGAGGGTTCTTTGGAGGTCAAATTCATCTCCTGGGTCAATTTGCGGCAATGTGCTGTCATTCCAGGTGAGGGAAGGTTGTTTTACAGCTTTAACAGATTTTTGTTTTTTTGATTTGGGACGTTTCCCTTTTAAATTGGATTTGGGACGTTTCCCCTTTAAATTGGTGCAGTCTGGGGCCTCTGACATCCTGACGCTCGGTATGTAGCACGTAGGAAGCGACTGCGCATGCTCAGATCGCTGTTCCTTTACCGATGGCCGTTTTCTTGACTGCGCATGCGCAGCATCTCGCGCATGCGCAAACGAAACTTCCGGTTCTGCGCGCTGCTCGCGCAACTGTGCTAGCGTGATACCTTTAGCAAGATGGCCGCCAACCTCGACCCAGCCCTCTCTCAGGCCCGGGATTTCGGCTTCTGGGAATTCGGGCTCCGGGATCCCAGCCACGAGGTGAGTACTGCAGCTTTTCTTACCTTTACTTGCCGATTGGATTGCGTTTTCTTCACAGTACTTGGAGAATTTGTCCAGGACTGCCTGGTAATCGTACCTTTGCTGCCTCCTGAAGAACCTGAACCTTGTGAATATTTCTCTTGCCCTTGCACCGGCGATGGTGAGGAGAAATTCAATTTTTTCGCTATCATCCAGGTCTTGGAGTTCAGCTGCCACCAGGAACAATTAAAACACTTGCCGGAATCGCCACCAGTTTTCGCGGAGATCGCCGTGGCACTGGAGCGGCTGCGGAACCGGGAGCTCTATCATTTTGCCTGGGCACTGCTGGTTGTCTGTGTACACTGAGGTATGCCGGCAGGTATCGATCCACTCCTGTACCATGTGGTGTTGGGTGCTCTGGTGCACAGATGAGCCAACACAGTTGTATGTGGTACAACTCTATTTTATTTTAACTCTTATAATACAGTTCGTTCTGGATACTCTGCATGTGCTGTCTCCCTGAGTGTGTCATGTAGTAGGTCTGTCCTGGTCTTCCTCTACAGCTAATACTGACCACCGGGGGTCGTGTTTGTGCTTTTATATCTTTCTGTGATTGGTTGTGGTGTTGTGTGTTCTGATTTGTCTGTTGGTGTGTCTATCATGATGTGTGTGTTTGAATATCATGACATTGTTGGGCCAGAAATACTTTTTTTGCTGTTGTCTGGTCATTGTGGTTTTGGTTGTATTGGTTTTTGCCCTCTTTGTTTTCCTCAATTTTTTGGCTTTGCGGAGGTCGTATCTGGATTTCTTGTACAGGTCACGGTCGCCTGTCTTAAATGCCTTAGACCTGACCTTCAGTCGGGAGTGAATCTCATAATTAAACCATGGTATCTGGTTGAAGTACGTACAAAAGTACTACCTTCTTTGGCACGCAATCTTCTATACCCTTACTGATGAAGTCTGTGACAGTGGTGGCATACTTGTTTAGGTTGGCTACTGAGTTCTTGAATGTGGACCAGTCCACTGACTCCAACTATCACATCGGAGCTCTTCTGTTACCTCAGACCAACATTGCACGACCTTCTTAACCTGATTCTCCCGCTTAAGTTTCTGCTTGTATGCTGGGAAAGGAGCACCATCTTATGGTCCGATTTTCCAAAGTGGAGTCGGGGGATGGATCAGTATGCGCCCTTAATGTTTGTGTTGCAGTGGTCAGGGATGTGTAGCAGTGGTCAGGGACAGGAGATGTGTTTGTGGAATTTTGGCAGTACACTCTAGGTTGGCCTGGTGAAGTCCCCGGCCACGATGAACAAGGCCTCCGGGTATTCTGTTTCACTATTGTACAGTGGTGTACAATTCATCAAGTGCCTTCTTCACTTCTGCCTGGGGTGGGATGTAGACCGCCGTGATGATTGCAGAACTGAACTCCCGTGGAAGGTGGTATGGACGGCACTTCACAGTCAGGTATTCCAGGTCCGGGGAGCAGTAGGTCGCCAGGGTCACAATGAGGAACAAAACATTCTGAGTGTTGTGACACTTTGGAATTCTCTTCCTCAAAAGGTGGTTGAGGCAAAGTCTTTGAATATGTTTAAGACAGAAGTAGGTAGATTTTTAATAAGGTGTGGGTGAAAGGTTATTGGGGAAGGCAGGAGAGGGTAAAATAGATCATCCCCTTGTGGGGGGGTGGGGGGTCACCTTGCTAGCTGTAGGAGTTAAGCTAGTTAACGGCAGTGATGTGGGGGGGTCAGACTGTGACTTGTTGGGCAGTTAGATGAAACTTTTTGTGGTTGGTTGGGAAGGGAACGGGGTTAACAGAGGCAGCAGGTCATCTGCTTACCTAGGGAGATAGCAGGGCTAGCAGTGATCAGAAGTTTTTCTTGGTCTCATCATCAGGGTAGGGTAGGTTGTCATCCAAGGGACTGGGTACTGTTGAGGAATATATGACCTACTTCAATGACTAACTCAAGGTTACGGGGGGAGTGTGAAACCCCTGACACGGCTGGTTACCTGGAATGTGCGGGCGCTGGCGGGGGGGGTGGCGGTTAAAAGAGCGAGGGGTTTTTGCCCATCTAAAGGGTCTGGGAGCTGACCTGATGGGGGTGGGAGGGTCATGATATGTGATAGTGACAGGAGACTTGGAAGGGAAACCAGTGGTACCGATGAACGTTTATGCCCCAAATTGGGACGATGTATCATTCATTAAACGGTTGGTGGCGGCAGTGCCGGACATAGACACCCACCAGCTTATTATAGGAGGGGTGCTATGAGCTTTGTGCTGGACCCGAAGGCAGATTGTTCTTGGCCACGATGGCTGCCCACAAGGGGGGGGGGGTCGCATTGGGTGTACCTGGTGCTGGGAGTGGGTCAAGTGTACCGCAGGGGCTCTTACTGTGGCAATTAGATGTAGAGTTGTTGCCAGACTTGGGGTAAGGGGTGGGAGTGGGTCTGTGTGACAACCCCCTCTCTCCTGTGTGAGGATCTCAAGGGCCATCTAGGAATACATTGCAAATAATGACAATGGGGAGATTTCACCCTCAAACCTATGGGAGACATTAAAGTGGTGATTAGGGGAGAGATTATACCAGTTGAGGTACATGTGGACACGGAGGTGAGGGAGGAACGACAGGAATTGGTGGATAAGGACTTCCGGGTGCGGCGATGACCAGCTGAGTCGCACGTTTCGGCAGCTCCCTGTGAAACGGACTTTTGGGCTCTTGATAGGAGCCCCAACTGCAATTTTAACGGCTGAAAACACCGTGCGGTAAACCAGAAGGGTGTTCCCCCTGGACACGGATGGAAAAAGGAGAGGAAAGTGGCCGGATTGCAGCGGATCCTTTGGAACAACGGCAAGGAAGGCAAGCAGAAACCAAGATGGCGTCGGAAGGTGGCAGTTTCATATGGGGCCCTGAACAACAAGAGTTTTTGAAACGCTGCGTGGAGGAGATAAAAAAGGAAATGAAGAAAGAGTCGTTGGCCCCGATATTACAGGCGATTGAAGGGCTGAAAGAGGAACAAAAGACACAGGAGCAGGAGCTTCGGGTCGTGAAGGCGAAAGCAGCAGAGAATGAAAACGACATACAGGGCCTGGTGGTGAAGTCGGAGATACAGGAGGCACACCAGAAACGATCTGTGGAGAGGTTGGAGGCACTGGAAAATAACGCAAGGAGGAACAACGTGAGGATTCTTGGCCTTCCTGAAGGTGTGGAGGGGGCGGACGTCGGGGCATATGTGAGCACGATGCTGCACTCGTTAATGGGAGTGGAGGCCCCGACGGGTCCGTTGGAGGTAGAGGGAGCATACCGAGTTATGGTGCGAGGATCGAGAGCAGGAGAAGCTCCCAGAGCCATAGTGGTGAGATTTCTCCGTTTTAAGGATAGAGAAATGGTCCTTAGATGGGCGAAGAAAACTCGGTGTAGTAAATGGGAGAACGCGGTGATCCGCGTCTATCAAGATTGGAGTGCGGAGGTGGCGAGAAGGAGGGCGAGCTTTAATCGGGCCAAAGCGGTACTTCACAAAAAAAAGATAAAGTTTGGAATGCTGCAACCGGCAAGACTGTGGGTCACATATCAAGGGAGGCACCACTACTTTGAGACGGCGGATGAAGCGTGGACTTTTATTGTAGAAGAAAAATTGGAATGATTGGACTACGAAAATGAACGTTTGGACAAAGTGGTGGGACGAGTGGGGGGGGGGGGGCGAAGAGGGATTGTATGATTAATCCTGCGGTATGGTAACTTTTCTTTCTCCCACAGGTGGTGATGGGGGGAGGTGGGGAGGGAGAGGAGATGGGGCGTTGGCCATGGGAGGCGGGGCCGAGGGAGAGGCGCGGGCTTGGTTCCCGCGCTATGATAATTATGGCGGGAATAGAGAAGCAGGAAGGAGGGGGCGCCGCACGGGGCGAGCCGTGATCACGGGGGGAAGCCGAGGTCAGCCAGAGTTTGCTGACTTCTGGGAGCAACATGGGGGGAGTAATTACGCTAGCGGGGGGTCTAGCGGGGGGGGGGGGGGAGGGGGGAATTACTGGGTTGCTGCTGCTGGGGAAAGGGGGGAGTGGGTACGGGAAAGGATGGGCGGGGGGGCACCGTCTGGGAGAAATACAGCCGCGTGGGAACTGGGCGAGAAGCTGGAAAAAGATGATGGCTAACCGGCAAGGGGGGGGGTGGGAAGCCCCCCCAACTCGGCTGATCACGTGGAACGTGAGGGGGCTTAACGGGCCGATAAAGAGGGCACGAGTACTCGCACACCTTAAGAAACTTAAAGCAGATGTGGTCATGTTACAGGAAACGCACCTGAAACTGATAGATCAGGTTAGGTTGCGCAAAGGATGGGTAGGGCAGGTGTTCCATTCGGGGCTGGATGCGAAAAACAGGGGGGTGGCTATATTAGTGGGGAAGCGGGTAATGTTCGAGGCAAAGACTATAGTGGCGGATAACGGGGGCAGATACGTGATGGTGAGTGGCAAATTACAGGGAGAGATGGTGGTGTTGGTAAACGTGTATGCCCCGAATTGGGACGATGCCAATTTTATGAGGCGAATGCTAGGACGCATCCCAGACCTAGAGACCGGAAAGCTGATAATGGGGGGAGACTTTAACACGGTGTTGGAACCAAGGCTGGATAGGTCGAAGTCCAGGACTGGTAGGAGGCCGGCAGCAGCCAAGGTGCTTAAGGATTTTATGGAGCAGATGGGAGGGGTGGACCCGTGGAGATTCAGTAGACCTAGGAGTAAGGAGTTCTCGTTTTTCTCCTATGTCCATAAAGTCTATTCACGCATAGACTTTTTTGTGTTGGGTAGGGCATTGATCCCGAGGGTGAGGGGAACGGAATATACGGCTATAGCCATTTCGGATCATGCCCCACACTGGGTAGACTTGGAGATAGGGGAGGAAACAAGAGGGCGTCCACCCTGGAGAATGGACATGGGACTAATGGCGGATGAGGGGGTGTGCTTAAGGGTGAGGGGATGCATTGAAAAGTACTTGGAACTCAATGACAATGGGGAGGTTCAGGTGGGAGTGGTCTGGGAGGCGTTGAAGGCGGTGGTTAGGGGGGAGCTGATATCAATAAGGACACATAAAGGGAAGCAGGAGAGTAAGGAACGGGAGCGGTTGTTGCAAGAACTTCTGAGGGTGGACAGACAGTATGCGGAAGCACCGGAGGAGGGACTGTATAGGGAAAGGCAAAGGCTGCATGTGAAATTTGACTTGCTGACCACAGGCACTGCAGAGGCACAATGGAGGAAGGCGCAGGGTGTACAGTATGAATATGGAGAGAAGGCGAGCAGATTGCTGGCACACCAATTGAGGAAAAGGGGAGCAGCGAGGGAAATAGGGGGGGTGAGAGACGAAGATGGAGAGACGGAGCGGGGAGCGGAGAGAGTGAATGAAGTGTTTAAGACATTTTATAAAAAATTGTATGAAGCTCAACCCCCGGATGGGAGGGAGAGAATGATGGAGTTTTTGGATCGGCTGGAAATTCCCAAGGTGGAAGAGCAGGAAAGGATGGGATTGGGAGCACAGATCACGGTAGAAGAAGTGGTGAAAGGAATTAGGAACATGCAGACGGGAAAGGCCCCGGGACCGGACGGATTCCCAGTTGAATTTTACAGAAAATATTTGGACTTGCTCGCCCCGCTACTGACGAGGACCTTCAACGAGGCAAAGGAAAGGGGACAACTGCCCCCGACTATGTCAGAAGCAACGATATCGCTTCTTTTAAAGAAGGAAAAGGATCCGCTACAATACGGGTCCTACAGACCAATCTCCCTCCTCAATGTAGATGCCAAGGTCTTGGCCAAGGTAATGGCAATGAGAATAGAGGAATGTGTCCCGGGGGTGGTTCATGAGGACCAAACTGGGTTTGTGAAGGGGAGACAGCTGAACACGAACATACGGAGGTTGTTAGGGGTAATGATGATGGCCCCACCAGAGGGTGAAACGGAGATAGTAGTGGCGATGGATGCCGAGAAAGCATTTGATAGAGTGGAGTGGGATTATCTGTGGGAGGTGTTGAGGAGATTTGGGTTCGGAGAGGGGTATGTTAGATGGGTGCAGCTGTTGTATAGGGCCCCAGTGGCGAGTGTGGTCACGAATGGACGGGGATCGGCATATTTTCGGCTCCATAGAGGGACAAGGCAGGGATGTCCTCTGTCCCCATTACTGTTTGCACTGGCGATTGAGCCCCTGGCAATAGCGCTGAGAGGTTCCAAGGGATGGAGGGAAATACTTAGGGGAGGAGAAGAACACCGGGTATCTTTATATGCGGATGATCTGCTACTATATGTGGCGGATCCAGCGGAGGGGATGCCAGAAATAATGCGGATACTTGGGGAGTTTGGGGATTTTTCAGGGTATAAATTGAACATGGGGAAGAGTGAGCTGTTTGTGGTGCATCCAGGGGAGCAGAGTAGAGAAATAGAAGACCTACCGTTGAGGAAGGTAACAAGAGACTTTCGTTACCTGGGGATCCAGATAGCTAAGAATTGGGGCACATTGCACAGGCTAAATTTGACGCGGTTGGTGGAACAGATGGAGGAAGATTTCAAGAGATGGGATATGGTAGCATTGTCAATGGCAGGGAGGGTGCAGGCGGTTAAGATGGTGGTCCTCCCGAGATTCCTCTTTGTGTTTCAGTGTCTCCCGGTGGTGATCACGAAGGCTTTTTTCAAAAGGATAGAAAAGAGTATCATGGGTTTTGTTTGGGCCGGGAAGACTCCGAGAGTGAGGAAGGGATTCTTACAGCGTAGTAGGGATAGGGGGGGCTGGCACTACCGAGCCTAAGTGAGTATTATTGGGCCGCTAATATTTCAATGGTGAGTAAGTGGATGGGAGAGGAGGAAGGAGCGTCGTGGAAGAGATTAGAGAGGGCGTCCTGTAGGGGGACCAGCCTGCAGGCTATGGTGACAGCCCCATTGCCGTTCTCACCAAGGAACTATACCACGAGTCCGGTGGTGGTAGCTACACTGAAGGTTTGGGGACAGTGGAGACGACATAGGGGAAAGACCGGAGCACTGGGGGGGTCCCCGATAAGAAACAACCATAGGTTTGCCCCGGGGGGAATGGATGGGGGATATGGAATGTGGCAAAGAGCAGGTATAACGCAATTGAAAGATCTATTTGTGGATGGGAAGTTTGCGAGTCTGGGAGCGCTGACCGAGAAATATGGGTTGCCCCAAGGGAATGTATTCAGGTACATGCAATTGAGGGCTTTTGCGAGGCAACAGGTGAGGGAATTCCCGCAGCTCCCGACACAAGAGGTGCAGGACAGAGTCATCTCAAAGTTCTCACTGGAACGAAGGAGGTTGAGGGGAGACCTGATAGAGGTATACAAAATTATGAGGGGCATAGACAGAGTGGATAGTCAGAGGCTTTTCCCCAGGGTAGAGGGGTCAATTACTAGGGGGCATAGGTTTAAGGTGCGAGGGGCAAGGTTTAGAGTAGATGTACGAGGCAAGTTTTTTACGCAGAGGGTAGTGGGTGCCTGGAACTCTCTACCGGAGGAGGTAGTGGAAGCAGGGACGATAGGGACATTTAAAGGGCATCTTGACAAATATATGAATAGGATGGGAATAGAAGGATACGGACCCAGGAAGTGTAGAAGATTGTAGTTTAGTCGGGCAGTATGGTCGGCACGGGCTTGGAGGGCCGAAGGGCCTGTTCCTGTGCTGTACATTTCTTTGTTCTTTGTTCTTTGAAATGGGTGGGGGACGGTAAGGTGTCGGATATATATAGGGAAATGAGAGACGAAGGGGAGACTATGATGGACGAACTAAAAGGGAAATGGGAAGAAGAGCTAGGGGAGGAGATTGAGGAGGGGATGTGGGCAGATGCCCTAAACAGGGTAAACTCGTCGTCCTCGTGCGCCAGGCTAAGCCTGATTCAGTTTAAGGTATTACACAGGGCACATATGACTGGAACACGGCTCAGTAAATTTTTTGGGGTGGAGGATAGGTGTGCGAGGTGCTCGAGAAGCCCAGCGAATCATACCCATATGTTTTGGTCATGCCCGGCACTACAGGGGTTTTGGATGGGGGTGACAAAGGTGCTTTCGAAAGTAGTAGGAGTCCGGGTCGAACCAAGCTGGGGGTTGGCTATATTTGGGGTTGCACAAGAGCCGGGAGTGCAGGAGGCGAAAGAGGCCGATGTTTTGGCCTTTGCGTCCCTAGTAGCCCGGCACAGAATATTGCTAATGTGGAAAGAAGCCAAGCCCCCGGGGGTGGAGACCTGGATAAATGATATGGCGGGGTTCATAAAGTTAGAGCGGATTAAGTTCGTCCTAAGGGGGTCGGCTCAAGGGTTTACTAGGCGGTGGCAACCGTTCGTCGAATATCTTGCGGAAAGATAGATAGGGGAGAACAAAGAAGGCAGCAGCAGCGGCCCAGGACTTGGGGGGGGGGGGGGGGGGGAGGGATGGGGGGGGATGGGGGGGGGGGGGTGGCCTGAGACAAGGCAGTTGCCAATTAGGGCTAGTTTTTATTTTTTTTGTTATTTAATATTTATTTATTTGTTGTTGTTTTTGTTTAAATTTAAAAAGGTCATTATTATCTGTATTGTTACAATGTTGTGTAAAGGATGCACAATGTACTGTGTTGGTTGACCAAAAATTTTCAATAAAATATTATTTTTTAAAAAAAGGAATTGGTGGATAAGATTTTAAACGCGGATTGTAAATATGCGAGGGAATTGTTGGTGTGCAGACACGAACCTCAAATGCAGTTTGATTTGATGTCAGGAAACAAAGCGGTTCAGTAGTTGAAGTGGGCAAAAGGGTCAGTTTACGAGATCACTCCTTCGATCTCCCGAATCTGCGACCCCTGCACCTCCAAATACCTCTCAACCCGTTCCAACGAACTCTTCAGGGGTTCCACAGAGAACCCTTCAGGGGTCCCGCATCTCCTTCCTCTGCTACCGGAATTCCTCCTGCATAAAAGCCATCAACTGCTCCATCAAGGGCCTTCCACCTTGCACCAGCCCTTCCCCCTCAACCATGCTTCACTGGCTGATGCACCACAGGTTTCCTCCAACCCTTTGGCCAGGCTCTCAAGGTATTCTGCCGGTTTTGGTAACCAAGAGACATACCACTCCTGGGGAAAACTACTCCTCCAACCTTCACCTACATCTTTTCATCAAAATTCCACCCAATATTGGGGAAAAAGAGCTCTTCTCTCTGCCTTCAAGCAGGAGCTGCCCTATGTGCGACCACTCACATCATGGCCACCACCGGAAGTCATCACCTATGATATTGAATGGCAGAACAGACTCCAGGAGCCTACTCTTGCACCTAATTTGTCTGTTTGGAAGTGTGTATGTATCACTTAACTCTTAATTTTCATCTGCCATGTCACAACTCATGTTTTCCTGAAGCCAGTTACTATCCTCTTCACTGTAGTACATTTCCAAGTTTTGTGTTACCTGAAAACTCTGAAACTTCATATTCCTATGCTTTCACTTTCTTGTCTACAGTGGGCAGCTGGTGATGAGGAAGCTGCAGTAGGGAATCTGAAGGTCAAGCCTATGATTCATCTACTGAATCTAGAAGCACAATGCTGTTACAAGCTGCTAGGCCAACTGTGAAAACACCTACATGGGGAAATAATGTCTGAACTTGTATGGCCCTTCCCAGACCTTTGGGGAATTTTAAACATGTTTAATGGAAATTCCCAACTGGCATGTGGCATATGACAGTTTAACTGTCAAAGGGTTCTCCGATGAATCCCCTGGGGGTAGCAATATGGATTATATGGCAGACGTTGGGATCACGTTCATTTATGCTACTTCTTATAATTGGATTGTTGGAAACGCCATCTGAAGTGTCTCACTCACACCAATAGCTTAGTTTAAACAAAAAAAATAACCAATGGGTAATGAACACCAGGAAGATTAGATAACACCAATCTGTTACTATCTACTGAGCCAAATAAGGAGACATTAGGATAGGTGACTAATTGAGACCTCCGGTGACGGGGATGTGCTGAGCAGTCACACAATGGGTCGCTCTCCTCCTAAAAATCTGACATTAGGCTCTTTTACTCAAAATAGTCCGCTAAAGCAGGGAAAAAAATATCCCCCTCACCCCAGCACAAGAGAAGATGCCGAACAACAGTAGCTCCAGAGGCCGTAAAGAACCAAAGCGGCAGAAACCAGGAGAAATAAGCAGTCAAAACGGTGGACACACGCGGCGACTATGTGCTGGCCACACTAGAACAAGAGGGACCAGCAAATCACACCCGGGCATCCCCCTCACCGGCAGGTGGATGCCGGAAGTTCCTCTGCGGGGAACTAAGGCAGCTCCAGGAAACATAGACCAACATTCAAGCTGCGGTCAAGGTGGTGATCACGGAGGCTCTGACACATGCAGATGGGCCTGGACAAGGCAGAGAGCCAACTGGAGGCCCAGGGGAGACCATCAAGGAACTGGAAAAAGCCTCAACAGATCAGAGTGACCGGATCGTTGCCCCAGAGATGGAAATAGTGAGGGTGGTGACGACACATGGAAGTCTAAAAGGCAAAACAGAAGACCAAGAGAACTAGGCAACAGAACCTAAGGATAATGGGCGCGCCGGAGGGAATCGAAGGCAAGGACCCACGGACTACGTGGTCCAGCTGCTGGGAAACCTGGTGGGAAGGGACATCTTATCCCAACCTGCCAGAAATACACAGCCACCGGTCACTCCAGCCGAAACTTGAGGCCAGGAGCAGCCAAGGGTGATAATCGCCAAAATGCATTGGCACGAGATCTGGAAATGAATCCTGCACTGGGTCAGGCAAACAAAAGATCTGCAACTGGGAAGGGCACCAGATCATGACATTAGGGCAGATCTGGCCAAGCGTCAGGCGGAAATAAACAGAACAAAGTGTACAAGAGCAAAGTGAAGTTTGGGATGCTGTTCCTGGCCAAAGCCTGGGTCATGTTCCAGGGCAGAGAGCAATTTTTTATGATCCCTGCGGACAACGACAAATTTATTCAGGAAAACGGGCTGGGAAAACAGCTGCAAAGACAGCGGTGAAAAGATCACCTGAAGGGACTTACTTGACCTGAGAGACACTTTACACGGGACTCCACTGCCTCGCTCTGAACAGGGGAGCCAAAACGTAGGAAGGAAGGGCCAAGGGCAGCAGATCACAGGAGAGGATGAGGAGGATAGAAAGAGGGTAAACCATATAGTGGGCGAAGGGTGTTGTGTTAAGCTTCTTCATGTAGCATAAGCTGCTTCCTTGATGTATGCTCTGACAAAGGAAGGTTCAGACTTGGAGATAGGTTTAACACATTTATTGAACAGTTAACAATTCTCCTACTTGAGTTCGACTCTCCTGCTGATCTTGCTATAGTAACTCAATCTGACTAACCAGTCTGCTCTAATCCACGTGTGGGTGTGATGCTTCCAATCTGCCTCTGTGTCACCTGTGGAAAGAGAGAGAGCATGTGTGCCCTGTCCTTTTATATGGGTTGCCCCCTTGTGGTAGTGTCACCTCTGGGTGTCTTGACTGCCCAGCGATCGTGTCCTATCTTACTGACCTATTTGTTGAATGTCTGTGTCATGATGTCTCTGGTGCTCCCTCTAGTGTTCATTTAGTCTTAGTGTATTTTCATTAATCCCTTATGTCTTTACAGTGATGATATCACCACAAAGGGTAGGCTCATAACCGACCCCAAGAGGGGGATCACCAAACTAGCAGGAAAGCTAGCGCTAGGAAGTACTGGTGGTGGAGGGGGCCGTGGCATATCTTTCTCTGAGGAGATAGCGCCTGGCAATGAGGAGGGAGGGGTGCATACTCAACACCAATGGGGAAAGCTAGGGGGGTAAATAAGGGGAGTAGGGAGGGGTAGACAATACTAGGATGGGGGAGAAGTCAAGGGGGGAAAGAATCATAGGGGAAGCATAGGGATAAGCGTGGCTCTACGCTGGCTACAACAAGCCACACGTGGTGACATGGAATATGATGGCACCACAAGCAACCACTTTGGAGAGTCCCTGGGAAACCCCGGAGTGCAGGGGCCAGGCCTCATGGTGAGTACGGTAATCGGGGCCATTTTGGATGGCTCCCTAACAAAGGGAAACCCCGGAGTGCAGGGGCACATCCACAAGGTAAGCAAGAAGTGGGGGGGGGGGGGGGGAACGACAACCCTCCCCCCCCTCCATCAGAATAGTCACCGGGTATGTCAGGGGATTTAACAGCCAGTTAAAAGATCCAGAGTCTTCGCCCACCTGAAAAGTATGAAAGCCGACATAGTCTCCCCCAAGAGACACACCTGAATTAGAAGGACCGACTGTGGGTAAGGAAGGGCTGGGTGGGACAGAACTACCATTCCTGCTAAGGGATGAGAGCTAGGGGGGTAGCCTTATACTGTTAAATAAGAGGACGATGTTTACTGCGACGAGGACGGTTATGGGAACAGTATGTCGTAATCAGCAGTGTTCTGGACGGGGCACCAGTGGTCCTGGTCAACTTTTACTTGCCCAACTGGGATGGCACGGAGTTTATAAAGAGGACTATGGCAGAAATCTCCGACATGAACATACACTGACTTTTTATGGGCTGGTGGGGGGCTTTACTTATGTACAGGACCCACGGACGGACAGGTCGAACCCCAAAACAGGGAAGACTTCTAACATGGCAAAAGCACTCGACACATTTTGGAGCAGTTGGTAGCAGTGGACTCATGGAGGTACACTCACCCACGGGAGAAGGAGTTCTCCTTCTTCTCCTGACAAAACTTAAATTTCTTTACCCGTCAGTCTGGCCTCAATAAAAGTCGAGATGGATTTGCAGGTATACCATTAGTTATTTTATTTGACTTGCAAGTCTGTCTCAGTTCACAGCGGTACAGAACACATCCTGCTTTCTGCACCTCCGGAATCGAGTGAGTCTGTAGAACAAAGAAGTCTCTACTGATACATTCAAATGGCATCAAGTTTCACATACACGATTCCCATAGGTCATCCTATACCCCTCCTGACCTGGCCATACATCCTAATTGGCTCACTTCCAATCCCTTCCTCTGGCCCCCTATTACCCAGCATCCTTTTCCCCTCTGTAGCTGGACACCCCTCCTCCTCACTTTGCCATGCGTTCTGAAATCTTTTGTCTGTGAACTCATAAAATCAGACCGGCCTATCTACATTACAGTAACTAATATCTCTAAAACAATTATTTTATATCACATTCGTCATTCCCTCCTTTTATCATTCCATGATAACCAAACTATTCAATCCATAGTTACGGTCCCTCATCTAAACAGATTTGTCGCTGCATTTCCAATTCCTGTAGTAGCCCCCCTTCATCCGCTGCACCCTCATGGATTTTAACAGCCAAGATTCTAGGGGCGTTGATCTGTTCCAGTGCACCCCGCATTCTACCCATCACACATTTAAGGATGACCAGGCCCACAAAGATGCAGCCAATAGCCACCATTAAATACATGGCCATATTTATCAACCAGTCCTTCCAACCTCCAAATCCCCAGTTACCCCAAGAGCCAGGATCCTGCAATCCGTCCAGGTGATCCCGTATGCGATCCATAAATTTAGTGATGTTAGCGGTTAAGTCTTGAACTCCCATGATACACTTGCCCTGTACTATGGCACATACCCCACCCTCACGGGCCAGAAGATAGTCAAGAGCATACCGGTTCTGCATTGCAAACAACCGCAGCTGAGACAATTCCTTGGTTATTGCCCCAAGGGCTCCCAAGGTTTCATTTCCCAAGATGGTAAGGCCACAAATAAAATAATTCCTATCGCTGACAGCCAAGGAACCCCCCCCCGACCTCCCAGTTTCAAGACGCTCAGAATCCCCCACCCGGCTGAGTGGCCCCGGTTGGGTGCGAGAATCTGAGATTTTTTCCAGTTCTCGCAGAATTCAGCTGAGACTGCCCGGCGGGTTAACTGAGTATGCAGCATCCATGCCGAGGGGCAGGGGACTGTGGTAGTGACTAGAGTCTCAATAGCAATTTGGCGGGGAAATGGGGGTGACAAAACATTGGTCGCTGTGCCATTAAATAAAAAGTAGTATCCTTGCTCCGTGTGCAGGCTAGCATCACAATCAGTATATCGATTGCGCAGGGATCCCCCAGTAGCCCAGTTTATCCAGCTTCGAAACGCCCATTCGGGCCGCCTAGCAATGCGGAAAGCCCTAGTCCCAACAGTGATATGAGAGACATTCGCCCAGCCACAAAGGAGCTGGAGGCCAGCGTTCAATGGAACGCAGGTGGTGTTATAACAAACACATTGGCCAGACGCCTGGGTGATATGACACCTCCTGTCCGTACAGTTGGGGAACAGACATGTTATATTCGTTTCCACCTCTACCAGCAAACAGCCGTATCCTTCACTTCTGAAACAATTCTCGTACGACCGGGAATCCCTATTGGGAATGAAGTGGCTAGGTATGTACGCCCTCCACCATTGCAGCCTATCATACTGTGAGTGGGAATTATCCCGAGGAAGGGGAAGGCAAATAGCCGGTGGTGCTGAACCCGGATTGTAAGGAAGAGTGACTTGCTCGGGCGGTGGCTCGGAACGCTGACAATGAACCACCGTTTGGGGAGTGCCCCAAAGCGGTGAAACAGAAAATAACCTAGACACCGCTGCGGGGTTCGGGTAGCAAACAACCCGTCCGTGGCCATACAAGCGGTGGTAAATCTGATAGAAGAGATTCATACTACCCGGGTTTTCCTCAGTTTGGCCTCTAAATGAATTAAGTGTATCTCCTGATAACCTACGTTCTAGTTGTACTCCCCTTCTCACACCCTCCTTCCTCTCTCTAGTCCCCCTCTCTCTCTCACAACCTCTTCCTACTCTATCCTGACGGTCTGATTTTACCTTTATCGCACCAATCTTAACACATCCAAAATCAAATTTACATGTACTCCAAAAACAAGGCAACGTCCATGTAATGTTCCCTTCCCATCGCCGGGACCGGTGCAATTGCTTCATGAGTCCTGCATTTTCCCTCAACCTGATGACCTTCCATGAGTCGATACCATGTCCTCGTATATGGGGGCAGCAAAGAACATCACCTCTGCATAAACAAAATGTCCTTGTAGTTTGGTTGGGGTTACAAATGTAGATAATATTTCCCTTTTCCATATCCGTCGCCGATGACACTCCAAGCGAGGTGAGGCCGAAGATCACACAGGTGGTGCGTAGCCACCCCATCATGCTCCACACCTGTAAAATAGCACTGGGGAAGGGAGGCAGGTTAGTAACCGACCTTTTTACAGTGGTGGAGGTGGACCCAATTTACAGTGATGGAGGTGGACCCAAGCACTCCGCCCCTCCACTTCAACTGCTGTGGGGGTGGTAAGGAGAACTTGGAAGGGCCCGTCCCATCGCAGCTCCGACCCCTTCCTAGTCCAATTTTTGACCATGACATAACTACCGGGCAGGACTGAAAGTGAGCTAGGTAATTGGGGCGGTGGCTGGTGAGCCGCGCAGACCTAGCCATGGAGCTCCTTGAGGACTTGAGTGAGGGCTAGAACATAGGTGGTCATCTCTTCAGTCATATGGTGAAACTGAACCAGTCTGGGAACATGCAGGCTCCAGGGAGTTCTAAGAGGCCTGCCATAAAGAATCTCGGCAGGAGAGAGCCAGGCCGGTACCGCAGGTGTAACTCGCAGCTGGAAGAGGGCAACGGGGAGCAACTTAAGCCATGTCAGTCCCGTGTCTGCTCTTAATTTAGCCAATTTAGTTTTAATGGTCTGATTGTGTCTCTCAACCAACCCGGCCGCCTGCGGTCTATACGCACAGTGTAACTGCTGGCGTATGCCCAACTGGGAGCAAAACTCCTCGTTAATTTGTCCAATAAAATGAGGCCTGTTATCAGAACTTAACTGAGCTGGTATACCGTACCGGGGAATGATTTCCCGCATCAGAACTTTAACCACAGTAGCAGCTTTATTATCGATAGTCGGATACGCCTCAACCCATCTGCTGAACACATCCACAATGACCAAAACATATTTATAACATTGACATCTTTCCAACTCAATGTAATCCATTTGGAGCATCTAAAAGGGACCACTGGGCAACGGGGTTTGCCCCATCCCACAAGGGATACCTTTGCCGGTGTTATATTGCTGACAGATTAAACACCGATTACTGATACCCTGGTCCAACCCCTGCATTTCAGGGTGCCACCAAGTGTCCAGCAACAAATCACTAGTCCCCCGAGCCCCACAATGAGTTGCAAAGTGTACACATTCGATGACCCATAAAGCCAGTACATCAGACATACAAGTCTGATGTGCTGGCGTGGTCCATAAAGAGGAAACAGAATCATATGTACAACCTAACCGTTTCCACATTTGTTTATCACTCTCAGGAGCATCCTCCTGTAACCTTATGACGTCTTGGATGGTTGGCATTGGCTTGTCAGAAGCAGACATATTTATAGTAGATCGTTTAGTCTGACTTAACATTTTAGGCACCATCACTTGCTGAATTTGCGCGGCTGTCCGCGCTGCACAATCTGCTTGTTCATTACCAATGTCAACTGGGGTCTTACCATTTGTGTGGGCAGCGCATTTAATGACGGAAATCTGCGCGGGTATAAGGAGGGCCTGTAGTAAGTCATTAACTAAACCCTGGGGTGATATTTCTGTGCCTGCCGAGGTAAGGAATCCCCTATTCTTCCAGAGTCATCCGAAGTCATGAACTACCCCGAAAGCGTATCGGGAGTCAGTGTAAATATTTACCCGACGATCTACCCCAAGTATACATGCACGGGTAAGGGCAAAAAGTTTGGCTTGTTGGGCTGAATAAGGGGACTGGAAAGCTGCCGCTTCTAAAATCAGACCATCCTGATCTACGATTGCATAACCGGACAATCTCCGGCCAGTGGGGCTTATTAATGCACTGCCATCAACATACATAATCATGTCAGGTTGTTCTAACGGAATATCACTCAAATCGTCCCTTATTGTGGTAGTTTCCTGAATCAAGGCTAAACAGTCGTGGCCAGGTGCGTCCTCATGGACAGGGGGACCGCTAAGAAAACAGGCTGTATTGATAGTGGTACTGTATTTAAATGTCAGACGTGGATTGTTCAAAAGGTATATCTCATACCTATTCTGACGAGCTGCGGTAAGATGCTGAGTCTGCAGTTGCCCCAATAGTGCGATTACCGAGTGGGAGCTATATACCGTAATATCCTGTTGGAGAGTTATATTGGCAGCAGCCTGCAAACTATTGTATATCGCTGCCAAGATCTGGGTGCAAACAGGGTGGCCCAACGCCACTGGATCAAGTTTGGAAGAGTAATATGCTACGGGCCGGTGCTTGTCCCCATGTTGCTGGGTGAGTACCGCTGTTGAACATCTTTCCAGAACAGTACAGTATATCTGGAACGGTCGGTCGTACAAGGGCCTCCCGAGGGCCGGTGCTTGTAACAAGGCCTGCTTCAGGCAACGGAAGGCTTCGAGTGCCTCGGTGGTGAGAGTAAAATTCCCCCCTTCACTAGTGTAAGGCGTCAGCAGCTTTGTATAGACAGCGATGTTTGGTATCCACTGCCGACAATAATTCACCATACCCAGCCAATGACGGACCTCTTTGGCTGTGGTAGGGGCGGGGAATTGGCATATTGGTTCAATCCTACTGGGTTCGAGACTTCTTTCTGTGGCTGTAAGTAAAACTCCTAAGAACTTAACCTTTCTCTGAGCCACCAAGACCTTTGATTGTGAAACAACATAACCCAACGAGGATAGGTGGTTCAATAATTGGATCACATCATCCCTATTACTGGGCTCGTCAGGACTTGCCACCAATATGTCATCTACATACTGCACTAGAGTGGAACCATGCTCCAATGTCAAGGCCTGGAGTTGGGTCTGCAGACACCTGGAGAAGAGCGTAGATGAGTTGACGAACCCCTGTGGCAGTCGCGTCCAGGTATACTGCTGTCCATTGTAAGTGAAGGCAAACAAATATTGGCTTTCAGTTGCAAGTGGGAGGGCAAAGAAGGCGTGTTGAAGGTCAAATATGGCGAAGACCCGGGCTTGAGCTGGAATTTGAGCCAGTATGTGGGCAGGGTTAGGGACAAGAGCATGTAACGGCTGTACGATGGCATTGATTGAACGTAAATCCTGTACTAATCGGTACTGGTCTGGTTTGGCTGGTTTAGGCACAGCAAGTATGGGGGTGTTACATTCTGATTGGCAAGGGACCAAAATACCCTGTTGCAACAGCTCTCGGATTAATTTGTCTATAGACGGGGCAGCTTGGGATTTCAGGGGGTATTGCCGAATGGAAGGCAGCTTTACATGGTCCTTAATCGTTACCTTAATAGGTGTAACATTTGTCTTTCCCACTTGTGATGGGTATTCCGCCCAGACCTGTGGATTGACATATTCCAAAACATCATGTCCCCGGTGATGCTGCAGTCGAGTGTTAATCGTTTCAGGGACCTCAAAATATTTTATGGCAGTGCCGTCTGGCGTGACTTGAAGTGCATACTCTGTTGAATCAGAATGATCCACTGCCCTCCTTACCATAGGCCCCAGATCCCTGGCATGGTACTGGTCGTGGACCTGACGTGTAATATGAGGGCTTACCGAAGCTGACTGTGGCCATAAATGTGGTGGTATTGTAACAAAATCGGCTGTAATTTCTTTTCCCGTGACTGTGGCTGTAACCTTGACTGGCCATTCGGTCCCAATTAATGGCCGGTATTTGTCCTCCAACTCCCTGTTTTGTCCAGTTCTGTCATAGGCCAGGGTAACGTGATGCAGTGAATGTTCAATGTCTAACGTCCACCACTGGGGGGTGATAGAAATATAGCACTGTTGTCTCATCCTCCATGATTTAACCGTTACCCCTTCGTCTCTGTACTCTAGCTGTAGCTGGAAGATACACAGTAAATCTCGGGCCAACAAGTTACAGTCCAATCCAGTAGTCACTACAAACTGATGATCTGCAGACTTATTCTCGTAAGTGACTGTCACAGGTTCAGAAATAGGATACTCACACACCTGTCCTTGGAACCCCGACAATTGCTGCGTGTGGTTGGATGATGGTAGTCGAAGTTCTGATTGCACAGAAGACATGGCTGCTCCAGTGTCAATTACAAATGAGTGATGTTGATCTCCTATCTGCAGAGAGATAATAGGTTCCCTGTCCGATTGGAGAGTCCTTATGACTAAATTAGCTAGTCAATCCTGTGTTGGGAAAGGGTTTGCCTGGGAGAAGTCAGTGTATCTCGCCTGTCCTCCCCTTGGTGGGTACCCCCTCCTTTGGGTCGGGTAGTCTCCTTCTGCTGCCTGTCTTCTAAAGGGGCATTCCTGATACCAGTGATCTGCAAGGCCGCAATTAAAACATGAATTGTTCCCTCTATATCTGCCCCGTCCTCTTCTCCCAGTAGACCAATGGCCCCTCAGAGGGGGCGGCGGTTGTAAAGCTGTTGGTGCATACGGTGGGCCATAAAGAGGAGCTGAGGGTCCATTTGGGTGGGTTTGATATCCTCCCCCTCGCTGATCCACCCACCCAAAGTCACAATATTGGGGTTCCAGCTGGTAAGCTACCATTTCTGCCGCTGGTTGGGGTCTCAGAAAATCCTTTTTCATTACATACTCAGTCTTAATCTTTGTAATTGAGCCTCCTTCCTGGCCTACACCCTCCTTCCAATAAAATCTGACTGCCCTGGCCATCCGAGAAGGGTCGTTCTCTGTCCAATTCATGTTATTACATTTCACAGCAGTAGCCACGGAAGGTGGTAGGCAATGCATTAACATAGCACAATATTGAGGGGAATTCTGACCATTTTGATATGGCAAGTCGCCTGACTGCCCACGGTAGATTTCATTAAAACGTTCCAGAAATTCCTCTGGCTCTTCAATTTTTTTTAGGTTTGAGGTCTAAGATAGCAGAAATATTTATGGGCTTTTGAAATGTGCTATTCAACGCATTCAGGATATGTGTCCGTCTATCATCGTCCAACGCATGGGCTTGCTGAAGTGCGGCGTGGCCAGCATAATTCAAGTGATTAAGATAATTGCGGTACTCTGCTGGGGTTAAAACCTGCTGGACTAGGACCCAGAGGTCCCAGCTTGATAAATTGAGATGGTAGTTCTCAGATAATCCACGAAAGCAGCAGGAGATTTTTTTTCTGTCTGGGATTGTAGCCATAATAGCCATCATCTCACTGGGTCTCCATGGGAAATAAACGTCGATCATGGGCTGGGCCCCCGCCGTCACGGCGTCAGGGTTTGGTATTTTCCTAATCGGCAACTGTCTCCAAGTCTCACCAGGGGGCACTCTAGCTATTTCCTCTGGCTCTTCCAAGACTTCAACATCCCTCCCTGTCACTAGAGGGAGCTCCTTCTCTTCAGAACCATCCCTTTCCTCTCCCTTTGTTCTCGGAGTTTGCTGTTCCCCCTTATCGGTCTGAAGGGATTTAGGTGGTATGCTTGATTGTTTCTGGATAGGATCAGGCCCTTCTCTCGCTGACCGAGATCGGGTCCTAGAGCTAACTGGGCTTGTGGAACAGAGCTCCTCTTCTCTCTTAGATAGTAAAGATGGTAAATTAGGACCCACGCTATCAACCAAAAGGGCTGGAGTGACTGGCATGATTTGAATCTGGGGAGCAGTGACTGGATATAAATTATTATATGCTGGTGGTTCTGGAATTAGTGCAGACTGTGCTACAGATGCAGTCGGAATCCTAGCCGACGTGGTCAAATTGTCCAATTCGTCATATTCTGTCAATTCAAGGCCAGCCATTGAACTACGTAGCCCATCTTTTGTTTGACCCGAGCCTTCCCTGTCTTTACTTGCGCATTTTTTGAATGCACACTCCTTTTTCAAGACCTGTAATGTTTTTTGGTTACCCCCTTCACTAATTGGAATTCCCATTTTAAGGGCATTGTCCTACCAACTTGATAACATGATCTTATCTCTTTCCTCTTGTCAATATTATCTCCATAATCCGATTAATTCTTTTGCTTTCATACTTTGACTCTTTTTCCAGATGTGTCCCTAAATTTTCTTAATGATTTCTAGGTCTTTGGTGCCCCCTAGTGGCCATTCATTACCCAATTTGTTCCTTAACGTTGCTGACATTTTCCTAAAATCTTTTGCTTTATCCGGATAAATATCGCATAATATTTGCAGTGGCATGCCTGGATCATTTGTGTTATCCAAGCAATTCCCCATAATCTCAACTAGTCCTCAAAACTGCATTTTTCGCCACTACAGTCCAAGGGTACAATTTTAGCTTAATCAACTATAGATTTAAAACACTCACACATGGAATTGTACCATCTTTTTTTTTAGATGTTGCATCAACCCAAAACCTAACCCAAAGCCGAATCAGAACTCACACATGGAATTGAACCATCTTTTAGATGTTGCATCAACTCAAAACCTAACCCAAAGCCCTTTGTCTGTGAACTAATAAAATCAGACCGGCCTATCTACATTACAGTAACTAATATCTCTAAAGCAATTATTTTATATCACATTCGTCATTCCCAGGTACATAACATATACCCTCGGATTAACTTCTTTGTGTGGGGAAAATGGTGCTTCCAGGATAGTAAGAGCGGAATACTCTGTAATCATGCAAGAGAAATATCACAAGCCATAGACGAGTATATTACTAACAAATGGAACGGGGAGGTCTCACCCTCCATGTTCTGGGAGGCACTGAAGGCTGTGATCAGGGGTGAAATTATTGCCTACAAAGCACAAAGAGATAGAGAAGAGAGGGTGGCTAAGCAACAGCTAGTCGACTCCATACTAGAAGGAAACTGGTGATACTCTGAGGCTCCTGTCTGTAGAGCTCCTGGTGGAGAGGATAAAGCTACAAATGGACTTTGACCTGCTCTCCACAAGGAAAGCAGTGCACCAACTCCTCCAGGCAAGAGGGGGACCTTGTATGAGCACAGAGTCAAAGCCAACCAACTGCTGGCTCAGCAGCTGGGGAAGCAGGCACCCACAAAGGAAATAGCCCAGATTAGAGACAACAAGGTCCAACTAGTAGCGGAGCCGGAAAAGGTCAACAACACATTCGAGCTTCTACTTTGGGCTGTACACCTCCGAGCCCCCGAAGGGGACTTGAGGATGAAGTAATTTCTCGATGGGCTGGACATGCCAGTTGTGGGGGAGGATAGGAAACGGGGGCTGGAAGCACCATTAGAACTGGGAGAAGTCATCAACTCCATGCACGTGCGGAAGGCGTCAGGACCTGATGGATTACCAGCAGATGTTTGCAAGAAATGCACATCAGCACTGCCCCTGCATTTGCAGATGTTCATGGGCTCGCTGGCGAGGGGCATCCTGCCTACTATGTTAGCACAAGTCTCAATCTCACTGATACCCAAGAAGGTCAAAGACCCAACCGTTCCAGAGCTATTGATGGACGACCAGGCAGGCTTTGTTAAGGGTAGACAGCTAACATCGAACATCAGGCACTTACTGAATGTGATTATGGCCCATCCAGGGAGAGAACACCAGAGGTGATCATCTCCTTGGGTGCAGAAAAGGTCTTTGACAGTGTCGAATGGAAGTACCTCAGAGGTACTGGAGTGATTCACGCCTGGGTGAAACTCTTGACTGCGCTCCCATGGCGAGCGGCGGACAAACACCACCAGCTCTAAATACTTCCAGCTGCACAGAAGCACGAGGCAGGGATGCCCGTTGTCCCCACTGCTGTTCGCCCTAGAGATCAAGCCACCAGCGATCGCGCTCATAGAATCATAGAATCTGCAGTGCAGAAGGAGGCCATTCGGCCCATCGAGTCTACACCGGTCCTTGGAAAGAGAACCCCATCTAAGCCCACACCTCCACCCCATCCCAGTAACCCCACCTAACCTTTTTTGGACACGAAGGGCAATTTATCATGGCCAATCCACCTAACCTGCACATCTTTGGACTGTGGGAGGAAACCAGAGCACCCGGAGGAAACCCACGCAGACACGGGGAGAAAATGCAGATTCCGCACAGACAGTGTCTCAAGCCAGGAATCGAACCTGGGACCCTGGAGCTGTGAAGCAACTATGCTAACTACTGTGCTAATGTGCGGCAAAGAATTGGAAGGGGATCTGGAGAGGAGAGAGAGATCACAGAGTCTTGCTCTGTGCAAATGACCTGCTTCTCTACATTGCAGACACACTAAGCAGCATGGAGAGAATCATGGTGCTCTTGAAAAGAGTTTGGAGATTTCTCGGGCTACAAACTCAACCTGAGGAGAAGTGAAATCTTGCCGGTGAACTCGTAAGTGAGAGGCCGAGCTGGAGGGACTGCCATTTAAACAAGACCAAATCGCCCTCAACTGGACATGGATCCACAAGTGGAACTTGGCCAGTCTGATGGAGGAAATTAAAAAGAACCTGCACAGGTGGGACACATACCCACTCTCCCTCACGGAGAGGGTACAGACGATCAAGACGAACATACTGCCTAGGTTCCTCTTCCTATTAAGATCCATACCGATCTATATCCCCCAGGCCTTTTTCAACTCAGTGGAAAAAATGATCATGGCATTTGTGGAAGGAGTAAAGAGATGGATAAAGGAGCCAGAAGCTGAATGGAGGAGAGTTCCTGCACAGGGGCATCCCTCTGGGCTCTGGTGACAGCAACACACCCATCCACATCAACTAAGCACTCAACGAGCCCAGTGGTAATAGTCACACTCCGGTTGTGGAACCAGCTAAGACAGCACTTCAAATGTCCAACCGAAATGTCCATCAAGACCCCCATCTGCAACCACACATTCGCGCCAGGCAAAATGGACGCCACATTCAAAAGATGGAGACAGGACGGGGGGGCACTGATAGTCAGAGACTTCTGTTTTTTAAAATGTTTTTATTCAGATATACATACAAACATCAAACACAACCAAAACCAAAAAGAGAACAAACAGGAAATCTTAGAACAAATAAATAACCAAAACCCCACCACCTCACCCTGTTGCCCTCCACCCACTCAGTCTCCTTTTTTAAGCCCAAAGTCTCTCTCTCTCTCTCCACACCGCCCCCCCCCCCCCCCTCCCCAACACTGACTTAACTACCCTGGAAGAAATGGATAAACGGTTTCCATCTCCGGGTAAACCCCTCCACAGACCTTCTCAAGGAGAACTTGATTTTTTCCAACCTAAGGAATTCAGTGAGGTCACTCACCCACACTCCCGGCCTTGGCGGCTGCGAGTCCCTCCATCCCTACTAAATTCATCTCCAGGCTACCAAAGAGGCAAAGGCCACAACTTCGGCATCTCTCACTCCTGGGTCTTCTGACACTCCAGAAATTGTCATTTCTGGACTTCGGACCACCTTCACCCTCAGCACCTCAGACATCACATCAGCGAACCCCTGCCAGAATCCCTTCAGCTTCGGACAGGCCCAAAATATGTCGACATGGTTCGCCGCCCACCCCTCGCACCGCCCACACCTATCCTCCACCCCCTCAAAAAACCTGCTCATTCTGGCCACCGTCAAATGTGCCCTGTGAACTACTTTAAATTGGATGGGGCTAAGCCTAGCGTACGAAGAGGATGCATTCACCCTTCTCAGAAACTCCTCCCATAACTCAGCCTCCAGCACACACCCCGACAGTCAGGGACTTCTACACAGACAACAGACTGACAACACGAAAGGAACTGACAGAGAAGTTCAAACTGACCGGGAGAAATAAATTTAGATACATGCAAATTAAAAACTTCCTACGTTGGGAAACAAAGACATACCTACAGGCGCCAAAACAATTGCTATTAGGGGACCTAGTGGACACGGACAATTTGGGGAGGGGGGGTACTGTGGGTGACTACTGGGAAAGGCACACTCTCCACTGGACGAGACAAGAGAAAAATGGGAGGAAGAGCTAGGGTTTGAAATAAGGTGGGGACTCTGGAGTGAAGCACCGCAGAGGGTCAACTCTGCGCAAGGCCAAGCCTAATGCAGATGAAAGTGGTACACAGAGTACACTTAACCAGAATGAGTAGGTTCTTCCCGGAGGTAGAGGACAAATGTGAATGGTGCCAGGTAGGCCCGGCCAACCACATCCACATGTACTGTACATGCCCCAGACTGGTCGCGTTCTGGACAGGGTTCTTCGAGGCGATGTCCAAGATTGTGGGGATGAGGGTGGAGCCATGTCCAAAAGTGGCAGTCTTTGGGATATTAGAACAGCCAGAAGTCTTTATGGGGAGGAGGACCAATGCCCTAGCCTTTGATTCCCTAATCGTCTGCCGGAGAATCCTGCTTGGCTGGCGATTGGCAGCACCACGCAAAGCTGCTGACTGGCTGGCCAACCTGTCGGAATTTCTCCAAATGGAGAAAAAAACCTCACCATCCGGGGTCAGGAGAGGGCTTCCACAAGATGTGGGGGCCATTCACCAACCTGTCCCAAGACCTGTTTGTAGCCAGCAGTCAATAGGGGAGGGGGGATCCACAGATACAAACAGAAAGTGGGGGGTAGAATAGGGAGGGAGGGAGAGAGGGAACAAGGAGACATAGAACCAACCACAGCCTACGTGGGGGAGAGAGAGTTTGAACCAAACGCTTATAAACAGGAACAATCAAATAAGATTTATACGAGGTAACATATGTAGCACTACACTACCCCGATAGGTTCAGGTTTGATGAAACAACGGACAAAGAAGACACACCAGATAGCAAGAAGGGGACTTGGGAAATAGAGGGAGTTGGGGTTAGGAGGCCAAGTCCAAGCTGGACACCTGTAAGAAAATGTGAATTGTAACCAATGTATATAAAGTCTGTACATGTTCATTCTTATCTTTGTTTTGTATAAAAAGAAAAACCCTAATTAAATCATTTTCAAAAAATAAGATAGGTGACTAATTGCTTGGTAAAAGAGGAATGGTTTAAGCAGAGTCTTAAATGAGGAATAAGGGGCGTCATTCTCCGACCCCCCAGAGGGTCGGAGAATGGCCGTTGGCCGCCGTAAATCCCGCCCCCGCCGAAGTCTCCGAAGGGAGAAAAGTCGGCGGGGCGTTAATGGCACCGCTGCCGCGGAGAAAGTCACGGGTCTGCGCAAGGCAGACGATTTTCGGCCTGCCGATATTCTCCCTTCCGGATGGGCCGAAGTCCCGTCGACGTGGTGACCGTTCACGTCGACGTGAATCAAACCTCCTTTTCATCGGCGTGACCCGGTGCTCTAGGCTCACGCCGACCAGCGTGGAGGTGAGTGGCGGCCTGGGGGGTTGGCTCTGGGCAGGAAATGGCGTGGCCGCAGTCTGATTGCGTGAGGAGAGGTGTGTCTCGGGTTGTGTGTGTGTGTGTGTGTGCGGCGGGGGGGGGGGGGGTGGTTAGAGTAGGCTGGGCTCCGGGGGAGTGCCGGGAGGGGGTCCGTGCCGGGGTGGAGGTTGGGGGGGGGGGGGGGTCCGTGCCGGGGTGGAGGTTGGGGGTTGGGGGGGGGGTCCGTGCTGGGGTGGAGGTTGGGGGGGGTCCGTGCTGGGGTGGAGGTTGGGGGGGGGGGTCCGTGCTGGAGTGGAGGTTGGGGGTTGGGGGGGGGGTCCGTGCTGGGGTGGAGGTTGGGGGAGGTCCGTGCTGGGGTGGAGGTTGGGGGGGGGGGGTCCGTGCCGGGGTGGAGGTTGTGGGGGGGGGGCGGTCCGTGCCGGGGTGGAGGTTGGGGGTTGGGGGGGGGTCTGTGCTGGGGTGGAGGTTGGGGGGGGTCCGTGCCGGGGTGGAGGTTGGGGGGGGGGGTCCGTGCTGGGGTGGAGGTTGGGGGTTGGGGGAGGGTCCGTGCTGGGGTGGAGGTTGGGGGTGGTCCGTGCCGGGGTGGAGGTTGGGGAGAGGTCCATGCCGAGGAGGGGGATGGGAGGGCAAGTGAGTTGGTCCACCTGGCCAGGTGCCAGCCTCCAACAGTTGGACCCATGCGGTCCATGCCACCTGGCTGGGGGGAGGAGGGGATATGGGCAATGATGACATGTCGTCGTTCCCCTCCCCCCCCACCAGGCCGTCATGTTTTCAGATCATCCAGCGATGTTGGCCGCCGTGGTGGCAGCCGCTCATGTCTATGTTGCCCTGGATGAGGAGGAGGAGGAGGAGGAGCGTGCCAAAGAGGCGGCGCAGGCTGCCGCAGAGGGGCAGGCGGCAGCCGCCCAGGCTGGAGGGACATCTGACCGACAGGACGAGGAGGGGGAGGAGGGCGACGCGGCCCCACGGCAACGGAGGCACCCGAGGGCGCCCCGTGTGTACCGGCCCCGGCAGTCATACCAGGACCTCACGGACCGGGAATGCAGGAGGAGACTCCGGATGAGCCGGGAAACCGTGGCACACATCTGCCACCTGCTGGCACACCTGTCACCGCGTGGCACTGGCGGGGGACACCCTCTCCCCGTGTCCGTCAAGGTTACGGTGGCCCTGAACTTTTATGCAACGGGGTCATTCCAGGCACCGAGTGGGGACCTGTCCGGCATATCGCAGACATCGGTGCATCGGTGCATCCGGGCAGTGACAGATGCCCTTTATGCCATGGCGCACCGCTACATCCGCTTCCCCGTGGACTGGGCCAGCCAAGATGCCCGGGCCGTGGGCTTCTCTGCCGTTGCCGGGTTCCCCATGGTCCAGGGCGCGATCGATGGGATGCACGTCGCCGTGCGGCCACCTGCAGATAACAGGGCCATGTTCACTAATAGGAAGGGGACCTATTCGATGAACGTACAGGTGGTCTGCGACCACCGCATGATGATCCTGCACGTCTGCGCCCGTCACCCAGGCAGTGTACACGACTCATTCGTGTTGTCGCGGTCATCCATCCCCGGCATGTACGAGGGACGCCATCCCCGGCTGAGGGGCTGGTTGCTGGGCGACAGGGGCTACCCATTGTGATCGTGGCTGATGACGCCTATACGGAGGCCACGCAATGAGGCGGAGAACCGCTACAATGATGCCCATGTAGCGACAAGGGGAGTGATCGAGAGGTGCTTTGGCGTGCTGAAGATGCGTTTCAGGTGCCTGGACCTCTCTGGGGGCGCCCTCCAGTATCGGTCAGATAGGGTCGGCCGCATCATTGTGGTGTGCTGCGTCCTGCACAACATAGCCCAGCAGAGGGGCGATGTGCCGCAGGCAGAGGAGGGCGGAGTGGAGGAGCAGCAGGAAGAGGCCCAGTCCTCCCCAGATGAGGGGGATGGGGGCAATGGTCAGGGCAGACGGGGTAGACACAGGCGGGTGGCTGTCCACCGTTACCGGCTGGCCCAGCGGGCACGGGACAGACTGATAAACGCCCGCTTCACTGACTAGATGGGCGTGGGAATCGGGTAGTATGGCCACAGACCGCACACCATGGCAACAGCCGACCACCCACACCCCCACCCATCCACCCACCCAGCACCCTCACCCCCCTCCCCAACCCCACCCACCCCACCCGCATGCACACCACCCCCCCCCGCCCCCCCCATTGCCGATCCACCTGCGGCACAACGGGCCGGGCTCACACAGTTGCGGGTGGACGCGTGTCTATCGCAGGCCATGGAGGATGATGACAACCCGCCCTGCGATGAGCTCCTGGCTCTACATCGTTGGACTATGTCTGACCCATGGCCACAGTACCACCATCCACCCAGACCATCCCTGCATGCGGCTGTGACACTGCAGCGCACGGTCCCGTCCTCTGCCCGGGGGATGTTGATGGCAGCCCAGGGGGAAGGGGGCAGACTCACCTGGGGCTGAGGTAAGACCACCCCTCACACACACACTTGCGCTCAACGTACATGACACCCCCGCACACTTTGGACAGAGCACAAAGGCAGCTTCTGTAGGTGTAACATTGACTTTAATAACCAAAGGAGTTCATGCACGTGCCCTAGCCCCTAAAACTCATCTGTGCCCTGCACCCGTGCCAACTTACTCAGTGTCTAATTGTTTGGCCTTACGGGCCCTTTGACTACGTCTACGTGGTTCCCCAGACGGTACAGCAGAACTGGAGGTGGACTCCTGTGATTCCTGCCCTCTGACACTGGATCCCTTTGGCGGCCGTTTCCTGGGGCGTCCTGGCCTAGATGGGCCAGGCTGCGGCCCGGGCGACTGGGATGGTGAGCTGCCAGCCTGTCCTGCCCGTTGCCCACCCGATGCACCTGGGACGGAAGGGGGGGAGTCCGAGGTGTCGCGGTGTACCGGGACCTCCCCTACAGAGGGAGCCGGGACGGACCACACCACCTCCTTCTCCCTCGGGGTGCCCGATGGCCCCCAGGCCTCTACATGGGTGGGGGATGCGAACGGACTGGCCATCCGATGCCCCCCCGACATCTGGCGCTGCCAGTCCTGGAGGCCCGTGCTGGTATCGACAGGGGTCTGCAGGTTTGCAGCCATGGAGCCCAGGGTGTTGGCAAACCCTGTGACAGTGCGACGCCGGCTCGCACATGGCCACTGGCGCCGATGCCCTCAGCGATGGCCTGCAGAGACTGGGCCATGGCCTGCTGAGACTGGGCCATGGCCTGCTGAGACTGGGCCATGGCCTGCAGAGACTGGGCTATGGCGTTGAGCGCCTCTGCCATCTGGCGCTGGCTCATGGCCTCCTGTGAGAGGGCAGCCATTTCCTGGGCCACAGACGCCGCCTGCACGGAAGGCCCCAGGCCTCGCAAACCGTTCCCCATGTCTGACACCGTCGCACCCATTGCCTCCACCGCAGACGCCACCCGTGCGGTGTCGGCCTGGGTGGCACGCATGACCGGCACCACTCCCAGCTTCTGGACGCGGGTGGACTCCTCCACCTGTGACCGCAGCCGCCGCAAGCCGCCCGTCACCCTCTTCGCTCATCTCCGGGTCGGTGGTTGCATCGGATCTATGTGTGGGTGTGGTAACTGCAGGAACCCGGGATCCATCTGGGCGGCAGATGTTCGCTTGGCCTGGGCTGCCCTCCGACCGCCCGGTCCCTCTGCTGCTCCTACCTCCACCTGCTGTACCGGGACGGCTGTGTTGTGCGCACCAGTGAGTGTACCAGACGCCTCATCACTAAAGTGCCCAACCGTGGTGAGTGTTTCTGCGATGGTGGAGGGTGTTGGTGACAGCAGTGGCGTTGTGTCGTGCTCTTAGTCCCACTCTGAGTCCATGGCACTTTGGAATGGGGGTTCGTCTCCACCCATCCACTCTGACTCACTGTCCGGTATTTCGTCTTCCTGGGTAGTGCTGTCCCGGGTAGGGGTGTCCTGGGTAGTGCTGTCCTGGGTAGTGGTGTCCTGGGTAGTGGTGTCCTGGGTAGTGGTGTCCTGGGTAGTGGTGTCCTGGCTCGGATGTGACGGGGGCCTGTGGCTGCCCCCCTCATCGCTGGGTGGTCGCTCCCGCACGTGACGGGGGTGTCGTCTCCCTGTTGCTCCAGGTCTCTCCGTCTCCCGTGGTGTGCGAGGGGCATCCTGCGGGCGTCGCATGCTGGAGGGTGCGGGTCTCTCCGTCTCCCGTGGTCTCCGAGGGACATCCTGCGGGCGTCGCATGTTGGAGGGTGCGGGTCTCTCCGTCTCCTGTGGTCTCCGAGGGGCATCCTGCGGGCGTCGCATGCTGGAAGGTGCGGGTCTCTCCGTCTCCCGTGGTCTCCGAGGGGCATCCTGCGGGCGTCGCATGCTGGAGGGTCCGGGTCTCTCCGTCTCCTGTGGTCTCCGAGGGGCATCCTGCGGGCGTCGCATGCTGGAGGGTGCGGATCTCTCCGTCTCCTGTGGTCTCCGAGGGGCATCCTGCGGGCGGTCTGCATCTGCGGGGATGGGTGCCTGGACGTTTGGTCCTGCGATACACAATGAAGCATGCATGGTTAGACATCAGGCAGTGATCAGGTGATACGGGGGAGGGGGATATAGGGGAGGGGGGATATGGGGACGGGCTGTCGGTGGCTCACTCGCTAGTACGCCCCCGACCTCTGCATCAGCAACCTCCCGGTCCTCAGGTCCGCCAGCCAGTTCCAGGGCCCTTTCCTCGTGTACGGTCAGTGGCCTCTCATCAGCGGGCCCTCCTCCAGTCCTCACATGCTCCCTATTGTTGTGCGCGCGCTTCTCCTGTGGGGGTGGGGGGTGGGGGGGGGGTGGTGGCAGGGGTAAAAGGCAACACTGTTAGGCAGGTATATGAATGCACGCCATCGGTTGCGCGTGCATTGCAGAGGTTAAGGTTAGGGCTGGATTCACTTGGGGATATGTGGGATATGGGGGAGGGGGGGATATGGAGGATATGGGGGAGGGGGGATATGGGGAGGGGGGATATGGGGGAGGGGGGATATGGGGGAGGGGGGATATGGGGGAGGGGGGATATGGGGGATATGGGGGAGGGGGGATATGGGGGAGGGGGGATATGGGGGAGGGGGGATATGGGGGAGGGGGATATGGAGGAGGGGGGATATGGGGGAGGGGGGATATGGGGAGGGGGGATATGGGGGAGGCTCACCCTGCCTGCTCTGACGAGGTCGTTCACCTTCTTGTGGCACTGGGTGCCTGTCCGTGGTGTCAGGGCCACAGCGGTGACGGCCTCTGCCACTTCCCTCCACAGACGCCGGCTGTGGCGTGGGGCAACTCTGCGGCCGTGCCCGGGATACAGGGCGTCCCTCCTCTGCTCCACCGCGTCCAGGAGCGCCTCCACATCCCGTGACTCGAACCTCGGGGCTGAGCGACGGCCAGCCATCCAGTCGGGTGTTGCGGTCGGGTGTTCCGGTCGGGTGGGGGGGAGCAGCGCGGCCTTATGAGCCGTCACGCGTATGACGCTGCACGGCGTGAACCACTGCGCAAGCGCGGATCCCGTTACGTCGCTGCTAGCCCATTTCGGGCCGGAGACTATCGACCCATTTTTCCGACGTGACGCAAGTCGGATTTGCGCCGTTTTTTGCGCCGATCGGCGGACTTTCCGCCGATAACGGAGAATTTTGCCCAAGGTGTCAGCCTCCAATGCCAGGGTGAAGGAATTATCAATGGTTCATGGATTTCTTGGATGGTCAAGTGTTATGTCGGGTCTTTGTCTTTCTTAAGAGACAGGTAAATGAGGCTTCAGTGAGGGTTGGAGGCAGTGACCACTTAGATAATGAATCATTAGACATGCCCAATAACAATGGCACAAGCTGTACCAAGAACGTTTTGTAAAGTTTAATTGAAAAGCCATCTGGACCAGGGACCTTGCCAGACTGCTTCCACCCAACATATTTTAAAATCTCATCTGGGCATAGCAGAGAGTCCAGCTCAGATCCACCTCCACCATTGGGATGGGTAGACTGTCCAGAAAGCCAGACATGACTGATTTATCTGCAGGGGGCTTCGATCTATAAAGATCGCGGCAAAAGGATTTTAAAACTGCATTGACCTCGGGAGGGGCAGAAACAAATTGCTGTCCGAATTAAGTATCTGAGTAATCTTCTGGGAGGCTGTCTGCCTTTTTGAGTTGGGTGAGCCAGAAGATGACTGGTCTTCCCCCTGTACTCAGAGAACCTGCCCTAGGCGGCACGGTAGCACAGTGGCTAGCACTGTTGCTTCACAGCGCCAGGATTCCAGCTTCGATTCCCGGCTTGGGTCACTGTCTGTGTGGAGTCTGCATGTCCTTCCCGTATCTGCGTGGGTTTCCTCCGGGTGCTCCAGTTTCCTCCCACAAGTCCTAAAAGACATGCTTGTTAGATGAATTGGACATTCTGAATTCTCCCTCTGTGTACCCGACAGGCGTCGGAATGTGGCTTTTTACAGTAACTTAATTGCAGTGTTGATATAAGCCTACTTGTGAAAATAAAGATTATTATATCATATTATATTAGAGCACTGTAACTGGCATACCGTCGTGCCAGTAGACAATATCTCAAACTAGGTCTGTAGATTTTTTTCCTATTTGCCAATAGCTCTGGAGTAGAATCAAGCAATAACTGGTGATACACCTCTAGAATGGAATCCATCAGCCTCTGCTACTCCAACCTAGCTGGCTTCAACACATACGCCTTGTAAGAGTTAACTTCCGCCTTGAGGATTGCCTTAAGAGCCTCCCACAGTGTGCAAGGTGAAATTGAATCAGACCTATTCAATTTTATATAATCATCTATGGCCACTGGGTGGGGCCAGACTCTAGTAACAAAAGGGCAGAGCATGGTCCAAAATAACAATTGCTGAGCACTCAGCTATTCCCATCGGAGGGAGGAGAACCTATCCAAAACAAAGAAACCAATCCGGGAATATGCTTGGTGGACATGTGAAAAAATTGAGAAGTCGCGATTGTTCGCGGGCAGAAAGCGGCAAGAATCACCCCCCCTCCAACCTACCATTAAAGAAGACAGAACGCTGGCCATTCCTGATGGAATCAGGGACTTAGTCTTGGAGCGATCCAATCTAGGGTCCAAAACGCAATTAAGGTCCCCACCTGAAATGTATTGAAATGAGTCGAGATTAGGGAGGGAGGCCAGCGGGTAACTAATAAAATTTGTATCATCCCAGTTGGGAGTGTAAATGTTGACCATAACAACTCGGGTGCTCAACAAGGAATAAAACAATAGCGTATCGACCATTAAGGTCGGCTATACCCCTGGCCCTCACATCAAACCCAGAATGCAAAATCTGCACCATCCACCCCTTGCTCAGCTTGGTCTAGCCCCTGACACACAACTGGGTCTCCTGCAACAAAAGCAACATCGGATTTTAAACACTTGAGATGGGCAAATGCCCTCGACTTCTTCACGGGGCCATTCAAACCCCTAACGTTCCAAGTGACCAAACGAATTGGAGATCTATCCCCCCCCCAATCCAAAATCAGCCATTCGCACCAAGCCAGATTAAGAAGGGACATTGAAAAGGTCAAGCAAAACGATCCACCCAAGATGGCCACCAAACCAAGTCAAAAGACTGGACAAAGGAAAACCAACAGACACCATCAGTAAACTACAACCTCCCCCCAACAACACCATCACCATTGAATGTGATCACACCCAAAAGCAAACAAGAGTGAGGAAAACATCCTGCCTACAACTAAAACTTACATTTGACAAAATCAAACAAAACAAAAACTCTACGCTCATTTTTCTAAAAAACCCTCCATAATGAGCTGCAGAAACCACTCCTGTTAACTAACTAACCCCCAAAGTTAGCAAGGAGACTCCCACTAGAGAAAAGGAAAAATAAATAAATTAAAAACTACCAAAACTCCATTTAACTTGTGTGCCAGTAAATGCAAAGCCATCCAACAACTTTTCTTTTTTCTCTAAAAAATAAAGAAACCATGTAGTAATATAAAGGACAAAAAAACAATAAAAACAAGTTTAAAAAAAACCAAGAACAATAATATAAGCAATACAACATGCCCACTGACAGAGCCATAAAAAACATTACACCACACACAACTTATACCTTTTAACAAAAGTGTCCGCGTCCCCCGACATTTTGAAACAATAGTGTCTTTCCTCGAATGTTACTCTAAGATTGGCTAAATACACCATCCCGAACCTGACTCCACTTTTATACAGGCAGCCTTCAGTCCGTTGAACATGGCTCTTTTTTTTGCCAACGTCATGCCCATGTCCTGATACAACCTAATGGAATGGCCTTCCCACTTGAAATCGCGGTGCTCTTACTATTTGCAGAACCCTCTCTTTTTCCTTATAACTGTGAAATCTCACAATCACTGCACGCGGTGGGATCTTCAGATTGAGGCTTCGGCTGAAGTAAGCAATGGGCCCGGTCCAGTTCAGGTGGGGATTGTCATGATATGCAGACATGCAGATGATGATATACAGACAGGCAGCTAATGAACACAGAGAACAGGACATGACCAATGAGCAGGCAGGACACTCAGGGATGGTATCTCACTATAAAAGGCACAAGGCGCTCACACTCCGCCTCTTTCCACTGATGAACATCTACAGAGTGAGTCAGGGTGTATGTACAGTATCACACCTCCAGCACGTGGCTAAGAGCTAGTCTGGTTCAGTCAGACAGAGTAACCACACTTAGGTTAGCAGAGAGTCGAACTCATAGAGAACTGTGCTAACTGTGCTACTGGTTCAATAAATCAGATTGAACTAACTTCAAGGTCTGGAGTATCTTTTGGTTAAAGCTGCATCCAGTTGCAGCCTGTGTTATCCTAGAGTACATAACAAGACAGGGATGTGATTCTACCCTCACCTACCATCTTGAATAACGTGTCCGAGATGTATTTCCTCGGGGTATGGCCCTTAGTCCCCTCCGGCAACCCCACAATCCGAATGTTCTGCCTCCTGGACCTGCTTTCCAGGTCATTCAGTTTAACTCTCAGTGATTTATTCGTATCTGCTATCGAAGTCAGATCAGACTCCAGCACGGCAATCCGATCACTGTGGGCCGATAAAGACATCTCCATTCCCTTGATCGTGGCTGCCTGGACTTCGGTCTCGTTAGTTTTTCCCAGAGCCGCATCGATTGATCTTCTGAGCTCCTCTGACACGATTTGTCGGTGCTTCTCAAACTGTATCGCCAAGGTATTGATCAGAACCACGACCATTAGTGGAGAGGTCGGAGATAAAGAATACGACTTGGCCATCTTACTTGCCGTTGAGCTCCAAGAAGCTTCAGATTCAGTTTACAAGTTTCTTCTTGAAGATTTCTTATCCTTGTTTTTCTGGGCATTTCCGTAAAGAGGGAATTCTACCCCAATAACTAACATAAGTTTCCAAGGCATAAACAACCCGTAGCACCAATAAAAAGGGAGGGAGCTACCTCGTGCACGTTCATTACGCCATCAGAAGTCAACCGTCATGCATTTAAAATAATACAGCCTATGCAGAAATCACTGCAAAAGTCCAAATGCAAATAAGAACAAAATGAGTAAACTTAACCAATTGTTGATTAAAGACTGCTGCCATTAGAACTTGATGGGAAGGACAGACATATCTGTGTGAAGACAGGCTTTGAAAAAGTTCAAAAACTGTTAAAAGTAGATGTTATAACCTGCCTGCTTACCATTGGCTGGGGACTAATGACAATCCCACAATCCTGTGGGAGCATGAGCTTCCCCAATGAGGGGGGCGGAGAAACCATTAGTAAACTCCATGTATAAATAAAGCTGGCCAGTTTGGAACCAGCAGGAAGGAGTGTGCAGCAAGGGATGTTGCTGCTGCTACTATATATATATGTTATTGTAAATAAATGTTATTACTTTGTATCCTTAAAACTCGTGCCGAATTCTTCGTGGCCCTCGCAAAACTGGCGACGAGGGTTAAAGTGAATAGCTGTCTACACTGCAGAAACCACCTCCCTGGATTTTTGTTGGATACAGGTTGGAAGTTGTTTTCTATTATACCATGCCTCTGTATGGACGTTTGGATGTCTTTGATGCTGCGCTGGAAAGCTGGAACCAGTACGCACAACGGATGCGTTACTATTTCCGGGCAAACAATATCACCGAAAACGAGCGCCAGGTGGTCATATTGCTCACCGCCTGCGGCCCGCATATGATTGGGGTGATAAGGAGCCTTACGTACCCAGCTGCTCCAGACACCAAAACGTTTGATGAACTTGTGAATTTAGTGGGGCAACATTTTAACCCAACCCCATCCACGATAGTCCAGCGTTACTGGTTTAATACTGCTGAGAGGACCCCAGGAGAATCCCTTGCCGACTTTCTATCCAGGCTACGCAGGATTGCGGAGTACTTTGACTATGGTGAGGCCTTGTAAGAAATGTTACGCGACTGTTTAGTTTGCGGTATTAACAATGCGGCCACCCAGAGAAAGTTGTTAGCTGAGCCAACATTGACTTTTCAACAGGCCATTCAAATAGTATTGTCCCGAGAGAGCGCAGAACGAGGAGTGCAGGAGCTACAGGGAATGGAGGTGCATGCCTTGGGGCGCAACCCCTTCCGTCCGAAAACGTCCCTCCGCACTCCTGCGGTACCTTGGGCGAGGTGACGTCTGGATCGACGGCAGTGGCCATCGGACATTCCTCCCCGAAGGGAGCCTTCTCCAGAACCAATGGATGAGGAGCCATATCCGTGTCAGACTTGTAGGCGCCGACCCCGTCGCGGACTCCGGTCCTGGGGGCGCCAGAGGCGCCGTCGTTCCGACCGAAACTGGGACCAGCCCAGGGGCCGTACCTTCCATGTGGATGAACCTGCGGCAACTACTTATGAGGACGTGAAGACGGAGGACGACTGCCTGCAGCTGCATTGTGTGGCAGCTCCCCGTGTGGCCCCCATTAAGGTGACAGTACGGATCAATGGTCACCCGCTTGAGATGGAGTTGGACACTGGCGCAGCGGTCTCCGTGATCGCCCAGAGGACATTCGACTGCATCAAGCAGGGTATACAGACTCTTACATTAACAAACTCACAGGCCAGGTTGGCCACCTACACGGGAGAACCACTGGACATTGCAGGAACTACAATGCCCCCTGTTGTTTATGGACGCC
This sequence comes from Scyliorhinus torazame, assembly GCF_047496885.1. NCBI lineage: Eukaryota > Metazoa > Chordata > Chondrichthyes > Carcharhiniformes > Scyliorhinidae > Scyliorhinus > Scyliorhinus torazame. Next base: position 149,877,800 of record NC_092707.1, on the reverse strand, counting down.
AGGAGGGGCGCTTCCCACTTATCGTGGTGCGCGGCCATGGGCCCAGCCTGTTGGGTCGGGACTGGTTGCGCCATTTGCGGTTGCAATGGCAGCACATCCTCCAAACAGTTTCTGGAGGGTTGACTGAGGTGCTAGGACGATACCCAGATGTATTCCAGCCCGGTTTGGGGAAAATAAAAGAGGCCGTAGCCCGTATCCAAGTCAAACCAGGAGCCACGCCGCGCTATTTCCAGGCGCGCCCAGTGCCTTACGCCTTGCTCGAGAAGGTAGAAGGGGAGCTCACTCGTTTGGAGAGTTTGGGTATTATCAGGCCCGTCTGTTCCGCTGACTGGGCAGCACCAATTGTACCTGTAATGAAGCCAGATGCCACAGTTCGCTTGTGCGGCGACTATAAACTTACAGTGACTACGGTTTCCCGACTCGACCGATATCCAATGCCTCACATCGAGGATCTCTACGCGAAGCTTGCAGGCGGACTCTCGTTCACAAAATTAGATATGAGTCACGCCTACCTACAGTTGGAGCTGGACCCTGCTTCCCGACCATATGTAACGATAACTACACACCGGGGCCTGTATGAATATACACGGTTGCCCTTTGGAGTATCCTCTGCCTGCGCTATTTTTCAACGTGTTATGGAGGGCATTTTGAGAGGTTTACCTCGTGTCGCTGTCTACTTGGATGACGTTTTGATTACAGGGACGTCGGAGCAGGAACATTTGGAAAATCTGGAGGCTGTCCTTTGACGCTTTTCGGAGGCTGGAGTCCGTTTACGTCGCACAAAGTGCGTATTTCAGGCAAAGGAAGTAGTCTACCTAGGTTATCGGGTGGACCGCGAAGGTTTGCACCCCGTCGCAGAGAAGGTGCGCGCGATTCAACATGCCCCCGCCCCGGCTGACACTTCGCATCTTCGTTCTTTTCTCGGTCTCGTAAACTATTACGGGAAGTTCCTCCCCAATCTGGCAACTACGCTGGCCCCGTTGCACCTTCTGCTAAAGAAAAATCACACCTGGGTTTGGGGTCAGCTGCAAGAAACCGCTTTCCGGCGGGTAAAGCAACAATTGTCGTCGTCCCGGTTACTATCCCACTATGATCCTGGAAAGCCTTTGCTCGTCACATGTGATGCATCCCCGTATGGTATTGGGGCCGTCCTGTCCCACAAAATGGAGAACGGGGCCGAGCGGCCGATAGCTTTCGCCTCCCGCACATTGACTGCAGCGGAGAAAAAGTACACGCAGATCGAGAAGGAGGGCCTGGCAGTGGTTTTTGCGGTGAAACGCTTCCACCAGTCCGTGTATGGCCGCCATTTCACTATCGTGACTGATCATAAGCCTCTGCTGGGACTTTTCAGAGAGGATAAGCCAATACCGCCCATTGCTTCCGCACGGATCCAGCGCTGGGCTTTGTTGCTTGCTGCATACGAGTATTCTCTGGAGCACAAACCAGGAACGCAGATAGCGAATGCCGACGCACTGAGCCGATTGCCTTTATCGACCGGCCCCATGTCGACCCCCACGACCGGTGAGGTGGTTGCAAAATTTTTAATTTCCTAAATTTTATGGACACCTTGCCTCTCACGGTATCACAGATCCGTGAGTGGACCCAGACGGAGCCAGTCCTGTCAAAGGTTCGGCACATAGTCCTGTATGGTGGGCAGCATAGACAGCTCCCAGGCGAGTTGCGGGCATTTTCCTCCAAGCTTTCAGAATTCAGCATGGAAGACGGCATCCTCTTGTGCGGGACGCGTGTGATTGTCCCGGAAAAAGGACAGGAGCTGATACGAAGAGACTTGCACAATGGGCATCCAGGTGTGACCAAAATGAAAATGTTGGCCCGGAGTTATGTCTGGTGGCCAGGCCTCAACACCGACATTGAGAAGGTGGCCCAAAACTGCTCCATTTGCCAGGAGCATCAGAAGCTTCCGCCGGCCGCGCCCCTACATCACTGGGAATGGCCAGGGCGGCCTTGGGCGCGCTTGCATGCGGATTTCGTAGGCCCTTTTCACAAGACTGGCTCGCTTGTTGTTTTCGTATAGGACCACCCCCCATGCGGTGACTGGGGTAGCTCCCGCAGAACTCCTAATGGGCCGGAGACTTTGCACCCGCCTTAGTATGGTTTTCCCAGACATTGGCGCAAAAGTACACCGCACACAAGAACGGCAGGGATAGGGTTTTTCTCGGCATCGGTCGATTCGGCAGTTTGTGCCCGGTGACCCAGTGTTCGTTCGGAATTTTGCTGGTGGTGCCCAGTGGGTTCCTGGCGTAATCTTTCGCCAACCGGGCCCTATATCTTACCAGGTGCAAGCCCAGGGTCGTCTCCAGCGCAAACATGTAGACCACGTTCGGTCCAGAAGACTATCCCTTCCAAAGATTCCCCGCCCCCGGAGCTCATTGCTACAGCCACAGAGACCAGAAACAATGGAAGGTAGTCCTCACAATCTTCCTCTGGTGCCTCACTCAAAGCCTGCACAGGTCATTACAGAACCGCACGGAGATAAAGACGAGATGACAGAGGCAGCAGACTCTGACTCCGAGATGGAGACACAGGACGCATCAGAGGGGGAATCCTCGGCCCACGGGCCGTGGATGTACAACCGTTACACTGTTCATCACGGACGCGCCGTTCTCCGTCCCCTTACTCGCCGCCCGATCCAGCGCCTCGTGCAAATGGTGCCGGCCTGCAGCAAAACGAGTCCGACGCCCTCCTTCTCCAGGGTCTTCGGTGGATTCCTTGGACTTTGGGGGGGGGGAGGGATGTTATAACCTGCCTGCTTACCATTGGCTGGGGACTAATGACAATCCCACAATCCTGTGGGAGTACGAGCTTCCCCAATGAGGGGGGCGGAGAAACCATTAGTAAACTCCATGTATAAATAAAGCTGGCCAGTTTGGAACCAGCAGGAAGGAGTGTGCAGCAAGGGAAGTTGCTGCTGTTATATATATATATATGTTATTGTAAATAAATGTAATTACTTTGTATCCTTAAAACTCGTGCTGGATTCTTCGTGGCCCTCACAAAAGTAACCTTCACATAACATAGTTTGGAGTAAGTAAGCTAGAAGGGTGAAGTTGCACAAGTTCTAAAGAAGTTGAGTGACGTACAGAAAAATGCCAAATGTCTACTGTTAGTGCTTAGCATTGGTGGTGATCAGACAAATCAGATCTCCTCCTAAATTTTTGGTATGCCGCAACCAGCAGAAAAACATGAAGTCATAGAGTTTACGGCAGGGAAAGAGTCTCTTCAGCCCATTGTACTGGTACTGGGTCCCTTGGCTGTTAGTAGGGTCCCCAATGGAAACAGGCTTCCAGTCACAAAAACAACCTTCAACCCCCTCTTCCTCCTACTACGAAGCCAGTTTGTGATCCAATTTGCGATGGATCCCATGGGCACTTACCTTCTTAATTAGTCTCCCACGCGGAACCTTGTCAAAAACCTTACTGAAGTCCATGTAGACCAAATCAACACAAAAAGACATTGGACGGGATTCTTTGTTCTTGCGACTAAGTGCAGTATTGAGCAGCTCCGGTACTACCTTTCCCGCTGGCCAGAATGGCTGGATCCCATGCCAGAGTCTGTGCTTGGAACAGAATTAATTACACACAGGCAAGTTCCCCTCTGAATCTGCTGGCGGGCCGGCAGCTGATTCGTTCTCCCGCTGACAGCTGGCAGGCTCAAAGGTCCCAGCACCTTATTTAAATACCAGTCCAGCACACTCATATCACTCTCCAGCCCACCCCTATTCTCCAGACTGCAGGATGTCAGTAATCCAAAGAAAAAAGATTCAACACCTCAAGAAGAAATCTGTTTCTTGATTCAACCCAAGCCCATTACCTGCGAGGCACCCATGCCCCACTTGGATCTCCATCTGTTCCCGCACCTAGTGGTGCACAAGGCAGACATTAACCTGTCTCCATAGCTAGTGTGTCCTCGAACAGGTCGCTAGCCTATTGCCAGAGGCTTGTAGCTTGAGGGGGTGCCACTCCATACCAAGCATGGCTGCCCAGCAGTCTATCCCATTCCTGCCACTGGCATGTGTTGGAAGAATTTTGCTGGGTTTCTTTTATTCATTTACCTGATGTGGATGTCACTGGCTAGGCCAGTATCTACTGTCTATCCCTTGTTGCTCTAGAGAGTTTGGCCACATTATGAATACACCTCCCTTAGCCATCAGGTCCTGGGGTGGGACTCAATCCTGGAGCTTCTGATTCAGAGGCAGGGACACTACCCAGTGTGGCACACGACCTCCATTCTCAACAGCGGGGTGTTTTATTGGAGATACCTAATTTCAATGATATAATGAACAAAGTAGGTGAGCGGGATTCTCCGTCGGCTGATGGCAAAAATCAGGAAAGGCGATTGGGCGGAGAATGACTTCAGACGCCAAAATCGCGGCAAGTGCCGGTTTGACGCCAAATCGGGATTCTCGGTCACCCCAAAAATGGCGTACATGTGACGCCTGCAGCGCAGAGTTCAAACGGCGTTAGCACCTCATTAGTGGGCCCAGCTGCGATTTTCCACCCCCAATGGGCCAAGTTTCCGACGTGTGCTCTCAAAAATTGTGAACCTGGCGTGGTGGCTGCTGACAGAGAGAGGAGGTAGGACACGGAGACAAGCGACTGCGGGCTCGGACACTGGCCTTGCTGGCTGGGTGTGGGGGGAAAGCAGGCCTGGCAGCCGGGGTGACCCCCCAATGGAACTGGGGCGTTCCCGGGCATGGACCGCCAATACGGTGGCCATCTTGCTGCACACCCACCGACTACCCACCTTTGCCCCTGGTTCTGCACAGTGGCACCAGCTGTATGGGTGTCCCCACCCCACTGCTCCAAACTCCCCATCCAACCGGCCGCCCGCATCGTGGTGACTGCTGCATCCTTCACAACATCACACAGCAGAGGGGCAACATGCTGGAGCAGGATGAGGTGAAAGGGCAGGCCTCGTCCGACGAAGACGATGCGGGGGAGGGGGAGGGTGGGCAGTACATGGGGCCTGAGCAGGAAGGGGAGGCCGCACGACATGTGCCGCAGGGCCAACGAGCACAGGATGCTCTGATCACCTCCAGGTTCACCGACTAGAAGGGGTGGGGGGGTGGTCAGGGGCAGGAACACCACAACTCAAACCCACACATCCTCACTTCCCTCCCCCCATCTGCACCCGCTCCGTGATATACCTGCAGCACTACGGGGTGATGGGGTGGGGGCCCTGGGTTGGCAGTAACAGTGGTTCTGGTCCCTGGGATGGAGGGTGATGACAACCCACTCTGCGCTGAGCTCTGAAACTCCGCATTGTGTGACAATGTCTGACTCCTGCTCACAGTAGCACTTTCCACCTGGGTGATCCCTGCATGGGGGCTGGCCATTCCATCACACAGTCACACCGAGTTCCTGGGGGGCCCGGTCAGGTCGGCATCTTCTGGGGTAACTGGACCCGGCCACTGCTCGGGTGTCCCAGGTGGCACGGTGTCACCCTGTTCTGCACACTTCCCACCAGATGCGCCCGGGGCGGGGGGGGGGGGGGGGGGTTGAGATGCTGCACTGTTCCGGCACCTCTCTTGCGGGAGTCACCGGCATGGGCCCCATCACCTCCTCCTCCCTCGGGGTGCCCTGGGCTACTCCATGGGACAGGGGTGCGATCGGACCCATCCCCTGAGGCTACCCCGCCACCTGGTGATGCCAGTCCTGGAGGCCCACTCTGGTCTCGGCCAGGGTATGCATGCTCGCGGCCATGGAGCACAAGGAATGAACCATCTCCGTCCAGGGCCCTCTGGGACTGGGCCCCCTCCCTCAGTGTCTGTGCCACGTCGGCCAACGCCTAGGCAATGCCGCCAACGTTCTCAGCCATGGCTTGCTGTGACTGGGCCACCCTGAGGAGCGCCGCTACAATGTCCAGGTGGCTCTGGCACATGGCTGCTGTGAGGTGGCAGCCCAGTCCTGGGCCTCGGCCAGCGCCTGCACAGAATGCCTCAGGCGTTGGACATACTGATCCATTGCTAAAACCCTCGCCCCCAATGTCTCAACTGCGGACGCCACCCGTGTGGTGTCTACCTGGGTGGCACACATCGTCGACACCACCTCCTGCACGCGGTTGAACTTCTCCACCAGCGCCCATATGTGCTTCCTGCTTGCCGATAACCCCTCATGTAGTCCCTGACTCTCTGACTGCATCTGCACTGTGGTTGGGATTGATGATCCCGAAGCCCGGGATCTGTCTGGACAGGAACTAGTTCCTGGGGTTGGCCTGCCCTCCGACCATCTGGCCCCCTAGGGTGTTCCTAACTCCACCTGCTGTACCGGATCAGCTGTGTGCTGCACACCAGTTAGTGTCCCAGGAGCCACTTCACTAATATGCCCATTCGAGGTGAGTGTCTCTGGGACACTGGAGGGTGTTGGAGACAGCTGTAATGGCTCTGGCACTGGCTGAGGGCCACCGGATGGACCCACCCCATCTCTGGCAGGTCCTGCAAGGCACAAGACAACATGCATGATTAGGCCGTGGGCCAGGGGGGAAGGGAGGGGTGGGGGAGGGGGGATGGGGACGAGGGTGTTGTGGGTGTGAGGGAGGGGTGGGTGTGAAAAGGGCGAGGGTGGTGTGCAGTGGGGTAGGGATCTCGGCACGTGGGTCATGGGGAACCGCAACTAAGCGGGGTCTCACTTCCTTGTCCGTGGCTGCACTCCACCTCAGCGACACCCTGTTCCTCCAGGCCGCTGACCACATCCAGGGCTCTCTATTCAGACATGGTGAGCAGCTGGAAGTCTGACGGTCCCCCTCCTGTCTTCTCCCGCTCTCGGCGATTGCACACAGCCTTTCTTTAGGGGGGGGAGAGTCACAGGGGGAAAGTTAGATGGTCTGACGCATGCAGCCCGGGGGGTGGGTATCTGGTGGCCTCAGTGACCAGGGCACCCTGCCATGGCAGCTGGTATGGGTGCTGGCATGTGGGGCAGGTTGAGAATTCGGTCCAGGGGGGAGGGGGGAGCGGGGGAGGGGTTGGTGCCAGGGGCACAGTGCTACCTACTCACCTTGGCCACCCTGAGGAGATAGTGGAGTGTGTTCCAGCACTGCTGGCTCATCTAGACGATGAAGCCCATGGCGCTGACTGCCTCTGCCACCTGCGCCCAGGCATGACGAACAGCGGCTAGCTGCCTCCTGGGGTCATCCGCCTCTCCTCCATCGTATCCAGGAGGGTCTCCAGCTTGGCGTCTGTCAATCTTGGTGCCTTGCTGCCATCTTTTTGGCTGGAATGGTGTGTGTGGGGGGAGTATCGTTTGTGTGGCTGCGGCTTGTCAGCCTCCTGAGTGTCAATCATGGACCCGGCGAATCCGGCACCATTTTGCATTAGAATTGACTGTGTTCCATGTGGCGCTGGTGCTAGCCCATTAATAGTAGCAGAATCGGTGCAGGTGTCACGACGATCTTTTTCACATGAACCTCCCGTGGATTCTCCGTTTGAACTGGCATTTAGCCACATTACCATTATTACGATCCCAGACCAGACCCCAACATTGGCTAGGATACTGGACAAAAACCCCAATATTTAATTTTAATTTTGCAAGACTGTGAGGAAAGGATACTTTGCTCCAGGAGTAATTTCACAAAGGAATAGGGATTTGGTATATTAAAACAAACTTTATTATTAACAGTATTAAAATATTTAACACCACACCCGAAAATATCTTACAATTACCCCTTACACAATACTACTCAATATCTTGAATACAATACCCATAATTGTTATCATTATTCCCATATTAAACAACAAGAAAACAATCATCTCAGTTTTCAATCCAAGTTAAATACCAATGACACAGAGGAATACTTGCTTACTTGCTTTACAGGGAAATTATTTTGAAAAAGAGATCGCTTGTCACTGCTTTACAGAAAAGATCTAATTCTGGTCAGACGCGTGCAGAAATTCTGGCTGTAAGTCTTCAAAAGCTTTTTCAGCTGGCTTGTTTCAGCTTCCCCTTGTCCTCAGACAAATCTGTACTGTTTTAAAGACCGTTAATCTCTTTTCAACCAAACTGCAGAGAGCAAACCTGACTTGCAGTCCCAGCTTCATCCAGGACAGAACTGAACTGAAAGTACTTTCTCAAAAAGCCTGATGCCTTGGCTCCACCCAGCAACGACATAATCTCACCAAGCTGAAAATGAATCAACTCTCCAGGGAATTGCCTTAATCAAAACAAAATTATATTAGCCTAAGCTTTTTATGACGGTAATTGCATCTCTGGCTCCTAAAAGCTTTGTTGTCTTTCAAACCAATATTCTTTTAAAACATGACTTCAGCAGTCAAACACACTCTAACCCAGGCTTTTAACCCTTACTTCACCAAATACTTATAATACAATACAGCTGAAATTCTTACATTCATCATACCATTACTGGGAACCTGCACAACACAAAAATAGAAATGTCAATGCAAATGTGAATCTCAGCTCCCTGCTTAGAAATAAATAGCAACGGTCAGTTCAAGAGCAGGCAAAGAACTGCATCCGAACTGAATATAGTTTTCAATCCTTACCATCGGTCACCACCCAAACAGAATTTCTCACAATTTAATGAGTTCAACACGTCAAATACCAATCGAGGTAGAGTCTGAAGTTTAATCAAGCCTTTTGATGGGCTGAATGGCTTTCCTTGGAACTATAAAAGTTCTGTGAAATAATTACTCATAAAAACAAACTAGTGTTTGTCATCCACCCAAGTTCAGTCATACCGTTACAGGATTATGAGAAATAAAGCTCAGATTGAATGTAAAGGATTAACTCTTCGCACTGCACTTGCATTTTGAATAAAACCTGACAAAATATGTGTCATTTTCAGGAGTGTCATTATCAGGAGTGTGGTGTAATACTTTTTTAAATGTTCAGAGCAGAAAGGAATTATTCAAGATCTTTTAATTAGTCCATTCCAATAGAGTTGCTAAACTTTTGTTACTTCCAGACTTGACAATTCCAATGTTCTCCAGGCCAGTCAATACATCATCCACCTCTATAAACTTAGGCTTATCCAAAACCTCTGTTACTCGTATCCTAATTTACACCAAGTCCCATTGCTCCATCAGCCCTATGTTCAGAGATCTATAATGGCATTTGATCTGGGAATGCCTCTGTAACTCAGCACTGATGGCTGTCCCTTCAATTGTCGAGGCCCGAAGTTCTGGAATTACCTCCCTAACCATCTCAGCCTATTTCTTTTTTTTTGAAAATATTTTTATTTAAGGCATTTTCACATATACAAAAATAATTAGAAGAAAACAATTCAGTCAACAACCACACCACAACTCCTCCCCTGATGCCAACCCCATCTTACATCCCACCTTCCCCATTTTAAAAACCTTACCGCCACCCCCTGCGTCTCTGAGTACCGCCACACAGGCAAAATCTGTCTCCGGGCTAAAAGGGAGGCAAAGGCCAAAACATCGGTCTCTCTCAAACCCTGGACTTCAGCCTCTTTTTTTTAAGACACTCTTTAAAACCAAGCTCTTTGATCAAGCTGTGGTCTTCTGCCCGAAAATCTCCTCCTATGGCACAGTATACATTTCTATCTGGTTACACTTGCGCAGAAGCTTGGGATGTTCTACAATGTTAAATGCATTATGTAAATTCAAGCTGTTGTTGTTATTAACCCTGCTCTGGGAAAGGATGGTCCTGTGGCTGTATCCATTAAATTAAAAGAAAATCTGTTCTCTCCCTCTTGACCCCCTTGCTCAGTGTGCTGATATGGAGGCAACAACAGCATCCCCTTCTCTGACAGTGTAATAAGAGCTGACTTGCTCCTGTCCTTTGCTATGGTCTCAACACGATTCTCAGAGAGACAGAAATAATAAGCGACTCAAGAAAAATGCAAGAGATTGAGGAGACTCAGTCAATGCAGTTCTGCTGGAAATTTATTCAGTTTTGCAGTATAGGCCTCTGACAGATGTAGCAGAAACATTCAGAACTTAAAATTACAAGAACAAATTACAAAGTCAAGAATCATTTGAAATGATAGAAAATATTACATCCTATGAAACTTTTTTAATCATATCAATTTAATGACGACATTAATTAAAGATAATTGCGAGCTGCAGACATTGCACAGTGCTCATTCATCAAAGCAAAGCAAACCCTGATTTTACTGAAAATATTTACTAATAAACAGTAATTATGCAAATAAGAGACCAACAGCACTGATTAACCACAGCAACACCATGCAGAGTCCAGAATCGGAAACGTCTATCAGAGAATGCAGCAAACACAAGAAGTTAAACAACTTGAGGGACAATTTCCATTAAGGAAACCAAGCATAAGTGAGGATTTTATTTGTAAAGTGTGATTAAACATAGCGGGCTGGATTCTCCATTCTGGAGACTAAGTGCTGAAGCCAGCGTAGAATGTGTCGACTTTCACGACAGGAGATTTGGCGCTGAACCCTCACCGATTCCGGTACTGGTGAGGGGCTAGCACCAGCGGCGATTAAACTCTCACCGTCCGCCCCGAAAGGGCCAGAGACTGGTCGAGTCCCGGGCAGCGCATGCGCACAGCTGACGACCTGCAGCCGTATAACATGGCACCAGCCGTACGCGTAACCTAACTTGCAAACTGCGACCCCACAGCCCACCCCCTGGCCACCCCCCACCAGTCCCCTCAACCCTGGCAAATGCCCCCGACCAGCGGCATGGATCCCGGCCGAGTGTGGCGGTGCTGGACACGCCGGCTCAGTTGATACGTGTCCCACACCATTGGGAACTTGGCCCATCGGGGACAGAGCATCATGGGAGGGCCGGCCGATGACGCGCCAATGCCATTTTGGAGTGGTCGGAGCATGGTGGACCGGCGCCAGCCCCGATCTCGGCATTGGAGTCCATTCTGCACCCAATCGCCAAACACGATTTTGGTGTTGGAACGCAGAGAATCCCACCCAGCATCTCTGATTAAACCAGGAGATATATTGTGCAATTTAAAAAATGTCAAGTATCTTTAATCTCAGCAAGTAGTAAGGATTATGGCCAATGTAATTTTTCAGGTCTAAATAACATAATTAGAATGTTTTCAATTTGATCCTATATGACTAGATTTTGATAGCACAATTTTGCATTTGAGATTTTTGGAACAGAATATTACATAATTTAATAATGTGAAGGGTGTGAGCTAACTGCTTCATCACTTAAAGCTTATTCATCCAATCTCTTCATGGTACCAAATTATGTTTTGAATAATTTCAATATTGGTGTTCCTGTTACCTGCTTGGTACATTAAATCAAATATTTATCACGATGTAAAAAAAGTTCTTCCTGCTATCCGTTGTAAGTTTACGGTTTACGAGATTTCTATTGTCATGATGAAGATGCAATTTATGTCAAGTAATGATTTTTAATCAACCGGCTGGAAACTTGAATTGAACTTTTAAAAACACTTTTTTTTAAAACCCAGAGATGAGGTGATTTGAGATTACAGCCAAATATGGTTACCCCAGTTTGTATTACTATAGATTGAACTTTCCAATTCTTTGGAATGGAGACAGTCTGCAAAACCAATCAAAGGCAATGGTTTCAGTGGTGTGTGAAGGCCTCCCATTTCTTGTCCTATTAACAAGGCAATAAGGCAATCACCTGAGATATTTAACTGTTGGGGATGGACTATTAAGACTAATCGCTTGACTATGGAACCCTAGCTAAGATAGCTTTCACACATGAGCAAATGAAGTTAAACTTGGAATACACAATATAATTTTTTAGATCAAGCAGCGTAGAGAGAAGATCCAAGTGGGGTTTCTCCCGCATTTCTCTCTCCCAACCCAATTGGAATGCTTTGAGTCCTCTTTGCTGACCATGACTATCCAGGGACAGAGATTTCTTAAAATAATTAAATCCAGCACTACGGTCTCCAGAAAAACAACCAACTCAGTCACCTACATCTTTAAATCGGAAGCATTGATTTCAGCCTGAAACCAGCCAAGTAATCAAACAACAGATTATTTATCCTTTTTACTTTTTATGGACACCAATTTGGCAAACCTATCCTTTCTCATTCTGTAATTTCTGTATTTGTATTTGTGTGTAAGCGAATTTCAATTGTGAGTGAATGTCAGGGCATATTTCATTATTTTACTTAATCTCTTTCTTTGTTAAACTCAAGAAAACCTATCCAATTGGTTATTTTATGATCACAGAATGTTAATAGTTAAGTACTCATTGCCTTGGCAAGATGTCCTTTTTCAAACCAAAGAGACCTGTAGCAGTCAAATAAGGTGAGAGAAAAGAGGGGAGCGTTTCAACCCATCCTCGCCTGATCGTAACGCTATGTTGAAACATACTAATTTTGTAAACAAAAATGGAAGCCTGAATTTGATTCAACTGCTTGTGGGCACTGGGCTCTGTAAGCTGATGCAGGATACCTGATCCTGAATACAAACTCATTCTCAATGAATCCAGTGAGCACATCAAGTTTGTTTTAAACAGGGGTCACCTCCAAAAAGGTTCACATCATTATAGAGATTAGATGCATGAAATGTGTGTATTACAGATATATTATGCATATATATATATATACACATAGGCAGCATGTAGTAGAAGTGTTTGTATATTGCATACCACGTGCTCTCCAAACCATCTTGCAAACTCCAGCATTCAAACCTAGCCTGCTGCCTCACACAGACATTAAGGTTCGCGCATCTGTCCCTCCCCGGTACCGGATAAGCCATTATGCCACAACTATCTCCAAAATAAATACTTGATTTTGGGGATGCACCCCTTACATTTTGGATATAATTAACTCATTTTTCTGGTAGTGTGTCTGAACATCCACCTCTCAGCGAAAACCAATTCTTTTCTAATCTCATTGAAGACTGGCATTTCAATTGTAGGCTTGCAGCATGCAGACGCCCTGTCTCCCAGCATTAAAGCCCAGGCCCCATCTCACTTTCAATCTGCCTTTGTCCAACAGAAACAAGTTCAATAAATTTAAAGCAAAATGCCGAGGATGCTGGAAATCTGAAACAAAAACAGAAGTTGCTGGAAAAACTCAGTAGGTCTGGCTGTATCTGTGAAGAGAGAAACAGAGTTGATGTTTCAGTTCCATGACTTCTTCAGAGCTAAAGAGAAGGAGAAATGGATTATATACTACATTAGAGGGGGTGGAGCAGATGGAGCTGAGTAAAAGGTGGGAGCTAGGAGAGATTACAATGAAGATGTGTCGGTCACGAGATAGAGGAAGCATTAATGGCAATATGAAGGGCTATAGAAGGTTATAAGCAGTGGCATAAAGATAAGATATCAGAATATGTTAAAAAAAATATATATATTTAGAGTACCCAATTATTTTTTTTCCAATTAAGGGGAAATTCAGTGTGGCCAATCCACTTAACTTGCACATCTTTGGGTTGTGGGGGTGAAACCCATGCAGACACTGGGAGAATGTGCAAACTCCACACAGACAGTGACCCGGGGTCGGGATCGAACCCGGTTCCTCAGCGCCGTAGGCAGCAGTGCTAACCACTGTGCCACCTGATATTAGAATGTATTACTAGGAGAAAAAGAGGCGTACTCAGTGAAAGCAAAATTAAAGCACAAGTCACAAATGGCCCTGTGGGGAAGGGGGGATTTGCATTGGGACAAAAAAGCTTTTGATATTAAAAAATGGGTCAAGGTGGAGGAGAAAAGTCAGAATCTAAAGTTGTTGAACTCAATGTTGAGTCCTGAGGGCTGCAATGTGCCTAATCGGGAAGATGAGGTGCTGTTCTCCAGTTTGCATTGGGCTTCACTTCAACATTGCTGCAGGCCAACCAAGGGTGGACATGTGGGCCTGAAAGCAAGATGCTGAGTTGAAATGGAAAGCGACAGGGAGGTTGGGGTCTCGCTTGCGGATTAGGTGAAGGTGTTCCACAAAGCTGCCACCAAGTCTGCGCTTAGTCTCACCAATTAGAGATCACATTGGAAACAGCGAATACAGTAGATGTTTTGCTTTCACTAGGCACTGACCATTGTTCTCCTATTAACACATTCTGACATCTTACCTTTGTGCCACTACTGGCACCTTCTACAACCCTGCACACTGCGAATAAAGCTTCCTGTCTTGAGGCCTGCACATCTTTGTTGCCATCTCCCGAACATCCCACCTTGTACTCTGCTCCTGCTGCCCCACCCTGTCTTTTTTTTTCCAATTAGGGGCAATTTAGTGTGGCCAATCCACCTACCCTGCATATCCTTGGGTTGTGGGGGTGAGACTCACGCAGACACGGGAGAATGTGCAAATTCCACACAGACAGTGACCAGGGGCCGGGATTGAACCTGGGTCCTCAGCGCCGTGGGCAGCAGTGCTAACCACTGTGTCACCGTGCCGACCTCCATCCCGTCTTATACAGTATACCATCCATCACATTTCTCTCTCTCTTTTGCTCTGATGAAATCATACGGACTCAACAGACGCTCCCAGACTTGGAGTTTTTCTAGCATTTTCTGCTTTTGTTTCAGAAACAAGTTCAAGCCTACTTAGTTTCTTATGTGGTCCCTTCATAACAAATCGTTGCAGCAGTAACACGAACAGAAGCAGGGATCCAACAAGATCACCAATTTAAGATCATCCTAAAAATGTTAATGACTCTCAAGTAGTGCAGAACTGGAGTTTGGGATGAGAAGATTGTCTCCTTGGCAAAACAGGTTTAACAGTCAGGAGATAACTGGATGGAATACACAGAGAACGACAACACCACACAGCCACTTGGACATGAGTCGACAGAATGAGATTATTTGTACTAAACAGCTAGTCAAAGGACAGCAGATATTATTCAACTTTGCATGTGGATCTATAAATCTGCATGTTCAGTGCAATCATATTAATAAGCAGCTCAAAAAGTTCACCAAACATTAATTACCTCTGAGATGTTTATTAATAGAATATAAAGTGTAAATCATTACACAAGTTCAATAATGTCAATTTTCTGAAGGAATTAATTTCTACTTCAGGGTGAGGTATTTTTTGTTTGTTATTGGTGAATCAGTGTGTGGAATATATACAAGTGTATTGTTTCAATGATTATATAACCAAACTGCAGGTTGAGTTGAATAGAACTCTGTGATCCAAAGTGCTTGTGGCTTTAAGTATTTACATACAATAAGGTTTTAAACTGTATACCCTCTCTAGGCCTGTGAGCTAAAGCAATAACATCTAGATATGCTCCAATGTTAATCTACTACAACTGACGGCTGAATCTTCCTCTGGGCTTGGAAAACTTTGACTTGCACACTTTTGCGCTTACAAACTGCAAATCCAACAGGTGTGTGACTTCACACTTCATTTTTGTCTTTTCACACCGGGATCAGGTTTGCAATGCAGATTACAAGCCACGCTGGAACAAATGCAGGTGCCAATTATAGGCCCACCTCAGTTTTAGAAAATAATATCACAGTTCCCAACAGTGTTTAAAGTTCCTTACCCCCACCCTATATCAACCCAGATCATCCATGGCACCCCAATGTATCCTCCATAGTTGCTCACCCAATATGCACTATGTACTGCCCACACATATTCCATGCAATATCGATAGAAAGTATTATACATTTTTTGGGAAAAAATAAACCTCTCACCACCTAACAAAAGTCTTGATACAGAGGAAACTATTGCATTCTGACATGCAAAAAAAACCCTTGTAATACTGCACCTTCCAATACGACAACCCTTACCACCTAAGGACAAAGGCACCTGGTGCATGGGAGAATTAAAACCTGCAGATTTCCCTCCAAGCCACACACCATCCTGATTTGTAACTATATCACCATTCCTTCACTGTTGTTGGGTCACAATTCTGAAATTTCATCCCTAACAGTACTGTGGTGTACCTAAACCACACAGAATGCAATGGTTCAAGAAAGCAGCTCATCACCACCTTCTCGAGGGCAATTAGGGATGTACAATAAATGTTGGCCAAGCTAGCAGTGCCCAAATCCTCTGAAAGAATAAAAAGAATCCTATTAGCTTGTGTCAACAAACCAGAAATCACAACAAAGGGACAATCTGTTATTACAACTTTGTGAAACTTGTCATTCATTTTCAGATGAATCTGCTGATCTGAAACCTATGAACAATTGAAATTCAGCCAAGCATTGATAATGGGCACAGCTGTCTGAACAACAGATCAGTTCTGAAAAGGAAAGAACAATCAACATAAGTGGATAGATTTCTAAGTGTCAAAGCCAGTATTTTTTAAAAAAATCAGCCAAAGCCACTTAAATTAGTGGAAAGATCACTGCACATGCAGACTGGACACACAGCAACATTTTCTCCATTGGAAAAGAACTGTAATACATGTGAACAAATACACAATGCAAGAATCAACTTACCTTTAAAATACAGACCCCTATGATGAAATTAGCAAATGTGACACCACTGTTTAAAAAAGGAGGTAGGCAGAAAGCGGGTAATTATAGGCCAGTTAGTTTAACTTTGGTAGAAGGGAAGATGCTGGAATCTATCATCAAGGAAGAAATAGTGAGGCATCTGGATGGAAATTGTCCCACTGGGCAGACGCAGCATGGGTTCATAAAGGGCAGGTCGTGCCCAACTAATTTAGTGGAATTTTTTGAGGGCATTACCAGTGCGGTAGATAACAGGGAGTCAATGGATGTGGTATATCTGGATTTCCAGAAAGCTTTTGACAAGGTGCTACACAAAAGATTGCTGCATAAGATAAAGATGCATGGCATTAAGGGTAAAGTAGTAGCATGGATAGAGGATTAGTTAATTAATAGAAAGCAAAAAGTGGGGATCAATGGGTGTTTCTCTGGTTGGCAATCAGTAGCTAATGGTGTCCCTCAGGGTTCAGTGTTGGGCCCACAATTGTTCACAATTTACATAGATGATTTGGAGTTGGGGACCAAGTGCAATGTGTCCAAGTTTGCAGATGACACTAAGATGAGTGGTAAAGCAAAAAGTGCAGAGGATACCGGAAGTCTGCAGAGGGATTTGGATAGGTTAAGTGAATGGGCTAGGGTCTGGCAGATGGAATACAATGTTGATAAATGTGAGGTTATCCATTTTGGTAGGAATAATAGCAAAAGGATTATTATTTAAATGATAAAATATTAAAACATGCCGCTGTGCAGAGAGACCTGGGAGTGCTAGTGGATGAGTCACAAAACGTTGGTTTACAGGTGATTAAGAAGGCAAATGGAGTTTTGTCCTTCATTGCTAGAGGGATGAAGTTTAAGACTACGGAGGTTATGCTGCAATTGTATAAGGTGTTAGTGAGGCTACACCTGGAGTATTGTCTTCAGTTTTGGTCTCCTTACCTGAGAAAGGACAGATTGGCGCTGGAGGGTGTGCAGAGGAGATTCACTAGGTTAATCCCAGAGCTGAAGGGGTTGGATTACGTTGGAGGAGAGGTTGAGTAGACTGGGACTGTACTCGTTGGAATTTAGAAGGATGCGGATGGGGGGGATCTTATAGAAACATATAAAATTCTGAAGGGAATAGATAGGAAAGATGCGGGCAGGTTGTTTCCACTGGCGGGTGAAAGCAGAACTTCCCCTCAAAATGAGGGGAAGTAGATTTAGGACTGAGCTTAGGAGGAACTTCTTCACCCAAAGGGTTGTGAATCTATGGAATTCCTTGCCCAGTGAAGCAGTGAAGGCTGCTTCATTAAATGTTTTTAAGATAAAGATAGATAGTTTTTTTGAAGAATAAAGGGATTAAGGGTTATGGTGTTCGGGCCGGAAAGTGGAGCTGAGAAGATCAGCCATGATCTCATAGAATGGCAGAGCAGGCTCGAGGGGCCAGACGGCCTACTCCTGCTCCTAGTTCTTATGTTCTTATGTTATGAATCATGGTATTAAAACACATACATTACAATACAGCAGTTAATAGTGACATTTGAAGATGTGAAAACATTTTACACTTTAAGAATGGTCCTTTAAGAATGGTCCAAACTCCTCGGCATGCTATTTTCTTCATGAATTCTCAAATCTGGTTTACTTTAAATGGGCTTTCCAAAAGCCTCACACCATCAGATGAAAATGGTTCGGGAGGAAATCCAATTCTCGTCTCTTATTTAAATTGAAGAACCCAACCTCAGTAGGGATGAGGATGCGTTTTGCACAGTATGGCATTTCCGAACTACAAAAAGGCTAGAGAAAAATGGTACCGGGTCAGGGATGCGGGGAGAATTGGATTTGCTCCAGAAAAACACATTTGGACACTTAAAAGCGCCTCTGTACCCAGGTGAATATTGCGCCTGAGTGCTCAGTTTCTAATGCCACTTAGGTTTTAAAAAAATAATAACTTACAGGATGTGAGTGCCATTGGCTAGGCCAGAATTTATTGCCCATCCCTAACTGCTTAGGATTTTGACCCAGCGACAATGAAGGAACGGTGATAAATTTCCAAGTCAGGATGATGAGTGACTTGGAGGGGAACTTCAGGTGGTGGTGTTCTTATGTATCTACTGCCCTTTGTCCTTCTGGATGGCAATGGTCGGGAATTTGGAAGGTGCCGCCTAAGGAGCCTCAGAGAGTTCCATCAGTACATTTTGCAGATGGTACATGCTACTGCCACTGTGCATCAGAGGTGGAGGGAGTGAATGTTTGTGGAAGCGGTGCTAATGAAGTGGGCTGCTTGGTCCTGGATGATGCCGAGCTTCTGGAGTGTTGATGGAACTGCACTCAACCACGCAAATGGAAAGTATCCCACCACATTCCTGACTTCTGCCTTGTAGATGATCAACAGGCTTTGGGCAGTCAGGAGGTGGTTAATTCGCCGCAGGATTCCTTGTCTCTGACTTGCTATTGGAGCCACAATATTTATATGGCTAGTCCAATTCCGTTTCTGATCAATGGTATCCCTCAGGATGTTGATGGTGGGGATTCAGCGATTGTAATACCATTGAATGTCAAGAGGCGACAATTAGATTCTCTCTTGTTGGAGATTGTCATTGCCTGGCACTTGTGTGGTACAACAGTTATTTGTTTTACTGGTTGGTAATGACTCCTGTAATCAATTATCCAATATTGTAAAATAAAGTCAACTATTTGATTTGAAAGAGTTGCCAATCCAGACTTTGGATTAATATTCCTGTTGAAGTTTTTTTCATTTGTTTACAGGATGTGGGTGTAGGTGCCAAGGCCAGAATTGATTGTCCATCCCGAATTTATCTTGAGAAGCTGATAATTAATTGCTACGGTTCTTGTTTTGTGGGTATCCCCACAGTGCTATTAAAGAGGGAATTTCACAATTCTGGCCCAGTGACAGTGGAGGAATAGCAATTATTCTGTCCAGGAGTTGGGCTGGGGAACTTCCAGGTGGCATTCCCATATGCCTGCCGCCCCTGTCCATCAACATGTAGAATTACAGCTTTATAAAGGTCCTGATGAAGGAGCCTTGGTGAGTTGTTACCATACATTTTGCGGATGGTACACACTGCTGCCATGGTGCATCAGTGATGGAGGGAGTGAATTTTGCGATAGTGGATGGGGTGGAAGTTGAGCAGGCTGCTTTGTACTGGGTGGTGTCAAGTTTCTGAAGTGTTGCAGCTTCACTCATCCAAGCAAGTTGGGGAATGTTCTATCACAAACTTGATTTGTGCCTAGCAGATGGTGAAAAAGCTTTGGAAGGCTGGTGTTGATTTACACACCACAGAATTCTCAGCCTTTTACTGTCCCTTGTAACCACTTTATTTTTGCAGCTGTCCTAATTACGGTTCTGGTCAATTCTAATCCCCAGGATGTTGATGGTGGGGACTTCTTAATGGTGGTAATGGCATTGAATGTCAAGGCAAGATGGTTAGATTCTCTTAATAGTTGTTGCCTGTCACATGTGTCGCAAATTTTACTTACCACTTATCAACCCAACCTATACGTCTCCCAGTTCTTGCTGCATGTGGGCACAAACTGCTTAATTACCCGAGAAGTCATAAATGGGACTGAACATTGGTCAATCATTAATGAATATCCCCACTTCTGACCTTATAACGAACTGAAAGTCATTGATGATTTTCACAGTAACATTGCAGTGTTAATGTAAGCCTACTTGTGACACTAATAAAGATTATATTGTTATAAAGATGGTTGGGTTTGAAACACTACTCCGAGGAACTCCAGCAGCAAGGCTCTTTGGTAGAGAAGATTTGTTTCCAACAACCATACCATCTTTCTTTGTACTTCGCATCACTTCAGCCAGCAGAGAGATTTCTCTGATTCCCATCGCCTGCAATTTTACTAGGGTTCCTTGATGCCACGCTCAAGTCAAATGTTGCTTTGTTGTCAAGGGTATTCACAGATCAGGTCTGGAATTCCAGTCTTTGCCCATGTTTGGACTGATGTTATAATGAAGTTTGGAGCTGTCTCGTCCTTGTGGAACTCAAACTTAACATCGGTGAGTAGGTTATTGATGAGTAAGTGCTACTTGATAGCACTGTCGATATATCTTCATTTTGCTGATGGTTGAGAGTAGTAGACTGATGGGGCAGTAATTGGCCGGATTGTATTTGTTCTGCATTTTGTGAACAGGATATCCCTGGGTGATTTTCCATATAACCAGGTCGTGTTATAGCTTCACTGGAACACATTGGCTTTGGGTGTAGCTAGTTTGTTCAATGTCCTGTGTTGTTATACTGGTTTGATACCTTGTTTTTAGGTGCTGTACCTGCTCACCTACACTTTTCACTGAACTAAGTTGGTCCTTTAGGTTGTTGGTAATGGAAAGTAAGAGGTGAGCCAGGTCACGAGGTCACAAGCTGCAGTGGAATACCATTCTACTGCTGCTGCTGGTGGCCCACTGCACGTCATGGATGTCCAGTTTGGTCACCAAGAAATTACCCTCTTAAACGAGAACTGTTTCATTTAGAACACACTCATTTCAGTTGTCGATAATCCCCAGGTACGCTAATCAGTTCAGGGGCTGACACTTGCCAGACATGCAGCCACTCATCGTACACGCAGGCCTTCCATGTGCTGAGGCTAGTTGGATACGCAGGCACTCTTTTTTGAGTATGCAATCTTTCCAGGTACTGACAATGTCCGATACACAATGGTTCCAGAAACCAGAAGCCAAGAAATTGCTATGGAATAACTAGCTAAATGGTAAATAAATATATATGGCACTTGAAGGTTCCATTTGAATTGGATTGACTGCTGAAAGTCATGTAACCTTTTTCGTACAGCGCCGACAAAGCTATTTAAAATCAATAGATGGGTGATTTGTTTTTAAACATTTTGGTTGTATGGCTTGAGTTTCTGGTACCAGTGGCAGATTAAATTATTACAAGGTATCTGTTCATTTATAATATTTAGTTCACAAATGATCCTAGGGTCATGGGGAAAGGAAATAAAGCAGAATTAAGCACATCTTTAATCAGTGATTTACTCAGCATTTGACTGAAATGTTTACCAAGTATTACTGTAAAGAATATGAACTATGATTCAATAAATGCAAATACATGGAAGGAAAAGGTAGCTCTGAAACAAGGAGGACTGCATGAACTACAGTGAGCTTTAATACACAATTGGATGTTTAAAATCTTAAAAATTCTTGAGGATATTGCAGCATAGCCTGAACCTGGGTTTTGCCCCGATCACTGTCCAGTGATTCACCAACATTTATTCTCTTCATGATCTGGAAATGATTTCTGTTCAGAGCGTGCTCACAATCACAGTTTTCAAAGTATTGTTCCTTTACAGGTACTTAAAAGTAACATTTTAAAAATTAATAGGAAATGCTCTTAAACATAAATCAGAGTTTCTTGCTTGCTGCAAGATGCTCTCCACAGAATACTAGTATGGCAAATTGAAGACGATACAACAGCATTGTAAGGTGAAAGCTATTTCACATGATAACAAGCAGTTCCCCCTTGGTTCCTTCCCCTTATTTTTTATCTCTAAAGTACTATAAGATTGTCCCAAAGATTCAATGGAAAGCTCACGCTCCTGTGAATTGCCACATCTTGGGGAAGAACAGTTTCTGTAATTGTGCACATAATTTGGTTTTCCTGGGATCTTCTACTGCTCAAAGTGAGTTGCAGACACAGATGCTGAGTTAGAGTGAAGTGGACGGGAGCTTTTTAACTTCTCTGCGCTGAGCCAAAGTCGATGCTTTCACAGACTCCAATTTTGGTGCTGGTGGGGAGCTGCTCAATGCTGAGAATGTGGCAGCCATTGCTCCCTGTGAAAAGCGGGGACAAGAACACATTGTTAAAAAATATCTCCTTTAAGAAACAAATTTCAGCACAATATACATGAACGTGTACAGGGTTAATGTAATTTTCCTCCATTTACTGTGATATAGACCCTGGGTTGATGAACAGTTCAATCCATAGAAACACATTTCAGTCAATTGCTTCATGGAAGCTCACTAAACAGTTTTGGAAACACCTTGAACTTTATGTCAAGGCTACTTCAGAACCTATTAACACCCAGTGAATGAAAATAACTTGTACCAGGCCACCACTGTAGAAAAAAAAATTACTTCTTGGTGGGTAAAGATATGACAATTGATCAGCATATACTGCATGGCAACAAAATAGTTTTAGGGTTTGCCTTACTTCAGTAGTACAGTGCAGTTAAGTGTAGAGATTAAATGGAATAGTTCTGGGAAGTGAGCCTAGTGCTGCGCCAGCAACTGGCACTTATACAACTCTGCTCCAGAACACGGTGATGCCATCGAGGCAGGGGAGAATGCCAAGAGAAATTTAGAGGCAGTTGCCAGTACACACATCTGCTCGTGGGTCACGTTCCAGGATCGGCACCACTATTTCAAAACGCCTGATGAGGCACAGAGCTTTATACGGACTGAAAAGTTGGACTCAAATGGAGGGTTTGTTGTGGGGGGATGTTTACTGTGTACATGGTGTTTATTACGTTTAGGGAATGTTCCTTTGGTTTGGGTGCTGGATGGGAATGGGTGAAGGGATTTGATGGGGAGACTGTGGGAGAGTGTGGGCATCGGTGTTGGAGGGGCAGAAGGAAGAGGGGGAGTGGAGGCCCGGGGATGGGGAATTGGGGTAAGGCTGCAAAAGGAGCTGCACCAGAGGGGGTGGGGCCGGCTCAGGAAAGCGCAGCCTTTTTCCCGCGCTAGGGAAGGACAGGGGTGGGGGCCGGGGGGGGGGATGGGCGGTGCTGGAGAGGAGCGCACACTGACTGACAGGGGGGGCGGGGGGATTCTCACACTGTGGGGCCGATGGAATGGCGGGAGAGGCCGGGGTCAGCAGGAGTCAGCTGATTTACGGGAGTGTTATGGGGGGATCAAAAGGGCTAGATGTGGATCTAGCAGGGGGCGGGGGGGGGGGGGGGTATAGGGTTGCTGCTGCATTGGCCAAAGGGGAGCTGGAAGTAGGAGAGGTGGTCGGGGCGGGGGTCCGCTGTCTGGGGGACTGGAGGGTGCCGGCACGTGGCTGGCCTAGAAAAGGAGATGGCTAGTCGGCAGGGGGGGGATGAGGGGGGGGGGGGGTGAGCAGCCCCCCAATCCGGCTGATAACTTGGAATGTGAGGGCCCTGAACGGGCCAGTCAAGAGGGCCCGGGTGTTCACGCACTTAAAGGGACTGAAGGCAGACGTGGTTAAGCTCCAGGAGACACATTTGAAGGTGGCAGATCAGCTTAGGCTGAGAAAGGGACGGGTAGGACAGGTATTCCATTCAGGGCTGGATGCGAAGAACAGAGGGGTTGCAATACTGGTGGGGAAGCGGGTGTCGTTTGAGGCAATGAATATTGTAGTGGATAATGGAGGTCGATATGTGATGGTGAGCGGTAGGTTGCAGGGGGTGGGGGTGGTACTGGTAAACGTATATGCCCCGAACTGGGATGATGCCAGATTTATGAAATGCATGCTGGGTCTGATTCCGGACCTGGAGGTAGGAAGCTTGATAATGGGGAGGGGGGGGGATTTCAACACGGTGCTGGACCCAGCACTGGATCGCTCTAGGTCCAAGACGGGTAAGAGGCCGGCTGCGGCCAAGGTGCTTAGGGAGTTTATGGACCAGATGGGGGGGAGTGGATCCATGGAGGTTTGTCAGGCCGCTGGCCAGGGAATTTTTATTCTATTCCCACGTCCATAGAGCGTACTCCCGGATAGATTTTTTAATTTTGAGTAGGGCGCTAATCCCGAAAGTGGAGGGAACGGAGTATTCGGCCATAGCCATTTCAGACCACGGCCCGCACTGGGTGGAGCTGGAGTTAGGAGAGGAGAGGGACCAGCGCCCGCTGTGGCGTCTTGATGTGGGATTATTGGCGATGAGGAGGTGTGCGGGCGGGTGCGGGGGTGCATTGAAAGATATTTGGAGGCCAACGACAACGGGGAGGTGCAGGTGGGGGTAGTCTGGGAGGCGCTGAAGGCGGTGGTCCGGGGACAGTTAATCTCCATCAGGGCCCACAGGGAGAAGAGAGAGGGCAGGGAGAGGGAGAGGTTGGTGGGGGAGATCTTAAAGGAGGACAGGAGATATGCAGAGGCCCCCGAGGAGGGACTACTCAGGGAGCGGCGGAACCGCCAGACGGAGTTCAACCTGTTGACCACAGGGAAAGCAGAGGCACAGTGGAGGAAAGCGCAGGGGCGACGTACGAGTATACGGAGAAGGCGAGTCGGATGCTGGCAAACCAGCTTCGTAAGAGGGAGGCAGCGAGGGAGATAGGTGGAGTTAAGGATAGCAGGGGAAAATACGTTGCGGAGTGCGGTGAGAATAAACGAGGTATTTAGGGACTTCTATGGGGATCTGTACAGATCTGAGCCCCCTGCGGGGGAAGAGGGGATGCGACGATTTTTGGATCAGCTGAGGTTCCCGAGGGTGGAGGAGCAGGAGGTGGCTGGTTTAGGGGCAGCAAATGGGGTGGAGGAGCTGGTTAAAGGATTGGGGAGCATGCAGGCGGGGAAGGCCCCGGGGCCAGATGGGTTCCCGGTCGAGTTTTACAGGAAATACGTGGACCTGCTAGGCCCGTTGCTAGTGAGGACTTTCAATAAGGCAAGGGAGGGGGAGACCTTGCCCCCGACAATGTCCGGGGCGCTGATCTCGCTGATCCTGAAGCGGGACAAGGACCCACTGCAATGTGGGTCGTATAGACCGATCTCGCTCCTCAATGTGGATGCTAAGTTGCTGGCAAAAGTGCTGGCTACGAGAATTGAGGACTGTGTCCCGGGGGTGATTCATGAGGACCAGACGGGATTTGTAAAGGGCAGGCAGCTAAACACTAATGTGCGGAGGCTCCTCAATGTGATTATGATGCCCTCGGTGGAGGGAGAAGCGGATGTAGTGGCAGCTATGGACGCGGAGAAGGCCTTCGACCGGGTGGAGTGGGAGTATCTTTGGGAAGTGCTGCAGAGGTTTGGGTTCGGGGAGGGGTTCATCAGCGGGGTCAGGTTGCTATATAGAGCCCCGGTGACGAGTGTGGCTACGAATCGGCGGAGGTCGGAGTACCTTCGGCTGTACCGAGGGACGAGGCAGTGGTGCCCCCTGTCCCCCTTGTTGTTTGCATTGGCAACTGAGCCTCTGGCCATGGCACTAAGGGAGTCCAGGAAATGGAGGGGACTGGTCCGAGGGGGAGAGGAACATCGGGTTTCGCTGTATGCGGACGACCTGTTGCTGTATGTGGCAGATCCAGTGGAGGGGATGGCGGAGGTCATGCAGATCCTAAGGGAGTTTGGGGACTTCTCGGGGTATAAGCTCAATGTAGGGAAAAGTGAGTTCTTTGTGGTGCATCCAGGGGATCAGGGAAAGGGGATAGACGACCTACCGTTGAAGAGGACGGAAAGGAGCTTTCGGTACTTAGGGATCCAAGTGGCTGGGAGTTGGGGGGCCCTGCACAAGCTCAATTTGACGCGGTTGGTGGAGCAGATGGAGGAGGATTTCAAAAGATGGGATGTGCTGCCACTCTCGCTAGCGGGCAGGGTGCAGTCGGTTAAAATGATGATCCTCCCGAAGTTTCTCTTTGTGTTCCAGTGCCTTCCCATTATGATTCCCAAGGCCTTTTTCAAATGGGTAGGTAGGAGTATCATGGGTTTCGTGTGGGCAAATAAGACCCCGAGTGTAAAGAGGGTGTTTCTGGAGCGTAGTAGGGACAGGGGAGGGCTGGCTCTGCCGAATTTGTGCAGCTATTATTGGGCTGCCAATGTGGCGATGATCCGTAAGTAGGTAATGGAGGGAGAGGGGGCGGCGTGGAAGAGGTTGGAGATGGCGTCCTGTGTGGGCACGAGCCTGAGGGCGCTGGCGACGGCACCGCTGTCGCTCTCGCCGACAAGGGAAGCCCGGCGAATCACGTCCACATGTTCTGGTCGTGCCCGGCACTGGATGGGTTTTGGAGGGGTTTCACGAGGACTATGTCCAAGGTGGTGAAAGTCCAGGTCAAGCCGAGTTGGGTGTTGGCACTATTTGGAGTAACGGACGCGCCGGGAATGCAGGAGGCGAAAGAGGCCAGTATCCTGGCCTTTGCGTCCCTGGTAGCCCGGCGGAGGATCTTGCTATTATGGAAGGACGCGAAGCCCCCCAGTGTGGAAGCCTGGATAAATGATATGGCAGGGTTCATTAAGCTGGAGAGGATAAAGTTTGCCTTACGAGATCTGTGCAGGGGTTCTTCAGGTGGTGGCAACCGTTCCTAGACTATCTCGCGGAGCATTAGGAGGAGGTCAGCAGCAGCAGCAACCCAAGGGTGGGGGGGAGAGGGGGGGGGGGTCTCTTTCGGGGGGGAATTCGGGTGGGTGGGGGGGGGCTTCCCTATGGGTACCTTTGAATGTCATATGGGGGGGTTACTGTATATGGGGGAAACCCAATGTATAAGTTTTGTATAATTTTTGACTGTTGTGTTTGTGTTTCTTTCTTTTTGTTATGGGGGGGGGGGGGGTTTGCTAAAAATTCTGTTGGAAAATTTGAATAAACATATTTGAAAAAAAAAAAGAAAATACAGCCTACCTTAATAAGCTGGACATCCTGCCGGGACAGCTGGCTCTGTGGCAGCTGATCTCGGTCAATGATCCACTGATGTTTCAAGACTTGTTTTGCTGTTAAGCGTTGGTGTGGGTCAACGTGCAACATCTTGGAGACAAGATCCTGTCAAAAAGGAAAGTTGTAATGTATGAATGAGTTTTATTTCCCATAATTAACCAAAAGAAACAAACAAATACTGCCTTCAATAACAAACAAATTGAGTAATTTGAACTGTGACACAACAACTTATGACCAAGATTCTTCATAGCAGAATAATCAGGAAAACATGGATGTTGAACCAAAGCAGGAGATATTAATAGGAGTGGCCAAAATCCTAGTAAGGGGTGGGCTTTGAAGTGGGCCATGAGGGGTAGAGAAGCCGAGGGATTTAAAGGAGGGAATTATAGATCTTTGCACCGAGGCAGCTGAAGGCACAGCCACCAATGATGAGACCAGGACAGGGAGGGATGCACAGGAGGCCAGAATTCCAGAAATGCAGAAATCTGGGGATTGAGTAATGTGGGTTGGAGATATTAACAGAATTAGAGAAGGTGAGGCCACAAATGAATTTAAACAGGTCGATGTGAAATTTAAATTTGAAGTGTTGGGGAATCAGGAGGCAATTATAATCAGCAAGCGCTGAGTGATGTTTAAGCAGAACTTGGTGGCGGATAGGTACTGGCAGCAGAGTTGTTGTGGATGGGTTCAAGTGTACAGACCGTGAAGAATACTAGGCAGACAGGAAGACAATTGAAATAGTTCAGCCTGGAGGGAATGCTTCAAATGCATGTAATATTATAGAGGTACTTAGTCTTTATGATTGAGGGAATATGGAGTCAGAAGTGAGCGTGGGGTTAAATAAGGCACCTAGGTTGCTCAGTCTTGTCCAACCTGAGGCAACATCTTGTGAGAGGGTGACTGTAAAATCAGAGTCAGTGATGAGGGAAAGAGATTGTGGTGGAGATGGCAGACAATAGCATCAGTCTTTACGACAATCAACCGAAGTAAATTCCCACTCAGACAAAGTTTGGTGCTGGACAAGCAGTCTGACAACAAAGATTTAGGGGTGGGTGGTGCAGTGGTACAAGTGGTCCAGCCAAATGATGCAAAGTTAGGATAAATACAGAAAATGCTTTGTCATGATATTCAAACACACACATCATGATGGACACACTAACAGGCAAATCAGAGTACACAACACCACAACCAATCACAGACAAGAACACCAACCACATAAAAAGCACGAGCACGACACCTGGAGGTCAGTAGGTCTGGGGAGAAGGAAGCATGAAAGAGCTGTTGAAACACCACAAGCAGGGAGCCCCCCACGTGCAGAGTGCAAAGACCAAGTTGTAAATAGCAAGTTTAAATAAACAAGTGTTGTACCATATGCAACTGTGTTGGCTCTTCTGTGTGTTAGAACACCCAACACCACATGGTACAGGAGTGGATCGATACCTGCCTACCAACCTGCCATTCTGGACATGGACCACACCGGCAAACCGCAGCCGATGCAAGTCACGGGGAACCTAGGCACCAACTGGAAGCTCTACAGGCAGCGATTTGACCTGTACATCCGTGCCACCGAAAAACAGAATGTCTCGGATGATTCGAAGATTGCAATGCTCCTCTTCTACGCAGGCCCCCACCCAAATGATGTCTTTAATTCACTGGTGTTCGAGGAAGGCGAAAACCAGGCCAAATATGACACGGTCATCCTCAAAATGGCCTGCGTCTCAACCGTGCGAAGTGTGCTTTCGGCCAGACGGAGCTGAAATTCCTCGGGGACCACATCTCAAGGTCCGGGGTCCGTCCCGATGCAGACAAGGTTAGCGCCATCACAGCCATGCCACGACCGGCTGACAAGAAGGCTGTCTTAAGATTCCTGGGCATGGTCAACTTCCTTGGGAAGTTCATTCCCAACCTGGCTTCTCATACAACAAACATGCGCCATCTCGTAAAAAAATCGACGGAATTCAACTGGCACCAGTCGCATCAGCAGGAATGGGAGGAGCTCAAGCACAAACTGGTCACGGCACCAGTGCTGGCCTTCTTTGACGCGACTCGCCCTACAAAGATCTCAACAGACGCCAGCCAATCTGGTATTGGAGCGGTACTCCTGCAAAAAGACAGCACGTCATCATGGGCCCCGGTTGCGTATGCCTCACGAGCCATGACCCCTACCGAACAGCGCTACGCGCAAATCGAAAAAGAATGCCTGGGCTTGTTAACTGGACTGGACAAGTTCCACGACTATGTGTATGGCCTGCCACGATTCACGGTCGAAACTGACCACCGCCCCCTGGTCAACATCATTAACAAAGACCTGAACGACATGACTCCTCGCCTCCAGCGCATCTTACTCAAACTCAGGAGGTACGATTTTGAACTGATCTACACTCCGGGGAAGGAACTCATAGTGGCGGACACTCTTTCCCGAGCAGTGAGCACACCACCAGATGCGGAGGGGTTCGTGCGTCAAATTGAGGCACACGTGACTCTGACAGCAGCAAATATGCCAGCTGATGATCCTTGTCTGGCCCACATACGCGCAGAGACGGCGACTGACCCTCTGCTGCAGCGAGTGATGCGCCACATGACGGAAGGGTGGCTAAAAGGGCAGTGCCCCCAGTTTTACAATGTGCGAGATGATCTCACCAATATAGACGGGGTCCTTATGAAATCGCATAGGATCGTCATTCCACACAGTGTGCGCCAGATGATTCTTCGTCAACTACACGAAGGCCACTTGGGTGTCGAAAAATGCAGACGAAGGGCCCGGGCGGCGGTATATTGGCCGGGTATTAATGAAGACATAGCCAACATGGTGCTCAACTGCACAACCTGTCAGAGGTTTCAGCCGGCGCAACCTCCGGAAACACTTCTACCACACGAGATGGTGACGTCCCCCTGGGCGAAGGTGGGTGTTGACCTATTTCACGCGCTCGGCAGAGATTACATTGTTATTATAGACTACTTCTCAAACTACCCGGAAGTCATGCCTCTCCATGATCTGACGTCGTCCGCAGTCATTGGGGCCTGCAAGGAAACGTTTGCTCGCCATGGCATTCCAAGGACTGTCATGTCAGACAATGGACCTTGTTTTGCCAGCCGTGAATGGTCGTCCTTTGCCGCAGCATATGGTTTCACTCATGTGACATCCAGCCCTCTGCATCCACAATCGAACGGGAAGGCTGAAAAGGGTGTCCACATCGCAAAGCGGCTCCTGTGCAAGGCGGCTGATGCCGGATCGGACTTTAACCTTGCCTTGCTGGCCTATCGATCGGCCCCGTTATCCACGGGCCTCTCGCCAGCGCAGCTACTAATGGGTCGCTCCCTCAGGACGACGGTACCTTCCGTCCTGGCACCGACAACAGACCATGAGGCGGTTCTTCGGGACATGCAACTGCAGCGTGATCGCCAGAAAGGTCGGTACGACACACGAGCGACGGACCTGCCCCCCCTGTCCTCCGGAGACAAAGTACGCGTCCATCAACCGTATGGTGGCTGGTCAGCACCGGCCGAAGTCCTCCGACAAGTGGCTCCCCGCTCGTTCCTGGTTCGCATGCCGGATGGTTCCGTGCGTCGCCGCAATCGGCGCGCCCTTCGCCGACTTCCACGTTCACAGCCACACAACACGCCAGATCCTCAACAGGCTTCCGAGGATGACTTTGTGGAGCTGCCGCACATCACGCCCTTTCCATCGCCACCCATGGCCATGCCTGCACAGCAGCCGGTGGTTCTTGATCCACCCTTAAGGCGGTCAACCCGAATTCGTCGCAAACCCATTAGAATGGACTTATAATACAGTTCATATGTTTAATAAGTTGGACAATTTTACATGATAACCTGTTGTTGTTTATCGTTCCAGATGTCGTCTGACTGGACAACTGTTCAAAATTTTTTTTTCTTCTTCTCTCGTTCGCATTTCTGTTATGTTATGGTACAACTGGATTCATGTGACGCACTCGACATCGCCCCATGTACATAGTTCCGTCATAGACACATGCTGCACACGACACACACACACTCTTAGATGCACTCACGTCACGATCATATTTATTACCACGTAGGCACATATCTTTGTAAAAAGGGGGGATGTCATGATATTCAAACACACACATCATGATGGACACACTAACAGGCAAATCAGAGTACACAACACCACAACCAATCACAGACAAGAACACCAACCACATAAAAAGCACGAGCACGACACCTGGAGGTCAGTAGGTCTGGGGAGAAGGAAGCATGAAAGAGCTGTTGAAACACCACAAGCAGGGAGCCCCCCACGTGCAGAGTGCAAAGACCAAGTTGTAAATAGCAAGTTTAAATAAACAAGTGTTGTACCATATGCAACTGTGTTGGCTCTTCTGTGTGTTAGAACACCCAACACCACATGCTTGAAATACTCAGCATGTTAGGCAGCATCCATTGGGAGGAGATAAAACATCTCAGGTCAATGACCTTTTGTAAGAACTGGCCCAGTGTGGTGAATGTATTGCTGTAACAATTCACCATGTGCATATCTGTTTTTACGATGTTGCCCATTGGGCTCCACCTATGGACCATTGTAAGGTATTACCTATGATGTAGCATGTTGGGGCCTGTGTGGCTCCGCCCCTGGCTCCACCCCTTGAGGGGAGGTATAAAGAGCAGTCGCCCTGTAGGCGGCTCCCATAAACAGATCAGTCACAGGCAGGCACTGTTCTAGTTGATTAAAGCGACAGTTTACTCCTACTCCTGGTTTCGTGTGAATTGATGGTCGCATCAATTTAATCAACTACAATGCCACTATGGAACTGGCCCTCAAACCTGGCCGACTGGAACTCGATCCGCAGGCGAAAGAGATTTTTTTGCACTGGCTCCGCTGTTTCAAGGCCTACCTCGCCGCCTCCTCCTCGCCTTCCGTCACCGACGAACAGAAGCTGAGTCTCCCCCACGCACGGGTGAGCCATCAAATCACTGTTCAACTCGAGGAAGCCTCCATCTACGCAGACGCCCTCGCGATGCTAGAGCGCCTCTACGTAACGCCCGGGAACGAGGTATACGCACAGCATCTCCTCACCACGCGCTGCCAACGTCCTAGGGTATCGCTGGAAGAGTACCTACGCGACCTCAAAGTCCTTGCACGAAGCTGCAATTACCAGGCCGTTACGGCCACTCAACCTATGGACCTCGCCATCCGGGACACCTACGTGGCTGGAGTCAGGTCCAACTACGTGAGACAGCGCCTACTCGAAAAAGGTGCCCTAGACCTGGAAGAGACGGTAAAATTAACCTCCTCTCTAGAAGTAGTGTACCAAAGCCTTAACGCATTCTCGTCCAATCACGCGACTCCCTCATGGACCCCCGACCTAAGAATACCCCAGGCCTGTGTCGCGCGGCTGCCCGCCCACCATGGGGGGGCGGCTACCCTGTTATTTCTGCGGCCAGCCTCAACACCCCTGGCAGCGCTGCCCGGCCCAGAACCCGACCTGCAGAGACTGTGGGAGAAAAAGACATTTTGCTAAAGTTTGCCTGGCCAGGTCCAAAAACTCTAAATCACGGGCCCGACCCTCAAGACTCACAGGCCCGCAGATCCCGCAGTGTGGCAGCGTGTCTGTCGGCTCCGCCTCCCCCGGACGCATCATCGGCCTTGTGTTGTCCGTGGGGGCAGCCATCTTGGCCATCCTCGCCCACGCGGCCTGCCACGCACGATTCATGGGGGCCACCATTTTGGACGCCATCTATCTCACCGCCCGACACATGCGACCGATGGGGGCAGCCATCTTGGCCGCCATCTGCAACGTGCCCGACACGTGCGACCAATGGGAGCAGCCATCTTGGAACCGCCCCTGGAGAACAGGTTGAGGAGGAAGAATTTGCGGATTCTGGGTCTCCCTGAAGGCGTGGAGGGGTCGGATGTCGGGGCGTACGTGGCTATGATGCTGGGCATGCTGATGGGTGCGGGAGTCTTCCCGAGGCCCCTGGAGCTGGATGGGGCACACAGAGTCCTGGTAAGGAGGCCGAGGGCCGAGAGCCGCCGAGAGCTGTGGCGGTGAGGTTTCACCGTTTCACCGACAGGGAGTGTGTGTCCTGAGGTGGGCGAAGAAGGAGCGGAGTAGCAGAGTAGCAGGTGGGAGAATGCTGAAATCCGCATCTACCAGGACTGGAGTGCAGAGCTGGCCAAGAACAGGGCAGGACTCAACCGGGCCAAGGTGGTTCTCCATTGAAAGGGGGTGAAGTTTGGGCCATTGCAGCCAGCGCGGCTGTGTGTCACGCATCAGGACTGACACCACTATTTTGATACGCTGGACGAGGCGTGGACCTTCATCTAAAATGAAAAGCTGGACTCGAATTAGTGGTTTTGCAGCAGGTTATGGGGATGCTGGGGAGTGGGAAAGGGCGATTTGATTTGATGTGTACGCTTTCTGGGTATGTGTATTGACTTGGGAGGAGCTGTTCCCCGCGTTTGAGGGTGGGAATGGGGGCCGGAGGCCCTGGGCCTTTGGGATCGAGGAGAGGCTGCAGGAGAAAGGAGCTGCGCCACAGGGGGCGTGGCCGGCCCAGGCAGGGAACGCGGGCTTTTTCCTGCGCAAAGGGGGGGGGGGGGCGTGGCCCGACGCGGGGTTTGGTACCGGACAGGAGCTCGCACTGGTTTGTAGGGGGAGTGGGGAGGAGGGGACTTCGAGGGGGAATTCAATCCCACCGATCCGGCTGATCACGTGGAACGTGAGAGGCATGAATGGGCCAGTCAAGAGGGCCCGGGTGTTTGCGCACTTAAAGAGACTGAAGGCAGACGTCACTATGTTGCAGGAGACCCACCTGAAGGTGGCGGATCAGATCAGGCTGAGGAAGGGATGCAGGTCTTTCACTCTGGGCTGGATGCGAAGAACAGGGAGGGTCGCAATCCTGGTGAGCAAGCGGGTGACTTTCGAGGCGGTGAGTATTGTGGCGGATAAAGGGGGCCGTTATGTGATGGTGAGTGGTAGACTGCAGTGGGCCCGGGTGGTGCTGGTGAATGTATATGCCCCGAATTGGGACACTGCAGGGTTCATGAAGCGCATGCTGAGCCGGATCCCGGATCTGGAGGCAGGGAACCTGATAATAGGGGGGGGGTACTGGACCCGGTACTGGATCCGGCACTGGATCGATCTAGGTTGAGGTCGGGCAGGAGGCCAGCTGCGGCCAAGGTTCTGAGGGGGTTTATGGATCAGATGGGGGGAGTGGACCCGTGGAGGTTTGCCAGGCTAGCGGCGAGAGAGTTCTCCTTCTTTTCCCATGTGCACAAGGCCTATTCACGGATAGACTTCATCGTGGTGAGTAGAGTGTTGATCCCAAGAGTGGAGGGGACGGAGTACTCGGCCATAGCAATTTCGGACCACGCCCCGCACTGGGTGGAACTGGAGTTGGTGGACGAGAGGGGCCAGCGCCCGCTGTGGCGCATGGATGTGGGACTGCTGGCGGATGAGGAGGTCTGTGGGCGGGTCCGAGGGTGCATTTGAAGGTACATAGAGGCCAATGATAATGGGGACGTACCGGTGAGTATGGTCTGGGAGGCGCTGAAGGCGGTGGTCAGGGGAGAGCTAATCTCAATCAGGGCTCACAGGGAGAAGAGGGAGAGGATGGAGAGGGAGAGATTGGTGGGGGAGATACTGAGCGTGGATAGGAGATCCGCGGAACCCCTGAAGAGCGGCTGCTGAAGGAACGGCGGAGCCTCCAAACAGAGTTTGATTTGCTGACTACGGGGAAAGCTGAGGCCCAGTGGAGAAAGGTGCAGGGGGCAGCGTACGAGTATGGGGAGAAGGCGAGTCAGATGCTGGTGCATCAGCTACGTAGGAAGGAGGCGGCTAGGGAAATTGGGGGAATCAGGGACAGAGAGGGGAACACGGTGCGGAGTCCAGCCAAAATAAATTAGGTCTTTAGGTATTTCTACGGGAACCTGGTCGAGTTCTATAGGAAGTTTGTGGAACTGTTGGGTTCGTTGCTGGTGAGAACCTTCAACGAGGCGAAGGAAAAAGGGTTCTTCCCCCGACGATGTCTCGGGCACTGATCTCGTTTATCCTCAAGCGGGACAAGGAGCTGCTGCAGTGTGGCTCGTATAGGCCGATTATGCTCCTCAATATGGACGCTAAGTTGCTGGCGAAGGTCCTGGCCACTAGGATTGAGGATTGTGTCCTGGGAGTGATACACGAGGACCAGACGGGATTTGTGAAGGGCAGGCAATTAAATGCAAATGTGCAGAAGCTCCTGAATGTGATCATGATGCCCTCGGAGGGGGGGGGGGGTATCGACAAATCGGCTGAGGTCGGAGTACTTCAGACTGTACAGTGGGATGAGACAGGGGTGCCCCCTGTCCCCCCTGCTGTTTGCCCTAGCAATTGAGCCGCTGGCCATGGCACTAAGGGAGTCTAGAAACTGGAGGGGGTTGGTCCGGGAAGGGGAGGAGCATCGGGTCTCATTATATGTGGATGACCTGCTTTTGTATATCGCGGATCCAGTGGAAGGGATGGCATAGGTCATGCAGACCCTCAGGGAATTTGGAGACTTCTCGGGATACAAGCTCAATGTTGGGAAGAGCAAACTCTTTGTGGTGCATGCGAGGGGTCAGGAGAAGAGGCTGGAGGAGCTGCCGTTCAAGAGGGTGGAAAAAAGTTTCCGGTATTTGGGTATCCAGGTGGCCAAGAGTTGGGGGGTCCTGAATAAGCTCAATTTGGCACGGTTGGTGGACCAGATGGAGGAGGACTGTAAGAGATGGGACTCTCCCTGGCGGGCAGGGTGCAGTCCATTAAGATGACGGTACTCCCTAGGTTCTTGTTTGTGTTCCAGTGCCTGCCTATTCTCATCCCTAAGGCCTTTTTCAAGCGAGTGAGCAAGAGCATTATGGGGTTTGTATGGGCAAGTAAGACCCCGAGGGTTAAGAGACTGTTCTTCACTGTTGGCATCGGGCGGGAATTAAAAGGATGGGGGACTTATTCAATGATGGGACTTTTGCCAGTCTGAGGGCGCTGGAGGAGAAATTTGGGTTACCCCCGGGAAATGTCTTCAGGTATATGCAGGTTAGGGCATTTGTGAGGAGGCAGGTAGGGGAATTCCCGCTGCTGCCTGCCCGGAGGATTTCGGGCGTGTGGGTCGGAGAGGGTAAGGTCTCGGCGATATACCAGGAGCTGCAGGAGGCGGAGGAAGCCTCGGTGGAGGAGCTGAAGGGCAAGTGGGAGGAGGAGCTGGGTGAGGAGATGGATAAGGGCCTGTGGACTGACGCCCTGGGCAGGGTTAATTCCTCCTTGTCTTGTGCGAGGCTCAGCATGATCCAGTTTAAAGTAGTGCACAGGGCGCATATGACAGGGGCGAGGATGTGTAAGTTTTTTGGGTTAGGGGACAGGTGTGTGAGGTGTTCGGGGAGCCCAGCAAATCACGCCCATATGTTCTGGGCGTGTCCGGCGCTTGCGGGGTTTTGGAGGAGCTTCGCAAAGGCTATGTCCAAGGTTTTGGATACTTGGGTAAAACCGAGCTGGGGGATGGCAATATTTGGGGTGTCAGACGAGCCGGGAGTGTAGGAGCAGAAAGAAGCCGGAGTTCTGGCCTTTGCCTCTTTGGTAGCCCGGAGAATGATCTTGTCCGAAGAGGGAGTGAGGTTAGGTACCTGCAGGTAAGGGACTTCGCGCGGAAGGTTTGGAAGGAATTTCCCAGGTGTCTGAGGTACACCCTGCTGGGGTGACTGTTGATTCCGGATGTGAATGGGACGGATAGAATTGGGGACAAAAATAGGTGGCTGGGAGAGCAGGGAGGTGAGCATGAGGTGAAGATTAAGGAAAAATGGGAAGGGAGGCTGGGAGGAGAGATAAATTGGGGAGTATGGAGTGAGACACTACGAAAAGAGTAAACGGTACCTCCTTGTGCCACCTCCTTGTGCGCAAGGATGAGCCTGATACAGTTTAAGGTCGTACACAGAGTACATATGACTCGGGCAAGAATGAGTGGGTTCTTCCAGGGTGTGGCAGATGAGTGTGCGAGGTGTGGGCGGGGACTAGCGAACCTAGCGCACATGTTCTGGGGCTGCGAAAAGTTGGAGAGATTCTGGGCGTAAGTGTTTGCGGCCCTGGCAAGGATAGTGGGTGAGGAGGTGGAGCCGGATCTTTTGGTGGCAATATTTGGGGTTTCGGGGAAGCGGCAGCTGATGGAGGGAAGGAAGGCCAATGTTGTCACCTTCGCCTCTCTGATTGCCCGGTGACAAATCTTATTGGCAATGCCGCTGGGGGTAGCGGCCTGGCTGGGTGACCTGTATGATTTCCTTTGGCTGGAAAAGATAAAATACGAGTTCAGGGGTTCAGTGGAGGGGTTTGAGGCAAGGTGGGGGATGTTCATGACCGTGTTTTAGGAGTTGTTCGTCGCATGGGTGTGGGGGGGTATAAAGGGGGAAAAATGTGTACATCTGTACAGCCATTGGTTGGGAAGCCTGTTTCCCTGAATTGTTAATGTGTTGTAACGTTTTGTATATTGTAATAAAATATATATTTAAAAAAAAACAATGCAAGTAAATGAGGGATTAGACCAGAGATAGGATTCCCTTAAAAATAGTACCTCGTTGTTGAGGTCTCATTCCTGCCTTCCTGAATTCTTGATTCATCTATCCGTTTGTTTGTGTTTAAAATGATTTCTTTATGCTTTTATGTTTAATGCCTTTTTTGGCCATGTGTTTGACCCTTTTATGTCTTGTTCGATATTTTGTTTCTAAGTTTTGATTCAGTTCTTATTCAAGTGTATTCAAGTGAACAATTAACAATAAAGTTGTATTTTTGACACCTTCAATCAACCGGACTATCGACTTTCATTAGAAGGTAAAACAAGAGTCCCAACTCCGCCGCACAGTCCTTGTGGAGATGAAGTCCCATTTTCATAGGGGCTGGCTTAGCACAGGGCTAAATAGCTGGCTTTTAAAAAAGCAGACCAAGGCAGGCCTGCAGCGCGGGTTCAATTCCCGTACCAGCCTCCCCGAACAGACACCGGAATGTGGCGACTAGGGGCTTTTCACAGTAACTTCATTTGAAGCCCACTTGTGACAATAAGCGATTTTCATTTCATTTCACATGGAGGATTCCAGCACATCACGAAAGAGGTAAGGCTGAAACATTTGTAAATAGCAAAAGTGCCAAGTAGATGATCAATCTCAGCCTCTTCCGGAAGTCCCCAGCACCACAGATGCCAGTCTTCAGCCAATTTGATTCAGTCCACATGATATCAAGAAATGGCTGAAGGCACTGAATACTGGAAAGGCTATAGGCCCTGACAATATTCCGGTAATAGATCTGAAGACTTGTGTTCCAGAACTTGCTGCACTCCAACAATGTGAAAAATCATTAAAATATTGAAATTGCCAAACCTCACCCTGCCCAGATTTCAAGTGGAGGGGCAGGGGTGTTGGAGACCGTTTGCCCAGGTATATTCTTCACACAAAAAGCATGACAAATCTAACCCAGCCAATTACTGTCCCATTTACTCTTGATCTTCAGTAAAGTGATAGAAAGAGTCATAAACAGTGCTATCAAGCAACACTTGCTCAGCAACAATCTGTTCACCTATGCTCGGTTTGGGATCTGCCAGGGTCACTCAGCCTTGGTTATAACAGGGACAAAAGAGCTGAGCTCCAGAGGTGAGGTGGGAGTCACTACCCTTGACATCAAGGCAGCATTTGACCACATGTGCCATCAGGGAGCCCGAGAAAAACTTGAGTCAATGAGAATCAGGGGAAAACTCTCCATTGGTTGGAGTCATATCTAGCATAAAGGAAGATGATTGTGATTGTATGAGTGCAGCTCCAACAACACTGAAGAAGCTTGACAACATCCAGGACAAAGTATTCTGTTTCACTGGCACCCCTTGCACAAACATTGAACCTTTCCACCACCGATGCACATTGGCAGCAGCGAGTACCATCTACAAGATGCAGTGCAGGAATTCAGCAACACTCCTTAGACAGCACATTCCAAACCTGCGACTGCTACTATCTAGAAGGACAAAGGTAGCAGATAGATGGGACCAACACCGCCTGGAAGCTCCCCATAAAGCCATATGCCATCCTGAGTTGAAATATGTCAATGTTCCTTCACTGTTGTTGGGTCAAACTCTCTCTCTATTAGCACTGTGGATCCATGTACACCACAGTTGAAGAAGACAGCTCACCATCACCCTTTCAAGGGTAATTAGGGATAGGCAATAAATGCTGGCTGAGCCAACAATGTCCACATCCCATGAATGAATAAATTTAAAGATGTAACTGGTTTTAGGAAAGTAGGCAGGGAAAGCAGGGACAGGAGGAAGAACAAAAGGAAATACCTTTGATAGGTAAAAGCAGAAGAAAAGAATGGCATGCAAAGCAAAAATGATGGGAACTACTGAGTATTTCTCGCAATTTTGCCTTGATTTTACATTTCCAATATCTGGAGTGTTTTGGCTTTTGTATAGAAGAGCTAAAGTAGGATGGCATCAGTGTACATGTAGAGGCTGAGTTCATTCTTTTGATTATGTCACGATCTTTGGCGGGCCCAAGCAGTAAAGTTCCAAGAGCAGGAAGAGAAACAAATGCTGGTGATATTTTAGTTACTATTTTATAATGCTCAGACTTATTCCACAATGAAACCCTACCATGCTGTAACATGCACACACCATATTGCTTGTTTA
The DNA here is from genome assembly GCF_047496885.1 of Scyliorhinus torazame. Taxonomy (NCBI): domain Eukaryota; kingdom Metazoa; phylum Chordata; class Chondrichthyes; order Carcharhiniformes; family Scyliorhinidae; genus Scyliorhinus; species Scyliorhinus torazame. The sequence continues at coordinate 149,838,277 of NC_092707.1, read as the reverse complement.
CAAGGACAAGTGGTGCTCAAACCTATAACCCTGCATGTTGCACATAACTCCAATCTGCTTATCAAAGATTTGTTGGGTATGCATTTCTGCTAGTTTTCCCATTGGCTTGAAATTTCAGCTATGGGTTTTGGGGTGCAGAGTGAAGGCCAGCCCTTTCCAAAAGATCAATTCAGAGAACAAGCGCTCCACTCATAGGAAATTGGCATCCAACAATATTTGTTAGTGGGTTTGCAATCTATTTTTTCAGCTGCTGGTGTGGAGGGCAGGATAAGACTGGTGTTTTCTTGTGCTTTCACATCGTACATCATGATCACACCATCTTAAAGGATCTAACATGCAACTAAGAAAACAACAACCCCTTAGAAGTAAAAAAAAGTTTATATTTTGAGATCTGTATTATGAATACAGCACAGATCAGATGCCCTTATCTCAGAATAAAAGCTCTTGCAAGCTGTACAGCAATTGTCCTCAACTTCAGAAGAATCCACTATTGTACAAGTGTAACTTTTTTCTAACATCCATCTTTTTGGGCTCTGAACTTTCTGCTAATTCACATTGAATTACATGCAGTTTTTTGAGAAGCTACCTCAAATTAATTCCAGATAGGACTATTTCAGCTGTCTGAAAGGGTAGATTTTTCTGGGTCAGATTCAAATTCAGGCCCTCAGTGTAGTCGCACATTGTGCCAAATTACCCCCCCCCCCCCCCGGTAATTGTTCCATTGTTTCTTCCCCATGCAAAATTTGTTATACTCTTGAATGTTAAGGAAAGAACTGGCCTCAGTCAGTGGCGTCCAGAAGAGGAGCGCAGCAGGATTATAATCATGGCACTGAACATCAGAATGCTAACACTGAATGTCACTGCGCTGTTATTCATCTGGAAGATTGCATTCCTCTTCCATTGTCAGATCTCCTTCTCCAACCTACCATTCCCAGAATGAGGAGAGCTGGGAAACCAGCACCTCACCTTCTGAGCAACACAGAAGACCAGTTTGAATTAATTTTCACTCCCTGATGGTCAGAAGTCTGATTCAATACTGGATCCTCAGTACATTGTTACATGTCTCAGTTAAAATAAAACTTTCAAACTGACCTTTGCAGCAGAAGAGGCTTTGTCCCAGTTTCCACCCTGCAGATTGTAGCATCCACTCCCAATCCTAGTCAGAATCTCACTTGGGGTATCATCTGGACCGTTAGCGAAAGGGGTATATCTGATTCAAGATAACCAAAGAGAAAGCATGTCAGAAGACTTGAATACTGTTAATAATCAGGTATTGAAATGCATATATTCATTAGAATGCATGAAAGGACCTTCAACTACCTTGTAATTTCCCAAAAGACCCGAGCACATAGATATTAGAAACAACATCAGTAACTTAGACCAGAGTGTAATAACAGATGCATAATCATTTCAAGCATCAAATATCCTAACCTTTGATGAGTCATCAGTCTAGCCACTTCTACTCAAAAATGGAACAGAATATTGTGGGGAATTGGTTGAGTGGGACTGCATTCTAGTCAAGAAGCACTTAGGTGTTATCATCTGATGTTAAATATATATAGCCTAAATTGAGAAAATATTGACTTTGGTTGAAGGCAATATTGGTAAATTAATGCCTCAAGTTTCAGCAACTCTATGAGGCAATAATTGAAACTTGATATGTTACAGCTTTGCTTAGTCTGAAAGCATTGTATTTTCTTATACTTCTTTAACTTAAATTTATACGCTGTCAGAGGTAACAGCTTTGTTAAACTGCCTCTGGTCATCACCTCATAATCAGCCATTAATATTAATTTGCAGGCAGGAGTGAACCATCTCCCTCATGATGACAGCATTTTCCAACCATACTCATAATTATGAGTACTTTAAACAGCAGCTTTAACCAAACCCTGATTAAAATACAAACATTGGTTCTGCAATTTAGGAAATCATATGCCTTGTTCATACACCCACTCATGAATCTGCAGATGCACAATGCATTGTACAGCAATTAAATTATGCGGTTGAAAAATAAATCAGGGCCATCATCAGGGTGCTTTTGAAAAAGAAAATGATTTTAAAATTTACATGCTAATTCATCTCCAACACTTTGCACAAATTACTTTTTTGGCAAAAGGGACAGATAATTTGTGCAGAGATCCAATAGTAACAAGATTAATTTTGAAAGTCTGATTTGCAGTGTATCTGAATGTGGAATGTTGACCAGGTCACTTGTGAAACTGCTCAATCTTTGAATTGTGCCACAAGATCCTCAATGCTCACATGAGCAATCAGAGGAGCCACCATTTCATGGCTCACTGAAGGATGACACCTCAGACAGCATAAATCTTCAACAAATGTCAATTCGGGAAGGATGGTAAGTAGTGGAGTATACTTTGAAGCACAAACTTCTGATTTAGAAGTATCATGAACTGATACAAGCTGGTACACAGGGAGAAATTCAATAAAGGTGTAGAGAGACTGCATGATAAGCCAACACCAGGAATGTGATAGCTAATTTTGTTCCAATTTGCCAAACTGTGATTTGTACAAAAGCAGTTGGAAACATCCTATTGCTGCCTGGAATCATAGAATTTACAGTGCAGAAGGAGGCCATTCAGCCCATCGAGTCTGCACCGACCCACTGAAACAGCAACCTACTTAAGCCCACGCCTCCACCCTATCCCCACAATCCCACCTAACATTTTGGACACCAAGGAGCAATTTAGCATAACCAATCCACCTAATCTGCACAACTTTGAACTGTGGGAGGAAACCGGAGCACCCGGAGGAAACATACGCAGACACGGGAGAAAGTGCAAACTCCACACAGTCACCCGAGGCCAGAATTGAACCGGGTCTCTGGAGCTGTGAGGCAGCAGTACTTTTTATTTTATAAATTTAGAGTACCCAATTAATTTTTTCCAATTAAGGGGCAATTTAGCATGGTCAGTCCACCTAGCCTGCACATCTTTGGGTTGTGGGGGCGAAACCCACACAAACACGGGGAGAATGTGCAAACTCCATACGGACAGTGGCCCAGAGCCAGGATCGAACCTGGGACCTCGGTGCCGTGAAGCAGCAGTGATAACCCACTGTGCCACCGTGCTGCCCGTGAGGCAGCAGTACTAACCACTGTGCCACCGTGCTGCCCCTATATTTTTTACTTTACACAAATCTTTTGAGGCACTGCACAATTTTACTGCTGTGCTAAGGGTGTTTTGTAGACTCCACAAAACAACTGCTGTAAGGATATCGGACCAGACCCCAACATTTGTTAGGAGACCGGACAAGAATCCCAAACAATTATTTTAATTTATAAAACTGAGGAAAGCATACATCACTCCAGGAGTGATAACTCTGACCAATATGTATCTTTTATGTTAAAACAAACTTTAATTTAAACACAGAATTAACCACATTAACATCAAAGAAATAGCTTTACAATAATTAGTTAAGCAGTTCTAAAACATAAGGAAAAACTTAAACTTACTATTTATACCTGCTACTGACTCCAATTAAGCAACCCAATACAGTTGAAATGCCACTTATAAACAAAGTTAACAAACAGATTACTTGCACAGTGTTGGAGAGACTTTTGGAGCGAGACACCCTTTCAGGAGCAGAAGCAGTACAGTTCTGCTCAACCTATCAGCATTTGGCAAAACTGCTTTTCAACTTAAAATCCTTCTGCCTTGTCAGACTCAAATCCCATATCAAACTGCAAAACTACAGACAGACCTGGCTCCTTCCATTAATTACATCATCATTATCCCACTAAGATGTCACGGGATCTGCTCAGCTAAGACTAAATACAACCCCTCTTAAATTATCTACTCTCCAGGAAATCTCCAGCAATCATAATGATAACCCATTAGCCATCTATATGTAAATAACTAAATGGGTAGAATCAATCATGACCTCACATTTTATGACCTCTTAATTACAGTTTTGGCAGACAGACAGACAGTCTGGATACTTTAACCTAGGTTCTTTAATATTACTGCAATAAATATATACCTTAACCCAGGCTTTTAATAACATTACTGCCATAAATATAAAATATAACAATTTCTACATTCATCACACTGCACCACTTTTGTATCTGTTTGGGATACAGTAAGTCCTTCTTATCATTGACTCACTGAAACATTGTTTTGGTTTATCATTGTTATTAAAGTAGTAACAATATATTCTTTTAATGTTTCCAGTTTCACTTTAATGTTGTTAGCCACAAAGTTCCTGTGCTGTGATCTTCCTGTGCACATGACCTTTGCGCAGTGCATCCATTTTCACCATCTTTCACTCTTCCTCCTATTACCGCCCTTGCCTCTGTCTAGCCTAGCTTCCTGTCTTTGCCTCCCAGTCTCTTAGACCCAGTGGTCCTTGCTGCACCACCTCTCGTTCCTGGAGCTGGCTTCACTGCTGAACTTGCACTGAAGTCCTTGGCTCCATCTAGTGTCGGTCAGTGTGGGTAGTCAGGACTTCAGCTGCTATTTAAATGACCAATTTCTGCCACTAGTTGGAGCCTGGTCAATCTAAAATGGGCTTGTCCAACATATAGCCAGAGGGCAGAATGCAACCCTTGAAGACGCACTATGCGGCTCCCGGAAGCCATTTTCAAAATGTAGGTCAAACATAAGTTTGAATCGAAGAATCTGCATGGAGTTGCTCCTCCTCTTCTCCAGATCACTTCTTTCCCTGTTGTCTGTTGATAGGCTCGTAGTGAGCCTACCAAGTGGAAAAGAAACAATTAGTGATTGGAGGATCAGTGAACACCAATGGTGCAAGTTTGGGCCTGGGGAGCCAAGGGCCGACGAGCCAAGGATTTGGATCTGGTGAGCTGAGGAGCGAGCTTACATTTATTTTGCACCAAACTCTAGTGAGCAAGCTTTTGAAATGTGGCCCTCTTCGTGAAACATGTACAATATTGTATATTGCATTCTTTTATATATTAGGATTTTGTTTTGCAAGGCATTTCAGCTAGGAATGCACAGTACCGCATATGTATAGTACAGATTTCAACTTGTACATTGTTTTTTGACTTTAACATTGATTCCAATGGGAACCTATGATTCATTTAAACTTGTTCCATTTAAAGTTGTGATTTTCAGGCAACCACAACTCTTAATTAAGACAGCACCAGATAGAGGCATGGTAGCACAGCACTGCACAGCTCCAGGGTCCCAGGTTCGATTCCCGGCTTGGGTCACTGTCTGTGTGGAGTCTGCATGTTCTCCCTGTGTCTGCGTGGGTTTCCTCTGGATGCTCCGGTTTCCTCCCACAAGTCCCAAAAGACATGCTGTTAGGTCATTTGGACATTCTAAATTCTCCCTCTGTGAACCCGAACAGGGGCAGGAATGTGGCGACTAGGGGCTTTTCACAGTAACTTGATTGCTGTGTTAATGTAAGCCTCCTTGTGACAATAAAGATTATTATTATATCCTGCATCACAATCTTCAGGGACTAATCAATGTACCATTCGGCAAATATAGTAATTTCAGAGCTAGACAATAAAAAATGGCAATAGGAATATAGGAATTGCTAGACAAAGACAGACAAAGACTTATCTGGTTCTTCTACCATCCTGTCCACCACATGATGGAACAATAATAGAAATGTTGACTTCATGAAAATTAACTTTGAATCATTAGTCTACAAGGCAAGGAAAACCCCCAGTGGTAAAATAATAATAATATTTATTAGTGTCATGGGTAGGCTTACATTAACAGTGCAATGAAGTTACTGTGAAAATCCCCTCACTGGAATCTGTAGGTCCAAAGCCATCTGCTCTCCCAAGCATGCTATGCCAATCGTCTAACATTACCCATGGCAAAGTAAAACATAAAGGCATGAAGGTCACAGGTTGTAATGTAATGTAAGCCAATAGAAATAAGAACATAAGAAATAGGAAGCAATTTGGCCTGTTGAGCCTGCTCTGTTATTCAACAAGATCATGGCTGATAATACCATTTATTCTGTTGTGGGACATTTTCTTCATTACTAGATATCTGGTGCATCTACAGAAGGACTGTTTGATTTGTGTTTTTTCTTAATTACAGAGAGTTTATAACACAGGAACAGGCCAGAAATGGAGACTATAGAATTACAACCTGAAGTGTTGGGTACTCTGATACACAGACGAACCAACACGGTTGCGAATGGTACAACGCAGTTTTATTTCATTGAACTATAAACATAGTAAACTCTGGTATTCAGCACATAGTGAACCTCTGAGTGGCTGGCAATGAAGTCTGTGCCCTGAGCTCTCTCCTGCTCGAGTGCCCAGGAAGTGTCGTGTTCCCTGCTTTGTACTGTGTATGCTCTTGTCCGTGATTGGCTGTCGTGTTGTGTGTGATGATTGGTCCGTTGATCTGTCCATCATTGTGTGTATGTATGTATGTGCTGTGATGTTCACCTGAATATCTTATATCTTGACATCCCCCCTTTTTTTACAGGATTATGTGCCTACGTGGTTATAAATAGAGATGTGTACTGAGTGTAGCTAAATGTGTGTGTGTGCAATATTTACAGCATGTACATGGGGTTTAACTATATACAAGGGGCGATGTCGGGTGTGACATAACAACGAGGTTGTACCATAAACAAAGGACGGGGAAATGTTGAACGACAAAGCAAATTCCTGTAACGATAAGAACATAAACATATTAACAAAGTGGTTGCATGAGTTCAATGTATAAACAGTCTCATAAGTCCAGTCTTGTAGGTGGGCGGCGAATTCGGGTTGACCGTCAGGGTGGCACACCATTCATCACCCGGATTGATCGTGTTAACACGGTTCCCATCAATGACCGCAACGTGGAAGGCGTCTCGGTCATCTGTGTCACCGGTCTGGATGTCGTCTGGGCAAGATTCGTAATGGGGAGGCTGAATGGTCCGCACGTCCCTGCGAGGTTGTCGGAGTTGTGGAAGATTGACAGGTTGAGCTGCTCGACAGTAAGCAGCGTAGTGGCCCACCTTGCCACAGCATAGGCATTGTCAGGTTCTTGCGGAACATTGCCGCTTTAAATGTGCAGCTCCACAGTTGCCGCACGTCGTGACGTCATGACGTTCGTTGCACCACTGCGAATGCGCAGTTCGGTCTTGCGTCGGGCGTGCCTGCACATCACGTCCCTCAGTGTTGCCGTAGGTTTTGACGCGCACAAGCGCGGGAGGCCTCGAAAAGCGTGCAAAATGGCCGACGGCGTCCGGGCCGTGGGCCGGGAGGAACTCAATCGCCTGGACCCGTTCGGCCTCGTGGGGCACCTGGCTCGCCGATCCGGCCGCATAGGACCCCCGCCGCGCCGCTTCGGTCGCCTGAAATTGTGCATAGCGGCTAGTCGCGTTTTCGTGCAGGACACTGGCTTCGATTGCGGAGGCTAAGGTGAGGCCTTTTATTTTTAAAAGCTGCTGGCGTACGGTGCCCGAGGCGACCCCAAAAACTATCTGGTCCCGAATCATGGAGTCTGAGGTGGTGTCGTAACCGCAGGACTGCGCGAGGATGCGGAGATGGGTATGGAATGACTGAAAGAGCTCATCCTTACCTTGCAGGCGCTGCTGGAAGACATATCTCTCGAAGCTCTCGTTGACCTCGACGTTGAAGTGTTGGTCGAGCTTGAGAAGGACCGTCTTGTATTTGGATTTGTCCTCGCCTTCCGCGAACACCAGGGAGTTGTAGACATGGTTGGCGTGCTGCCCTGCGGTGGTGAGGAGGATGGTGATCTTTCTGGTGTCCGAGGCGCGCTCTCTTTCGTTGGCTTCCAGAAAGAGCTGGAAGCGCTGCTTGAACAGCTTCCAATTTACGCCGAGGTTCCCAGCGACTTGCAACGGCTGCGGTGTGTTGACGGTGTCCATGGCGCAGGATGGCAGATTTGTGGGTAGGTGTCAAATCACTCCTGGTATCATGAAGTGTTGGGTACTCTGATACACGGACGAACCAACACAGTTGCGAATGGTACAACGTAGTTTTATTTCATTGAACTAAAAACATAGTAAACTCTGGTATTCAGCACATGGTGAACCTCTGAGTGGCTGGCAATGAGGTCTGTGCCCTGAGCTCTCTCCTGCTCGAGTGCCCAGGAAGTGTCGTGGTCCCTGCTTTGTACTGTGTATGCTCTTGTCCGTGATTGGCTGTCGTGTTGTGTGTGTTGATTGGTCCGTTGATCTGTCCATCATAATGTGTGTTTGTATGTGCTGTGATGTTCACCTGAATATCATGACACAACCCTCCTCCTCAGTAAGAAGAGGAAATACAATGCCACCCCAGCAAAGCTGTGGAGAGGAGCAAGATATAATCCCAGATTAGTTACTCTGAGAATCAAATAGAACATAGAACAATACAGCGCAGTACAGGCCCTTCGGCCCACGATGTTGCACCGAAACAAAAGCCATCTAACCTACACTATACCATTATCATCCATATGTTTATCCAATAAACTTTTAAATGCCCTCAATGTTGGCGAGTTCACTACTGTAGCAGGTAGGGCATTCCACGGCCTCACTACTCTTTGCGTAAAGAACCTACCTCTGACCTCTGTCCTATATCTATTACCCCTCAGTTTAAGGCAATGTCCCCTCGTGCTAGCCATTTCCATCCGCGGGAGAAGGCTCTCACTGTCCACCCTATCTAACCCTCTGATCATTTTGTATGCCTCTATTAAGTCTCCTCTTAACCTTCTTCTCTCTAACGAAAACAACCTCAAGTCCATCAGCCTTTCCTCATAAGATTTTCCCTCCATACCAGGCAACATCCTGGTAAATCTCCTCTGCACCCGTTCCAAAGCCTCCACGTCCTTCCTATAATGCGGTGACCAGAACTGTACGCAATACTCCAAATGCGGCCGTACCAGAGTTCTGTACAGCTGCAACATGACCTCCTGACTCCGGAACTCAATCCCTCTACCAATAAAGGCCAACACTCCATAGGCCTTCTTCACCACCCTATCAACCTGGGTGGCAACTTTCAGGGATCTATGTACATGGACACCTAGATCCCTCTGCTCATCCACACTTTCAAGAACTTTTCCATTAGCCAAATATTCCACATTCCTGTTATTCCTTCCAAAGTGAATCACCTCACACTTCTCTACATTAAACTCCATTTGCCACCTCTCAGCCCAGCACTGCAGCTTATCTATATCCCTCTGTAACCTGCTACTTCCTTCCACACTATCGACAACACCACCGACTTTAGTATCGTCTGCAAATTTACTCACCCACCCTTCTGCGCCTTCCTCTAGGTCATTGATAAAAATGACAAACAGCAACGGCCCCAGAACAGATCCTTGTGGTACTCCACTTGTGACAGAACTCCATTCTGAACATTTCCCATCAACCACCACCCTCTGTCTTCTTTCAGCTAGCCAATTTCTGATCCACATCTCTAAATCACCCTCAATCCCCAGCCTCCGTATTTTCTGCAATAGCCTACCGTGGGGAACCTTATCAAACGCTTTGCTGAAATCCATATACACCACATCAACTGCTCTACCCTCGTCTACCTGTTCAGTCACCTTCTCAAAGAACTCGATAAGGTTTGTGAGGCATGACCTACCCTTCACAAAGCCATGCTGACTATCCCTGATCATATTATTCCTATCTAGATGATTATAAATCTTGTCTCTTATAATCCCCTCCAAGACTTTAACCACTACAGACGTGAGGCTCACCGGTCTATAGTTGCCGGGGTTGTCTCTGCTCCCCTTTTTGAACAAAGGGACCACATTTGCTATCCTCCAGTCCTCTGGCACTATATTAAATAATAGAAATTAATGTAGATTGAAGTCACAGGATGTCACAATAGTTTATAATTAGAGATAGCTCTTGGGGCTAAAGGGATCAAGGGCTATGGGGGAGGAAGGCGGGATCAGGGTATTGAATTTAATGATCAGCCATGATCATAATGAATGGCGGAACAGGCTCGAAGGGTCGAATGGCCCCCTCCTGCTTCAATTTTCTGTGTGTGTTTCTATGTATGTTTATGGAGATGGTTGTACAAAATTTGGCCATGATGAAGAAAACTGTTGGCATACCAGTAATTACTGTGCCAGAAAGATGCTGAGATTGAGGCCTTGTAAATTTTGAGGAAAATTATTTAAGAATTTACATTTTAATCACTTCTAAATGCTTCACACAAATTATTTATGTAGGTAAAGAAGCAGGCAATTTGTGCACAGCAAAATCACACAGAAATGTGATTAATGATGAAATTATCTGTTTCAAGGTGTGTTTGAGAGCGGCAGAGTGTCTTTGAGACTTCGGCTTTACTCATGTTGCCATAGATTAGGATAAAACACGAGTTGTAGATTCAACAGAATCAATGGTCACAGAATAAGCAAGATCTCATGGAACCCAAATTTTTTTACCATCAACAAATACCAGGTAAATGAAAGCTGAAAACTTAATAAAGAAAAAATATTCCTGCAAAAGGAACTTGAGAAGTGGAGTTATATGGATCTGCAAAGGTTAAAATTAATTGACAATGATTCACAGCACTACGAATAAGAACAATTCAAGGGCCTCCATTAAATCAAACTTTCAAAATGAACTTTGAAGATGGACAGAAAAAGCAAAAAACCTTAAGATTGTACTGTCTTGTGACATTTGATTCCAAAATTAGGTTTGAATGACAAAATTCCTTTGTTAACCAGTTTCTTGGCATTTACCTTCAAATCACCAGTCCTCAATTCTTTGTAAAAGGCATTTTGCCATTTTGTTTTAAACCTGTCACGCTAATTGGTGAATTTTTAAATATGCTGCATAGGCACATTGTCACAGGTACAAAGAACAATACAGCACAGGAACAGGCCCTCCGAGCCTGTACCGGTCATGATACCAACCTTTGCCAAAACCCTCAGCACATCCTTGTGCTGTATCCCTCTATCCCCATCCTATCTATGTATTTGTCAAGTTGCCTTTTGAACGCCGTTAATGTATCTGCTTCCACAACCTCCCCTGGCAATGCGTTCCAGGCACACACCAAACTCTGCCTAAAAAACCTGCCTCGTACATTTTCTCTAAACTTTGCCCCACAGACCTTAAACCCATGCCCCCTCGTGACTGACCCCTCCACCCTGGGAAAGAGTGCCTGCCCATCCACTCTATCCATGCCCCTCATAATCTTGTAAACCTCTATCAGGTCACCCTTCAACCTGCGTCTTTCTAATGAAAACTGTCCTCCACATATTCAGCCTCTCCACATAGCTAACACCCTCCAGACCAGGCAACATCCTGGTAAACCTCCTCTGCACCCTCTCCAAAGCCTCCACATCCTTCTGGTAGTGTGGCGACCAGAATTGTGCGCAATATGCCAGGTGCGGCTGTACAACTGTAGCATGGCTTGCCAGTTTTTATACTCGATGCCCCGTCCAACGAAGGCAAGCATTCCGTATGCTTTCTTGACTACCTTGTCCACTTGTGTTGCCACCTTCAAAGTTCTGTGGACCTGCCGCCCAGATCCCTGACTTTCTATAATTCCAAAAGTTTTGCCATTTACGGTATATATTCCCCTCTATTCCTGGGATAGCGGGACTGACTATGATGAGAGATTAATGAGGGATAGGATTATATTTGCTGGAGTTCAGTAGAATGAGGGGGATCTCATAGACAACTATAAAATTCTAACCGGACGAAACAGAGTAGATGCAGGAAGTATGTTCCCGATGGTGGGAGTGTCCAGAACCAGGGGTCACAGTCTGAGAATACAGGGTAAACCATTTAGAACTGATATTAGGAGAAATTTCTTCACCCCGAGTGGTGAGCCTGTGGAATCGCTACCAGTGAAAGTAATTGAGGCCAAAACATTGTATTTTTTCAAGGAGGAGTTAGATATAGCTCTTGGGGCGAAAGGGATCAAAGGATATTGGGGAGTTGGGGGGTGGAAGGTGGGAACAGGCTATTGAGTTGGATGATCAGCCATGATCATAATGAATGGCGGAGCAGCTTTGAAGGACCGAATGGTCTGCTCCTGCTCCTATTTTCTATGTTTAACAGTAAGTGTGGTAAATGATGTTAACGACTGAAACTCGAGAGTTGCTTTTTGCCAAAATGCCATCTCTGCAATAACAAGTGTGCACTTGGAGCATGATTACCTGTACACTCAGTTCAGTGTGATCAACTCTTGCTAGGAAATTCAGGGCCACGCTCGCATGGGGGTCCATTAGAGTGTGGGGGGCGTGGTGTTAGCAGGGTTGTAAGAACACAGGAGGAGGTGGGGTGGCAGGGATGTGGGGGAGGGTCCTGGGACCATGAGTAGGTACAAATGGGAGCAGAGTACACATCAGATTTAAAGGTCCGCATTCACAAGAAGAAACACCATCCCAGATGTATGCAACCTGGGACAATTCCATACAATAAGCGTCAGTTGGTTACCCTAGTTCAGCTACTGTTGTTGTCCAGCAAAAAAAGACTTTTGGCAATTATATCATCAACTGAAACCTAGATGGGACGCAAAAAAGGGCGGTGGAGTAAAATTTAGATAGTGGGGAAATAGTAGCATGGAGTAAGGAAGAAACCACACTAGGAGAGGCTAGAAACAAACAACAGATACATTAAAATCAAGTGAAGTCAAAGTCTGACAAAAATATCAAGCAGAGAATATAATAAAAGCTTGCATCATTACTGCACTCTGTGGCAAAAAAAAGTTTCTCAGCACTGTTTTTAAAAAATTTGTTCGTGAAATGAGAATCCAAGACAAGCATATATTGCCTATTCCTAATTGCTCTTGAGAAGGTGGTGGAGACACAGAGAGTTTGATGATTTTGACTTGGCAAGAGTGAAAGAACAGCAATATAATTCCAAAGAATGGTGAGCAACAGGGAAGGGAATTTGCAGGTGGTGGTATTCCCATCCATCTACTACATTCGCGTTTCCAGGCAATGGATGGCACAGGTTTGGAAGGTGCTGCTGAAAGTGCCTTGGCAAGTTCCTGCAGTGCATCTTGGAGATGATGTATACACTCGCCACTGTCTGTGTGGTAGAGGGAGTGAGTCGTGAATATTTAAGGTAGCAGATGCGTTGCTGATCTTGCAGGCTGCTTTGTCCTGAATGGTGGAGTCTGAGCTTCAGATGCTGCGACATATCAGGGAGGGAGTTACCAGGAACACCGTGTTTCAGGAGGCCCTTAGATTAACTACCTTGAATTCGGCCAGTGGACAGGAACAGGAGGATGTGACTATGAGTGAGGCAGGTAGAGGGATCCAGGAGTTATGACTGCAGTAGGTTCGGCCTTTGTCCTTGTCCAACAGGTTTGAGATTCTTGTTCCTTGTGTGGATGAGAGCAGGGACTGTGGGGAGGATGAGCAAACTGACCACAACACTGGTACAGGGAGCGATTCAAGTCGGGGGAAGGTTGTGTTGCCTACCTGGTGCTAAGGTTCTGGATATTTCATCCGGGCTGGGAGGGTAAAGATCCAGTTTCCATGGTCCACGCTGGTACCAATGACATAGGTAGAAGAAGGATAGAGATTCTGCTGAAGGAATACAAGCACCTAGGGGCTAAATTAAAAAGCAGAACCAAAAAGGTAATAATCTCCGGATTACTACCTCAACCACGAGCTAATTGGCACAGGGTCAATAAGATTAAAGAGGTAAATGTATGACTCAAAGGTGGTGTGGAGAAATGGGTTCGAATTCATTGGCACCAGTATTGGGGAGGAGGAAACTATTCTGATGGGAAAGGGGCGGGGCGGGGGGGGGGGGGGGCAGCGGAGGTTTAGTTGTATGGAAAATTAGAAAATCAAAGTTTAAGGAGAAGGTGGAAGTGCAGGTGTATGATGAAGACTTTAAACTAGTTAAATGGGCCGAGGACTCAGGAGAGGTTAGTAACGTTTCCAGAACAGAGTATAGAAAGCGGCAGAAACCTAACTTCAGGCAGAACAAAAAAGGAGACAATTATGAAAAAGGGGGCAGGCAATGCAGGACTAAGAATGTTTACCTAAATGCACGTAGTATACAGAACAAGGGGCGGCACAGTGGCATAGTGGTTAGCACTGCTGCCTCACGGCACCGGTGTCCCAGGTTCGATCCCAGCCCTGGGTCATTGTCCGTGTGGAGTTTGTACATTCTCCCTTTGTCTGCGTGGGTCTCACCCCCACAACCCAAAAGATGTGCAGGCTAGGTGGATTAGCCATGCTAAATTGCCCCTTAATTGAGAAAAGAAAATTATTGGATACTCTAAATTTTTAAAAAGTATACAAAACAAGGTAAATGAGCTTCTGCCGCACGTTGAAATTGTGGGTACGATGTTGTGGGCCTCACACAGATGTAGCTGCAAGGTGATCAGGGCTGAGATTTAAATTGTAGAATCACTACAGTGCAGAAGGAAGCCATTTCCAAGGATATGTGGCTTATCGAAAGGACAGGCAGATGGGCAAAGGAGCATTCCTTGTTAGCAAGGATTGAAATTAAATCGATAGCAAGAAACGGTATAGGATCAGGAGGCACAGAATGTTTGTGGATAGAGTTGAGGAATTGCAAAGGAAAAAAAGACCCTGATGGGAGTTATGTACAGGCCCCCTAGCAGTCGTCAGGATGTTGGGCAGAAAATAAATCAGGAGACAGAAAAAGCATTTCAGAAAAGCAACATTACAATAATCATTGGGGACTTCAAGATGCAGGTCGACTGGGAAAATCAGGTTGGTAGCAGATCCCAAGAAAAGGAATTTGTGGAATGTCTACAAGATGTTTTTTTGGGACTTCCGGTGGTGACCATGGAGTGAGGGGTCACACACAGGGCAGCTCCTGCTTGAAGGCACAGAAAAGAGCTCTTTTTACCCGATAATGGGTGGAATTTTGATCAAAAGGTGTAGGTGAATGCTGGAGGTGTAGTTTCCCCCAGGAGTGATATGTCTGCTGACTATCAGACCCAGCAGAAAACAGTGAGAGATTAGACCTAAAGGTTTGAGGGAGCCTTTGCTGTAGCAGCCACTGTACAAATGCAAGTGGGGAAGGGCTGATGCCAGATGGAGGAGCTGATGACGTTTATTAAAGAGGAATTCTGCCGGCATAGGAAGGAGATGCGTGAGGATCGCTCGAAGACCATCGAAAGAGCTGTGGCACCCCTGAAGAGTTCTCTGGAGCGGGTAGAAGGATGTTTAGAAGTGCAGGGGTCGCGGATTTGGTAGACCGAAGGAGTGATCTCGGACCACAGCGATCGTGTGGTGGCTCTGGAGGCGGAGGTGGGGCTCCTAGGGGACCTGTGTACAATGTTGAGGGCAAAGGTAGAAGAGCAGGAGAATGCCTCGAGAAGGCAGAACCTGCGAATAGTGGGCCCGCCTGAAGGAGTGGAAGGTGTGAGTGCTAGGAGATACGTCTCGAAGATGCTGGCGGGGCTGGTGGCAGAATAAGGCTCCTGAAGTGGACCGAGCACATATGTCTCTGAGGCAGAAGCCTAGAGTTGGGGAGCCGCTGCAGGCGGTGATTGTGAGACTCCACAAATTTGTGGAGAAAGAGAAGATTCTGCGATGGGCCAGGGAGAAGCGTACCTGCGACTGAGAGGGGAATAGCATCCGAATTTATCAGGACATCGGAGCCGAGTTCGCAAAGCGGTGGGCAGGCTTCAACAAGGCCAAGTCGGCGCTGTACCACCGGCAGATCAGGTTTGGGGTGCTCTACCCGGCGAAATTATGGGTGACGCTCGGAGTATTATTTTGAGACCCCAGAAGCGGTCGAAGACATCATTAAGGAGCATAAACTGTGGGAGAACTGAGCGGACAATATTTGGGAACTGGGGTGATGGCACTTTGTACTGGTTGGGATCATGTTTGACGTGGGAGTAGGAATTGGGGGATTTTTGTTTTTTTGGGGAGGGGATTTTGCTGTTTACTGTTGAGATTGTAAGGGGTTGTAGGGATGATGAGTTTATGTGGGGATGGATGTTCTCATCCCCACCTCCTGCTTTGTGGGACTGTTTGTGTTTAACATTTGTTTGTTTGCTTTTGGAGTTCAGGAGAAGTCCTCGTTTGGGTGGGGGAGGGAAGGTCTGCATGGAGGTTTCCTCCTTGAGATGAGGAGTGGGGGGGGGGTGAGGTCATTAGGAGGTGCCTTTGGGCAGGAATCGGCCGCGCTAGCAAGTGATGTCGGTGAACGGAATGAGGTGGTGGGGGAGAAGGCCGAGAGTGGTGATGGGGGGGGGGGGAGAAAGAGGTTTTTGCAATGTGGCAGGGGGTGAGAGATGACATGGTCAGGACGGAGAAAGGGGCCATCTGGGGTGGGCTAGGTATAGGATGGAATTAGGGGGCGGGAGTTAAGTGGGGAAGATGACAGATGGTAGAGGGGATTGGCGGCGTAAGCCTCCGCGTAAGGCTAGTAACGTGGAATGTCCGGGGACTGAATAGGCCGGTTAAAAGGTCACAAGTGTTCACGCACCTCAGGAGCTTGAAAGCAGGGTCGGTCTTTCTGCAGGAGACGCACCTCTGTGTGAAGGACCAGGTTAGGTTAAGGAAGGGTTGGGTCAGGCAGGGTTTTATTCGGGGTTTTATTTGAAATCGAGCTGAGTGGCAATTTCAATGAGCGCTGGCTGAACTGGGGTCCCTGGCCCAAACCCATCCCCAACATCCGCCTATCTCCCCCGCCACTCCTAGTGCCCCCTCTGCAGCCAGCCCAGCCCATTCCTCACAATCTTCTGACAGAGCACCAAGACAGGTTGAAAAGTTTTGAACATGTGTTTATTGTGCAACTGTGAACATATATACACAGGTTTGTGCCCTAGCCCCTCACGTTATCCAATGTGCTGCTCCCCTGCCAATTTAACTGGTGTTTACCTTTCTGGCCTCATGGGCCCTAACTCTACGTCTAGCCTGAGCTACTCCTTGGGATGGGGTGTGAGCAGAGCAATCCCCAAGGCTCCCCCGCCACCTGGCGCTGCTAGTCCTGGGCGCCGACTCCTGTCTCGACCAGAGTCTCGATACTCGCGACCATTGAGCACAGGGAGTGGACCACCTCATTCCAGGATGTGCCACATCACGCTGTGACTGCGCCACCTGAATGAAATGAATGAAAATCGCTTATTGTCACAAGTAGGCTTCAAATGAAGTTACTGTGAAAAGCCCCTAGTCGCCACATTCCGGCACCTGTTCGGGAGGCTGTTACGGGAGTCCCTCTGGGTCTGCGCCACATCAGCCAACGCCTGGACAATGCCGCTGCCGCCGTCCTCAGCCATGGCCCGCTGTGACTAGGCCACGCTCTGGAGCGCTGCTGCAATGACCAGGTGGCCTTGATACATGGATGCCTGTGACAGGGCATCCCTGGCCTGGGCATCGGCCACTGCCCTCACAGAGTGTCCCAGGCCTTGGACATTTTGATCCATGGCCGAAAATGCCATTGCCAAGGCCTCCACCGTAGCCGCCACCTATGCGGTGTTGGCCTGGGTGGCATGCATGGTCGGCACCACCTCCTGCTTCTGCAGGCGGTTGAACTCCTCCAACTGCACCTGTAGATGCTGGATGGTTGCTGACACCCCCTCATGCAGTCCTTTGCACTGTGCCTGCATCTCCACTATTGATGAGACCGGCCTCTCCAGAAGCCCAAAGCCCTGCCTTCTGGACGGCAGCTAGTCCCTGGGTTGGGGTGTTCTCTGACCGTTCGCCCCCTCAGGGGTTCCTACCTCCACCTGATGTACTGCAGCACATGTGTGGTGCGCACCAGATAGTGCCCCAGGAGCTTCTTCACTAACATGCCCAACCGAGGTGAGTGTCTCTGGGATGGTGGAGGGTGTTGGAGACGCAGTGTCGGGAAGTCAATGTTGGGAAGTCAGTGTCGTCCCTGGGCTGGTGCTTCGGGGTGTCTCCAACTGTGGGTCGAGGGATTCCGTCTCTGTCAATGTCCTCTTCCTCGCTGCTATCCACTTGGGTTGGAGTTGTGGTTGGAAGACACCAGAAGGGCCCGCTTCATCACCAGGAGATCCTGCAAGACACAAGACGTGATTGGATTGGGGTGGCAGTGAAGGGGGGGGGGGGGCATTTTGGGGATGGTGTGGTGGAGGGGGGAAGTGCAGGGGCGGGTGGTGGTTGAGAGAGGGGTGTGGGGGTAGAGGAGAGGGGGTGATGGTGGTGGAGGGGGGGGGGGGTGTGGGGATGGTGGTGGGGGAGGGAGTGGTGGTGGGGAGGTGATGATGGAGGTGGTGGAGTGTGTGGTGGTGATGGAGAGGGGAGGTGGGAGTGGGGTGGTGGGAAGACAGAAAACGCACAGTGTTGGGCAGTTGGCCGTATGCAGCACAGGGGGTGGATAGCTGTTGGACTTCATGGCCAGGGCATCCAGCCTCGGTGGCCGGTATGGGCGCTGGCAGGTGGTGAAGAGTGGGGGTTTGGTCGCCCTCCGGGTGGGGCGGGTGTGAGGTTACAGGTATGTGGAACAGGGGTTGGTACCAGGGCACTGTGCTGCCTACTCACCCTGGCCGCCCTGAGGAGGTTGTGCAGTTTCTTCCTTCACTGCTGGCCGGTCCTGGCAGATTTCCCCACAGTGCACATGACCTGTGCCACCTGCACCCAGGCCTGGAGAACAGCAACGGATGGCACCCTCCTTCCCATCCTGGGGTACAGGGTGGCCTGCCTCTCCTCCACGGCATCCAGTAGGGTCTTGAGTTCAGCATCAGTGAACTAGGATGCTGCTCTTTCTGCTGCCATCTTGTTGGTTGGGATGGGTGTGCTGGGAGTGGAGTGCTTATGCACGGCTGCAGCTTGTCAGTCTCTCAAGTATCAATCCCGACCCATTCTTCATTGGAATCGATCGTGTTCCACGTGGCGCCAGTGCTAGCCCATTAACGGTTGATAAATTGCTCCGGGAGCAGCGCCAGTTTCTAAACACCAGATTCTGTCCCAGCATCAGCACTTTGTCTCTGAAACGGAGAATCCTGCCCAAGGTGTTCCAGTGGACAGTGGCACAATGAATGAGCAGTACCTGATAGTGGAAAGGGGGAAGCGAACCAGGAGCATTGCAGCAGGGTGTAAACAGAGAAAAGGAAGGGCAATAAAATTCATGAACATTGATCATTTACATGTTGTCAGATTGCTTTCAGCTCTGAGATTCTTTTTGAGGTACCGT
Source organism: Scyliorhinus torazame (assembly GCF_047496885.1). Lineage (NCBI taxonomy): Eukaryota > Metazoa > Chordata > Chondrichthyes > Carcharhiniformes > Scyliorhinidae > Scyliorhinus > Scyliorhinus torazame. Next base: position 149,819,260 of record NC_092707.1, on the reverse strand, counting down.
TAGAGATGGATTGAGTAAATTCTTGGCAAAACACTGGCTGTATCGAAAGGAAAACAGTCACTCACCCGGCCAACATGGTGTAAAGTAAAACACCCAGACTCCAGATATCACAGCCTTCATCATATCCTTGGCGTTTGAGAACCTGAACAAAGACAAACCTCGATTTATGTTTCTACTCATCACTTAAAAAAAAACTTTATATTCTTCACATTTTCCACATTTTCACCAAATACACAACAAACGAAAACCAACAACAAATACAGCACCAATCCCCCAAACAGCATCCCCTCCAATATACAAACCCAAACATCTCCCATACATTCCAAGTAAAACAAAACAAAAAGACCAAAAGAAAATTAATGGTCATCCCATAAACAATGTGCTCAACCCCACCAATAACTACCCCCCCACCATATGTTCGATAGCATCCAATTCTTGAAAGTGCATGATAAACAACCCCCATGAATTGTAGAACACTTCCATCCTCCCCCTCAGCTCAAACGTCACCTTCTTGAGCGGTACAAATTCCAGCAGGTCCCATCGCCAAGCCGTGGCACAGAGCGGAGAAGCTGACCTCCACCCCAGCAGGACCCGCCTCTGGGCAATCAACGAGGTGAAGGCTAAAACATCTGCCCCTGCACCCGCCTGCAGCCCAGGTCAGTCCGACACCCCAAAAATGGCTTCTAGGGGCCCTGGCTCCAAACTCACATGTACTACCCCCAAAATGACAGTAAAAACCTCCCTCCAATACATCTCCAGCTTTGGGCAGGACCAAAACATGCAAGCATGGTTTGCGGGGCTCCTCCCACAGCGCTCACATAGACCCTCCAGCCCCTCAAAGAGTTGGCTCACCCTCGCCCTTGTGAGGTGCACCCTGTACACAAGCTTCAGCTGTATCAGCCCCAACTTCGTTCGCGAGGTTGAGGCGTTTACCCGCTGGAGCACCTCACAGCACAGACCTTCTTCCATTACCTCCCCCAACTCTTCCTCCCACTTGGCTTTAATCCCCTCCAAGGGTACCTTATCCTCCTCCAAAATCCTCCCAAAGTTTGCCGACACCACCCCTTTCTCCATTCCCCCTGCCGTCGTTACCTCTTTCAACAACCAGGGGGCCGGCACTATTGGGAAGCTCTGAACCTCCTTCATGGCAAAATCCTAGAGCTGCAGGTACCTAAATACTTCCCTCTGCCCCAGTCCATATTTCTTCCCCAACTCCTCAATCCTCGCAAAACAACCTCCTCGGAACAGGTCTTTTAATACCCCGACTCACCTCTCCTCCCATCTCAGAATCCTCCCATCCAACTTTCCTCGCTCAAACCTATGGTTCCTCCTAATTGGCATGTTCCTTGACCCCGCCCACAGCTTAAAGTGCTGCTTCAACTGCCTCCAAACCTTCAGCGTCGCCACCACCACCGGACTCCCAGAGTATTTACCTGGGGCCATCGGGAGCAGTGCCGTAGCTAACGCCCTCAGCCCTGACCCCCTGCACAGACACCCCTCCATCCTAACCCACTGGGATCTCCCCCCCCCACCCCCCAACCCAACTCCTCACCTTTTCGGTATTCGCCGCTCAATAATAGTTTAATAAATTCGGGAGGCCCAACCCCCCTGCCTGCCGCGTCCTCTCTGCAGAATTACTTCCCTAACCCTGGATATTTCTACTCATCACTTGTGTGATGTTCAATAAAACCCGGAAAAAAGGAAGTGAATAGGGAAAAACAAAGCCAATAAATCAATCAAGTGTTTGAGATTTAACTCTTAAAACAGTTTACAAGTACACAAGATTTCTGTGAGCAACCTGACCTGGTAGAATACATTTCCCATCATGGGGGACAATGTAATTTCTCACAAATATTAGCCTATTCTGCACTTTCAGGCATGCGTCAGGAGGAGTGCACTAAATTCTGTCAATGTTTCCAGGTCTGTGATCTTTCTAAGCATTTCCAGCATTTTCTACTTGTACATCGTTGTTGTAAATTGTTCTTTTTTCCTCGAAGGTCAAGTGGGTAAACATATCACACAGTACAACAAAGCTATACAGCTCAGAGTATCCAATTTAGCCCGTTTGTGCTGAGTTAATTAATCTCAGTCAAGATGGCAATTAACAGCCGAAGATTGCAGTGCCATGTGCTGAAACCAAGCCAGGTCCCTATTATTAATCAGGAGAAGGTGGTGGTGTTGTTTTATTGTACCCAGACTAATAATCCAGAGACCCGCAGCAATACCCCGCTTACCACACCCGCGGACCTGGGTTCAAATCCCACTACAGCAGATGGCAAAATGTGAATTCGATAAAAACCTGTAATTAAAAGTCTAATGATGATCATGAAACCATTGTCAATTATTGTATAAACTCATCTGCTTCACTAATGTCCTTTAGGGAAGGAAATCTGCTGACCTGATCTGGGCAGCGTGACTACATGTGGTGGACACTTAAATGTCTGAAATGGCCACTCAGTTCAAGAGGCAATTAGGGATGGGCAATAAATGCTGACCCAGTCAGTGATGCCCACATCCAATGAATAAAATAAATCATGTGCCCACATGTGTGTACATGTATTGAACGACAAGGAAGTTTGGACTCAACTGCAATGTCCCTCACAATCAAATGGGCTAAATAAACACAACTTAGTAAGGTACTGAAGGGATGCAGCACTGCCTTCGGGGCAAGGAGAAAACTGTCACAAAGAGAGAAAAGGAAAAACTATTCTCAACATGGTGAGAAAACGGTAAATGATGGTTTTACATAGCTCTTTCTCTAGCATGTCTCCTCATGCCCTTGAACACTTCCTGCTCTCTCAATCCCATTCCCAGCAAATCTTATGTGAGAACCCTCCCTGGCCCCCTACTTGACATTGTAAAGGAGTCCTTTCTTCAGGTACTGTTCCTCATCCTTTTCAAAACTGATGCCTCATCCCATAAACTTTAAAAGTCCATTTTTGGTACTGTGTCCTGGGAAACTAGCACCCCAAAGTTTCTCTCCAAAGTTTTTTAAAATGTCTCGCCTCTCAAAATCTTTGCCATCTTTCCCAAAATGTCAGGTTTGAATCTCTCCAATCAGACTTCTACCCCTACCACAGGACTGAAAGGGTCCTAATCAATTTCACAAATTACATTTTAAATGACTGTGACAACTTGCATTCTCCCTCCTTGTGCATCTCAACTTTTCTGTAGACCTTGTTATTGTTGAATTCACCTTCCTTTATCTACCCTTCCCTGATATCCAGCTGAGTGGAATTGCTCTTGCTTGGTTCCTTTCTTACTTGCCCTTATTATTGCAAGAGCATCTACGGAAATAGCTTTTCCTCCTGCTCCCACAGTTAGTTCCCAAACACCCCTCCCCACAAGCTCCCCAAAGGATTGATACTTGGCGCATTCTCTTCATCACCTACCTGCTGCGCTTTGGCGACAATTATTGAAAACATGGAATCAGGTTCCACATGTATTTGATGATAATCAGCCCTCCCTCACCATCATTTCACTTAACCTCTTCACTGCCTCAATGTTGTCAGAATACTTGTCTGAAATCTAGGGTTGAATAAAATCCTGGCACTACACACTCTGAGCTCCACTGAATTTTCCACTCATGCTCCTTTATAAATCCCTATGTCATGTGCATTTTCCTTCCTGCATTGAAATCAGGAACATAATATAACCAAACTTGTTTTGCATAGCACTGCGGAACTTCTAATCTCCTTTAGTTTTTCTTCCTGTTATCTCAACGCCCTTAGAACCCAAGTTTGATGTATCTCACCACTACTTACTGATCTATTTAATCTCTTTTACTTTTTTCATAAAATGGTGGTGCAATGTGGAGGTTCAGACTTGCATTCATGTTTCTCAGACTTGGCACCATTTCCCAAATTTCAGCTACGCATAAATCAGCTTAGGAAGTTGATAGCTTATATCCTGCGAAATGATCTTAATCATTGTGGTAGTACCAGGTATTGCGGCACCCAAGAGGCTGATAACCATTGGTCAGACCCAGGAGTCTACCATTGGCTGTTGTACGTAGCTCCGCCTGACAGGCGGGGTATAAGAAATGGTGCAGTCCCAGCAGCCTTCACTTTCTGTATCGAAGCTGCTGGGGAAAGAGTTCTAGCAATCAGTTATGAATCACTTCGTCTTGAGTGTAATTGATTGCGCATCAATTTAATCTGCTAGACTTAAGCTGGAAGGATGGATCTCCGAATCAAACCGGAGTGCCTTCAACTCAGCCCCCACGCGGAGAACTCAGCTGCAATTTTTAAACACTGGCTGGCGTGCTTTAAAGGCTACCTCGAGACGGCCGGAGCACCCCCACAGAAGGACAGAAAATGCATCTCCTGCGCTCAAGGGTCAGCCCTGGGATCTACCCCCTTATCGAGGAGGCGGAGAATTATGATGCCGCAATCGAACTGCTAGAAGGACATTATATCTGCCCTGTAAATCAGGTATACGCTCGTCACCTGCTTGCGACTAGACGGCAAAGCCCCGCGGAATCATTGGAAGATTTCTACCAGGCACTACTGGTGCTGGGCCGAAACTGTGGCTGTCCGCAAGTTTCGGGGAACGAGCACACGGAACGTTTAATCAGGGATGCTTTCGTAGCAGGTATGACCTCCTCAGATATCCGCCGAAGACTCCTAGAAAGGGACATTCTGGGACTCAGAGAGGCACGGGCCCTGGCAGGGTTCATGGACATTGCCTACAAAAACGCGCAGTCCTATGCGCCCGACCGCGCGTCGGCCCCCTGGGCTGCGTGGCACCCCGCAGCGACAGCCCCACAGACCTCCCCCCTGACCCCGCAGGCCTGCGCTGCGAGATGGCCCGCTAACGCCGCCGGATCCCGCTGTTTCTTCTGCGGGCAGGCGAATCATCCCGGCCCGCACCGCCATCTGCAAAGGGTGCGGCAAGAAGGGCCACTTTGTGGGGGTCTGCCTGGCCCGCGCCGTGGCCGTGGTCTCCCGCGCCTGCGGACCGCCGCGGCAACCCCCCTTTCAGGCCCCGACTGGCCAGCGCTCACCGCCACCCCACTATCCTAGGGCCACGTGCGACCCACGGGCGCGGCCATCTTGCCCCCCGGACACCACGCTGGATGGGTGCCGCCATTTTGTCCATCGACGCCGCCATCTTGTTCATCCCCGGATACCATGTGCGACCCATGGGTGACGCCATCTTGGATGGGGCCCCAGGCCCCCAGCACGGCTGACTACACGCTGCCCGATCAGAACTCGTAACTGCTTCATCTGGCCTCGGTGACACTGGACCAAAGTCGACCCCGGACACTCGCAACAGCTACGACGACGGTCTTTATCAACGGCCACGAGACATCTTGCCTCATTGACTCTGGGAGCACGGAAAGCTTTGTTCACCCCGGCACGGTAAGGCGCTGTTCACTTGTAACCCACCCTGTAAACCAAAGGATCTCCCTGGCCTCCGGGTCACACTCGGTGGAGATAAAGGGGTTCTGTCTAGCGAACCTCACTGTCCAAGGCAGGAAATTCGACAATTTCCGCCTGTATGTCCTGCCACACCTCTGCGCGCCTACCCTCCTGGGGCTGGACTTCCAATGCCATTTGCAAAGCCTGACTTTTAAATTTGGCGGCCCTATACCTCCCCTTACTGTCTGCGGCCTCGCGACCCTTAAGGTCGACCCGCCTTCCCTGTTTGCGAACCTCACCCCGGATTGCAAACCCGTCGCCACCAGGAGCAGACGGTACAGTGCCCAGGACCGGACCTTCATCAGGTCAGAGGTCCAAAGGCTGCTGGGGGAAGGGGTCATCGAAGCGAGCAACAGTCCCTGGAGAGCTCAAGTAGTGGTGGTAAAAACCAGGGAGAAGCATAGGATGGTCAGTGACTACAGCCAGACCATCAACAGGTTTACGCAGCTGGACGCGTACCCTCTTGCCCCGTATAGCTGACCTGGTAAACAGGATCGCACAGTACAAGGTTTTCTCCACGGCGGATCTCAAGTCCGCCTACCACCAGCTACCCCTCCGTAATAGTGACCGCAAATACACTGCCTTCGAAGCAGATGGGCGGCTCTATCAATTTTTTAAGAGTTCCCTTTGGTGTCACTAATGGGGTCTCGGTCTTCCAGCCAGAGATGAACCGAATGGTTGACCGGTACGGCTTACGCGCAACATTCCCGTATCTGGATAACGTCACCATCTGCGGCCATGACCAGCAGGACCACGACACTAACCTCTGCAAATTTCTCCAGACCGCGAAAATCTTTAACCTGACATACAATAAGGATAAATGCGTATTTAGCATCGACTGTCTAGCCATTCTAGGCTACGTAGTGCGTAATGGAGTTATAGGCCCCGACCCTGAACGCATGCGCCCCCTTATGGAGTTCCCCCTCCCTCACTGCCCCAAGGCCCTGAAGCGCTGCCTCGGGTTTTTCAGCTATTACACACAGTGGGTCCCCAACTACGCAGACAAAGCCCGGCCCCTAATCCAGTCCACAACCTTCCCCCTGTCGACGGAGGCCCGCCAGGCCTTCAGCCGCATCAAAGCAGACATTGCAAAGGCCACGATGCGCACCATCGACGAGACCCTCCCCTTCCAGGTCGAGAGCGATGCGTCCGACGTAGCTCTGGCAGCCACCCTCAACCAAGCGGGCAGGCCTGTGGCTTTCTTCTCCCGTACCCTCCATGCTTCCGAAATTCGCCATTCCTTGGTCGGAAAAGAGGCACAAGCCATAGTAGAAGCTGTGAGACATTGGAGGCATTACCTGGCAGGCAGGAGATTCACTCTCCTCACTAACCAACGGTCGGTTGCCTTCATGTTCGATAATGCACAGCGGGGCAAGATTAAAAACGACAAGATCTTGCGGTGGAGGATAGAACTCTCCACCTTCAACTACGAGATCTTGTACCGTCCAGGGAAGCTAAATGAGCCTCCTGATGCCCTGTCCCGCGGCACTTGTGCCACTGCACAAGTGGACCGCCTCCGATCCCTCCACGAGGACCTCTGCCACCCGGGGGTCACTCGTTTCTTCTACTTCATCAAGACCCGCAACCTGCCCTACTCCATCGAGGAGGTCAGGACAGTCACCAGGGACTGCCAAATCTGCGCGGAGTGCAAACCGCACTTCTACCGGCCAGAGAGGGCGCACCTGATAAAGGCTTCCCGTCCCTTTGAACGCCTCAGCATGGATTTCAAAGGCCCCCTCCCCTCCACCGACCGCAACACGTATTTCCTGAACGTGATTGACGAATACTCCCGGTTCCCCTTCGCCATCCCCTGCCCAGACATGACCACATCCACCGTCATCAAGGCCCTCCAGGGTATCTTTACATTGTTTGGTTTCCCCGCGTACATACACAGTGATAGGGTGTCCTCCTTTATGAGCGACGAACTGCGTCAATTCCTACTCAGCAAGGGCATCGCCTCGAGCAGGACGACCAGTTACAATCCCCGGGGAAACGGGCAGGTAGAGAGGGAGAACAGAACGGTCTCCTACGGTCCAGGAACCTCCCAGTTTTCCTCTGGCAAGAAGTCCTCCCGGTGGCCCTCCATGCCATCAGGTCGCTGCTCTGTACTACCACAAATCAGACACCTCATGAACGTCTCCTTGTTTTCCCCAGGAGGTTCTCCACCGGGACCTCGCTCCCAACCTGGCTAGCGACTCCCAGACCCATTCTGCTTCGGAAGCATGTGCGGGCGCACAAGGCGGACCCGTTGGTCGAGAGGGTCCACCTGCTGCATGCTAACCCCCAGTACGCCTACGTGGCGTTCCCTGATGGCCGGCAAGACACAGTCTCCCTTCGGGACCTGGCGCCCGCCGGAATCCCACGCGCACCTGAACCATTGCCCCCCCCCCCCACAGCACCTCACTGGAGGGTCAGTACTCCCGCCACTCCTGCCTAGGCCCGACCACCCACTGACACCCCCTACAGGCCCCCCCCCCCCCGCCCCCCCGTCAACCTTTTGCCCCAACAGCGCCGCCTAGGGGTGACGAAGCTGCCAGGGAGGACGAAACCACGCTCCCGGAGTCGCAACCACCGGGACCCACACCAGCATCACCACCGAGGCCCAGGTGCTCCAGAAGGACGACCAGGCCACCCGATCGACTGATTGCTTCACTGTGAACACTTTGTGAAATTCCTCGACACCACGGTGCCTCCATACCTGGTCATACCATAATAAAGGCGACTGTTACCACTGGCTACCACCCCCGCCGGACTCTTTTTTAACAGGGGGTGATTGTGGTAGTACCAGGTATTGCGGCACCCAAGAGGCTGATGACCATTGGTCAGACCCAGGAGTCTACCATTGGCTGTTGTGCGTAGCTCCGCCCTGACAGGCGGGGTATAAGAAACGGTGCTGTCCCAGCAGCCTTCACTTTCTGTATCAAAGCTGCTGGGGAAAGAGTTCTATCAGATTAAAGCCTTCAGTTATGAATCACTTCGTCTTGAGTGTAATTGATTGCGCATCAATCATATAAAAAGCTCTCACCTCTGGAGCAACAAAGTTGGCTGTGTAGCACGGAGTCATGAGGAGACCATTGTCGGCCCTAAGCTGCTTAGCGAAACCAAAATCACAGATTCGGATGGACTCAGGGTTACTTGACTCATCTACGTACAAAATATTGCTTGGTTTCAAGTCTCTGTGAACCACCTGCAAAAGAGGTAAAGTACATTAAACAAATCAAATCATCTCTCAAGATTCTATTTAAAGATTTTTCTCATGTGCCAAGACCAGGAACAGTTTTCACATTGGTCATTCAATCTAAGTTAAGCACATACAGGTGAAATATAATGTGGGTTAAATGCAGTTTAAAGGTTTTTATACAACTGCTGCAATGTACCTTAGCTTAATCTCACAATAGCAAGCCATAGGCAGCAAGCATATTTCAATTTTTACCCTTAGAGTTTCCATATCAATTAATATACTACCATCATATATTTTACTAATCTTTCAGGATTAGGGACTGCTAACAAGATCAGAATTTATTTTCTCTCCTTAGTTGGCATTGAGAAGTCAGTGCTTAGACATCATTTTTAGCCACTGCAAACCATGTGAAATGGATCCCATATTGCTGTTAGCCAGGAAGTTTCAAGATTTTGATCCAGTGACAAAGGAAAGGCGAAATATGTCAAAGACAGGGTGACATGCAAGTTAAGAGTTATAAAGTCAGAGTTTTACAGCACAGCAAGAGACCCTTCAGCCCATCATGTCTGCACCAGTCATCAAGCATTTAGAGAACTTGGAATTGGTGGTGTTCCCATGCTCTTGTTCCTCGAGGTGATGGAGACAATTCTGCAGCGACTTACCTGGATTTTATGTTAACTAATAGCCGTGTAAGTGTTTTCTTAAATTATGAGAAACGAGCAGGGAATGGGATTAATTGGATAGTCCCCAACAAAGAGCCAACATAGGAACAATGGCCTGAACTGCCTCTTTCTTCACCGTATGATGACACTGTCAAGATGCATCTTGTGATGAATAAGAAATTGTCATATTTTATATATATTTTGTAGTGATGTTATTAAAACCTGGGCTAAGATGCATACAGACAGCATGGTTGCTAGAGCTGTGATTAAGGCATCGTAAAAGTGAGGTAATCATTGATTTGCAGGTGAAGTGTTCTGCTGATAGATCTTTCTATCTTTAAAAAAAATAAATTTAGAGTACCCAATTCATTTTTTCCAATTAAGGGACAATTCAGCGTGGCCAATCCACCTAGCCTGCACATCTTTGGGTTGTGGGGGCGAAACCCACGCAGACACGGGGAGAACGTGCAATCTCCACATGGACAGTGACCCAGAGCCAGGATCGAACCTGGGACCTCGGCGCCGTGAGGCAGCAGTGCAAACCACTGTGCCACCGTGCTTATCTCTTGATTTTTCTATCTTAAGGACCATTTACTTGTTTACAGATACCAAACTAATGGAATATTGTTTATATTTGAAGGGCCCTGGGGTATAGATAATATATGAGGTATTGGGCACGATTCTCTTGGCGTGTTGCGCTCGAGCGAGAGCACAACGTGACTGGAGAATCTCGGGAGAGCCCTCTCGCAGGCTTCCCGGCATCCTCCACACCTCGCAGGATTCACCCAAGTCCGGATTCGGAACTCTGCCCAAGAGGGATGTGATCAAACGATACTCATGGAAGTAGGTCATAAACCTACATAAGGATTCCCTACCCGGGATACACCGGCCTCCCTTGATTCTCCGGCAAACCCAGGGAGGATGCAGCCGGGCGCCGATCAGTGCTGGCCCACAAGAACATGGACCAGGTGGAACTGCACCATTGGGAGTCTCCCAGGAATTGAGAGGCCCTTGAGTGGTCAATGTTAGAGCAGGGTCGTCTGACCCTCTCCCTGCTGGCTAGAAAACTGCCTGGTTGCCAGTGCAAAGGTGCCTGGGTGGCACTGCCATTGGTCAGGACCCGAGGGGGTGATGCCCATGAAAGGAGGGGGGGGGGGGGAAGAGTTTGAAGGGTGGGGGTGTGCAGTGCAGGTACGTAGGGGGGTTGGTGAGGTGACGGGTGGGGATTCTGGAAGGGAGGGGGTGCTATAAGGGGGCTGGGGGAGGCCTCAAGACAGGGGCCCCCAGAGACCCCATAGCGTGGTGTCCTCACTCAGGGGATATGGAGAAGTGCCCATGTGTGCGGGAGGTGACATCGCCCATGGGTTGGAGGTGTGGGGGACCCACAAGCTCACTTAGATTGGGGCACCCTTTTAAAATGGCTGCCCGATCTCAGAGTTCAGCTCCCCAGTACTAAAAAAATTCTAATTGTGTGCTAAACCAGTGAGAAACTCCCATGGTCCACAAAAAGTGACTGTATCATTGAATAGTGGTGGGGAACTTGCCAGTAGACCCAGGTGTAAACTCCCTGAAAATTCCGCCACAAAGAATATTTTTGGGAGAATCATGCCCATTGTGTTTGGTCTTAGCTAAACGAGTCAAGGGACATCTTGTAAGAAGAAACAAAAGGGATGCCTTATGCTTCGGGGACAGATGATGTAATTAATGGGAGGAGCCTGATCTGTCTGAAAAGTCCTAGGACTCCAATCTGAACAGAGGTGTTTCAGTTTGGACCTGAAAGGTTCTCTCTTCAAAGATTTTTTACAGAGAAAAGCAAGTTGAAACCTGGCTGTTAACTTTATTCATGAGTGGTATTTGAAATATTTTGGTTTGCTTAATTGGAATACAGTGGCAAGTTTAGAAAGTGAGTGAAGGTTTTCTCTTTTACTTAAGAACTGTTGTAACTGTTAACTGTAAAGCTATTTCTTTAACTGTTGCTTTTGTGGTTAATTCTGTGTTTAAATTAAAGTTTGATTTAACATAAAAGATGCCCATAAATCACTGTTATCACTCCTGCGGTGCAGTAACATTTCCTCACAGTTTTACAAATTTAAAATAGCTGGGTTCTCACCCGGGATCCTAACAATCTAGATTACAATTATCTGGGCTAGATCCAAAGCCAGGTCCCAGAGAAGACGTTTCCCCTTTTAATTCTGCATTCAATCAATTATTCTGATTTACCAGCAATCCCTTTTCCTGCTACATAGATACATAGAAGATAGGGGCAGGAGGAGGCCTTTTGGCCCTTTGAACCTGCTCTGCCATTTATCACCCAACTCAATCGCCTAATCCTGCTTTCACCCCATCACATTTGATCCCATTCGCCCCAAGTGCTACATCTAGCCACCTCTTGAATATATTCAATGTTTTAGCATCAACTACTTCCTGTGGTAATGAATTCCACAGGCACACCACTCTTTGGGTGAAAAATGTCTCCTCATCTCTGCCTGAAATGGTTTACCTCGAATCCTCAGACTGTGAGCCCTGGTTCTAGACACACCCACCATCGGGAACATCTTCCCTGCGTCTACCCTGCCTAGTCCTGTTAGAATTTTATAAGTCTCTATGAGATCCCCCCATATTCTTCTGAACTCCAGCGAGAACAATCCTAACCTAGTCAATCTCTCCTCATATGACAGTCCCGCCATCCCTGGAATCAGTCTGGTAAACCTTCACTGCACTCCCTCGAGTGCAAGAACATCCTTCCTCAGAAAAGGAGACCAAAACTGCACACAATGGGCGAGATTCTCCGACCCCCCGCCGGGTCGGAGAATCGCCGGGGGCTGGCGTGAATCCCGCCCCCGCCGGTTTCTCCGGCACCGGAGATTCGGCGGGGGTGGGAATCGCGCCGCGCCGGTTGCCGGGCCACCTCCCCCCGGCGATTCTCCAGCCCAGATGGACCGAAGTCCCGCTGCTAGAATGCCTGTCCCGCTGGCGTGGATTAAACCACCTCTCTTACTGGCGGGACACGGCTCCGGGGTCCTGGGGGGGGGGGGGGGGGGGGCGCGGGGCGATCTGGCCCCGGGGGGTGCCCCCACGGTGGCATGGCCCGCAATTGGGGCCCACCGATCCGCAGGCGGGCCTGTGCCGTGGGGGCACTTTTTTCCTTCCGCCTTCGCCACGGTCTCCATTATGGCGGAGGCGGAAGAGACTCCCTCCACTGCGCATGCGCGGGGATGCCGAGAGCGGCCGCTGACGCTCCCGCGCATGCGCCACCTGGCAATGTCATTTCCTCGCCAGCTGGTGGGGCACCAAAGGCCTTTCCCGCCAGCTGGCGGGGCGGAAATCAGTCCGGCGCGGGCCTAGCCCCTCAAGGTTACGGCTCGGCCACTCAAGGGGCGGAGGATTCTCTACCTTTGGGGCGACGCGATGCCGGACTGATTTGCGCTTTTTTTAGCGCCGGTTGGCGGACATCGCGCCGATTACGGGGAATTTCGCCCAATATTCTAGGTGTGGCCTCACCAAGGCCCTGTATAATTGCAACAAAACATCCCTGTTCCTGTACTCAAAATCTCTCGCAATGAAGGCCAACATACCATTAGCTTTTTTTACTGCCTGCTGCACCTGCACGCTTACCTTCAGCGACTGGTACACAAGGACACCCAGGTCCCGCTGCACACTCCAGTCTCCCAATTTACAACCATTCTGGTAGTAATCTGCCTTCCTGTTTTTGCTTCCAAAGTGAATATCCTCACACCTATCTAAATTATACTGCATTTGCCATTGATTTGCCCACTCGCCCAACCTGCCCAGATCATGCTGTAGGATCTCTGCATCCTCGTCACAGTTCACCCTCCCACCCAACTTGGTATTATCTTCAAACTTTGACATGTTACATTTTGTTCCCTCATCCAAATCATTAATATATATTGTGAATAGCTGGGGTCCCAGCATCGATCCCTGTGAAACCCCACTAGTTACAGCCTGTCAATTTGAAAAGGTCCCATTGATTCTTAATCTTTGTTTCCTCTCTGCCAACCAGTTTCTATCCACCTGAATATACTTCCCCCAATCCCTTGCGCTTTAATCTTGCACAATAATCTCTTCTGCGGGACTTTGTCAAACACCTTCTGAAAGTCCAAACATACCACATCAATTGGCTCCCCCTTGTCAACTGTACTAGTTAGATCTTCAATGTTAAAGACATTTTCCATGATACTTCATGGAGACTTCTGATGCATGGAGTTAGTCAAATTTTAACTGAAGATCGACCTTCATTAAGTTTGCTTTTACAAGTTTTCATTTCGACAGTTCAAATCCTCAGTCAAGTGTTCCATGTTTGATCATCAATTATTCTTACCAATTCTCTTTTGGCATTAGCAAATTTCTCTTTCATATGTGAATGTTGATTTTCTGTGTTAATCAGAGTTTCCTTCAATTGCTTGTAGTCTGTAACAAGTGCCCAATTTTTAAACCCAGTAGTTTCCAAAAGTTAGTTAAGATCAATATGATCAACTGTCTGCCGCAATATATCTTTCACCATATTACTGTCTCCACCACCCAAATTATTACCCAGAATAAAGTCTAACCCTCCAATGGGTGATTTTGGGATATTTCTCACCATAACAATTCCATTACCGAAGTTACTACTTAAATAAACTTTACACAAAGAAATAAGTAAATAAATTCTATTAATACTCCTTTATCAATACTTATTCCTTCATAAAATTTCTGGGAACACAAAGTGTATCATCAGCTACTATCAATGATTGAATTGATCCGCCCCTGTATCTCTCAAAATGTTTACTTATGTTGTTGGAAGAATAAAGGAACATTTTCCCTTTTGAAATGTTACGCCGCTCTGAACAAGTGAACAAGTCAATTAGAAGTTTGGGGGTCTGGTGAAACGATCAAGAGTTTTCTCTCATCTGAAGAAGTTAAGGTCCAAGGGGTTGCTTCTGCAGGAGACCCATCTGCAGGTGAGCAGACTGGGCTTCGAAAGGGCTGGGTGGGCCAGATGTTTCACTTGGGCTTTGATAGCAGGGCCCAAGGGTGGGGGGGGGGGGGGGGGGGGGGGCAGCAATCTTAATTAACGAAAGAGTCAGTTTCCTTGCGGGGAGAATCAGGGAGGTAGGTATGTTATGGTCACTGGGACCCTGGAAGGTAAGCTAGTGGTGTTGGTGAATGTATACACCCCAAACTGGAACAATGTAACATTAACGAGGAGATTGTTAGCTGTGATACCAGACTTGGACATGCATCAGTTGATTCTGGGGGGGAGACTTGAATTGTGTCTTGAACCCAAAAATGGACCAGTCTAAGCTGAAGTCGCCAAATCAATCAAACCGAGTCCCAGCCAATCGCGTTGATTGGTACCGGTCCACAATTTAAATCAGCACAGCCTTCTGAATCCTTCCATTTGAATAAAAGGCACAGGCCACCACTTTCATCTGCTTGAATTAACATAGATTTTTTTTTAATTAACATAGAATTTACAGTGCAGAAGGAGGCCATTTGGCCCATCGAGACTGCACCGGCTCTTGGAAAGAGCACCCTACCCAAGGTCAACACCTCCACCCGATCCCCATAACCCAGTAACCCCACCCAACACTAAGGGCAATTTTGGACACTAAGGGCAATTTATCATGGCCAATCCACCTAACCTGCACATCTTTGGACTGTGGGAGGAAACCGGAGCACCCGGAGGAAACCCACGCACACACGGGGAGGATGTGCAGACTCCGCACAAACAGTGACCCAAGCCGGAATCGAATCTGGGACCCTGGAGCTGTGAAGCAATTGTGCTATCCACAATGCTACCGTGCTAAAATGGCAAGCTGTCGTTATTACGACACCCTGGGCAAGTGCACCGTCAATTCCAGCCCCACAGAGCCCAGAATCCCAACATAAGTGAATTAACCAGGGCAGCATGGTGGTGCAGTGGTAGCACTGCGGTCTCACGGCGCCGGGGTGCCAGGTTCGATCCCGGCTCTGGGTCACTGTCTGTGTGGAGTTTGCACATTCTCCCCGTGTTCGCGTAGGTTTCGCCTCCACAACCCAAAGATGTGCAAGGTAGGTGGATTGAACACGCTAAATTGCCCCTTAATTGGAAAAAATGAATTGGGTACTCTAAATTTTTTTTTTTTAAATAAGTGAATTAACCAATAATTAGTATATTTTATTGAGATCTTTGATCGCTGTCTGCTCTAATGACTTACAGGCACCAGATTTGTAAGTAAAATATTAAAAAACTGTTTATTTATAATAAGGGAAGAGATAAATATGTAATGGAAACAATAGAACAATGATCTACTAATCTAACTATTCGCCAAACTCCGTCCCACCCTCCACCCAAACACACACAAGACAGCCACACAGTGGAGGAGGTGGAAAGGTTAAAAAATAACAGGGATTAAAAGAGCTGAGATGAATCTTAGCAGCTAAGGTAGTCTTTGTAGTTGGTGATCTTGAAATCATCAGTTGGCTTGGATCTTTTAGAATCTGCCTTCAATCAGACCTCGTGGGCTGCAGGAATTCTTCCATTCTGCCTCTGGAACGTTTGTCTGCTCTTTGTACAGGGTTTCCATCTGTGGTAGAGAGAGAGTGAAAAGGGCCTGGACTTCAGGACCATTTACGGATTCTCAGGGGAGATATCAGCCTGGGCTTTTCCCAGCCTTTCTCAAAGAGGTTTAACCTTCACAGGCCTCGCTGGGTAGAGAATGCTTGCAGCATTTAAATCAGGAGTTAAACCTTCACAGGACTGATAGAGTGTCCAGACCCGCCCACTCCAGCCAAGATATCAGAGAGAGAAGAGGTTCCAGCCTTTCTGGGAGAGATAATTAACAAGCTTCTGCCCAGCTTCTTCTCAGAACGAAACTGAAAACAAAAATGGAACCGGTCTTATTTTCTTTTTTTTAATAAACATTTTATTGAGGTATTTTTGGTATAGAAACAACAACAAAATAGACAAGATACATGAAACCATAAACAGTGCAAAAACCATTTACCTTTCGTACAGGTCTCACCCTTATTGACCCCCTACTCGAATCTAACTTACTCCCCCCCCCCCATCATCTACTGACGATTAAATTTCCGCAAGTCAAGGAACGGTTGCCACCTCCGGGTGAACCCTAACAGTGAACCACTCAAGGCGAACTTAATTTTCTCCATACAGAGAAAGCTAGTCATGTCCGATAGCCAGGTCTCCGACTTCGGGGGCTTTGGGTCCCTCCATGCCAAAAGTATCCGTCTCCGGGCTACCAGTGAAGCAAAGGCCAGAACATCCATCTCTTTCTCCTCCTGGATTCCCAGATCTTCTGACACCCTGAAAATCGCCACCTCTGGACCCAAGCCACCCTTGTTTTTAAAATCTTGGACATGACGTCCACAAACTCCTGCCAAAATCCCCGAAGCTTTGAACACGTCCAAAACATGTGGACATGGTTCGCTGGCCCTTCCGCGCATTTTGTGCAGCTGTCCTTCACCCCAAAGAATCTGCTCATCCGGGCCACTGTCATGTGAGCCCGGTGCACAACCGTAAATTGTATCAGGCTGAGCCTGGCACATGTTGCAGACGTGTTGACTCTACTCAACGCGTCTGCCCATAACCCATCCTCTATCTCACCACCCAGCTCCTTCTCCCACTTACCCTTCAGCTCCTCGGTCTATGTCTCCTCCGACCCCTTAAGCTCCTTATAGATGTCCGAAACGCTCCCCTACCCTACCCACCCTCTGGAAACTACCCTGTCCTGAATACCCCTCAGCGGTAGGAGCGGGAAGGTTGCCACCTGCTTACGAAGGAAGTCCCTTCAAGTATCTGAATTTGTTTCCCCTCGCCAGCCCAAACTTTTCCTCCAGCGCCCTCATACTCGGGAAACTCCCCTCTATGAACACATCCCCCATCCTCTCAATCCCCACTCTCCACCATACCCGGAACCCCCCATCCATACTCCCCGGTGCAAACCGGTGGTTATCACAAATTGGGGCCCAGACCGATGCTCCCACTGTTCCCACATGCCGCCTCCACTGGCCCCAAACTCTCAGGGCCGCCACCACCACGGGGCTGGTGGAGTACCACGTCGACGGGAGCGGCAGAGGCGCAGTTACCAACGCCCCGGGGGTGGAACCGGGTTGCTGCTGCTATGGTCAAGGGGGAGCTGGAACGAGTAGAGGGGTTTGGGACGGGGGTCTGCCACCGTGGGGAACGGGCTGGGTGTGGGGTGCGGGCGCGTGGCTGGCCAAGGAGGGGTTATGGCTAGTCGGCGGAGGAGGGGGGCGGGTGGCCCCCTGATCCGGCTGATAACCTGGAACGTAAGGGGATTGAACGGGCCGATCAAGCGGGCCCGGGTGTTCGCGCACCTGAAGGGGCTGAAGGCGGATGTGGTCATGCTCCAGGAGACACACCTGAAGGTGGCAGACAAGGTAAGATTGAGGAAGGGGTGGGTAGGTCAGGTGTTTCACTCAGGGTTGGATGCCAAAAATCAGGGGCGTGGCGATCTTGGTGGGAAAGAGGGTGTCGTTCGAGGCGTCGAGCATTGTGACAGACAATAGCGGCAGGTACGTAATGGTAAGTGGTAAGCTGCAAGGGGAGAGGGTGGTGCTGGTTAAGGTGTATGCCCCGAACTGGGATGATGCGGGTATTATGCGGCGCATGTTGGGTCAGATCCCGGACTTGGAAGTGGGGGGCCTGATAATGGGAGGGGGGACTTTAACACGGTGATGGATCCGGCACTGGATCGCTCCAGGTCTAGGACGGGTAGGAAGCCTGCGGTGGCTAAGGTGCTGAGGGGGTTTATGGACCAGATGGGAGGGGTGGACCCTTGGAGATTTGCAAGGCTGGGGGCTAGGGAATTTTCATTCTTCTCGCATGTCCATAAGGCTAACTCTCGGATCGACTTCTTTATCATGCGTAGGGCGCTGATAGCGAGAGTAGAGGATACCGAGGACTCGGCGATAGCCATTTCGGATCACGCCCTGCATTGGGTAGACCTAGAGCTGGGAGAGGAGAGGGACCAGCGCCCGTTGTGGCGCTTGGATGTGGGGCTGTTGGCAGACGAGGAGGTGAGTGAGCGGGTCCGAGGAAGCATAGAGAGATACCTGGAGGCCAATGATACCGGGGAGGTCCGAGTGGGGATGGTATGGGAGGCACTGAAGGCGGTGGTTAGGGGAGAGCGGATTTCCATTAGGGCCCACAAGGAGAGGAGAGAGCAGAGGGAGAGGGAGAGGCTGGTGGGGGAGATGGTGAGGGTAGACAGGAGGTATGCGGAGGTGCCGGAGGAGGGACTGCTGAGGAAGAGGCGTAGCCTCCAGGCCGACTTCGAACTGTTGACCACCAGGAAGGCGGAGGTGCAGTGGAGGAAGGCCCAGGGGGCGATTTTTGAGTATGGGGAAAAGGCAAGCCGGATGCTGGCGCATCAGCTTCGGAAGCGGGACACAGCTAGGGAGATCGGGGGAGTTAAGGACAGGGGAGGGAGTGTGGTAAGGAGTGGGGTTGACATCAATGGGGTCTTCAGGGATTTTTATGAGGAATTGTATCGGTCCGAGCCCCCACAGGAGGAGGGAGGGATGGGCCGCTTTCTGGACCAAGTGAGGTTTCTGAAGGTGGAGGAGGGACAGGTAGCGGGATTGGGGGCCCCCATTGGGCTGGAGGAGCTGGCCAAAGGGATAGAGAGCATGCAGGCGGGGAAGGCACCGGGGCTGGACGGTTTCCCGGTCGAATTCTACAAGAAATATGTGGACCTGTTGGACCCGTTGCTAGTTAGGACCTTCAATGAGGCAAGGGAGGGGGCGCTTTGCCCCCGACGATGTCCCAGGCACTGATCTCCTTGATCCTGAAGCGGGACAAGGATCCCCTGCAGTGTGGGTCTTACAGGCCGATTTCGCTGTTAAATGTAGATGCCAAGGTGCTGGCGAAGGTCTTAGCCACAAGAATTGAGGATTGTGTGCCGCAGGTGATCCACGAAGACCAGACTGGATTTGTGAAGGGGAGGCAGTTGAACGCGAATGTGCGGAGGCTCCTGAACGTGATTATGATGCCGGCGAGGGAGGGGGAGGCGGAGATAGTGGTGGCGATGGACGCTGAGAAGGCCTTCGATAGGGTAGAGTGGGGGTACTTGTGGGAGGTGCTGAAGAGGTTGGGTTTGGGGAGGGGTTTGTTAGGTGGGTTAGGTTGTTGTACGAGGTCCCGATGGCGAGTGTGGCCACGAACAAAAGGAGGTCTGAATACTTTCGGTTGCATCGAGAGATGAGGTAGGGGTCCCCCCTGCTCTTCGCACTGGCGATTGAACCCCTGGCTATGGCACTGAGGGAGTCGATGAACTGGAGGGGGTTGGTGCGGGGCAGGGAGGAGCATAGGGTGTCGCTCTATGCGGACGACTTGCTGCTGTATGTGGGGGACCCGGTGGGGGGAATGCCGGAGGTAATGAGGATCCTCAGGGAGTTCGGGGATTTCTCAGGGTACAAGCTCAACATGGGTAAGAGCGAGTTGTTCGTGGTTCACCCAGGGGACCAGGAGAGGGGGATCGGCGAGCTCCCACTAAAAAGGGCGGCGAGGAGCTTCAGGTACTTGGGGGTCCAGGTGGCCAGGAACTGGGGAGCCCTGCATAGACTTAATTTCACGAGGCTAGTGGAGCAAATGGAGGAGGAGTTCAAGAGGTGGGACGCGCTGCCGCTGTCCCTGGCAGGTAGGGTGCAGTCAGTTAAGATGACGGTGCTCCCAAGGTTTTTGTTCCTGTTCCAGTGCCTCCCCATTTTTATCCCGAGGGCCTTCTTTGGGCAGGTCAACAGGAGCATAACGGGGTTTGTGTGGGCGCGAGGGACTCCGAGGGTGAGAAGGGTGTTCCTGGAGCGGAGTAGGGATGGGAGGGCTGGCACTGCCCAACCTCTGTGGGTACTACTGGGCCGCCAATGCGGCGATGGTGCGTAAGTGGGTGATGGAGGGGGAGGGGGCTGCATTGAAGAGGCTGGAGACGGCGTCTTGTGAGGGTACGAGTCTGGAGGCGCTGGCAACAGCGCCACTGCCGTTCCCTCCAATGAGGTATACCACGAGCCCGGTGGTGGCGGCTACCTTCATAATCTGGGGGCAGTGGAGGCGGCACAGGGGGGAATTTGGGGCCTCGGTGTGGACCCCAATACGGGGGAAAAACCACCGGTTTGTCCCAGGGAGAATAGATGGAGGGTTTTCGGGGTGGCACAGGGCAGGGATAAGAAGGTCGGGGTACCTCTTTGTGGACGGGAAGTTCGCGAGCCTGGGTGAACTGGAGGAGAAGTATGGGCTCCCCCTGGGGAACGCCTTCAGATACTTACAGGTAAGGGAGTTTGCCAGGCGGCAAGTGGAGGAATTCCCGCGGCTGCTGCCACGCACAGTACAGGATTGGGTGCTCTCAGGAGGGTGGGTTGGAGTGGGGAAGATCTCGGAAACTTACCAGGTGATGCAGGAGGAGGAGGACGCCTCGGTGGTGGAGTTGAAAGGTAAGTGGGAGGAGGAGTTGGGAGAGGAGATCGAAGAGGGGTCGTGGGCAGATGCCCTAGGGAGGGTGAACCCTTCCTCTTCGTGTGCGAGGCTCAGTCTCATACAGGTTAAGGTACTGCATAGGGCACACATGGCCGGGACAAGGATGAGCCGGTTCTTTGGGGGTGAGGACAGGTGTGTTGGTACTCAGGGAGCCCAGCAAATCACACCCATATGTTCTGGGAATGCCCAGCGTTGGAGGAATTTTGGAAGGGCGTAGCAAGGACAGTGTCGAGGGTGGTCGGATCCAGGGTCAAACCAGGCTGGGGGCTCGCAATATTTGGGGTTGCAGGGGAGCTGGGAGTGCAGGAGGCGAAAGAGGCCGGTATTCTGGTCTTTGCGTCCCTGGTAGCCCGGCGAAGGATTCTTCTTCAGTGGAGGGATGCGAGGCCCCCAAGCGTGGAATCCTGGATAAACGATATGGCGGGGTTTATTAAATTGGAGAGGGTGAAATTCGCCTTAAGGGGGATCGGTACAAGGGTTCTTTCGGCGGTGGCAACCGTTCTTGGACTTCCCGGCAGAACGGTAGACAATGGTCAGCAGCAGCAGCAACCCGGGGGGGGGGGGGGGGGGGGGGGGGGGGGGGTTCTATTTTATTTTGTTTATTTACCCTGGGGGATCTGAGGGGGTGTATATATTTGCTATGTTTCCTTTGTGTTAAACTCGGGGTGTTAATTTATTATTTATGTATAGGAGGGGAGGGGGGCACGTGGGTTGTTTTAATTTGTTCTGTATTTAATTTTATTGGGTTTCTTTTTCATTCTGTTGTTATTTTGAGAAAACCCTAATAAAAATTATTTTAAAAACAAAAAACTGCACTCCAGCTCAAAGGCATTCTATGTTTGATCATTCAAAAAACTACTGAACCCCACTCTTGATGATTCTTTCCATATTTCTCTACATGCACTTTTGGAACAGAAAAAGGATGGGCTATATATTTCACTAAGAGTGGGAGGTATTCATATCAATTTTCTTTTTGACACTGGAGCTGAACTTACCTGTGTTACTCAAAACTATGCTGCTTTATTTCCCCTAACTGCAGGAAAAATTAATGCTTTTGCTGCAGGAGGAGGTTCTTTAATTCTGCGACAAACTGAGCCACTGCTTTTAGAATTTGGACCACATCAACTGATGGCATTAATTTGGGTAGGTCCAGTAATACAAGCACTTCTAGGTATGGACATCTTATCTTAACTAAATTCTTCACTTAATTTCGATAATGGAAAAATCACCTGGTCCATTAGACACATCCAAAAAGATGAAATACAAAATCATCCAATTTGGGCAAAAGACAAAAATGATTGTGGCCTTTTGAAAATGTAACCAGTCACTTTCATGGGATCCGCTCCACCTGGTACCAAACAATACCCTATTAACAAAACTTCAATTCAAGGCATTCTACCTATAATAAAACAACTTGACGAAAGAGGTATCTTAGTGCGCATTCACAGCTCATCAAACAGCCCTGAATGGTCTGTAAAAAAAGCTAATGGCACATGGCGCCTGACTGCTGACTACAGAAGTGCAAATTAATTTATTGTCAGAAAAGCTCCTTTGGTGGCAGAGCCATCTACAATCTTTAACTCTTTAACACCAGACCTTCAATGGTTTTCAGTCATTGACATGGTAAATGGTTTCTGGTCAGTACCAGTAGCTAAGCAAGTACAACCATTGTTTGCTTTTACCATTAATCAACAACAGTACACATGGACTTGACTACCGCAAGGTTTTCACAATAGCCCAACTGTTTACCACATGGCCCTACACAGAATCATCTCAGGCAACTGCCTGATCTGCCTTCTACCATTATCCAGTTTGTGGATGATGTTCTGATAGCCTCCATCAATAAAGATGATCATGAAAAAGACATACGAGTGGTCCTGAACCACCTTCGTGATAATGGTCACAAAGCTAGCTTTGCCAAATCCCAGGTTTCCCAGGAAGAAGTTATCTACTCAGGTCAGAAAATATCCAAAGGCAAAAGGGAACTCAACTCAGGGCAGAACAGCTGCCACCATAGTAGCTAAAGAATCTTCAACAGTTCAGGAAGTAAGATCTTTTTTGGGACTCTGTAATTTTAACAGAAATTGGATTGATTCTTACACTCAGTTATCCCAGCCGTTAAATGACCTTTCAAAAGGAAACCGGAAATCAAAAGATCCAGTTAAACTCAATTCAGAGCAGAAGCAATCATTTCTAAATTTGAAAAAGAGCCCTGTGTTCAGCACCAGCCTTAGGTATTCCAAACAACCGAAAACCTTTTACCATGTTTGCGCATGAAAAAGATGGTTACATGACTGCAGTACTCGCCCAGGAACATGGTGATCTGTTAAGACCGGTTGGATACACTTCCGGTTGCGGCTATGCGGAGCTAAGTCGCACGTTCGGCAGCTCCCGCTTGGAACGGACTTTTGGGCTCTTTTCAGGGCCCCCAATGGCATTTTTTCGACATCTCCCGGTGTGGGAAGAAGACTGCAACATTCCCCCGACAGTGTATGGCTTGGACCAGGAGCGGGGCGACTAAAAAAAGTGGTGGTGAAGCCAAAGAAAGTGCGAGGGAAGAAGAGCAAGATGGCGGCGGGCGGGGACCAGGCAGCATGGATGCAGTGGGCGCAGGAGCAGCAGGAGGTTATCCAGCGCTGCTTCAGGGAGCTCAAAGCGGACCTGCTGGAGCCGATGAAGGCTTCTATTGATAAGCTGCTGGAGACCCAGACGGCCCAGGGGGTGGCGATCTGCGAGGTCCGACAAAAGATCTCAGATAACGAGGACGAGATCTTGGGCCGAGTGGTAAAGGTGGAGGCGCCCGAGGTGCTCCACAAGAAATGGCAGGAACGGTTCGAGGAGATGGACAATTGGTCGAGGCGGAAGAATCTGTGGATGCTGGGCCTCCCGGAGGGGCTGGAGGGGTCGGACGTGGGGGCCTATGTGGTCACCATGTTAAACTCGCTGATGGGAGTGAGGTCCGTCCAGGGTCCCCTGGAGCTGGAAGGGGCCCATAGACTGCTGGCAAGGAGGCCCAAGGCTAACGAGCCGCCCCGGGCGGTGTTGGTGCGATTCATCAGTTCGCTGATCGGGAGTGCATACTCAGGTGGGCCAAGAAAGAGAGGAGCAGCAGGTGGGAGAATGCGGAGGTTCGAGTATATCAGGACTGGAGCGTGGAGATGGCGAAGAAGAGGGCCGGGTACAACCTGGCGAAGGCGGTGCTGCACAGGAAGGGGGGGGGGGGGCGGAAGTTTGGCACGCTGCAGCCGGCGCGTCTGTGGGTCACCTACAAGGACCGGCACCATTATTTTGAGTCCCCGGAAGAGGCGTGGGCCTTTGTTCAGGCCGAGAAGCTGGACACAAACTGAAATGAAATGAAATGAAAATTGCTTATCGTGACAAGTAGGCTTCAATGAAGTTACTGTGAAAAGCCCCTAGTCACCACATTCCGGCGCCTGTTCGGGGAGGCTGTTACGGGAATTGAACCGTGCTGCTGGCCCGACTTGGTCGGCATTCAAAGCCAGTGATTTAGCCCTGTGCTAAACAGCCCCAGTAGGCCCAGGGCGGGTGGGTAATGGAGGGGGAGGGGAAGTCCCACAATGGGAGGAGTCGAAGGAGAAGCGGGAGTGGCCGGGGTCAGCAGGAGTCAGCTGACTTGCGGGAGTGCAATGGGGGGAGCAATGCAGCGAGGAGGGGTCCTAGCTGGGGGGTGAGAGGGTGGGGGGGGGGGGGGGGGGGAGAACCGGGTTGCTGCTGGTATGGTCAAGGGGGAGCTGGAGCGAGTAGAGGATGTTGGGACGGGGGACTGCCGCAGTGTAGAACGGGCCAGGCGTGGGGCGCGGGCGCGTGGCTGGCCGAGGAGGGGTTATGGCTAGTCGGCGGGGGCAGGGGGCGGGTAGTCCCCTGGTCCGGCTGATAACCTGGCAAGTCAGGGGGATGAACGGGCCGGTTAAGCGGGCCCGGGTGTTCGCGCACCTGAAGGGGCTGAAGGCGGATGTGGTCATGCACCAGGAGACACACCTGAAGGTGGCAGACCAGGTAAGATTGAGGAAGGGGTGGGTAGGCCAGGTGTTTCATTCGGGGCTGGATGCCAAAAATCGAGGGGTGGCGATCTTGGTGGGAAAGAGGGTGTTGTTCGAGGCGTCGAGCATTGTGACAGACAATGGCGGCAGGTACGTAATGGTAAGTGGTAAGCTGCAAGGGGAGAGCTTGGTGCTGGTTAAGGTGTATGCCCCGAACTGGGACGATGCGGGTTTTATGCGGCGCATGTTGGGTCGGATCCCGGACTTGGAAGTGGGTGGCCTGATGGGGGGGACGGGGACATTAACACAGTTTTGGATCTGGCACTGAATCGCTCCAGGTCTAGGATGGGTAGGAGGCCGGCGGCGGCTAAAGTGCTGAGGGGGTTTATGGACCAGATGGGAGGGGTGGACACCTGGAGATTTGCAAGGCCAGGGGCTGGGGAATTTTTATTCTTCTCGCACGTTCATGAGGCCTATTCCCGGATCAACTTTTTTGTTATGGGCAAGGCGCTGATTGCGAATGTAGAGGATACCGAGTACTCGACGATAGCCATTTCGGATCACGCCCCGCATTGGGTAGACTTAGAGTTGGGGGAGGAGAGGGACCAGCGCCCGCTGTGGCGCTTGGAGGTGGGGCTGTTGGCGGACGAGGAGGAGAGCGGGCGGATCCAAAGAAGCATAGAGAGCTACCTGGAGGCCAACGATAACGGGGAGGTCCGAGTGGGGATGGTCTGGTAGGCGCTGAAGGCGGTGGTTAGGGGAGAGCTGATGTCCATTAGGGCCCACAAGGAGAGGAGAGAGCAGAGGGAGAGGCTGGTGGGGGAGATGGTGACGGTAGATAGGAGGTATGCGGACGTGCCGGAGGAGGGACTGTTGAGGGAGAGGCGTAGCCTCCAGGCCAAATTTGACCTGTTGACCACCAGGAAGGGGGAGGCGCAGTGGAGAAAGGCCCAGGGGGCGATTTATGAATATGGGGAAAAGGCAAGTCGGATGCTGGCGCATCAGCTTCGGAAGCAGGATGCAGCTAGGGAGATTGGGGGAATTAAGGATGGGGGGGGGGGGGTGAGTGTGGTGCGGAGTGGGCTTGGCATCAATGGGGTCTTAAGGGACGTTTATGAGGAACTGTATCGGTCCGAGCCCCCACTGGAGGTGGGAGGGATGGGCCGCTTTCTGGACCAACTGAAGTTCCTGAAGGTGGAGGAGGGACTGGTGGCGGGATTAGGGGCCCCGATTGGGTTGGAGGAGCTGGCCAAAGGGATAGGGAGCATGCAGGCAGGAAGGCACCGGGGCTGGACGATTTCCCGGTCGAATTTTACAAAAAATATGTGGACCTGTTGGGCCCGTTGCTGGTTAGGACCTTCAATGAGGCAAGGGAGGGGAGAGCATTGCCCCCAACGATGTCCCGGGCACTGATCTCCTTGATCCTGAAGCGGGACACGCATCCCCTGCAGTGTGGATCTTACAGGCCAATTTCATTGTTAAATGTAGATGCCAAGGTGCTGGCGAAGGTCTTAGCCACGAGAATTGAGGATTGTGTGCCGCAGGTCATCCACGAAGACCAGACGGGGTTCGTGAAGGGGAGGCAGTTGAACGCGAATGTGCGGAGGCTCCTGAACGTTATTATGATGCCAGTGAGGGTGGGGGAGGCGGAGATAGTGGTGACGATGGACGCTGAGAAGGCCTTCGATAGGGTAGAGTGGGGGTACTTGTGGGAGGTGAAGAGGTTCGGGTTTGGGGAGGGGTTCGTCAGGTGGGTTAGGCTGTTGTCCGAGGTCCCGATGGCGAGTGTGGCCACGAACAAAAGGAGGGCTGAATACTTTCGGTTGCATCGAGGGACAAGGCAGGGGTCCCCCCTGCTCTTTGCACTGACGATTGAACCCCTGGCTATGGCACTGAGGGAGTCGAGGAACTGGGAGGGGCTGGTGCGAGGTGGGAAGGAGCATAGGGTGTCACTCTATGCGGACGACTTGCTGCTATATGTGGCGGACCCGGTGGGGGGAGTGCCGGAGGTAATGAGGATCCTCAGGGAGTTCGGGGATTTCTCAGGGTACAAGCTCAACATGGGGAAGAGCGAGTTGTTTGTGGTTCACCCAGGGGACCAGGAGAGGAGGATTGGCGAGCTCCCACTAAAAAGGGCGGAGAGGAGCTTCAGGTAATTGGGGGTCCAGTTGGCCAAGAGCTGGGGGGCCCTGCATAGACTTAATTTCACGAGGCTGGTGGAGAAAATGGAGGAGGAGTTCAAGAGGTGGGACGCGTTGCCGCTGTCCTTGGCGGGTAGGGTACAGCCAATCAAAATGACGGTGCTCCCAAGGTTTTTGTTCCTGTTCCAGTGCCTCCCCATTCTTATCCTGAAGGCCTTCTTTAGGCGGGTCAACAGGAGTATAACGGGGTTTGTGTGGGCGCGAGCGACTCCGAGGGTGAGAAGGGTGTTCCTGGAGCGGAGTAAGGATGGGGGGGTCTGGCGCTGCCCAACCTCTGTGGGTACTACTGGGCCGCCAATGCGGCGATGGTGCGCAAGTGGGTGATGGAGGGGGAGGGGACGGCATGGAAGAGGCTGGTGACGGCGTCTTGTGAGTCTGGAGGCGCTGGCAACGGCGCCGCTGCCGCTCCCTCCAATGAGGTCTTCCACGAGCCCGGTGGTGGCGGCTGCCCTCAAAATTTGGGAGCAATGGAGGCGGCACAGGGGGGAAGTGGGGGCCTCGGTGTGGACCCCGATACAGGGGAACTACCGGTTTATCCCAGGGAGAATAGATGGAGGGTTTTCGGGGTGGCACAGGGCAGGGATAGGAAGGTAGGGGAACCTGTTTGTGAATGGGAAGTTCGCGAGCCTCGGTGAGCTGGAGAAGTACGGGCTCCCCCCCGGGAAACGCCTTTAGGGATCTACAGGTAAGGGCGTTTGCCAGGCGTCTAATGGTGGAATTCCCGCTGCTGCCGCCACACACGGTACAGGACAGGGTGCTCTCGGGGGCGTGGGTTGGAGAGGGGAAGATCTCGGCAACATACCAGGTGATGCAGGAGGAGGAGGAGGCCTCGATGGAGGTGCTGAAAGGTAAGTGGGAGGAGGAGTTGGGGGAAGAGATTGAGGAGGGGATGTGGGCAGATGCCCTAGGGAGGGAGAACTCTTCCTCTTCGTGCGCGAGGCTCAGCCTCATACATTTTAAGGTGCTGCACAGGGCACACATGACCGGGACAAGGATGAGCCATTTTTTGGGGGGTGAGGACAGGTATGTTAGGTGCTCAGGGAGCCCAGCAAACCACACCCATATGTTCTGGGCATGCCCAGCGCCGGAGGAATTTTGGAAGGGCGTAGCGAGGACGGTGTCGAGGGTGGTAGGATCCAGGTCAAATCGGGCTGGGGGATCGCAATATTTGGGGTTGCAGAGAAGCCGGGAGTGCAGGAGGCGAAAGAGGCCGGTATTCTGGCCTTTGCGTCACTACACTCGCCATCAGGGCTCTAAAAAAGAGCTTAACCCAATTGATAAACCCTACCCCGAACCCAAACCTACGCAGCACCTCCCAGAGGTACTCCCACTCTACTCAGTCAAAGGCCTTCTCCGCGTCCATAGCTGCCACTATCTCCGCCTCTCCCTCCTCCGATGACATCATTATCACGTTTAAGAGCCGCCGCACATTGGTGTTTAGTTGCCTGCCCTTTACAAATCCCGTCTGGTCCTCGTGGATTACCCCCGGGACACCGTCCTTGATCGTCGTGGCCAACACTTTTGCCAGCAACTTTGCATCCACATTGAGGATCGAGATCGGCCTGTACGATCCACATTGCAGTGGGTTCTTGTCCCGCTTTAGGATCAAAGAAATTATCGCTTCCGACATTGTCGGGGGCAGGGTCCCCTCCTCTCTTGCCTCATTAAAGGTCCTCACCAGGTCTGCGTACTTCCTGTAGAACTCCACCGGGAATCCGTCCGGTCCCGGGGCCTTCCCCGCCTGCATGCTCCCCAAACCCTTGCTCAGCTCCTCCAACCCAATTGGTGCCCCCAAACCAGCCACCTCTTGCTCCTCCACCCTCGGGAATCTCAGCTGATCTAGGAATCGTCTCATCTCCTCTTCCCCCGCTGGGGGCTGGGATCTGTACAGCTCTTCATAAAAGGCCCTGAATACCTCGTTTATTTTCGTCGCACTCCGAACCATGGCTCCCCTTCCATCTTGGACTCCCCCTATTTCCCTCGCGGCCATCCTCTTACGGAGCTGGTGTGCCAGCATCCGACTAGCCTTTTCCCCATACTCGTAGGTTGCCCCCTGCGCTTTCCTCCACTGTGCCTCCGCCTTCCCTGTGGTCAACAGGTCAAACTCCGTCTGAAGCCTTCGTCTTTCCCCAAGTAATCATTCCTCCGGGGCCTCTGCGTATCTCCTGTCCACTCTCAAAATCTCCCCCACTAACCTCTCCCTTTCCATACCCTCTGTCTTCTCCCTACGAGCCCTAATGGAAATCAGCTCTCCCCTGATCACCGCCTTCAACGCCTCCCATACCACCCCCACCTCCCCGTTGTCGTTGGCCTCCAAGTACCTTTCGATACACCCCCTCACCTTCCCACACACCACCTCGTCCGCCAGCAGTCCCACATCCAGCCGCCACAACGGGCGTTGGTCCCTCTCCTCTCCCAGCTCCAGTTCCACCCAGTGCGGGGCATGGTCCGAAACGGCTATAGCCGAATACTCCGTCCCCTCCTCCACCCTCGGGATGGGCGCCCTACCCAGAACAAAGAAATCTATCCGGGAGTAGGCTTTGTGTACATGGGAGAAGAAAGAAAATTCCCTGGCCTGCGGCCTTGCAAACCGCCATGGGTCCACTCCCCCCATCAGATCCATAAACCCCCTAAGTACCTTGGCCGCCGCCGGCCTCTTTCCAGTCCTTGATTTGGAGCGGTCCAGTGCTGGATCCAACACTGTATTGAAGTCCCCTCCCATTATCAGGCCTCCTATCTCCAGGTCCGGAATGCGTCCCCAACATGCGCTTCATGAATCCTGCATCATCCCAGTTCGGGGCGTATACGTTTACCAACACCACCCACGTCCCTTGCAGCCTACCGCTCACCATTACATATCGCCCTCCATTGTCCGCTACAATAGTCTTGGCCTCAAATGACACCCGCTTTCCCACCAATATTGCCACCCCTCTATTCTTCGCGTCCAGTCCCGAGTGGAATACCTGTCCTACCCATCCCTTTCTTAACCTGACCTGGTCCGCCACCTTCAGATGTGTCTCTTGGAGCATGGCCACGTCCGCCTTCAGTCCCTTTAAGTGCGCGAACACTCGAGCCCTCTTCACCGGCCCATTCAGGCCCCTCACATTCCACGTTATCAGCCGGATTGGAGGGGCTCTCACCCCCCCCCCTACGCCCCGCCGACTAGCCATCTCCTTTTCTGGGCCAGTCCCGTGTCCACGCCTCCCTCACCCTCCAGTCCCCCAGAGGGGGGACCCCTGTCCCGACCACCTCTTCTGTGTCCCATTCCCTTTCGGCCAGTGCAGCAGCAACCCTTTCCCCCCCCCACCCCCCCCCCCTTCCCCCCCTCCCCTCCGCTAGACCCGTCTAGCCTTTTTGCTCCCCCCATGTCACTCCCGTAAGTCAGCTGACGCCTGCTGACCCCGGCTTCCCCCGCCGTCCCATTGACCTCCCCGCGTGGGAGTCTCCTAATCCATATGCATTCCTTCGTTCCCCTTCCCCGCCTTTCCAAAGCCCGCTCTGCCCCCTCTGGCGCAGCTCCTGTCGCGCTTGTCTCTCTCCCCCAGCCCATGTAACATTTCCTGCGTGTGATTGACCCCCTATATACAACAACCATCACACATCAAACCCCAAAACATCCCCCCCACCCTCACAAACCCTCAGTTAGAGTCCAACTTTTCGGTTTGTACAAAGGTCCACGCCTCTTCAGGCGTTTCAAAGTAATAGTGTTGGCCCTTGTATGTGACCCACAGTCGCGCTGGCTGCAGCATTCCGAATTTCACTCCTTTCCGGTACAACGCCGCTTTGGCCCGGTTGAAACTCGCTCTCTGCTTTGCAACCTCCGTGCTCCAGTCCGGGTATATTCGGATCTCTGCATTGTCCCACTTACTGCTCCGCTCCTTCTTGGCCCATCTCAGGACCCACTCTCTGTCAGTGAACCGGTGGAACCTCACCACCATCGCCCTTGGCGGCTCATTTGCCTGGGGCTTCTTCTCCAGCACCCGATGTGCCCCGTCCAACTCCAGCGGCCTCGAAGGGGCCTTCGTGTCCATCATCGCCTCGAGCATCGTGCTCGCGTATGCCCCAGCATAAGCCCCCTCCACTCCCTCAGGGAGACCCAGGATTCGCAGATTCTTTCTCCTCGACCTGTTCTCCAGGTCTTCGAGTCTTCCCGCCCACCTCTTGTGTAGCGCCTTGTTCTGCTCCACTCTCACCGCCAGGCCCACGAGCTCGTCCTCGTTCTGACTGACTCTTTTCTGTACCTCCTGGATCTTAGCTTCGTGGGCCTTCTGGGTGATCCAGAGTCCTTCAATTGCCGAAAGCATAGGCACCAACATCTCCTTGCGCATCTCCTCGCGCTGCTCCTCGAAGCAGCGCTTGATGAACTCCTGCAGCTCCCCTTTGTCCCTGGCCGCCGCCATTTTGTTTTCTTTCCCTCGCTTCTCCTGTTGCTCCAGTGCCGCTCCTTTGGCCGTTACACTTCTGGTCCGTTTCATAGAAGT
Source organism: Scyliorhinus torazame (assembly GCF_047496885.1). NCBI lineage: Eukaryota > Metazoa > Chordata > Chondrichthyes > Carcharhiniformes > Scyliorhinidae > Scyliorhinus > Scyliorhinus torazame. The sequence goes on along the minus strand of NC_092707.1, from coordinate 149,787,820 downwards.
TGGAGGGGGACCTCTCTCTTCCCTTCCCCACGGGCTGCGTCAAAAAAAAAAAGTTCCGTTGGGGCTCCTCTAACGAGCCCGAAAGTCCATGGTAGCGGGAGCTGCCGAATCGTGCGGCTTAGCTCCGCATAGCCGCAACCGGAAGTCGAGAGGGAATCCTTTTGGCAGTGTTCGCTTCACCAGTCTGCCCCAAAAAGTCTATGGAAACTCCTGAAAAAGGTCTGAGAGTCCGTTCCAGACGGGAGCTGCCGAATGCACGACCTACTCGTCCATGGCCGCCACCGGAAGCCTCGTCCCTGCTTCTTCAATGGCCTTGGTAGATCTTTTCAGAGTTGTTCCCTCTGCTGCTAGAATTCACCTTTGATAGAGTCAAGTCAGATTGCAGCTTTAAGCTTGCCCTTCCCCTGCCTGCATGCTGGAAGAGGCCTTTGTCTAGTCTTGCAGCTCAAGCCAAATCTTTTACTGTTTCTGCCGGGTCTGGTAGCCAAAAGACATAACATTCCTGGGGGACACTGTCAAGGGAATGCTGCAGTCTTCTTCCCACACCGGGAAATGTCAAACAAATGCTGTGGGGGCCCTGTAAAAGAGCCCAAAAGTCCGTTCCAAGCGGGAGCTACCGAATATGCGATCTAGCTCTGCATAGCCGCACCCGGAACACCTAGACCAAAAGTTAACCATTAAATGTCCACACTCAGTCCATTTTCTCCTATCCATGAACAGAGTATCACAAGTTACAACAGCCAGATGGACTAGATGGACAGCAGTTTTGGAAGCTCCCTACCTATATTTTCAGAGCCAATCCTGTAAACCCATCATCTTTGCTCCCATTGCCCAAGAAACAAAAGGGAGAAGAGGGAGAAGGGCATGACTGTGTGAAAATAATAGAGGAAATGGAAGTAGTACGCTTTGTAGAAGAAGAGCCACTATAGAACCCATATTTAGTCCTATTCACTGATGGTTCCTCTTTTATTGACAAGGGTATCAGAAAAGCTGGGCGGGCAGTCACAAGCCCATACGAAGTATTAGCTGAAGTAAGTTTGCCCCCAGGCACATCGGCTGAGTAGGCCGAATTAAAAGCACTAACAGAAGCATGTCATGTGGCAGGAGATAAAACTGCGAACATCTATACTGACCCCAGATATGGTTTTGGAGTAGCACATGATTTTGGCCACCTGTGGAGAAAAAGAGGATTTTTCACAAATCCCTATCCGAATTGGAAAGGAAGTACGAGATCTTCTAGAAGCTATGGCCTTGCCAAAAGAAATATCAGTTCTAAAATGTAAAGCCCATACTCATGAGGACACTATGGAAGCAAGCGGAAATGCTCTTGCGGACCAAGCAGCAAGAGGAGCTGCCTCCCAATGGCATAAGGAATTCAGTCACATTTACAAATTGGGAGTAACCACCTTATTACATGATTTACATGAAATGCATCATGATTGTACAAAGGTAAAAAAATGGACATGGTTAGAATCAGGTATCAGCCGTATGATGACAATATTTGGAGAGAAGTTCAAACTGATAAACCAGTCGCACCACAATCACTAATTCCCTTCTTAGCTCAACAAAGTCATTCATGGGGACATCTATCACCTCAACAAATGATGGATCGATTATATAGGAGTTGGTGCGGTAAAAGATTCAAAAAACATGCACAATTAGTATCAAACCGTTGTGTAACCTGTCAAAAGAATAACTTGGGACCCATAACATCAGTGCATCAATTAAGAGCTCCTGCTCCCGCAGGACCGTTCCAGGATATACAGGTAGATTACATCACCCTTCCTAAATGTCAACAATACAATGACGTCCTTGTAATAGTGGACAAACACTCTAGATGGGTGGAAGCTGCTCCAGCTAGAAGAGGGACAGCTGCCCATACAGCCAAAGTGCTATGCAAAGACTTTATCCCCAGATGGGGAGTACCAGCTAGCATTGACTCAGACAATGGAACCCACTTTATAGATGCTGTTTGTAAGGAAGTCTGTAGACTATTAAACATTGACTGGAATTTACACTGTCCTTATCATCCACAATCATCAGGACAAGTGGAACGTATGAATCGAACTTTGAAAGAAAGACTGTCTAAATACAGCCAGGATGGCATGAATTGGGTCCAAGCTTTGCCAATAGTATTATGCAGTATTAGAACTACACCAAACAGAACAGGCCTGAGTCCATTTGAAATCATCACAGGCAGACTAATGTCTCTGCCAGGAACTATTGATTTGCGGAAAGCAGACTGTGATTTAATAAGTGATACTTTGCTGACTTATTGTCAAAATCTAACAAATGCTGTTAGTTCTGCCTCTGAACAGGTGTTGGCTGTGTGGGGAGATCCTCCAGAAGGTGGGCACGACTTGGTGCCCGGTGAAGAAGTATACGTCAAAAAGCTGCAAAAAGAACCCCTAGGATCGAAGTGGGAAGGACCATTCATAATCATTCTCACTACCCAATCCGCTGTAAAATTAAAAGGAAAGAAAAGTTGGATCCACGCATCACATGTGAAGTGCGCGTATAAGTATTAAGATCTGTAAAATGTTACCGTAATATTCATTTTCAGTTATTTGATTGGCTTTGTAAATGTTACACCAGAACTGAATAAGAACACATTCCTTTACACATCTAAGATATATGCTAATAATTTCAACATTTCCAATTGTTGGGTATGCATTGCAACCCCTACTAACTCAGGAGAAGGTATTCCCTCCTTAACTATTCCCTTTAATGCTTCAGAAACAGCAGAATGGTACATCTATCAAAGCGTCCCTCGCTCTGTAGTGGTCTGTTCTGGAGCATATGCATGTGAAAAAGGAAGGTACAAGATTTATTTACAGGAATTTATTAACTTATGAAAATCGGCAGGCTATCCACTAAACACCTTTTCAGGATGGCACCAACTTAAATATAGCCCTAACAGAAATCCTCAATACATTAGCCTCCCAACTAATATTAAACAAAAAGGATCAATATGCCTCATTAGTAATCACTCTGAAGGGATTAAAATGGGCAATAGTGTTTATACTAATTATTTAGATGTTAACACAGCTTATAAATGTATACAAAATGTATTACAAAGAACTAAACGATCCTCAAAAATAACACACATACGCAACATCACAAATAATAAAACATTCTTAGATCAGTGGTACTTAGAAGATATTTACTTATATTCTGCTTATAATGGGGCTTATTGTATTTGTGATGATAGAGCATATTCATGGCTCCCAAAATACTGGTCAGGATCTTGCTATTTAGGATACTTAGTACCTGCCATCCCGTCATCTTCCTCATCTCCCTTATGTTACAGAACCAGCCTCTCGAAGAAATAAGCGTTCCATAACCTTCCGAGATGCAATTTATGCTAGAGTTATTCCTTTCTATTGGGAAGTAAGGGTGGTCAATGAATTGAATAAGATAACGACCATCATACAAAACGTAGCCGATTACATCGCCACTGCCCTAGGTAAAATTTCTGACGAAATGCGAACAATTCGAACTGTGGCATTACAAAATCGAATGGCACTTGACTATGCGCTAGCTGAAAAAGGTGGCACCTGCGCCCTGATTGGTGCGGAGTGTTGCACTTTCATTCCAGATAACTCAAAAGAAATTAAAGATCTGGCATCACATATCCAAAAAGAAATCAAGAAACTTGATCAACCCCCAGTTATCTCTCTCTGGGATAAACTTTGCGGGTGGTTGGGACACACTGGAATGTCAACAGTAAGAATAATCTTATTCCCCTGTGTAGCTGGATTCATCATTTACATAACATGCCAATGTATCAAGTGCATCAAAGAACTATTCGCTAAATGCAAGGGCCCAATTGTCCGAATGATTCACACTAACCCTACTGCACCACCATTAGATAAAATAGAAATGAAGTATTACTGTTGAAATGTTACTGATCAATTATTTGACTGTATTATTAACATATTGTTAATATATTAGTACTGAATCAGTAGAATCAAATTTGATTAATTGTTATTTTATAATAATGATTCTTTAAGGATTATAATAATTTTTGCTGAAATGCTTGTAATGCATTGCTTGCCCACTCTATTGTTTAAAACTGCAATGACAATATGAATAAGTTATTCTTTGCGCTTTTACCTATCCTATCGCATTAATTGTATCTTTTATCTTATTGTGATATATCCCACTTATTCTTTCGATTTATCAAAGCGGGGACTGTAAAAACCAACTATTTTTTAGTATACCTGATAGGTAAAAGATGGCTATTTAGCGTAAAATATTAAGCCCCAGTTTTAAATACCCATTTTAAATTCACTCATAACCTCAGGTCATCTCAAAACATATAGCTTCAATAGAGACACAAAACAGCATGACACAGCATAATTCACTTTTACTGAGCTCCATTATTCTAGCAAATACATTTGAAAATGAAATGAAAATCGCTTATTGTCACAAGTAGACTTCAAATGAAGTTACTGTGAAAAGCCCCTAGTCGCCACATTCCGGCGCCTGTTCAGGGAAGCTGGTACGGGAATTGAACCGTGCTGCTGGCCTGCCTTGGTCTGCTTTCAAAGCCAGTGATTTAGCCCTGTGCTAAACCAGCCCCTAAAAAATGAAAATCGCTTATTGTCACAAGTAGGCTTCAAATTAAGTTACTGTGAAAAGCCCCTAGTCGCCACATTCCGGCGCCTGTTCGGGGAGGCTGGTACGGGAATTGAACCATGCTGCTGGCCTGCCTTGATCTGCTTTAAAAGCCAGCGATTTAGCCCAGTGTACTAAACCAGCAGTGTGACATTAAAACACAAGCAGTACCAGATATCAATGCAAGGACAGGGCAGGCACCATAGCAACATTAAGGCGCTATTGTCTACAATGTGGCTAACAGCTAAGTCAGCAGAAGTCCAGTTTAAACTGGTCGTGATAACAGCACAGAATTGCATTCCATAACATGCACAAGTATTCAGACATGAAACATTTAAAGCTAATGTTGCACATTAAAGATTAACAACTAACCGTCAAATCAAACTCATTTGCTTCTAACCCAAACCAATTAGGATGACTTAGAGGTGTAGATAGATGGCTAAAGACTGATATGATTTCCTATAACCATGAAGGTCCATACAGCCATCTTTATCCGGATCATTCTATACTTTGATCTAAACTATTCGCTATCTCTATTTTTCACTTTTCCACTCTAACTCTTGAAGTAAATGCAAGCTGTTGTGCCGTAAGCAACAAACCCCATTTCTATATTATTTTAAAAGTTAAATTGTGTACAAGTTGCTTCTCTTTAAATCCTTTTTGCTAGCCGGACTTATTAGAGAATAAGATTTAAGTGACTCTCAATTGTAATCAAATAGAGGCAATAAACGATTCTTGTTTGCATCCGAGAAGTTTTAACTCAAATTTCTATTGAGTTTTAGTGTCGCAAGTTCCTCACTAATTACGCATGGTAAATCTCTTACAAATATGCTGATTGCTCAAGTGGTGAGGGAAGTAATATATCACTATTCACTGGAAAGGGGATCGAAGAGAGTACTTGCTCGATGTTTTAAGCACTTTGGAGAATTTGGCATGAGGAAAGTTTCACTGTTAAACATGGGACTCGAGGGCTAAGGGACACAGCATAAAGTTAAGGACGTGTGGGGGGGGGAGGGTGAGAACACAAAAGAAACTAAGAAATGCAAGCAAATTTTCTGAAGGAAGAATTGTAGAACAAAATAGATGAAGGGGTCACAGCAAGAAAACAACGGAAAAACTTTAAAGGACCAGTTGAATGTCTTAGAAATGGGTTGAGGGCCACTAAGTATTACACCAATAAAACATAGGAAATTTAGAGAACTAGGCTATAGGAACATTCTTTTGTACTAAAATTACACATTTTCCCCATATATTTGCATTAACTGCTGTATAAAAGTTTATCTTCCCACCTTATCACTTGTAATATTTTATCAACGCCTAATATAGTGCAAATTATCAGGCAATACAAAATGTAAAATGCTGCATTGTACAGCAGAACATGACACAAAAATCACACAAGATACAGGTGACTGGATTTTATAAAATACAAATTCAATGAGGGAATAATCAATATTAGTGGAAAACTGTGCTGCTGGACATAATTGGGTACATGGATCACTTACCCCTTGAGAATGTAGGTATTCCACTGTTTTGGTAATTGCGTGAAGGAGAGCACTCGCCTCCCTCTCGGAGAAACCCTTCTGCTGCAGTATTTTATCCAGTAGTTCACCACCTCTCATCAGCTCTGTCACCAGGTAGATACACTTACTATCATTGTAAACCTAGACGCATATCGCCAGAACAAAACAAAAGACTAGTCAAAGAATTATTGCCCTGTAACTTATTCAGTTCTTAGGCTGCTAATTTATTTTTGGTTTGATTAATTTCACTTTTTCACGTTCACATCATTCATGGCGAGAAGGCAGACTGAAACTAGTTTGCTCGAAGATCTGTAATTAGATACTCTTGCATGTTCCTGGCCATTGACATAGGACTATGGACCAGGCTGTTGCCATGCTCATGGCTGGAAAACTGCTTTGGTTCCAAATGATGGGTACAGATATGGAATCATTGTCTGCAATTATGGAGCACACTGTAATTAACTATTTTAAAAGCATAGTGACAGTTCATTTATGCCTGATGAAAAGAAAGTTCTTCAGAATCAAACAAATACTTTGCTAAATACTTTAGCTATGAAACACTGCTCTTTAAAACTCAAATATTTATTAATTATGTGGTAATCTATTCAAATCAGTATAGCAATTAACAAATTAATAAGATTTTGTCCTTAAAATGGTGTCTACAATAACCACTTAAATTTGTTCTCATTGATGGGCATGTGCAGTGGTTATATCACTAGACTTATAATTTTAAATATTTTTATAAAGCTGGAAATATAAGGCTGGTATCAGAAGAGTGATCTCAAGACTGTCAGATTGTTGTAAAAACTCATCTGGTTCAGTTCATTAATGTCTTTTAGTGGAAGAAATCCATCAGTCTACTTTATATGTGATTCCACTTCCAAACCAACCCTAAGGGCCTTTACCTGCCCTCTGAAGTGGCATTGCAAAGCATTTAAACGACTTAGGAAATTAGGAATGAACAAAAATTCCCCTGATGCCTCCATCCTGAGAATTAATTAAAATAAAACATGGGACAGAAATAAAAGATCTGGGGCTGGATTCTCCGCATCCCCGCGCGGAAATCGCGTTTGGCGCAGGGGCGGAGAATGGCTGTTTACGAGGAAATTGGGACCAGTGCCACTGAAGCGATTCTCCAGTCCCCGCGATCTACGCGGCGTGGCTAGGAGGCCATTGACAGAGCCCCCCCCCCCGCGATTCTCCGCGCAAAATTGGCCGAGTTCCCGGTAGCGTGGTATTGGCCGTCGGGAACATTGGGTGGCGGCTGCGGACTCAGTCCGCGGCTGCCCTGGTGGGGAGATCAATCACTGTGGGGGTGGGCCTCATGGACGGCAGGGGGAGCGGTCGGATGGCACGGATCCGTGGGATGTCGGGGGGGGGGGGGGGGCCTACATTTTGGATGACGGACCACGATCCGAGAACGCCATCGTGCACAACGCGGCCGCTATAGGCATAGGAATACACAAAGGCTGGACTCCTGACCGGAGGTGCAGGGCCCCGTATCCGCAACCAGAGCTGTGAGGAGCACTCCGGGACCCAGCCAGCCCCCTAGGTAGGAGAATCGCTCAGGACGTTCTTAAGGAAGGTCAAGAGAGAAACGCCAGCGTAAGGGGACATAGCCCCATTTTAGGAGAATCCAGCCCCCAGAATTAGGAGAATTTAGGAGAATGCAGCCTGTGTGTATTCCTACGTTCTATCTAATCTGAATAAAAAAACATGTTTGTCTCTCTCTATTCCTGTACTTCCTCACCTGATGGTGCTCATTAGTTTTGAGGTTCCAACCACCTGCATAATTTTAGCCAAAAAAACACAGTTCACATCCTCTTTGACACTGAGTATCAGCAATTTGAATGGGGTGAACAGGATCTCAACTACAGTCAGTTGACATTGCTGCATTTTCTAGCAAGAATTGCTGAATAGATTTCAGGAATGATTTTTTGCCTCTAGCTCAGGATGCCTGGCCAATTTTAACAGCTCTATCCTGCATGGCTGTATTTATAACTCAGCAGAATATCGTCCTGTACCTAGCCTGAATATACCATGCAATGCATTTGCTAAATAAGCTAGATGGGCAATCAAATTGCCTTTCATTTATCACTGAAATCTAACAAGGCAATGTCACAGTTGCAATTGTTAATGAGGAAAATACTTTGAATACTTGACATTTTCATAATTTAGGAGTTATATTCCATTAAATACTTTTGTGTTGTTGCTAGTGCCTCATACCCATTCAACAGGCTGCCCTGGTACTCACATCTTTCAGCGTAATGATGTTTGGGTGCTGCCCATAACGCAACAGAATTTCAACTTCCTCCGAGGGATCTCTCTTGCTCCTATCTATAATCTGGAAAAAATGAAATATAAAGACTTGATATTAGATTCTGTTACAAGACAAGGAGTTTAAATTAAGAAGAAATTAGGCCACAGAGGAATTGGCTTGGAAAAATGTGTTGGGACAACAAAATTAGTTCCATTTTATTATTATTAAAGTCATGCCATGTTTATGAAGCATGGATTGCATTTAACTGATGACCTCCCAAATGAAACTATGATTGTGTTATAGAATTTACAGTGCAGAAGGAGGCCATTTGGCCCATTGAGTCTGCACTGACCCTTGGAAAGACCACCCCAGTTAAGCCCACACTTCCACCCTATCCCCATAACCCCTCCTAATCTTTTTGGACATTAAGCAATTTAGAATGGCTAATCCACCTAACCTGCACATCTTTGGACTGTGGGAGAAAACAGGAGCACCCGAAGGAGAGAACGCGCAGACTCCACACAGACAGTGACCCAAGCCGGGAATCGAACCTGGGACCCTGGAGCTGTGAAGCCAAGTGCTAACCACTGTGCTACCGTGCCACCCACATTCAGTATGACCTTGCATAATACAGAATTACAATTTTGGGAGTTAATCGCAAAGTGAACAAAACATGCCCTACTTCTCCAACATAACAATACAATGTTACAATGGTGGCATAGTGGATATAGTGCTTAGCACTGCTGCTTCACAGCGCCAGGGACCCCGGGTTCAATTCTGACCTCGGGTGACTGCCTGTGTGGAGTTTGCACATTCTCCCGTGTCTGCGTGGGTTTCCTCCGGATGCTCCGGTTTACCCCCACAATTCAAAAACGTGCAGGCTAGGTGGATTGGAAATGTAAAATTGCCCCTAAGGTTGAGTGCGGTTCGGGGATAGGGTGGGGTATTGTGCCTAGGTAGGGTGGTCTTTCAAAGGGTGAGTGCAAACTCGATGCACTGTAGGGATTCTATGAATGGTGCTTGTCTGGTATCGAGACATTACTACAGGAATGTGTGGAAACAAAATCTACTTTAAATTTATGTTGATCTTTCTTTGATGCCATTTCTGACAATACAAATCTGGCATCTGGTCAACTTCGGTGAATGATTCAGTAATCTGAATCAGAAAAAATAAAAACTACTCCAAGGTGCAGCTGCTAATTGGCTGGGCTGCCTAGTTCACTATTGAAATCAGTCTATTACTGGAGGTAGAAATCTTCCCACTCAGCCCAGATAAACCTGGAGAGACCTTTGATTTTGCTTTCAGCTGCTTTATCAGCCAGGTCCACCATATGCCGGAACATGCAGATAATTGGGGGGGAATGGGAGTCTAGTTACTCTCAGACAATCGGGGGCAGAGGGGAGTCCAGTTTAATCTCAGACAATTGGGGGGAGGGGTGTCCAGCTTACTCTCAGATAATTGGGGGGAAGGTGAGTCCAGCTTACTCTCAGATAATTGGGGGGAAGGTGAGTCCAGCTTACTCTCAGATAATTGGGGGGAAGGGGAGTCGAGCTTACTCTCAGACAATTGGGGGGGAAGGTGAGTCCAGCTTACTCTCAGATAATTGGGGGGAAGGTGAGTCCAGCTTACTCTCAGACAATTGGAGGGAAGGGGAGTCTAGCTTACTCTCAAGACAATCCGAGGCAGAGGGGAGTCCCGCTTAATCTCAGACAATTGGTGGGAGGGGAGTCCAGTTTACTCTCAGATAATTGGGGGGGAAGGTGAGTTCAGCTTACTCTCAGATAACTGGGGGGGGGGGGGGGGGGGGGGGGGAGGCGAGTCCAGCTTACTCTCAGATAATTGGGGGGAGGGGAGTCCAGTTTACTCTCAGATAATTGGGGGGGAAGGTGAGTCCAGCTTACTCTCAGATAATTGGGGGGAAGGGGGGTCTAGCTTACCCTCAGACAATTAGAGGGGGAGGAGTCCAGTTTACTCTCAGACAATTGTCAGGAAAGGGATGGAGATGGGAACTGAGTTTTGGGTGAAGATCGAAAACAATGGCTTTATTTCACTCAATAATTAACTGGAAGAAGTCTCTACTCATCCAGTATTAGATATCGGATAAGCAATCGGATAATCTAGCAACAATGGAGAAGTCAAAAGAAATCCTGGTGAGTTAAAGCTAAGTGTAATACAGCATAATACAGATGCCAATATAGTTTCAGGTGATCTCACTGTGGTCGAGGAGATGGTGGTCTAAGGGTAACACTTGGTTCGCAACCCAGTCTAATGCTCTGGGGAGATATGTTCAAATTCCACCACAGTTTAAAATGTTAAAAATTTGAATCAAAATACTTTAAACATGGTCTGCCCTATTTGTGAGTACAGACCCACAGCAACATGGTTGACTCTTAACTGCCCTGAAATGGCCGAGCAAACCAGTTAGTTGTATCATACTGTTACAGAAAAGTCAAAGAGGACTGCAACAGTTCAAGACAGTGGCTCACCACTATCTTCGCTGATTAGGGATGGATAACACTTGCCAGTGACACCCAAAATCCATGAAAGAATTGTTATAATAAAAAAAGGGGCGCCAAGAAAGCCACCAGAGGTAACCAGTATGAGCAGGAAAAGATGCCAGTGCAAATGATACACTGGTTATGATTAGATAGCAAAGAAAAGAACCAAGTGAGAAAAGTCCAAACAAGCTGGATGACAGTGGAAAGGAGCTGGAAGAGGATGATGTGGTCAACCATGTCAAACACTGCACACAAGTTGAGATGAATGACGAGGATTAATTTATCTATGCCACAGTAATATATAGGATGTCATTTGTGACTTTGAAGAGCCTTTTCAGTATTGTGGCAGAGGTGGAAATCTGATTGGAGGGATTCAAATACGGAGTTATGAAAAATGAATTTGGAAGGACTTGAGAGCAACGGAAGATTAAATATGGGGCAGTAAATTGTAAGGACAGAAAGGGCAACGGTTGGTTTCTTGAGGCAGAGATGATGATGGCCGGTCTAAAGGAGAGAGAGGGGCACCACCTTAAGAGAAAGAAACACTAACGGGGAAGCAGGAGGGGAAGTTAGGTGATTGTAGTTTAGTGGGAATAGGATTGAGGGAGAAGGAGGTGGTGCTGATGGACAAAATAATCCTGGAGAGAGCATGAGGGAGATAGCAGAGAAAGTAGAAATATATGCGAGTTTTGGGTAGGGCAGAGGGAGCTGTAGAAGAAATCTGGCTTGGCAAGCTATTGGAAGGGAGGGTCAAATAAAATCAACTGATTGAATTATCTCAAACTTTGTGAAAGTCCTGAGCTCCCTGCACTTATTATTGAGGGTAAGGGTGGTGGAAACTGGGGAGTGAGGTTTAAGAAGACTGCAGTAGAGAAAATAAGTTGGGGTTATCTTTTCTACATGTGTGGAGTTCACTGTGGCTTGGCCCAACAACAAAAGAATTATGGCCGAGCTTCTCTGCCTCCCGGTGTGTTTCTGGGCAGCACGATCTTCTGGTCCCACTGCTGTCAATGGGATTTCCAATTGAATCCACCCTTGGAGGGGTGCGCTGACAGTGCGACCAGAACAGCCAAAAGGTCTTGCCCTATGTATTTTTTAATAGCAGCCAGCTAAATGACCAAAACAAAGGGATTAGAATGGCATTCATAGAAGGGGCAAAACAAGTCACTTGCTTATCTTCCCCATTAGAGGATGCTCCATGAAGACAGAAATAAAGATCATCTTTTAAAAATGGAAATTGGTTTACTCAAATTCATCATTTCCAAAGTGATGGGAAGCAATGGTGAACGGTGTGTTTACTTCATGAATGAAGTGTTAATATCAACAGTAAGAAAACACTTGTTATGAATCTGTCTTACCTTGACAGCGTATTCCATATTTGTAGTTTTGTGAATGCAGCGTTTACAAACAGAGTATGAGCCCACACCAATATCTTCCTTAAGCTCATAACCATCAGTAAAGTTCATATTGCTCCCATGCAGTTGCTGTAAAAGATTACATATTCTTTCAGAACAAAGTACTTCACTGTTTTGTGGCATTATGCACCAGCTACACCAACAACCTTTGTATATAAAGCACTTTGAAAATATATAAATGTGCCAAGATACTTACAGAATAGTAAAACCGATGTAGAACCACCAAAAGAAAGATTAGATGAGGGTGACCAATGGCTTGTTAAAATAGGTGTTTTTGAAAGGAGGATCTTAAAGGAGATGGATACTGTAAGAGCACTTACGGGGCCCACGGGGTGGGAATGATTATCTTCCCTGTGGTCCTTGCTGAGTCCGGGTTCTCCTGCTAGGGGCGGGGATCTCTATTAACCTTTATATAAAAGGTCGGCCAGGAAGGCACCAACCAGAACTGGAACCTGGTGGGGATCTACCAGGCAGTGTATATATCATGTTGTAAATAGAACTACGTCTCATTTTACTCGGTATGGACTGCCCGTGTCCTTATTAAACTGGCGACGAGGCGCAAACTAGTTGGCTGTTTATGCTGTGATCTACTCAGCTGAGCTATCTCCCCGGTTTCGCCATGCCTGTTTGGACGATTAGATGCATTTGACCCCAGCGTGGAAGACTGGAACCAGTACGCAGAAAGGATGCGTTATTTCTTCCGGGCCGACAACATCACGGCGAACGAGTGCCCGATGGTCATACTGTTGATGGCCTGCAGAGTGCAGACATTCGGGGTGATTGGAGTCTCATGTACCTAGCGGCGGCAGATATCCAATCATTTGACTGGCTTGTGGCACAACACTTTAACCTGATCCCATCAGTGATTGTTCAAAGATATTGGTTTAATACGGTGAGTCCGTCACCGAGTTTGTATCACGGCGATGGAAGATAGCCGAGGTTTGTGAAAATGGAACTGCTTTATCAGATGTGTTTTGTGACAGTTTGGTCTGTGGTATAAATAATATGGAAACCCCTTTGGGCAAAATCTCCTTAATGTTTCAGCAGGCACCGCATATCTCCTTGTCCCAGGAATGTGTGGAATGCGGCATCCAAGATATACAAGGGATGGAGGTGAACATTTTGGGGCGCCATCCCTCATGTGGTATCCCCGTGGCCCGGAATGAATGCTGCAGTGACTCTGGCCTCAGGGCGAAGAGCCAGCCGCAGAGATGTGCGACGCCACTGGACTTGGTGGAAGGTGATTCCGGTCCGCGTGCGACCTGTGGTGCCAGTATAGGCGTACACTTAGGCAGCCGGAGGGTCAGCGCGCCAGGTGCCTCGGTCGAGGTAGGCACCAGCCCTGGAGCCAGACCTTGCATCTAGATGACCCAGAAGAGGCCGAGGATGAGATGCAGCTGAACTGTTTGGCATCGGCCCGTGGCTCCTGTTCATGCTGATACAGGTGAATGGCTATATGCTCCAAATAGAGTTGTATGCGGGAGCTGATGATTCTGTGACGGTGCAGAGCACTTTTGATCTTATAAAACGAGGTGTGCATACTTTGACTTTGGCTGATGTGGTGGCTTGTTTGGCCACTTATACAGGGGAATGACTGAATATTGTGGGGTCCACCCTTGCTCTGGTAGTTAATGGGCACCAATGAGTTCACCTTCCCCTCATTTTTGTGCAAGGAAGTGGCCCTAGCATGTTGGACCCCGATTGGCTACACCAGCTGCAGTTGGATTGGCACTATATCCTCCAAGTGGGATCTGGCGATCTATGTGCAGTACTGAGCAAGTTCCCCAAGGTTTTCCAGCATGGAGTGGGTACTATTAAAGAGTCCGTGGCCAAGATCGATGAGGCTCAAACTTGATATTTTTGTGCCTGCCCGGTTCCCTACGCTTTCGTGGAGAAAGTAGAGACTGAACTTCGTCACTTGGAGAGTTTGGACATCATTAGGCCTATCAGCCTCTCTGATTAGGCAGCGATGGTGATCCCCGTAATGAAGCTGGAGAAGACAGTCCGCCTCTGCGGAAACTATAAATTGATGGTGAACACAGCTTTGAGGTTGGACCATTATCCTTTACTGCGCATTGAAGATCTGTAGGCAAATTTCCCGGAGATTGTACATTAACAAACCCACACTGAGATGTTAATGCGTAGGCTTCGTACACTACTGAGATTGATTATCGCGGACATCAGCGCGAAGGTGTGCCATAACCAAGATGTACAAGGGAGTTGCCCGGTTCGACGTCGACCTCTTCGACACTTCACACCTGACGACGAGGTGTTCGTTTGCAACTTCAATGATAGTGTTCATTGGCTCTCTATGATTGTCGGCTGCCAAACAGTACCAGTCTCTTACCAAGTTCGGGTCTGGAGCAACTTGATGTGGTTGCTATTAAAGAGACATGGCTGCAGGATGGTCGGAAATGGGAACTAAATATACCTGGTTATAAAGTTTACAGGAGGGACAGAGAGTATGGCAGAGGGGGTAGATTAGCCTTATTGATTAGAAATACTATCGTGAGGGTGGGTATAATGAGGGGAAAGCTTCCAGTGAAGACCATGGGTGGAAGTGAGGAATAAAAAAGAATCTAAAACTGTAATGGGTGCTGTGTATTGACCCCCTGGTAGCAGTTCTGAGGTGCTAGATTGTATAAAGGCAGAAATTAGGCCAGTATGTAGCAAAGGCAATATTAATGATTCACCTGAGGAAGGAGGAGTGCTCCGAAAGCTAGTGATTCGAAACAAACCTGTTGGACTTTAACCTGGTGTTGTAAGAATTCTTACTGAACATACACATAGATTGAGAGCGGCAGACAAGCACCTGTCAGAAAGGTAGTGAATTTTTGGAATGTGTCTGGGATAGTTTCCTGCAGCAATATATTCTAGATGTAACAAGGGGACAGGCAATATTTGGTTGAGGTATGAGTAATGAGCCCAATTTAATTAATAGCCTAACTGGGCACGGACACTTATCAAATTGCGATCACATGACTCAATTCAGTGTAGCGTTTGAAAGTAAAAAGCACGTTTCAGGTACTAAGAATTTTTGACTTGGGTAAAGTTGACTTTAACGGGATGAGGCCGAGACTGTCCATGGTGAACTGGGAAGATCTGTCAATGGGTCAAACGACTGAAGATCAGTGGGGAATATTTAAAGAAGCATTTAACAAGATATTGAGCAAGTATATATGCCTGAGAGGAAAAGGCTCCACTTCACAAAAATAACAGCCATGGATACCCAAAGAGGTTAGGGCCAGCATAAAACTACAACTAAAAGAAACGGCTTAGAAAAATGCAAGACATAGCACAATTCTGGATGAATGGGATAGGTACAAGGACCAACAAAGGGTCACAAAGCAGCTTATAAGAGCTTCTAAAAGGAATTATTAAAGGAAACTTGCAAGGGTCACCAAAGGCAATAAGAATACATTTTATAGTTTTATAAAGGGAAAGCAGGTGGTGAAGAGCAATGTAGGCCCACTAAAAGCTGAAAATGGAGATATTGTTAGTGATAATAGGGAAATGGCAGACATGTTGATCCATTACTTTGACTCAGTATTTACAGCAGAAAAGGAGGATAACTTGCCAGAAGCTCAAAAACATCAACAGTCAATAGAGGACAGGGAGTTAACACAATTCATAAATACAGCATCACTAACGAGGAAATTAAAGGAAATAAAGAGTGACAAATCCCCAGGACCTGATGGTTTCCACCCAAGGGTGTTAAAGGAAGTGGGGTAGCACATTGTAGATTCCTTAACTATAATCCTCCAGAGTTCCCAAGATTCAGGAGTAGTTCCTCTGGATTGGAACATTGCACATGTCACTCCACTTTTTAAAAAGGGTGAAAGGGAATTACAGACCAGTTAGCCTAACATCTGTAGTGGGGAAATTGCTGGAGTCTATAATCAGGGATGGGATAACTGAACACTGAGCCAGAATAAATTAATTAAAGGAAAGTCATGCCTGACTAATCTTATTGAATTTTTTGAGGAGGTGGACAGGGGAATGGTTATGGATGTTATTTATATGGGCTTCCAGAAGGCACCTGATAAAGTCCCACACAAGAGATTGTTAACTAAGGTGGAAGCCCACGGAGTTGACCAACCGACGGTAACCTTCTATACCACGTCTGTTCATGTGCGTATCCAGATAAGTCTTAAAGGTCGCTAATGCATCTGCCTCAACCACCTCACTTGGCTGTGCATTCCAGGCCACACTACCGTCTGTGTAAAAAACCTCCCCCGCACATCTCCACTGAACCTTTCTCCCCTCACCTTGAACTTGTGCCCCCTTGTAATTGTCATTTCCGCCTGGGAAAAAGCCTCCAACTGTTCACCCTATCTATACCCCCAATAATTTTACAAACTTCTATCAGCCTCCGTCTCTCCAGGGAAACAATCCCAGTTTATTCAATCTCTCCTCAAGCTAATACCCTCCATACCAGGCAATATCCTGGTAAACCTTTTCTGTATTCTCTCCAAAGCCTCCACGTCCGTCTGGTAGTGCGGTGACCAGGATTGGACACAGTATTCCAAATGTGACCTAACCAATGTTCTATATAACTGTAACATAATTTTCGAGCTTTTATACTCGATACCCCGTCCTATGAAGGCAAGCATGCCATATGCTTTTGAGGGCAAATTATTGACATGGTTAGGAAACTGGTTGAGTGGCAGGTGACAGAGAATAGGGATAATGGGTAATTACTCAAATTTGCAGAGGGTGACTAGTGGTGTACCACATGGATCTGTGTTGGGGCCTCAATATTCACACTATTCATGAATGACTTGGATGATGGCATTGAAAGTCATATATTCAAATCAGTGGATACAAAGTTAGGTGGCATTGTAGATAGCTTAGATGATAGCATTAAATTGCAAGGAGATATTGACAGACTAGGTAAATGGGGAAAATTGTGGCAGATGAAATTTAATGTAAGAAAGTGTGAGATTATCCATTTTTGACCGAAAAAAGATATCCAAAGAGACTTGGGGTTCAGGTGCACAGGTCCTTAAAATACCAAGAACAATTGCAGAAAATACTCAATCAAAAAGGTTAATGGAATGCCAGCCTTTATATCTGGAGGATTGGAATACAAAGACATAGGGGTTATGCTGCAGTTACACAAAACCCTGGTTCGACCCCACTTGGGAGTACTGTAAGCAGTTCTGGCCACCACACTTTAGGAAGGATATTTTGGCCTTGGAGCGAGTGCAATGTAGGTTAACATCTATGATGCCTGGATTGTAGGGGTTGAGTTACGAGGAGAGATTACTCAAATTAGACCCGTTTTCGTTGGAATTTAGAAGGCTAAGGGGTGATCTGGTCGAAGAATTCAAGATATTAGCAGGGTAGATAAAGATAAACTATCCACTGGTTGGAGATTCTAAGACTAGGAGGAAGAGTCTAAAAATTAGGTCTAGACCATTCAGGAAAAATTCCTTCACTCAAAGGGTGGTAGAGGTTTGGAACTCTCTCCCACAAACAGCTAGATCAGTTGTTAATTTTAAATCTGAGATAGATTTTTGTTCAGCAAAGATATTAAGGGATATGGGTTAAAGGCAGGTATATGAAGTTAGGTCACAGATCAGCCATGATCTTGCTGAATGGCGGAACAGGCCCGAGGGGCAGAATGCCTACTCTTATTCCTATGTTCCTAACTGATGCGATGGCATTTGGATCACATTCGCTCACAGAAGTTACTCCCTCGTGACGTTCCTCAGAAGAAACCTGTCCTGGATCCTCCAGCTCCATTGCTGAACCAGCATGTTGTGACGCTTCCAATCTCTCTCAACCCCGACACGTCGGATGTTGCATCTTCCGATCCTGAAATGGAGACACAGACCTCGGAGGTCTGGGACGCCAATCAGCTGCCTCCCACTGATCATCCATCATGGTGTTCCTGCTGCAGGCGACATTCACCAAAGGTATATGCTGAACGATCCGGCGCATTAACTACATGACGATTAGCCGGAGCCGATAAAAATCTGGCGTCCTCCTCCTGCTCCGTCGTTGAGGGGGTCTTCGGACTTTGTGCGGGGAGGGGGGAGGAATCTAACAGCCCGCATGGGGCCTACAGGGTGCTTGTGGAGTACGAGCTCCCCTACTAGGGGTTGTGGACCTCTGTTACCTTTTGTGGAAAAGGTTGGCCTGTAAGGCACTGACCAGAACAGGAACTCGGTAGGGATTTACTGGGCAGCGTATATATAGTGTTGTAAATAAAACGTTTCTTTATTTTACTCTATGTGGACTCCCTGTTTCCTTATTAAAGATACACAGATGGCACTGTAGGAGAATTCTAGAGATTGGAGCTTTGGTAGCTGAAGGCCACAATGATGTACCAGAGGGAGAGAAGTTTAAAAGCCAGTGGGGAAGGGACTATAAGGTTCGAGAAGGAAGTTACAAAGTAGGGAAAGAAGGATGCCGTGATGAGATTTTTACACAATGAGCATTTTAAATCTAAGGCAGTGTGAGTAACCTGGAGCCAATATAAGTTAGCAATGATGCATGACATGATGTAGCATCAGATATGGGTAGCACGAGACACATATATAGGCTACGGAGAATCCAGGTAGAGAATTATAACTTATAAACTTCCACCAAAACAAACTTATTACAAGAGTAACATTTAGATTTTACATTATCAAATCTCTCAGAAATGTCACACACACAAATTAGTTTAAATTGAGTTTAGGAGCTTAAGACCCATAAAACATTTCCAGCAGGAACTATTTTCAGCACAACATTTAAAAAAGGCTGGCTTTGGCGTAGGTTGTGTTGATGCATAGTTGTCCAACATTGTACTATACCTGCTCAAGTTCACAGCTCAACCCAAATCCTTGTTGATGTTGCAATGGTTCAATGAGCATCCTGAAAAACATCACTCACCATTGTCTCTCCCAATGTGATGGTAACACTTTAGCTTGTACTTGGAAACCATACCCTCAGTCCACTGTTTATAAAAGAAAACGCAGAATTCCCCAGTATATCCGTGATAGCGATTGTCCAAAAAGGCAATACCTAAAGAACTTGCTTCAACCTGCAGTCTGTTTTATTGCCCTTATCATCTATGTACCTCATGAAATCTCAACTGTTGGACTTCCGGTGGCGGCCATGGAGGACTAGGTCGCACATTTGATAGCTCCAGCCTGTGACGGACGTTTGGACCTTTACCCCCCCGTTTCTGTCCGGATTTTATGGGATAAATCGGTGAAGAGTGAGACAGTAAGGAGAAATCCCCCTCTGGTGTATGGAGAATTGGACCAGAAGTGGCCGTGTAAGAAGACAAAGTCCAATAAGGAAGACGCAAGCAGAGCTGGTAACGCGGGAAAGCATGGCGGAAAACAGGGCCACGGGGAGATGGCACAGTGGTCAACGGATCAGCTGGTAAAGTTTTTCAAAGATTGCTTTGTAAAGCTGAAGAATGACACGTTGGACCCGATTAAGGTTTCGATTGATCAAGTTGTGCAGAATCAAGAGACCCATGGGAGAGCGAGGTGGAGAAAAGGAGGTGGAGGACCCACGAGAGAGGAGGTGGAGAAAAAGGTGTCAGAGCACGAGAAGTACATAACCGTGCTGGAGACCAAGGTCGAGGTGATGAACGACCGCCAGAAAAGAATGCAGGAGAAGCTGGAGGACCTGGAGAACAGGCCCAGGAGGCAGAATCTTAGACTTGTCGGCCTCCCTGAAGGCAGTGAGGGATCGGATGAGAGGACTTATGTGACGGACATGCTGGAGACGTTGATGGGATCTGATGCATTCCCTCGGCCCCTGGAAGTGGATAGAGCGCACAGAGGCCTCGTGAAGAAGCCCCGAGCGAATGAGCCGCCGAGGGCCGTGGTGGTACGATTTCACTGTTTCCTGGACAAGGAACACGTCCTGCGGTGGGCCAAGAAGGAACGGAGCAGCAAATGGGAGAACTGTGAGCTGCGCATTTATCAGGACCTGGGCGCGAATCTGGCCAAGAGGTGAGCTGGATATAATCGGGCAAAAATGGCCCTCTTTAAGAAGGGGGTGAAGTTTGGGATGCTGTACCAAGCCTCTCTGTGGGTCACACATGAGGAATGGGACTTCTACTTTGAAACACCAGATTAAGTATGGACTTTTATTAAAGAAAAGAGGCGGGGGGTGAATTAAAAGACTCTGAAGCCTTGGAGAAGTACTATGGCGGCGATTGGTTGTGCTGGGTTGTATAAATATAAGTAGTGTTATGTGTAATAAGGGGCTGTTTGGATGGCTAAAGGTAACTTTATCTTGCAGGGAGCTGGTTAGAGGGGGGATGGGCTTTGGGGTTGGTTCTGCTTTTTGGGTTATTTTGGATTATTTTTCGAAAGTGGCTGTTTCTTCATTGTTTTTTCTGATGTTTGTTTACTGGGGAATGTGATGCTTTTAAAATGTTTGTCCATGTGGGGGGAGAGGGGAGAGAACAATGAGGAGACAGACTGCTTGATGCCAGGGGCGGGCCCTATCAAGTCAGCATGGGTCAGCTGACTCTCTGAGCAGTGGGGGGTGAGCAGGTGTTAAGCTGGAGCTTGACTCGGGGGGTTGGGTTTCCAGTGTTGTTGCTTGGGGGGGGGGGGGGGGGGGGGCTACTTTGCGGACAGGGGAGGAACTGTTACTAGGGGACAAATGGGAGGTCGGGAACGAGGGGGAGCTCGAGGAGGCGGAGGGCGCGAGCTAGAGGCTGGCCAAAAAAGGGTGATGGCTAGTCGGCAGGGGGATGGGATGGAGAGGAGGGCTGGAAGACCCCCGAACAGGCTGATTACATGGAATGTCAGAGGGCTGAATGGGCCGGTCAAGAGGACTCGCGTGTTTGCGCATTTGAGGGGGCTGAAGGCGGACGTGGCAATGCTACAAGAGACACAACTAAAGGTTACAGATCAGACAAGATTGAGAAAAGGGTGGGTCAGCCAAGTATTCCACTCAGGGCTGGACTCAAAGACCAGGGGGATAGCGATCTTGATCAGCAGATGAGTGGCATTCGAGGCAGGGAGAATCGTGTCAGACAATGGGAGTAGGTACATAATGGTGAGTGGGAAGCTGGAGGGGGTGCGGGTGGTACTCGTGAACATATATGCTCCGAATTGGGACGATGTGGAATTTATGAGGCGGGTTTTAGGTAAGATCCTAGACTTAGAGTCACATAACCTGATCATGGGAGGAGACTTTAACACAGTCATTGATCCGGAATTGGACCGGTCAAAATCCAGGACAGAGAAGAGGCTGGCTGCGGCAAAGGAATTGAAGTGGCTTATGGAACAGATGGAGGAAGTAGACTCATGGAGGTTTGCATGGCCAAGAGCGAAGGAGTTTTCCTTTTTTTCACATGTCCACAAGGTATACTCTCGCATCAACGTTTTTGTTCTGAGCAGGGCGCTGATACCGAAGGTGGTGGAATCGGAATATTCGGCAATCGCAGTGTCGGATCATGCCCCGCATTGGGTGGATCTACGGGTTATTCATAGATTATTCGCAGAAGGAGGCCATTTGGCCCATCGAGTCTGCACCGGCTCTTGGAAAGAGCACCCTACCCAAGGTCAACACCTCCACCCTATACCCATAACCCAGTAACCCCACCCAACACTAAGGGCAATTTTGGACACTAAGGGCAATTTATCATGGCCAATCCACCTAACCTGCACATCTTTGGACTGTGGGAGGAAACCGGAGCACCCGGAGGAAACCCACACAGACACGGGGAGGATGTGCAGACTCCGCACAGACAGTGACCCAAGCCGGAATCGAACCTGGGACCCTGGAGCTGTGAAGCAATTGTGCTATCCACAAGGCTACCGTGCTGCCCACTTTAGTGTGGAGAGAGGACAACGCCAGCTGTGAAGAATGGATGTGGGATGTGGGGTTCCTAGTGGACAAAGCGATCTGTGGGCGGGTTAACCAGTCCATCCAGAACTACCTGGAAACAAATGATACGGGGGAGGTCTCTGCAGCGACGGTTTGGGAAGCTCTGAAGGCAGTGGTCAGAGGGGAATTAATCTCGATATGGGCCCACAGAGAAAAGGCGGAACGGGCTGAGAGGGATAAATTAGTGGAGGAGATACTCCAGGTGGACAGGAGATACTCGAAGGCCCCGGACGCGGGGCTACTGAGGGAGCGGCAGAGGTTACAGGTGGAGTTTGGGCTGTTGACCACAGGGAAAGCGGTGGAACAGTTGAGGAAGACAAGGGGGGCGATTTATGAGTGCGGAGAAAAGGCAAGCAGAATGTTGGCGCACCAGCTCAGGAAAAGGGAGGCGGCCAGGGAGATAGGTAAAGTAAAAAGAGTAGATGCGGGAATACGGTCCTGGACCCAGCGGGGGTGAAAGAGGTGTTTAAGGACTTCTATAGTAAATTATATGAGTTGGAACACCTGGCTGGGGTGGAGGGGATGAGGCAGTATTTGGATTGGTTGAGGTTCCCGAGGGTAGATGAGGATCTGGTGAAAGGGCTGGGAGCCCCAATTGAGATTGAGGAAATAATCAAGGGGCTGGAGGGCATGCAGTCTGGCAAGGCCCCCGGGCCTGACGGTTACCCGCTGGAATTCTATAAGAAGTTTTCAGAGACATTGAGCCCACTGCTGGTGAGAACATTTAATGAAGCAAGAGAGACGGGAGTCTTCCCCCCAATAATGTAGCAGGCCTCGATTTCATTGATCCTGAAACGGGAGAAGGATCCGGAGCAATGCGGGTCATACAGGCCGATTTCTCTACTGAATGTTGACGCCAAACTGCTGGCTAAGATATTGGCCACAAGGATAGAGGGCTGTATCCTGGGGGTGATAGGGGAAGACCAGATGGGATTTGTAAAGGGCAGGCAACTAAAGGCTTTTAAATGTTATTATGATGCCCTCAGAAGGAGAGGAGGTGGAGGTGGTGGTAGCGATGGATGCGGAGAAGGCTTTTGATCGGGTGGAATGGAATTACCTGTGGGAGGCACTGGGAAGGTTTGGGTTTGGTGAGGGCTTTATTGACTGGGTGCGGTTGCTCTATCAGGCACCAGTAGCGAGTGTGCGTACGAACCGGCTGAGGTCGGGGTACTTTAAACTACACCAAGGGATGAGGCAAGGGTGCCCCCACTCCCCATTACTGTTTGCTCTGGCCATAGAGCCACTGCCATGGCGTTAAGAGCCTCTAGGAACTGGAAAGGGCTGGTTCGGGGAGGGTGGAGCACTGGGTTTCGCTTTACGCAGATGACCTGCTCTTGTATATTTCAGACCCGTTGGAGGGGATGGGGGAAATAATACAAATCTTGGGGGAATTTGGCAATTTTCTGGGGTATAAATTGAACATGGGGAAAAGCAAGATGTTCGCGATCCAGGCAAGAGGACAGAAGAGACTGGGAGAGCTGCCGCTTAGAATGGTAGGGAAGAGCTTTCGATATCTGGGAATCCAGGTGGCCCGGGAATGGGAGGCACTGCACAAGTTAAACCTACCCCGGTTGGTAGAACAAATGGAAGGGGGCTTTAAGAGATGGGACATGCTTCCGCTATCACTGGCGGGGAGGGTACAGACCGTGAAAATGACGGTCCTCTCCAGATATCTGTTTGTCTTTCAGTGCCTCCCCATCTTCATCCCAAAGGCCTTTTTCAAGCGGGTGAATAAGGTTATTTCGGGTAAAACCCCACGAGTGAACAAACTGTTGCTGGAGCGCAGTCGGGAGGAGAGTGGGTTGGCGCTGCCGAACTTCTGCAGTTACTACTGGGTGGCCAATATAGCCATGATTAGGAAGTGGGTAGTGGGGGAGGGTTCGGCATGGGAGCGGATGGAGGCAGCGTCATGCAAAGACACCAGTTTGGGAACACTGATAACGGCATCTCTTCCGTTCTCGCCGGCCCGATACTCCACAAGTCCAGTGGTGGTGGCGGCTGTGAGAATCTGGAGGCAATGGAGGAGATATAAGAGAGTGGAGGGAGCATCGTTTTGGACCCCGATTTATAATAATCATCGGTTTGTACCGGGTAGGCTAAATGGTGGGTTCCGGAGTTGGCAAAGGGCAGGAATTAGAAGGATGGGGGATCTATTTATAGATGGGAGCTTTCCCAGCTTGAAAGCCTTGGAGAATAAATTTGAATTGCCAGCAGGGAACGGGTTTAGGTATTTGCAGGTGCGAGACTTCCTGAGAAAACAGGTGCCGGCCTTTCCGCTGCTGCCGCCAAGGGGGATACAGGATAGAGTAGTCTCCAGTGCCTGGGTGGGAGAGGGGAAGGTTTCATCTATTTACCAGGAGCTTTTGGAGGCGGAGGAAGCTCTGGTGGAGGAGCTTAAGGGCAAGTGGGAGGGTGAGCTAGGAGGACAGATAGAGGTGGGTCTATGGGTGGATGCCCTAAGCAGGGTTAATACCTCATCATCATGTGCCAGGCTTAGCCTGATACAATTTAAGGTAGTCCACCGGGCACACATGACAGTGGCTAGGTTGAGCAGGTTTTTCGGTGTAGAAGATAGGTGTGCGAGGTGCGCGGGAAGCCCAGCAAATCATGCCCACATGTTTTGGGCATGCCCGAAGCTTAGAGGGTTTTGGCAGGGTTTTGCTAAGGCAATGTCCACGATGCTAAAAGCACGGGTGGTGCCGAGACCGGAGGTAGTGATCTTTGGAGTGTCAGAAGAGCCGGGAGTTCAGGGGGCGAAAGAGGCTGACGTCTTGGCCTTTGCCTCCCTGGTAGCCCGGAGTCGGATCTTGTTAATGTGGAGGGACTCAAAGCCCCCGAGTGTAGAGACCTGGGTTAGTGACATGGCTGGGTTTCTCAGTCTCGGGAAAATAAAGTTTGCCTTAAGGGGGTCGATGGTCGGGTTCACCCGGAGGTGGCAGCCGTTCGTCGACTTTCTCGGGGAAAATTAAAACGTCAGCAGATGCAGTATTCTAAGGGGGGGGGGGATTGTTGTTGTATTGAGATGGGGGGGAAATGTTTATTATACCATGTTGATGTCATTGTCTATGTTATTTTTATAAACATTTTCAAAACCTTAATAAAAATATTTTTTTTTTTAATTTAAATCTCAACTGTTTACTTTAAATTCTTTTTTGTAGGTAGATTATATATCTTCCAGATTGTGGGATATTACTAAGAGTTTTCATTGACACACTGGAACGATTTAAATATCTGTATAATGCTCTATGGGATTCTACAGTTAGCTGTGTTCTGAACAAGTCATGTTCATGCTTTCTGTAGTGTTGGTGATGTCACCATACTGGAAACATTCTTAAAAATCTCACTGATACTTCTCCTGTCCCCAAGTTACCACTAAATGCCAGTGGTAACCTCGCACATGCCAGGTGCACACTAGATGGTCGAGTGGCATAAGATTACGCGCACAATCACTGGTTTGCAGGTTGAAAACCATTCCTTAGGTGGAACCTATTAACATGGATCTTACTGACTAAGATTCGTGATCATTCTGCAGCAACTTGTTTACCAAATGTTGAAGGATTCTGGTAGAATTAATTGAAAATCAGCGTCACTAAGTTTGACTGCTAAAATCAAGTTTCATCATTACTTCTTCCTTTAACTCATTCTTTTCTAAAACAGTGGAACTCCTTACCTCCCTTAGTCTTCTGCTCTTCCTATAACTCACAGGCTTTAAAGCCCAAGGTTGGTGTCACCTAATCGTTTCTTCCTGAGATACCTCATCCTTTCTTCTACTCTTTCCAACCTTGGCAGTGTATTGTACTATGGCCTGAAGCCCTTCACCTGGGTTTCCCAATAATAAAACAAATACAGATAATCTAGACACCAAAGACAATTGGAAGCAATTCCAAAAATGATTTGTGCGTGTTTTGCTGGATTTATTACTACAACATTGGTTAAAACAGTAAAGTCAATCGTGTGCATTATGTAGCAGCTGACAATCTCAAATATTTAATAGAAATACAAAAACAGCCACATTTGACTGAGAAATAAAGACAGAAAATATTATAAATTATTTCTGTCCCTTAAAGAGGAAAGATAGGTTTTAGCATTCTGACTAAGGATCCATCCTTAAATTTCAACCTATATTTTTGCCTTTCAAAGGTTGAAGGACCTGCTGTGTGTTTTGAATGTATTTTTTCTTTCCACATTGAAGTAAAAGCTTTGCTGCAAGAAATAAACAGTATAATA
Organism: Scyliorhinus torazame; assembly: GCF_047496885.1. NCBI lineage: Eukaryota > Metazoa > Chordata > Chondrichthyes > Carcharhiniformes > Scyliorhinidae > Scyliorhinus > Scyliorhinus torazame. The sequence goes on along the minus strand of NC_092707.1, from coordinate 149,761,424 downwards.
TAAGCTCAGGAGAAGAATACCAAGCTTTCCCAAGCAGGGATTAAAAAAAAAAAATTTAGAGTAGCCAATTCAGTTTTTCCAATTGTGGGGCAATTTAGCATGTCCAATCCACATACCTTGCACATCTTTGGGTTGTGGGGGCAAAACCTGCGCAAACACGGGGAGAATGTGCAAACGCCACACGGACAGTGACCCAGAGCCGGGATTGAACCTGGGACCTCGGCGCCATGAGGCAGCAGTGCTAACCACTGTACCACCGTGCTGTCCTTCCCAAGCAGGGATAACAGGTACTTGTGACAGACTTACCTGCAAGACAGGGTGAATGACAACTTTGGAGTGCTCAGCTTTTACTTCTTCCTCTTCAATTCCTGTTGCCACAAAACTGAACCCTCGGAATAATTTGTGAGCACTGGCACTCGGAGGAACACCAGGAGAATCTGGGATCCAAAAAGAAAAGTTTGACATGAACGGAAAAAAATGATGCTTATATGGAAGGATAGAATATAGACCATACAGTACAGAAGGAGGCCATTCGGCCCATTGAGGCTGCACCGACCCACTTAAGCCCTCACTTCCACCCTATTCCTGTAACCCAATAACCCCTCCTTACCTTTTTGGTCACTAAGGGCAATTTATCATGGCCAATCCACCTATCCTGCACGTCTTTGTACTGTGGGAGGAAACCGGAGCACCCGAAGGAAACCCACGCAGACACAGGAAGAACGTGCAGTGTGGTAAACCACTGTATTGTATTGTACTGTTGTATTGTTACATGCCAGCGCACAAGTAGACCGACTCCGGGCCCTCCACAATGACCTCTGTCATCCGTTCTTTTCACTTTATCAAGGCTCGCAACCTACCTTACCCCATCGAGGAGGTCAGGACCGTGACCAGGGACTGCCAGGTCTGCGCGGAGTGCAAACCGCACTTCTATCGGCCAGACAGAGCGCACCTGGTAAAGCCTCTCGCCCATCTGAGCGCCTCAGCATCGATTTCAAAGGGCCCCTCCCCTCCACTGACCATAGCGTGTACTTCCTCAACATTGTTGACGAATACTCAAGATTCCCCTTTGCCATCCCATGCCCTCTGCCATCGTCATCAAGGCCCTGCACAGTCTTTTCACCTTGTTCGGGTTCCGCATCTACATCCATAGCGATCGGGGTTCCGCCTTCATGAGCGACGAGCTGCGTCAGTTCCTGCTCAGCAAGGGCATCGTCTTCAGCAGGACGACCAGCTACAACTCCCAGGGCAACGGATAGGTGGTGAGGGAGAACGCAACGGTCTGGAAGGCCGTCCTCCTGGCCCTACGGTTTAGAAGTCTCCCTGTCTCCCGCTGGTAGGAGGTCCTCTCCGATGCGCTCCAATCCATCCGGTCGCTCCTGTGCACTGCCACCAACGAGACCCCGCACGAACGTATGTTTGCCTTCCCCAGGAAGTCCACTTCCGGGGTCTCTCTCCCGTCCTAGCTGCCAGTCCCAGGGCCCGTCCTCCTCTGGAAGCATGCGATGAGCCATAAATCAGATCCCTTCGTCGAGAAGGTCATGCTCCTCGATGCCAATCCACAATATGCCTATCATGACACTGTCTCCCTCTGGGATTTGGCACCTGCAGGTTCCCCAGCGACCATCACCACCACCCCCGATCCTCCACCGTCTCCCTCCACCACTACCCAGTTACTTCAAGGTCTGGAACCCGCAGGCCCACCGGCAGCCATCACCCCCGCCCACACACCGCCCCCCCCCCCTCCACCGACTCAACTACTGGGTGAAGAAGAGGACAACACGCTCCCGGACGCGCATGTCTCGACACCGGTGCCCACACCACAGCCGGGACTGAGGCGATCACGGCGGAAAGTCAAGGCCCCCGACAGACTTGATCTTTAAACCATTTCACCCCCGCTGGACTCTGTTTTTAACAGGGGGTGAATGTGGTAAACCACTGTATTGTATTGTACAGTTGTATTGTTACATGCCTGGGCTTGTCCCTGCTGGCTCCGAACCACTGTAGTATATAATATGTGTATTGTGGTAAACTGCCACTGTACTATATGTAATGTGGTAAACAACTGCCTGCTGGCTCCACCTCCCCTCGGACTCGGTATAAAGGTGGCTAGTCTCCGCCGCTGCCTCAGTTTGGGATCCGAGGCCAGGAGGCTTTCTGTTTAGTTTATTAAAGCCTCAGTTACGTTCACCACTCGTCGCGTGTTCATTGATGGCATATCATGCAGACTCCGCACAGACAGTGACCCAGCGGGGAATCGAACCTGGGACCCTGGCACTGTGAAGCCACAGTGCTATCCACTTGTGCTACCGTGCTGCCCTTCAAAGTGGCCATGAACAACATGGCCACGTTAATAAGGAAGCTGGAGCTGAATGAGGGAATGTGTTTTTTAAAAAAGTTCCAGAAGATGGCGCCGGAGTGAGGCGACTGTCTGCGAGCTCTCCCCAACAGATCCACTTTTTACTTAACTTATACTCGTTCTAATCTTTAAAAATTTAATTCTATGACTAACATTACTAACCTCTCTCTTTTATCTTTTCTTGCAGGCTTGAACATTCTCCGAGGCCCATGGAGACCATTTCACCCGACCCGACCTGACCTCCACGACCTGGAAGTGGATCGGGCCCAAACCGAAAGTGAAGCCCCGACCTCGATTTGGAGCCGACCAGGACCTCGGAGCTCCCAACCCGGCCTAACAACTGACGCCAGCCCCCGGATCGCCTGGCCCAGTCCCCGGAGCTCCCGACCCGACGACGAGACCCGGTCCAACCCGACCCCGAGAGACCCGCCCAGCGACCCGACCCAGAGAGGCTAGCCTAGCGACCCGACCTACCTGGAGATGGAAGAAAGAAAAATCCACGTGGAGGTCCGGCCGGGCCTACTTCAAGACCCGACTCCAGGAGCGCCCAGGGAGGGAACAGACCATGGGACTCAGCCCAACCTGCCCCAGGAAGCCCCTGCCCACGACCCAGGACCCCCGAAATGGCGGAGACCCCGCACGAGGACCCGAACGCGCTGCAAGGTATTCCTGTGCTCGCAGCATGCCGGGACCCATCCGGATCGCAAAAATACCCCCCTAGCACCCCCTCTACCTCAACCAGCGCCCGGGACCCTGCCAGACGCAACCCCGGAAACGTAACCAGCGCCCTGGTCCCCGCCGGCGCCCTGGCGCAACCACCTACCTTCCACAAGGTCAGACTTCTCCCAACGGATTCCCAGTATCATTCAGCCGCAGCCGCTGACAGAGGAAGTGAGGGAAACGTGGTGGTCTACAGGTTAGACTGAAGCAACGCGGTTTCAAGACCCCTCTCCCCAGCATACTCCTGGCAAACGTCCAAGCGATCGAAAACAAGCTGGATGAACTTAACGCCAGACTTACCTCTCAGAGGGAGGTAAGAGACTGCTGTCTGCTCTGTTTCACAGAGATATGGCTCACCCCCGCCTCACCGGACTGTGCCATACAACCTGAAGGCTTCTCAATTCACCGGGCGGACCGCACCGCGTCATCAGGCAAAGCGAGGGGTGGAGGGGTTTGCCTCCTCATCAACTCCTCCTGGTGCTTGGATGTGGCGACCCTGGCGACCTACTGCTCCCCGGACGTGGAATACCTGACCGTGAAGTGCCGCTCATACGATCTTCCACGTGAGTTCACTTCAGCCATTATCACAGCGGTCTACATCCCACCCCAGGCAGAAGTAAGGAAGGCCCTGGACGAACTGTACACAGTTATAAACAACTACGAAACAGAACATCCGGAGACCTTGTTCATCGTGGCCGAAGACTTCAACAAGGCCAACCTCAAGGGTGTACTGCCAAAATTCCACCAGCACATCTCCTGTCCCACCAGGGGCGACAACACTCTTGACCACTGCTACTCAAAAATCAAGGGCGCCTACCGTTCCATCCCCCGACCGCACTTTGGGAAATCAGACCATAAGGCGGTGCTCCTTCTCCCGGCATACAAGCAGAAACTCAAGCGGGAGAATCCAGCTAAGAAGGTTGTGCATTGCTGGTCCGACGAAACAGAAGAGCTCTTACGTGACTGCTTAGAGACAGTGGACTGGTCCATATTTAAGAACTCAGCGACCAACTTAAATGAGTATGCCACCACCGTCACAGATATCATCAGCAAATGGGTGGATGACTGCGTGCCAAAGAAAGCAGTACGTACGTTCCCCAACAGGAAACCATGGCTCAATCACGAGATTGACTCCCTACTGAAGGACAGATTTGAGGCGTTCAAGTCAGACGACCCTGACCGATACAAGAAATCCAGGTACGACCTCCGCAAAGCCATCCGAGATGCCAAGAGAGAATATCAAACCAAGCTAGAGTCACAGACAGACTCTCGGCGATTGTGGCAAGGACTAAACAACATAACAGGCTACAAAGCGAAGCCGAGCAGTATCTCCGGCAGCAGCGCACTCCTCCCCTATGAACTAAATGCATTCTCTGCTCGGTTAGAGCAGGTAACTAACAATCCACTGTCGAGTGCCCCAGCAGCCCATAACTCACCCATACCCACCATCACAGCTTCCGAAGTCAGATCGGCCTTCCTGAAAGTGAACCCTCGAAAGGTGACGGGCCCGGACGGGATCCCTGGTCGTGCACTCAGAGCCTGCGCGGGCCAGCTGGCAGAGGTATTCGCGGACATCTTTAACCTGTCCCTACTCCACTCCGAGGTCCCCACCTGCTTCAAGAAGACCACCATTATACCAGTGCCAAAGAAGAACCAGGCAACGTGCCCCAATGACTACCGTCCGGTGGCCCTGACTTCAGTCGTAATGAAGTGCTTTGAGAGGTTGATCATGAAGTGTCTCACCTCCATACTCCCAGAACACCTTGATCCAGTGCAATTCGCATACCGTCGCAACCGGTCCACAGAAGACGCCATTTCCCTGGCCCTACACTCATCCCTAGAGCATCTCGACAACAAAGACTCCTACATCAGACTCCTATTTATTGACTACAGCTCCGCCTTCAACACCATAATCCCAGCCAAGCTCATATCAAAGCTCCAAAACCTAGGACTTGGCTCCCCACTCTGCAACTGGATTCTTGATTTTCTGACCAACAGACCACAATCAGTAAGAATGAACAACAACACCTCCTCCACAATAGTCCTCAATACCGGGGCCCCGCAAGGTTGCGTACTTAGCCCCCTACTCTACCCCCTATACACACACGACTGGGTGGCAAAATTTGGTTCCGACTACAAGTTTGCTGACGATGCGACCATAGTGGGCCGGATCTTGAATAACGACGAGGCAGAATACAGGAGGGAGATAGAGAACCTAGTGGAGTGGTGCAGCGACAACAATCTCTCCCTCAATGCCAGCAAAACTAAAGAGCTGGTCATTGAATTCAGGAAGCAAAGTACTGTACACACCCCTGTCAGCATCAACCGGGCCGAAGTGGAGATGGTTAGCAGTTTCAAATTCCTAGGGGTGCACATCTCCAAAAATCTGTCCTGGTCCACCCACGTCGACGCTACCATCAAGAAAGCACAACAGCACGTTTACTTCCTCAGGAAACTAAGGAAATTCGGCATGTCCACATTAACCCTTACCAACTTTTACAGATGCACCATAGAAAGCATCCTATCTGGCTGCATCACAGCCTGGTATGGCAACTGCTCGGCCCAGGACCGCAAGAAACTTCAGAGAGTCGTGAACACCGCCCAGTCCATCACACAAACCTGCCTCCCATCCATTGACTCCATCTACACATCCCGCTGCCTGGGGAAAGCGGGCAGCATAATCAAAGACCCCTCCCACCCGGCTTACTCACTCTTCCAACTTCTTCCATCGGGCAGGAGATACAGAAGTCTGAGAACACGCACGAACAGATTCAAAAACAGCTTCTTCCCCGCTGTTACCAGACTCCTAAATGACCCTCTTACGGACTGACTTCATTAATACTACACCCTGTATGCTTCATCCGGTGCTTATGTAGTTACATTGTATACCTTATGTTGCCTTATTATGTATTTTTCTTTTGTTCCCATTTCTTCCCATGTACTTAATGATCTGTTGAGCTGCTCGCAGGAAAATACTTTTCACTGTACCTCGGTACACATGACAATAAACAAATCCAATCCAAAAGTGAATCTGATATCATAACTCCTTCTGATGGCTCAGTGACAGCATCTAATGGGACTGAAAGACATAAGATCCAATCTAATGGCCTTATCGCGCCTGACTTGGGACGCAACGAGATTGTTAAATCTCGCAAGAGGCCTCTCGTGAGATTTACGATGCTTGTTACGCCTCACGAGATCTAACAAAGCATCACGATCTGGATCTCGCCTTCACTGGGCATGATCCAGATTTGCATATTCAAGTAAAGCAGTTAAGCTCCCTGGAAAGTGTCTCTGCTGGAGTTACCCAAACAACCTCACCACGGAGACTACCCCATGGCAAACGTGGACCAGGCATAATGGCACGGGGGTGGGGGGTTCTCCCAGGCGATCGGGGCCCCCTGGTGGTCGGCTCTGGGCAGGGCGGTACCCCGGCACTCCTGATACCACCTGGACACTCTGGCAGTGCCACCTGGTGTCACCCTGGGTGCAAGGGCCAAGGTGCCTGGGTGGCATCATGCCTGTGCCAGGGATCGGGCCCTGGGGTGCCCTGTTTTTATGAAACTGGGTGGGGGTGCTCAAGGACCCCCTAATTGGTAAGTTGGGGGGGTCTTGAGGCCACGGTGGGAGGTCGGTAGATCAGGGAGCCGCTCTTCCTGCACTGGCGAGCTGAGCTCATTAGTGCAGGAAATGGGTCTAAGTGCAGCCACGGAGGAGCATTACTCGCCGGGGCCCGAAAAGAAGCAGAGTCCCGTTTAATAGCGGGCTCATTCTTGGCGCTGCAAGCACCATGCTAAACGTGCCCAAAACAGGATTCTGTTTTTGTCCCATTAAATTGTGCCCATAATCTGAAGATCCCAGGTTAGATTCTCAGAATGTACAGAGTTAGTTACAAAAACTATAGTTGGAACGTTGTAATTGGCTTCCCTGTATCAGTGACGGAGAGGGATAAAGGACAAAGCAGCCAGAGTTCCTGCTTTCTCTTATTGAAAACCAGACGCTGGGTGAGTCTAGGAAGACTTTGGCCCAACAGTGATGCCCTCTTCATTTGAACAGTCTGTTGATGCCAATGTCTGTAGTCCCACAACAAACTTTTCACCAGCAACCGACACCATCACTCTTCCTGGATAAAATCCGGGGCCCAACCAGACTTTACACAACCTTGGTATCATCTCTGACTCTAAAAGTATCTCCCAGCCATATATCTGCACCATTACTGAGATGCCTATTTTCACCTCTAACATTGGCCAAGATGTGCAGAGGAATGAAATGTTTTTGTGCAGAGGGATCTGGGCGTCCTTGTACACAGGTTGCAGAAAGTTAATATGCAGGCGCAGCAGGTAACAAAAAAGGTGAATGGAATTTTGGTATTCATTGCTAATGGAATAGAGTATAAAAGTAGGGAAGTGCTGCTGCAACGATACGGGCAGCAGCCCATTTGGGCAGCGCGGTGGCATAGTGATTAGCACAATTGCTTCACAGCTCCAGGGTCCCAGGTTCGATTCCCGGCTTGGGTCACTGTCTGTGTGGAGTCTGCACGTCCTCCCCGTGTGTGCGTGGGTTTCCTCCGGGTGCTCCGGTTTCCTCCCACAGTCCAAAGATGTGCAGGTTAGGTGGATTGGCCATGCTAAATTGCCCTTAGTGTCCAAAAATTGCCCTTAGTGTTGGGTGGGGTTACTGGGTTATGGTGGAGGTGTGTGATTGGGTAGGGTGCTCTTTCCAAGAGCCAGTGCAGACTCGATGGGCCGAATGGCCTCCTTCTGCACTATAAATTCTATGAATAATCCGTGAATTCTATGATATAGGGCATTGGTGAGACCGCATCTGGAGTACTAAGCACAGTTTTGGTCCCCTTACTTGAGGAGATGTAAATGCATTAGAGGTGGTTTAGAGAAGGTTCACTAGATTAATTCCAGGGACGAAGGAATTGTCTTATAAAGAGAGATTGGGGCAGTTTAGGCCTATACTCGCTGGAGTTTAAAAGAATGAGAGGCGATGCAGAGTAGATGTTTCCCCTTGTTGGACATTCTAGAACGAGGGGCCATAATTTTAGGATAAGAAGTAACAAATTTAAAACTGAAAAGAGGAAGAATCACTTCACTCAAAGGGTCGTGAATCTGTGGAATTCTCTACCCCACAGTGCAGTGGACACCGGAACACTAAAGAAATTTGAGGAGATAGTTAGGTTTTTTAAAAAAAATTCCAATTAAGGGCCAATTTGGCGTGGCCAATCCATCTACCCAGCACATCTTTGGGTTGTGGGGGTGAGCCCCACGCAGACATGGGGAGAATGTGCAAACGCCACATGGACAGTGACCCGGGGTTGGGTTCGAACCCGGGCCCTCGGCGCCATGAGCAGCATTGTTAACTACTGCACCGCGCCACCCTTATTGATAGGTTTTTAATTAATAACAGGATGAAGGGTTATGGGGAGCGGCAGGAAGTTGGAGAAAATATTCAGGCATTAATATTTCCTCCAATTGCAAGTCTTACAATCCCAGTTGATGTTATAACTGGATGGGAAGATTCCAGAATAGAACTTCAGCTCACAGGACCGTTAATTAGTTTTAACAGCAAGGAACAAAACATTTATTAAACATGGAAAGGTGGATTATTATACAATATTCCTTTACTTCCCCCTTATCTTCACAATTAAACACAAATTTTAAGATTAACATGGATTACAAAGTACATTTTAAGCTACAATAGTCGCATTAACACAGTCCCTTTTAAGCTCACAAGATGTTATAACTGGACTGGAAGACTGTGGTAGGACACGCCCCTCTCTGAACCCAAGTGAATGTCTGTGCGGTTTCTCCTCCGAATCCCCCCAGATGATTCTTATACCTTGAGCCACCTTGTCTCACTGTACTCTGGCTTCCTGATTTGAGTAATTTCAAATTCTGCTTTCAAAAGTCACACTTTCAAATCTTCTTTTAAATTATGCTTTCCCTCTGCTGCTTCTATCAAGGTTTCACTTTCAAGTTTTTAACCTCTCCCTACAGATTTTCTTTGTCTTAAAGCCTTTGGGGTGTGGCAGGAAGTTGGAGATAAGGCCGAGATGAGATCAGCCATGACTGTATTGAATGGCGGAACAGGGGGCTGAATTGCCTACTCCTGGTTCTTATGCCCTGCCTCAACTCATCTGCTGCTGAAGCCCTTAATATGCCTTTGTTACCTCTAGACTCAGCTATTGCAGTGGACTTCTGGTTGACCAAAATTGTGTGCTCAGCAAACTTGGGGTGAACAAAAACTACTGTCAGTGTTCTTAATCGCAATAAGTTCAGTTCATCCATAATCCCTACATTGCATCTAGTTAAGCAATGCCTCCTTTTTAAAGATCTCATTCTTGTTTTTAAATCTTCCCATGGCCGCACCCCTCTCTATCACTGTAATTTCCTCCAGCCTCACAACCCTTTGAGGTATCTTCCCACTTCTGCCCCAATTTTAATTGCTGCACCATTCATGGTCTTGCTTTTAGCTATTTGGGCCTTAAAGCTCTGGAAATCTCTCCCTTTATCTCTACCCATCTCACCTCTCTAGCCTCCTCTTAATCTAGAATAGAATCTAGATTAAGGTACTCTTCCTACACATTGACCACACTTTTGTCCATCTGCACTCATATCACTTTGTGGACCTTTGTGCCAAATTCTGTTTTACAGTGCTCCTTGGAACATTTAGTTAAGTTACTGGTACAGCATAAATACAACAACCCCGCATTCATTCTCCACCCCGGCCGCTGGTCCACCCCCCTTTCCAAGACCACATCCACCCAATGTGGCACATGACCCGACATCGCTATCGCAGAATACTCCGATCCCTTGACTCCAGCCGATAACATCTTTCCTACTACAAAATAGTCCATTCTTGAATATACTTGTGCACCAGGGAAAAAAACGAATACTCCCGCTCCCTTGATGCAAAGACCTCCACAGGTCCACTCCTCCCATTTCTCTCATAAGCCCAGTCAATGCCACCCCCCCCCCCCCCCCCCCCCCGCCCCAACCCCGACTGGGCAAATGAGCACGGCTGTGACCTGTCATCCTTGGCTCTTGCACCATATTCCAATTCCCTCCTACTATTAGCTCGTGTGTGTTCAAGTCCAGGATGGCACCCAGCACCCTCTTTGCAAATCCTGCATCGTCCCAGTTGGGGCCGTATACACTCACCAGTGCTATCAACCTCTCCTCTAATGCCCCCGTCACAATCACATATCTACTCCCCTGGTCCGCTACCACCATCTCCATCTGAAACTCCACCCTCTTGACCACCAACACCGCTACCCCCAAGCCCTACTATTGAACCCAGAGTGGAATACCTGACTCACCCAACCCTTCCTGAGCCTCATCTGGTCCTTCACCCTCAGGTGGGTTTCCTGCAGCATCGCCACATCAGCCTTTAGATTTTTTAGATGGCCAAACACCATCGATATCTTCACCGGTCCTCCCAACCCCCTCACATTCCACGTTACCATTCTGACCAGGGGTCTCTCACCCCACCGCCCCTCCTATCCGCCATCAACATCAGCGTTTGATAAGGTTCCCCAAGCGTTTGATAAGGTTCCCCACGGTAGGCTATTGCAGAAAATACGGAGGCTGGGGATTGAGGGTGATTTAGAGATGTGGATCAGAAATTGGCTAGCTGAAAGAAGACAGAGGGTGGCGGTTGATGGGAAATGTTCAGAATGGAGTTCAGTTACAAGTGGAGTACCACAAGGATCTGTTCTGGGGCCGTTGCTGTTTGTCATTTTTATCAATGACCTAGAGGAAGGCGCAGAAGGGTGGGTGAGTAAATTTGCAGACGACACTAAAGTCGGTGGTGTTGTCGACAGTGTGGAAGGATGTAGCAGGTTACAGAGGGATATAGATAAGCTGCAGAGCTGGGCTGAGAGGTGGCAAATGGAGTTTAATGTAGAGAAGTGTGAGGTGATTCACTTTGGAAGGAATAACAGGAATGCGGAATATTTGGCTAATGGTAAAGTTCTTGGAAGTGTGGATGAGCAGAGGGATCTAGGTGTCCATGTACATAGATCCCTGAAAGTTGCCACCCAGGTTGATAGGGTTGTGAAGAAGGCCTATGGAGTGTTGGCCTTTATTGGTAGAGGGATTGAGTTCCGGAGTCAGGAGGTCATGTTGCAGCTGTACAAAACTCTGGTACGGCCGCATTTGGAGTATTGCGTACAGTTCTGGTCACCGCATTATAGGAAGGACGTGGAGGCTTTGGAGCGGGTGCAGAGGAGATTTACCAGGATGTTGCCTGGTATGGAGGGAAAATCTTATGAGGAAAGGCTGATGGACTTGAGGTTGTTTTCGTTGGAGAGAAGAAGGTTAAGAGGAGACTTAATAGAGGCATACAAAATGATCAGGGGGTTAGATAGGGTGGACAGTGAGAGCCTTCTCCCGCGGATGGAAATGGCTGGCACGAGGGGACATAGCTTTAAACTGAGGGGTAATAGATATAGGACAGAGGTCAGAGGTAGGTTCTTCACGCAAAGAGTAGTGAGGCCGTGGAATGCCCTACCTGCAACAGTAGTGAACTCGCCAACATTGAGGGCATTTAAAAGTTTATTGGATAAACATATGGATGATAATGGCATAGTGTAGGTTAGATGGCTTTTGTTTCGGTGCAACATCGTGGGCCGAAGGGCCGGTACTGCGCTGTATCGTTCTATGTTCTAACATAATTGCGGGCCCTGCCCACTGGACCTGGCCTGCCCTCACTTTTCCGTTTTTGCCATCGAACACCCGCCCCCCCCCCCAGAATCCCCTCATCTACTTTCTCTTGAAAACACCTCTCCCAGTATGGATCCCATTCCTCCACCTTTCACACCTCCCAGGCTCATCAAAACCTGTTCGACCAGGCTCCAATGACCATGGCCCCACCCTCCACCACACTTGCGTTCACTAGCCAACCTACTGCCCAGGCCCCCCTCCTCCCAATCCGCTCCCCCATGCCCAGTCCCTCAAAAAACAACCATCAAATAAACAAACCCGGTACAAAACACCACATCCCAGAAACTACTGTCACCCCAAAATATTGCTAATTGCTTACCCCGTGTGCCCTCATACCGCAGGGTACACTAATCTTCCCCACCGACCAACCCACAATAAAGAAAACCCCAACTCCCAACCATTCCCATATAAGCAACTTAACATCCTGAAACCGCTAACAAGAAATGAAACAATCTACAATATTTTGCCCCCCTTCCTTCAGTCCAAATCCGTCCCATTTCCCATTTTAACATCAGTTCTTCAGCTTTCACGAATGCCTCTGCTGCCTCAAAGTAGAAGTCCTTCAAGTTGTAGATCACCCTCAACTTCACCGGGTAAACCACGCTGAACCTCACACCATTGTTGTAGAGTGCCGCCTTCATCCGAAGGCTGCCCGCCTTCTTGCCAACTCCACCATTAAGTCCTGGTATATACGTATACCAACTCGTGCCCACTGCACCTCATGCCTCTGTTTCACCCAACTCAGGACCTCCTCATTAACCTGGTACTTGTGGAAGCAGATTATTACCACCCTTGGTGGCTCATCATCTTCGGCTTGGGCCTCAGCGACCGATGAGCCCTATCCAGTTCATAACGGGAGGGCTCTTCCCCCTCCCCCAGCAACTCCACCAATATCTTAGCGAAGTACTCAGTCGGCCTCGGGCCCCTCCAACCCCTCCGGCAGGCCCACAATTTTCAAGTTCTGCCGCCTCGACCTATTCTCCAGGTCCTCCACCTATTCTCCAGGTACTCCTCTCAGTCCTTTCTTAGCCTCCACCACCCTCCACAGCCCCTCACCCTTCAAGATGAACTAGTCGCTATGCTGCGACAAAGCCTTCTCCAACCCCTTCAACTTCTCTCCTTGCTCCCACACCTGGGCCGATGTCTTCGACACTGCCGCCTTCACCAGGACCATCGCCTCCTCCACCAATACCTTAATGTAATTCCTCATCATCTCATGGGCTTGGCAAACTGCTTTCCAAATTCCCTGGCCATCACCTCAGTCATCTTCTCCACTGTGAAGGGCGCGGCCCCACTCAGCGACCCAGCCTCCGCCATCTTTCCTACGGCCGGGTTGACCCGTTTGCTCCACGAAAAACCTTCGCTTGCTCCCTTCTTCCCGACAGCTTTTTTATGGGTCTTTGACATCCCCCTCCTTCCTTATGTCTTCCTGCACCTGTTCATCCAAAAAACGTTCCTGGGACCGGGCATTAAATTTCAAAACAAACGAGCCTCGAGCAGGAGCAACCCAACATGCGACTTCCACCTATATGCCGCCACCGGAAATCCCCTATACCTTATTTCTAATGTTTACCAATACAAATATAAATCTCTTAAAACTACCTTTATTTTCCTAACACAAGTTTCTTCTTCTGTCTCTGTTTGGGGCATCGAAGAAGCCTACTTTTAGAGTAGAGTCATCATCACCCTCACATTGCATATAGAAGGTCAGCAAGCTGAGTAGAGTGCAGTATAAGGTTCTGGCACATATAGGGTTAACATGGGACTGAGTACAGTACCACAAATACTGTGATGCAAGGGACCTGCACCTAGGGATCAGTCTAGTGTTGGACAGAGCCGTGTGCACAAGCAAACATTGCCATGTTGTAGGGTATTGGCTACTTATGGCAGGTCTTAATGAAACAGCTCCTTGCTTGAACCGTTTACTGTATATATGCACATAGTTTATATCTAGTTAATATATATCTGCAAGTAACCTACTTGAGTATGAAGACTTCATCAAGACCTACCGAATGGTAGTTAATATCCAACAGGGTTTTTCTAACTCAGGGTTGCCACCCACAGGTGGGTCAGGGCCGGGTGTCAGGTGGGTCGTGGTGTGATCTGTGGGAGAAGCGCCCAACAGCTGCGACCGGTCTTTAGGTTGAGAATGCCGCCCGCGTCTGTCAGTAGCCACAGCATTTTGCCTTGCTCCATCCGATGGGCACCCAGATTATCCAATGGGTGATTAGCTTTTCTAATGTCACATCCAACGTCTAACTGTTCCGCTGACCAACAGGAGGAGGCGGGGGCGGTACTTCCGGCAGTGGATTGTTGGAGCTCGGGGCCTGTGAAGGACATGGAGAGTGGCCGAGTGAAGTTTGTGAGGGGTGAGAATGGCGGGTCACAATGCTGGCAGTCAGCATCAGTTCACTGGCTTCCACAAGTACTTCAATGCCTACACCATCACATGGAGGAGGAAGCATGTGATTGTTACATAAACAGGGATTGCAGCAATTTGTTTGTTCTTCAAACGGAGATCCAAGAAGAAGGCACCAGCAGCAATCACAGAAAATAAATTATGTGCGTTTCTCCTCTAGGATAGGGTAAGTGGAATTTAAGCACCAGCATGTGAAATCTGTGTGAATGGTTAAAACCTCTGCAATCGTGTCACTATAACGGTGTATAAGTTATCAGTCTTCACAAATAAAACTCATGGGACGCCATGTGCTGTTTTAAAAAAAAAGTGTGTGTGAAGAACGGAAGATGGATCAGTTTGTAATAAGGAAGAGAGGGCTGGAGACACAAATAAGCCAGGATTTCATAACTGGATCTGCTGGAGAGCGCTTCTCAGGAGATTCTACGGCAGGACAAAGCAGTGCTGGTGTGAGCTCTGGTGCCTCTGATGAACAACCCATTAAGGAGCTGAAACCTGAATTAAATCTGTATAAAGATTTCTTGAGGTATGGCTTTACTAATTGTGCCAATGCAAAGCCCATCTGCCTTACGTGCAGGGAAGTACTGGCAAATGAAAGATTAACCCTCAAAACTTCAAAAGCATTTGAAGACTAAGCATGGCGAGTTTGAGGATAAACCTCTTGACTTTTTAATGAGAATTTAAATCATCAGCTGAAGCCCTTAGCAGAAATGTAACATTGAATGACAAAGCAAGTGAGATCATGAGGACCAAGCAGGCTCATCTGTCCCATTAAAGGTAAGCAAAAAGGTCAGTTGCAAAGTTCAGGCAGTGTGGGTCACGAAGGTTGATCAGCGTGGGTCGCGAAGATTGGCTGGCAGGCGTGGGTCCTGAACAATGGCCAGTTGGTAAAAATTGGTCCCGGGCAAAAAAAAGTTTGAAAAACACTGCCCTACAATATGGTGGCAGCAAATGTAAAGATCCAAAACTCTAAAAGACTTTCAGAGAAAAATTTAAATCCTTACAGGCTAAAGGAAAATTTGAAGAAGCATTCTGACCTTAAGAAAAGGTCAAGGAGTAGATGCAGATGAAAATCACCTGAGAAAAGCTCCAAAGGAAGGCCTGGAAGTTGAAGGCATGAATTTAAAATTCCTCATTGCAGTGGAGGACTGACTCTGTGGGGTCTCTTGGAAGTCTGGCTTCAATTCCCAGAGTGAAGATTCAGGAGACATTGCAGGAGTGAGCTAAGCTTTTAAATTCCAGGATAGAGCAAGTCTCTAGAATGTATGCGTTTTCAGTGGTGAGAAATTGCTGTTTAAAAACAAGTTAGAAATTACTGGGTTGCTGCTGCTGGGGAGAGGGGGGAGCTGGTATGGGAGAGGATGGGCGGGGAGGCACCGCCTGGGGGAGATACAGCTGCGTAGGAACCGGGTGAGGAGCTGGAAAAAGGTGATGGCTAATCGACAAGGGGGGGGGGGGTAGGAAGCCCCCCAACTCGGCTGATCACGTGGAACGTGAGAGGGCTGAACGGGCCGATAAAGAGGGCACGGGTACTCGCACACCTTAAAAAACTTAAGGCAGATGTGGTTATGTTACAGGAAACGCACCTGAAACTGATAGACCAGGTTAGGCTACGCAAAGGATGGGTGGGGCAGGTGTTCCATTCGGGGCTAGATGCGAAAAACAGGGGGGTGGCTATATTAGTGGGGAAGCGGGTAATGTTCGAGGCAAAGACTATAGTGGCGGATAACGGGGGCAGATACGTGATGGTGAGTGGCAAACTACAGGGGGAGACGGTGGTTTTGGTAAACGTATATGCCCCGAA
Organism: Scyliorhinus torazame; assembly: GCF_047496885.1. NCBI lineage: Eukaryota > Metazoa > Chordata > Chondrichthyes > Carcharhiniformes > Scyliorhinidae > Scyliorhinus > Scyliorhinus torazame. The sequence continues at coordinate 149,745,393 of NC_092707.1, read as the reverse complement.
CTGGGATGATGCCAATTTTATGAGGCGGATGCTAGGACGCATTCCGGACCTAGAGATGGGAAAGCTGATAATGGGGGGGAGATTTTAATACGGTGTTGGAACCAGGGCTGGATAGGTCGAAGTCCAGGACTGGAAGGAGGCCGGCAGCAGCCAAGGTACTTAAAGATTTTATGGAGCAGATGGGAGGTGTAGACCCGTGGAGATTTAGCAGACCTAGGAGTAAGGAGTTCTCGTTTTTCTCCTATGTCCATAAAGTCTACTCGCGAATAGACATTTTTGTGCTGGGTAGGGCATTGATCCCGAAGGTGAGGGGAACGGAGTATACGGCTATAGCCATTTCGGATCACGCTCCACACTGGGTGGACTTGGAGATAGGGGAGGAAACAGGAGGGCGCCCACCCTGGAGAATGGACATGGGACTAATGGCAGATGAGGGGGTGTGTCTAAGGGTGAGGGGGTGCATTGAAAAGTACTTGGAACTCAATGATAATGGGGAGGTCCAGGTGGGAGTGGTCTGGGAGGCGTTGAAGGCGGTGGTTAGAGGGGAGCTGATATCAATAAGGGCACATAAAGGGAAGCAGGAGAGTAAGGAACGGGAGCGGTTGCTGCAAGAACCTTTGAGGGTGGACAGACAATATGCGGAAGCACCGGAGGAGGGACTGTACAGGGAAAGGCAAAGGCTACATGTAGAATTTGACTTGCTGACTACAGGCACTGCAGAGGCACAATGGAGGAAGGCACAGGGTGTACAGTACGAATATGGGGAGAAGGCGAGCAGGTTGCTGGCACACCAATTGAGGAAAAGGGGAGCAGCGAGGGAAATAGGGGGAGTGAGGGATGAGGAAGGAGAGATGGAGCGGGGAGCGGAGAGAGTGAATGGAGTGTTCAAGACATTTTATAAAAAATGATATGAAGCTCAACCCCCGGATGGGAGGGAGAGAATGATGGGCTTCTTGGATCGGCTGGAATTTCCCAAGGTGGAAGAGCAGGAAAGGGTGGGACTGGGAGCACAGATCGAGGTAGAAGAAGTGGTGAAAGGAATTAGGAGCATGCAGGCGGGAAAGGCCCTGGGACCGGATGGATTCCCAGTCGAATTCTATAGAAAATATGTGGACTTGCTCGCCCCGGTACTGACGAGGACCTTTAATGAGGCAAAGGAAAGGGGACAACTGCCCCCGACTATGTCTGAAGCAACGATATCGCTTCTCTTAAAGAAGGAAAAGGACCCGCTACAATGCGGGTCCTACAGACCTATTTCCCTCCTAAATGTAGATGCCAAGGTCCTGGCCAAGGTAATGGCAATGAGAATAGAGGAATGTGTCCCGGGGGTGGTCCACGAGGACCAAACTGGGTTTGTGAAGGGGAGACAGCTGAACACGAATATACGGAGGTTGTTAGGGGTAATGATGATGGCCCCACCAGATGGAGAAACGGAGATAGTAGTGGCGATGGATGCCGAGAAAGCATTTGATAGAGTGGAGTGGGATTATTTGTGGGAGGTGTTGAGGAGATTTGGTTTTGGAGAGGGGTATGTTAGATGGGTGCAGCTGTTGTATAGGGCCCCAGTGGCGAGCGTGGTCACGAATGGACGGGGATCTGCATATTTTCGGCTCCATAGAGGGACAAGGCAGGGATGCCCTCTGTCCCCATTATTGTTTGCACTGGCGATTGAGCCCCTGGCGATAGCGTTGAGGGGTTCCAAGAAGTGGAGGGGAGTACTTAGGGGAGGAGAAGAGCACCGGGTATCTTTGTATGCGGACGATTTGCTACTATACGTGGCGGACCCGGCGGAGGGGATGCCAGAAATAATGCGGATACTTGGGGAGTTTGGGGATTTTTCAGGGTATAAATTGAACATGGGGAAAAGTGAGTTGTTTGTGGTGCATCCAGGGGAGCAGAGTAGAGAAATAGAGGACCTACCGTTGAGGAAGGTAACAAGGGACTTTCGTTACCTGGGGATCCAGATAGCTAAGAATTGGGGCACATTGCATAGGTTAAATTTAACGCGGTTGGTGGAACAGATGGAGGAGGATTTCAAGAGATGGGATATGGTATCCCTGTCAATGGCAGGGAGGGTGCAGGCGGTTAAGATGGTGGTCCTCCCGAGATTCCTCTTTGTGTTTCAGTGCCTCCCGGTGGTGATTACGAAGGCTTTTTTTAAAAGGATTGAAAAGAGCATCATGGGTTTTGTGTGGGCCGGGAAGACCCCGAGAGTGAGGAAGGGATTCTTACAGCGTAGCAGGGATAGGGGGGGGCTGGCACTACCGAGCCTAAGTGAGTATTATTGGGCCGCTAATATTTCAATGGTGAGTAAGTGGATGGGAGAGGAGGAGGGAGCGGCGTGGAAGAGATTAGAGAGGGCGTCCTGTAGGGGGACTAGCCTACAGGTTATGGTGACAGCCCCATTGCCGTTCTCACCGAGGAACTACACCACAAGCCCGGTGGTGGTGGCTACACTGAAGATTTGGGGACAGTGGAGACGGCATAGGGGAAAGACTGGAGCCTTGGGGGGGTCCCCGATAAGAAACAACCATAGGTTTGCCCCGGGGGGAATGGATGGGGGATATGGAATGTGGCAAAGAGCAGGAATAACGCAACTGAAAGATCTGTTTGTGGATGGGAAGTTCGCGAGTCTGGGAGCGCTGACCAAGAAATATGGGTTGCCCCAAGGGAATGCATTCAGGTATATGCAACTGAGGGCTTTTGTGAGGCAACAGGTGAGGGAATTCCCGCAGCTCCCGACACAAGAGGTGCAGGACAGAGTGATCTCAAAGACATGGGTGGGGGATGGTAAGGTGTCAGATATATATAGGGAAATGAGGGACGAAGGGGAGACTATGGTAGATGAACTAAAAGGGAAATGGGAAGAAGAGCTGGGGGAGGAGATCGAGGAGGGGCTGTGGGCAGATGCCCTAAGCAGGGTAAACTCGTCGTCCTCGTGTGCCAGGCTAAGCCTGATTCAGTTTAAGGTATTACACAGGGCACATATGACTGGAGCACGGCTCAGTAAATTTTTTGGGGTGGAGGATAGGTGTGCGAGGTGCTCGAGAAGCCCAGCGAATCATACCCATATGTTTTGGTCATGCCCGGCACTACAGGGGTTTTGGATGGGGGTGACAAAGGTGCTTTCAAAAGTAGTAGGAGTCCGGGTCGAACCAAGCTGGGGGTTGGCTATATTTGGGGTTGCACAAGAGCCGGGAGTGCAGGAGGCGAGAGAGGCCGATGTTTTGGCCTTTGCGTCCCTAGTAGCCCGGCGCAGGATATTGCTAATGTGGAAAGAAGCCAAGCCCCCGGGGGTGGAGACCTGGATAAATGACATGGCGGGGTTTATAAAGCTAGAGCGGATTAAGTTCGTCCTAAGGGGGTCGGCTCAAGGGTTCACCAGGCGGTGGCAACCGTTCGTCGAATACCTCACAGAAAGATAGACGGAATGGGAAAAAGAAGGCAGCAGCAGCAGCCCAGGATCGGGGGGGGGGGGGGGAGAGGGGGGGGGGGGGGGGGGGGAGGGGGGGGGGGGGGGGGAGGGGTGGGGGGGGGGGAGGAGGAACCAGAAGGACTCTCAGGGTTGTTAATATATACTGTATAGTATGTATAGGTCGTTGCTACAGATAATTATATATTGGACTGTTAAATTATATTTTTGGAGAGTGTTACTTGTGACAAGGCAGTTGCCAATTAGGGCTAGTTTTCATTTTTGTTATTTATTATTTATTCATTTTTTGTTTATAAAATAGGTCATTGTTATTTGTGTTGTTATAATATTGTGTAAAGGATGCACAATGTACTGTGTTGGTTGACCAAAAATTTTCAATAAAATATTTAATAAAAAAAAAAAAACAAGTTAGAAAACACACATCCCCAACTTGGCACCTGAACATAATGTTTGAACTCGCTCCAAGATGGAAAAAATAATAATTCTGAAGAATAGTGATGAAATATTAGTTTTAAGACCAGCAAAGGTCAGGATTCAATTTTTTTGTGACCTAAAGCATAGAACTAAATCGGAGAAATCTGTAGCTAGTCGATCCAAGCAGTTGTTAAAATTCTTTTGAGGCTGAGCGCAAGCGGCATTGCAGTGGGAGCCCATCAAAACTGGCAAGTGCAGGTAAACCCTCTGTCTTCAAACAAACGGTGGTACCATCTTGAAATTCAGAAACTCCTTAAAGCTAAACCTACGCCTCAACATTTTTAACCATTGATAAGAAATGCACTCTTCAAGATCAATTTTGACTTATCCAAGGCCCAGATCGTTCACATAATTGATGACTCTGGAGAAAGCGATTCCTTAGATACATGATTATTTCAGGTCTGGATATAAACAAGAAACTTCACTTACAAACACACTGTAAATTTGGTAGGCCCGATAGAGGATTACAAATCATCTGCTAAATTTGAAGGAGTACTGTAATCATTTGATGTTTTTTTTAACCTAAGAAGTAGCAAAATCATCGTAAGAGCTAAATTTAATAAGCACGTCCAGCAGCAACGAGAACCTGTCGACTGATTTGTTAATGATCTATACAGGATGGCTGAAGGCGAAGACTATGAGGACCTAAAATCCGAACTTATCGGGGATAGAATCATTGTAGGAGTAGGAGACAACACAGTCCTCAGACATGCTGCAAGCAAAGGAAGATCTTACCCTCGAAACAACTATCCAGATTGTTAGGCAGTCTAGATTCCATGTGCAGCACGGATCCATTTTAAGAGGAAAAAGTAAACTGTAGTACAAAGAAAACCCCATAGTCCAGTTAGTTAAACAGCACAGAAACATGGAAAGGTCCAGGTCAAGGGAAGCAATTCCCTAACCGAACAACGGATGTGACCATGGCAGCATTGTGGAGCCCCACAGGCAAGATCAATGTCCCGTAATTTTGGTCCAATGTAACAAAATTGGACACTTTGACAAACTGTGCAAGGGCAAAACATCAAAATGCACAGAAGACGCAAAGATGATTCATGAGGTCGAGACTGCACACCAAGAGGCTGCACAGTCATGCTCCTTGGGCGAGGTCAAAGATTCTGGATTTTCATTTGGAATGGGGGCTTTTCAGTTATTAGTCATCTCACAAACTTTAAATTGGACACAGGAGCCAGTGTTACGGATCTATTGGACAAAGAACAATGGCAGAGTGATCTCTGGCTTTAAACAACAGGCATACCACTGTATGGGCAGCACAGTAGTACATGGTTAGCACTGCTGCATCACAGCACCAGGGACTTGGGTTCAATTCTGGCCTTGGGTGACAAGAACAAAGAACAAAGATCAAAGAAAACTGTCCTGGCTTGACACAATTCACACCTCTTTAACCTGGGGTTACCCCATCTCTGGATCTGTAAAGATTTAATCACCTGCTAATGCTCGCATTCCAAGCATTGTCTGGCATCTTTGAATCTGTCTATATATATGTTTCTGGAACATACCTCTTCATTCACCTGAGGAAGGAGCAGCGCTCCGAAAGCTAGTGACATCGAAACAAACCTGTTGGACTTTAACCTGGTGTTGTAAGACTTTTTACAAAGAAAAGTACAGCACAGGAACAGGCCCTTCGGCCCTCCAAGCCTGCGCCAACCATGCTGCCCATCGAAACGAAAATCTTCTGCACTTCCGGGATCCGTATCTCTCTATTCCCATCCTCCTCATGTATTTGTTAAGGTGCCCCTTAAACGTCACTATTGTCCCTGCTTCCACCACCTCCTCCGGCAGAGAGTTCCAGGCACCCACTACCCTCTGTGTAAAAAAACTTACCTCGTACATCTCCTCTAAACCTTGCCCCTCACACCTTAAACATATGCCCCCTAGTAATTGACCCCTCTACCCTGGGAAAAACTGACTATCCACTCTGTCTATGCCCCTCATAATTTTGTAGACCTCTATCAGGTCACCCCTCAACCTCCTTTATTCCAGTGAGAACAAACCAAGTTTATTCAACCTCTCCTCATAGCTAATGCCCTCCATACCAGGCAACATCCTGGTAAATCACTTCTGCACCCTCTCTAAAGCCTCCACATCCTTCTGGTAGTGTGGCGACCAGAATTGAACACTATACTCCAAGTGTGGCCTAACTAAGGTTCTATAGAGCTGCAACACGACTTGCCAATTTTTATACTCAATGCCTCGGCCAATGAAGGCAAGCATGCCGTATGCCTTCTTGACTACCTTCTCCACCTGTGTTGTCCCTTTCAGTTACCTGTATACCAAGATCTCTCTGACTGTCAATACTCTTGAGGGTTCTACCACTCACTGTATATTCCCTACCTGTATTAGATCTTCCAAACTGTATTAGATCTTCCAAAATGCATTACCTCACATTTGTCCGGATTAAACTCTATCTGCCATCTCGCCGCCCAAGTCTCCAAACGATCTAAATCCTGCTGTATCCTCTGACAGTCCTCATCGCTATCCGCAATTCCACCAACCTTTGTGTCGTCCGCGAACTTACTAATCAGACTAGTTACATTTTCCTCTACATCATTTATATGTACAGCAAAGGTCCCAGCACTGATCCCTGCGGAACACCATTAGTCACAGCCCTCCAATCAGCAAAGCACCCTCCCATTGCTACTTTCTGCCTTCTATGACCTAGCCAGTTCTGTATCCATCTTGCCAGCTCACCTCTGATCCCGTGTGACTTCACCTTTTGTACCAGTCTGCCATGAGGGACCTTGTCAAAGTCCTTACTGAATTCCATTTGGACAACATCCACTGCCCTACCTGCATCAATCATCTTTGTGATCTCCTCGAAAAACTCTATCAAGTTAGTGAGACACGCCCTCCCCTTCACAAAGCCGTGCTGCCGCTCGCTAATACGACCACCTGCTTCCAAATGGGAGTAGATCCTGTCTCGAAGAATTCTCTCCAGTAATTTCCCTACCACTGACGTAAGGCTCACCCTCCTGTAGTTCCCTGCATTATCCTTGCTACCCTTCTTAAACAAAGGAACAACATTGGCTATTCTCCAGTCCTCCGGAACATCACCTGAAGACAGTGAGGATCCAAAGGTTTTTGTCAAGGCTTCAGCAATTTCCTCTCTTGCCTCCTTCAGTATTCTGGGGTAGATCCCATCAGGTCCTGGGGACTTATCCACCTTGATATTTTTCAAGACGCCCAACACCTCGTTTCTTTGGATCTCAACTGTGTGACCGTGTGGAGTTTGCACATTCTCCCCGTGTCCACATTTGTTTTCTCCAGGTGCTCAGGTTTCTTCCAACAGTCCAGTGCGGGTCAGGTGGATTGACCATGCAAAAAGAAAATTACCTCTTAAGAGTCAGAGATATGCAGGTTAGGTGGGGTTGCAGGAATAGGGCGGAGGAGTGGGCTTGGGTAGGGTGCTCTTTCAGGGGGTCAGTGCAGACTCGATGGGCTGAATGGCCTCCTTCTGCACTGTAGGAATTCAATGACTTCTATTCTATGACTTCTATGGGCCAGAAGAAATCGCACTTCTGGCCATAAGTTTGATTCTGGAACCACTAAGGGCTACTTGTGTAGCCCTGAATCTCCTCAAAATGGCAGAAGATGTCAAGGCAACCACTGTCATAAATTGTACAGACCTGCAAGTTTCTAATAGATCAATCAAGAAAGAGCATTGTCACAGACAGGATGGGGTGTCAATTTTAATTGTCCTGATTTCCCCACACTCTACCCATCCATAAACAGAAAGATGTTTTTTCATTCTAATTTCCCCCTTTATAAATGTGACTTATTTTCTCCAACTAAGTTGAAATGTTCCAGTTCTCTATATTAATATCTTGTACAACAAACTTAAGGTAAGATGAAAATTAAAGGGTTGGTATATTTTTATACACGCGCACACAAGAGGGTTTCACAACTTCCACCCCTTTTACTCTCAAAAATGGGGGACAAGGAAAAAGGACGGTGGTTCAGGGCACGACCAAAATAAAATAAAAATGTGTTTTTCATGTGTCCAGAGACCAGAATCAGAAGTCAACTGGAATGTTCCTTCCGAGGGGAGGCTGGCTGATTCTAGGATGCTCCATTTTTCTAAAGAGAGACTTCCACAGCAGGAGAAGGCTGGTAGAATATGTTAGTTGGGATGCATGAGTTCCAGGGCTCCATCAGTTGGCAGGTTTGATGAGGCCTAAGTTTTTTCTGCTGCCACTGGTTTGATGGAAGGCAGCACAGGTTATTGCCTGAAGTCTTGTTCACATTAGAGGTCAAAACAGTAACTGCCGGAATTCAGTTCCAATTGACGATATCACAGTGCAGCTTGGGGGAGGTCATGTGACGTAATTCCTCAATGTTAGACAAAGAATGATTGGAATCTTGAGGTTTAATTGGAGTCAGGATTCATAGAATCAGACACTCATAGAATCTCTACAGTACAGAAGGAGGCCATATCGCCCATTGAGTCTGCACTGACCCTTCGAAAGAGCACTCTACCTACATCCAATCACCCGTCCACCCCACCCTATCCTCGTAATCCCATAATTTAACCTGCACATCCCTGGATACTAAGGGGAAATTTATCATGGCCAATCTATCTTTCGACTGTGGGAGGATACTGGAGCACCCGGAGGAAACCCATGCAGACACGGTGAGAACGTTCAAATTCCACACAGAGCCAAAGCCGGAATTGAAGCAGGTCCCTGGTACTATGAGGCAGCAGTGTTAACCACTGTGCCACCCCTTTTGGTTTTGGGGCACTGGTGTCGGGCTAACTAACTGACACTCCTTTGACAAAACCATTGTGTTAGGGCTACTAATGCTTTGGCCACATCAGCACCATTATGGGAGATTAAGGCCTGCAAAGATTTTCCTTTTGTTCGAAGTTAGCTGGAATAGACTCACCGCCATTGTTACTCTGAAACATTGTACATTTTGAAGAGCACAAAAAATTACTTTATAAAGTAATCCAGCTGATGAATATGTTTTTTTTATCTTTCACATCTCGACTATAATATCCTAACTGGACTTCATCTCTGAACTGTCCTCTCTCTTTGCAGAGCAAGTTTTGTCCATTTTTGCCACAGGTACTGGAAAGCCCTCATTGGTCAGACCAACCAACCACACTGATGGTTCTCATGACACCTTCAGTGGAGGATAAACAAGAGAGCAACCAACAACCAGAAGAGCCTCAATATCCAATTCCGACAACTGTAGATGAGGTCAACACTATGATCATAGAGCAAATGCTGCAATTCCTAGCCAGCAAGCCAGACAATGCTGAAACTGAGTAATGGCCATCAATTGCCGATAGCACACAACACAGCCAAATGTGAAATTGGGCTTACTGAAAAAACATAGCCTGATAACAGGAAATGCCATCTTTCATCACAAAGGACCCACATGATGAAATAAGTGCAAGAATTGAAAGGGAGAGGTGCACAAGCTTTGTGCACCTACTAGAAACAGGTTGGGGCCACAACTATCTATCATCACAGATGCCGAATCAACAAAGAGCAGTTGAATACCAAGGAATGCCAAAGAGTGATATGCATGGACAGAGCCTACCTCTCCTCAGACAGAGGTGCGAAGGAGATTTAGAAGGCCTCCTGACCACCTAAATCTATGAACTCAGAGACTTGAAGGGCAGAGATGGGGTAGCAATAACAATATAAATACAAGGAGCAAACAAGAATAATTTGAAATGCATTGGATAAAGACTTGGGGGGACGTGTAGAATAAGGGTCTGGCCCATTAAAGGTTAATGTGGGACTGAGTACAACCACCCCACAATAACTGTCATAACCCCCACAAGAAAATCATTATCCACCTCCCTGTGGGGTTCGTGGGGTATGAGCTTCCCAGGTAGGGGCGGAGGCCCACCCAGCTGGGGCTCGTTAAATCGAGCGGGGACCGGCATGTTTGGTTGTCCCAACAGGGACTGTGATTGTATATTGTTACTGCCATGGGCAGCTTATTGTTAAAAGTAAAATACATCTTTACCTTGCTACTGCTGGCTTCCTTGGTCATTAAAATAATTTAAGGAAACACATGACTCACACCTAGGGGTCAGTCTAGTGTTGAATAGTGCTGTGCGCACAGGTAAGCATGGAGACAGTTCCGAGTTTGAACCCTTTATTGCACATTTATAATCTTGTGGTTAATAAATACCTAAAGTTAACTTTCTTAAGACTACAAGCACTTCATTAAAATGTACCAAATGATTTCTAACACCCTAAAATAGAGAGAAAACAAGACAGTAAGGAATTTAAGGTTTAAAAAACAACAGATTTTGGAATTAGTCAGCTCAGATTTCAATGCTGGAAAAAAGTATTTGGCTGTAAGTTTTTATTCCTGTCATAACGTTTTAAAACATTTGATGAACAGAGTTAAATTGCCATAATAATCACTGTGAAAATCCCCTAGTCGCCACAGTATGGCGCCTGTTCAGGTACACTAAGGGAGAATCACGAATGTCCAATTCACCGAACAAGCACGTCTTTCGGGATTTGTGGGAGGAAACCTGAGCACCCGGAGGAAACCCACACAGACACGGGGAGAACATGCAGACTCCGCACAGACAGTGACGCAAGCCAGGAATCGAACACGGGTCCCTGGCGCTGTGAAGCAACAGTGCTAATCACTGTACTACCATACGACCCATAATTGATCAGGTCATAAATCTCCCCACATATGCATTCAGTACAAACCTTTAGGTGTTCGCTCTGTAAACTCAGGATCAAAATAAAAGGTATCATCAGGCCTGGCCACAGCTGGTTTGAATGGTGGCTTCAGTTCCCGTCGGTAGAGTTTCTGGAAGCATAAGAAGCTATTTAACATCGCTGGAAATCTATACTGCCCTACAATTTTATTCTCATTTAATGTTTTGCGAGATATTTATGCTTTTTAGGTTGGCATTCACTCAGTGTGAAGATGAAGCACACCTCTGTGAGCAGCCCCTTCATACAGTTCCATCAAAAATTCAGAAGTCATCTATCCATGCCTTATAGAGTGCAACCTATTCTAAACAGCTTCGTGAAAACCTTTTTCCCAGCCATGTAAAGCAAAGTTTAGATGCAAGTCCTCCCTCACCAAGTACTCCCAACTTAGATGCAGCACCGATCAGATGCCAGATAACATTCCCTCTGCTTTGTCTCAACAATGTTTCCTATCCTTAACTTTGTGAGTATGGAAGTCCCATTTCCCCACACTTTATTGTCAATCTTTATTGTCTCTTTGAATGAGATAATTTTTGCCAAATGCTCATGGGCCCACGCTCACCTAGACTAAAATAACTGCCATGAACTCCAATTGTCAGGCAAGAGGTTTCTGTTCCAAATGTTTACATTGGATAGGAAACTAGAAGTCAGACCTAAAAAAGACAACATTTTAATCCCATTGTATAATTTTTGAGAAATTATTAAATCAGAAATCAAAGATGTTTATTCTCAATTTTCAGGAAGCTCTATTTGCAAAGAACATAAACCACCAGGGGTTTTTGAAGCATTAGTTGGCAAGTTCACAAAGAATATATTTTAAAAAGTCTCTGAGTTGCACACAAAAGAGTGAGATGACACTGTGAGCAGCCACTTTGGAATATTGTCCAGACAAAATACTGACTAAAATGTTGTGATTTCCATGCGATTTTCTTTTGGATAGAACCGGTGAAATACATTACTGGAGATTTATTACCCTGTGCTATTATGGCATGTTGCTAGTAAATCATTAAGTTTTGCACTCAAGTCACAACACTGAGTCGTGGAGATTGCATTTAAAGAAAATGAAAATTACTAGCCCTAAGTGGTAAACTTCTGAACCTTTAGGTTACTCTCCGTAGTCAAAATATTAGTCAGCAACCTGACATTACTCGCATGCCAATCAAACACACCCTCTTCCCTAATTGCTATTAAAATGGTGGTGTTAATGAATGACGGGTGGGATTTACCGACCACCCCCCATATGTCTTTGAGCGGGGGAGTTGGCCCGCTAGCAGGATCTACTGGTTCCGCTATTGTCAACAGGATTTCCCATTGACAGCACCCCTCACTGCCATGTCACCCGTGTGTCGCCATGGGACCGGAATTTCCCATGAACAGTCGGTAAATCCCGCCCGATATTTCTACTTTAAGAAGCTTATTTGAGATCCAGGTAGGGCCCCCACTGCAGTCAGCTGCTAGACACACATGCCTTCTAAGTGCATTTCACAGTCAATAAGAAATGTGTCAGTAGCAATGGTTAACCCGGCAAAGAGCCTTCAAGAGCAGCCACATTTACTGGAGCCTCAGTATATGAGAAAAAAAACTTAGGTGTTGTACTTGGCTTAAGAAAATAACTGTAATGAATCCTAGCAGTCACCCCCACATTGCATGTTGCATTTTGTTGTGGTGTAGTTGGGTGCCTAAATATCTAAGGATCAAAATGATCACTCCGTAATTTTTTATTTATTTATTCATTTTTACAGGATATGGGCTTCGCTGGCTAGGCTATTTATTGCCCTTCCCCAATTGCCCTTAAGAAGGTAGTGATGAGCTGCCTTCTTGAACCGCTGTAGTCCATGTGCTGTAGGTACACCGACAGTGCTGTTAGGGAGAGGGGAAATCTTGCATCGAATCTGGTTTTATACAGATAATCTAGTCAAAAGAATAATTCTAATTTTAAAAGATTCATGACACGACCTCGATCTGAGGCAACCTCCTGGGTTTGTCTTCATTGAGTGGCTGATGAAACTGTGAAGACCAGGAGCTCTTTATTGCCCATGAGAAATACCTGTGTTTATCACACTTGTAATTGTTAACTGGCAGCCAGTCTCTTGGTCTTATCGTTTGATGAGTAATGGACAAAGTGACTATTTTCAACTTCCCTGTTTTCATAACCACAAAGCAGCAGGAATAAAAGATGTACGCCATTACCTATTTTGCTCCATTAATTCCTTCCTCCAACGTCCTGAGTTACTGAAATAGCTTGTGTCCATATGCAACAAGACCTGAACAACATTCAGGATTGGGTTGATAAGTGGCAATTAACATTTGTGCTGCACAAGTGCCAGGCAATGATCATCTCCGACAATAGAGAGTCTAACCATTTCCCCATGATATTCAACAGTATCAACATCACTGAGTATCTCTCCATCAGCACCCTGGAGTTCCAGTAACCAGAAGATTAACTGAACCAGCCATACAAATATGTAGCTATAAGAGGTCAGATACTGAGAATTTTTGAGTAACTCGCCGCATGACTCCCCAAAGCCAGTCAGCTCTATAAGGTACAAATAGGAGTGTGATAGAATGCTCTCCACTTGTCTGGATGCAACTCACCAAGCCTCTTCTGTCAGTCAATATCTTCCAAACCCAAACCCATATCTCTAAAATGTTGAAGGAAAGGACAGAAGACATATGAAAATATCATCCCTGCAAGGTCCCCTCCAAGCCACACAGTATCCTGGCCTGAAATTATGTCATGTTTCCTTCACTGTCACTGTCAGAATCCTTCTTGCTAGGGATTTGGGTGCACCTGCACCAGTTGGACTGCAGTGGTTTAAGATGACAGCTTACCATCATCCACTCGAGAGCAATTAGGGATAGGCAGCAATGCCCACCTCCCATGGAAGAAACTAGGTTGTTCTGAAGAGATCCTTACAAGATTGCTGACACATTTTGCTATGGAAATCAGTAAGGTAGCCCTCAAACAAAGAGAATTTCACCAGGCAATGGTCTTTTGTGACCTTTTACAGCAAAACATCAGATCCATGAACTGGAGAGGTACTGGAGAAACGAATAGATGGGTCTTTCATATTTCAACCTATGGCTTCTGGAATTATGTGGTTTGGTGAGAATTTCATCAAAACATATATGGCACTTACATTCCAGTCTATGTTTACAAAGAAGGGCTGACGCTTGATTTCCTCCACACCATCCACGCCAGCTCCTAAAAATAAAAACATGGATAAATTCAAGTAACAATGGTCAGGAATCAATAAGCTTCTTTAATGAGTTAACATTTCAAGTTGTTCCGGTGGCAGAGTGAGTGGTCACATATTTGGCAGCTCCCGCTCATGGTGGTCTTTACGCCGGTTTGTAGCAGGAAGTTTGGAGGAAAAAGTTGCAGAAGTGAGAGCAGATGAGAGTGACCCCTAGTTTATGGAGGTGCGGCCCAGAAGTGCCCGGGAAAAAACGAACCAGTTGGTTGAGCGAGTGAGGAGCGGACAATGCACGCGGAGATAGCGGATGGGCAGGGTCCGGCCCGACTGGCTCAGTGGTCAATGGCCCAGTTGGTGAGCTTCCTGAATGAGAAGTTCACTCAACAGCGGAAGGAAAGTTTGGAAAGGGCGGCATGTGGTGCAGTGGTTAGCACTGGGACTGCGGCGCTGAGGACCCGGGTTCGAATCCCGGCCCTGGGTCACTGTCCGTGTGGAGTTTGCACATTCTCCCCATGTCTGCGTGGGTTTCACCCCCACAACCCAAAGATGTGCACGTTAGATGGATTGGCCACGCTAAATTGCCCCTTAATTGGAAAACAAATAATTGGGTACTCTAAATTTATAGGAAAAAAAAGGAAAGTTTCGAGGACCTGTCCTGGGCCATGGACTCGATCAAGGAGGTGGCTAATCATGTGGAGAAGAAACTGGCAGCCCAGGGACAGGCGATCCAGAGGTTGGAGGAGCTGGCGGGGGAACAGTGCATCTCAATGGCAGCGGAGATGGGACTGATGCGAGACCAGCAGAAGCGACTGCTGGAAAAAGTGGAGAACCTGGAGAACCCTTCTCGTAGGCAGAACATCCGGATTGTGGGCTTGCCGGAGGGAATTGAAGGATCGGATGTGGGTGCGTATGTTGGGAAGATGCTGGAGAAGGTGCTTGGGGAAGGTGCGCTTTACCGGCCATTGGAGGTGGATCGGGTGGACAGGGCTCTGATGCGCAAGCCCCAGGGGGGTGAGCCGCCAAGGGCGATGGTGGTACGATTGCATCGGTTCTTGGATAAGGAACGTATCATGAGGTGATGAGGCGATGCACCTGGGAAGGCATCGAGATTCGGATGTCCCAGGACCTGGGGGCAGAGCTCGCAAAGAAAAGGGCAAGCTTAGATAAGGTCAAGTCGGCCGTGTGCAAGAAGGGTGTTAAATTTGGTCTACTGCACACGGCTCGCCTATGGGTGACCTATGGGGGCCTGGAGCTGTACTTTGGCTCGGCGGAGGAGGCAGCAGACTTTATTAAGGAGAATGGACTGGCAGGAGCAGGAGGACCTTGAACTTTGATTGAGGAGAACTGAAGTGCATGTATTGGACTGTGAAAAACTTTGGGTTTTCTTTAGTTGTTTTTTTTCTGTTCTGCTTGGGGTTAGGCTGGTTTACAGTTCTTTGTTAAGGGATGAGGGGTGGGTCTATGTGTTCGGACCGTGGGTGGGATTGTTTTTTTGCTTTTACTTCTTGTCTTTTTTTTGTGACTGTTTGCACTAAGAGCGGGGGGAGGGGAATCAGTGGGGGGTAGAATGCTAGCTGGGCGGGCTAGTTCACGGAAGCAAAGTGGGGGGTGAGCTGAAGATCAATGTGGGGGGGGGGGATGGGAGGGGATTATACTGATGATGGGGCGGGGACTTTCTAAGTGGAGGAGTAAGAGGGGTGATGAAGGTAATTGCCCGAGAGCGGGCCAGGGAGGTGCGGGGCATGGGCTGAAGACTGGCATAGGTGAGGTAATGGTTGATCGACAGGGGAGGGGTGCCCCCCTGACCAGGCTAGTCACGTGGAGCGTTCGGGGACTGAATGGGACAGTCAAAAGGGCCCATGTGTTCACGCACTTCAGGCAACTGAAGGCGGACGTGGTCATGTTGCTGGAGACACATTTGAAGTTGGGGATCAGATTAGGTTAAGGAAGGGATGGGTTGGACAGGTGATCCATTCTGGGCTGGACTTTAAAACGAGGGGTTGGCGATCTTCGTTAATAAGCGTTAATAATTCCTTCAAGGTGGGGAGTATAGAAACGGGCCCGGAGGGTAGATATGTTATGGTTAGTGGGAAGTTGGAGGGAATGGTCATGGTATTGGGAAATATATATGCCCCGAACTGGGATGACGTTGAGTTTGTTAGACGGGTATTGGGGAAGATCCCGGACCTAAATTAACATTGAATGATTATGGGGGGAGATTTCAATACGACCCTGGATCCAAGGTTGGACCGGTCGAGGTCTAGGTCTGGGAAGGTATCAGATACGGTGAAGGAACTCTGGGGGTTCATGGAGCGCATGGGGGGATCAATCCGTGGAGATTTGGGAGGCCGAGGAGTAAGGAGTTTTTGTTTTACTCCCATGTGCATAAGGTGTATTCTCGGATTGACTTTTTTGTTTATGGATAAGACTCTGCTGGCTGAGGTGGGAGATGCTGACAATTCGGCAATAGTGGTGTCAGATCACGCCCCGCACTGGGTGGACTTGCAAGTCAGCAAAGGAAAGGCCCAGCGCCCGCAGTGGAGGTTAGTTGTGGGGCTGCTAGTGGAGGAGGAGGCGTGTGAGCGGGTAAGGGAGGCCATTCGGGGATATACAAGGATAAATGACACAAATGAGTTTCGGCGGGGGTGGTTTGGGAGGCACTGAAGGCGATTATTAGGGGAGAATTCATCTCAATTCAGGCCCATAAGGAGAAGGCTGAGCGGGCCGGGTTGGACAGGTTGGTAGGTGAAATTATACAGGTAGACAGGAGGTACGCGGAGTCTAGGGATGACGGGCTTTTGAAGGAGCGTCAGAGACTGCAGCTAGAATTTGGGCTCCTGTCCACAGGTAACGCGGAGGGACAGCTGAGGAGGGTAAAGGGGACGATGTATGAATACGAGTAAAAAACCAGCAGGATACTGGCGCACCAGCTGAGGAAACAGGAGGCGGTGAGAGAGATTGGAAAAGTGAGGGATACAGTGGGAGTGAATGATGTGATTCGGGAGTTTTACAGTAAATTGTATAAATCGGAAACCCCAGCCCTGGAGGAGGGGATGAAGCGATGTTTGGGGGGGGCTGGAGTTCCTGAGGATAGATGAGGAGTTGGTGGAGGATTTGGGAGCCCCAATCGGGCTTGGCGAGGTTATAGACGGGTTGGGGGCGACGCAATCGGGCAAAGCCCCGGGACCAGTCGGATACCTGGTCGAGTTCTATAAAAAGCTTTCCGGGCTGTTGGGGCCGCTTCTGGTAAAGGTTTTTAATGAGTCAAAGGAGCTGGGAGTTCTCCCCCAACGTTATCGCAGGCATCGATTTCCCTTATTTTGAAGCGGGAAAAGGAGCTGAGGATCGTATAGGCCAATCTCCCTTCTAAATGTGGATGCGAAATTGCTGGCAAAGATCTTGGCCACATGTATAGAGGATTGTGTTCCGGCGGTAATAGGGGAGGACCAGACAGGATTTGTGAAGGGACGACACCTGACTTCCAACATTAGGCGGCTTCTTAATATAATAATGATGCCCGGAGGGGTACGAGGTTGAGGTGGTGGTGGCCATGGATGCAGAAAAGGCCTTAGATTGGGTGGAGTGGAAGTATTTGTGGGATGTCCTGGGAAAGTTTGGGTTTGGGCAGGGATTTGTCGATTGGGTCCGGTTGCTATATCAGGCACTAGTGGCGAATGCAAGGACAAACCGGGTACAATCAGAATATTTTAGTCTGTGTCGGGGGATGAGACAGGGGTGTCCACTCTCCCCACTACTGTTTGCCCTGGCCATAGAGCCTTTGGCAATGGCGCTGCGAGCATTGAACATTTGGCGGGGGCTAGTGAGAGGGGGGTTGGAACATAGGGTCTCGCTCTATGCAGCCGATTTGCTCCTTTATTTACAGACCCATGGGGGGGGGGGATTGCAGGAATTATGGGGCTACTGGAGGAATTTGGCCGGTTCTCAGGTTACAAACTGAATATGGGTAAGCGTGAGGTTTTTGCGATCCAGGCAAGGGGGCAGGAGAGGAGACTGAGGGAGATGACGTTCAAAGTGGAGGGAGGGAGTTTTAGGTATCTGGGGATTCAAGTGGCAAGGGACTGGGGTCAGCTTCATAAATTAAATTTGGGCAGGTCGATTGAGCAAATGAAAGGGGTCGTCCGTAGGTGGAACATGCTCCAACTGTCATTGGCGGAAAGGGTACAGTCTGTGTAAATGACAGTCCTCCAGAGATTGCCGTTCGTGTTTCAGTGTCTGCCAATTTCATCCCGAAGGCATTTTTTAGTAAGATGAATGCGCCGATCTCTGGTTTTATCTGGGCCGGGAAAGCCCTGAGGGTGAAGAAGGTCCTTCTTGAGCAGAGGTGCGAAGAGAGGGGGCTTGGCCCTTCCGAACTTTATTAATTATTACTGGGCAGCGAATATATCGATGGTTAGGAAATGGGTAGTGGGGGAGGGGTCGGTGTGGGAGGGAGTGGAGGCAGCATCTTGCAAGGGCACGAGTCTGAAGGCTTTGTTAACGGCATCTCTGCCATTGTTGCTGACTCGGTACTCCACAAGCCAGTGGTAGTGGCAGACAAGACAGTGGTAGTGGCAGCCCTGAGACTGTGGGGCAATGGAGGCTGGAGGGGGCGTCGGTGTGGTCACCAATCTGTGACAATCTCCGGTACGCTCTGGGGGGGGGGGTTTGGACGGTGGTTTTAGGAGGTGGCAGCGGGCAGGGATCGAGAGATTTGGAGATCCACTCATTGAGGAGGGTTTCCTGAGTCTGGAGGAGCTAGAGGAGGAGGTTGAATTGCCAGGGGGGGAATGGGTTTCGGTACTTGCAAGTGCAGAATTTTGTCCGGTGGCAGCTCTCGGGCTTCCCTCGCCTCCCACCCAGGCGGCTACAGGATAAGGTGAGGTCAAAAACAGGGGTTGGGGAGGAGAGGGTCTCGGAAATATATAAGGAACTGATGGAGTGGGAAGGGGTTCCAATTGGGGCGGTGAAGAGGAAGTGGGGGGAAGAGTTGGGATGGGAGTTGGAAGTCGGGCTATGGGAGAAGGCCCTGAAAAGAGTCAATGCATCCTCATCGTGTGCCAGGCTCAGCCTGATCCAATACAAAGTGGTCCACAGGGCTCATATGACTGTGGCCCGGATGAGCAGGTTTTTTGAGGAGGTGGAGGACAGGTGTGAGCGCTGTGGGGGAGGTCCTGCAAATCATGTGCATATGTTTAGGGGTGGTACCAGGGGATTGGAGAGTGGCGAATGTCGTGCCCCTGTTCAAAAAAGGGACTAGGGATAACCCTGGGAATTACAGGCCAGTTAGTCTTACTTCGGTGGTAGGCAAAGTAATGGAAAGGGTACTGAAGGATAGGATTTCTGAGCATCTGGAAAGACACTGCTTGATTAGGGATAGTCAGCACGGATTTGTGAGGGGTAGGTCTTGCCTTACAAAGCTTATTGAATTCTTTGAGGAGGTGACCAAGCATGTGGATGAAGGTAAAGCAGTGGATGTAGTGTACATGGATTTTAGTAAGGCATTTGATAAGGTTCCCCATGGTAGGCTTCTGCAGAAAGTAAGGAGGCATGGGATAGTGGGAAATTTGGCCAGTTGGATAACGAACTGGCTAACCGATAGAAGTCAGAGAGTGGTGGTGGATGGCAAATATTCAGCCTGGATCCCAGTTACCAGTGGCGTACCGCAGGGATCAGTTCTGGGTCCTCTGCTGTTTGTGATTTTCATTAATGACTTGGATGAGGGAGTTGAAGGGTGGGTCAGTAAATTTGCAGACGATACGAAGGTTGGTGGAGTTCTGGATAGTAAGGAGGGCTGTTGTCGGCTGCAAAGAGACATAGATAGGATGCAGAGCTGGGCTGAGAAGTGGCAGATGGAGTCTAACCCTGAAAAGTGTGAGGTTGTCCATTTTGGAAGGACAAATATGAATGCGGAATACAGGGTTAACGGTAGAGTTCTTGGCAATGTGGAGGAGCAGAGAGATCTTGGGGTCTATGTTCATACATCTTTGAAAGTTGCCACTCAAGTGGATAGAGCTGTGAAGAAGGCCTATGGTGTGCTCGCGTTCATTAACAGAGGGATTGAATTTAAGAGCCGTGAGGTGATGATGCAGCTGTACAAAACTTAGGTAAGGCCACATTTGGAGTACTGTGTACAGTTCTGGTCACCTCATTTTAGGAAGGATGTGGAAGCTTTGGAAAAGGTGCAAAGAAGATTTACCAGGATGTTACCTGGAATGGAGAGTAGGTCTTACGAGGAAAGGTTGAGGGTGCTAGGCCTTTTCTCATTAGAACGGAGAAGGATGAGGGGCGACTTGATAGAGGTTTATAAGATGATCAGGGGAATAGATAGAGTAGACAGTCAGAGACTTTTTCCCCGGATGGAACAAACCATTACAAGGGGACATAAATTTAAGGTGAAAGGTGGAAGATATAGGAGGGATATCAGAGGTAGGTTCTTTACCCAGAGAGTAGTGGGGGCATGGAATGCACTGCCTGTGGAAGTAGTTGAGTCGGAAACATTAGGGACCTTCAAGCAGCTATTGGATAGGTACATGGATTACAGTAAAATGATATAGTGTAGATTTATTTGTTCTTAAGGGCAGCACGGTAGCATTGTGGATAGCACAATTGCTTCACAGCTCCAGGGTCCCAGGTTCGATTCCGGCTTGGGTCACTGTCTGTGCGGAGTCTGCATGTCCTCCCCGTGTCTGCGTGGGTTTCCTCCGGGTGCTCCGGTTTCCTCCCACAGTCCAAAGATGTGCAGGGTAGGTGGATTGGCCATGATAAATTGCCCTTAGTGTCCAAAATTGCCCTTGGTGTTGGGTGGAGGTGTTGAGTTTGGGTAGGGTGCTCTTTCCAAGAGCCGGTGCAGACTCAGGGGGCCGAATGGCCTCCTTCTGCACTGTAAATTCAATGATAATCTATGATTAATCTAGGACAAAGGTTCGGCACAACATCGTGGGCCGAAGGGCCTGTTCTGTGCTGTATTTTCTATGTTCTATGTTCTGGGCGTGTCCGAGGCTGAAGGGATTTTGGCAGGGATTTTCGGATGTCATGTCAAAGGTCCTGGAAGGGAGGGTGACTCTGAGTCCAAAGGTGGCAATATATGGAGTGTCATAAGATCCGGGAGTCTAGGAACGGAGAGAGGCTGACGTTTTGGCCTTTGCCTCCCTGGTGGCCCAGAGACAGATTTTGCTGAGATGGAGGGACTCGGAGCCTCCAAAGTTGGGGGTTTGGGTCAGTGACATGGCAGAGTTTCTTCAGCTAGAGAAAATTAAGTTTGCCTTAAAGGGTTCATTACAGGGTTTTGCTCAGAGGTGGTAGCCGTTCATCGACTTCTTCAGGAAGAATTGACCTTCAGCAGTAGTGGGGGGGGGAGCATGGAAGTGATGAATAAGGACAGGAAATCGAATGTATGGGTAGTCAGGGTCTCGGGCTGGGGGGAGTTGGGTATGTTATTGTGGGGATTTTGTGTGTGTTGGATCTCTGTTGTTTAAAATGTTAAAATTATAAATGCCTCAATAAAATATTTTCTAAAAAAAACATTTCAAGTCAATGACCTTTCATCAGAAGTCGATAAACCCAATGTAATTACTCCTAAACATTGGGCTGGAATTTACAGGCCACCCACAGGCGGGAGAGGCGATGGATGGATTGCCTGCCTATGACCCAAATGAAGTCCTTAAGTGAGCAATTAATACCCACTTAAAGGCTTCATCCCGCCATCACTCAGATTTAATGGCAGGATGAGGCCAGCGCCCAATGTGTGGGCCAGTAGGTTTCTCCCTGTGGTGGCCAATGAAAGGGCTGGGGCCGGGTCCTTCTTTCATGATTGCCAGTGCCAATCAAAGGCAATCTCCCCCACACCCACAGCTCTCCCTTCCTGTGTCATCCTCCAGCTGCCCAGTTCAACATGCACCCCTGCCTGCCTTGCCACGTCCTGCAAGCCTGGCTTTGATGCAATTGCAAACTTATTTGGAGGTCTGGGCACATCAATAGAACACCTTCTCCTTGGCTTGTGTGCAATACTGGCAGTGGCCTCTGCACAGTTTGGTGTCAGCTTGATGAAGCCAAACTTTCTCTTGGAGAGGGGCAGAAGTCTTGCCTCATTATAATGAAACACCCATCAGCCAAAAACGTAAAGTGGGATGAACACGTCAGTGGGCTCACCTCTGACATTCAGGCTGGGGGTGTGGAGAGCCCACCTTCTGCGTATAATCTAGCCCATTAATTCAGGTGTCTCTCTCTACATATGTTACCTGACCTGCTGTGCGTTTTCTGCATTTCTGGTTCATATTTCAGATTTTCAGTATTTTGCCTTTTCTTCGTTAATGATCTTGATTACTAATCACAAAATGTAGATGTAACTGTAGGATAGGGAATATTTTCAAAGGTAATGATATTGCTGACAATAACAGACCCAAACATGTAATGAGGAAACCCCCAAATGGTGGAATTTGGGAATGATTCCTACCAAAAATGCTTCACTCACCATATGCCATTTCTTAAATTACTCACACATTGCATTCCAAAATACTATCAGAAATAAATATATCTAACTGACATTTAAATCAATAAATACTATCTGTTTCCACCACATATCAATGACTTAACAGGTCTGCTATTGGTGTCTGTTCCTGCAGCTGCCGAGACCGAAAATTCTGGAATCCCCTCCCTGAACCTCTCCCCCTCTCTTTCCTCCTTTAACACTCCTTAAAACCAACCTTTTTGACCATATTTCGGTCATCGGTCCTAATGTCTCATATCGCTGTGTCAGATCTTGTTTGATATTGCTCATGTAATTATCTTGGGGCATTTTACTATGTTAAAAGGTGCTTTATAAATGTAAGTTGTTGTGTGACGGAACATCACAGCTTGCACTAAGGTAGGAGGAATAGCAAGTTGCGTGGACGGGAGCAGGACGCTACATAGACAAATTAAGTGAATGGGTAAAATGTAGCAGATGGAATTCGATGTGGGGAAGTGAGGCCAACCACTTTAGATCCAAGAAAGACAATTTGGATTTTTTTAAATACCAAGAGACTGTAAATTGTGGAGAAGCAAAAGCTTGGGCATCCAAGTCCACAAAGCTGGTTCACAGCAATCAAAACAAAACTAGAATTAAAGGCTGTCAAGTCTCCAGGACCTGATGGACTTCATCCTAGGGTCTTGCAAGAAGTGGCAAGCTGTAATTAGTGTAGTATCACAGGGATCAGTGCTGGGCCTTAAATATTTACAATCTCTATAAATGACTTGGATGGAAGGGACCAAATGTATGGGTGCTAAATTTGCTGATGCCAAAATGATACGCAGGAAAGAAAGCCGTGAGAAGGACATGAAGAGACTATAAAAGGATTTAGATAGGTTAAGTAAGTTGAGCAAAAGTTTGGCAGATGGGGTATAACGTGGGAAAATATGAACTTGTCCACTTTGTCTGACACAATAAAAAAAGCAGTAAATTATTTAAATGGAGTGTACAGAGCTCTGTCATACAGAGGGACCTGGGTCTCCTGATACATGAATCACAAAACGTTAGTATGCAGGTACAGCAAGTAATTAGGAAGGCAAATGGAATGTTGGTGATTATTGCAAAAAATTAATGGAATACAAAAGCAGAGAAATTTCTCTGCCGGTGTACAGGACTTAGGTAAGATGACATCTAGAATGAGGTGTACAGTTTTGGTCTACTTTATTGAAAATGTATATAATTGGGTTGGAAGCAGTTCAAAGGTTCATTGAACAGATTCCTAGGATGAAGGAGCTATCTTTGACGAAAGATTCAACAGCTTGGGCCTGTATCCATTAGAATTTTTAAAAAATGAGAGATGATCTTACTTAAACATGCAAGATCCTGAAAGGTCTTACCAGTGTCGATGCTGAGAGGTTGGTTTTCCCTTGTGTAAAATACATGAACGAGGGGACACATTTTAAAAATGAGGTGTTTCCTGAGAAACTCAGAGAATTTTTTCTCTGAGGGTTATTAATCTGTGGAATTCTCTTCCCCGGAGAACAGTAGAGGCAGGGTCACTGAATATTTTTAAGGCTGAGTTCAACAGATTCTTGATTGAAAAGGTAGTCAAAGGGGTAGACAGGAAAATAGAATTGAGGCCACAATCGGATCACCCAGGATCTTATCAAATGGCAGAGCAGCCTTGAGGGGTTGAATTGTCTACTGCTTTGAATTCATTTGTTCATCAAAATTCCTATAAGACCATAAGACACAGGAGCAGAATTAGGCCACTCGGCCCATCGAGTCTGCTCCGTCATTCAATCATGGCTGATATTTTTCTCATCCCCATTCGCCTGCCTTCTCCCCATAACCCCTGATCCCCTTATTAATCAAGAACCTATCAATCTCTGTCTTAAAGAGATTCAGTGATTTGGCCTCCACAGCCTTCTGCAGCAAGAGTTCCACAGATTCACCACACTCTGGCTGAAGAAATTCCTCCTCATCTCTGTTTTAAAGGATCGTCCCTTTAGTCTGAGATTGTGTCCTCTGCTTCTATTTTTTCCTACAAGTGAAAACATCCTCGCCATGTCCACTCTATGCAGGCCTTGCAGTATCCTGTAAGTTTCAATAAGATCCCCCCTCATCCTTCTAAACTCTAACGAGTACAGACCCAGAGTCCTCACCGTTCCTCTTACGACAAGCTCTTCAGTCCAGGAATCATTCTTGTGAATCTCCTCTGGACTCTTTCCAAGGCCAGTACATCCTTCCTTAGATACACGGCCCAAAACTGCTCACAAAAGTCCAAATGGGGTCTGACCAGAGCCTTATATAACCTCAGAAGTACATATCTGGTTTTGTTTTCTAGCCCTCTCAACATGAATGCTAACATTGTATTTGCCTTCCTAACTGCTGACTGAACCTGCACGTTAACCTTAAGAGAACTGTGAACAAGGACTCCCAAGTCCCTTTGTGCTTCTGATTTCCTAAGCATCTCCCCATTTAGAAAATAGTCCATGCCTCCATTATTTCCTTCCAAAGTGCATAACCTTACACATTTCCACATTGTATTCCATCTGCCACTTCTCTGCCCACTCTCCTTCAGTTCCTTCTTCCAGATCATTAATGTATATTGTGAAAAGTTGTGGTTCCAGCACCGACCCTTGAGGCACACCACTAGTTACCGGCTGCCATCCTGAAAAAGACCCCTTTATCCCCACACTCTGCCTTCTGCCAGTCAGCCAATCCTCTATCCATGCCAGGATCTTACCCTTAACACCATGGGCTCTTAACTTATTTAACAGTCTCCTATGCCGCACCTTGTCAAACGCCTTCTGGAAATCTAAATAAATCACATCCACTGGTTCTCCTTGGTCTAACTTCCTTGTTACTTCCTCAAAGAACTCTAACAGATTTGTCAGAAATAACCTCCCCTTGACAAAGCCGTGCTGACTCAGTGCTATTTTATCATGCATTTCCAAGTACTCCGCGATTTCATCGTTAATAATGGACTCTAAAATCTTACCAACGACCGAAGTCAGACTAATTGGCCTACAATTTCCTGTCTTCTGCCTCCCTCTCTTCTTAAACAGCGGTGTTACATTAGCCACTCTCCAGTCCTCTGGGACCCTTCGTGCCTCCAGTGATACTGAAAGATCACCACCAATGCCTCCACAATCTCCTCAGCTTTCTCTTTTAGAACCTTGGAGTGCAGTCGATCCGGTCCAGGTGGTTGGGCTTGACTACAAGGAAGTTAGATTATAATGGGGGTCACGCTTTACTTCACGAGTACAGGGCTTTGATCAGATCTCATCTGGAACAGAGATCAAGGTCGAGATTCTCCGACCCTCCGCCGGGTCGGAGAATCTCCGGGGGCTGGCGTGAATCCCGCCCCCTCTGGTTGCCGAATTCTCCGGCACCGGATATTCGGCGGGGGCGGGAATCGCGCTGCGCCGGTTGGTGGCCCCCCCCCCCGCCCGCGATTCTCCGGCCTGGATGGGCCTAAGTCCCGCTGCTAGAATGCCTGTCCCGCCGGCGTAGATTAAACCACCTACCTTACCGGCGGGACAAGGCGGCGCGGGCGGGCTCTGGGGTCCTGGGGGGGGCGCGGGGAGATCTGGCCCCGGGGGGGTGCCCCCACGGTGGCCTGGCCCGCGATCGGGGCCCACCGATCCGCGTCGAGCCCGTGCCGTGGGAGCACTCTTTTCCTTCCGCCTTCGCCACGGTCTCCACCATGGCGGAGGCGGAAGAGACTCCCTCCACAGCGCATGCGCGGGGATGCCGTGAGCAGCCGCTAACGCTCCCGCGCATGCGCCGCCCAGAGATGTCATTTCCGCGCCAGCTGGCGGGGCACCAAAGGCCTTTTCCGCCAGCTGGCAGGGCGTAAATTAGTCCGCCGCGGGCCTAGCCCCTTAAGGTTGGGGCTCGGCCCCCCAAGATGTGGAGGATTCCGCACCTTTGGAGTGGCGCGATGCCCGAGTGATTTGCGCCGTTTTGGGCGCCGGTCAGCGGACATCGCGCCGATACCAGAGAATTTTGTCCCAGTTCTGGCCATTGCACTCCAGGAAGGATCTAAATTCCCAAACAGGGAGGGGGAATGTGGGATGGGGAATGGGTACAACACTGATTTATCAAAATAATAATTGTTTAAAGGATAAAATTATGAGACAAAATACTGCAAACTGCTGAAATATAAACAGATGCAGCCAGGTCTGAACATTTCTGGTTATCTGCTAAAATTAAGTAGATAGGTTGCATAAATTTGGCTTGTATTCCTTTCAGTTCAGAAGGCTGACTTGCAATCTAATTAATGTGTTTAAAATAATAAAAAGGATTCAATAGAATACTTGTAATGAAAATATTTCCTTTGTTGGGATTTCCAGAACAACGGGCTGTGCCATTTCGCCATGAAATTAGAAAGCCATTTTTTCATGCATAGGATTGTCCAAATCTGGAATTCACCTCCCCAAAAGGCTGTGGATGCCTTAAAACTTTAAAGAATGCAATTGTTAGATTTGTGTTTCAGCGTATCAAAGGCAGTCATGATCTAACTGAATGCTGGAAGAGGCTTGTGGGGATGAATGACCTACTCCTGTTTCTAAATTCCTATAAAAAATGTTTGCTGCAAACCCATATAAAGAAAATAAGGAATAAGAGCAGGAGTAAGCCATATGGCCCCTCAAGCCTGCTCTGCCATTCAGTGAAATAAGGCTGATCTTTCACCTCAATTTCACTATCTGACTGATCACCTTATCCCTCAATTACCCTCAAGTCCAAAAATCTATCTATATCAACTTTAAATACAGTTAACAAGTGACATCCTGTCAGTAAAACAGAGATAGTTTTACGGGATTTATATTTGTATTGTTAATATTAGAAATAAGGTAGAGATTTAAGTGGGTTCAATTTAGTGTTCCTGTGTAAGGAAGGGTAAACCTATAATTAGATTTATGATAGACAAAGGTGTTTGTATGTGTGGGGGTTTGGTTAGCTTAAACTGTCCTTCTATTGAGCTTAGAGGGGGTTACAGTGTGAAATGTAAACAAGCTGTGAAGAAGTAGAAGTTATTACATAGCAATCGGGGCACCTTTCGCGGGAAGGCTTTTTGAGTGTAGTTTTAGCTGAATATAGCAGTAGGTTATAGAAGACTATAAATCTCTCTGAACTCTGATAGATGAAAAGCCATACCTTGGAGCAATTGTTAAGGAAACAAATGCTGGAAACTTAAATAATAGCTAGTTAAGGAAACTAGAGAAATTAAGAGAAGTTTCCAAGAATTATTGAGGTAAAGGAACAGAGGAAATTGGGAACCAGAACAGTGTACTGTTCAGTAAAGTCACAGAGCTGAAAAGGAGTTGTGTCATGAGAGGTTGAAAGATATCTGAAGTAGTTCTCAGATTTGTGAGCTTTTTCTACAGTTTGTGAGACATTATTTGAAATAGTTGTGGAAATCGGAGGTTGGATCTCAAAGTTGGTGTAAAAGCATTCAAGACAAAGGGAGTCTGAAAGGAGAGGTGGAAAATCTGGAGTTGGATTCTTTGTAAAAAGTGGATCCAATCATTGTTTTAAAGAACAGCTGGAAAACCTGAAATGGATTCTTAAAATGCAAACAGCTGATTAAAAGCATTGTTTGAAAGAAGATTTTAAAGCGTGCCTTTTGGGAGTGGAGTTTGGAAACTCTGATGTGACAATCATCTGGGAGAGATTGTGAGGAAATCTACAGAAGATCGGTTGAGTTGCATTGGCCATTTAGTTTCAGAGTGGGGTGTTATCTTTGACAACTACACATTTGTGAAGCTAAGAGGGGAGTCAAGGAATATTGTATCATAATCAACATTTTCATGCTTACTAAATGTATTTTTCTTGTTGTGAAAATTAATTAGCAGTACTGTGGCTTTGTTCCTCCAGTTTAAAAAAAAAAGTAAAAGTTACGATCTTTTGAACCAGGGTTTCATTCTGGAATTTTCCTGTCAATTAGTAACACCAAATGGGATCGTGACAATCCGCAGTCCCCTGGGTTGGAGGATTACAAAGATTCACGACTCTCTGAGGGAAATAAATTCCTCACCTCAGTTTAAATGATCTCATATTTATCCTGAGTGTATGTTCCGTAACTGTAGACTCTTCAGATAGTGGAAACAACTCTCAGCATTTACCCTTCCAAACTCTTCAGAAGCTGACAAGTTTCAATAAGATCACCTTTCATTCTTCCATATTTCGGACAGTATTGGCTTAATTTACTCAACTTTGGATAGCCCTCTCATTGCAGAGAACAACCTAGTGAATATTTGATGAACTGGTTGCAAGTCAAATATATCCTTATTTAGGAGACCCAAACTGTGCACAGTACTCAACAAAACCATGCACAATTGTAGCAAGACTTCAAACTCCTGTTCTCCGGTACCCTTGCAATAAAGACCAACATGGGGCAGGATTCTCCATCGACTGACGCCAGAATTGGGCGGAGAATTGGTCGCGATGCCGAAATCATGGCGGGCGCTGATTTCACGCTAAATCGCAATTCCCCGTCGCTTGACAGCGACGTCAATGCGTTGCAGAACGCACGTACAGTAAACACCGTATGCATATCATTAACGGGCCTGACCCGGTATTCTCCGGGCTTCCGTGATTCTCCGCCTCCACCGGGCGAATTCCCGATGGCAACGTTCACTTGTGATTTTAAAAATCGTGAAACTGATGCCGTGGTTGATGAGGGATAGAGAGGAGGTAGGACGTGGAGAGGCACGCCCGTTGGCTGTGGTGGCAGGGGGAACGAATCGTGTGGCCGGAGTGAGCTGACCATTCCATCACACGGTCCCATTGAATCCCTGGAGTGGCGGAGATAAGGACGGTCAGGGCGGAAGATGTCCCAGCGTCCCCCCCTCCCCGCACCCCCTCCCTGGCCAGCCAGAGCCAGCCCGCACCTCACGCCCATCTGAGAGAGCACCGAGGCAGGTTGTAACAGTATGTGCAGGTGTTCAATGTGAACTAATATATACATATACGTGCCCTAGCCCCTATTGCTATACTGTGCCCTGTACCGTGCCAACTCTCACCTCGGCCTGGGTCTGCATGCTCACGCCATGGAGTACAGGGAATGAACCATCTCCACCTGGGTTTGCACCACGTCACGCTGTGACTGTGCCACCACCTTCTAGGTCTGTGCCACATCAACCAGAGATTGTGAAATATCCCTCTGGGATTGGGCTACCTCCCTGAGTCTGCGCCATGTCGGCCAGCGGCAGGACAATGACACTCTCAGCCACTGCCCACTGTGACTGGGCCACACTCAGGAGCGCCGCTGCAATGTCCAGGTAGCTCTGGCACATGGCTGACTGTGAGAGGGCAGCCCTGTCTTGGTCCAGGCTTCGATCCCGGCCCCGGATCACTGTCCGTGTGGAATTTGCACATTCTCCCCGTGTCTGCATTGGTCCCACCCCCACAACCCAAACACGTACTCGAAATGTATTCAAAAAACAGATACTCGAAATGTATTTAAAAAAAGTAAAAAAATTAAAGAAAAGAATGCCATAGGCCTCGGACATGCTGATCCATAGCCAAAGCCCTCGCCCCAAGGCCTCCACCATGGACGCCACCCGTGCGTTGGCCTGGGTGGCACGCATGGTCGGCACCACCTCCTGCTCCTGCACGCGATTGGACTCCTCCACTAGTGCCTGCAAGTGCTGGATGCTCGCTGACAACCCCTCACATAGTGCCTGGTTCTGCGATTGCATCTCCACAATCGATGGAACTGTCCGTTCCAGAAGCCTGAAACCGATCTGAATGGCAGCTAGCCCCTGGGGACGGCTCGCCATCCGGCCATCCAGCCCTTGGGAGTTTCTACCTCCACTTGATGTACCAGAGCAGCTGTGTGGTGCACACCAGAAGGTGTCCCAGGAGCCTCTTCAGTGAAGTGCCCGACCAAGGTGAGTATCTTTGGGATGGTGGAGGATGTTGGAGACAGCTGTGATGGGAAATCAGTGTCGATTTCAGAATCGAGCTCTGGTGTGTCCTGGGTTTCAGACATATGAATTAAGTCCGTGTCAGTGACGTCGTCGCTGCTCAGCATACAGGGGGTGTGGGGTCTGGTTGTTGCACTGGCTGTGGCTGGGGCGGGGACACCAGATGGACCTGCCCCATCACCAACAGCTCCTGCAAGACACAAGACAAGATGCATGATTAGACCGCAGGCCGGGGGTGGCGTGGGCGTAAGCATAGTGTTGGGGGGGTTGACACATGTAGCCACAGGGAACCACAACCAAGCGGGGTCTCACTATCCCACCCTCGGCCGATCTCCACTCTGGTGACTTCCCTCTCCTCAGGCCCACCAACCACGTCTAAGGCCTGCTGACCTGCCGTGGTGAGGGCCGCAGATCCGGCACTCCCCCTTCAGTTTTCCTCCATTCCCAGCGGTTATGGGCATGGGGGGTGGGTGGGGGGGGGGGGGGAAGAGAGAATGGGTACTGGTGGCGCGGCCGGTATAGGTGCTGGCCTGTGGCGCAGTGTGGGGGTTCGGCCACCCTCAGGGTGGGTGGTTGTGGTTATGTGGGTACCTACTCAGACGGGCCGCCCTAAGGAGCTTGTGCAGTTTCTTCCTACACTGCAGACCGGTCCGGACGGTGTTGCTCGTGGCGCTTACCACTTCTGCAACCTGCGCCCAGGCACGGAGACGGCGGTGCGGTGGCTGGCAGCCTCCTTTCCGGGCCAGGGTGGCCGACCTCTCCTCCATGGTGTCCAGGAGGGTGTCAAGCTCGGCATCTGTAAAGTGTGGGGCCACAAGTCTTGCTGCCATTTTACTGGTTGGGATGGTGTGCGTGTGTGTGGGGAGTGATATGTGTATATGTGGTTGCAGTGTGTCAATTGCGAACCCTGTGAATCCCGCACCGTTTCTCATTGGAGTTGATTGTGTTCCATGTGACGCCGGTGCTAGCCTTCAACAGTCGCTGAATCGGTCCAGGTGCACCAGTTTTGCTGTCGTGGAAGCCCATGAATCCTGCCTCGGCCTCAATAGAATCCAGCCGATGATATTTGTACTTCTAATTGCTTGCTGTGCCTACATATACTAACTTCTTGTTTCTTGTATGAGGTCTCTCAAGTTTCTCTGAACATTTAAGTTCTTCACCATTTAAAAATAATCTGTTTTTCTATTCTTCCCAATAAAATAAATAACCTCACATTTCCCCATATTATACTTCAGAACTAACAGTGAAGTTCAAAAGTACCTGCAGGTGAGTTGCTTTGTGATATGACTGAGAAATATGATAAAATGGTATATAAATGAAGGTCTGTCCATCAAAGTAGATTCCTGAGAAGGAGATGAACCTTAAATCACATGGGGGAACAGGGGAATCAGTGCTCAACAATAGATTTAGAAACATACATCATATGTATCTGTCATAAGTACCTGTTCCGTAGACCAACCAGCCAACCCAGTTCAATAGTTACCTAGTCTGTTGGCAGGATTCCTCTTGAAAAGTGCTCGCAACAAACTTTGGGCTTCAGGACTTAAGAACTGAGGCATTCCTAATTTGGCCCTAGAAAAAGAATTTGTCTGCAATTAAATACAATACAGATTTATGAACCCCCACCCCATGCCAAATCTTTCCCTCATATTAGACATGCAAAGTCCAAACACAACAGAATTAGTGCCAAATGCATCATTCTAATTAATGGAATTAATTGGCCAAAGGACTTACGATCTTCTAGTCCACCCTGTTCCAGACAATATTCTTTGGATTGGAAAGAAAGGCACCAAGGAAGCGAATGTACTTATCAAATTTGCAGATGACACAAAAATAGGTGGAAAGGCAAGTTGCGAGTGGGAAACAAACAGTTTGCAAAAAGACACTGATAGGTTGTTGCAAGAGGGCAAAAAAGTTGACAAATGGAGCATAATGTGGGAAAACTTGAAGTTGTTCATTTTGGAAGGGAGAACAAATTAACAGAGTATTATTTAAATGGAGAAAAATGGCAACAATCTGCAACACAAAGGGACTTGGGGGTACGAAACACAGAAAGCTAGCACATCGGTGAAGCAGGTAATTAGGAAGGCTAATGGCCCTTATTTCAAGGGGGTTGGAGTATAAGAGTAGGGAAGTCTTGCTGCAACTGTAAAAGGTACTGATGAGACTACATCTGGAGTACTGAGAGCAGTTTTGTCCCCTTATTTAAGGAAAGATATTCCATTGGAGGCTGTTCAGAGAATGTTCACTCAGATGATCCACGGTATGGAAGGATTGTTTTATGCGCAAAGGTTAACCTGGTTGGGACTCAGAGCAGCATGGTGGCGCAGTGGGTAGCACTGCTGCTTCACGACGCCGACGACCCGGGTCGCTGTCTGTGTGGAGTTTGCACATTCCCCCCGTGTCTCCGTGTGTCAGATGTGCAGGGTAGGTTGATTGGCCATGCTAAATTGCCCCTTAATAGGAAAAAAAAAAGAATTGGGTATTCTAAAAAAATTTTTTAAAACCAGGTTGGGACCCTACTCATTGTAATTCAGAAGGATGAGAGGTCATCTCATTCATAGAATTTACAGTGCAGAAGGAGGCCATTCGGCCCATCGAGTCTGCACCGGCTCTTGGAAAGAGCACCCTACCCAATGTCAACACCTCCACCCTATCCCCATAACCCAGTAACCCTACCAACACTAAGGGCAATTTTGGACACTAAGGGCAATTTATCATGGCCAATCCACCTAACCTGCACATCTTTGGACTGTGGGAGGAAACCGGAGCACCCGGAGGAAACCCACGCAGACATGGGGAGGATGTGCAGACTCCGCACAGACAGTGACCCAAGCCGGAATCGAACCTGGAACCCTGGAGCTGTGAAGCAATTGTGCTATCCACAATGCTACCGTGCTGCCCCTGAATCATATAGAATTCTTAAGGGGCTTGACAAGGTAAATGCTGAGAGATGTTTCCCCTCATGGGAAAGTCTAGGACCAGAGGGCATAGTCTCAGAATTTAAGACTGAGATGAGAAGGAATTTCTTCTCTCAGACGGTTGTGAGTCTTTGGAACTCCTTGCCACAGAGAGCTGTGGGGCAGAGTCCTTGTGTATATTTATGATAGATAGATTCTTAATCAGTAAGGGAATCAAGGGTTCCAGGGAAAGGGCAGGAAAGTGGACGTGAGGATTGTTGGATCAGCCATGATCCTATTGAATGGTGGAGCAGGCTCAAGGGGCCAAACGGCCCACTCATGTTCTTATTTCTTATGGTCTTAATAGGAGGTGCACAACAATAACCTGAGATGCCATCACATTATAGACAAATCACTAATGGAAGTTTAGGCTATTTAATTTCAGAGCAGCTCAAAACACATTTCTAAATGCAGAGTGAAATTGAGCGTTTAACATATTGCAAATACATTCATAACACACAGCAATTAATCAAAAACGATGCCTGTGAACACTGTGCTGATATTCCAATTATGTCATTCCTGACCACATAAGAAGATAATTTCCCAAAGTCAGAAATCACACTGCATCATGCAGAGATTATTTTATTTTCTATGAATGCGTAAAACAAACGGCCACAGGAGCGGGGGGGGTGATTCCAAAAAAAGCTAGCTAAATTTTCAGCTAATAAATGACTGAAGAGTCAATTGTGAAGGAGTGCTCGATTGGTAGCACTCTCACCTCTGAATCACAAGGTTCCAGGGTCAAGCAGGGTCAGGGCTTGGGCACTAAAATATTGCAGAGCAGTACTGAGGGAGAACTGCATTGTCAGAGGTGCCATCCTTCAGATGAGATGATAAACCCATCTGCTTATACCTGATGATGTAAAAGATCCCATGGCACTATTTTGAAGAAGAGCAGGGGAGTTTATCCTTGGGTGTCTGGACCAATATCTGGCTCAATCAACATCGCAAAAAATATTATCTGGTCATTATAACATTGTTAACCACATTCATAAATAAGGAACAAGGAATTTATTCTGTGAACTGACACAACCAAAGTAGAAGCAGAAACAAGAGAGTACAAGAAGAAGATTTTTTTCTGACTTTCTGGGTCAGGCGGATGAAACACAATGGGCGGAATTCTCCCATTTTGAGACTAAGTGCCTTGACGGGGTGCAAATATGGTGTGTTTCCCATTGTGGAGGTGTTGCTGCTATCTTTAGCCTTAGTGCCTTAGTTTAATTGCTCTTGTTTTATCACCTTTGCTCGAGTCGCCAGGTATCTTTCTGATACCGCCACGTGGTTCAAGTCCGAGTAATGATGAATAATCCAACACACCGCTTAGTAAGAGTTAACTCAACGCACATTTATTATATACAGTAATCAATACTCATGCATAAATTCTACTTCTAAGCTACTTCCTACAACTAACAGGCCAATACTTAACTTGTAAATGGCCCACCAGGTCAGGGAAACGAATGGCCTTTCGTATGGGTTCTGAGCCTGCGGGATTCGAAGCTGGTACAGATCGATAGCTAGGAGCGTCTATCTCGTAGCAAGCGTTGAAGTAAGACATACAATTTGAGCGGCTGTTGCAGAAGGGTGCAGAAGGCGTTGCAGAAGGGTACGGATGGGTCGATTTGAACTTCGACTCTATTCTTATAGTCCCCAGGGGTTTCCCGCCTTTCGGGGCAGACCCTGTACCTGGTTCCAAGTGATTGGACTTCGTCCCAATCACTTGGTTCGATATTCTCCAATGCTGGAGCGATTCCTTGATCGATGGGCGGTTTTGAGGTGGTCGTTCACCTCTCTTTGTGTAGGCTCCTGTTGGCGCCGAAAAGTCTGGGTTGGCTTTGTGTGTCTAATTTGTTGCACATTGTTCCCGGGGATTGCTAATTAGTATTCAGATGGCTGGTGTTTTGTTATGCTGATGGCTGCAGCTATCGATCTCGTCTGGCTTTCCCAGAGGCGAATACACAGTTTTACCTGCAGCTGCTTGTTTTAGTCCTGTTGGCTGATTTTCCCATCAGCCTTTTCCGTTCGACATTGTAAATCGGGGTTAGCCATTCTATATCGGGAGTTAGCCATTTTAACTGGCTACATTCCCTCCTTGTGATCCTAATGCGAAGCGTGAAGGATCACATCATTATGTTGCTTTCCATTCCCTGACCTGGGGGGGACACCTCCTTCATGGCCTCTGCACTGACCATAGCTATGCACAAACATTTTTTAAAAAAAATATATTTTATTCAAGTTTTTTGGCCAAACATAATAATACGTAGTATTTCTTTGACACAACAATAAAGCAACATAAATAACCGTGGCCAGTTTTAAACAAATAAATAAGTAATATATAAACAAAAACAAAAAAACAAAACTAAATGGCAACTGCCTTGTCCAAAATAAATACTCTCCAAAAATACAATCCAACAATCCAATATACAATTACATATACCAAATACCTATACATATACAATAACATCCCTGAGAGTCCGTCCGATTCCTCCCCCCCGCCCTTCCCCCCCCCTCCCCCCTGGGTTGCTGCTGTTGTCTACTTCTTTTCCATTCCCTCTACCTTTCTGCGAGGTAGTCGATGAACGGTTGCCACCGCCTGGTAAACCCCTGAGCCGAACCCCTTAACACAAACTTAATCCGTTCTAACTTTATAAACCCTGCCATATCGTTTATCCAGGTCTCCACACCCGGGGGTTTGGCTTCCTTCCACATTAACAATATCCTGCGCCGGACTACAAGGGACGCAAAGCCCAACACGTCAGCCTCTCTCGCCTCCTGCACTCCCGGCTCTTCTGCAACCCCAAATATAGCCAACCCCCAGCTTGGTTCGACCCGGACCCCCACCACCTTCGAAAGCACCTTTGCCACCCCCTCACCTGTTGCCTCGCAAAAGCCCTCAATTGCATATACCGAAATCCATTCCCTTGGGGCAACCCATATTTCTCCGTCAGCGCTCCCAGACTCGCAAACGTCCCATCTACAAATAGATCACTTAGTTGTACTACCCCAGCTCTTTGCCATGCTCCAAATCCCCCATCCATTCTCCCCGGAACGAACCTATGATTGTTTCTTATCGGGGACCACACCGAAGCTCCTGTCCCTCCCCTATGCCGTCTCCACTGCCCCCAAATTTTCAATGTAGTCACCACCACCGGGCTTGTGGTGTATTTCTTTGGTGAGAACGGCAACGGCGCAGTCACCATTGCTTGCAGGCTAATCCCCCTGCAGGACGCCCTCTCCAATCTCTTCCACGCCGCTCCCTCCCCTTCTCCCATCCACTTACACACCATTGAAACATTGGCGGCCCAGCAGTACTCACTTAGGCTCGGTAGTGCCAGCCCCCCCCTGTCCCTACTACGCTGCAAGAATCCCCGCCTCACTCGCAGTGTCTTCCCAGCCCACACAAAACTCATAATGCTCTTCTCAATTCTTTTGAAAAAAGCCTTCGTGATCACCACCGGGAGGCACTGGAACACAAAAAGGAATCTCAGGAGGACCACCATTTTAACCGCCTGCACCCTACCTGCCAATGACAGGGACACCATGTCCCATCTCTTGAAATCCTCCTCCATCTGTTCCACCAACCGTGTTAAATTGAGCCTATGTAATGTACCCCAATTCTTGGCTATCTGGATCCCCAGGTACCGGAAGTCCCTTGTTACCTTCCTCAACGGTAAATCCTCTATCTCTCTGCTCTGCTCCCCCGGATGCACCACAAATAACTCACTTTTCCCCATGTTCAGTTTATACCCTGAAAAATCCACAAACTCCCCAAGTATCCGCATTATCTCTGGCATCCCCTCCGCCGGGTCCGCCACATATAGCAACAAATCATCCGCATACAGAGATAGCCGGTGTTCTTCTCCCCCCCTAAGTACTCCCCTCCACTTCCTGGAACCCCTCAGTGCTATGGCCAGGGGTTCAATCGCCAATGCAAACAATAACGGGGACAGAGGACATCCCTGCCTCGTCCCTCTATGGAGCCGAAAATAGTCAGACCCCCGTCCATTCGTGACCACGCTCGCCATCGGGGCCCTATACAGCAACTGTACCCACCTGATATACCCGTCCCCAAAGCCAAATCTCCTCAACACCTCCCACAAATAATCCCACTCCACTCTATCAAATGCTTTCTCGGCATCCATCGCCACCACTATCTCCGCTTCCCCCTCTGGTGGGGGCATCATCATTACCCCTAGCAGCCTCCGTATATTTGTATTTAGCTGTCTCCCCTTCACAAACCCAGTTTGGTCCTCATGGACCACCCCCGGGACACAATCCTCTATCCTCATTGCCATTACCTTGGCCAGAATCTTAGCATCCACATTCAAGAGGGAAATGGGCCTGTATGACCCGCAGTGCAGCGGTCTTTTTCCTTCTTTAGGAGGAGCGATATCGTTGCCTCTGACATAGTCGGGGGCAGCTGCCCCCTTTCCCTCGCCTCATTAAAGGTTCTCATCAGTAGCGGGGCCAGCAAGTCCAAATATTTCTTATAGAATTCAACTGGGAATCCGTCTGGTCCCGGGGCCTTCCCCGCCTGCATGCTCCCAATCCCTTTCACTACTTCCTCCGTCTCAATCTGTGCTCCCATCCCCACTCTCTCCTGCTCCTCCACCTTAGGAAATTCCAGCTGATCCAGAAAGCACATCATTCTCTCCTTCCCGTCTGGGGGCTGCGCTTCATATAATCTTTCATAAAATGCCTTGAACACTCCATTCACTCTCTCCGCTCCCCGCTCCATCTCTCCCTCCTCATCTCTCACCCCCCCTATCTCCCTCGCTGCTCCCCTTTTCCTCAGTTGGTGGGCCAACAACCTACTCGCCTTCTCCCCATATTCGTACCGTACACCCTGTGCCTTCCTCCATTGTGCCTCTGCATTACCCGTAGTCAACAAGTCAAATTCTACATGTAGCCTTTGCCTTTCCCTGTACAGTCCCTCCTCCGGTGCCTCCACGTATTGTCTGTCCACCCTCAGAAGTTCTTTCAACAACCGCCCCCTTTCCCTACCCTCCTGCTTTCCTTTATGTGCCCTAATAGATATCAGCTCCCCTCTAACCACTGCCTCCCAGACCACTCCCACCTGTACCTCCCCATTATCATTAAGTTCCAAGTACCTTTCAATACACCCCCTCACCCTTAAACACACCCCCTCATCTGCCAATAATCCCATGTCTATTCTCCAGGGAGGAAGCTGTTGTTTTCCTTCCCCTATCTCCAGGTCCACCCAGTGTGGAGCATGATCCGAGATGGCTATAGCCGTGTACTCCGTCCCCGTCACCTTTGGGATCAGTGCCCTTCCCAAAACAAAAAAATCTATTCGTGAAAATACTTTGTGTACATAGGAGAAAAACGAAAACTCCTTACTCCTAGGTCTACTAAATCTCCAGGGATCTACTTCTCCCATCTGCTCCATAAAATCCTTAAGCACCCTAGCTGCAGCCGGCCTCCTTCCGGTCCTGGACCTCGATCTGTCCAGCCCTGGGTCCAGCACCGTATTAAAGTCTCCACCCATTACCAACTTCCCCACTTCTAGGTCCGGGATTCGTCCTAACATACGCCTCATAAAATTGGCATCATCCCAGTTCGGGGCATACACGTTCACTAATACCACCGCCTCCCCTTGCAGTTTGCCACTCACCATCACGTATCTGCCCCCACTATCCGCCACTATAGTCTTTGCCTCAAACATTACCCGCTTCCCCACTAGTATGGCCACCCCCCTGTTTTTTGCATCTAGCCCCGAATGAAACACCTGCCCCACCCATCCTTTGCGAAGTCTAACCTGGTCTATCAGCTTCAGATGCGTCTCCTGAAGCATAACCACATCTGCCTTAAGTTTCTTTAGGTGTGCGAGTACCCGTGCCCGCTTAATCGGCCCGTTCAGCCCTCTCACATTCCACGTGATCAACCGGGTTGGGGGGCTCTTTACGCCCCCCCCCCTTGACGACTAGCCATTTCATTTTTCAATCCAGCTCCTCACCCGGTTCCCACGTAGCTGTATCCCCCCCAGGCGACGCCCCCCTGCCCCGACCCCCCCCTTCCATACCAGCTCCCCCTTCTCCCCAGCAGCAGCAACCCAGTTACCCCCCCCCCGCCCCGCTAGATCCCAAGCTAGCGTAATTGCACCCCCCATGTTGCTCCCAGAAGTCAGCAAACTCTGGCCGACCTCGGCTTCCCCCCGTGACCTCGGCTCACATTGTGCGAGGCCCCCTCCTTCCTGCTTCCCTGTTCCCGCCATGATTACCATAGCGCGGGAACAAAGCCCGCGCTTTCCTTTTGGCACCGCCCCCAATGGCCGGCACCCTCAGCTCCTCATCCTCCCTCCCCCCTCTCCCCCACGACATGGGGAAGAGAGAGAAGTTACAGGGTCGCAGGTTTAACAACTTGGGAAGTCCTCTCTTCCCCCTTTTCCCCCCTTCATCCCACAAATTCACCCCCCCACCTTTGTCCCAAACGTTCTTTTTCTGGCCCGTTCACTCCAGCTTCTCCTCGACAATAAATGTCCACGCCTCATCTGCCGTTTCGAAGTAGTGGTGTTTCCCTAGATGTGTGACCCACAGTCTTGCCGGTTGCAGCATTCCGAATTTGACCTTCCTTTTATGCAACACCGCCTTGGCCCGATTAAAGCTTGCCCTCCTTCTCGCCACCTCCGCACTCCAATCTTGATATACGCGGATCACCGCATTCTCCCACCTACTGCTCCGAGTTTTCTTTGCCCATCTGAGGACCATCTCTCTGTCCTTATATCAGAGAAATCTCACCACTATTGCTCGAGGAATTTCTCCAGCCCTCGGTCTTCGCGCCATAACCCGATAGGCTCCCTCCACCTCCAGCGGACCCGTCGGGGCCTCCGATCCCATTAACGAGTGCAGCATCGTGCTCACATATGCCCCGACGTCCGCCCCTTCTGCACCTTCGGGAAGACCAAGAATCCTTAGGTTCTTCCTCCTCGCATTATTGTCCAGCACCTCCAGTCTTTCCACACATCTTTTGTGTTGTGCCTCGTGGATCTCCGTTTTCACCACCAGGCCCTGTATGTCGTCCTCATTCTCAGCAGCCTTTGCCTTCACGACCCGAAGCTCCTGTTCCTGGGTCTTTTGCTCCTCCTTTAGCCCCTCAATTGCTTGTAATATCGGGGCCAACAGCTCCTTCTTCATCTCCTTTTTGAGTTCATCTACGCAACGCCGCAGGAACTCTTGTTGGTCAGGGCCCCATATTAAACTGCCTCCTTCCGACGCCATCTTGCTTTGTGCCTGCCTTCCTGGCCGCTGCTCTAGAGGATCCACCGCAATCTGGCTACTTTCCTCTCTTTTTTCCATCCGTGTCCAGGGGGGATTCCCTTCTGGATTACTGCACAGTGTTATTTGCCGTTAAAATTGCCGATGGGGCTCCTATTCAGAGCCCAAAAGTCCGTTCCACCGGGAGCTGCTGAAACGTGCGACTCAGCTGGTCATCGCCGCACCCGGAAGTCCATGCACAAAAATTTTTAACTAACAATTCTAAGGCCGCTATGTCAGACAGCGACATGCATTACAAAACAATAAACTTGGAACCTCTAACTTATTCTTAATATACTACACTCACCTAAACATTCCATTATCCTACCTTCCTCAATCATACAACAAAATCATAGCATTTCATACAGTCTTTCCTGGCTTGGCAGTCAAGCTCAGGATCATACAATTTTTGCTCATGAAAAAGTTCTTTACATCTCTTTATTTACAATCACAATAAACGCAAGTGAATGCACTTTATTACTTTATTATAGATCGCGGGGGTCGGGGGTCTGGTCGTAACCGAACATAGGGGATCTGATCCTATATACCGGGGTTCGAGCGCGGTATGCTCTCCTTCTCCATTTTCGTAGACGCATAGTCTGCACGATGCAGCAGAGTATCGCCAACGCTAGTAGTGTTTCGATCACATAGGACAGGGAGTACCAGGTTATGAACCTGGCACACCAGGGTGATGTAGTGTCGCTGGTGACTGGGCTCTGGGTACTGCGGGAAAGTGAAACATTAACGGCTGGGGGTCTTGAAGTCATGGGGTTCGCGTTCACGCGCAACCAAATGTCCAATAGCACAAAGGTGATCCACTTGAAGGAAGTCCTCATGGCTCTTCTCTTTCCTTTTCTTTCTTTATTTTCTCCGGTCCTGGAGCTTCTGGAGTTCTGTAGAAACAAGCATAGTGTCTGTAACTATCTTTGTTTAATATCTTGTACGCTAGTGTGTCTGTCCTTTGGTGCCAATTATTCCCTTTATAATTGGTCACTATGTGTGACTCCCTCATTTTTTCCCCCCCAAAAACAAATTTTTAGGACACGGCACACTTCCCAATAATTAACCAGTGCTGATTTAGCATCCAAATGTTCCAGGATGTAAATAGCAGCTGGCCGGCAACCTAAAGGTTACCTAAACAAACAAAACTTTTTGAAATGAAAAATGCCAAAATGAGGTGCGTATGGGCCGCGACGGGTAAGAGTTGGATGGAGTCCCTGGGAAGGACGGCTACCAATGCCGTATCTCTCCTACCCGAGCGTAGTTGACCAGCGGGGGGATCCCAGGCAGGGCGGGTCTCAAGCCGTTTCTCCACTGCCTGAGCAACCGACAAGAACGGGCAAAAATGTAGTCATCGTGGTGGGGCTGCCGTAGTGGTTCTACCTTCGAACAAGAAGGGCAGTTACGAACAGGCGTCTGGTACCCAAACAAGTGTCTACAGACAAGTCCTCAGAGGTTTCAGCCGAATAGGCGTGGGGCAGTGAGAAAAAATTCTCCTGTCGGACAAACGACATTTAACAAACGTACAAACAACATAAAACATTCTGCAGGTTCCATCAGAAAGGACAACACTTCTCTAAAGCGGTTCCTTTAAAACATCACCTGGACACCTCAGTTCTCGGTTGCGAACAGGGTCGCAAAGGGGTTCTCGGTTTGGGAGTCAGACCCAAGGTCGTCCTCTTCTCCCGGGTGCCAAACTCTGGAGTGGATTAGGGCTGAAAGGGCTGCATGGTGTGAGTTGGAGTTGCTTTCATGGTGTCACGGTGCCAATAATTAGTGTCTAATTGTGTGGGGACAAAATCGGGGTCGTCAGTGTGGTTCGGTGGTCGGTGGTGGGGTTTGTTCAGGAAAGTGATCAGGAAGGGATCACTTGGATCAAAGTCGGAGTCGCTGGGTGTGGGTCCTGGTGCATGGGGATAGTAGGGAGGCGTGCTGTGGCTATCGTCCGACTCACAGTCGCTGTCTCTGCTGCTGCAGTCTGTGGGCGTTCCGGGGCGGAGTGTATATTTCGGGGGTGGAGTCGAGGTCGAGTCTGTGGCTGGACTGGACGTGGTGGGGGTTTGTAGGGTTACGTTGGCTGTGGGCGGGGCGTGGTGTGCTGCGTCGAGCATGACGTGGTGTGCGTGGTTCGACTGTGTTCCATATGCCTTCAGCTGGTTAACATGAAACCACGCAGTCTTACCATTGGGGTACTTTATTTTATAAACGGAAGGGCTTACTTTATCCGCAATGGAATACGGACCCGAGTATTTTGGTGACAGGAATGTGCTGGGGTTATATACAGAAAGCATCACTTGCTGTCCGATATTCTACTCAGTCACATGCACTGTCTTGTCGAAACAAGCCTTGCTCTGTTTCTTTCTGGTGCCCAATTTTACTGCAGCTGCTAGCTGAGCCGTTTTAACATTTTTCACTAATTGTTCAATGGCTTTCTCGTGTATGAGGGCCGTCACTTCGGGGCTGGTCAGGTCCAAACCTAACAAGTATTCTGTGCTGTTCATGGGGCGTCCGGTCATGAGGGTGTGTGGGGTGTAATCTGTGGAGGTAGAAATAGTGTTACGCAAAAACATCAGCGCAAAATGGAGGACTGAGTCCCAGGTGGTGT
Organism: Scyliorhinus torazame; assembly: GCF_047496885.1. NCBI lineage: Eukaryota > Metazoa > Chordata > Chondrichthyes > Carcharhiniformes > Scyliorhinidae > Scyliorhinus > Scyliorhinus torazame. The sequence continues at coordinate 149,702,351 of NC_092707.1, read as the reverse complement.
TGTTCTGCTGGACCATTTTTCTGAGGGTGGTTTTTAGGGTCCGATTCATGCGCTCCACGATACCACTCGACTGTGGGTGGTATGCTTTGTGGAATTTTTGGGTGATGCCAAATATCGTGAGGACGTTCTGCATGACACGTCCCGTAAAATGGGAACCTTGGTCGGATTCAATGCTGCGGGGTAGTCCCCATCTTGTAAAGATGTGGTGGGTCAGAATCTTGGCTGTGGTTTTTGCAGTGTTTGTACGGGCTGGAAATGCTTCCACCCATTTTGTAAATGTGTCAATGACCACAAGTACATATTTATAGCCATTCCTGCAAGGGGGCAATGGTCCTATAAAGTCAATCTGGAGGTTAGTCCAGGAGCCACTAAAAGGTCGGGTGTGGCTGAGTTGGGCCTTTTTGGCATATCTGTCGGGATTATTCTGCGCACAGATAAGACAATTTCCTATGTAATGGCTTACATCTTCCTTTAAATTTGGCCACCAACAAAGCTGTTTGAGGTGGGCTGTAGTGGGATCGATTCCCTGATGTCCATGACCGTCATGGAACAAACAAATCAATTGATTCCTGTCCTGTTCAGGAACCACATAAAGGGTGTCCTTTAACACCACACCGTCATGTGTGGTCAGTGTATTTCTAAACCTCTCGTAGGATGCTGGATACTTCCCTTTTACAACCTCCTTGAGATCGCTGTCCTGCTTCTGGGCCTCTACTAGATCCTCGATCTTTGTCTGTGAGACCTGAACTGCACTCACTGGCGCGCTTTCGGGGGGTTTCCAAAAATACCCATGTCTGGAACCTGCTTTAGCCAGTGCGTCGGCTTTTACATTTCCAGGGGGGGAGGAACGATGGTGGCTGCAGACTTGATGATCACAAAAGTCCTCTTCTGGGCTTTTATGACGCAGCAATGGGGCTGAGGGGAGGGGTTTTCCGTCTACGGAAACAAATCCTCTTGCTTTCCACAGGGGCAGAAATTCCGTGAGGCTGTTGCAGACATAGAGGCGATCCGAGTATATGTCTGCTGGGCTGGGGAAGGAATCTGGGTGCTCAACTATATATGCGACGGCCGCGAGCTCTGCTGCCTGCGCGCCTAAGTGGCCTGGTAGTTTCAACGATATTTCCTCGACGGCGCGTCCCTGCACGTCCTCGACATAGATACCGCAACCTGTTATGCGCTTCCCATCCAAGACTGTGGAAGATCCATCCACATAAATCTATATGGGCTCACACGTGTCCGTGTGCTGGGGGCTCTGAGTTGAATTACCTATCTTTCTAGGGGGTGTTTTAGCGATAAAGCGGCCTGTGTTGTGGTGTGGAGAGATAATCTCACATTCATAGGGGGTTCCGGGGTATTGTAAATTGTCGGCTAAGTAGGTGTGTGTCTTTGTCCTTTTCACAGTGATGTCCCGTCCCTGCAAGAGAAGGGTCCATCTGGCTGCTCTTATTTGGCTTACTGTACCGTCCTTGAGTCGTCGGTCCAGTAAATGTTGGGTGGGGGTGTGTTCGGTCAGAATTGTGATGGGGTTCAGTCCGGTAATGTATGAAAAGTACTGGACTGCCCAGAATACTGCGAGCAGGTGCCTCTCACAGGCTGAAAATCCCTGCTCCACAGCATCTAAAAGTCGGGAGGCGTAAGCTACGGGGCTTAACTGGTCGTGCCGTTCCTGGAGGAGCACGGCTGAAAGGGTGCAGTCTGTGGTCGTTACCTCTATGGCGTAAGGGGAAAGCAGGTCTGGAACCTGTAGTGCGGGGGCTGCTATGAGTGCCTGTTTTAAAGAGTCCACAGCATCCATATGCTGCGGAAGCCATTCCCATGGGACTCCTTTCTTTAAGAGGTCTGAGAGGGGTGCTGCCTTGCTGGCGAAACCGTCAATGTGGTTTCGGCAGTAGCCAACCAGTCCTAAAAACAACCGGAGGGCTGAAACGTTCTGGGGAAGGGGCAATTTAGCAATCGAATCAATCCTTTTATGCTCGATCTCGCGTTTACCGTGCGTGATAATTGTTCCCAAATATATCACTTTTTCTTCCAAAATCTGGGCCTTTTTGGGGTTGACTTTACAACTAATTGAATGTAATAGTTCCAGGAGTTCGGACAGAAGCTCAATGTGCTCTTCCTTGGTGTCTGTCTGCAGTAGTAGGTCATCTACATACTGTCCCAGACATTCGGGGCGAGAGAATTTGGCTAAACCATTTGTCAGCTGTCGGTGGAAAATGGAGGGGGAGTTGTGGAATCCTTGTGGCAGGCATGTCCATGTGTACTGCTGTGCTTTAAAGGTGAAGGCAAATTTGTACTGGCACGCCTTTGCCAATGGAATGGACCAGAATCCATTACTGACGTCCAAAACCGTAAAGAATCGGGAATTGAGTCCCTGCTTGAGCATGGTCTCGGGACTTGTTGCTACTGTGGGGGCTGCTGCGGGGGTGACTTTGTTGAGTTCCCGGTAATCGATGGTCAGTCGCCATGATCCATCGGGCTTTCTCACTGGCCAAATCGGGGCATTATTAGTGGAGGCTACAGATCGAAGTACGCCCTGCTCTAATAAGCTCTCTATTACTTTTGAGATTTCTCCCTCTGCCTCTTGGGGAAATCCGTACTGTTATTGGGGTCTAGGGTCAGGTCCTGTTATTTGTACGGAGCCAGTCATCCGTCCACAGTCGTGCTTGTGGGTCGCGAATGCTGCCCTGTTCTTTTGCAGAACTGCCCTAACCTGCTTGTCTGTGCTAAGCGTGGTCGGGTTGAACCAAAATTTGCCTACTGCGCTAATTTTGTTCATGTATTCGCCTATGTTGAGCGTTGCGGGGGCTCTTGCGGATTTTGACATCTTCCAGACACACTGGTTGACTGGATCGAATTATAAGTTGTGGGAATTCATGAAATCAATTCCCAGAATGTGTTCTGCTGTGTGGGGCAGGTCAACTAAAACCACGGGGTGCTTGGTGGTAATGTTACCAATTTGAATGGGTACAGGGGCTGTGATGTGTCCCTGCTGTAAGTGGCCTGTGAAGCCGCTGAGGGTGATAGTGGCTGTAGTGGGCCACCTGTTTTTTTGGAACATGGTGGAGGAATTTATTGTGGTGCGGGACCCTCCTGTGTCCCAGAGAAATTCGATAGGTTGTCCCCGAATTTTTGCTGCAACTACTGGTCGTCCTGACCTATCCCAAAGGGTGTCACAGACCCAACTGGGGGAGCCCGTACACCGTCAGTCCGTTCCGGTCAAGTCCGTCTGATCCGAACGGGCGCCAACGCTATGAATGGGCTCTGTCTTTTTCTTAATCAGAATGCCCGTCTGCTGGGCTCTCTGTGGCTTTTTAGGGGCATTGCACTCTTTTGCGAAGTGTCTCAACTGACCGCAGTTGTAACACTCTTGTGACTTGGGTGGGGGGCTGTTCTTTCCCTCATTCACCCATGCGGGGTTCTGCTGTGTTGTTTTTACTGCCTGCATATCTGCGCCGGCCTGCTTTCCCTCGCTATTCTTAACTACGGGATTACTTTGAACAGATTATTCTCAAACGCGGGACAATCTTTTCACTACCCATTTCTCGTTATGGGCCTCCTCTGAGGGATCATAACTCGTACAGGCTTTCTGTCCTGTTTCTGTGGCAAGGGAGATAAGGGTGCGGGTCCATTTGGCCATGTTGTCTGGGGACAAATGGGCACGGTCTACGTCTCCAAAGACTGCTGCGAAGTGAATCCACAGGCGTCCAGCGAACGCTGTGGGGTGCTCAGATTTCTTCTGCCTACATTTGTTGAGGCCATCTACGGGGTCACCCCGGTTATACCCGATCGCATCCAAGATTGCGGTATGCATTTCTGCAAGGGTGCCTCCTCCTACATTCTGTGGGGCGGGAAGGGCTGCTGCTACCGACGGATCTAAACTTAAAACTGTGAGCTTTACATGCTCTCGCTCATCCAGGCCGTACATGTGCGCCTGATGTCTAACTGTGGCAAAGAAATGGTGGGGATCTGAGGTGGGGAGGAACGGTGTGATCTTCTCGCACGCATCCCGTAATTGGGTCACTGTTAAGGGGGTGGAATATAGAAATTCCGTGTCGTCTACTATGGCTGTGCGGTGGGTGGTTACAGGGTTCATTGGAGCTTGAACTATCTGCTGTGTGGGGGGTTGGGGCGCTTTTCTCTTTTGTGGCTTTCCCTGCGCACATGTTCCCTGAACATATCTCTGCGCTGTTTCGTTTAACTCTTCCCAATCAGGGCCGTCTTCCTGATCTAACTTTTCCCCAAAGGTTTCTTGAAAACCTTTTTGAACAGAAAGCAGCGATTGCAACTCTGCAATCTGCTTCCTGCACTTTGCTTGATCTAAGGTGCTTTGTCTTTGTTCTGTGGTGGCAGCATGAAGTGCTCTTAATGCTGCCTTGATATCACTACACTGTTTCTGTAATATCTCTACCTGTTTTTCTGTCTCCTCTCATACCAGGACTGCACGTTGCGTGTCCTGATAGGACTTTTCGTATCGAGACTGGAAGCTGCTTAAATGCACCAGACAAGACTGGTGAGCCCATTTGGCGTCATCCATCTCTCCATCTTTTGCTGCCAATTTCCTCCTCAATTCCATATTCTCTCTTTCTACTTCGCTTACATCGACCTTACTCATCCGATGTATGCCCTCAACTTCTTTGCGGAGCGTCTTAACGACCAAACAGGACACGATTGCCATCGGCTTGCGAGCTTTCGCTAAGCTCTTTTTGTGGATCTCGCTCAGGTTCTCTCACCAAGTATGTCCTATACTCCCGGGACCTGATTCCTCGTTATCACAGAAATCATTCCAAAGGGGCCATCATTTCCCTTTGAGATATTTCCTGATTTCTTCCTCCCAAATGGGACATTGTCCCACTCTACTGCTGCTGGTCGCTGCGACCGCAAATTCCTCAGGGTTCATGAGGCGCTGCATTGCCTGCATCGCCATCTTGCCTATCCGAATGCCTCTTCTAAATTTGGAACAGGGGAGCTAAGGCGGTGTTGTAAATACAGGTACGGCTTTCGCTACTTTCCGATATACAAACTTCCGACAGTTTTGACGCAACAAAAATCTATCAGTTTTACCTTATAGCCCTGTTAGTTACGCATGCGTACACACACTTCCGAATTATGAGTATTGATCAGAACTGCTTGAACACTTGTGGTTTTCTGTTTCCAATTGGGTTTCTAATTCAAATTCTTGGGTTCTCCCTGAGTGGTTTTCCAATTCTAGATCGGGTCCCGGCGGAGTCGCCAAATGTTGCTGCTAACTTTAGCCTTAGTTTAATTGCTCTTGTTCTATCACCTTTGCTCTTGAGTCGCCAGGTATCTTTCTGATACCGCCACGTGGTTCAAGTCCGAGTAATGATCAATAATCCAACACACCGCTTAGTAAGAGTTAAATCAACGCACATTTATTAGATACAGTAATCAATACTTATGCATAAATTCTACTTCTAAGCTACTTCCTACAACTAACAGGCCAATACTTAACTTGTAAATGGCCCACCAGGTCAGGGAACCGAATGGCCTTTCGTATGGGTTCTGAGCCTGCGGGATTCGAAGCTGGTACAGATCGATAGCTAGGAGCGCCTATCTCGTAGCGAGCGTTGAAGTAAGTCTTACGATTTGAGCGGCTGTTGCAGAAGGTCAGCAGAAGTGTGCAGAAGGGGTTGCAGAAGGGTGCGAAAGGGTCGATTTGAATTCTATTCTTATAGTCCCCAGGGGCTTCCCGCCTTTCGGGGCGGACCCTGTACCTGGTTCCAAGTGATTGGACTTCTTCCCAATCACTTGGTTCGATATTCTCCAATGCTGGAGCGATTCCTTGATCGATGGGCGGTTTTGAGGTGGTCGTTCACCTCTCTTTGTGTAGGCTCCTGTTGGCGCCGAAAAGTCTGGGTTGGCTTTGTGTGTCTAATTTGTTGCACATTGTTCTCGGGGATTGCTAATTAGTATTCAGATGGCTGGTGTTTTGTTATGCTGATGGCTGCAGCTATCGATCTCGTCTGGCTTTCCCAGAGGCGAATACACAGTTTTACCTGCAGCTGCTTGTTTTAGTCCTGTTGGCTGATTTTCCCATCAGCCTTTTCCGTTCGCCATTTTAAATCGGGGTTAGCCATTCTAAATCGGGAGATAGCCATTTTAACTGGCTACAGAGTTTGGCGGTAAAACACGCCAAATCACCTGACCTCATTATTTATGCACCCGGGTGTTTCAAGCCATGTTCAATGTCGGGACAGACTTCGATGGCACAATGTTTGCCGTCAGGTCCAGGTGCCATATTTTAGAGATGGTGGACTACCTGAAAATGCAGATGGATCTTCAGAAGACCAGAAGATGGACCTCCTGAAAACAAAGATGGATGTCAAGGAATGTTCCGAGACTGAAAAATGGACCCCCTCCTGGACACTGAATTGGAAGTTCCACTTGCAGATGCACCCCTGACTAAATGCTGCGGTGTTCTAGGGTCCAGGTTTGCAGGTGGCCTCCATCCCGAACTCTGGAGGGAGGAAGCCCAGGCATTATTCAGGTGAGTACTCATATCTGTATGCTATGCTGTTCTGAAAGTGTTTCATGCCGGCATCGCAGAGAATCGGGGGAAGGGTGGAAGGCCTTCATCACCATTCCATTAACGGGTTGCAAATGAAATGATGAAATGAAAATCGCTTATTGTCACAAGTAGACTTCAATGAAGTTACTGTGAAAAGCCCCTAGTCGCCACATCCCGGCGCCAGTTCGGGGAGGCTGGTACGGGAATTGAACCGTCCTGCTGGCCTGCCTTGGTCTGCTTTCATAGCCAACGTTTTAGCCCAGTGTGCTAAACCAGCCCCTAAATGAGGGTCTAGCCAGCCTCTGGTGGGTTTTCTGACCCGCCATGGCAAGTACCAGTGGAAAATCCCCTGTAAATTCAAACTGGTGCGAAACCAATCTCTGGGCCTCCCTCCGTATTACCTCCACGCCTGCCATTGAAGCCGCCAATGGGGGCTTAGGAGAATTCTTCTGGTTCTGTGCTTAGATGAAGTGTTCAGTGATTGATTTCAACAAAGAGAACATTTCCTACTGCTCTTACCTCACTAGATCTATCTTAAGCAGCACCATTCAACATTGGACAGTAAGTATCATCAAAAAATTAAATTACAGCTGCACAGTCAACATTAACCCAAGGCTTACTTTAGAATGAGTGTCATCGTCTCCTTCCTATCTTTCCCTTGGAATGGCAAAGAACCAGTCAGCATTTCAAACTGCCAAGAAACAGAACCATTTCACAAAGGTTAAGAGCTAAACAGTAAACAGTTCACAATCAAACGCTTCTCAGAAACAACATTCACAAAGGCTGGGCAGCCTTCACGTTTCGCAAAACTAAACCCAATTAGAAACTTGAGGGGAGCTTTACGAATTAGTGGGATTCAAGTGAAGGAATTAAGATCATCAGCTGCAAATCTCATCTTACATCACATGTTCCTGGTAATAGTTTTTGTGACGCAGTCAGTTGTCAAGACCAAGGGCAGGATTTTCCAGCCATTCTCGCTGATGGAATCTTCCGGCCCCATCGAAGTTGAGCCCCACTGCAGGTTTCCCGGTGGCGGGACAGGCGAGCCATGCAAATTGCCATTGACTTTGGCAGCCAATGGAGAGCCGCCTCTGCCGCGGGAGGCTGGAAAATCCTGACCCAAGTCACCTTTCAGTTAGTGTTCTTGTGACTTTGAGATATGAGAATGGAACATAATTCAAGGGGGGGGGGGGGCGGTTAGGGAAAGAGTGAGAGATTAAAATTACTGAGGAATTGTAGAATCCCTACAGGGCAGGAGGCCATTCGGCACATTAAGTCTGCACTGACCCCCTGAAAGAGCACTCCACACCCAAGCCCTTTAACCTATCCCACACATCTTTGGGCGCTAAAGGGCAACTTAGCATAGCCAATCCACCTAACCTGCACATCTTTGGACTATGGGTGGAAACCGGAGCACCCAGAGGAAACTCACCCAGACACGGAGAGAATGTGCAAACTCCACACAGTCACCCAAGGAACCCATGTCCCTGGCGCTGTGAGATAGCAGTGCTAATCACTATGCCACCGTGCCGGCTGGTGAGTAATTAATGTACGTACCATTAAAACACCATAGGACCACCAGTCAGCACTATGTGTATGGCCACGCCGATTAACCACCTCAGGAGCCATATACTCAACAGTTCCACAAAACGAATAGGCCTTCTTCTCAAGGTCAACAGCTTCCTTGCTTAGGCCAAAATCTTAAGAGAAGCACAACCAAAATTAACAGCCAAACAGTTCAGTGACAAACATGATCTGCCTAGTTCACTTCAAAATTCTTGTTTTTAGGAGTCAGCTTTTGTCCAACAAGAACCATCACCAGCAACAAGAATAAACCACAATTTTATTTTAAAAGAGAAGAGATGAGGGAGTTTATACAGAGTTGGGAGAGTGGGGCTAAGGATGGAGTAGATACAGCAGTTCAGAATCAGAGAACCAAAGAGTGTGATGTGATGTACAAAGGTAGAGGTTGCATAAATAGAAGTGAAACATGGCTGTGGAGGGAATACAAGAATGATTTAAATTAAACACTTCAAAAAAAAAAAATGGCATTTATATAGTAACTTTCTTGATCACCAGAAATCCTTAAACACTTTACAGCCAATACAGCTATTTCTGAAGCATAGTCACTATTGTAACAGGTACTGTCGGAAACATGACAGCTAATTTGCATACACCAAAATGGCATTGTGGTAATGATCATGTAAACAGTTTCTGTGGTGTGGATTGAGGGATAAATATTGACCAGAATATTTGAAGATCTCCCCTTCTTTGAAATAGTGTCATGGAATCATTTACTTCAACCTGAGAAGGCAAATTTATTCCTCAAAGTCCAGGTATTGTCTGGAGAGAAAGAGCATGGACGCGATTTAGCGACTGTATTGCACCCGACGCGGATCCGGGTGCATCGAAGGGAGCAAAATCGAGATTTGCGCGGGTGCGAACCATTTCACCTGGCCAGTTCCCGATGGCGAATTCCGTATCTTGCCCCGAAATACCATTAACCCTCATTTGCATTCATTTCCATCACATTACAGAAATTGAAGTTGAATGCAGAGGTCACGCAGGCGTAATTTATTTCTCCTTTCCAAAAATGTGAAGTTAGCGCAATGGCTTCTGAGGAAGTGAGTAGGCATTTCCATTTTCTGGAATGCGACTCAAGAGTACTGGAACTGCTGCCCCAGTGCTCGGGGTGGGGAGGGGGGTGCCTTCAGGAGGTCGGTGGGCTGAAGCATTCCAGGTGGGGGTCAGCCCTGGGCTGGGGGTGGGGTGAGGGGCTTTGCGTCTGTGAGACCTTCAAGCCATCTTTAAATATTGTGGAGACCCATAACAGGGACAACCACAGCCGTAGCCTGTCTAATCCTACCAAACACTTCCAGGACTGAGCCATGCTGCAGCTTCTCTCCTGAAAGTCAATTTCACCCTTTGATTGTGAGCAGCCGACAGCTTCACAGCCGAAGACTCTTTCAAATGAGGAATTAGCCTTGTTAGTTGTGAGAATTACTTCAGACCGCTGACCTCTCCAGTGCCTCTTCGAAGACACAGGTGCCATGTATCAGAGGATGATTAGTGCACTGCATAACCAGCAACCTTGAATACCTGAACACTGTGCCTGTACTCTCGGAGCGTCAGCACCATAGAGGCAGCTGCCAACCACCAAACACTGAAGAGCCAGACTTCACCACCGAGGATCCTCTCACTGCAAAGGTTAAATATCTGGAGGAGCGGAGGGCAGCCGAGCACAACCTCCCTAATGTTCCCGACAGAGGTCTGGGGTCTAGGGGCTCCTGATGTGGCGGGGGTGAGTGTGCAGAGCAAGGTTTGACAGCACAACCGGCTTGCTGGACGGCACTCTGAGAAGGTAGGACAGTCATGGTGTTATAACTCCCCCATGGACAACAGGGAAACCACTGTTGACCTCCCCATGGGACTCGTGAAGTACAAGTTTTCCAGGTAGGGGGCAGAGATGACCCAGCTGGAGCTCATTAAAGACTACACATAAAAGCCGGCCCAGGCAGGGCCTGGTGTGGTTAGTTCTCCCAGCAAAGGACTGGATTGAGAATTACTGCCGCGGGCAGAATATTAGTGTATAGTTCAATAACTGCTATATCCACTACCACAGGCTTCCTCCACGTCGTACCAGTTGTTGTTCTATTGTTGAATTCATTGTTGTTATTGACGTGCTTGTTGTTGTGTTTGTTGCCTCTGGTATGCTTGTTGTTGTTGTTTTTGTAGGTTTTGTTGTCGTGTTTGTTGTGCTCAATGACCACACCGAGTGGAGAATTCGAGTCCTTCACAAAGTTTCTTGTGTCAATGTCCTTTGTGGCATCTGTTGTTTCATTGAGCGTGCCGTCTCTGATTCCTCGTCGCTCCCCGTCTGGAGTCATGTCCGGTTCACTGGAATCATCTTTGCCTTGTCGATGCTCCCCATCTGTATTCATTTCAGGTTCTTGTGGAGAGGCTCGAGTAGATGAGGTTTGAATTAACGTGGTGTCACTGGAGTCACTAGTAGCCTCACTTTGATTGTCGAGTGCCTCCGTAAATACTAGCTGAGATCTGTCAGTCTCGCTGAGATGCTGCAATCCTTGTATGGGAATTGTGAAGCCTTTGTCACTTGTCGCACATACAGTGGGTAGACCTTCAGTGTCTTCTTGTCGGTTAGATGAGCTGGGTAGACTGTCAGAGTCTTCTTCTGCTGGCTCAAATAATCTGGGTAGACTGTCATAGCCTTTTTGTTGTTCACGTGAGCATGGTAGACTGTCATAGTCATCTTGCTGTGCACTTGAGCGTGGCAGACTTGCATCGTCTGCTGCTGGTTGCTCAGATAAGGTTGTTCACGTGAGCGTTGTAGACTGTCATAGTCATCTTGCTGTGGCAGACTGTCATCGTCTGCTGCTGGTTGCTCAGATAAGGTTGCTAGACATTCATGGTCTTGTTCATGCAAGGACTGCGCTCTGGAGTTTTGCGTTGCTTCCATCATGGAGTCTGTTAACGAGCTCGCTGTGGAGGCTTGTACCGCTCTCTCTGTGGAGTCTGGCATTGTTCCCTATGTGGAGTCATGCAGTGGTCTCGCTGTGGAGTCGATCTATGCGCTCTCAATGGAGTCGCGCAGTGGTCTTGCTGTGGAGTCTTTCTGTGTTCTCTGTGTGGAGACGTGCAGTGGTCTCTCTATGGAGTCTGTAATCGCTTTCTGTGCGGAGTCGGGGACTCTTCGTGGTGCGTGGACCACTCTCTGTCTCTTGGCGTCAGGCCGCAGCAGAATCCTGTACCATGGGTCGGGATGTCGTCTATGCTGGGCTGAGGATCCTCAAATCCGAAGAACTCGTCCATGACTGTGTCAGATGCTTCAATGTACAACACATCTCGCTGCGGTTCGGATTTGGTACTGAGGTCGCCACGTCCAATGATGAAATCATCGTCTGAGTCGTACCCTTCAAGGACTAAATCATCTCTTGGGGCGATGCTAACTGCTTGTTGCAGGGTTCTGTGGAGGTTACTTTTGGCTACTGGTCGAAGTTCAGGCATTGTGCTGCCGTTCCAGGTGAAAGAATTGTGTTTTCTGGCTTTAAATTTGTTTCTCACTATTTTCGGACATTTCCCCTTTAAGTGGGCGTGGTCCAGGGCCTCTGACGTCATGACGCTCATGACGTAAAGCGTAGGAAAGGATTGCGAATGCGCAAATCGCTTTTCATTTACTGTGCGCTCTTTGTGCAACTATGCATGCGCGGCTTCTCGCGCATGCGCAAAACACTGTTTCGCCGGTTCGCATCTTCTCGGGAACTGCGCATGTGTGGCTCCTTGCACAAGATGGTTGCCAATCAAAATTGCCGTTTGCTTCTGTTGCAAGCCTACCTTTGACTCGTGGTGAGTATAGGTGCCAGTTTTACCGATTTCTGTTGTGTTCACCTCATAGTAGTTTTCAAACTTGTCCAGGGCTGTCTGGAAGTCTCTCTTGTCCTGCCCTTTGGAATACTTTAAGGAGTTGAAGAATTCTGTTGCATGCTCACCCGCAATAGTGAGTAGAACAGCTATCTTTTTAGCATCGGCCACGCCATTTAGGTCGGCTGCTTCCAGGTAAAACTGAAATCTCTGCTTGAATGCACGCCAGTTGGCACTAAGGTTGCCGTGGTACCCGAGTTGCTGAGGAACTGGAATCTCGATCATCTTGCCTGGGTGCTGTTGATGGTAGTCACGGATCTTGCTGAGTTGAACTATATAGATTCAACAGGCACTACTGGTACCATGTTGTGTTATGTACTCTGGAATAACACAGGCTGCAACTCGATGCAGCTTTTACCAAAAGATACTCCAGACTTTGAAGTAAGTTCAATGTGATTTATTGAACCATTAGCACAGTTCTCTATGAGTTCGACTCTCCTGCTAATCTTGCTATAGTAACTCAGTCTAACTAACCAGTCTGCTCTAAGCCACGTGGTGGGTGTGATGCTTCTGATCTGCCCCTGTCCTACTCTCTAAGTGTCACCTGTGGAAAGAGACAGAGCATGTGTGCCCTGTCCTTCGATATGGGTTCAATAATGCCCCCTTGTGGTAGTGTCACCTCTGGGTGTCTTGACTGCCCATTGGTCGTGTCCTATTCTATGTATTCATTAGCTGTATGTCTGCATGTCATGACGTCTCTGGTGCTCCCTCTAGTGTTTACTTAGTCGTAGTGTATTTACATTAACCCTTGTGTATTTACAGTGATGCATATCACCACACCCAGCTCCGAAATGTTGAGGTAAAGACTGGTTTGTGGGATAAACAACACCGCCATTCAGAGGAGGCCGTTTTCCGAGCCTACCTCAGATGTAAAATGGGCCATTGAGTATCACTCTCCCAGGAGCATGCAGAAAAAGGAGTGCAGCAGTTGCAGGGATCCATGGACTATGGTGTCCATAGCTTGGCCTGCCCTCCATTTCAAACTCCCACTGCATCACAAGGCAATGCCGATCAGGCAACATCACCTCCAAAAGGTCACCCCAAAGGCAATTCCGCAGCCCGTCCAGTCACTCGGGCTAACTGGTGGGATACTAACTGGTGGGATACACCCCCTGATGATGAAGGGGAAAGCTGACCACATTGCCAAATGTGTGGTCGGAGGACACATGATGGCCAGAGCTGCCAAGTTCGGCACAGAGAACACTTCCACGGCAGCCGACAAGATCACCGCAAACCAGAACCTTGCATGTGGGACCCCACTGGATGAGGACTATTTGATGCAGCTGAACTGCGTCACGACCCGGAAGGTAGCGCCAATCCGGGTCACAGTACAAATAAATGGTCACCCTGTGGTGATGGAAATGGACACTGGATCTGCTGTCTCCATCATGGACTATCGGATGTTTTGATGACGCCGTGTAGGCATTATGTTGCTAACAATGCACAACACCACGGTGAGGTTGATGACACGTAGCAGCGAGACTTTGGGTGTCATGGGAACTGCAGTAACCCTCGGTCTGTCTTCCCCTGGTTCTGGTACGGGGACCAGGGCCCAATTTACTGGAGTGTGACTGGTTGCGAGTCCTCCATTTCAACTGGGAACAGGTTCTTCAGATGGGCACCGAGAATCTGTATGACGTATTGGCCAAGTACCCTGAAGTGTTCCAGGCGAGTCTAGGCAGGCTAAAAGGGGCTAAGGCCCGGATCTACGTGGACCCTGAAGCTCGGCCCCTGTATTTTAGAGCAAGGCCTGTCCCCTATGCGTTGCTTGCCAAAGTTGACATGGAGGTTTTGGCACCCGAATGATTTGGGTGTCATATACCTTGTACAATTTGCGGAATGGGCCATACCCATGGTGCCAGTAATGAAGCAAATTGTCCAATACTGATTTATAGCTCGGAGTAAACAGAGCTTCACTCCTGGACTGGTACTCGATGCCTAGAGTGGAGGATTTGTACGCAAAACTAGCTGGGGGATGTTCTTTTATGAGACTTGACATGAGTAATGCCTATTCACAGGTGGAGCTAGATCCAGCCCCCAGAAAATATGCGACCATATAAAGCTACAGGGAGTTATTTGACTACACCCACCTCCCATTTGGGGTTTCATCAGTAAAGGTGATTTTCCAGTGTGCAATGGAAAAGATCTTGCAGGGTCTGCCGAAGGTGGCTGTCTATCTGGATGACGTGCTCATCACGGGCACCATGGAGGAGGAGCATATGGACAACTTGCAAAAGTACTACGGCGGTTTTCCCAAGTGGGTGCCTGGCTAAGGAGCAGGCGTGTGTTCCATGCTAGAGAGGTGACTTACTTAGGATTCAGGGTGGACAGAGATGGTCTACACCCAGTAGAATATATGGTTCAGGCCATAAAAGATGCTCCAACCCTGAAGAACGCCACTGAACTCCGGTCATTCCTAGGCCTGGTCATTATTATGGAAATTTCATTGCAAACCTAGCTATTTTATTGGCTCCACTCCATACATTGTTGAAGAAGGACCAGAGGTGGTTCTGGTGTGCGTCACAAGATAAAGTAAAAGAGCTTCTGTCGTCCACACAGCTCCTCACTCACTATGACCCAGGCCGACCACTAATCCGGACATATGATGCCTCTACCTACGGCATTGTGGCAGTGCTGGCACACAGACGGGACAATGGCCCCATTACTTTCGCCTCAAGGACCATGGTGGATGTTGAATGAAGATACGTTCAAATCGAGAAGGAGGGCTTGGCGATACTATTTGGAGTCAAGAAATTACACCAGTATGTTTATGGGAGGCACCTTTCTATTGTGACTGACCACAACCCCTTGCTCGGCCTTTTTAGGGAGGATAAGGGAATTCCACCCATCGCATCAACTAGAATTCTGAGTTGGGTGCTTCTACTCGGCACCTATGAATATTTGTTTCAACACCACCTGGATACACAGATTGCCCATGCTCCCAGTCATCTATCATTGCCCATAAGTTCCCCATCCCCACTAGAGGCAACTTTCAATTTAATGGATACTGTAAGGGTCCTTCCTGTTTCTTATTTTTTATTTACATGACCATTCCCTTGTTTTCCCCTTTCTTTTATTTCTGCCGTTATATTTTTGATCCATGGACTTGTGACTTAAAGGCAAAGGAGCCTGCACCTTTAATTCAAACAGGAAGATCGAGAAGGCTGTGCTGTTTTAGACTGACATCAGTGATGACTTGGATTAATTGATGTGTCTGAGGGCTAATGAATGGGCCTAAAAGGCATTGTTCTGCCTGGTAACAGGTGATGATTGGATCGGTTCTCACTAAAATGGTTCAGAGGCATAATTAAGTTGCAGTTTCGTGTTTGGCAGCAAAGGGAGAAAAACTCTCTTTTTTGCACTGTTTTCTCCAGAAATAATCAGCAAATTTTCACCAAAGGGTCACTGTGTGAACCAACTATCTCTCTGCAGAAAAAGGCTGATGGAAGCAGAGACCAGAATCTGATCACTCACTCTGCAGAACAGGCTGTTGTAAAGTCAGGGGCCTCGCCTGGAAAAGCTGTGAGCAAGGTATTGCTAGCTGCAAGGAAGATCATTACGGGCTGTAAACCAGAGATTTTGAACCATGCTCATACCGTGAAGAAAGTACACTGAATAACTCAGCATCTGACGCAAGGGCTCTTATCTTTGACCATAAAACCTATTATTTTTACCCACTCACAAGAGACAGACAAACACAGAGGGGTGGACAGGGGTAGAGTGTGGGGCAGTTAAAGGGAAAATTCAGGTTTTAGCTTGTCGTTAAGCAGCTGTACTTACTGCGTATTTCATATTTGTTCTCTTTATAAATAAACAGTAATTCTATTTAAACTTACAAACATGGTGACTGTAATTATTGGACAGCCAGGGGCTAAATATTTTTATAAGAATTATTGGTACATTCACTTTTGTTGTGACTCCGGGACGAGTGGGGCTACATTGGCCATGATAAATTTCCCTTAGTGTCCAAAATTGCCCTTAGTGTTGGGTGGGGTTGCTGGGTTATGGGGATAGGGCGCAAGTGTTGACCTTGGGTAGGGTGCTCTTTCCAAGAGTCAGTGCAGACTTGACGGGCCGAATGGCCTCCTTCTGCACTGTAAATTCTATGATAACAGGATGGCTCTGGAAGCTGTTAAGGATTTTCTTCAGGTGGACGACTTGTCTCTGGTTTGTTTAAAAGAGCTTTGAAAAGACAAGCTAGTCGAATTGGCAGGGGAATTAAAAATAGAGATACTAAACTAGAGCTAGGAAGGTGGAGATAACTGACATGTTTTCTCAGCATTTAAATTTGAAAGAAATACTAGGAACACAGGAGAGCCCACAAGTAGATTAGCATTAAGGGCATTTTCTGGTGGGGAAATTAAGCTGGGGAGAATTCGGTTCCAATTCGAGCATGAAAGGGAATTAAAAAGAGTAGAAAAAGAAATGGAGAGGAGGCAAAAAGAAAAGGGAATGGAGATGAGGCAATAAGAGAAAGAAATGGAGATAAAGCAAAAAGGAAACAAAATTAGGGGGGAGTGAGGTTGGAATTAGTGTGAGAGGAAAAAGCGAGAGAGAGAGAGTTCCATATTAAGACACTAGAAATTAGAAGACATCTCCCTGAAATTAGAGGGGAGTTTAATCTTAGAACGGAACCCAGTGGCTATCAGTTTAACTTTATGCAGGCCCTCCCAAATTTCAAAGAAAAGGAGATCAAAAACCTTTTTAGGGCTTTTGAGAAAACAGAGACCCAAATGGAGTGGTCAAGAGAAAGGTGGATATTACCCATGCAGTGATTGATAGGGTGGGCACAGGAGCTTTATGCTTCCCTGTCAGAGTGGATATCTAAGAATTATGACGAGGTTAAAAAAAACTATTCTGGGTGCATATGAATTGGTTCCTGATTGGTACAGATGTATGCTGAATTCGAAAGGGTTAAGCAGAGCAATTTAAAAAAAAAAATTTAAGTGCCCAAATTTTGTTTCCAATTAAGGAGCAATTTCGTATGACCAATCCACCTACTTTGCACATCTTTGGGTTGTGGGGGTGAGACCCATGCAAACACGGGGAGAATGTGTAAACTCCACACGGATAGTGACCCAGAAGCGGGATCGAACCCGGATCCTAAGTGTTGTGAGGCAGCAATGCTAACCACAAGCAGAAAAATGTTGTTAGACAGGAATGAGCAGAGTTGCAACTGCCTATGAGGCTCTGAGAGAGGTCATTCTCTAAGAGGAATTTAAGAATTCCCTACCTTCTATGAAAAGAAAGATTGTTGAAATCCAGAGGGTGAAGACTGCTAGACAAGCAGCAATTATGGCTGACTAGTATGAGCCAATACATAAATTTAAACCTTTTTTTCATCACCCCCACCATTTCGAAAATGATAGGAAGTAGGAGAGTGAAAGGAAGGCAGGGAGCCAAGGTAAAGAATGGATAGCTGGAAATGCTCCAAGATCTCTTCCTCAGACCAGGAAGGAAGGTACTGAGGGTGGAGGTGAGAATTGAAAGCCGAGGTGTTACCACTGTAACAAGGTGGGACACGTTCGTTCAGCGTGTTGGAAGTTGCATGGAAAGCCCATGGGATTTGTGGGATTCATAAGCAGGATTCCAAAAAAGAAACAAAAGTGGAGAATGCTACAGGGCAGAGTGTAGCTTTAACTGGGCTGAGGAGGCCTGAGGTGAACATTGCTGTGGGAGCAGATGTGATGAATGAGGTAGAGGTTATGGAGGTTTTTTGTCTAAGGGGAAGGTCCCCCATTTTCATCAACTGATGTCGCCAAACCCATAACTATTATAAAGGACACAGATGCCATGCAAACTCTTTCATTGGAGAACGATTTGGTTTTCCCTTCAGAGGCTTCAATGAAAACTGAAGTATTAGTGAATGGGATAGGTAGAGATTATATCCCAGTTCCATTGTATAAAGTACAATTGGAGTGTGATTTAATGTCAGATCCAGTAGTGGTCAGAGTGGTTAAGAAATTCCCAGTGGACAGAGTAGACTTACTTTTGGGGAATTATTTGGCAGGAGTAAAGGTTATAGCTTCATCCATGAATACAGAGAGTCCAAGGGAAGCACAGTAGATTGCACATGAGATACCATCGGTAGTGCATGTGGGAATTAGGAAAAACTATTGGGCATTAAAAGATTCAAAGGAAGAAATGTTGAAAGACGTTGATCATATCAAATGACAATGGTAGTGAATCCGATTCTACTGATACTGATTAAATTATCTTCACATAAATTATTCCTCAAAGAGATTTGTCAAAGATGACTGTTAGACAGAGGAGTCCAAATCTAAAGGCAATGACAGTGATGAAGAGTCAAGTGAGAGTTCTGAATCCGATTTCAGTTCTGATTATGAAGTAATGATAAACAATTGCTACTGAATCGACCTGTCACTAACTTATCTTGAACAACATGGAAAGTAATTCTTCCAAAGCTAGGAAAGAAAACAGGAAGAAGAGGAAAGTGAATTGGACTTCCCTAAAAGTAATTTGTTACAGCCTTTTGCAGTAAACCCGTTGCCACCCACCTCAGATGCAAATATTTCTCCACAGCATGCCAGCTTTTAAGGAAAATACACAAGATAGCATGTCATCAGTTATTCAGGACGAGGTCATCAAGGACTGTGAAGTGACACCAAGCGAACAGCTGATTAACCCAATCCTTTTAAATGTCCACAGTGCCTCATCAAGGTAAAGGCAGGAAATAGCAAAGGAGGTGAAATAATCAGTAATCAATTATTTTTAAAAATTAAGAGGAAGGTGGGTGAAGAACCATGCAGTAGTTCTGCAACCACATGTTATCAAGAAACAGAAAGTTCATGGAACCATCTATGTGTTATCCTCTGATTCTGAAAATATAGAAGAACAGTTAAAATCTGGAAAGCACAAATTGTTTCAGTCCATATTACTAAATGGAGATAAGGGCTGTGATTACAAAAATTCCGACGATGAGGTAAAAGATATAAAACAGAGAATGGTGCATATACAGCTAACCAACTCTGCAAAGATTGAACCCTGAACTTTATTTGTCGCTGAAAGTAACCATGCGAAGGAAAAGAGAGAATGTAAAGCTGGAGGGGTGAGAGAAAGTTTATTGATTAAAAATGAACCAAATATTTCCCTCAGCAATTACAATACTGCTTGTAGTTTGGCTGCAGACGGTCTTCGAAATTTGGATAAACATTCATTGGACGATCAGAAAAAGCATTACACAAGAGACAGAAAGAGTCAGAAATGCAGGACAAACTCATTCAATTATAATTTAGATAGTCAGGAACCTGATAAAGGGAATCACGTGGTTTTTGATTTTTGAAGAAGAGTGAACACAAGACACTGTTTGAAGATATCAGACAGAGTTCTAAAACCAAAGATGCAAAACTATCAACAGAAGAAGAACAGAGAGAAGATATAATAAAGATACTGAAAGAGTTGTAGGAAAACACCAGGGGGCACTGTGTTAACTAATCATGATATAGACATAAGGGGTGCGATTCTCCACTCCCACGCCGGTTGGGAGAATAGCCTGGGCCGCCAAAATTTCCCGCGACGCTGGTCCGACACCCTCCCGCGATTCTCCTAAGCGGCTGGAACGGCACGGTCGAGTTTCGCGGGCCGCAGGCCGGAGAATCGCCCGAGACACCCAAAGCGGCGATTCTCTGGCACCCCTGCTATTCTCAGGCCCGGATGGGCCGAAGTCCCGACAGTGAGACCCCAGTTCACGCCGTCGCCGTTCACACCTGCTTTTTAAAGTCGTCAGCCAGTCGTGCTGGCTGACGCTGAGCAGGGAGGAGGTGAACGGACTGTAGCGCAGCGCCCAGAGACCGGGTCGGCTTCCCTGAGAAGGCTGCGGCCAAAGGGGGGGGGCGAGGGAGAGTGTGCAGGTGGGGGGGGGGGTGCGGGAGAGTGTTCAGGTGGGAGGGGGGCGAGGGAGAGTGTGCAGGTGGGAGGGGGGGTGCGGGAGAGTGTGCAGGTGGGGGGGGGGTTGAGGGAGCGGAGTGCAGGTGGGAGGGGGGCGGGAGAGTGTGCAGGTGGGAGGTGTAGGTGAGAGAGCGGAGTGCAGGTGGGAGGGGGTGGCGGGAGAGTGTGCAGGTGGGGGGGGTGAGGGAGAGTGTGCAGGTGGGGGGGGGTGCGGGAGAGTGTTCAGGTGGGTGGGGGCGAGGGAGAGTGTGCAGGTGGGAAGGGGGAGCGGGTGCGTGTGCAGGTGGGGGGGTGAGGGAGCGGAGTGCAGGTGGGAGGGGGGGGCGGGAGAGTGTGCAGGTGGGAGGGGGGGTGAGGGAGCGGAGAGCAGGTGGGAGGGGGGGGGAGAGTGTGCAGGTGGGGGGGTGAGGGAGCGGAGTGCAGGTGGGAGGGGGGTGGGAGAGTGTGCAGGTGGGGGGGGGGTGAGGGAGAGTGTGCAGGTGGGGGGGGTGAGGGAGCGGAGTGCAGGTGGGAGGGGGGGCGGGATAGTGTGCAGGTGGGGGGGTGAGAGCAGAGTGCAGGTGGGAGGGGGGGAGCGGGAGAGTGTGCAGGTGGGAGGGGGGTGAGGGAGAGTGTGCAGGTGGGGGGGGTGCGGGAGAGTGTTCAGGTGGGAGGGGGGCGAGGGAGAGTGTGCAGGTGGGAGGGGGGTGCGGGAGAGTGTGCAGGTGGGGGGAGTGATGAGCGGGGTGCAGGTGGGAGGGGGGGCGGGAGAGTGTGCAGGTGGCAGGGGGGTGAGGGAGCGGAGTGCAGGTGGGAGGGGGGGGTGGGAGAGTGTGCAGGTGGGGGGGGTGAGGGAGTGGAGTGCAGGTGGGAGGGGGGTGGGAGAGTGTGCAGGTGGGGAGGGCGAGGGAGAGTGTGCAGGTGGGGGGGGTGAGGGAGCGGAGTTCAGGTGGGAGGGGGGGCGGGAGAGTGTGCAGGTGGGAGGGGGGTTAGGGAGCGGAGTGCAGGTGGGAGGGGTGAGGGAGCGGAGTGCAGGTGGGAGAGGGAGGGGCGGGAAAGTGTGCAGGCGAGGGGGTTGAGGGAGAGTGTGCAGGTGGGAGAGGGAGGGGCGGGAAAGTGTGCAGGCGAGGGGGTTGAGGGAGAGTGTGCAGGTGGGGGGGGTGCGGGAGAGTGTTCAGGTGGGAGGGGGGCGAGGGAGAGTGTGCAGGTGGGAGGGGGGTGCGGGAGAGTGTGCAGGTGGGGGGGGGGAGGGAGCGGAGTGCAGGTGGGAGGGGGGCGGGAGAGTGTGCAGGTGGGAGGGGGGTGAGGGAGAGTGTGCAGGTGGGGGGGGTGAAGGAGCGGAGTTCAGGTGGGAGGGGGGACGGGAGAGTGTGCAGGTGGGGGGGGCGGGGGAGTGTGCAGGTGGGGGGGGGTGAGGGAGCGGAGTGCAGGTGGGAGGGGGGGTGGGAGAGTGTGCAGCTGCGGGGGGCGAGGGAGAGTGTGCAGGTGGGGGGGGGCGAGGGAGAGTATGCAGGTGGGGGGGAGTGAGGGAGCGGAGTTCAGGTGGGAGGAGGGGGCGGGAGAGTGTGCAGGTGGGAGGGGGAGCGGGAGAGTGTGCAGGTGGGAGGGGTGAGGGAGAGTGTGGAGGGGGGGGCGAGGGAGAGTGTGCAGATGGGGGGGTGAGGGAGCGGAGTGCAGGTGGGAGGGGGGGTGGGAGAGTGTGCAGCTGGGGGGGGCGAGGGAGAGTGTGCAGGGGGGGGTGAGGGAGTGGAGTGCAGGTGGGTGGGAGAGTGTGCAGGTGGGGGGGAGTGAGGGAGCGGAGTTCAGGTGGGAGGGGGGCGAGGGAGAGTGTGCAGGTGGGAGGGGGGTGCGGGAGAGTATGCAGGTGGGGGGGGAGTGAGGGAGCGGAGTTCAGGTGGGAGGAGGGGGCGGGAGAGTGTGCAGGTGGGAGGGGGGGCGGGAGAGTGTGCAGGTGGGGGGGGTGAGGGAGCGGAGTGCAGGTGGGAGGGGGGGTGGGAGAGTGTGCAGGTGGGGGGGGGCGAGGGAGAGTGTGGAGGGGGGGCGAGGGAGAGTGTGTAGGTGGGGGGGTGAGGGAGCGGAGTGCAGGTGGGAGGGGTGGTGGGAGAGTGTGCAGCTGGGGGGGGCGAGGGAGAGTGTGCAGGTGGGGGGGGTGAGGGAGTGGAGTGCAGGTGGGAGAGGGAGGGGCGGGAAAGTGTGCAGGCGAGGGGGTTGAGGGAGAGTGTGCAGGGGGGGGGCGGGAGAGTGTTCAGGTGGGAGGGGGGCGAGGGAGAGTGTGCAGGTGGGGGGGGCGAGGGAGAGTGTGCAGGTGGGGGGGTGAGGGAGTGGAGTGCAGGTAGGAGGGGGGTGGGAGAGTGTGCAGGTGGGGGGGGGGGCGAGGGAGCGGAGTGCAGGTGGGAGAGGGAGGGGCGGGAAAGTGTGCAGGCGAGGGGGTTGAGGGAGAGTGTGCAGGGGGGGGGGCGGGAGAGTGTTCAGGTGGGAGGGGGGTGGGAGAGTGTGCAGGTGGGGGGGGCGAGGGAGAGTGTGCAGGTGGGAGGGGGGTGCGGGAGAGTGTGCAGGTGGGGGGGGGAGGGAGCGGAGTGCAGGTGGGAGGGGGGGCGGGAGAGTGTGCAGGTGGGAGGGGGGTGAGGGAGCGGAGTGCAGGTGGGAGGGGGGGGCGGGAGAATGTGCAGGTGGGGGGGTGAGGGAGTGGAGCGCAGGTGGGAGGGGGGTGGGAGAGTGTGCAGGTGGGGGGGGCGAGGGAGAGTGTGCAGGTGGGGGAGGTGAAGGAGCGGAGTTCAGGTGGGAGGGGGGGCGGGAGAGTGTGCAGGTGGGGGGGCGGGGGAGTGTGCAGGTGGGGGGGGTGAGGGAGCGGAGTGCAGGTGGGAGGGGGGTGGGAGAGTGTGCAGCTGCGGGGGGCGAGGGAGAGTGTGCAGGTGGGGGGGTGAGGGAGAGTGTGCAGGTGGGAGGGGGGACGGGAGAGTGTGCAGGTGGGGGGGGTGAGGGAGCGGAGTGCAGGTGGGAGGGGGGGTGGGAGAGTGTGCAGGTGGGGGGGGGCGAGGGAGAGTGTGGAGGGGGGGCGAGGGAGAGTGTGTAGGTGGGGGGGTGAGGGAGCGGAGTGCAGGTGGGAGGGGTGGTGGGAGAGTGTGCAGGTGGGGGGGGGCGAGGGAGCGGAGTGCAGGTGGGAGTGGGAGGGGCGGGAAAGTGTGCAGGCGAGGGGGTTGAGGGAGAGTGTGCAGGGGGGGGGGGGGCGGGAGAGTGTTCAGGTGGGAGGGGGGCGAGGGAGAGTGTGCAGGTGGGAGGGGGGCGAGGGAGAGTGTGCAGGTGGGAGGGGGGTGCGGGAGAGGGTGCAGGTGGGGGGGGCGAGGGAGCGGAGTGCAGGTGGGAGAGGGAGGGGCGGGAAAGTGTGCAGGCGAGGGGGTTGAGGGAGAGTGTGCAGGGGGGGGGGCGGGAGAGTGTTCAGGTGGGAGGGGGGCGAGGGAGAGTGTGCAGGTGGGGGGGGCGAGGGAGAGTGTGCAGGTGGGGGGGGTGAGGGAGTGGAGTGCAGGTAGGAGGGGGGTGGGAGAGTGTGCAGGTGGGGGGGGCGAGGGAGCGGAGTGCAGGTGGGAGAGGGAGGGGCGGGAAAGTGTGCAGGCGAGGGGGTTGAGGGAGAGTGTGCAGGGGGGGGGGCGGGAGAGTGTTCAGGTGTGAGGGGGGTGGGAGAGTGTGCAGGTGGGGGGGCGAGGGAGAGTGTGCAGGTGGGAGGGGGGTGCGGGAGAGTGTGCAGGTGGGGGGGGGAGGGAGCGGAGTGCAGGTGGGAGGGGGGCGGGAGAGTGTGCAGGTGGGAGGGGGGTGAGGGAGCGGAGTGCAGGTGGGAGGGGGGGGGCGGGAGAATGTGCAGGTGGGGGGGTGAGGGAGTGGAGTGCAGGTGGGAGGGGGGTGGGAGAGTGTGCAGGTGGGGGGGGCGAGGGAGAGTGTGCAGGTGGGGGGGGGGGGTGAGGGAGCGGAGTGCAGGTGGGAGGGGGGTGGGAGAGTGTGCAGCTGCGGGGGGCGAGGGAGAGTGTGCAGGTGGGGGGGTGAGGGAGAGTGTGCAGGTGGGAGGGGGGGCGGGAGAGTGTGCAGGTGGGGGGGGTGAGGGAGCGGAGTGCAGGTGGGAGGGGGGGTGGGAGAGTGTGCAGGTGGGGGGGGGCGAGGGAGAGTGTGGAGGGGGGGCGAGGGAGAGTGTGTAGGTGGGGGGGTGAGGGAGCGGAGTGCAGGTGGGAGGGGTGGTGGGAGAGTGTGCAGCTGGGGAGGGCGAGGGAGAGTGTGCAGGTGGGGGGGGTGAGGGAGTGGAGTGCAGGTAGGAGGGGGGTGGGAGAGTGTGCAGGTGGGGGGGGCGAGGGAGCGGAGTGCAGGTGGGAGAGGGAGGGGCGGGAAAGTGTGCAGGCGAGGGGGTTGAGGGAGAGTGTGCAGGGGGGGAGGGGGCGGGAGAGTGTTCAGGTGGGAGGGGGGCGAGGGAGAGTGTGCAGGTGGGAGGGGGGCGAGGGAGAGTGTGCAGGTGGGAGGGGGGTGCGGGAGAGTGTGCAGGTGGGGGGGGAGGGAGCGGAGTGCAGGTGGGAGGGGGGCGGGAGAGTGTGCAGGTGGGAGGGGAGTGAGGGAGCGGAGTGCAGGTGGGAGGGGGCGGCGGGAGAATGTGCAGGTGGGGGGGTGAGGGAGTGGAGTGCAGGTGGGAGGGGGGTGGGAGAGTGTGCAGGTGGGGGGGGGCGAGGGAGAGTGTGCAGGTGGGGGGGGGGTGAAGGAGCGGAGTTCAGGTGGGAGGGGGGGCGGGAGAGTGTGCAGGTGGGGGGGGCGGGGGAGTGTGCAGGTGGGGGGGGGTGAGGGAGCGGAGTGCAGGTGGGAGGGGGGGTGGGAGAGTGTGCAGCTGTGGGGGGCGAGGGAGAGTGTGCAGGTGGGGGGGTGAGGGAGAGTATGCAGGTGGGGGGGAGTGAGGGAGCGGAGTTCAGGTGGGAGGAGGGGGCGGGAGAGTGTGCAGGTGGGAGGGGGAGCGGGAGAGTGTGCAGGTGGGAGGGGTGAGGGAGAGTGTGGAGGGGGGGGCGAGGGAGAGTGTGCAGGTGGGGGGGGTGAGGGAGCGGAGTGCAGGTGGGAGGGGGGGTGGGAGAGTATGCAGCTGGGGGGGGAGAGGGAGAGTGTGCAGGGGGGGGTGAGGGAGTGGAGTGCAGGTGGGTGGGAGAGTGTGCAGGTGGGGGGGGCGAGGGAGAGTGTGCAGGTGGGGGGGAGTGAGGGAGCGGAGTTCAGGTGGGAGGGGGGCGAGGGAGAGTGTGCAGGTGGGAGGGGGGTGCGGGAGAGTATCAGGTGGGGGGGAGTGAGGGAGCGGAGTTCAGGTGGGAGGAGGGGGCGGGAGAGTGTGCAGGTGGGAGGGGGGGCGGGAGAGTGTGCAGGTGGGGGGGGGTGAGGGAGCGGAGTGCAGGTGGGAGGGGGGGTGGGAGAGTGTGCAGGTGGGGGGGGGCGAGGGAGAGTGTGGGGGGGGCGAGGGAGAGTGTGCAGGTGGGGGGGTGAGGGAGCGGAGTGCAGGTGGGAGGGGTGGTGGGAGAGTGTGCAGCTGGATGGGGCGAGGGAGAGTGTGCAGGTGGGGGGGGTGAGGGAGTGGAGTGCAGGTGGGAGGGGGGTGGGAGAGTGTGCAGGTGGGGGGGGCGAGGGAGAGTGTGCAGGTGGGGGGGAGTGAGGGAGCGGAGTTCAGGTGGGAGGGGGGGTGGGAGAGTGTGCAGGTGGGAGGGGGGGGCGGGAGAGTGTGCAGGTGGGGGGGGTGAGGGAGCGGAGTGCAGGTGGGAGGGGGGGTGGGAGAGTGTGCAGGTGGGGGGGGGGCGAGGGAGAGTGTGGCGGGGGGGCGAGGGAGAATGTGCAGGTGGGGGGGTGAGGGAGCGGAGTGCAGGTGGGGGGGTGAGGGAGCGGAGTGCAGGTGGGAGGGGTGGTGGGAGAGTGTGCAGCTGGGGGGGGCGAGGGAGAGTGTGCAGGTGGGGGGGGTGAGGGAGTGGAGTGCAGGTGGGAGGGGGGTGGGAGAGTGTGCAGGTGGGGGGGGCGAGGGAGAGTGTGCAGGTGGGAGGGGGGTGCGGGAGAGTGTGCAGGTGGGGGGGGAGGGAGCGGAGTGCAGGTGGGAGGGGGGCGGGAGAGTGTGCAGGTGGGAGGGGGGTGAGGGAGCGGAGTGCAGGCGGGAGGGGGGGCGGGAGAATGTGCAGGTGGGGGGGTGAGGGAGTGGAGTGCAGGTGGGAGGGAGAGGGTGCAGGTGGGGGGGGGGCGAGGGAGAGTGTGCAGGTGGGGGGGGTGAAGGAGCGGAGTTCAGGTGGGAGGGGGGGCGGGAGAGTGTGCAGGTGGGGGGGCGGGGGAGTGTGCAGGTGGGGGGGGGTGAGGGAGCGGAGTGCAGGTGGGAGGGGGGGTGGGAGAGTGTGCAGCTGCGGGGGGCGAGGCAGAGTGTGCGGGTGGGGGGGCGAGGGAGAGTATGCAGGTGGGGGGGAGTGAGGGAGCGGAGTTCAGGTGGGAGGAGGGGGCGGGAGAGTGTGCAGGTGGGAGGGGGAGCGGGAGAGTGTGCAGGTGGGAGGGGTGAGGGAGAGTGTGGAGGGGGGGGCGAGGGAGAGTGTGCAGGTGGGGGGGGGGTGCGGGAGAGTGTGCAAGTGGGAGGGGGGGCGGGAGAGTGTGCAGGTGGGGGGGGGTGAGGGAGCGGAGTGCAGGTGGGAGGGGGGGTGGGAGAGTGTGCAGGTGGGGGGGCGAGGGAGAGTGTGGAGGGGGGGGCGAGGGAGAGTGTGCAGGTGGGGGGGTGAGGGAGCGGAGTGCAGGTGGGAGGGGTGGTGGGAGAGTGTGCAGCTGGGGGGGCGAGGGAGAGTGTGCAGGTGGGGGGGTGAGGGAGTGGAGTGCAGGTGGGAGGGGGGTGGGAGACTGTGCAGGTGGGTGGGGGCGAGGGAGAGTGTGCAGGTGGGGGGGAGTGAGGGAGCGGAGTTCAGGTGGGAGGGGGGGTGGGAGAGTGTGCAGGTGGGAGGGGGGGCGGGAGAGTGTGCAGGTGGGAGGGGGTGAGGGAGCGGAGTGCAGGTGGGAGGGGGGGTGGGAGAGTGTGCAGGTGGGGGGGGCGAGGGAGAGTGTGGAGGGGGGGCGAGGGAGAGTGTGCAGGTGGGGGGGTGAGGGAGCGGAGTGCAGGTGGGAGGGGTGGTGGGAGAGTGTGCAGCTGGGGGGGGCGAGGGAGAGTGTGCAGGTGGGGGGGGTGAGGGAGTGGAGTGCAGGTGGGAGGGGGGTGGGAGAGTGTGCAGGTGGGGGGGGCGAGGGAGAGTGTGCAGGTGGGGGGGAGTGAGGGAGCGGAGTTCAGGTGGGAGGGGGGGTGGGAGAGTGTGCAGGTGGGAGGGGGGGCGGGAGAGTGTGCAGGTGGGGGGGGTGAGGGAGCGGAGTGCAGGTGGGGGGGGGTGGGAGAGTGTGCTGGTGGGGGGGGCGAGGGAGAGTGTGCAGGTGGGGGGGGCGAGGGAGAGTGTGCAGGTGGGGGGGGTGAGGGAGCGGAGTGGAGTTGGGAGGGGGTGTAGGAGAGTGTGCAGGTGTGGGGGGGGGGTGAGGGAGCGGAGTGCAGGTGGGAGGGGGGCGGGAGAGTGCGCAGGTGGGGGGGGGGGCAAGGGAGAGTGTGCAGGTGGGGGGGTGAGGGCGCGGAGTGCAGGTGGGAGGGGGGGTGGGAGAGTGTGCAGCTGTGGGGGGCGAGGGAGAGTGTGCAGGTGGGGGGGTGAGGGAGAGTATGCAGGTGGGGGGGAGTGAGGGAGCGGAGTTCAGGTGGGAGGAGGGGGCGGGAGAGTGTGCAGGTGGGAGGGGGAGCGGGAGAGTGTGCAGGTGGGAGGGGTGAGGGAGAGTGTGGAGGTGGGGGGGGTGAGGGAGCGGAGTGCAGGTGGGAGGGGGGGTGGGAGAGTGTGCAGCTGGGGGGGGAGAGGGAGAGTGTGCAGGGGGGGGTGAGGGAGTGGAGTGCAGGTGGGTGGGAGAGTGTGCAGGTGGGGGGGGGCGAGGGAGAGTGTGCAGGTGGGGGGGAGTGAGGGAGCGGAGTTCAGGTGGGAGGGGGGCGAGGGAGAGTGTGCAGGTGGGAGGGGGGTGCGGGAGAGTATCAGGTGGGGGGGGAGTGAGGGAGCGGAGTTCAGGTGGGAGGAGGGGGCGGGAGAGTGTGCAGGTGGGAGGGGGTGCGGGAGAGTGTGCAGGTGGGGGGGGTGAGGGAGCGGAGTGCAGGTGGGAGGGGGGGTGGGAGAGTGTGCAGGTGGGGGGGGCGAGGGAGAATGTGGGGGGGGCGAGGGAGAGTGTGCAGGTGGGGGGGTGAGGGAGCGGAGTGCAGGTGGGAGGGGTGGTGGGAGAGTGTGCAGCTGGGTGGGGCGAGGGAGAGTGTGCAGGTGGGGGGGGGTGAGGGAGTGGAGTGCAGGTGGGAGGGGGGTGGGAGAGTGTGCAGGTGGGGGGGGCGAGGGAGAGTGTGCAGGTGGGGGGGAGTGAGGGAGCGGAGTTCAGGTGGGAGGGGGGGGTGGGAGAGTGTGCAGGTGGGAGGGGGGGCGGGAGAGTGTGCAGGTGGGGGGGGTGAGGGAGCGGAGTGCAGGTGGGAGGGGGGGTGGGAGAGTGTGCAGGTGGGGGGGGGGGCGAGGGAGAGTGTGGCGGGGGGGTGAGGGAGAATGTGCAGGTGGGGGGGTGAGGGAGCGGAGTGCAGGTGGGGGGGTGAGGGAGCGGAGTGCAGGTGGGAGGGGTGGTGGGAGAGTGTGCAGCTGGGGGGGGCGAGGGAGAGTGTGCAGGTGGGGGGGTGAGGGAGTGGAGTGCAGGTGGGAGGGTGGTGGGAGAGTGTGCAGGTGGGGGGGGCGAGGGAGAGTGTGCAGGTGGGGGGGAGTGAGGGAGCGGAGTTCAGGTGGGAGGGGGGGGTGGGAGAGTGTGCAGGTGGGAGGGGGGGCGGGAGAGTGTGCAGGTGGGGGGGGTGAGGGAGCGGAGTGCAGGTGGGGGGGGTGGGAGAGTGTGCTGGTGGGGGGGGCGAGGGAGAGTGTGCAGGTGGGGGGGGCGAGGGAGAGTGTGCAGGTGGGGGGGGGTGAGGGAGCGGAGTGGAGTTGGGAGGGGGTGTAGGAGAGTGTGCAGGTGTGGGGGGGGGGGTGAGGGAGCGGAGTGCAGGTGGGAGGGGGGCGGGAGAGTGCGCAGGTGGGGGGGGGCAAGGGAGAGTGTGCAGGTGGGGGGGTGAGGGCGCGGAGTGCAGGTGGGAGGGGGGGTGGGAGAGTGTGCAGCTGTGGGGGGCGAGGGAGAGTGTGCAGGTGGGGGGGTGAGGGAGAGTATGCAGGTGGGGGGGGAGTGAGGGAGCGGAGTTCAGGTGGGAGGAGGGGGCGGGAGAGTGTGCAGGTGGGAGGGGGAGCGGGAGAGTGTGCAGGTGGGAGGGGTGAGGGAGAGTGTGGAGGGGGGGGCGAGGGAGAGTGTGCAGGTGGGGGGGTGAGGGAGCGGAGTGCAGGTGGGAGGGGGGGTGGGAGAGTGTGCAGCTGGGGGGGGAGAGGGAGAGTGTGCAGGGGGGGGTGAGGGAGTGGAGTGCAGGTGGGTGGGAGAGTGTGCAGGTGGGGGGGGGCGAGGGAGAGTGTGCAGGTGGGGGGGAGTGAGGGAGCGGAGTTCAGGTGGGAGGGGGGCGAGGGAGAGTGTGCAGGTGGGAGGGTGGTGCGGGAGAGTATCAGGTGGGGGGGAGTGAGGGAGCGGAGTTCAGGTGGGAGGAGGGGGCGGGAGAGTGTGCAGGTGGGAGGGGGGGCGGGAGAGTGTGCAGGTGGGGGAGTGAGGGAGCGGAGTGCAGGTGGGAGGGGGGGTGGGAGAGTGTGCAGGTGGGGGGGGGCGAGGGAGAGTGTGGGGGGGGCGAGGGAGAGTGTGCAGGTGGGGGGGTGAGGGAGCGGAGTGCAGGTGGGAGGGGTGGTGGGAGAGTGTGCAGCTGGGTGGGGCGAGGGAGAGTGTGCAGGTGGGGGGGGTGAGGGAGTGGAGTGCAGGTGGGAGGGGGGTGGGAGAGTGTGCAGGTGGGGGGGGCGAGGGAGAGTGTGCAGGTGGGGGGGAGTGAGGGAGCGGAGTTCAGGTGGGAGGGGGGGGTGGGAGAGTGTGCAGGTGGGAGGGGGGGCGGGAGAGTGTGCAGGTGGGGTGGGTGAGGGAGCGGAGTGCAGGTGGGAGGGGGGGTGGGAGAGTGTGCAGGTGGGGGGGGGCGAGGGAGAGTGTGGCGGGGGGGCGAGGGAGAATGTGCAGGTGGGGGGGTGAGGGAGCGGAGTGCAGGTGGGGGGGTGAGGGAGCGGAGTGCAGGTGGGAGGGGTGGTGGGAGAGTGTGCAGCTGGGGGGGGCGAGGGAGAGTGTGCAGGTGGGGGGGTGAGGGAGTGGAGTGCAGGTGGGAGGGTGGTGGGAGAGTGTGCAGGTGGGGGGGGCGAGGGAGAGTGTGCAGGTGGGAGGGGAGTGCGGGAGAGTGTGCAGGTGGGGGGGGGAGGGAGCGGAGTGCAGGTGGGAGGGGGGCGGGAGAGTGTGCAGGTGGGAGGGGGGTGAGGGAGCGGAGTGCAGGTGGGAGGGGGGGCGGGAGAATGTGCAGGTTGGGGGGTGAGGGCGTGGAGTGCAGGTGGGAGGGAGAGTGTGCAGGTGGGGGGGGGGGCGAGGGAGAGTGTGCAGGTGGGGGGGGTGAAGGAGCGGAGTTCAGGTGGGAGGGGGGGCGGGAGAGTGTGCAGGTGGGGGGGGCGGGGGAGTGTGCAGGTGGGGGGGGTGAGGGAGCGGAGTGCAGGTGGGAGGGGGGGTGGGAGAGTGTGCAGCTGCGGGGGGCGAGGGAGAGTGTGCGGGTGGGGGGGGCGAGGGAGAGTATGCAGGTGGGGGGGAGTGAGGGAGCGGAGTTCAGGTGGGAGGAGGGGGCGGGAGAGTGTGCAGGTGGGAGGGGGAGCGGGAGAGTGTGCAGGTGGGAGGGGTGAGGGAGAGTGTGGAGGGGGGGCGAGGGAGAGTGTGCAGGTGGGGGGGGGGGATGCGGGAGAGTGTGCAAGTGGGAGGGGGGGCGGGAGAGTGTGCAGGTGGGGGGGGTGAGGGAGCGGAGTGCAGGTGGGAGGGGGGTGGGAGAGTGTGCAGGTGGGGGGGCGAGGGAGAGTGTGGAGGGGGGGGCGAGGGAGAGTGTGCAGGTGGGGGGGTGAGGGAGCGGAGTGCAGGTGGGAGGGGTGGTGGGAGAGTGTGCAGCTGGGGGGGCGAGGGAGAGTGTGCAGGTGGGGGGGTGAGGGAGTGGAGTGCAGGTGGGAGGGGGGTGGGAGAGTGTGCAGGTGGGGGGGGCGAGGGAGAGTGTGCAGGTGGGGGGGAGTGAGGGAGCGGAGTTCAGGTGGGAGGGGGGGGTGGGAGAGTGTGCAGGTGGGAGGGGGGGCGGGAGAGTGTGCAGGTGGGGGGGTGAGGGAGCGGAGTGCAGGTGGGGGGGGGTGGGAGAGTGTGCTGGTGGGGGGGGCGAGGGAGAGTGTGCAGGTGGGGGGGGCGAGGGAGAGTGTGCAGGTGGGGGGGGTGAGGGAGCGGAGTGGAGTTGGGAGGGGGTGTAGGAGAGTGTGCAGGTGTGGGGGGGGGTGAGGGAGCGGAGTGCAGGTGGGAGGGGGGCGGGAGAGTGTGCAGGTGGGAGAGGGGTGAGGGAGCGGAGTGCAGGTGGGAGGGGGGGGGCGGGAGAGTGCGCAGGTGGGGGGGGGGCAAGGGAGAGTGTGCAGGTGGGGGGGCGGTGAGGGAGCAGAGTGCAGGTGGGAGGGGGGCGGGAGAGAGTGCAGGTGGGGGGGGCGAGGGAGCGGAGGGCAGGTGGGGGGGGGTGAGGGAGCGGAGTGCAGGTGGGGGTGGTGGGAGAGTGTGCAGGTGGGAGGGGGGCGAGGGAGAGTGTGCAGGTGGGGGGGTGTGGGAGCGGAGTGCAGGTGGGGGGTGAGGGAGCGGAGTGCAGGTGGGGGGGGGGAAGTGTGCAGGTGGGGGGGCGAGGGAGCGGAGTGCAGGTGGGGGGGTGAGAGCAGAGTGCAGGTGGGAGGGGGGGTGGGAGAGTGTGCAGCTGGGAGGGGGGCGAGGGAGAGTGTGCAGGTGGGGGGGGGGTGGGAGCGGAGTGCAGGTGGGGGGTGAGGGAGCGGAGTGCAGGTGGGGGGGGAAGTGTGCAGGTGGGGGGGGCGAGGGAGCGGAGTGCAGGTGGGGGGGCGAGGGAGCGGAGTGCAGGTGGGGGGGTGAGGGAGCGGAGTGCAGGTGGGGGGGGGTGAGCGTGCAGGTGGGGGGGGGGAAGAGTGTGCAGGTGGGAGGGGGGTGAGGGAGAGTGTGGATGGTATCGTCCATCCGCGGATGCAACATGTCAGCCGCCCTGATATGGCAGGACGGTGACGAGGACACGGCCGCAGGGTGCGTGTGGCTGATGGGCACAGGCGAGTGGCACACTGGTGAGCAGTACGGTGTGAAGTGACCGTTGGGCGCAGACAGTGACCAGGTGTTAGGCTGGCTGCGTATCTGCAGCGCGACCAGGCCACTGGGGCACACAGTTATCCCATGCAGCCCGGCTGACAAGGTGTGGAAGAACCTTGGTGTAACATGTCGTTTCTCTGCCCCCCACCACCCTCCTGCAGGTCACCATGTATGCCAACCAGACAGCGATGTTCACTGCCGTGGTTGGAGCCGCAGTTCTGGAGTTTGCCATCCGGCAGCATAGGGTCGGACGGCCCACAGTGGCTGCAGATGCAGCGGTTGCCGGTGCAGCAGAGGGGATGGCTGCGGAGTGGCCCGTCGTCGACACGCAGGCCGCAGGCGCTCAGGACCCCAATGTTCAGGGGGATGCCGAGGGGAACATTGACTGCCAGACGGCGAGGAATGCAGAGGAAGTGCTTGGGGGGGGAGCAGGAGGAGGAGGAAGAGCAGGTGGAGCAGGAGGATCCACTGATGGTGGTGCCAGGGCGCCACAGGCGTTCAGCAAGGCCGAGGGTGTACCGTGACAGAATGTCCTTCGAGGCCCTACCGGACATCACATGCAGGAGGAGACTACGGTTCAGCAGGGAGACTGTCGCACATATATGCCAGCTCGTGGCGCACCTCTCACCACGTGGAATGGGAGGAGGACACGCGATACCAGTCTCTGTCAAGGTGACGGTGGCCCTAAACTTCTATGCGACCGGTTCCTTCCAGGCGCCGAGCGGGGAACCTATCCGGGATATCACAGGCATCGGTCCACAGGTGCATCAGGGCCGTCGCCTTGTACGCCATCGCGGACAGGTACATTCAATTCCCCGAGGACCGAGCATAGCAGGAAGCACGGGCACGTGGATTCGCCAAGGTGGCCGGGATACCGATGGTCCAGGGTGTCATCGATGGTGTGCACGTCCCCATGCGCCCGCCTGCAGACAGCAGGGACGTGTTCATGAACAGGAAGGGCGCGTACTCCATGAACATTCAGGTGGTGTGCGACCCCCACATGAAGATCATGCACGTGTGTGCAAAGTACCCCGGCAGTGTGCATGACGCCTACATTCTGGCTCAGTCGTTCATCCCCGCAATGTTCGATGGATGACCCCCCCCCCCCGGCTGAGGGGCTGGTTGCTGGGCGACAAGGGCTATCCATTGAGGTCATGGCTGCTGACACCAATATGGAGGCCTCACACCAACGCGGAGAGCCTATACAACGAGGCACATGCAGCAACCAGGGGTGTGGTGGAGCGGTGCTTCGGGCTGCTGAAGATGCGCTTCAGATGCCTGGACCGATCAGGAGGGGCCCTGCAGTACCGGCCCGACAGGGTCGGTCGCATAGTTGTGGTCTGATGTGCGCTGCACAACATTGCCATGCAGAGGGGAGATGACCTGGTGGAGGAGTCGGAGGGAGGACCCGACGGCACCAGAGCCAATGCAAACGAGGGGGAGGAGGAAGAGGGGGGTGGGGAGGAGGAGGATGGCGTGCATCAGGGTGGGGGGTGGGGCGCAGGACACAGACACAGCCCGGCTGCTCATTATGCCCAGGAGGCTGTGCGACGGCACCGCCGCGGACGGCGGGCACGCGATGCGTTGGTGGCCGCACGGTTCACGCACTGTGGGGGTGGGATTCGCTGAACACTGCCACTTGCACCGTCACTCCTGTACATGGGCACCCACCACTGCACCCCCCCCCCCCCGCACCGCGTTCACGGCAACAATTCCACATCACCTTACCACTGCGGCACTACGGGATTGCACAACATTGATGATTGGGTAAGCGGGTGTGATCAGTGCCATGTTGAATGATGACAGCCCGCTCTGTGATGAGCTGTGTGCTCAGATTCGCCAGCCAAGGTCTGACTCATGGCTATAGCTGAACCATGCACTCCGGTGGTCACAGCCTTCATGACGGATATTTCACCACATGCCCGTGGGGTGGCTGGCGTCGGTGTATCGAGGACAACGGTGTCCGATTATGGGGGGGCGGGGGAGGGGGAGGGTCACCACACCTGGAACAGACCTTGAACGGCTCGTATACCACGATGCCAATCGGGCACCCTCCCGAGCCCCCTGGCACCGGACATAGCACACAGTCTTCCAAGTCAAATTTAACAGTGCGTTTATTCGTGTGGTGAACATAGGTGCCCTACCTCCTACAACTAAACTGTGCCCTGCACCCGTGCCAACTTCTTACGTGCCTAACGACTTTGCCTTCCGGGCCCTACCACTACGTCTAGGTGTGTTCCCAGATGGTACAGCAGGAGTGGAGGTGGACTGCTGTGAATCACGCCCTTCGACATGGCTCCCCTTCGGCACGCATTTCCTGGGGCGGCCCGGCTTCGATGGGCCAGGCTGCTCTGGGGGCGTGCTGGATGGCATGGTGCCACCCTGACCTGCCCGCTCCCCACCAGATGCGCCAGGGACGGAACGGGGAGAGGCCGAGTGTACCGGGACATCCCTTGGTGGAGCTACCGGGACGGGCCCCAGAACCTCCTTCTCCCTCGGGGAGCCCGGTGGCCCCCAGGCCTCACTGTGGGACGGAGATGCGCTCAGAGACATGCCCCGTCGCACCCCCGACACCTGGCGCTGCCAGTCCTGGAGGCCTGCAGCGGTATCGACCACGGTCCGAATGTTCGCCGAGACGGGGCCCAGAGAGTGCCACATTCCTGCCAAGGTCTGTGCTATCTCGACCTGTGAGTGCGCGACGCCATCCATCACGTGCGCCAGGC
Organism: Scyliorhinus torazame; assembly: GCF_047496885.1. Taxonomy (NCBI): domain Eukaryota; kingdom Metazoa; phylum Chordata; class Chondrichthyes; order Carcharhiniformes; family Scyliorhinidae; genus Scyliorhinus; species Scyliorhinus torazame. The sequence goes on along the minus strand of NC_092707.1, from coordinate 149,667,434 downwards.
GGTCTATGCTCTCTGCGACCGACTGCTGGGACTGAGCCATCGCTTGCTGGGACCGGGCCATGGCATGGTGAGACTCAGCCAGGGCCCGGAGAGCGGCGGCAATGTCGTGTTGGCTCTGGCGCATGGCTACCTGTGAGAGGGCAGCCCGCTCCTGGGCCATGGATGACGCGTGCACGTGAAGCCCAATGCCTTGCAGAACCTGACCCATGGCCAAAACCCCTTCACCCATTGCCTCCACCGCGGACACCACCCGTGCGGTGTCGGCCTGGGTGGCTGCGATGAGCGGCACCACTCCCTGCTCCTGGACGCGGATAGACTCCTCCAGCTGCGTGTGCAGGTCCTGGAAGATGGCCCTTATCCCGTTACTCAGTCCCTGGGTGTCCATACGCATCGGTTGTCCGGGTGGGTCAATTACATCCAGGAACCCGGGAACCGTCTGGGTGGCAGCTGGGCCTGGGCTGCCCTCCGACCGTCCAGCCCCTCGGCTGCTCCGAACTCCACCTGCTGTACCGGCTCGACTGTGACCCGGGAGCCTCATCACTTATCTGCCCAACCGAGGTGAGTGTCTCTGCGATGGTGAACGGTGTGGGAGACAGCAGTGCCGCAAGCTCGAAGTCATCATCCGTCAAGACGTCTGGTGTGGACTGGTCACCCTCATGGCCCGACGCAAGCTCCATGCGGGCCATGTCGTCTTGACCTCCAGTTCGATCCAGCGGGTGTGTGGCCGTGATGTGGGCTTCGGCATGACTGTCCACCCTGTGCCCCTGACTAATGTCTGTCCTGGAGGTCGCAGCGTCCCGGTCCTGTGTCCCAGACTGTGAGGTCTGCCCTCCTGTCCGAACAACTGCCAACCTCTGGCGTGCGTCCCTGGGTGCCGTTGCGGTGGGTGGCGTTGCGCTGCTTCCTGGGCGAGACGTCCCTGAAGGTTCGGACGATGGCCCTGGGGAACATAAAAGATTTGGGGTTCGTTAAGACACGGTGGCCCGGGTGTATGGTGGTGGTGGGTGCACAGTGTGAGGGGGGGGATGGGATCTGGGGTGCAGTGGCCAGAGTGTGAGGGGGGATGGGATTTGGGGTGCAGTGGCCAGAGTGTGAGGGGAGATGGGATTTGGAGTGCAGTGGCCAGAGTGTGAGGGGGGATGGGATCTGGGGTGCAATGGCCAGAGTGTGAGGGAGGCGATGACGGGTTGGGGGTGGAGAGGACATGCAGGGTTCTCTCACTTGCTTCTGCGCCTCCAACCTGGCATGGCACGATCTCCCAGGTGGCGGATCCCCCAGCGAGGTCCAGGGCCCTCTGCTCGTGAATGGTTAGGGGGTGCAGGACCGGAGAACCCCCTCCGGTTCTCATGCACTCCCGCTGGTTATGCGCTGTCTTGTCCTGGGGGGGGGGGGGCGGGGGGGGTGTCGGATAAAGCATCACCATTAGGCGGGTATCATCAGGGCATGCAGATATTGACAACATTGTTGCTGGTTCAGGAGACAGCACGCCATGGGTTCGCTCCAGGGGAGTCCCGGGGCTCATGTGGGTCGAGTAGATAGTTGGACACTGTGACCCCCCCCAAACCCCCTGACCCCCCCAACATCGCCCCTGATGCCCCAGTCCCCCCCAACACTCCCAATGCCCCCCCCAACCCCACTTCCCCCCCCAGGGGGGGGGGGCGGGGGGAGCCTGGGGGCACCCTCATGGCACTTACCCTGGCAGCCCGGGTGAGGTTGTGCAGTTTCTTGCAGCACTGCTCCCCCGTCCGGGGGGTCTGCCCCACAGCACTGACTGCAGTGCCCACCGCCCACCAGCCGTGCCTCACCGCACTGGATGGCTGGCGATGCCCACGTCTTGGGCAGAGGGTGTCCTTTCTCCGCTCCAGCTCATCCACCAGGGTGTCCAGGTCCGTATCCCGGAACCTCGGTGCGGCTCTTCGGGGCTCAGCCATCTCCTCAATTCTCCTCCGGGTCCTCTGTGCGCGGTTCGCGCAATTTATGACGCAGCGGTGCGTCATTCGGGCGTCGCACGGTGACGACGCGGCCTTCGCGGAACGCCCCCCTGAGGTTCTCGCGGCCCCGATCCTAGCCCTTTTTCGGTCCCTGAATCGGTCGGGATCGGGGCCGTTCCGCGCCGTTGTGAACCTCGGCGGCGTTCACGACGGCGCGGCCACTTCGGCGTGGGAGTGGAGAATCGCGCCCAAGAAACGCTGAACCAATAAAGCCACATTCGTCTCGACTGAAACCACGGCGAATGGCTGAGTTATATACTGAAATACAGTGCATGTTGGATATGTTGCGGAAACAAGCGAAGACGCTGTGATCCAGTTTGGGAGATTGAAAGCCATGTTAATAAGTGAACTGGTGCTGGCCACCCGGACTTTTGCAGATCATTAAAAATGGCCACAGGTGCCAATGACCTGGGTAGGGGCAGTGCTACTAAATGACTATGATGCAGGAATAGAGAGGCCAGTTGGATATTTTCCCCAAAAACTAAGTCCCTGCCAAAGAAAGAATTCCACCATTGAAAAGGAAGCCTGAGTCTTGTTATTAGCCCTTCAGTACTTTGAAGTATATATCCAACATGACAATAAACAAAGCTTAGTTTATACAGACAATAATTCATTTGTGGTTATAGAGAAGTTTAAAGGTGGAGTTTATTATTACAAGAGTTCAATTTTGAAATTGCACACATTCCCAGAAAGGATAACGTGTTAGCGGATCTTTGGCACGGGTTTAAGGCTGACTAGTTACCAATGTAGAGATTGGAAAAGGAAATTATATAATGGGGATGAATTGGATGGATATGGTTTGTGATTTATGTCTTGCATACAATGAAGAATCCAGGCCCTGACGTTTCATTCTTTTAGGGAGCGAGGTATGCAAGGATGATTCCTGTATATTCCCTTAACTCCTCTTTAGTTTATTTTGCCGCTATCATTCTTGATCCATGGATGATTAATGGACATGTATAATTTTCACAGTAACTTCCATTGCAGTGTTAAAGTAAGCATACTTGTGATACTAATAAAGATTATTATTATTTAAGTCAAACAGCAGAGAGAATGAGGGATTCAGAAGTTACAGGAGAGAACACTCTGCTAGTCTCTGATATTTTGAACAGGAAGCTTCAGACTTTTTGGCACCACAGAGAGAGAGAGAGAGATGAGCTGAGACTCAGTTTGATTGATTGTCTGGTGACCAATGAATTGGCCCAAAAGGCCGTGCTCTTCCCAGTAACAGGTGGTGATTGGATCATATCCCAGTGGAATGATTTAAAGAGTCCCAAGGAGCTCAGTTTGACTCATGGAAACGCAGGGACAAGGACTCTCTCTCCTCCTTGTTTACTCCCGAAAGGCTGTGACTGCTGTATTTCTGAAACTACAGAGACCTTAATGAATCTACTATAAAAACCTGAAACTGAAAGCAAAGTTTGAAGAGGAGTAAGGTGCTAAAAACCACCATTTGAAACAAAGACACTTTTTCATTTTACATATGATTTTTACCCCTTACTTCCCCTCTGTGTTAGGCTGTCTTGTGTGAGTTTGAGGGTGGGGGCAAGTTAAAGTGAGGAATTAGATAATAGTTAACTGCGTATTTCATTATAGTTCTTGTTATTAGTAACAAATAATTGTGTTTACATGTACAACCCTTGTGACAGTAATTATTGGGCAACCAAGGGCCAAAGACTGCGGGTATTTTTAAAAGAATTATTGGTTAATTCACTTGTCTTGACTCGAAGTAGGGCTGAAATTGACCTTGCACTAGCCCAGGCTATCGTAACAGATAAAGATGTTGGCCCATAGTTATGTCTGGTGGCCCGGTATCGATGGGGACATTGAGAGGGTTATATGCAACTGCCCGGCTTACGAGGAGCATCAGAATCTCCCTTCACCCATGGGAATGGCCAGGATGCCCATGGGTGCGATTGCATGTGGACTTCGTAGGGCGTTTCATGGGTGCATGTTCCTTGTCATCGATGACGTCCAGGGTCATGGTAGAAAAGCTCTGGTGCTTGGTCAGCATCCGTGGGATCTCTGAATTCCTGGTAACCTATAATAGGATGCCCTGCACTTGTGAAGAATTTGCCATGTTTACAAAACAGAACAGCATCTGGCATATCAGAACCACCCCATACCATCCCTCATCCAACGCCCTGGCGGAAAGGGCAGTCCAGACTTTCAAAAGGGGCATAAAAAAACAAACTACGGGTTCCATGGACACATGGCTGGCACGGTTCCTTTTTAACGACCACACAACATCACAGGTGACAACAGGAATAGACCCTACAGAACTGCTAATGTGCAGATGACTTAGAACCTGATTGAGTCTCACATTTCCCAACCTTGGCAGGAAAGTGGCGGTGCAGCTGTAAGTGCAGAAGCAGCACCATGACTTCAGGATGCCAGGGTGGCAGTTTCTCTCAGGGGACAAGGTCTATGCCGGCAGCTTTGGAGATGGGCACTTTTGCTCCCAGGTGAGCTGAAGAGAATGAGGCTGGTCTTCTATAAAGTTAGGATTCAGGAGAGAGTTCAGCGAAAGCATTTGGACCACAACAAGTGGGGGCCCGGGTTAAATGATGCCGCCACTAGCATCACGGGGAAACCATTGTTGACCTCCCGTGGGACTTGTGGACACGACCCTCCCAGGTAAAGAACAGAGGCCACCCAGCGGGAGCCCGTTAAAGGCGAGACATAAAAGCCGGCCCAGGCAGGGCCTGGTGTGGTTAGCTCTACCAGCAAAGACTGGATTGAGAGAGAGTTACAGCCATGGGCAGAATATGTTTATAGTTCAATAAATCCTTGTTCCAATATTGCTGGCTTCCTCAAGTTACTAAACATGGTTCAGATGGGGAGGCTTGGGGGACTTGAGGGTCCTGGGATGCAAGCACCAACTGATTGTCGGTCTCGGTCTCCTTCTCCAATTTCTTCCAGATAAAAAAAACGTTTGCTGGTGTGGATCCTGTGGAGGCTGCCCTCACTGTGCTTGTGGCAATTGAGGTGGGCATACACCATAGAAGGCAGCAATGCCAGCAGAGGCTGGAGGCAGCATCCCATGTGAGGAGGCCGCCGCACACCCTGAAGACCCAGCCGCCCACCAGGTTGAGGAGGGACCCAGAAGGGAGAACCAGCAGTGGCCCAAGGTGTACAGGTGTCATTGGTCATTCCATGAGCTGAAGGCTCTGTCTCAGCAGAGACTCAGTGCAGCACCTGGCAGGGGTTGGGGTTAGGGACAGGCGCGCTGTGACTATTAACGTGACAGTGGCTTCACATGTATCAGGTGTGACAAGTTTGAATATGAACATTTTACTGTATATGAACATCCCCTTAACTACAGATAGTGACCTCACCAGTGCCCACTCAGTGCTCCTCACTCTTCTTGATCTTCCATGGTGTAATACATCCTGAGCTATGTCCTCAGGATGCACATCAGAGGTAGAGGGAGCCTGCTACTTTCCCCGCCATGTGGCCTTTCGTGCCCTTGGCGGGTGTCCTCTGGAGGGCCTGGCTGACCTACCTGTGTCATTAGCGTTGCTGTGCCCATTGCCCTTGAGATGCACCGGTGTCAGGAGGAGGGGATTCAGAAGAACTGGAGGCTGCTGTAGTCTCCTTGGTGGCAGAGCCCCAGTTGGCCTCCAGTGTTTCTCCTCCCTAAGGGTGCACTTAGGGGACACCATGTACAGAGGGAGCTGGAGTGAGCTCCCGAAGCTGTAGGGTAATTTGGCTTTGCTAGTCCTGGAGGCTCGCTATTGTCTGCACCATGGTATCAACATCCTCAGCGATGGTCCTCAGGGACTGGGTCATGCTCTGGAGCTTCGGCAATGTTCACTTGTGTCTGGGACACGTCCCTCAGTGACTGGAACATGATGTCGAGGCCTTCAGCCATGGTCATCACAAACTGAGCCATGCCTCAAGTCGCGGATGCCGTGCTCCAGGTTTTCCACTGCATCCCAACCTAGCAGTGTTGGCCTCGGTGCCACGTACTGTCAACACCATCTCCTGTACTTGAAGCCTTTGGGTCTTCCCTAATCAGCCTTGCAGTCACTGGAAATGTCACTGACCCCTCCTCCTGAATTTCATGGCTGTGTCCTATCATCTGCATCAGCTCAGGGAAAACCTTGTCCAGTGGCCTGGTATCTAGCTGAGACCCAGCTGTGTGAGATCTAGCAGACCTCCGACTGCTGTCTCCCTTGGATGTTCCTGCCTCCGCCTGATGTGCATCAGCAGCTGTGTGGTGCTCACCAGAAAGTGCCTCCGAAGCCTGCCCACTGATCTCGCCCACTGAGGTGTGTGTCTCTGTGCTGGTGGAAGGTGCGGGTGATAACTGTGATGCATTGTCAGTATTTTTTCTCTGAGTTCTCCTCCAAGGTGGTCTCTTGGGTGGCAGGAGAGAACGATTCCAGATGGACCTGCCTCATCAGATGGTGATCCTGCAAGACAATGGACATGCGGTCAGTCAGACAGAAGGATAATTTTGTCAGATAGGAACAACTCACTTGTAACAGGTCATCTGGATGAAGGGACAGTGGATCCTCACCACTCTGGCGCAGGCCAACCTCGTTGCTGATGACTGCACTATCCTCGGGCAACACCATGATTTCCAGGGCCCATTCATCAAAGAGGATGAAGGCTCGGATTTCTGGGACTTACTCCTCTTTGTCTTGGCTCTTTCTCATTTATATGAGCTATCGTCTCCTACAGGGACAAAGAGAGGATATTGTGAGCCGCAAGCTTAATGGGTCAGGGGGATCTCTTGCAGCTGGCATGTGTGGGCACTGTACCTAGATATGAAGGGGTTGTGCTAGTGGGAGCCAGGGGGTTCTGAGGAACATGCTTGAAAATCAGACATGGGGAAGGTGCGAGGTGTTAGTCAGTAGATTTGGAAAGGGGGAGGTGTTTGGAAATTTGTGGGGTGGTAGGCGGATCTGATGCCAGGAGAGAGGTGATAACTTACCTTTGCAGCTCATTGGAGGTCATTTGTCTTCTTCCTACATTGGACGGTGGTCCTCTTGGTCATGATGCCCGCACAGACAGCAGCGGCCACTGCCTTCCAAGTGGCATTGCTAATCCTGTTGCTGGTCCTCCAACCTCCTCAAGGGACTGGGGTGCCCCGCCTCTGATCCACAGCACCGAGAAACCCTGTCAGGTCAGAATCCCCAAAGTGAGGAGCAAATTCGTGCTGCCATGCTTGTATTTTGACTGAGAGGGAGTGGTGAGGGAGCATTTAAAAGCAGTTCCCCTTTGTTAGCGGCGAGCACTAAGGCGCGAGTCGGGCGAATCAGATGACAAGGGATCCAGTAATGTGCAGATTATCGTGGGAGCTCATTTTTGCCACTTAGTGCCATTGAATACGTGCCGCAATCTTGCCCATGCAGCCGATACAAAACTCCCCACCAAACGTGCCCAAAACCAGTTGAATCTCACCCCATACTACAAACAAATATAAAAAGTTCAGAGTTTGAGAGTTTGTCTAATATTATAGAATAAGGCACAAGAGCTTTATGCATGATATTCAATAAAAAGAGCATGGGAGAGTTAGAGAAATATGGAAAAAAAGTCAGGAAATATAGAGCTTGCAGCATTTGATAGAGAATTTGCAAACTAGTTCAAGCTGTCTCAGAGGCGAGTCAATATTTAATTTCCTGCTTTATTGTCACTCACCCGTTAGCTTAATATGCCCTTCTTCATCCAGTAGAATACTGAAAAAGGTGAAACAAACAAAATTAAAAGCTAGGACAGACATTGGGACAGAACTTCTGAAGAGTGGCAATTGCAGTCAGATTGCCACTTCGCTCCTATTTACTAATTTTGTGCACATTTCTCACCTGGACTTCTGACTCAGGCCGGATGAGAAACGTGCAGCTCAGCAGGTTCCCAAGGCCTTCAGTCAAGGCAAGCAGCATCAGTGGGAGTGATGCCATACCCAATTTAGGGTGATAGTTGCCATAAAGCAGGTAAGTTTAAAGGTCCCACTCGCTATTCCGGGGCGGCCACGGTGTGAGTGGTCACACATTTGGTGGCTCCCACTCGTGGCATTTTTTTCAGACCTTTTCCCCAGTTAACAGGTGGATGTGAGGCGGAATAAAGGTGCAGGAGAGTGAGGGGAAGAGATTGACCTTCTGGTGTATGGAGCGAAGGGCCAGAACCAGTCGAAAAAGAGGGAATCATTTGGTTGGAGCTGGTGAGGCCCTGTGATGCATGTGGAGATGGCGGAGGGGCAGGGAGCAGCCCTGCCGACTCAATGGTTGACGGACCAGCTGGTGAGCTTCCTGAATGAGAAGTTCACCCACCATCGGAAGGAGAGTCTGGAGGACCTGTCCCGGGCGGTGGATTCAATCAGGGCGGTGGTCGACAGGGTGAAAACGAAGCTGGCGGCCCAGGGTCAGGCCTCGATGGCAGCAGAGATGGAGCTGATGCAGGCAGAATATAAGGATTGTGGGCTTGCCAGAGGGGAGCGAAGGAGCCGATGCTGGCGCGTATGTGGGAAGGATGCTGGAGAAGCTGCTTGGAGAGGGTGTGTTTGCACAGCTGTTGGAGGTGGATCAAGCGGACAGGGCGCTAATGAGGTAGCCCTGGGGGAACGAGGGCGATGGTGGTGTGGTTGCACCGGTTCCTGGACAAGGGGCGAATTATGAGGTGGGCCAGGCAGCCGAGGCGCTGCACCTGGGAGAGCAGTGAAATCCGAGTGTACCTGGACATGGGTGCAAAGTTGGCCAAGAGGAGAGCGAGCTTCAACAGGTCAAGGCAGCCCTCTACAAGTGCGTGAAGTTTGGGCTACAGTACCCGGCACATCTGTGGGTGACCTACGAAGGCCGGAAATTGTACTTTGGTTCGGCGGAGGAGGCGGTAGATTTCGTTAAAAACAATGTACTGGCAGGAGAAGGTGGACTTTGAACTTTGGTGGAGATGCTGTGATGTTGCTGTTAACTTATGTTTCAGGCCATTTTTTTCTTTTTCAGCTTCAGGTTTGTTCTTTGTCCTTTGTTAAGGGATGGGGGTTTGGTCTCTTTGTTTGGGCTTGGGGAGGGGTTGTTTTTGGTTCGTTTGCACTAATGTTCGAGTGGGGGGGGGGGAAATCAGGATGCTAGGCACCATGGGTGGGGGCTGCCAGGCTAGCTGGGTGGGCTAGTTCACGGAAGCGCAATGGGGGGGTGAGTGAAAGGTCAGTGGGGTGGTAGGGGAAGTACTGCTGACGGGGGAAGGGTATTTACAGTGTAAGGGGAGGAGAATTGATGACGGTGGGCGCCCAAGGGCGGGCCTGTGGAGGTGCGGGACACAGGCCGGAGGCTGGTCCAAGAGGGGCTATGGTTGATCAGCAGGGAGACATACCAAATTAGGCTGAGGAAGGGATGGGTTGGGCAAGTATTTCATTCAGGGTTGGATTTTAAAACAAAGGGGGTGGTGATTTTGGTCAATAAGTGTGTGATGTTCAAGATGGGAAATATAGAGGCGAACTCTGGGGGAAGGTACATTATGGTAAGCAGGAAATTGGAGGGGATGCCGGTGGTGTTAGTCAACACCTATTGGCCGTATCTCAAACAACGACAAATCAGACTACAGAGGGGAGATAAATCACTTGGTTGCGTGGTGTACCGAAAACAACCACTCGCTGAATGTCGGAAAGACCAAGAAACAGATCAGCGACTTCAGCAAGCGTAGCACAACACACACTCCCATCTGCATCAATGGCTCCGAAGTGGAAATGATTAATAGCTTTTAGTGCCTGGGGGTCACCATCACCAACAGTCTGTCCTGGTCCACTCATGTTGATGCAACAGTCAAGAAAGCCCAACAACGATTCTACTTCCTACGGAAGCTAAAGAAATTCTGCATGTCTGCATCGACTCTCACAAACTTCTACAGATGTGCCATAGAGAGCATCCTATCCGGCTGCTTCACAGCCTGGTATGGCAACTGCTCGGTCCAAAATTGCAAGAAACTGCAGAGTGTGGAGAACTCAGCCCAACACATCACACAAGCTTGCCACCCTCACACTGATTCTGTATACACCTCCCGCTGCCTCAGGAAGGCAGACAGCATTATCAGAGACCCTCCCACCCAGACATTGCCTTCTTCCAGACCCTTCCATCAGGCAGAAGGTACAGAAGTCTGAAGGCCCAAACATCCAGACACAGGAACAGCTTATTCCCCACAGCTACGAGCCTCCTCGACGACTCCCCCTCGGACTGATCTGTTCCCTGTAAAAACACTATTCATGACGCCCTATGCTGCTCTTGCTCATGTATTTGCTTTGTTTGGCCCCTTGTTCCGCACTGTAACCGATCATTGTTTTGTTGATGTACCATTTGTCAATGTACTCTGCTGATTATTCTTTTTGTCTACTATGTACGTACTGTGTACGTTCCCTCGGCTGCAGAAAAAATACTTTTCACTGTACTTTGGCACGTGAAAAGAAATCAAATCAAATCAAATTTACAAGTGAGCAAGGGAGGGGGCCCAGTGCCCGCAATGGAGGCTGAGTGTGGGACTGTTGGTGGAGGAGGGGCTGTGTGAGCGGGTGAGGAAGGCCATCCGGTGATATGTTGAGATTAATGACACGGGGGAGGTTTCAGAAGGTACCGTTTGGGAGGTCCTGAAAGCAGTGGTCAGGGAGGAGTTTATTTCGATTCGGGCACACAGGGAGTAGGCGGAGCGGGTGGAGATAGAAAGGCTAGTGGAGGAAATCCTGCAGGTGGGCAGGAGATAAGCAGAGGCCCCGGAGGAAGGGCTGTTAAAAGGCTACAGATGGAATTTGGGTTGTTATCCACGGGTAAGGTTGTAGGGCAGTTGCGAAGGGTGAGAGGGGCGGTATATGAGTATGGGGAGAAAGCGAGTAGGATATTAGCGCACCAGTTAAGGAAGAAGGAGGCAGCGTGAGAGATTGGGAAAGTGAAGGATACAGGTGGGAATACGGTCTTGGACCCAGATGGGGGGAGGGGGGGGGGGGGAAATGGGGTGTTTAGGGAGTTTTATAGGAAATTGCATAAGTTGGAACCCCCAGCCGGGGAAGAGGGGATGAGGCAGTTTCTGGGAGGTTTGGAGCTCCCGAAGGTTGATTGGGGACCCAATTGGGCTTGTAGAAATGGTAGATGGGTTGGAGGCGATGCAATCGGGTAAGGCCCCGCAACCGGACGGGTACCCAGTGGAATTTTATAAGAAGTCTCGGGAGTGTTGGGACCACTGTTGGTAAGGGCCGTCAATGAAGCGAAGGAGTTGGGAGTGCTCCCTCTGACGTTGTCACAGGCGTCGATCTCCCTCATTTTAAAACGGAAGAAGGATCTGGAAAACTGTGGGTCGTATAGGCCAATCTCCCTGTTAAATGTGGATGCCAAACTATTGGCAAAGCTCCTGGCCACAAGGATCGAAGATTGCGTCCCTGGGGTAATAGGGGAGGATCAGACGGGGTTCATCAAGGGGCGGCATTCGACGACCAACACTAGGAGGTTGCTTAATGTAATTATGATGCCACCCTAGGGGCACGAGGTTGAGAAGGTGGTGGCCATGGACGCAGAGAAGGCCTTTGATTGGGTGGCATGGGAATACTTATGGGAGGTCCTGGGGCGGTTTGGGTTTGGGCAGGGATTTGTGGATTGGGTCTGGTTGCTATACCAGGCACCTTTGGCAAGTGTGCGGACGAATTGGGTGAGATCAGATTACTTCAGGTTGCACCGGGGACGAGGCAGGGGTGTCTACTTTCTCCACTGTTGTTTGCCTTGGCTATAGAGCCGTTGGTATTGGCATTGAGAGCGTTGAGGGTTAGGCAGGGGATAGTACGGGGAGGCTGGAACACAGGGTCTCGTTCTACGCGGACACTCTGCTTCTGTACATAGCGGACCCGCTGGGGGGAATTGGAGGGATCATGGGGATATTAGAGAAATTTGGCCGGTTTTTGGGATACAAATTGAATATGGGTAAGAGTGAGGTCTTTGAGATACAGAGATACAGGCGAGGGGGCAGGAGAAGAGATTGGGTGAGATGCCGTTCAGGGTGGTGGGAGGGAGCTTTTGATATTTGGGTATCCAGGTGGCACAGGAGTGGGAGCAGCTGCATCAACTGAATTTGGGGCGGCAGGTAGAACAGATGAAGGGGGACTTTCGGAAGTGGAATGCACTCCGGTTGTCACTGGCGGGGCGGGTACAGACAGTAAAAATGACAGCCCTCCCTAGGTTTTTGTTTGTTTTCCAGAGCCTCCCAATTTTTATCCCCAAGGCGTTCTTCAAAAAGGTGAATGCTGAGATCTCGGGATTTGTTTGGGCGGGTAAAATCCCGTGGGTGGAAAAGGTGCTGCTGGAGCGGGGGGCAGCTGGCCCTCCCGAATTTCATTAACTACTATTGGGCGGCAAATATTGCAATGGTCAGGAGGGGTGGGTTGCTAGTCAGAGCGGTAGGGTTAGTTTGAAGGATATGGGGTAGTTTGAAGGATATGAGACAATGGGAGACTAGTTAGAGGAATGAGGGTTAGGAACATAATCAAGCATGAGGAGGTAGTCTGGGGTCAGGAGGGATGATGGGTGGTAATTGGGAGTCCGTGAGAGTAGTCAAGGATAAGGGGTAGGAGTGACGGCGGGTGGGAAGCGGCCGCACAATGGAGGGCTCCCGTTCGGCAACGGCATTTTTGGGGCTTTAAGCCCGGTCCCAGGGTCCACGGAGGCGGCAGAAGCAGGGAGAAGGCACGGAGGAGGCACAGTGAAGACACAGGAGGAAAAAAAGAACAAAGAAAAATGTCGAGGGTGAGCAAGAAAACGGCCGGAAAAAAAAAACAGCTGAAGGTTTGTCGGGGAGTGGAAAGGTCACCAAGGAAAATGGAGGCTGGAGCACCAGGGAAGGCCGCACTGCTTACGGCTGAAGAAATAACCAAGGTGATGGCTGCGGAATTTGAAAAGCAGTTGGCGCAGATTGCGAAATGCATGGAGACGGTGAGGAAGGAGATGAGGGAGGTTCTGAGTGTGCTGGTGGAGGAGGTGGTTTCCCCGGTGAGGTGACGGAGGTGGCGAGCGCAGTGGCGGAGGTGCGAGAGCAAAGGGAGGCACTGAAGGAAGTGGAGGAGACGTTATTGCAGCACGGTGATCAACTTGCCTCGATGGGGAAAGAGATGCGGAAGGTGATGGATACTAACAAGGATCTGCGAGGAAAAATGGAAGACCTGGAAAACAGATCCAGGCGACAGAATTTGAGGATTGTGGGGTTGCCCGAAGGAATTGAAGGACCGAAGCCGACTGAGTATTTTGCCGCGATGTTGGCAAAACTATTTGGGGAGGGGGAGGATCCCTCCCGATATGAACTGGATCGGGCTCATCGGTCATGGAGGCCTGTACCAAAGGCGAGTGAGCCGCCAAGGGCAGTGACTCTGTGCTTCCGTAGGTACAGTGTGAAGGAGAAGGTCCTGGGCTGGGCCAAGCAGAAGCGGGTGGTGCAGTGGGCTGGAGCTGGTATACGTGTATACCAGGACTTTAAGGTGGAGCTGGCAAGGAGGCGGGCTGTCTTCAACCGGGTGAAGAGGGCATTGTACATTAGCAAGGTGCGGTGTGGCATTGCATATCCAGCGAAGCTGAGGGTGACTTACAAGCTCAGGGACTTTTATTTTGGAACGGCGGAAGCAGCGGAGGAGTTTGCGAAAGCAGAAGGACTGTGGCAGAACTGACAAATTGAGGAATGGCCATGTGCCGATGTAACCTCATGACTGTATTTTCTTCTTTTTTGTATCACAGCGTGCGGGTGTAGAGACTAAAGGAGCCAATGTGGTATATATTTGGACAAGGGAAGGGGCGGGACTTTCACTCGAAATGAGGGTTCTTTGGGGTGTAGGTGAATATGCGGGGTTTGTGTGCTAAAAGGGGATCTTTGAGCTTTCCTAGGACCGGGCAAGTGGGAAAGGGACCCGGGCGGGGGGCCTCCACGCTGGCCGGTTTAAGCCGGCCAGTGAACGGGAGTGATGTGGGGGGAGGGGCTGCGGCCATCGGAGCCTGGCAGAACAGGGTCCGAGTGGTCTAGCCGGGGTGGAAAGTTGGGGGGAAGGAACCGAGGTTGGGAGGAGGAGTTTTACAAGAGGCAGTGGATGGGAGGAGCTGGAGACCGGGGGTGGTGGGGAAGGGGGGGTGGGGGAGGTGGGGGGCTGTGTAAGATTAAGGGTGACTACTGGTAATCCCTGATTCCTTTTTGTCATTTGTTTATGTAAACATGCGGGTTGAGGTTTGGGGGGTTGGTGGGTAGATGGGATCGTTGTTATTATGGGGACTGACATATCTTGCTGATTATTGTTTATTGTTGATGGATGTAAATGTGGGAGAAAATGTGAAAAAGGAGAATAATTTTTTAAAAAAAAAAGGATAAAGGGTAGGAACGGTCTAAGCGGGAGGATCAGAAAGAAGGGTAGTCCAGGAGGCCAGGGATAGTAAGGGTGGGGGTAGTGGGGTGGGGGGGGGGGGGGGGGGGGGGGGGGGGGGCTGGTTCGGGAACATAATTGGAGGTCCAGTGTGAGTGTCAGCAGTAGTCAACACTACAGTTACCCAAGAGTTAGCCAGAGCACACCCAATAATAGCAATTGCTCATTGTCACAAGTAGGCTTCAATGAAGTTACTGTGAAAAGCCCCTAGTTGCCACATTCCGACGCCTGTTCGAGGAGGCCGGTACAGGAATTGAACCCGTGCTGCTGGCCTTGTTCTGCATTACAAGCCAGCTTTATAGCCCACTGCGCTAAACCAGCCCCTAAACCTAGGGTTACGAAGTTATGGGTCAAAATTATCACAGCAGTGGTCTGAAAATGAAGAAAATGGGAAATTTATTTTGTTGGCACCATTTCCTCTTTGGCAACTTTCAAGACAGCTGTGATTCCTGCTATAGGTTGGAATAGGTATTCTTGAAATGCAAATGTCACAGTCCGAAGATGAAACTTTAATGCTGCGTCAGGGGGAGTTCGACACTGTATGAAACCTTCCAACAAATTAGTGGTAGACACTGACTTGCAAGAAGAAGCCACAGTAAGTGTGAAAAAAATTGCTCTCGAGAGATTTGGTTATGGACCAAAAGAAGCAGGATTGCTTTCTCAAGGAGTCCTCTGGCTTCCCAGCCCCCAGCATTCCAACAAATTCCAGCCCCACCCCTCTCTGATTCCCAAAGGTAAGTACAAAACCCACCCTTGATTGTCTCCAAAACTCCCACACCCAATTGCAATGCCGACCTAACAGCCAGCAACCTCACAGTAAATTTACTGGATTTGTTTTGGCCAGCAAGATCTATTTGTGCTGGGTCTTCTCAGAAGGAGCCATAGTGTGCCCAGTTTACTCCAGGAGTGCCACTGTTTGTCCAGCACTTAAATTCACAAAATACTTCACAATGTCAAGGTGAAAGCAATCTGCTGTTGGATAATTTGAAAACTTGCAAAAAGTTTAAAATTTGAAATCTGGATTCAATGTTGGAGAAGATGCTGCAGTACCCCATGCACAGATGTCATCTTAATTCAGGCTCCGATGTCTTGAAAATCTGAGGCTGCACCTTACACACCAGCAAGTGTAATTTTCCACTGTTAGGCAATCATAGATACAATATTTGCAGCAATATTGTGTACTTCAGCATTTAACCCTACTGCGAAACCCCAAGATACCTCTCAAGAGCATCAGGGAACCCCAAGCATTCTCATAATGTCAACACTCCTTTTTTGCCACAAAATAGGTGCAAACAGAAATCAAATGTAAAGTCTTTTCTGGCTATATCTGTGCATATGTTAAGAATTAGGAAGAGGCACACAGTCACAGGTACATTTGCCAACTACATGGTCGCCTGGCCAAGCCACCCTCCCATGGCCCCTTCACATTAGCCCCAGAAAGTTGTACCCATTTTAGGAGTGGGTAATGTGAAATGTTCTCTTATTAAAAAAAATAATTAAGTTTCGCATTTTGTCATTTTTAATGGAAGAAATGATGCTGGAATGCTCCTCTTTCGCCCTCATACACATTCAATTATCTGTCTCGCAAAACTCGCCCCCACCTTGTGTGAACCCCCCCCCACATCTCCCCCCCCCCCCCCGTGCATGCCCTGTCCCTCTTGCCCATGCCCCGCCCCCTTTCTCACACACACGCCCATCCTCGCTCACATGTGCATTTGCCCCCCTCACCCGCACACTTGACCCCCTCTCTCACACACACACAAATACACACACATATACACAGACAGACACGGGCAGAGACAGGCACGGGCTCAGACACCGACACGGGCACAGACATCAACACGGGCACAGACGCCGACATGGGTAGATGCCGACACGGGCACAGACGCCGACACCGACACGCAGAGACGCCGACATGCAGAGACACCGACACGCAGAGACACCGGCACGCAGAGACATTGACACGCACAGACACCGACACGCACAGACACCGACACGCACAGACACCGACACGCACCGACACCGACACGCACCGACACCGACACGCACAGACACCGACACGCACAGACACCGACCGACACGCACAGACACCGACCGACACGCACAGACACCGACACGCACAGACACCGACACCGACGCGCACAGACACCGACGCGCACAGACACCGACGCGCACAGACACCGACGCGCACAGACACCGACGCGCACAGACACCGATGCGCACAGACACCGACGCGCACAGACACCGACGCGCACAGACACCGACGCGCACAGACACCGACGTGCACCGACACGCACAGACACCGACACGCACAGACACCGACACGCACAGACACCGACACGCACAGACACCGACACGCACAGACACCGACACGCACCGACACCGACACGCACCGACACCGACACGCACAGACACCGACACGCACAGCCACCGACCGACACGCACAGACACCGACCGACACGCACAGACACCGACACGCACAGACACCGACACGCACAGACACCGACACCGACGCGCACAGACACCGACGCGCACAGACACCGACGCGCACAGACACCGACGCGCACAGACACCGACGCGCACAGACACCGACGCGCACAGACACCGACGCGCACAGACACCGACGCGCACAGACACCGACGTGCACCGACACGCACAGACACCGACACGCACAGACACCGACACGCACAGACACCGACACGCACAGAGACCGACACGCACCGACACCGACACGCACCGACACCGACACGCACAGACACCGACACGCACAGACACCGACACGCACAGACACCGACCGACACGCACAGACACCGACCGACACGCACAGACACCGACACGCACAGACACCGACACCGACGCGCACAGACACCGACGCGCACAGACACCGACGCGCACAGACACCGATGCGCACAGACACCGACGCGCACAGACACCGACGCGCACAGACACCGACGCGCACAGACACCGACGTGCACCGACACGCACAGACACCGACACGCACAGACACCGACACGCACAGACACCGACACGCACAGACACCGACACGCACAGACACCGACACGCACAGACACCGACACGCACAGACACCGACGCGCACGGACACCGAAGCGCGCGGGCACAGACACCAATGCGGGCACAGACACCGATGCGGGCACAGACACCGACGCGGGCACAGACACCGTCGCAACCGTCGCGGGCACAGGCGCCGACGCGGGCACAGACGCCGACGGAGGCACAGACGTCGACACGGGCACAGACGTCGACGCGGGCACTGGCGCCGACACGGGCACAGACGCCGACATCGACACGAACAGACACCGACACGCAGGCACCGACACGCACGGACACCGACGCGCACGGACACCGACGCGCACGGACACCGACGCGCACGGACACCGACGCGCACGGACACCGACGCGCACGGACACCGACGCGCACGGACACCGGCGCGCACAGACACCGGCGCGCACAGACACCGGCGCGCACAGACACCGGTGCGCACAGACACCGACGTGCACAGACACCGACGCGGGCACAGACACCGACGCGGGCACAGACACCGACGCGGGCACAGACGCCGACGCGCACAGACACCGACGCGCACAGACACCGACGCGGGCACAGACGCCGACGCGCACAGACGCGCACAGACACCGACGCGCACAGACACCGGCGCGCACAGACACACACCGACACGCACAGACACCGACACGCACAGACACCGGCGCGCACAGACACCGGCGCGCACAGACACCGGTGCGCACAGACACCGACGTGCACAGACACCGACGCGGGCACAGACACCGACGCGGGCACAGACACCGACGCGGGCACAGACGCCGACGCGCACAGACACCGACGCGCACAGACACCGACGCGGGCACAGACGCCGACGCGCACAGACGCGCACAGACACCGACGCGCACAGACACCGGCGCGCACAGACACACACCGACACGCACAGACACCGACGCGAACAGACACCGACGCGCACAGACACACACCGACACGCACAGACACCGACACGCAGACACCGACACGCACAGACACCGACGCGCACAGACACCGACGCGCACAGACACACACCGACACGCACAGACACCGACACGCAGACACCGACACGCACAGACACCGACGCGCACAGACACCGACGCGCACAGACACACACCGACACGCACAGACACCGACACGCAGACACCGACACGCACAGACACCGACGCGCACAGACACCGACGCGCACAGACACCGGCGCGCACAGACACCGACGCGCACGGACACCGACGTGCACGGACACCGACGTGCACGGACACCGACGCGCACGGACACCGACGCGCATGGACACCGACACGCACAGACACACACCGACACGCACAGACACACACCGACACGCACAGACACCGACACGCACAGACACCGACATGCACAGACACCGACACGCACAGACACCGACACGCACAGACACCGACACGCACGGACACCGACGCGCACGGACACCGAAGCGCGCGGGCACAGACACCAATGCGGGCACAGACACCGACGCGGGCACAGACACCGTCGCAACCGTCGCGGGCACAGGCGCCGACGCGGGCACAGACGCCGAAGGAGGCACAGACGTCGACGCGGGCACAGACGTCGACGCGGGCACAGGCGCCGACACGGGCACAGACGCCGACATCGACACGCACAGACACCGACGCGCACGGACACCGACGCGCACGGACACCGACGCGCACGGACACCGACGCGCACGGACACCGGCGCGCACGGACACCGGCGCGCACGGACACCGGCGCGCACAGACACCGGCGCGCACAGACACCGGCGCGCACAGACACCGACGCGGGCACAGACACCGACGCGGGCACAGACACCGACGCGGGCACAGACGCCGACGCGCACAGACACCGACGCGCACAGACACCGACGCACAGACACCGACGCACAGACACCGACGCACAGACACCGACGCGCACAGACACCGACGCGCACAGACACCGACGCGCACAGACACCGACGCGCACAGACACCGACGCGCACAGACATGCACAGTCACAGACACGCAGACACAGACACGCACAGACACAGACACGCACAGACACAGACACGCACAGACACAGACACGCACAGACACAGACACGCACAGACACAGACACATACACTTGTGTGGCATGAATGTTACTTGCCACTTGTCAGCCCAAGCGTGGATATTGTCCAGGTCTTGCTGCACTTGAATGTGGACTGCTTCAGCATCAGAGTATTCGTGAATGGTGCATTGTGAAATAATCAGCGAGCATCCCCACGTCTGACTTATGTTGGAAGGAAGGTCATTGATCACAGAATCCCTGCAGTGCAGGAGGTAGCATTCAGCCCCTCGAGTCTGCACCGACCCTCCGAAAGAGCACCCTACCCCATGCCCAATTCCCCGCCCTATCCCCGTAACCCCACCTAATCTTTTGACACTAAGGGGAAATTTAACATGGCCAATCCCCCTAACGTGCACATCTTTGGATTGTGGGAGGAAATCGGAGGACCGGTAAGAAACCCATGCAGACACATGAAGAATGTGCAAACTCCACACATACAGCCACCTGAGGTCGGACTCGAATTCAGGTCCCTGGTGCTGTGAGGCAGCAGTGCTAACCACTGTGCCACCGTGCCGAAGCAGCTGAAGGTGGTTGAGGCTTCTGGAAGGTTCTCTCAGAAATATCACCCAGCAGAAACCAATCACTGATTGTTGTCAGGCAAAACAGTCCCTGGCCAACCCATTGGTTGCCAATTAACCAATGAAACCAGATTCCCTCCAAAACCGGTTCCTCCGTCTACTTGGTGCCAAAGAGTCTGACTTCTCCTTGTCCAAACACAAAGCCTGAGAATACAGTATCCTGGCAAGCAGGCTGTTTTAAACTTTTAATCTTCTGCTTTCCTCTTTCTACTAAGGTCACATACCAATTATTGATACATGGATCAAAACAATAACACAAAATAAAAGAAACGGAAGCAAAGAAAATGGACAGAATGGGACACTCGCCCCACTCTCTTATACACACAAACACCCCCTTCTCTCACACAGACACACACCGTTCTCTCTCACACACACAATTATCCCCCTTTCTCTCACACGCCCCTCTATCTCATGCTCCAAAATCACTCCGGCCCCCTCTCTTACCATACTCCACTGTCCACACTCGCCCTGATATGGAGATTTGAATTTCATGCTGGCTTCTTGATTGGACAAGCAGCTCTCCCACATTTTTCATATTTTACAAATTAACCTGTTCTGCTGCAGAATCCCTGGGAGGCTCCCATGCAGACAGTGGGTCTTGCTGACTCCATTTTGAGAACCCTTGACATAAAACATTGATGGATGCAGTTTACTCCTCCACTACAAATTGTTCAAACTTAATCTGCACCTCATACACGATGTATGCAGATGTAATGTGTAACAGTCTAATTATCTACCACTTACTTTTCTGGCTTCAGGTCTCGATAGATGATTCCAAGATTGTGAAGATGGTCCAAGGCTAAAGCCAACTCTGCCAGATATATCTTAACATCTTCTTCTGTGAACATCACCTGAGAGGAGAAAGTAAATTGACAGGATAAAATACTGCGTGCTTCATCAATAAGCTATTGTTGCTATTTTCAAACTTGGTCATGCTTCTGATAATCAAAGAAAGAAAAGTATATGTGACAACATAATATCTTTGAAAACTATCTGAGGAAATTGAGCATCTGTTTCAAATTTTATTTTCACTAATTCTGCACTCATGGTGAGAAATAAGTGTTGAAGAAGATATTTTCTATTTTTTGTATCTAGTGTCGATATTAAACTCTACCCACAGTCCAAAGATGTGCAGGTTAGGTGGATTGCCCATTCTAAATTTCCCTTCTTGTCCAAAGGTCAGGTGGAGTTACAGGGGATTGGACCTAGGAACGGGTGCTCTTTCAGAGGGTGGGTGCAGACTCAATGGGACGAATGGCCTCCTTCTGCACCTCAGAACATAAGAACAAACAAAATAGGAGTAAAAGTAGGCCTCAGAGCTGTTCGTGCTTACTCCGCCATTCAACAAGAACCTGGCTGATTTGAGCTTGGCCTCAACTCCCAGCAAGGGGGAAAAGGGGAATGAGTGGAAGGAGGAGGGGTAAGGTGGGAGGGAAGGGGTGTCAGCAGCAAGGATAAATGGTGGCTCTCACTAGGCCCTCCATTATTGATGGTCGATCAGGCACAGAAGCTCGCAAGCAACCCAGACAGGATTTATTTTTCATGCTTTCTACATGGTGAGTCCCTCACCTACCGCGAGTGAATATCAGCAGAGGTGGTGATTCGGCCCTTAAGTGGGCATTAATTGTCTCCATTTCTGGAGGTAGGCTATCCACTAATGTTCACTCTAATCCAGACTCCCACAGCTACCTTGACAACACTTTCTCACACCCTGCTTCCTGAAAGGATCCCATTCCATTATCCCAGTTTCTCATCTGTTCTGTTGATCTAACCTTCCACACCAATGCTTCCAACAAGTCTCCCTTTTTTCTCAACTGAGGATTCTCACCAATTATGGTTGACAGGGACTTCCAATGTGTCTAATCCATTTCACGCACCTGTGCTCTCACTCCTTCCCCTCCCTCCCAGAACCAAATTAGGTTCTCATATTTTCACCTCCCAAGCCACCTTCCAGGCTCTATTCAACAGGTCATCCACTGTCATTTCTGCCACCTCCAGCATGATGCCACCTAGAGCCCTGCCCTCCACTGTCAGCATTCTATAGGGACTGTTCCCGCCAGAACACCCGAGCCTACTCCTCAATCACTCCTACCACCCCCTCTCTTTCTCACAGCACCTTTTTGTGCAAGCACAGAAAATGCAACACGTTCCCTTTCACCTCTTCGTAGCTCACTGTCCAGGCCCTAAACACTTCTTCAATTTAGTACTGCATTCACTGCTCACAATGTGGTCTATACTAGATTGAGAAAATCAAATGCAGACTCGGTGCCTGCTCTATGGAACACGTCCCTTCAGCCCACGTGCATGACCCAAGCTTCTGGTTGCTTGTCATTTTAATTCTCCACTTTGTTCCCATGCTCACCTTTCTGTCCCTAGCCTGTTACAGTTTTGCAATGAAGTTCAAGCTCGAGAAACAGCATCTTATCTTTTAACTAGACACGCTAGTCTTCTGGATTCAACCCTGATTCCACAACTTTAGATCAGGAGTTCCAAAACTGGGGTCTGTGGGAGCCTCCCAGGGGTTCTGTTGCAGGGCATGCACATTTTTAAGATCTGAAAAGTGCTGCAGAGTGTCTTGCCCAGTCAGAGGCGGACCTTGGAGTTGATGGGGGAGGGGGTGGTCAGAGCAGGCCGTGGAATCAGTGGGGAGAGTGGGCCTGGGAGCAAGATGGGGGAGGTGATAATGAGCCTCGGAGCAGGAAGGTCAGAGCGGGCCACGGAATTGGGGGGGGCGGGGCCAGAACGGGCCTCCGGACTGGGGGGAGGGTGGTCAGAGCAAGCCTTGCAGTGGGGGTTCAGAGTGTGTGTGAAAGAGGGGTTGAGTGTGTGAGGAAGACATGTGTGTGTGTGTGTGTGTGTGTGTGTGTGTGTGAGTCAGAGGAAAATGTGTGTGTGACAGAGGGAGATGTGTGTGTGTGTGTGAGAGGGGGAGGTGTATGTGTATCTGAGAGAAGTGTGTATGTCTGATATGAGAATCAGCTTTCCAGCATCACTCCTCCCACTAAAAATAATTAAAGGCAAGACTTAATTTTAAAAATAACACCCTTTCAGATTACCCACTCCTAAAGTGGGCACTACTTCCAGGGGTTAATGGGAGAATGGCTTGGCCAGGGGTTAATGTGCAGCGATCATGTAGCTGGCAAATGTATATGCGACTGTGTGCCTCTTCCTAATTCCTACGTATAGACATAGCTAGAAAATACTTGTTTACATTTGATTTCTGTGTTCATACCTATTTTGTGGCAAAATAGGGGTGTCGACTGTATAGGAATGCTTGGGGCTCTCTGATGCACTAGGCAGATCACGAGGGGTTACGCAGCTCAGAAAAGTTTTGGAAACCCTGCTTTAGATCATAACCTCGGTCTCCGTCGTGCTCAGTGTGTTTCTTCCTCTTTTTAAAATTTTGCTGGGTCAGTCATTCTATCTTTGTCCCTCCCTGTTGTATTTAGGTGGATTTTAAGTAGCAATTAATTCACGGCTCATTTGGATACAACCTTTGTCTCTACTATATTTGATTTCTGTGTTCGCATGTATTCATTACCACCCTCATTGGCCTTGCATCACAAAATCTTTTGTAATTTAATTTCCCCTGCCCTCCACCCTATCACAAACTTTCTCTTTTGTTCTTACTGTCTCTTGCACCCTTCCAATGCCTTAAAAACTCTTACATTTTTATCTTTCTTTAGTTCTGACGAAAGGTCATCAACTTGAAACGTTTAGTCTGTTTCTCTCAATCTCCAGCACTTTTGTTCATATTTATGTAACAGCTCTCCTATTTAAGAAGAGGTAGTCCCTTGGGAATGACTAGCTTCCACTCCAGCTCAATGGGTTTTGAGATAACGGATAAGTTCAATGTGTGATCTGCCGTGGTGCTTGAAGGGTTGGGTAGTTGGGCCATTTGGATGTTTGAGCAATTCCTCTGATGCCTCAGCCTCACCTCTGCACATTTGTAATGAAATTTCTCGATGTATTCAGTTTCTTCCCAGGTGAACCTTCGCCATTTGGGGTTTTTTAAAAACAATATTTTATTATGGCACATATAATTTCTAACAACAATTTTCAAGAGGAAAAAAAACAACAGGACAGATAACACCCACCAACCAAACCCAGCCAATGTGGCTTACATACCCCATTCTCCCCTTTCCCACTACCTATTTCCCACATCAACCAACCCCCCTATCCCCCTCTTTCCCTTAACCACCTTTATATCTGCTAACAGCTTAAATTTTCCCAAAGAAGTCAATAAACGGCTGCCAGATCCGGGCGAACCCTCGCATCGATCCTCTCAGGGCGAACTTGATCTTCTGAAGCCTGAGAAACCGGCCATGTCACTGGCCCATACCCCCAATTTTGGGGGTACTGAGTCCCTCCCCGCCAATAAGATCCGTCCCCCGGCTACCAGGGAGGCAAAGGCCAACACATCTGCCTCTCTCGCTCCCTGAACTCCCGGGTCTTCCGATACACCAAATATCAGCACCTCTGGACTCGGAACCACCCGTACCTTCAATACTGTGGACATAACATCGGCAAATCCTTGACAGAATCCCCTAAGCTTCGGACATGCCCAAAACATGTGGACATGATTTACGGGCCCTCCCGCGCACCGGCCACACCTATCCTCCACCCTTTCAAAGAACCTGCTCATACGGGCTTGAATTGTATCAGGCTAAGCCTGACACACGACAAGGACCCATCAACTCTACTCAGGGCACCCTCCCACAATCCCGCCGCCATTTCCTTGCCCAACTCTTCCTCCCATTTTCGCTTTACCTCCCCTATCGGGGTTCCCTCCCATTCCACGAGTTCTTTATAAATTTCTGAGACCTTCCTCTCCCCCACTACCATTTTCGACACTACCTTGTCCTGTATCCACTGGGGCGGTATTTGCAGAAAGGTTGAAACCTTCCTCCATGCAAAGTCCCTCACCTGCAGGCAGTGGAACCCATTCCCCCCGGGAAGCTCAAACACCTCCGCCAAGTCCTCCAAGCACGGAAAGCTGCCGTCAATAATCAGGTCCCCAAACCCCTCGATTCCCACTCGTTGCCACCTCCGAAACCCCTCATCCAGCACCCCACGGTGCAAACCGGTGGTTGCCACAAATAGGTGTCCATACCGACGCCTCCTCCGCTCCCATGTGCTTCCGCCACGGTCCCCACACCCTCAAGGCCGCCACTGCTATTGGGCTTGTGGAGTACTGAGCCGGCGGGAATGGCAGGGGTGCCGTTAACAGTGCTCCTAAACCCCTGCTCCTACATGAGGCCGCCTCCACCCGCTCCGTTACCGACCCGTCCCCCACTGTCCACTTCCTAATCATTGCTATGTTCGCTGCCCCAGTAGTAGTTTCTGAAATTCGGCATGGCCAGCCCCCCCTCCAGCAGCACCTTCTTTACCCGCGGGGTTTTACTTACCCATACAAACCCTGAGATCACTGCATTCACCCTGTTAAAGAAAGCCTTGAAGATAAAAATAGGCAGGCCTGGAATATGAACAAGAACCTCAGGAGAACCCTTATCTTTACCGTCTGCATCGTCCCCGCCTGTGACAACGGGAGTATACCCACCTTCGCAAGTCCCCCTTCATCTGCTCCACTAACCGAGCCAAATTCAGCTTGTGTAACTGCTCCCACTCCTGCACCACCTGGATACCCAAATACCTAAAACTCCCTCACAGCACCTTGAACGGCATCCCCCACCAATCTCCACTCTTGCCTCCTCGCCTGAATCGCAAAAACCTCACTTTCACCAATATTCAATTTGTACCCCGAAAACCGGCCGAGTTCCCCTAAAATCCCCATAATCTCTCCAATCCCCCCCCCGGGTTAGAAATATACAAAAGTAGGTCGTTAGCATATAACGAGGCACTGTTCTCCACCCCGCACAATCGCCTACCAGTCCTTTAACGCTCTCATCGCCATCGCCAGGGCCAGGGCCAAGGCAAATAACAGTGGGGAGAGTGGACATCCCTGCCTCATCCCCTGATGCAGGCCAAAATAATTTGAATTCACTCGGTTCATCCGCACACTCACCACTGATGCCTGGTACAACAATTGGACCAGTCCTCAAAACCCTGCCCAAACCGAAACCGCCCCAGGACCTCCCACAGTACTCCCATCCCACCCAAACAAAGGCCTTCTCCGCATCCCTGCCCTCGGAGGGCATTATGATCACATTTAGCAGTCTTCTAATGTTCGCCGTTAAATGCCTCCCCTTCAAAAACCCCGTCTGGTCCTCCCCTATCACCCCTGGCACACAATCCTCCATTCTTGAGGCCAAGATCTTGGCCAGCCGCTTGGTGTCTACATTTAGAAAGGAGATTGGCCTATACCACCCACATTGTTCTGGATCCTTATCCCGCTTCACGATGAGAGAGATCGAGGCCTTTGACACCGTCGGAGGGAGTACCCCTCGCTCCCTAGCCTTGTTAAACACCCTTACCATTAAGGGCCCCAGCACTCCTGAAAACATTTTGTAAAACTCCACTGGGTACCCATCCGGCCTTGGGTCTTTGCCCAACTGCATTGCCTCCAACCCCTCCACCACTTCAAACAGCCCAATGAGGCGCCTAGGCCCTCCACCAGCTCTTCCTCCATCCTCGGAAACTCCAGTCCCTCCAAAACCTGCCTCATCCCCTCCACCTCGGCTGGGGGCTCTGACTTGTATAACTTGCTGTAGAAGTCTCTACACACCCCGCTCACCCTCACTGGGTCTAAAATCGTGTTCCCCACTCTGTCTTTCACTTTCCCAATCTCCCTTGCCGCCTCCCATTTCCTTAACTGGTGTGCTAGCATCCTGCTAGCTTTCTCCCCATATTCATAAACCGCCCTCTCGCCTTTCTCAACTGCCCCACCACCTTCCTTGTGGATAGCAACCCAAACTCCACCTGCAGCTTCTGCCGCTCCTTCAACAATCCCGCCTCCGGGGCCTCCGAGTACCTCCTGTCCACCTGGAAAATCTCCTTCACGTATCTATCCACCTCTGTCCAATCCACCTTCTCCCTGTGTGCCCGAATTGATATAATTTTCCCTCTCACCACTGCCTTCAGCGCATCCCATACCGTAGCTGCCGAAACCTCCTTGGTGTCATTTATCTCCACATATCTCCGAATGGCCTCCCTCACCCACACACACACCTCCTCCTCTGCTAATAATCCTGCATCTAACCTCCAGTGTGGGCCCCACTTCTTACTCACCTGTAAGTCTACCCAGTGTGGGGCATGATCCGACACTACTATCGGCGAGTACGTAACGTCCACCACCCCCGCCAACAACGTCCTAGTCATAAAGAATGAGTACTCTTTTGCTCTCGGCTGCCAAAACCTCCACGGATCTACCCCCACCATCTGTCCCATAAACCCCTTTAGCTCCTTCGCAACCGGTGACACCCTCCCTGTCGTCGAACTCGACCGATCCAGCCTTGGATCCAAAACCGTATTCCCCAACACCTCATGAACTCTACATCATCCCAGTTCAGTGCATAAATGTTCACCACCATCACCGGCATCCCCTCCAGCTTCCCGCTCACCATAACGTATTTGCCCCCGAGTCCACCACTATACTTCCCACTTCGAACGCCACCCGCTTATTAAACAAAATCGCCACCCCCCTTGTTTTGGAATCTAGTCCCGAATGGAATACATGCCCTACCCACCCCTTCCTCAGCCTAGTCTGATCTACCACCCTCAGGTATGTCTCCTGTATCATTGCCTCTAAGCTTTTCAGATGTGTGAACACACGGGCCCTCTTCACTGGCCCATTCAACCCTCACATTCCATGTGATCAGCCTGGTCCCTCCCCTGTCAGCAGACATCTACTCTTCTTCTCCCCCCCCCCCCCCCCCCCCCCCCCCCCCCCCCCCCCCCACACACACACACAAACACCCCACTCCATAACCTTCGCCACTTTGGTCAATCACAAGCCAGGAGCTCCCATGAGTCTCAAGAGATGCTCGATTTCTTCAGGGATGCTTTGAGGACATCTCTAAAGTATTTCCAGTAACCTCCTGAAGTCTCCTGCCATGTCCAAGTTCCAAGCAGAGCAGTTGCCTTCGGAGTCAGATGTCAGGCATACAAACTAAATGCCCCATCCAGCAGAGCTGGTTTGGAGTGACTAACATTTTGATGTAGGACAAGTTGATTGGGGAGAGGACACTACAGCTGGACTGTTTTTCTTGCTGCAAGATTTGGAGGATCTTGCGAAGGTATCACTGGTTTGAGTTGCCTGCTGTGAGTTTCTGAAGCATATAGAAGAGCGTAGATCATTGTTGCCCGGCAAACCATGAGACTTAGTCTTGCGTTTGAGATCTGTCCTCAAATACTCTTCCCTAGTCGGAAGTAGGCCGAGTTCATTGGAAGCAATAATGAATGTTGTCTATGTCCGCTGTCAAGAAATAGGAACACTCCTAACAGAGATTGGAAACCACAAGTTCCAACGTGCTCTGGGAGTTTCTGCACATGCGCAAATCAGAAACAGACTGCGCATGCCTCAATCAGCATTGTGAGATCTTCAGGCCAGGGACAAGTGCCCAATGCATCCGCATGGGGAAAAAAAATGTGCAAAACCCACTCACAGGACCCAGGAGTGGTGTGCCATAATGAGGAGTCCTGGGATAGGGAGAGGGGACAGAGGGAGGTCCCAACAAGAGAGAGCATGAGAGCACGTGAGAGAGAGAGAGCGAGTATGAGTGAGAGAGCGAGAGAGAGAGAAAGAGAGAGAGAGAGAGAGAGAGATTACACCCTGAAAGGACTGGGGCAGGAGCTACCAAGGGTCGGAATCACCAGGGACAGGAGCAAAGAACGTATCCAAACAGTAAAACTACTGGGGACCTTGAAGGCTCGGGAGAAGCTCTGGAGAGCTGAAAAAACAGAGCAAGATTGGTGACTCCATGCTGTAGGCTGCTAGGGGGGGAAAAGGTTACCCTTTGGAACTGCTGTGATGGCTTGACAGGCTAGAAGAGCTGAAGCTGTGCCTGCAAATTGGTGCTGGAGTGCAGAGTTGGGAATCCAGGAGAACATGGTGTCAGGAGATGAGCCTGAAACCTTGGGAAGTGAGCAGTTGTTGAGGCAGTCCGAAACGGAGCGGCTTTGAGTGAATTCAGACATTTGAACTGTGAAAGTGAAAAGTTTTGAATCCCTCGTGAGGGAGACAGAGTTTAAATGGGATTTAAAAAAATATATATTTGTTCATGGGAAGTGGGTGTCGTAGGCTGTGCCAACATTTATCACTCATTGCTGTGGTTCACATATCTGGAGTCACAGACCACGTTAGGACGGCAGATTCACTTCCCTAAAGGACATTAGTAAATCAGATGGGGTTTTACGACAATGAACAATGGTTTCATGGTCGTCATTAGACTTTTAATACCAGATTTTTATTCAAATTCAAATTTCACCATCTGCAGGGGCGGGATATGAGCCTGGGTCCCCAGAGCAGTACTCTGGGTCTCTGGTTAACTGGTCCAGTGACAATACCACTACGTCACCGCCTCCCCACAGTTGACTCTCAGTTTTCACTGATGTCTGGGTGGGTTGCTGAGAAATCCATGGGATCTGTCCTGAGCATATTTACCATTTATTGTGCAGTGTAGTGCGTTCGGCCAGTTTGCCTATTAATTTACATATACTCTAACATTCAGAATCAACATGAGGTACAAGATAGATATTGTAAACTGTTTAATTTTTTGACTGTGTGTATTAAAGTTTATTTTGTTTGTTCAATAGTCATGGAATTTTGTGGCTTTATTCTCTTATGGGCAGTACAGTAGCACAGTTGTTAGCACGGTTGTTTCACAGCGCCAGGGTCGCAGGTTCGATTTACGGTTTGGGTCACTGTCTGTGCTGAGTCTGCATGTTCTCCCTGTCTCTGTGTGGGTTTCCTCCGGGTGCTCCAGTTTTCTCCCACAGTCCAAAGATGTGCAGGTTAGGTGGATTGGCCATGCTAAATTGCCCTTAGTGTCCAAAAAGGTTAGGTGGAGTTACTGCGTTACGGGGAGAGGGTGGAGGTGTGGGACTTAAGTGGGGTGCTCTTTACAAGGGCCGGTGCAGACTTGATGGGCTAAATGGCCTCCTTCTGCACTGTAAATTCTATGTTCTTAGCAAATTCTTGGGATCACAAATTTTCTTTACTTTAAACAAAACATTACTGGTCTCCAGCACCATGGCGGAGGCGGAAGAGACTCCCTCCACTGCGCATGCGCGGGAAACTGTCAGCGGCCGCTGACACTCCCGCGCATGCGCCGCCCCGACATGTCATTTCCGCGCCAGCTGGCGGGGCAACAAACGCCATTTCCGCCAGCTGGCGGGGCGGAAATTCCTCTGGCGTCGGCCTAGCCCCTCAATGTTGGGGCTTGGCCCCCAAAGATGCAGAGCATTCCGCACCTTTGGGGCGGCGCGATGCCCGTCTGATTGGCGCCGTTTTGGGCGCCAGTCGGCGGACAACGCGCCGTTGGGGGAGAATTTTGCCCCATAACACTGCCTTCATCAAGAGAAAGTTCCAAATAAAGGTAATGGTCCACATTTTCCAGGAATTCACCGTTGATCTTAATTGACAAGGTGTGTCTCTACACTTTATTATTTTTTCCAAAGACATTAATATTCACATCTTCCAACTATTTTTCTCCTTCTATTCTGGCTATGCATCACGCACCACTTGAGATCATGGCAGGCAGGCAAAACAGCATGAAAGCAGACCGAGAGTAATTCACTTTCCATTTGGTTTGATGCCTGGTTTCTGCACAGTACCTCCATACAATGGCATGGATGAAATTTTAAAACTCATCAAAGGATGAAATGTCTGCAAATCTCTAAGATCCTTTGACATTTATGCATTTCATACCTCTCATAATTTTGTAGACCTCAATGAGGTCCCCCCTCAACCTCCGTCTTTCTAATGAAAATAATCCTAATCTACTCAACCACTCTTCATAGCTAGCGCCCTCCATACCAGGCAACATCCTGGTGAACCTCCTCTGCACCTTCTCCAAAGCATCCATATCCTTTTGGTAATGTGGCGACCAGAACTGTACGCAGTATTCCAAAAGTGGCCGGACCAAATTCTTATACAACTGTAACATGACCTGCCAACTCTTGTACTCAATATCCCTTCCGATGAAGGAAAGCATGCCGTATGCCTTCTTGACCACTCTATCGAACTGCGCAGCCACCTTCAGGGTTTCCTGGCGAAAAGGGGTGCTGTAAATGGGAAAACTGGTAGATCCCACTGGTGGGCCACCTCCGCCGCCAAAAAACACATGATGGATTGGTGGGAAAATCCCACCCCAGCCTCAGAGTTCAACCCAACTTGAAAAATTTATTTTTTTAAAAACACATGTTTCAAAGAGCAAAAATGTAATAAATACTAATCTCAGCGCGGAGTGTTTCAGTTGAAAATAAAATTAGATCTTGAACTGGTAATTGTATGAGATCTCACGAAAACACTGCAAACAATACAATCAACTGTTAATTTCTCCTCTGCACTTCAAATCATCTTTACACAAGCTTTACTGGATTACCTTTAACTGGACAATTTATTACACCAGAGAGAGATAGATGAATCATACCTCTTTAGAGAGTCGGGTGAAAAGATCACCTCCTCTGAGGAAGTCCAGGATAAGGTAAAGTTTTCCCTCAGTCTGAAAAGCTGCAAAATAAGACATTTTTCTAAGATATGCATATCATCTCCTGAAACTAGTTAGGCAATAACAAGCAAATGACACAGGACAGGCTCTGGAATAAATGACAATTCTTTCAAGCAGTTCAACTATTCATCAAAAGCAGGATGCAGATGCCAAAGTACTCAGGTTAAAAGTAAAACAAGGAAACACTAACTCAAATGAAGGATATCATACCCATTCCACTTTCCTATTTGGGATACTTAGTGTTAGCATCAATTACTCTCGCCGTAAGATTTCCATACTGATCACCAGCATAGTTTAAGTTAGAAATTTGTGATCAAGGTCAAATAGTTTTACAGTGCTCTAATCCATGGTATGGGCAAATACAGTTTAAAATAATATGAATATTATATTTGCTGAATTTGATTAAATAAATGCACCCGTAAAATATTTATAAAAGTTGGAACTAAACAGCAAGTCTAACAGCATGTGTGGAGATAGAAACAAAGTTGACATTTCAGACCAAAGACCTTGCATCAGAACTGGATTAGACGAGATATGTAATAGGTTTTAAGCAAATACAGAGGCAGGGAAAGAGGAAGTGGTAAAGAACAAAAAAGAATGCCCATGAAAGCATTGAAGGAGAGATTAAATTACAAACGGGATAATAGTACAAAACAAAAGATGGTGATAGGATAACAAAAGTTAGGTCCAGAGGTGGTGTAAGTGAGAAAACCAAAAACATGACTATCAGCTGCGGATCAAAAACAAAAACAGGAAAATACACAAAAATAAAAAACACAAAAATAAAAAAATAAATTGAAATGGGGGTAATGGTATGGTCTGAAATTGTTGAACTCTGTTTTGTGCTGTGAGGACTGTCAAAAAATTAGGTACTGTTCCTTAAGCTTAAATTGAGCTTCACTTAATGTGTAATGAGACAGGTTTAATAAATAATCTCAGAGTAAAAGAAGCAGTGATCACAACATTAAGTTCGAGAGTGAGAAACTTGGGTCAGAAATAACTGTGCTAAGGTAATTACAAAGGAATGAGGGCAGAGTTGGCTGGAGTGGACTGGGAAAGGAGTTTAGCAGTGATAGTAATCAACTATTTCCTGATAGATAAAAAGGCTATTTTAATGTAAATATTAAAACCCAGTTTTAATACCCATTTTAAAATGAGGATTTCAGCACTCATAACCTCAGGTCATGACAAAACACATAGCTTCAACAGAGACACAAAAAGCCTGCCACATGCATAAACTAATTGGAGATAAAAACAACATTTTCACAAAGCAAGATGAAAAAGTTATTGTTCTAATAAACATATTTCAAAGACAGTTTGACATTAAGAAATTAGCTGTACCAGTAATAAGATCAAGGCCAAGTAAGCACCATAGCAATATTAAGGCACCATTGTCCAGAATGTGGATAAAAGCAAAGTCAGAAGAAAACCAGTAGAAACCAGTCATGATAAAAGCACAGAATCGCATTCCATAACATATACAAATATTCAAACACGAAACATTCAGAACTTATGTTGCACATTAAGGATTGACAATTAACCATCGAATCAAATGTATTTGATTCTAACCCAAACCAATTAGGATGACATAGAGGTGTAGATAGATGGCTCAAGACTGATAAGATTTCCTTTAAACATGATGGTCCGTACGGCCATCATTATTCCGGGATCATCCTATACTTTGACCTAACTATTTGCTATCTCTATTTTTCATATTTTCACTTTTCCACTCTAACTCTTGAAGTAAATGCAAGCTGTTTTGCCATAAGCAAGAAACAATTTTTGTATTATTTTGACAGTTAAATTGTGTACAAGTTACTTCTCTTTAAGTCCTTTTGGTAGCCAGGCTTTATTGAGAATAGATTTAAGTTTCTCCTAATTGTAATCAAATAGAGGCAATAAAGATTCTTGTTTGCATCTGAGAAGTTTAACTCCAATTTCTACTGAGTTTTAGTGTCGCAAGACTTCACTAATTCCGCATGGTAAATCTCTTCAAGCAGAAAAGACGGTTGATCAGCAATGGCAGATATTTATGAAATTAATTAATGACTCACAACAAAGATATATCCCAGTGAGTAAGAAGGATTCTAGGAAGGGAATAAACCAACCATGCTTAACCAAAGAAGTTGAGGACAGTACTAAACTGAAAGAAAAAAACATTTAGGCCAAATCTAACCGTTTTGTCACGTCCAACTCAGGACGCGACGAGGCTGTTCAATCTCGTGAGAGGCCTCACTGGTGGGATCCAGGTATGCATATTTAAGTGTGAAATATTCCGTGGGGATTTGGCCCTTGATCTCCTCCGGTAACCCCACAATTCAGATGCTCTGCCTCCTGGACCTCTTTTCCTGGTCATTCAGCTTGGTTCTTTATGATTCATTGGTTTCAACCCCCAAAGTCAGTTCAGTCACCAGAGTGGCAAACTGATCGCTATGATTTGATAATGCTGCATCCATGCTCTTAATCACCTGAGGAAGGCGCAGCGCTTCAAAAGCTAGTGACATCGAAACAAACCTGTTGGACTTTAACCTGGTGTTGTAAGACTTCTTACTGTACTTAATCATAGAATCAGAGAATTTACAGTGCAGAAGGAGACCATTTGACCCATTGAGTCTGCACTGGCCCCAGGAAAGAGCATTCTACCTAAGCCCACACCTCCACCCTATCTCTGTAACCCCATCGAACTTTTTTGGACACTAATTGAGCATGGCCAATCCACCTAACCTGCACATCTTTGGACTATGGGAGAAAACCGGAGCACCCTGAGGAAACCCACGCAGACACAGGAAGGACATACAGACTTCGCACAGACAGTGACCCAAGCCGGGAAACAACCCTGGGACCCTGGAGCTGTGAAGCAACAGTGCTAACCACTGTGCTACAGTGGGCAAGGCAGACCAGGAGGTGCACCTGGGAAGGGAGTGAACTGTGGTTCTGGGTGCAGAGTTGGCGAAGAGAAGATAATCCCAACCGACTTAGCCTCTCCTCATATGACAGTTGTTCAACTTAATTTTGCTGTTTCCTCTCAACAATTTCTCTTGTCTTAGGTGGCTTCAGTAAATCAAACCCTGTGCATAACTGATGTTTTACCATGAGTCAAGCCAGAGAACTGTGCATTGACGATTGTGTTGTATTCCTGTACATCATCAGGAATTGGCTTAGTCATTTTGACAATGATCCTTGCTTAGGAGTTATCTTCAATGGATGCTTCATTGTCTGAGCAAACATTTCAACCAGCCCCTTTTGGCAGGATGATAAGGAGTGGATTGGATGCGTTTGATTCCGTTCTCCTTTAGATAATTTGAGAATTCTTACAAAATGAACTGTGGCCCATTGTTGCTAACAGATTGTTCAGGGTAACTAAATCTTGCTAAAAACTCACTCAGTCTTTCTATTGTCGTCTCCAAGGACGTAGTCTTCGTAATGGCGCCTTCAGATCATTTCGAGTGCACGTCAACCACAGTAAAAAACACTTGTCCTTCAAATGGTCCAGCATAATCTACATGAACTCTTTGCTGTGTCTCTTCTGGCTATTCCGATGGTGTAATGGAGCTGGTGGCGGCAGGTTTCACACCTTTGCACAAGCCAAACAGATGCCCACCTTCACCTCAATTTTATTGAGCCCTAGACAGCAAAAATAGCTTCTGGCTATCTCTTTCATTCTTGCCGCCCTACAATGACCTTCATGGAGCCGATTTAGGACACGTTTCCTGAACAATGGCGGAATGATGACCCTCATTCCCCAGAGGAGACAAGCAGCCTGAACATACAGTTTGACTCTTCGGATAACATTTGATTTCAACACTGAGTTTGTTCATGCAGTCTTGCCACAAAGTACTATGTCCATAACTTCTGACAGGAATGCTTTATTTCTGGTATACTTCTTAAAACTCCTGTAACCACAGGACAAGTTATCGACTTCTCCAAAATAGAAATCACTATGCAAATTATTAATTGACGACTCATTAGGTAAAGGTAATCTAGAGAGTCTATCAGCATTTCTTTGGAGATTTACTTTATGACATTTTAGCGTTATGTATGTGCTGACAACAGCAACACCCACCTCTGCCTCCGGCTTTTTGCTAGATATGGAATACCCTTGTGCGGCCCAAATATTGTCAGTGGTCAGTGATCTGTTAGTAAAGTAAATTTCCATCCATGCAGATACTGATGAAAAAGCCGGATTCTGTAAATGATGCCGAGATCTTCCCTCTTTATCTGTGCAAAGATCATTTCTGTTTTGTTCAAGGATCTTGATGCAAACGCTATTGGCTCCTCTTCACCAGTGGACACTCTGAGAAATCACTGCTCCCATTCCATATGGTGATGCGCGCAAGCCAGTTGCAATGGTAACTTCGGATCAAAATGTGTCAGGACTTCTGATTTTAGTAATGAGCTTGTACGAAGGCCTTCTCACACTGATTCACATATTTCCATTTCCTGCTTTGATACAGTAAGATGTGTAAAGGTTTGAGAATAGTTGCTAGATTAGGGATAACGGGCGAAATTCTCCGGTATGGCGCGATGTCCGCCGACCGGCACCAAAAACGGCGCAAATCAGTCCGGTATCGCGCCGTCCCAAAGGTGCGGAATTCTCCGCATCTTGGGGGGCCGAGCCCTAACCTTGAGGGGCTAGGCCCGCGCCGGACTGATTTCCGCCCCGCCAGCTGGCGGAAAAGGCCTTTGGAGCCCCACCAGCTGGTGTGGAAATGACATTGCCGGGCAGCGCATGCGCGGGAGCGTTAGCGGCCGCTCACGGCATCCCCGCGCATGCGCTGTGGAGGGAGTCTCTTCCACCTCTGCCAAGGTGGAAACCGTGGCGAAGGCGGAAGGAAAAGAGTGCCCCCATGGCACAGGCCCGCCCGCGGATCGGTGGGCCCCGATCACGGGCCAGGCCACCGTGGGGGCACCCCCCGGGGCCAGATCGCCCCGCGCGCCCCCCAGGACCCCGGAGCCCGCCCGCACCGCCTTGTCCCGCTGGTAAGAGAGGTGATTTAATCCGCGCCGGCGGGACAAGCATTCTAGCTGCGGGACTTCGGCCCATCCGGGCCGGAGAATCGCGGGGAGGGGCCCACCAACCGGCGAGATTCCCGCCCCCGCTGAATCTCCGGTGCCGGAGAATTCGGCAACCGGCGGGGGCAGGATTCACGCCAGCTCCCGGCGATTCTCCGACCCGGCGGGGGGGTCGGAGAATCTCGCCCAACACTTCCATATTCGTTTAGTAAGGCCAAAAACCATATTAGTTTAGTAAGCCCAAAAACCAATGAGGTTGAGTCACATTTTGAGCTGCAGGTGTCTCAGTTATGACTTTTACTTTTGAAGGCAATTTGTGTAGTCACTTTGCATCTATTATGTGCCCCAGGTATTCAGTAGAGGATTTGAAGAATTCACATTTATCCTTCTATACTTGTAGTCTGCAATCTTCTTGTTTTTGAAGTGTAGCATCTAAATTTTGAAGATGCTCTTCTTTATTCTTTCTAGTAACTAAAATATCGGCTGAATACCATTGGACACCTTCTAGTCCACTTCAAAATTGATCCATGGCACAGGAGTAACGCAGGACGTGATGCCAAATGGAAGTCTTTTATATCTGAATTGCCTTTTATGTGACATGGTTATCGAATATTGTTGTGAAACTGGATCTATATTTATCTGGAAGTAAGCCAGACTAAGGTCATCTTTATTAAAATGCTGGCCTCCAGCCAACTCAGCAAATAAATAATTAATTAAAGATACGAACAGCACAGGATTGATAGTGACTATAAAAGCACCACATATTCATGCCAAACCATCTTTCTTCATCACAGGTACTATGGGCGTGGTCTAATTGCTTACATTAATGGGTTAGCGGACCCCCGTCTTGACCAGCCTCTCGAATTCTGTCTTGACCTTTTGCTTAATGCCGTACAGCACTCACCTAGCTTTTAAGCCCCTTGCTTGATTTTCATCCTTAATATTTCGCTTGACTGAGGTCGCTTTCATGCTTCCCAGTTCTCCATGATGATGGCATGTTTCTTTCAAAGCTTCGGTAAACCTGCTTCGGATTCCAATATTAGATTCACCTCAGTCCAGTTTCCCAGGTTATCCCCATTATGGCTTGTTAGTTACCTTTAACGATGTGCAGGGGCAAGTATGCGGTCTGTCGTTTAACTGCACATTTACATCGATATGGCCACTTCCCCGGTATAGATTTATCTTTGACGGTTTTAAGGCGATATGTCGTAGTTTCTCTTGGTAAACAGTTTCTGGTACCAAATGGCTGTGCCAGTGTCCACCTCGGTTTTCACCAATTGTTCATCCAGTAAAGGGGTGATCCAGTAACGTTTTTTGTTCAATAACAGTTTGTCATCTGACTGTCACTCTGGTCCTTTGTCGCGATAGGGTTTTAAACTAAATCAGAGGGTGTGGGGGGGGGGTTCAGTTGCATGGAAAATTAGAAAATCAATGTTAAAGGAGAAGGTAGGAGTGCAGATTAGTGATGAGGTGGATTTTTACCAGAAAATATGAGGAAGGAACAGAATGTATGAATGTCACACAGGTTGAGCATCCCTTGTCCAAAATGTTTGAAGCCAAGAGTGTATCAGATTTCGGAATTTTTTGGATTTCGGAATACAATGTGCATCTGCGGCATGCATTGGGACTCAGCCTCGGTAGAAATAAGAAATACAAATTAACGAGTCTAAGTCTGAACGGGACAATGTAATTCTGGCCAGGTGTGGGCTTATACCTCTGGCTCAGTGCTAGCAGTTTTACCCACTACACCTTCGATCCAATTTCCTAATACCTCCCAGTTGTCACACTGAGACAGACAGACTTTTAATCTGTACGGGAATCAAGGGTTAAGGGGATAGGGCTGGAAAGAGGAGTTGAGGATGATCATATCAGATCATCCATGATCTCACTGAATGGCGGAGCAGACCCAATGGGCTGAATGGCCTACTTCTGCTCCTATGTCTTATGGTCTTCACTGGAACTATATAGGTGGTCAAGGTCGGTGAGGAAGTGGGAGAGAGAATTAAAACGACAAGTGAGCAGAAGTTCAGGCTCATGCTTCTGGACTGAACAGAGGTGTTCTGCAAGGAAGGTCACCCAATCTGTGTTTGGCCTCTCCAGTGAAAAGGGAAGTGCATAATGAGCAGTGAATGTTATATAATAAATCAAAAGTAAATTGCAGCTTCACCTCTGCTCAGACTGCATGCATGACCCCAAGCTTCTGGACACTTCTCATTTTAATTCTCTGTCCTCAGTCCCATGAATTCTCCAAATGAAACTGAACATGACCATTAAGAACAGCATCTCAACTTTTGATTCAGCAATAGGCTCGCTTCTGGACTCAACAATTTATGGTCATAACCTCGTGCCTGTTTTCTTTATTTCTTTATGTGTTCCTTTTTGTTTTTCATATGTTTTTTATGGCAACTATTGGTGATGATTCTGTTTTCCAATTTACACCATCTTTACTTATGTCATAATCATCTTCTTTTACCTTGCACCAACATCCAAAATGTTATTTAATGTTTCCTATCTTTAACCCTATTCCAGATCTTACCTTTTGCTCTTTCTCCCCTCCCTACTTCCCCTATTTCTTCACTTGCTTAAAACCTATTCCATGTCTAATCTTTTTTTCAGTCCTAACAAATGTTCATCAGCATGAAATGTTAATGCTATTGCTCTCTCCACAGATGCTGCCAGGGCTGCTGACTATTTCCAGCATTTTCTGCCAGAGTTCTAGCATCAGTTGTTGCTGGATTAGTAATTTATACATTCAATAGGGAGTCACAATTCTGAGAAATAAATTGGCAGGGACTGAGACTTTGTGAAACAGGCTGAGTCAGCGGTCATTATGTACAACTTCCGAAGTCAGATTGGCCTTCCTGAAAGTGAACCCTCGGAAGGCGACGGGCCCAGACGGTATCCCTGGTCGTGCACTCAGAGCCTTTGCGGACCAGCTGGCAGAGGTATTCGTGGACATCTTTAACCTGTCCCTACTCCACTCCGATGCCCCCACCTGCTTCAAGAAGACCACCATCATACCGCAAAGAAGAACCAGGCAACGTGCCTCAATGACTACCGACCAGTGGTCCTGACTTTGATCATGAAGCGCATCACCTCCATACTCCCAGAACGCCTTGATACACTGCAATTCGCATACCGCTGCAACCGATCCACATCAGACACCATTTCCCTGGCCCTACACTCATCCCTAGAGCATCTCGAAAACAAGGACTCCTACATCAGACTCCTATTTATTGACTACAGCTCCGCCTTCAACACCATAATCCCAGCCAAGCTCATATCAAAGCTCCAAAACCTAGGACTTGGCTCCCCACTCTGCAACTGGATCCTCGATTTTCTGACCAACAGACCACAATCAGTAAGAATGAACAACAACACCTCCTCCACAATAGTCCTCAACACCGGCGCCCCGCAAGGCTGCGTACTTAGCCCCCTACTCTACTCCCTGTACACACACGACTGCGTGGCAAAACTTGAGTTCCAACGCCATCTACAAGTTTGCTGACGATACGACCATAGTGGGCCGGATCTCGAATAACGACGAGTCCGAATACAGGAGGGAGATAGAGAATCTAGTGGAGTGGTGTAGCGACAACAATCTCTCCCTCAATGCCAGCAAAACTAAAGAGCTGGTAATTGACTTCAGGAAGCAAAGTACTGTACACACCCCTACGGGGCCGAGGTGGAGATGGTTAGCAGTTTCAAATTCCTTGGGGTGCACATCTCCAAAAATCTGTCCTGGTCCACCCACTTCGCCGCTACCACCAAGAAAGCACAACAGCGCCTATACTTTCTCAGGAAACTAAGGAAATTTGGCATGTCCGCATTAACCCTTACCAATTTTTACAGATGCACCATAGAAAGCATCCTATCGGGCTGCGTCACAGCCTGGTATGGCAACTACTCGGCCCAGGACCGCAAGAAACTTCAGAGAGTCGTGAACACCGCCCAGTCCATCACACAAACCTGCCTCCCATCCACTGACTCCATCTACACCGCCCGCTGCCTGGGGAAAGCGAGCAGCATAATCAAAGATCCCTCCCATCCGGCTTACTCACTCTTCCAACTTCTTCCATCGGGCAAGAGATACAGAAGTCTGAGAACACGCACGAACAGACTCAAAAACAGCTTCTTCCCCACTGTCACCAGACTCTTAAATGACCCTCTTAAATGACCCTCTTATGGACTGACCTCATTAACACTACACCCTGTATGCTTCATCCGATGCCAGTGCTTGTGTAGTTACATTGTATATGTTGTGTTGCCCTATTATGTATTTTCTTTTATTCCCTTTTCTTCTCATGTACTTAATGATCTGTTGAGCTGCTCGCAGAAAAATACTTTTCACTGTACCTCGGTATACGTGACAATAAACAAATTCAATCCAATCCAATCCAAGTCGTACACCAAATGTGTATACAATCGTTGCACCTAATCTATTCCTTCAGTTATCAGATGGAACTTTTGGCGAAAAAGGCTAATTCTTGTTCTTCATATTCTCTGCCTGAAGGCAGGTCTTACCACGCTGCTGCAATCTCCACCAGACAGTTCCCAAATCCACTCCAGCTGTTGGCACCGATCTGATCCATACCAATTGCCCAAACAACTGACCCATAAGGAGTTGGAGTTATTACGGCAACATGCACTTTACATGAATTATATAATCTGGAGCAATGAATAGGGATGGTAGAGGCTCCAATATATTTTCCATCACTGGCTGACGAGAAACCTTTTGCGCTCTTAATGATGTGTGTTGGAAATATTTGCAGATTTATACTGAACCTGTTTGTCCACATTATGTATGCATCTCCCTTGGTTATCTAGTCCTGGAGTGGAACGTGAACCCAGACCTTCTGGTTCAGAGGCAGGTAAGCTACTCTCATCTCAATGTAAATACCTTTCGTTCAAATACAAAAATAATGACTGCAGTGTGCTGACCAGAACTGATGAACCAATTATTTTTCTTCCAGATTTAACCATATAACCTCTCTAATGCAATTTCTTTCCTGCCAAGGAATAAAACAAAAATCTCACCATAATGCAGCTTCACTATGAATGGATGATTTACATCCACCAAGATGTCTCGTTCCAATTTAGTCCGAACACGATCCCTCACTGCAACAAAGCAAAATTATGGTTGATACAGGGATTATGGCATCATAAGTGATATCTTTACATCATTCAATACAAAATACACAACACATTAATACTGTTTTCCGATGGCAATTCCGGTGACGGCGGGCGGGAGGCAGCCGCACACCGGAGGGCTCCCGTTCAGGAATAGAATTTTTGGGGTTTTAACGCCTGGTCCCAGAGTCAACGGAGGCTGAAAAAGCTGTAAGGCACAGTGAGGAGAAATTTCCAAGTTGGGGAAAAAAACGGCCGTGGAAAAAGGGGGTTAATGAAAGTCCGCCAGGGAGTGGAAAAGTCAGCGTGGGAACTGTAAGGAAAGCGGAGGCTGGGGCACCAGGAGAGGCCTCATTGCTCACAGTAGAAGAAATGACCACAGTGATGGCCGTGGAACTTGAAAAACAGTTCACAAAGCACATGGAAGCGATGAAGAAGGAGATGGGGGGGGTATTGAAAATGCTGGTGGAGGAGGCGATTGCCCCAGTGAGGGCGGCGGTATCGAGCGCAGCGGTGGAGTTGCGGGTGCAAGGTGAGACACTGAAGGAAGTGGAAGAGGCATTATCGCAGCACAGTGATCAACTCACCTCGATGGGAAAGGAGCTGCGGAGAGTGATAGAGACCAACAAGGGTCTGCAAACCAAAATGGAAGACCTGGAAAACAGATCCAGGTGGCAGAATCTGAGGATCTTGGGTCTGCCCCAAGGGGTGGAAGGCCCGAGGCCGACGGGAGTATTTCGCCACGATGTTGGCGGAGCTATTGGGGGAGGGGGACGATCCCTCTTGATGCGAACTGATCGGGCTCATAGGTCGTGGAGGCCTATACCAAAGGCGAGTGAGCCGCCAAGACTAGTAACTGTTTGTTTCCGTAGGTACAGCGTGAAGGAGAAGGTCCTGTACTGGGCAGAGCAGAAGCGGGAGGTGCAGTGGGCTGGAGCTCGTATACATATATACCAGGACTTTACGGTGGAGCTGGCGAGGAGGCGGGCGGCCTTCAGCCGGGTGAAGAAGGCATAGTGTATCCAGCGAAGTTGAGGGTGACCTATAAATCCAATGACTTTTATTTTGGGATGGCGGAAACGGCGGAGGGGTTTGCGAAGGCAGAAGGACTGTGGCAGAATTGGGAAATGGGACTGAGAGCGAGTCTTGTACCGATGTAGCCTCATGTAACTTTATTTTTTCACTGCGTGTTGGTGTATGTACTAAATGAGTCGACGCTGTATATTTGGACAAGGGAAGAGTTGGGACTTTCATTTGCAATGATGGTTCTTTGGGGCTTGGGTGTGTATGCTGGGGTTGTGTGCTAAAGGGGATTTCTTGGTTTTCCTGGTCCCGGGCAAGGGGGAAGAAGACCCGGGCGGGGGCCTCAATGCTGGCTGGTTTAAGCCAGTGAACGTGAGTGACGTGGGGGGTGGGGCTGCGGCCATCAGAGCCTGGTAGAACAGGTTTTGGTGAGTGTAGCCGGGGTGAAAAGTTGTGGGAAGGAACAGAGGCTGGGGGAGGAGTTTACAAGAGGAAGTGGAGGGGAGGAATGTGTGTGTGGTGGTGGTGGTGGGGAGAGGGGGGGGGGGGGTCTACAATTCATGGGTGTCATTCACGGTACTCTTCTGGGGCTTGGATGGCGTTGAATATTTCGGGGGGTGGGGGGGGGTGGATTATAGGCGATTCCTGATTCCTTTTTCTTTTTTTGTTCTCCTTGGGAAGTTTTGTTTTATTTGATGCTTATATTGTCATGCAGGCTGTTGTTTGGGGGGTGGTGGGAGGATGGGATCGTTGTTGTTAATAAGGGGATTGACATTGTATTCGTTACCGTTTACTGTTTGTTAGTGGGGTGTAAATTTTGAAGAAAATGGAGAATAAAAATATATATTTTTTAAAATACTGTTTTCCCCCATTCTCCTTCCACCATAAGGCCTTTTACTAATTACTGCATCTTTT
The DNA here is from genome assembly GCF_047496885.1 of Scyliorhinus torazame. Classification (NCBI taxonomy): domain Eukaryota; kingdom Metazoa; phylum Chordata; class Chondrichthyes; order Carcharhiniformes; family Scyliorhinidae; genus Scyliorhinus; species Scyliorhinus torazame. Next base: position 149,623,640 of record NC_092707.1, on the reverse strand, counting down.
ATGACGACCATTTTATAGTGTGCTCAGCAGGGTCCTACCTTTCAATGTTGCTTTCTTCAGAACCTTCATAGCATAGAGTTGACCTGAATCAGGTGCTTTAATCTTTCTCACCAAGAACACCTGCAAAAGCAAAATAGAAACTATAAACCATCCATTCGATTCCCAGCTTGAGTCACTGTCTGTGCGGAGTCTGCACGTTCTCCCTGTGTCTGCGTGGGTTTGCTCCGGGTGCTCCGGTTTCCTCCCACAGTCCAAAGATGTGCAGGTTAGGTGGATTGGCCGTGCTAAATTGCCCTTAGTATCTAAAAAGGTTGGGTGGTGTAACAGGGTTACGGGGATAGGGTGGAGATGCGGACTTAAATGGGGTGCAGACTCGATGGACCGAATGGCCTCCTTCAGCACTTTAAATTCTATGATTCCATACTGGTCCACTCAAGATTGCTTTTTGAGGTGATGAGATGACTTGTATACTCCTATGACCTCCTACTATATACTGGCAGAAACATAACTCTTGAGATGACTGCCCAACAGACAAATTAAAAGACCATTGGTAGAAGGTTTGAGTCGGGAAAATGGTGTTTCCATGCAAAATAATCCTATTTAACGGGCAAACAACCCAAAGACTGGTAAATATAAAGAACACCTGTGAAGCAAAACAACCATGAAAGGCAAAACGATACTCCAACAGAATCCAGATAGCAAACTAAACTAACTACAGTGTTAAAAAACAAACATTATTTTAAGGGATTTCTATTTGTATTGATAACATTAGAAATAAAGTATAGTTTTAAATGGGGTTAATTTAATATTTATGTGCCTGGATGGATAAAATCTGTAGTTAGATTCAAGTTGGACAAAGGTGTTTGTATGTGCGGGAATTGGTTGAGTTCCAATTGTGATTCTACCGTGTTAAAGGGTTGCAGCGTTAAGAGTAAATAAAAGCCTAGTACTGATATACTAGTAGTGATTGCTTAGCAACTTGGGCCTTGTAAGGTAAAGAAGCTTTTAGGCTTTGGTTCAGCTCATTTGATTGCAGTTGGAGATAGATAGTGAGAGAAAAGGCAGCTTTCATAGCTCCGTTAGAAACAGTTGGAAGGCTAGGATGGGAACACCTCTCTCAGTTTTGCTAAAAGAAAAGCCACACCATGTAAGAAACAAGTGCAGAGATCTGAAGAGCAGATAGGTAAGGAAACTAGAGAAATACAGAGAGGTTTCCAAGAAGTCTGAGGTTAAAGATACTAGAACAGAGAACTGTTCAGTAAAGTGACAAGAGTTAAAAAAGGCATTGGATTGCGAGAAGCCAGATAGATATCTGAAATGATTTTCAGGTTTGTGAGATTTTACTACAGCCTGTGGAATACGAGTTGAAATAATTACGGAAATTGGTGGCTGGATCTCAAAGTTGTAAAAGCTGTGTAAAAGCAGTTAAGACAAAGGAAACCTGAAAAGAGAGATGTAAACTTCTGGACTGGATTTGCTGTTAAAAGTGGAGTGGAAGCTTTGTTTAAAAGTATCATTTGGAAAACTTGGTCTGTATTTTGGAACGCAATCCTCTAACGGAAAGCATACTTCGGAGAAAAGGTTTCAAAGTTTTTTGGGAGTGGAGTTTGGAAATTGTTGTATGACAATCATCTGGGGGAGATTCTGAGGCGGCATCCACAAACATTCACTTGGGTTTCAGAGTGGAGTGTGTATTTGCCCACAGTCATCCTGTGTGCTTAAAAGGGACTTAAGATGTACTTTGTAATCCGTGTTAATCCTAAAACCTGTGTGTAATTGTTAAGATAAGGGGGGAGTAAAGTTTTATTGTATCAGAATCCAATTTTTTCATGTTTAATAAATGTTTATTCCTTGTTGGTAAAACTAATCATCGGTGTCTCTGTTCCTCCACATTTTATGAAAAAAAAGGTTATGGTCTTTTGGGCCAGGGGTCCATTCTGGGATTTTCAGTTAGAACATCAACTGGGATTATAACATAGAGCACTCATCAAATGTTCAAGGAACATCCAGGATTTAACTTTTGATTCGGGAACAAACCACAAATCTGGAAGGCGGTTTGTTTCAGTGATCTATATGAGACAATTAGGAGGTTTTCTAATCAATGGAAAGTGAAGTGAGGCTTGAAGTGTGGCAAGTGCAAGATTAACATATCATTACGTTTTTTTAGTGTCTAGGAAGGTTTTTTGAGAGCCGATTTCTGATCTCAAGCAAAGATATTGCTTTGTTTGAAAACAAGCAGTAGCTCTAATCAAAATGCAACAAAACTGCACACTTTTATCTCTACAATAATGATTACTTGGTGGAAAACTACTTTGAAGAAAGAACTAAATGCTTTTATTTATGTTTCTGTCGTAGCCACAACAAGCGATTGATTTAGATCAGTCTTATTCAACCATTTTCCTCGGTGGGCCACATTTGCAGATTTTTCTCACTAAAGGGACCAATGAGCAAATTTCTGTATCATTGGATCAGACGAGGCTGAGGAAGGGATGGGTGGAGCAAGCGTTCCATTCGGGGTTAGAAATTAAGACGTGGGACTTCCGGTGGCGGCCATGGAGTAGGAGGTCGCACATTTGGTAGTTCCCGCTCATGACGGACCTTGTCCCCCGACTTTTTCGAGTTTTATTTTGAAAAATCGAGAGTGGATGGGACAGTGAGGAGGAATCCCGCACCAGTATATGGAGACGTGGACCAGAAGTGGTCGTATAAGAAGGAAAAATCGAGTAGAGAAGGCATGTGTAAAACCCACAGCACAGAAAAACATGGCGGAGGTGCAGGGTACGGGCTCAGTGGCCCAATGGTAAACGGAGCAGCTGTGGAATTTATTCAGGAGGGTTTCGCCAATCAAAAGGAGGATGGCCTAGACCCGATCAAGGCATCGATTGACCGGGTGGAACAAGGGCTGGAAGCCCAAGGTCAGGCAATCCAGAAGGTTGAGGAGAAGTTGGTCGAGCACGAGGAACACCTAACTGTGCTGGAGTTACAGGTGGGACTGATGAGGGGTCAGCAGAAAAGGCTGCAGAAGGTGGAGGACCTGGAGAACAGGTCCCGTCGACAGAACTTGAGGACCAAGGGCTGCGAGGGAACGGATACAAGGGCATATGTGGCGAATATGCTCGAGAAGCTAACGGACGATGGGGCATTTGCCAACCCTTGGAAGTGGATAGAGCACATAGAACGGTTGCGAGAAGGCTGTGTGTGAACGAACCGTCGAGGGTGATAGTGGTGCGAATGCACCGGTTCCTGGATAAGGAACAGATTTTGAGGTGGGCCAAGCAGACACGGAGCTGCAAGTGGGAGAACAGCATGCTGCGCATCTACCGGGTCCTGGATGTGGATCTGGCCAAATGAAGAGCAGGATTCAACCGAGTAAAATCGGCCCTTTGCAAGAAGGTGAAGTTTGGACTGCTTTATCCAGCTCGCTTATGGGTCACCTATGAAGAGCAGCAACTTTATTTTGAGACGCCAGATGAAGCGATGAACTTTGTTAAAAGTGAAGGACTGGCAAGTGACTGAGATCACTGAACTCTCGAGACGGTAATACTCTATCGATTTTGTTAAAGTGATTCTCGCTTTTGCATTGTATGTGAAATGGTTTTTAATATTGATTCTTGGGCTGTTGCTCAGTTTTGTAAGTTAACTTAGTGCTGGTGGGGGAAGGGTGCGATGGATCTTCTTTGTTTTTTCTTTGGGGTTGGTTGGAACTGTGTTTTTTAAATATGTAGTGATCTGTGTAACAAGGGGCTATTTCTGTTTCTAAAGTTAACTTTCTTCTATTGGTAAGGTGGGACCTGTAAGGGAGGAAGATGGCTTTTGCACTATGTTTATAAATTCATGTACATTGTTTATTTTGTTGTTGTTGTAAAACCATAAATACCTCAGTAAAATGTTTATGAGTTGGGGGGGGGGGATTTTTCTTTTTCTACTGTTTGTTTACTGGGGACTGTGATATTTTGAATATGTATGTCCAAGCCCGGGGGACGGGGGAGAACAATGGAGAGATAGGATGTCTGGTGCCATGGACGGGAGCAACCAGGTTAGCTAGGTCAGCTGGCTCACGGAAGCACAGCGGGGGGTGAGCAGGTGATTAATTTGATATGGGGAGTTGAGTTTTTGGTGCTGTTACTAGAGAGGAGGGGGGAGGGGGTGAGCTGTTACTAGGGGACAAATGGGAGGTCGAGAACGGCGGATGCCCGAGGGCGGGCTTGAGGAGGCGAGGGACGCGAGCTGGAGGCTGGCCGAAGAAGGGTAATGGCGAGTCGGCAGGGAGGTGGAGGGGGCAGGAAGCCCCCGACTAGGCTGATTACTTGGAATGTCAGAGGGCCAAACGGGCCGGTCAAGAGGGCTAGCGTGTTCGCGCATCTGAGGGGATTGAAGGCGGACGTGGCAATGCTACAGGAGAACACCTAAAGGTTATAGATCAGACCAGATTGTGGAAGGGGTGGGTTGACCAGGTATTCCATTCAGGGCTGGACTCGAAGACCAGGGGGGTTTACGATCCTGATTAACAAACGGGTGGCATTTGAGGCAGGGAGAATCGTGTCAGATCCGGGGGGCAGGTACATAATGGTGAGCTGGAGGGGATGCGCGTGGTACTTGTGAGCGTCTATGCACCAAACTGGATGATGTGGAATTTATGAGGCGGGTGTTAGGTAAGATCCCAGACCTAAAGTCACATAATCTGATCATGGGGGAGACTTCAATACAGTCATTGATCCAGGATTGGACCGGTCAAAATCTAGGACAGGGAGGGTGCCTGCCACGGCGAGGGAATTGAAGGGGTTTATGGAGCAGTTGGGGGGGAGGGGGGGGGGGGGGGGCTGGACCCATGGAGGTTTGGATGGCCAAGAGCGAAGGAGTTTTCTTTTTTCTCCCATGTCCACAAGGTATATTCTCGGATCGACTTTTTTATTCTGAGCAGGGCTCTCCTGCCTGGGGTGGTGGATACCGAGTACTCGGCAATTGCGGTGTCGGATCATGCCCGTCATTGGGTTGATATACGAATTGGTATGGAGAGAGGGTAGCGCCCGTTATGGAGGTTGGATGTGGGACTATTAACAGATGAGGCAGTCTGTGGGCGGGTAAGTAAGTCCATCCAGAACTATCTGGAAATAAATGATACAGGGGAGGTCTCGGCAGCAACGGTATGGGAAGCTTTGACGGCAGTGGTCAGGCGGGAATGAATTTCAATACAGCCCCATAGAGAAAAGGTGGAGCGAGCAGAGAGAGATACGTTGGTTGGGGTGATACTCCAGGTGGATAGGAGAGATTCGGAAGCCCTGGACCGCGGGGTTACTGAATGGAGCAGCGGAGGTTACAGGTAGTGTTTGGGCTGTTATCTACAGGGAAGGCGGTGGAACAACTGAGGAAGGCAAGGGGAGCGGTGTATGAGTACGGGAAAAGGCAAGCAGAATGCTAGCACCCCAGCGGAGGAAAAGGGAGGCAGCCAGGGAAATAGGGAGAGTAAAGAACAGTGGTGGGAATGCGGTCCCGGACCCAGTGGGGGTAAATGAGATGTTTAAGGACTTCTACAGTAAATTATATGAATCGGAACCCCCGGCTGGGGTTGAGGGGATGAGGCAGTTCTTAGGGCAATTGAGGTTTCCGAGGGTGGAGGAGGAAAGGGGGAGCCCCAATTGAAATTAAGGAAATAATGGAGGAGTTGGAGGGCATGTAGTTGGGCAAGGCCCCGGGGCCGGATGGCTACCCGGGGGAATTCTACAAGACGTTTTCGTAGATATTGAGCCCACTGCTGGTGAGGACATTTAATGAAGTGAAGGAGAGGGGGGTCCTTCCCCCAACAATGTCGCAGGCCTCGATTTCACTGATTCTGAAATGGGAGAAGGACCCTGAGCAATGCGAGTCATACAGGCCAATCTCCCTATTTAATGTGGATGCCAAACTGCTGGCTAAGGTACTGGCCACAAGGATAGAGGATTGTGTCCCAGGGGTGATAGGGGAAGACCAGATGGGCTTTGTAAAGGGCAGGCAAGTCACGGCCAATGTTAGAAGGCTCTTAAATGTTTTCATGATGCCCTCAGAGAGAGGGTGTGGGGGGGGCAATGGATGGGAAGGTTTTTGATCGGGTGGAATTGGATTACTTGTGGAGGTGTTAGGAATATTCGGGTTTGGGCAGGGCTTTATTGACTGGGTGCGGTTGCTGTATCCCCACTGTTGTTTGCTCTGGCCAGAGAGCCAGATTTTAGGGGAATTTGGCAGGTTTCCGGTGTATAAATTGAACATGGGGAAAAGCGAGATATCCGCGATCCAGGTGAGAGGGAAGGAGAGGAGACTGGGAGAGCTGCCGTTTAGAATGGTAGGAAGGAGCTTTCGCCATCTGGGAATCCAGGTGGCTCGGGAATGGGAGACATTGCACAAGTTAAACCTGTCCCGGCTAGAACAAATGAAGAAGGACTTTAAGAGATAGGACATGCTCCCGCTATCACTGGCAGGGAGGGTACAGACCGTGAAAATTACGGTCCTCCTGTTTGTCTTTCAGTGCCTCCCCACCTTTATCCCGAGGGCCTTTTTTAAACGGGTGAATAAGGTGATTTTGGGCTTTGTGTGGGCGGGTAAAACCCCACAAGTGAAGAAAGTATTGTTGGAGCGTAGTAAGGGGGAGGGTGGGTTAGCGCTGCCGTACTTTTGTTCTGGGCGGCTAATTTAGCCATGATCAGAAAGTGGGTAGTGGGGGGGGGTCGTCGTCGGCATGGGAGTGAGTAGAGGCGGCATCGTGTAAGAACACAAGTTTGGGGGCACTGATAACGGCACTTCTCCCATTCCCGCCCACCCAGTACTCTGCAAGCCCGGTGGTTGTGGTGGCTCTCAGAGTCTGGGGGCAGTGGAGGAAATACAGACGAGCGGAGGGAGCATCGGTCTGGGCCCCGATCTACAACAGCCATCGGTTTGTACCTGGTAGCCTGGATGGAGGATTCCGGAGATGGCAGAGAGCAGGAATTGAGAGGATGGGAGATCTATTTATAAACAGGAGCTTCCCTAGCTTGAAGGATTTGGAGGAGAAATTTGAATTGCCAGCAGGGAATGGGTTTAGATTTCTGCCGATGTGGGATTTTTTGAGAAGGCAGGTTCCCAAGTCCCGCACCACGGGGTGTACAAGACAGGTAGTTTCGAGAACATGGGTGGGAGAGGGAAAGGTATCAGATATCTACCAAGAACTTCTGGAGTCGGAGGAAACTCCGATAACAGACCTAAAGGGCAAGTGGGAAGTCGAGCTAGGGGGGGGATAGAGGCGGGTTTGTGGGCGGATGCCTTAAGCAGGGTTAACACATCCTCATCATGTGCCAGGCTTAGCTTGATACAACTCAAGGTATCCGCCGGGCACACATGACGGTGGCCCAGATGAGCAAGTTTTTTGGGGTGGAGGTCATGTGTACAAGATGCGCGGGAGGGCCAGCAAATCATGTCCACATGTTTTGGGCATGCCCAAAGTTTAGAAGATTTTGGCAGGGCTTTGCTACAGCTATGTTCACTTAAAACACGGGTGGTGCCGAGTCCAGAGGTGGCGATCTTTGGAGTGTCGGAAAAGCCGGGAGTCCAGGGGACGAGAGAGGCTGACGTCTTGGCCTTTGCCTCCCTTATACTGTTAATGTGGAGGGACTCGAAGCCCCCAAAATTAGAGATCTGGGTTAGTTACATGGCTGGGTTGCATAGGCTGATTATGGGGGGCGATTTCAATATGGTCCTGGATCCGAGGTTGGAACGGTCGAGCCCTAAGTCATCGAGGGTATTGGCGGTGGCCAGAGAATGGAGGTGGTTTATGGATCCTATGGGGGATGGACCCGTGGAGGCTTGGGAGGCCTAGGGCAAAGGAGTTCTTGTACCTCTCACATGTGCACCGGGTGTACTCCTGGATCGGTTTCTTTGTGGTGGATAAGACGCTGCTGGCTGGGGTGGCCCACTCGTAGTATTTGGCGATTGTGGTTTCCGACCAGGCGCCGCACTGAGTGGATTTGCGGGTGGTTCAGGGGGAGGCCCAACAGCCGCAGTGGAGGTTAGGTGTGGGGCTGTTGTCGGATCAGGGGGTATGTGAGTGGGTGACATTTGGGGCTATGCGGAGTTGAATGATATGGGGAGGTCACGGCCGCCACGCTGTGGGGGGCACTTAAGGTGGTAGTTAGGCGTGAATTAATTTTGATACGGGTGCTTAAGGAGAGGGTGGAGCGAGAGGCGAGGGTAAGGCTGGCAGATGAGTTCTGAAGGTGGTGCCAGAGAAGGAGTTGTTAAAGGAGAGGCAGAGGATGCAGATGGTGTTTGGGTTAGTATCAATGGGGAAGGCAGTATGACAGCTGCGGAGGGCCAGAGGGCCAGTGTACGAGTATGGGGAAAAGGCGAGTAGGATGCTGGCCCACCAGCTGTGGAAGCAGGCAGCCGGAGAGATCGGTCGGGTGAAGGATGAGAAGAGTAAGGTGTGGCGGACCCAAAGAGGGTGAATTGGGTATTTGAGGCCTTTTACAGGAGGCTGTATGAGTCGGAGCCCCTGCCTGGGGAGGAGGGGGTGAGAGGTTTGGAGTTTCCCAGGGACAGGGGGCCCTGATCGGGCTGAGGGAGGTGATGGACGGGGTAGGCGAGATGCAGGCAGAGAATACCCCGGGACCAGAATAGTTCCCAGCAGAGTTTTATAAGACATTTGATGTGGAGCTGGGATCATTGCTGGTGAGGACCTACAATGAGGCAAGGGGTAGTGGGGAGCTTCCCCAATATTGTCTCAGGCATCCATCTCCTTGATTTTGAAGAAGTATAAGGATCCGGAGCAGTGTGGGTGGTACTGCCCGATATTGCTGCTTAATGTTGATGCAAAACTATTGGCGAAAGTGTTGGCGTCGTGGATAGAGTACTATGTGCTGGGGGTGATAGTGGTGCTCAGGCTGCTTAATGTGATTATGATGCCCTCGGAAGGGCAGGAGGTAGAAGTAGTAGTGGCAATAGATGCGGAGAAGGCCTTTGATCGCGTGGAGTGGGCGTATTATTGGAGGTATTGGGTCTGTTTGGGTTTGACCAGGAGTTTGTGGACTGGGTTTCACTGTATGTGGATGATCTGCTGCCATACATTTCAGACCCAGTGGGCAGGTTTGAGAGGATCATGGAGATCCTGAGGAAATTTGGCTGGTTTTCGGGGTATAAATTGAACATGGAGTCATGGGTTTCCGACGGCAGGAGAGGAGGTTAGGGGAGTTGCTGTTCTGGGTGATAGGAGCGAGTTTTTAATATTTAGGTAGTGCCGAGTTGAGCCCAACCACACAAATTGAACTTGGCAAGGTTGGTGGAGGGAATGAGGTGGATTTCAAGAGGTTGGATGTGTTGCCGCTATCACAGGCTGGGCGGGTGCAGACGATTAAAATGACGGCACTGTCCATGTTCTTTTTTGTATTCCAGAACCTCCCCACCTTTGTCCTCAAGTCCATTTCTAGGAAGGCGAACGGGATAATTTCATGGTTTGTTTGGGCAGGGAAGAACCCACAGGGGAGGAGGGTGTTTTTGGAGACCAGGCAAGGGGAGGGGGACGGGGGGCTGGTGTTGCCAAATTTGATGAATTATAATTGGGTCGCAAACATCGCAATGGTGAGGAAATGGGCGGTGGAGTAGGAGTTGGTGTGGGGTCGGATGGAGGAGACGTCGTGTAGGGTGATGAGTTTGAAGGCACAGCTGTTGGCAACCCTTCTGTTCTCGCCAATCCAGCGCTCCGTGGTGCCAACTCCAGACCCAGAGCACAATATTGGGTCAATGTTATGGGTGTGGAGCCTATGTAGGCAGCATTTCGTGAATCGCATCTAAATGTTTTGGGCATGTCCAAAGCTGAGGGGGTTTTGGCAGGGGTTCTTGGATGTTATATCCGTGATTCTGGGTGTGGGGGTGGCACCAAGATGAAGGTGGCGATTTTCGGGGTGTCGGAAGATCCGGGAGTCCAGGTGGGGAGAAAGGCCTTTGCCTCCCTAATAGCCCAGGGGTTCAACTCTTGTTGAGTTGGTGGGACTCAGAGCCTGCTGAAGGCAGGGGTATGGGTGAGCAACCTGGCAGGATTCCTACAGTTGGAGGTCAGTTCGCTTTGCAGGGGGTTGGAGGAGGGGTTCACCTGGAAGTGGAAGCCATTCATTGATTACTTCAAGGTGGATTATAAATATATATATATATATATATATATATATATAAGGCACTTTTCAAAAAAAATTTGAGTACCCAATTATTTTTTTTTCCAATTAAGGGGCAATTTAGCATGGCCAATCCACCTAACCAGCTCATCTTTGGGTTGCGGGGGTGAAACACAGTTAGTCCAGTGTTGTGACCCTACCGTCAGTATTTTGGTCCCTGACTGTCAATGTCCCCCCGTCCTGTCTCCAACTTTTGAAGGTGGCATCGGTGAGTGCTGGTGTGAACCTGTAGTTATTGCAGATAGCGGCTTTGTCGGACATTTCCGTCAGTCTGAATTGCTGCCATAGTTGGTTCCACGTCTGGAGGGTGGCTATCACCACTGGGCTGCTGGAGTGTTTCTTGGGCGAGGATGGGAATGCCGCCGTGGCGAGGTCCCAGTGAGAGGTCTGCTTGCAGGAGGCCTCCACCGCGCGCACCCACTCGGTTTCTGGCTCCTTTGTCCATCCCATCACTCTTTCCGCTGTCACTGCCCAGTGGTAGAATTGTAGGTTTGGGAGGGCTAGCCCTCCCCTGGATTTTGTTTCTGTAGGACCTTCTTTGTGATCCTAGCATCCCCCCCCCCCCACCATACTGGTTTATACTGGTTGGGGCTGGTTTAGCACAGGGCTAAATCACTGGCTTTGAAAGCAGACCAAGGCAAGCCAGCAGCACGGTTCAATTCCCATACCAGCCTCCCCGAACAGGTGCTGGAATATGGCGACTAGGGGCTTTTCACAGTAACATCATTTGAAGTCTACTTGTGACAATAAGCGATGTTCATTTTCATTTCATTTCCATACAAACGCCATGATTAACTTGTCCAGTGAGTTTAAAAAAAAGGCCTTGGGGATATAGATCGGGATGCACATTAGTAGGAAGAGGTACCTGGGCAGTATATTCATTTTGGTCGTCTGTACTCTCCCCGCTAGAAAGAGTGGGAGTGTGTTCCATCTCTGCAGGTCTTTTTTGAAGTCCTCGGTCAGACTGGTCAAATTCCATTTGTAGATCCCCGTCCAGTCATGAGCGATTTGGATCCCCAGGTAGTGGAATTTGTGTCAGGCTTGTTTAAACGGCAGTCCCACCAGTGCTGCCCCTGCCCGGTGCCCCTGTGCAGGTGGAAGTACTGGGAGCTGGTGTTGTTTGTCCGTACTCTTGCCATGGAAGCATTCTACAGGAACTTCATGATAGGAATCCTTTTCTGAGCCCAAATCGCTCGCACCTCTATGAGGTACTTCCATTCGACTCTGTCGAAGGCCTTTTCTGCGTCCAGGATCACCTCAGGTGGCTCTGTCCTCGGATGGGGTCATGATTACGTTCTGCAGGCGCCTGATGTTCGATGTTGGCTGTCTACCTCTGACAAAGCCCGTTTGATCCTCTGCAACCACCTCTGGTACGCAGTCTTCTAGCCTTTTGGCTAGGATCTTGGCCAATATTTTGGTATCGACGTTTAGTAGCAAGATGGGTCTGTATGAACCGCATTCAGTCGGGTCTATGTCTTTCTTACATATTGAACATTCTCCTTTTTATGTTCTTGTTGGATGGCCTGATTTATATTACAAGAACACTTGTAGCTAAAGCTATAAACGATTTATTAACATTACCTGTGGGTAAACCAGAGGCAAAACGGCTTCCGGTGACGGTGATGAGCTGAGCGGACGTACATCAGGTGGCTCTCCTCCCAACCAGAATCAAATAGGTACTTTAAAATCGAAAGCAAAGTAACCTCAACAGAGGAAAGAAATCAACCGCAAAAGAAATGCCAGCAAACGGGAACTTGAGGGTCCAAAGGGACGGCAGAAGTGGCAGAAAGGACCACGAACAGCAAGCAGACAAACCGGCAGACCCAAAGTGCGAGGCGGCCCAGGCCACCCAAGAGAGGGAGACCATTGACCCGACCATCAAATTCCACCTCGCCACCTGGAGACTGCTGGAAGACCTTCCTCAAGAAGGAGCTGGCCGCCATGAAAGAAGCGATCTGAATTGAAATCCAGGTGGCGGTCCAGGTGGTGGTGACGGTCACCTTACAAAAACAATCGCAGGTTGGGGAAGAAATTGGCGGAGAGGATGATCCACGACCTCGAGAGAGCCTCGAGGGACCAAGGCGACGGGATTATCTTTCTGGAAGCAGAAGTCAAAAGGTTGGTGGCGGCCCAAAGGAGCTGAAAGGGGAAGGTCGAGGATCAGGAGAACAGGTCTCGGCCTGACAGAAGGCATGGAGGGTAGAGACCTACCCGGCACATCTTTTGTGTTGTGGGGGCGAAACCCACGCAAACATGGGGAGAATGTGCAAACTCCACCCGGACAGTGACCCAGAGCTGGGATCGAACCTGGGGCCTCGGCGCCGTGTGACAGCAGTGCTAACCACTACCCCACCAAGGTGCCCTTGAGCCTGACAAATCTTAAATGTTTGTTCCAAAGACAGCTCCTATTCCCTCAGCAACCATTCCCTCAGCTTATTTTCAATCTGGTTCCGAATCACAGAAGATTCCACCGCAGAACAATTACAGGTTTTAGCTCTTAACTTTAAATCAGTGATGAAATGATCTATGAATTCTCCTCTCTTCTATAAACGTGATCCAAACACATAGCGCTCATAAATTTCACACTTTCTGGGAGTGCAATGTGCACAAATCTTCAAATTACTTCATTAAAACTTTTTACTATCTTCATTGTTTGCAAATTTAAAGGTATTAAACAGAGCAATTGTTGGGGCACTGCCGCTATTAGGAGCATTGTTACCTTACATGAATCTGATTGATCTTCTAAATTTACTGCAGCAAGATACAGGTTCAATTGTTGTTTAAACACACGCCAGTTGCTGTCCACGTTATCATGAAATCTGAGACCATAAGACATAGGAGCAGAATTAGGCCACTCAGCCCATAGAGTCTGCTCTGCCTTTCAATCATGGCTGATATTTTTCTCATCCCCATTCTCCTGCCTTCTCCCCATAACCCTTGATCCCCTTATTAATCAAGAACCCATCTATCTCTGTCTTAAAGACATTCAGTGATTTGGCCTCCACAGCCTTCTGCGGCAGAGAGTTCCACAGATTCACCACCCTCTGGCTGAAAAAACTCCTCCTCATCTCTGTTTTAAAGGATTGTCCCTTTAGTCTGAGATTGTGTCCTCTGCTCCTAGTTTTTCCTGCAAGTGGAAACATCCTCTCCACGTCCACTCTATCCAGGCCTCGCACTATTTTGTAAGTTTCAATAAGATCCCCCCCTCATCCTTCTAAACTCCAACAAGTACAGACTCAGAGTCCTCAACCGTTCCTCATACGACAAGCTCTTCATTTCAGGGATCATTCTTGTGAACCTCCTCTGGACCCTTTCCAAGGCCAGCACATCCTTCCTTAGGTACGGGGCCCAAAACTACTCACAATACTCCAAATGGGGTCTGACCAGAGACTTATATAGCCTCAGAAGAACATCACTGCTCTTGTATTCTAGCCCTCTCGACATGAATGCTAACATTGCATTTGCCTTCCTAACTGCCGACTGAACCTGCACATTAACCTTAAGACAATCGTGAACAAGGACTCCCATGTCCCTTTGTGCTTCTGATTTCCTAAGCATCTCACCATTTAGAAAATAGTCTATGCCTCCATTTGTCCTTCCAAAGTGCATAACCTCACACTTTTCCACATTGTTTTCCATCTGCCACTTCTTTGCCCGCTCTCCTAGCCTGTCTGCAGCCTGCCTGCTTTCTCAGTACTACCTGGCCCTCTACAGATCTTTGTATCATCTGCAAACTTAGCAACAGGGCCTTCAGTTCCTTCTTTCAGATCATTAATGTATATTGTGAAAAGTTGTGGTCCCAGCACCGACCTGGGGCACACCACGAGTCACCGGCTGCCATCCTGAAAAAGACCCCTTTATCCCCATATTGGTGGCTTCAAAGACTCCATGTTGTTAATTCCTGCAGTCTGCAAAATCTTTGTGGACCTCGTGGCAGGCTTTCTCAGTGTTTAATACCATCCAGCCCTGGTACCATGTTGTGTTCTTGTCAGATGGCCTAATTTATATTACAAGAACACTTGTCGCTCAAGCAATAAATGATTTATTAACATTAACTGTGGGTCAACTATATACAAAATAACAGCATGATCTCGCACAAGCAACCTCTCTATCCAACCAGTCTGCGGTCACCTGACTCTAACATTCACTGATATACTAATGAGACTCCTAGTGATCAGTCAGTGAATTACAACACAACCATGTTATCACTACACTCCTCATGTCTGCATGGGTTTCCACCAGGTGCTCGGGTATCCTCCTAGTCCAAAGGTGTGCTGGTTTGGTGGATTGGCCATGATCAATGCGCGTGGTTACAAGGAGAGGGCGGGAGAGTGGACCTAGGTAGATTGCTCTTTCGGAGGGTCGGTGTACACTCGATGGGCCAAATGGCCTCCTTCTGCACTGTCGGGATTCTATAGAAATGTAACTCCCAAAAAATGAAAGTTTACGTTGCTGGGATGTTAAAATGTTACAATTCTGAAATCCAACCCAAAACCACATTCTTCCAATTTTACAAAGCAAGGCATAGAGGCAGATAATTTGTTTGCAGCCTGCTGAAAAAAATAGATAGGGCTGAGATGTTGTTAAATGGGAAAAGCAAAATAATAACCAACAGCTGCTGTCAGTTTCATGCACTGCAGCGTGCCTGAAAGGGAACACTGCCCCCAGCCCTGACCCTTCCAATCTCTCCCCATTGATACTTCCAATTTCCTCCACAAGGGCTCTGATCTCATCTGTTCTGGCCTCTAATATTGCCTATAGCCTCTGATCTCCTGACAAGTTGTTTTGATAGCACTCACACTTCTCTCCACTCTCCCTTTGTTGCAACCTGTTGGCAAAGGCCTACCTGATGATAGCTAGCCAGTCTCTTAATCTGGCTGGCTGCAGCAGAGACATTTAGACTTTAAAAAAATACACGTCAATACTTTGTTAAATTTGGCAGGAAAATCCATTCTTCAAGGAACTTTCAGCTCTCTGCTTCAAATTAATATTCAGTCCACTGTTTAAGAGTACTGAGATCACATTGCATACTGACCTTTCCAAAGGATCCCTGACCAAGTACTTTCAGCAGCTCGAAGTGGGAAGTATCTGCTTTTTCTGACCCCTCTTTCACATGATGAGTGATGTTGATCTCTTTTATGTTCTCTTCATCCTGAAATACAAGATTAGCACTGTTAAAAATCAAGTGCTCTTCCAACTCACTCCATTCACATTCACAATAAAAGGCATCCTTCCATTAAAACTTGCAAACTTATGTAAATCATAAATATGTAAAATGAATAAGGTCACAGATCAGCCATGATCTCAGTGATTAGCAGATCAGATTCAAGAAACTAAACAGCCTACTCTTGTTCTATGATAGAACATTATAGGACTAACAATTTCCCTATACTAGAGTTGGAAGCATCAGAGGCCAATGCTCAATGCCTGATTGCGCCCTTGCAAAGTCGGAAAACGTCCCACTCCCTTTCAAAACCGTCTTTATCACCCAGCCTCAAAAGACATAACCTTGACCCCCATCCTTGAAAAATATCATCCCATTTCTAAAAAGCCCTTTGCTCTTCAAAGTCCTTGATGTTTTGTTGTCCTGTGCCCACCACACAATGTCTTGTCTGAATCTCTCTACTCTGGTTTCGCCCCCTACCACAGTACTGAAATAATCAGTCACAGATGACATTCTCGGTGCAATACCCCATCTTATCCTTTTCAACATTTGTGTGTTCTCTAACATGAATGGCAAAATCATCCTCCTGCAATACTACTATATTGTCCAGCTGAGTGGGATTGTCCACGTTTGGTTTCACTCTTTGCTATTTTATCATAGCCAAAGCACCTTCAACAATGTCTTCTCTTGCACCCGTACCATTAACTCTGAAATCCAAAAATAATCTACCCAAGGTTCCCTACTGCTCCACATGCTAACACTCGGAAACATCACCTCAGGACATGGGATCAGCTTCACATATATGTTGAGATTGCCCAGGTCTACCTTTTCAAACCTCTTTGGACCCCTGGACTACCTTCACGTCGTCAATCTGCTGGTCCAACATCCAATGTTGGATGAATTGCATTTTTCTCCACTGAAATATTGTAAGACTGAAGCCATCACCTTAAGTTCCAACTTATCTCATGCATTTGCTCTCATTCAATTCCCTTACCATATCTGGTCTCAATTATTTGAAAGCTCTCCCAATCAGCCTCCCACCTTCTAGTTGCCATAAATTTCAGCCCATTCAAGATTCTGCTATTACTCTGCTAACCCACACCAAATCTTGATCACCCATCACCTTTATGCTTGCTGAACGACAGTGGCTCACACTCCCCCATCACCTCCAATTTAAAGTAAGCACCTTTTGTGTCAAAGTGCTTCCAGGGCCTCGCCCCTGCCCATCTATCTTTGTAAACCTCCAAGAACTCAGCTATCCTCCAACTGTGGCCTTTAATGCATCCCCCACCTCCCTTGCCCCTCAGCTGACAACCATGCCTTCAGCTGTTGAGGATCTAAGATCTGGAATTCTCCCCTTAAACCGTTCAACATTTTGGTCCTCCTCCAAGTGTTACTTAAATACTTTCATCAAGATTTTAATTATGTGTCCTAATACTGCACCTCTTCTTCAGCTTAATGTCATTTATGTCTGATTACTAGTTGGCGAAATGCCTTGGAATATTTATGCCTGTGGCTATTTGTGTGTTTGTTTTTCATGAAAAAAATGTTAAGGAGCAATTTAGCGTGGCCAATCCATCTACTTTGCACATCTTTGGGTTATGGGGGTGAGACCCACACAGACACGGGGAGAATGTGCAAACTCTGTGACAGTTGAGGAGTATTATATCTAAGATCTTCCCGATTAGTCGAGGTTGTAAACTACCAGACAAGGCCTTGTGAATATCTAAAGTAAGGCTCGCTATTTGGGAGTTCTAATTATAGTATCCACAATGTGCCTTGCTTTCACTACCTTCCGTGTACAGGATAGACTGTGACTTAGACGGCTATCTTTTCCTTAATGTCGACCAAATATTTATAATTCTTGAGAGCCAGGCATGGGTAAGTAACCCTTCAGATAGCCTCAAAGGGTGAGAATATGATGAGTCTTAGTTAAATGTCACTCTTATTTATTAAAATAGACACGGATCTGTATGGTAAAATATATACACAATTTATTGAAAGAAAAAAGGAAATACAAGTATTTTTGATAAATGATACAGTTTGACAAATACAGGATCTGTGATGAGTTAGCCTGTGACCTCCCTAACTACATAATTGCTTTGGCTATAAACATCTCATACTTACATCGACTAGTAGTCTTGGAGCTCGATACTCAATCAAGAGCAGAACTCTATGAGTCGAGACAGCAGCTTGGTCAAATAAACACCAGCAATCTCCCAAACAGCTCTCCAAGCGAAACTCTAACTTTCGCAGCTTGTTCTTAAACATTTATATCTTTTTTGTAGTTAGGGAGTTTTTGCAGAGCATTTGCTTCTGAAAAATAGATGGACTCCCCAGTTATTTCGAGACAAGGAACAGTCTCTCTCTTGGTCGGCAAGACCTTGGTTTCTAGGGAGGTCCAGCAGGGCACCTGTTCCTAAAGATACGAGGTTGATACCTCCGTAGCTATCTCCAGAAAAACACCAGCCTTCCTTCTTGGCAAGGTCTCTTGCGGAGGATTCTGCACCTTCTGGGCGGCCCGACGCCGGAATAGTTCACTCCACTCCTCGGCGCCGGTACGGCCCGCCTCACCGGGTAGGGGAGAATCCCACCCAATCACTGTGAATCTGTTAACACATCTTTGTGATTGCGGTTTCTGTCATTTATGAAATGAAGTTAGAAATGAAATGTTGAGAAAATGTACAAGACATTCTCTGCTGGTACTTTTCCCTGGAAGATGCCTTGGAACATTTCCCTACATTAAATGCCCCGTGTTATTCTTTAAAAAAAAAAAAAATTTAGAGTACCCAATTTTTAAAATAAATTTAGAGTACCCAATTCATTTTTTCCAATTAAGGGGCAATTTTAGCATGACCAATCCACCTATACTGCAAATCTTTTGGGTGCAAACTCCACACGAATAGTGAGCCAGGGCCAGGATCGAACCTGGGACCTCAGCGCCGTGAGGCAACCATGCTAACCACTTGTGCCACCGTGCTGCCCCCCGTGTTATTCTTAAGGACACTTCTAGAAAGGTTTAGCAGAGATGTGCGGGGTAAGTTTTTCACGCAAAGAGTGGTGGGTGCGTGATACCTGCTGCCAGAGGATGTGGTGGAAGCAGGCACATTAGCAACATTTAAGAGGCATCTGGATAGGTCACATGAATAGGGAGGAAATAGAGGAATACGGACTGAGTAAGAGCAGAAGGTTTTTTTTTTAGTTAGGACATCATGATCGGCACAGGTTTGGAGGGCTGAAGGACTGTGCTGTACTTTTCTTTGTTCTTTGTAGATGAAGTGGGAATCGATGAAGCAGCTAATCAGCCACCTTGCCATAGAAATCCATAACTTTAGCTCCTTCATGACTCCAACTTTGACTCCAAATGGTCTCTTGAATGATTCCAGAGTTACACTTATTATTTTAACAGTAGCTAAAATAATGATTCCAGAGTTTCACTTATTATTTTAACATTAGCTAAAATACTCTGTTCTGATTGTGATCAAACCATCTAATCTGCAGGTCAAAATCATCATTTAAAGCTCATTGTGTGAAAACTAGAGTCAATAGGAATAAGGGTGAAAACTCTCCACTAGTTGGAATCATACCTGACACAAAGTAAGATGGTTGTGGTTAGCACTGCTGCTTCACAGCGCCAGGAACCGGGTTTGATTCCCACTTGGGTCACTGTCTGTGTGGAGTCGGTGCGTTCTTCCCATGTCTGCATGGGTTTCCTCCGTGCTGTTAAGTAAATTGGACATTCGGAATTCTCCCTCAGTGTACCTGAACATGCCCCGGAGTGTGGCGACGAGGGGATTTTCACAGTAACTTCATTGCATTGCGAATGTAAGCCTACTTGTGACACTAATAAAGATTATTATTATTATGGTAGACATCACTGGACATCTCTGCAGGAATTCCTCAGGTTAGTGTCCTAGGTGCAATCATCTTCAGCTGCTTTGCCAATAACCTTTCCTTCCATCAGAAGGTCAGAAGTGGGGATGTTCGCTGATGGCTGCGCAATATTCAGCACCATTCATGATTTCTCAGATACTGAAGCAGCCCATGTCCAAATGCAGTAAGCCTTGACAAACTCCAGGCTTCAGCTGACAACTGGCAAGTAAGATTCATGCCACACAAATGCCAGGCCATGATCATCTCAAACAAGAGAGAATCTAACCCCTGGCTCTAAGCTTTCTCAGAAATATGGCCAAATTACAAGAGACGCTGTCGCATGATGGGAAATTTGGTCAAGTAAAAACACTAAAGAAATCATAGAGGCCTGAAGAATTTCCGGAAATCCAGTTTCTTCAACAAGAAACTGCATATCGCAAGCCTCAAAAGGAGATTGTTAACAACTGCGTGATAAGGCAAAAGAAAACAACTATGTGACAAAGAAAGCTGGAGGGTGTTTGAAACCAGGCGACTGGAGGCATTGAAACTGTTAATCTGGAAGCTGTTTTATGGCATAATGGAACAAATGGATCGTGTTTATTGTATCTGTGAAACACAACCTCAGCAGCCAGAGGGTAATAAAACTGACATCATCAAATCTTCGAGAAGTTGGAAGAAATAATATAAAAGAAGCAAAGATTTGAAATTTCATCAATGAGAATGCAGGGAATAATCATTGCAGACGCATACTCAAGAGTCAAGAACTCGGAGACCAATAAAGCATCCTTCCAGAAAGCCCGGCCAGCTGTTCTGATTGGGGTCACGTTTGAGTTCGATTTAGTAGTTGAGTGAGTTATCACTGATTGAGTTAAAGTCTGTGTCACATTTATTGAGTTAAAGTTTGTGTGAAGGATTTTTATTAAGGGTTAAGTATTAGTCTGTGTGACAATAATTAACTGCATAAATATCTTTGTGACACTGACGAATGTGATATAAAATAGTTACTTTAGAGATACTAGTTAATGTAATGTAGAAATAAGCCACTTTGATTCTGGCAGATAGAGACAAAGGGATTTGAGACCGCATGGAAAAAGCAGGAAGAGGTGTGTCTATGAGAGTGATGCTGCAATGATAGGGGCCAGAGAAAGGGATTGGAAGTGAGCCAATCAGAATAGATCAAACAGGTCAGGAGGGATATAGGCTGACCTATGGGCGTCGAGTATGTGAAACTTGATACCATTTGAATTGATTTGCAGAGATCCCTTTGTCTCTTTGTTCATTCGCTTTCTGGAGTGTAGGAGACTGGATGTCTCTTATGTTTCTGTAAGATGAATTAAGCTTGCAAGCTAAATAAATAACTTCTTTTTACGTGCGAATCCATCTCAACTTTTATTGAGGCCAGACTGACGGAGAAAGAAATTTGGGCATCAACATTTGGTGCCGAAAACCGGGATTTCTCAGGGCGATCCTGATCCAACTGCGAAATCAGAATTAGACTGATTATGAACAGGAGGATGGGGAACAAAGGGCCCTCAATGTAGAACTGGAAAACGACCGCGCATTGATTGTTCCCCTCTTCTTATCGTCTGATTAGTCTGGTCACTCGCGGTTGGCACAGAAAGACCGCCTCGACGAAATCACAGGTCAGTCTGGGGATTAGCATTTTAATTGATGGGACTTTATTTGTGAATTAATTCGGCTGGGGTAGGCTGTATTGTTGATGTAACATTTAAAATATAAATGGTTCAACTTTATTTGTGAGTTAATTCGGCTGGGGTAGGCTGTATTGTTGATGTAACATTTAAAATATAAATGGTTCAACTTTATTTGTGAGTTAATTCGGCTGGGGTAGGCTGTATTGTTGATGTAACATTTAAAATATAAATGGTTCAACTTTATTTGTGAGTTAATTCGGTTGGGTTACGTTATGAGAGGTAGATGTAACATTTGAAATTGAAAATGGTTCACCTCTATATGTCTGTGTGTTAAAAATATAGTTGATTAAGCTAAAATTGTCTCCTTGGACTGTATTGGCGAAAAACGCAGTTCCGAGGGCTAGTTGAGATTGTGGGGAATGCTGCATATTGGTTGAAGCAGAAGTCTCTCAAAGGGTTAACAGCAGCAGGCAAAGTCATGCCAGACAGTGCTTCTCACTCAGGCCTTGAGATAACAGCGCCAGTCGCTAGTGTAATCGGACACCTTTCCTTTGAGTCAGTGAACTCCAGCAAAGTTACGTTTTGAATTAATTAAAGGAAACCAGTGGGTTTCTCCACCTCTTTGATAAAAGTTATTATTTTCAAAAGCAATTGATTGAAATTGCCAGAATCTTAAGTTTTACTTACTTGAAATAAGGTTTATCTCATTTTATCTGGAGATTAATAGAACAAAGAACAAAGAACAAAGAACAAAGAAATGTACAGCACAGGAACAGGCCCTTCGGCCCTCCAAGCCCGTGCCGACCATACTGCCCGACTAAACTACAATCTTCTACACTTCCTGGGTCCGTATCCTTCTATTCCCATCCTATTCATATATTTGTCAAGATGCCCCTTAAATGTCCCTATCGTCCCTGCCTCCACTACCTCCTCCGGTAGTGAGTTCCAGGCACCCACTACCCTCTGCGTAAAAAACTTGCCTCGTACATCTACTCTAAACTTTGCCCCTCTCACCTTAAACCTATGCCCCCTAGTAATTGACCCCTCTACCCTGGGGAAAAGCCTCTGACTATCCACTCTGTCTATGCCCCTCATAATTTTGTATACCTCTATCAGGTCGCCCCTCAACCTCCTTCGTTCCAGTGAGAACAAACCGAGTTTATTCAATCGCTCCTCATAGCTTATGCCCTCCATACCAGGCAACATTCTGGTAAACCTCTTCTGCACCCTCTCTAAAGCCTCCACATCCTTCTGGTAGTGTGGCGACCAGAATTGAACACTATACTCCAAGTGTGGCCTAACTAAGGTTCTATACAGCTGCAACATGACTTGCCAATTCTTATACTCAATGCCCCGGCCAATGAAGGCAAGCATGCCGTATGCCTTCTTGACTACCTTCTCCACCTGTGTAGCCCCTTTCAGTGATCTGTGGACCTGTACTCCTAGATCTCTTTGACTTTCAATACTCTTGAGGGTTCTACCATTCACTGTATATTCCCTACCTGCATTAGCCCTTCCAAAATGCATTACCTCACATTTGTCCAGGTTAAACTCCATCTGCCATCTCTCCGCCCAAGTCTCCAGACAATCTAAATCCTGCTGTATCCTCAGACAGTCCTCATCGCTATCCGCAATTCCACCAACCTTTGTGTCGTCTGCAAACTTACTAATCAGACCAGTTACATTTTCCTCCAAATCATTTATATATACTACAAAGAGCAAAGGTCCCAGCACTGATCCCTGTGGAACACCACTGGTCACAGCCCTCCAATTAGAAAAGCATCCCTCCATTGCTACCCTCTGCCTTCTATGGCCTAGCCAGTTCTGTATCCACCTTGCCAGTTCACCCCTGATCCCGTGTGACTTCACCTTTTGTACTAGTCTACCATGAGGGACCTTGTCAAAGGCCTTACTGAAGTCCATATAGACAACATCTACCGCCCTACCCGCATCAATCATCTTAGTGACCTCCTCGAAAAACTCTATCAAGTTAGTGAGACACGACCTCCCCTTCACAAAACCGTGCTGCCTTAAAGAACTTAAAGAAGATCATGGACACCATTTTAAAAAGTGTCAATCTGGAGATGATAGTTGATTTTGCTAATACTTATGTGTATGTAAAAGAAAAAAAACTTGTTAAAAGAAAAATTGTTAAGATAAAGAAATAATTAAGTTGTAAATGTTATACAAGTTTGTGTTAAGCAAATTGTAAATTTAGTTCTGAGTTGAGATCAGAGCTAAGCTTGCAAGTTGCAGTAATTCAATTTGAATTTTCAAACATTTTTAAGTTTTAAAAAAAAGAGCAAATAGAGAAAAGAAGGACACAGATCTTGAATGCGTTGAATAGCACATTTCAAAGGCCCATAAATCTTTCTGTTATCTTAGACCTAAAACCTAGGAAGACTGAAGAGCCAGAGGAATTTCTGGAGCGTTTTAATGAAATCTACCGGGGGCAGTCAGGCGATTTGCTGTATCAAAATGGTCAGAATTCCCCTCAATACTGTGCTATGTTAATGCATTGCCTACCACCTTCTGTGGTTACTGCTGTGAAATGTAATAACATGAATTGGACAGAGAACGACCCTTCCCAGATGGCAAGGGCAGTCAGATTTTACTGGAAGGAGGGTGTAGGCCAAGAAGGAGGCTCAGTTACAAAGGTTAAGACTGAGTATGTAATGAAAAAGGATGATCTGCGACCCCAACAAGCGGCAGAAATGGTAGTTTACCAGCAGGAGCCCCAATATAGTGACTTTGGGTGGGTGGATCAGCGAAGAGGAGGATGAGACAACAGTGCTATATTTCTATCACCCCCCAGTGGTGGACGTTAGACGTTGAACAGTCACTGCATCACGTTACCCTGGCCTATGACAGAACTGGACGAAACAGGGAGTTGGAGGACAAATACCGGCCATTACTTGAGACCGAATGGCCAGTCAAGGTTACAGTCACGGGAAAAGAAGGTACAGCCGATTTTGTTACAATATCACCACATTTATGGCCACAGTCAGCTTCGGTAAGCCCTCATATTACACGTCAGGTCCATGACCAGTACCATGCCAGGGATATGGGGCGAATGGTCAGGAGGGCAGTGGATCATTCAGATCCAACAGACTACGCACTTCAAGTCATGCCGGACGGCACTACCATAAAATATTTTGAGGTCCCTGAAACGATTAACACTCGACTGCAGCATCACAGGGGACATGATGTGTTGGAATATGTCAATCCACAGGTCTGGGCGGAATACCCATCACAAGTGGGAAAGACAAATGTTACACCTATTAAGGTGATGATTAAGGATCATGTAAAGCTACCTTCCATTCGACAATACCCCCTGAAATCTCAAGCTGCTCCATCAATAGATAAATTAATTCAAGAGCTGTTGAAACAGGGTATTTTGGTCCCTTGCCAATCAGAATGTAACACCCCCATACTTGCTGTGCCTAAACCAGCCAAACCAGACCAGTACCGATTAGTACAGGATTTACGTTCAATCAATGCCATCGCATAGCCATTACATGCTCTCACCCTCCAACAGGATATTACGGTGTATAGCTCCCACTCGGTCATCGCACTACTGAGGCAACTGCAGACTCAGCATCTTACCGCAGCTCGTCAGAATAGGTATGAGATATACCTTTTGAACAATCCACGGCTGACATTTAAATACTGTACCACTATCAATCCAGCCTGTTTTCTTAGCGGTCCCCCTGTCCATGAGGACGCGCCTGGTCACGACTGTTTAGCCTTGATTCCGGAAACTACAACAATAAGGGACGATCTGAGTGATATTCCGTTAGAACAACCTGACATGATTATGTATGTTGATGGCAGTGCATTAGTAAGCCCCACTGGCCGGAGACTGTCCGGTTATGCAATCGTAGATCAGGATGGTCTGATTCTAGAAGCGGCAGCTTTCCAGACCCCTTACTCAGCACAACAAGCCAAACTTTTTGCCCTTACCCGTGCATGTATACTTGGGGGAGATCGCCGGGTAAATATCTACACTGACTCCCGATGTGCTTTCGGGGTAGTTCATGACTTCGGACAACTCTGGAAGAATAGGGGATTCCTTACCTTGGGAGGCACAGAAATATCCAACCGGGGTTTAGTTAATGACCTACTGCAGGCCCTCCTTATGTCAGCGCAGATTTCCGTTATTAAATGCGCTGCCCACACGAATGGTACAACCCCAGTTGACGTTGGTAATGAACGAGCAGATCGTGCAGCGCGAACAGCCGCACAAATTCAGCAAGTGATGGTGCCTAAAATGTTAAGTCAGACTAAACGATCTACTATAAATATGTCTGCTTCTGACAAGTCAATGCCAACCATCCAAGACGTCATAAGGTTACAGGAGGACGCTCCTGAGAGTGATAAACAAATGTGGAAACGGTTAGGTTGTACATATGATTCTGTTTCCTCTTTATGGACCACGCCTGCACATCAGACTTGTATGTCTGATGTGCTGGCTTTATGGGTCATTGAATGTGTACACTTTGCAACTCATTGTGGGGCTCGAGGGACTAGTGATTTGTTGCTGGACACTTGGTGGCACCCTAAAATGCAGGGGTTGGCCCAAAGTATCAGTAATCGGTGTTTGATTTGTCAGCAATATAACACCGGAAAAGGTATCCCTTGTGGGAAGGGGCAAACCCCGTTGCCCAGTGGTCCCTTTGAGACGCTCCAAATGGATTACATTGAGTTGGAAAGGTGTCAATGTTACAAATATGTTTTGGTCATTGTGGATGTGTTCAGCAGATGGGTTGAGGTGTATCCGACTATCGATAATAAAGCTGCTACTGTGGTTAAAGTCTTGATGAGGGAAATCATTCCCTGGTACGGTATACCAGCTCAGTTAAGTTCTGATAATGGGCCTCATTTTATTGGACAAATTAACAAGGAGTTTTGCTCCCAGTTGGGCATACGCCAGCAGTTACACTATGCTTACAGACCGCAGGCGGCCGGGGTGGTTGAGAGACACAATCAGACCCTCAAAACTAAATTGGCTAAATTAAGAGCAGACACGGGACTGACATGGCTTAAGTTGCTCCCCGTTGCCCTCTTCCAGCTGCGGGTTACACCTGCGGGACCGGCCCGGCTCTCTCCCGCCGAGATTCTTTATGGCAGGCCTCTTAGAACTCCTTGGAGCCTGCAGGTTCCCAGACGGGTTCAGTTTCATCAGATGACTGAAGAAATGACCACCTATGTTCTAGCCCTTACGCAAGTGCTCAAGGAACTCCATGGCCAAGTCCGCGCGACTCACCAGCCATTGCCCCCAGTACCTAGCTCACTTTCAGTCCAGCCCGGTAGTTATGTCATGGTCAAAAATTGGACTAGGAAGGGGTCGGAGCCGCGATGGGACGGGCCCTTCCAAGTTCTCCTTACCACCCCCACAGCAGTTAAAGTGGAGGGGCGAAGTGCTTGGGTCCACCTACATCACTGTAAATTGAGTCCATCTCCACTACTGTAAAAGGTCGGATACTAACCTGCCTCCCTTCTCCAGTGCTATTTTACAGGTGTGGAGCATGATGGAGTGGCTACGCATCGTCTGTCTGATATTTGGCCTCACTTCGCTTGGCGTGTTATTGGCGATGGACATGGAAAAGGGGAATATTATGTATCTGTGTAGCCCCAACCAATCTACAAGGATACATCACCTATGCAAAGGTGATGTTCTTCGCTGCCCCCATATACGAGGACATGGTATCGACTCATGGAAGGTCATCAAAGTTAAGGAGAATGCAGGAGTCATGAAGCAGTTGCACCGGTCCCGGCGATGGGAAGGGAACATTATATGGACATTGCCTTGTTTTTGGAATACATGTAAATTTGATTTTGGATGTGTTAAGAGTGGTACAATAAAGGTAACATCAGGCTGTCAGAAGAGTGTAGGAAGAGGCTATGAGAAAGAGAAAGGGACTAGAGAGAGGACGGGGCGTGTGAGAAGGGAAGTACAGCTAGAACGTAGGTTACCGGGAGATACACTTAAGTTAATTAAAGGCCAAACTGAGGAAAACCCGGGTAGTAAACCTTGGGACCCCTCGGGGCAATAACCAAGGAATTGTCTCAGCTACGGTTGTTTGCAATGCAGAACCGGTATGCTCTTGACTATCTTCTGGCCCGTGAGGGTGGGGTATGCGCCATAGTACAGGGAAAGTGTATCATGGGAGTTCAGGACTTGACCGCTAACATCACTAAATTTATGGATCGCATACGGGATCACTTGGACGGGATGCAGGATCCTGGCTCTTGGGGTAACTGGGGATTTGGAGGATGGAAGGACTGGTTGATAAATATGGCCATGTATCTAGTGGTAGCTATCAGCTGCATCTTTGTGGGCCTGGCCATCCTTAAATGTGTGATGGGTAGAATGCGGGGTGCACTGGATCAGATCACCGCCCCAATCACCGAAAAAATTTTTTAATTGTTAAAATCCATGAGGATGAGGCAGATGAAGGGGGGCTAAGACAGGAATTGGAAATGCAGCGATGGATCTTTTTAGATGAGGAACCGTAGCTATGGACTGGATAGTTCGGTTATCATGGAATGATAAAAGGAGGGAATGACGAATGTGATATAAAATAGTTACTTTAGAGATACTAGTTAATGTAATGTAGAAATAAGCCACTTTGATTCTGGCAGATAGAGACAAAGGGATTTGAGACCGCATGGAAAAAGCAGGAAGAGGTGTGTCTATGAGAGTGATGCTGCAATGATAGGGGCCAGAGAAAGGGATTGGAAGTGAGCCAATCAGAATAGATCAAACAGGTCAGGAGGGATATAGGCTGACCTATGGGCGTCGAGTATGTGAAACTTGATACCATTTGAATTGATTTGCAGAGATCCCTTTGTCTCTTTGTTCATTCGCTTTCTGGAGTGTAGGAGACTGGATGTCTCTTATGTTTCTGTAAGATGAATTAAGCTTGCAAGCTAAATAAATAACTTCTTTTTACGTGCGAATCCATCTCAACTTTTATTGAGGCCAGACTGACGGAGAAAGAAATTTGGGAATCAACAACACATTTTATCCGAATAAAGTAAACTTGATTGAAGAATACTTGTACAAGTAGTTTGTGTGATGTGTCAGTTGTGACCTTCATCCAGGGGGCGCAATATTATTGCCCCTCGCCATTCAATGGCATTACCATCACTGAATCCGGTCTATCCCTGGGGGTTGCCATTGAAAGAATCTGAACTAGACTAACCATATAAATACTGTGGCTATAAGAGAAAGTCAGGGGCTAGGAATCTTGCAGTAAGTAACTCGCATCCCAACTACCCAAAGCCTGTCTACTACATACAAAGCACTCTCCCCTTGCCTGGATGAGTGCAACTCCAACACCATTAAAGAGGGTCGACACCATCCAGGGCATCGCAGCCTACTTGATTGGTACCCTTTCACAAACATTCAATCCCTCCACCACCGATGAACAGTGGCAGCAGCAGTGTGTACCATCTACAAGATGCGCTGCAAGAACTCACCAAGGCTCCTTCGGCAGCACTTCTCAAACCCAGGACAACTGCCAATTAGAACGACGGAAGTTTAAAAAAAAAAAATATTTATTAAAGTTTTTTAACACAATTTTTCTCCCTTACAAACAATAACGCCCCCCCCCCCCCACAACAAAAAAAAAAGAGAAATCGCGCAGAGCAAGATATATACATGGCAAAATGATATATTTACACAGCTTTGTACACTGGCCCTCACCCGTACGTGCCAGTTTCCCCAGCCCTTCATGTTATCTCTTGCTCATCCACCCTCCCAGGCAGTCCCCGCCCCCCCCCCCCCCCCAAGGTTGCTGCTGCTGCTGACCGACCTTCCTCTAACGCTCCGCGAGATAGTCTAGGAACGGTTGCCACCGCCTGTAAAACCCCTGCGCAGACCCTCTAAAGGCGAACTTAATCCTCTCCAACTTTATGAACCCAGCCATATCATTTATCCAGGCCTCCAGGCTGGGGGGCTTCGCCTCCTTCCACATTAGCAAGATCCTTCGCCGGGCTACTAGGGACGCAAAGGCCAGAATGCCGGCCTCTTTCACCTCCTGCATTCCCGGTTCGTCCACTACTCCAAATATTGCTAGCCCCCAGCTTGGCTTGACCCGGACTTTCAGCACCTGAGATATTGCTCCCGCCACTCCTCTCCAGAACCCCTCCAGTGCCGGGCATGACCAAAGCATATGGACATGGTTCGCCGGGCTCCCTGAGCACCTTCCACATCTGTCCTCTACCCCAAAGAACCTACTCAACCTCGCCCCCGTCAAGTGCGCTCTGTGGACCACCTTAAATTGTATCAGGCTGAGCCTGGCACACGAGGAGGAGGAATTAACCCTACCTAGGGCATCAGCCCACAGACCTTCCTCGATCTCCTCCCCCAGCTCCTCCTCCCATTTACCCTTCAACTCTTCTACCAGCGCTTCCCACCCTTCTTTCAACTCCTGGTGTATTTCCGACACCTTGCCCTCCCCGACCCATACACCCGAGATCACCCTATCTTGAACTTCTTGTGCCGGCAGCAACGGGAATTCCCTCACCTGTCGCCTCACAAAAGCCCTCACCTGCATATATCTAAAGGCATTTCCCGGGGGTAACTTGAACTTCTCCTCCAGTGCCCCTAGGCTCGCAAACGTCCCGTCGATGAACAGGTCCCCCATTCTTCCAATCCCCGCCCGATGCCAGCTCTGGAACCCCCCGTCCATCTTCCCCGGGACAAACCGGTGGTTACCCCTGATCGGGGACCACACCGATGCTCCCATTGCACCCCGGTGCCGTCTCCACTGGCCCCAGATCCTTAGCGTTGCCGCCACCACTGGGCTCGTGGTATACTTTGTCGGCGAGAGCGGCAGCGGTGCCGTCACCAACGCCCCCAGGCTCGTTCCTTTACAGGACGCCATCTCCATCCTCTTCCATGCCGCCCCCTCTCCCTCCATAACCCACTTGCGGATCATCGCCACATTTGCTGCCCAGTAGTAGCTCCCCAGGTTTGGCAGCGCCAACCCTCCTTGGTCCCTACTGCGTTCCAGGAGCCCTCTCCTTACTCTCGGGGTCTTATTCGCCCACACAAACCCCATAATACTCCTGCCTATTCTCTTAAAAAAGGCCTTAGTGATCACGATGGGAAGGCACTGAAACACAAACAGAAACCTTGGAAGGACCACCATTTTGACCGACTGCACTCTACCCGCCAGCGAGAGCGGTAACATGTCCCATCTTTTGAAATCCTCCTCCATTTGCTCCACCAACCTCGTCAGATTCAGTAGGGTCCCCCAACTCCTGGCTATCTGGATCCCCAGATACAGAAAGCTCCCCTCCGCCCTCCTCAGCGGTAGGTAGAACGACGGAAGTTGAGGGGTGACCTGATAGAGGTCAACAAGATTATGAGGGGCATGGATAGAGTGACTGGGTAGGAACTCCTTCCCAGGGTGGAGGGGTCAGTCACCAGGCAGCACAGGTTTAAGATCCATGGGTCAAAGGTTAGAGGAGATGTGCGAGGCAGGTATTTTTTTTTTAAACAGAGGGTGTTGAGTGCCTGGAACGCATTGCCAGGGGAGGTTGAGGAAGCAGACGGCATTCAAAGGCATCTCGACAAATACATGCCAAAGTCACCCGAAATTACATTTCAAAATCTTTGGGGAGAATCGCACCCATACTTCCAAGTCAGATTTGGAGAGGAATCTGCAGCTGGTGGCGTTCCCATGTGACTGTTGCCCTCGGCTTTAAAGGTGTTAGAGGTTGAGTATGGGGGTGTGGGGTGGTGATGTTGAAAGAGTTTCATCTACACTGCATCCAGCAGAGGGCAGTAGAGCGGAGATGCTGATTGGCTGTTGCGGGGGAAATTTGCATACGTGCATTGTGGTCATCCTAACTTAAAGGTGTACCTGAGCAAGAGACCCTAGCTGTTCAAGTGAAGACAAGCATCCAGCAGAGGGCAGTAGAGCGGAGCTTCTGATTGGCTGTTGCGGGGGAAATTTGCATACATGCATTGTGGTCATCCTAACTTGAAGGTGTACCTGAGCAAGAGACCCTAGCTGTTCAAATGAAGACAAGCCATCCAGCAGAGGGCAGTAGAGCAGAGCTGCTGACTGGTTGTTGCAGGGGAAATTTGCATACGTGCATTGTGGTCATCCTAACTTGAAGGTGGTTTGTGGAGAAGCTGTTGTCAAGTGACACTTAAACCCGAAACACTTCTTCAGTGTTTCCCTCCCTACCCCCTCCTTTAACCAAAAAAAACCAACTGCTGTAAAGATCAACGGGAAGGCTCGAGGGCAGGTAAAAGTTGAACCGTGACGTCACAGCCTGCTGGTAAGGGATTGGCTGGTGACTGGTAAGTGGTTTTTCTTTGATTTTCCCTCAGGTGTTATCGTGCGGGGCGCAGAGGTTGCTGAGTGAGTGCTTGCTGAGAAGGGGAGTAAATAACAGGTAAGCTCGTTCTTTCTTTTTCTTTTTTTATCTAGAGGGGATAGCAGGGCAGGTCGTGCAATGTTCCTCCTGCAGAATGATTGAAGTGAGGGACACCGTCAGTGTCCCTGCTGATTTCATCTGTGGAAAGTGCACCCATCTCCAGCTCCTCAGAAACCGCGTTAGGGAACTGGAGCTGGATGAACTTCGGATCATTCGGGAGGCAGAGATGGTCACAGATAGAAGCTTCACGGATGTAGTTACTCCGAAGAATAAAGATAGATGGGTGACGGTGAGAGGGGCTGGGAGGAAGCAGTCAG
The DNA here is from genome assembly GCF_047496885.1 of Scyliorhinus torazame. Classification (NCBI taxonomy): domain Eukaryota; kingdom Metazoa; phylum Chordata; class Chondrichthyes; order Carcharhiniformes; family Scyliorhinidae; genus Scyliorhinus; species Scyliorhinus torazame. The sequence goes on along the minus strand of NC_092707.1, from coordinate 149,592,064 downwards.
TACAGGGATCCCCTGTGGTCGTTCCCCTTAGTAACAAGTATACCTCTTTGGATACTGTTGGGGGGCGGGGATTTACCAGGGGTAAGCCATGGGGTACAGGTCTCTGGCACAGAGTCTGTCCCTGTTGCTCAGAAGGGAAGTGGGGAGAGGAGTAGAGCATTAGTCATTGGAGACTCCATAGTTAGGGGGATAGATAGGAGATTCTGTGGGAATGAGAGAGACTCGCGGCTGGCGTGTTGCCTCCCAGGTGCCAGGGTGCGTGATGTCTTGGATCGTGTTTTCGGGGATCGTGTTTTCGGGATCCATAAGGGGAGGGGGAGCAGCCCCAAGTTGTGGTCCACATAGGTACCAACGACATAGGTAGGAAAAGCGATAGGGATGTAAGGCAGGAATTCAGGGAGTTTGGATGGAAACTTAGATCTAGGACAAACAGAGTTATTATCTCTGGGTTGTTACCCGTGCCACGTGCTAGCGAGACGAGGAATAGGGAGAGAGAGGAGTTGAACACGTGGCGACAGGGATGGTGCAGGAGGGAGGGTTTCAGATTACTGGAGAATTGGGGCTCATTCTGGGGTCGGTGCGACCTCTACAAATGGGATGGTCTACACCTGGACCAGAGGGGTACCAATATCCCGGGAGGGAAATTTGCTAATGCTCTTTGGGAGGGTTTAAAATAGTTCAGCAGGGGCTTGGGAACCAGAATTGTAGCTCCAGTATACAGGAGGTTGAGAGTAGTGAGGTTATGAGTAAGGTTTCAAAGTTGCAGGAGTGTACCGGCAGGCAGAAAGTTGGTTTAAAGTGTGTCTTCTTCAATGCCAGGAGCATCCGGAATAAGGTGGGTGAACTTGCGGCATGGGTTGGTACCCGGGACTTCGATGATGTGGCCATTTCGGAGACATGGATAGAGCAGGGACAGGAATGGTTGTTGCAGGTGCCGGGGTTTAGATATTTCAGTAAGCTCAGGGAAGGTGGTTAAAAGAGGGGGAGGGGTGGCATTGTTAGTCAAGTATTACGGTGGCAGAAAGGACATTTGATGAGGACTCGTCTACTGAGGTAGTATGGGCTGAGGTTAGAAACAGGAAAGGAGAGGTCACCCTGTTAGGGGTTTTCTATAGGCCTCCGAAAAGTTCCAGAGATGTAGAGGAAAGGAAAGATGATTCTGGATAGGAGCGAAATCAACAGGGTAGTTGTTATGGGGGACTTTAACTTGCCAAATATTGACTGGAAATGCTATAGTTCGAGTGCTTTAGATGGGTCCATTTTTGTCCAATGTGTGCAGGAGGGTTTCCTGAAACAGTATGTAGATTGGCCAACGAGAAGCGAGGCCATATTGGATTTGATACTGGGTAATGAACCAGGACAGGTGTTAGATTTGGAGCACTTTGGTGATAGTGACCACAATTCGATTACGTTTACTTTAGTGATGGAAAGGGATAGGTATATACCGCAGGGCAAGAGTTATATCTGGGGGAAAGGCAATTATGATGCGATCAGGCAAGACTTAGGATGCATCGGAGAGGAAAACTGCAGGGGATGGGCACAATGGAAATGTTGAGCTTGTTCAAGGAAAAGCTACTGCATGTCCTTGATAAATATGTAACTGTCAGGCAGGGAGGAAGTGGTCGAGCAAGGGAACCGTGGTTTACTAAAGCAGTCGGAACACTTGTCAAGAGGAAGAAGGAGGCTTATATAAAGATGAGACATAAAGGTTCAGTTAGGGCGCTCAAGAGTTACAAGTTAGCTAGGAAGGACCTAAAGAGAGAGCTAAGAAGAGCCAGGAGGGGACATGAGAAGTCTTTGGCAGGTAGGATCAAGGATAACCCTAAAGCTTTCTATAGATATGTCAGGAATAAAAGAATGACTAGGGTACGAGTAGGGCCAGTCAAGGACAGTAGTGGGAAGTTGTGCGTTGAGTCCGAGGAGATAGGAGAGCTGCTAAATGATTATTTTTCGTCAGTATTCACACAGGAAAAAGACAATGTTGTCGAGGAGAATACTGAGATTCAGGCTATTAGACTTGAGGTTCATAAGGAGGAGGTGTTAGCAATTCTGGAAAGTGTGAAAATAGATAAGTCCCCTGGGCCGGATGGGATTTATCCGAAGATTCTCTGGGAAGCTTGGGAGGAGATTCCTGAGCCATTGGCTTTGATCTTTAAGTCATCTTTGTCTACAGGAATAGTGCCAGAAGACTGGAGGATAGCAAATGTTGTCCCCTTGTTCAAGAAGGGGAGTAGAGACAACCCCGGTAACTATAGACCAGTGAGCCTTACTTCTGTTGTGGGCAAAATCTTTGGAAAGGTTTATAAGAGATAGGATGTATAATCATCTGGAAAGGAATAATTTGATTAGAGATAGTCAACACGGTTTTGTGAAGGGTAGGTCGTGCCTCACAAACCTTATTGAGTTCTTTGAGAAGGTGACCAAACAGGTGGATGAGGGTAAAGCAGTTGATGTGGTGTATATGGATTTCAGTAAAGCGTTTGATAAGGTTCCCCACGGTAGGCTACTGCAGAAAATACGGAGGCATGGGATTCAGGGTGATTTAGCAGTTTGGATCAGAAATTGGCTAGCTGGAAGAAGACAAAGGGTGGTGGTTGATGGGAAATGTTCAGACTGGAGTCCAGTTACTAGTGGTGTACCACAAGGATCTGTTTTGGGGCCACTGCTGTTTGTCATTTTTATAAATGACCTGGAGGAGGGCGTAGAAGGATGGGTGAGTAAATTTGCAGATGACACTAAAGTCAGTGGAGTTGTGGACAGTGCGGAACGATGTTACAAGTTACAGAGGGACACAGATAAGCTGCAGCGCTGGGCTGAGAGGTGGCAAATGGAGTTTAATGCAGAAAAGTGTGAGGTGATTCATTTTGGAAGGAATAACAGTAAGACAGAGTACTGGGCTAATGGTAAGATTCTTGGCAGTGTGGATGAGTAGAGAGATCTCGGTATCCATGTGCATAGATCCCTGAAAGTTGCCATCCAGGTTGAGAGGGTTGTTAAGAAGGCGTATGGTGTGTTAGCTTTTATTGATAGAGGGATTGAGTTTCGGAGCCATGAGGTCATGTTGCAACTGTACAAAACTCTGGTGCGGACGCATTTGGAGTATTGCGTGCAATTCTGGTCGCCACATTATAGGAAGGATGTGGAAGCATTGGAAAGGGTGCAGAGGAGATTTACCAGAATGTTGCCTGGTATGGAGGGAAGATCTTATGAGGAAAGGCTGAGGGACTTGAGGCTGTTTTCGTTAGAGAGAAGAAGGTTAAGAGGTGACTTAATTGAGGCATACAAGATAATCAGAGGATTGGATAGGGTGGACAGTGAGAGCCTTTTTCCTCGGATGGTTATGTCCAGCACGAGAGGACATAGCTTTAAATTGAGGGGAGATAGATATAGGACAGATGTCAGAGGTAGGTTCTTTACTCAGAGAGTAGCAAGGGCGAGGAATGCCCTGCCTGCAACAGTAGTGGACTCGCCAACACTAAGGGCATTCAAATGGTCATTGGATAGACATATGGACGATAAGGGAATAGTGTAGATAGGCTTTAGAGTGGTCGGCGCAACATCGAGGGCCGAAGGGCCTGTTCTGTGCTGTAATGTTCTATGTTCTATGTGTGCCAGTGGTGGAGGGAGTGAATGTTTAAGGTGATGGATACCAATTTAGCAGGCTGCTTTATCCTGCATGGCACCGTTCTCTTCGACTATTGTTGGAGTTGCAGTCATCCAGGCATATGGACAGTATTCCAACACACTCCTGACTTGCATCTTGTAGATGGTGGACAAGCTTTAGGGAATTAGGAGGATAGATACTCGCTGTAGAATTCCAGTCCCTGACGTGCTCTTGTATATATAGTATTTATATGGCTGCTCCAGTTAAGCTTCTGGTCAGAATGTTGGTGGTGGGTATTCAGCAATGGCAATGTCATTGATTTCAGTCCAAAGATGTGGAGGTTAGATGGATTGGCATGCTAAATTATTCAGTGTCCAAAAGTGAGGTGGGGTTCCGGGGATAATGCGGGGAATTGAGCCTCGGTAGGGTGCTCTTTTGGAGGGTCAGTGCAGACTTGATGGGCCAAATGGCCTCCTTCTACACTGTAGGGATTCTATCCCATGATTCTAGGACCACCAAGAGGAGAAGGATAGATGTTCTCTTGTTCGAGATGGTCATTGCCTGGCACTTATTGGTATAAATGTTGCTTGCTTGTAACATATCAGCACAAGTCTGAATGCTGTCTAGGTTTTAAGTATGCAGGCATGTACTGCTTCATTATCTTAAAGTCGCCAATGGAACTGAATATTGTGCAATCAGCAAACTTCCCTATTTCTGACTTGGCGTTGGAGGGAAAGCATTGATGAAGCTGCTGAAGGTGGTTGTGCCCTGAGGACCATTACTTTGAGAACTGAATAATTCATGAGTGTAAGTCCCAAGTAAAATAAATGTCATCATGTTTAATCAAACATAAAATAGAACTCAATGGCCTATTAGTGTCTTGTGCCATTCTATAAAGTAACTTTCACCCCACCCCAGAAGAGGGCCTTCCATCTTAAAAATCCCAAAACTGACAATTAACATCGGAAGTATGAGTCCTGACAGCATATATGTAATAATCTTATTTAGTAGTTATATAGTTCACCCCCAGAGTCTAACATTACAAGAATATGAATGTTATTACTGGTGATAGATGATGTCAACGCAAATAGCTGGTAAGAGGCACCATAACTTCCCACTTCCTTCGCTGTCTATTTTGAAATACATTTACAGCTTGTGACACTTGCAAAATTTATCGTGATGCCATTCAAATACAATCTTTGTTGGACAAAGTTCTGGTATTAGAAGCTGAGGTACACAAATCTGGAGAGGATCTTTTGATTTCCCTTAAAAAGGTGACAGACTGCAGTCCTATGAATCAGAAAGCAGTAGTGCATGGGAGTATTTTGTCAGGAAGGGAGCATTACGGAGGACTTTAATGCGTTTTATTCTTTGTTAGTGTCATGTGAGAGTACTTTTAAGATATGGATGTTTAAGCAATGTACCTTTAAGAAAACAGTGATGTCAGAGAGTGGTGGGGCTGAGGTCAGGTCAGCCATCTTGCAGTTTAACTTTGCAGGTTTTTAGTTTCAGTTTAAAAACAGTGTGTGTGTGTGTTTCCAGAGAGCTGCAAGTTTTGAAAAGATCTGGGTGTGGGTCTGTGTTTTGCAGTGAACTGGATATCTGCCATGAAAGACTATCTCTGGATCATTTGGGTGATTTAAAGTAAATCCTTTAACCTGATGTGATACTGTTTAAAGGTGTTAAGTCTCTTGGAAGTTGGAAGGAACATTTTAAGGAATTATTTACTGTTGCAATATTTTCTGAGATATCTTTGAAGTAAGGGGTTTTAAGAGATCCAATGTTTACTTAAGATATTAAGTTGAGTTCATAGAATAAACACTGTTGTGTGTTTAAAAACCCACATGTTTTTTAATTGTAATCCCACACCTGGGGAAAAAGCCGTGTGCTCGGAAAAGCAACAAAATCCATTAAAGGGAGAGGTTGGTTGAACTCCATGATACATTTTGGGGTTCTGAAAAGCCTCGCCCATAACAGATAGGAACCACGCTGGAGACCAATAAATGTTATGATCCTGGACCAGACCCCGACGTTCTTGGTACAATTAATGTTTTGTTTAAAGTAAAGATTCAAGGCACTTGCTCCAAGAATAAAGTTACAAGATTCTATGGGCTTTGAACAAAAATAAGCTTTACTATAAAAAGTCAGAAAGATAAAATAAATTAGAATATCTATCATATACTCCAATTTCAGGGTTAATGGAGTAAATGCGAATTAACAGGCAAACTCTACTTAAACACACCGCCGTGTACACTAAACAACAAATGCAACCAAGACAGATATCACGGATTTCTCAGCAACCCATCCAGATGTCAATAAATACTGAGAGTCACTAATGTTGTTGAAACTCTCTCGCTCAGGAGGGATTCCGGTCTTCATCTTCAAAATTCTTGCCTCAGAATTCTCTTCAAAGGTTGCACCAACTCAGATGGCCTCAACAACAGCCCATCTGGCAAAGTTTCAATCTAATCTCCTGAGACTCCATTCCGCTGGATTCCTGAGACTGCACTTCAGCACCAACTCAAGCACAACTTCAGCTCTTTGCCCACAATGAGCAGAATATTACTGTTTCAAAGGGATACTTTTACACCAACAACCCGCAGCAGGAATCACCAACTTCTGCTGCCTTCTTCGATTGCCAGGGTTTCTCCTCAGCCCTCACTACTTAAAGTCTGCCAACCGCAGTCCTTTTTCTGCTTGGAGCCCCTTCCTTTGCTCTGGTCTTTCTTTCTTCTTAACTGGAACATCTCCCTGTCTGGGACTCCATTCCTGCACAAGGAATGGCACAGACCTTTTGGATCTCTAGCTGTTCCCACTCACTGCACCCAGGCAGACTCAAAGCATTTTAGACCATAAGACCATAAGACATAGGAGCGGAAGTGCGGCCATTCGGCCCATCGAGTCCACTCCACCATTCAATCATGGCTGATTTCAACTCCATTTACCTGCTCTCTCTCCATAGCCCTTAATTCCTCGAGAAATCAAGAATTTGTCAACTTCTATCTTAAAGACACTCAACGTCCCGGCCTCCACCGCCCTCTGTGGCAATGAATTCCACAGACCCACCACTCTCTGGCTGAAGAAATTTCTCCTAATCTCTGTTCTAAAGTGACTCCCTTTTATTCTAAGGCTGTGCCCCCGGGTCCTAGTCTCCCCTGCTAATGGAAACAACTTCCCTACGTCCACCCTATCTAAGCCATTCATTGTCTTGTAAGTTTCTATTAGATCTCCCCTCAACCTCCTAAACTCCAATGAATATAATCCCAGGATCCTCAGACGTTCATCGTATGTTAGGCCTATCATTCCTGGGATCATCCGTGTGAATCTCCGCTGGACCCGCTCCAGTGCCAGTATGTCCTTCCTGAGGTATGGGGCCCAAAATTGCTCACAGTATTCTAAATGGGGCCTAACTAATGCTTTATAAAGCTTCAGAAGTACATCCCTGCTTTTATATTCCAAGCCTCTTGAGATAAATGACAACATTGCATTTGCTTTCTTAATTACGGACTCAACCTGCAAGTTTACCTTTAGAGAATCCTGGACTAGGACTCCCAAGTCCCTTTGCACTTCAGCATTATGAATTTTGTCACCGTTTAGAAAATAGTCCATGCCTCTATTCTTTTTTCCAAAGTGCAAGACCTCGCACTTGCCCACGTTGAATTCCAGCAGCCATTTCTTGGACCACTCTCCTAAACTGTCTAAATCTTTCTGCAGCCTCTCCACCTCCTCCATACGACCTGCCCCATCACCTATCTTTGTATCATCGGCAAACTTAGCCAGAATGCCCCCAGTACCGTCATCTAGATCGTTAATATATAAAGAGAACAGCTGTGGCCCCAACACTGAACCCTGCGGGACACCACTCGTCACCGGTTGCCATGCCGAAAAAGAACCTTTTATCCCAACTCTCTGCCTTCTGCCTGACAGCCAATCGTCAATCCATGTTAGTACCTTGCCTCGAATACCATGGGCCCTTATTTTACTCAGCAGTCTCCCGTGAGGCACCTTATCAAAGGCCTTTTGGAAGTCAAGATAGATAACATCCATTGGCTCCCCTTGGTCTAACCTATTTGTTATCTCTTCAAAGAAGTCTAACAGGTTTGTCAGGCGCGACCTCCCCTTACTAAATCCATGCTGACTTGTCCTAATCCGACCCTGCACTTCCAATAATTTAGAAATCTCATCCTTAACAATGGATTCTAGAATCTTGCCAACAACCGAGGTTAGGCTAATTGGCCTATAATTTTCCATCTTTTTCCTTGTTCCCTTCTTGAACAGGGGGGTTACAACAGCGATTTTCCAATCCTCTGGGACTTTCCCTGACTCCAGCGACTTTTGAAAGATCATAACTAATGCCTCCACTATTTCTTCAGCTATCTCCTTTAGAACTCTAGGATGTAGCCCATCTGGGCCCGGAGATTTCTCAATTTTTAGACCTCTTAGTTTCTCTAGCACTTTCTCCTTTGTGATGGCTACCATATTCAACTCTGCCCCCTGACTCTCCTGAATTGTTGGGATATTACTCATGTCTTCTACTGTGAAGACTGACGCAAAGTACTTATTTAGTTCCTCAGCTATTTCCTTGTCTCCCGTCACTAGATTACCAGCGTCATTTTGGAGTAGCCCAATGTCTACTTTTGCCTCCCGTTTGTTTTTAATGTATTTAAAGAAACTTTTACTATCATTCCTAATGTTACTGGCTAGCCTACCTTCATAATTGATCCTCTCTTTCCTTATTTCTCTTTTTGTTATCCTCTGTTTGTTTTTGTAGCCTTCCCAATCTTCTGACTTCCCACTACTCTTTGCCACATTATAGGCTTTCTCTTTTGTTTTGATGCATTCCCTAACTTCCTTTGTCAGCCATGGCTGCCTAATCCCCCCTCTGATAACCTTTCTTTTCTTTGGGATGAACCTCTGTACTGTGTCCTCAATTACTCCCAGAAACTCCTGCCATTGCTGTTCTATTGTCTTTCCCACTAGGCTCTGCTCCCAGTCAATTTTCGTCAGTTCCTCCCTCATGCCCCTGTAGTTACCTTTATTTAACTGTAACACCTTTACATCTGATTCTACCTTCTTTCTTTCAAATTGGAGATTGAATTCTACCATATTATGATCACTGCCTCCTAAGTGTTCCCTTACTTTAAGATCTTTAATCAAGTCTGGCTCATTACATAACACTAAGTCCAGAATGGCCTGTCCCCCCGTGGGCTCCATCACAAGCTGTTCCAAAAAGCCCTCCTGTAAACATTCAATGAATTCCCTTTCCTTGGGTCCACTGGCAGCATTATTTACCCAGTCCACCTGCATATTGAAGTCCCCCATGATCACTGTGACCTTGCCTTTCTGACATGCACTTTCTATTTTGGGGTGCATTTTGTGCCCCTGGTTCTGACCACTGTTAGGAGGCCTGTATATAACTCCCTGCAATATTCAGTGATATTTATGAAAACCTGTAATCTGATCTTTACAATCGCTTTCTGTTATGAACCCTGCTCATGTTTACCTGTGAAAGTGTCTCAAACCCCTGAAGGATCATTTGAAACACTGGTTCGTGGTGTAAATTGTACAACCCAGTGAGGAACTAGCCGAGTCATTGTGTAAACAACTAACACAGGATATCTATTTAAGTAAAAGAAAAAAAACACACAACAAAAGACTAATATACACTATTGACACTTAGGCATATTGATAATTAAACACACCATTTCATCTGAAGTTAGCTCTTGTTCCTAAAATATACCCACATTCCCTGAACTAACTGAGACACCCCTTTTTCCAAGCAACATCCAAATTTAGTAAGTCTATATAGGTCAAGTTAGCTAACAGTTACCACACAATATCCTATAAGTGACCAAGTCTGGGAGAATGTTTCCTCCTGGTTCAGCGAAAGCACAAAATTGCATTTTTTGAAGAAGAATATCTGCAACCTGCTGTGGCTCTAAACGTTAGATGGAACAGGCCTCCGTGGCTCGAATCATAGATAGAACTGGCCTGTCTGGCAGTTGGAGGGAGAACTAACCTGCTTCCCCAATGAGGGTGCTAGCAGTTATACTTTTCAGTCTTTTTGATGTCCCACCGTGTGGAATTGACTGTCTGCTTCTCTCAAATTTCTTGCCTTTAGAAGTTACCATTTGTATAGCCCCACTGATCTCGAGGAAACACAGTTTCTGATATGACCATTTGCACCTCAATGTCAGTGCTTATGTAGTTACATTGTATATGTTGTGTTGCCCTATTATGTATTTTCTTTTATTCCCTTTTCTTCTCATGTACTTAATGATCTGTTGAGCTGCTCGCAGAAAAATACTTTTCACCGTACCTCGGTACACGTGACAATAAACAAATCCAATCCAATCCAATCCAATGTCTCTAGGCACCTGCTACTGGGCAAATCACAATCCATTATTCGTCTAGATGCCCGTTAGTCTTGTTACTTGTCTATTTTGTTTTCATCTCTGGTTTACTGTTAACCTTGTTAATTTCCCAAATTCCTCACACTTTCTCTGCACCCTTCCCCTTGGCAACGTGAATCACATAGGCCTGCATCTATGTAGAAATATAATTAGCTCTGCTCTCTTTAATCTTCAAACTAAATGGACAGATTGAAGCACAACTGCTTATAACCCAACATTCTCAGTACTTTTCTGGGACTTTGAAGATTCTCAGTCTCCACTGTTAACACACAGGTGCTGCCATTGTCACCAGTCTTAGATACTTTGCAACTTCTTTTCAGTTTGTCAATCTAATCCTTTCTTTGGTCTCTCACAATCAAAGCGCACAGATGTACTGCCAGGCAGACTTCAGAACAGGCCTCATGATGGCCTTCATTTTACCTTAAGTTCAAATATACTGTCCAAAAACACAACATTCATGTATCCTCATAATCATAACAATCCACACATTATAAATAACAGTCCACAAGAGTATTATGGCAATGAACATGTTGGTGGCAGTTATGTTGCCATAAAGAATGATACCCAGCAGAAGAGGTCACAACATATTGAAATGTTTTACATTGAGGCTTACAATCGCTACAACTTTTCAGCTGAGACGTTAAGTTTAATATCTCCAAATCTACAGGTGAAATAAAGTTGGGTGAGAGGGTGAGCTGTGAGGAGAATGCAGAGATGCTTCAGTGTGATTTGGACAAGCTGAGTGTTTGGGCATATGCATGGCAGAACAATATAACGTGGATAAATGTGAGGTTATCCACGTTGGTAGCAAAAACAGGAAGGCAGATTATAATCTGAATGGCTATAAATTAAGAGGGGGAACGTGCTGCGAGTCCTGGGTGTCCTCATACACCAGTTACTGATGGTAAGCATGCCGCAGCAGGCAGTGAAGAAAGTAAGTGGTATGTTGGCTTTCGCAGTGAGAGGATTAGAGTACAGGAGCAGGGATGTCTTACTGCAATTATACAGGGCATTGGTGAGGCCACATCTGGAATATTGTGTGCAGTTTAGGTTTCCTTATCTGATGAAGGATGTTTTTGCTATAGAGGGGGTGCAGAGAAAGTTTGCCAGACTGATTCCTGGGATGACGGGACTGATGCACGAGGAGAGAATTAGTCGGTTAAGATTATATTCACTGCGGTTCAGAAGAATGAGTGGGAATCTCACAGAAACCTATAAAATTCCAACAGGACTATACTGGGTAGATGCAGGAAGCATGTTCCCGATGGTGGGGGTCTCCAAAACCAGGGGTCATAGTCGAAGGAAACGGGGTAAATCTTTTCGGCCTGAGATGAGGAGAAGTTTCTTCACCCCAGAGAGTGGTAAGTCTATGGAATTCGCTACTACAGGAAGCAGCTGAGGCCAAAACTTTGTCTGGTTTCAAAGAGGAATTAGATATAGCTCTCGAGACGAAGTACATCTAAGGATATGGGGGGAGGACAGGAGACGGAATCAGGCTATTGAGTTTGATGATCATAATGAATGGCGGAGCAGGCTTGAAGGGCCGAATAGCGTATTCTTGTTCCTATTTTCTACGTTTCTATGAATATTAGAGAAATCATCAATATTGTAAAATAACAAAGTGTTCAATTGTGATGAATACTTTTGTCATGATTAGGGAGATATTAGATACTTGGGTACAGAACTGGGGTCCAAGACGTAGCAGGAAATTTAGGGATTAAACAGACTGAGCAGGTCTGATTGTGTGTGTGCTATACCAAAATTGGATATGCACTAGTTAATACTGGGGGGGGGGAATCTGAATATAGTGCTGAATCTGAAGGTGAATAGGTGTTTGTTGACACCCTCTTGGGGTGGGGGTTGAGGAGAGAGCGAGAGAGTCGTTGGCTGCGTTTATGAAGGAAGTGGGAGGGGCAGACCCGTGGAGGTTTTTGCACCCGCTGGACAGAGAGTACTTGTTTTTTTGCCAGCATATAATGTGTATTCCAGGATTTACTTTTTTGCTGATGGCCGGGGTGAGGAAGGCAGAATGTTCGGCGATTGTTATTTCAGACCATGCTCCATATTGGGCGGATGTGGGCCTGGAGAAGGGGCTGGCACAGAGGCTTGCGTGGAGGGTGGACGTGGGGTTGTTGGCGGACCCAAATTTTCAGACCAAAATGGAAAAGTGTTTGAGGACTATGTAGGTTTTAATAGGACTGGGGAAGTTTCGCCATCAGTGGTGGCGGAAGTGTTGAAAGCAGTAATGAGGGGTGAAGTCATCTTGATTAAGGCTCAGGTGGACAGAGAGGAGCAGCAACGGTTGGTAGATGAAATTTTGGAGGTGGATGGAAGGTATGCGAAGGATCCAACTCCGGATCTTCTGGTGAGGGGGAAGGAATTACAGGTGAGGTTTGACCTTCTGTCCACGGGAAAGGCAGTTTGGCAGTTGAGGCGGGCGCAGTGCACCATTTACGAGTGTGGGGAGAAGGCCAGCTGCTTGTTAGCTCTGCCGGCAGTCAGCTGCGAGAGACACTGTTTGGGTCCGGATGGAACAGGGGAGCTGGTAGCGGCACCGGAGCAGGTGAACAAGGCATTTGAGGAGTTCGATAAGAATTTGTAGAAGTTGGAGCCTCCGGAGGGTGAGTCAGACATGAGGGAGTTTTTGGCGGGGTGGAAGTAGGAGAGGAGGAGAGGGCAGGGTTTGAGGGGCCTGTAGGGGTGGAAGAAGTGTGGGCGGTGATAGGGAAGATGCAGGCGGTTAAGGCGTCGGGGCCAGATGGTTTCCTGGTGGAGATTTCTAAAACATTTCTGGACAGGCAGCACGGTGGTGCAGTGGTTAGCACTGCTGCCTCACGGCGCTGAGGTCCCAGATTCGATTCCGGCCCTGGGTCACTGTCTGTGCGGAGTTTGCACATTCTCCCACTGTTTGCATGGGTCTCACCCGCACAACCCAAAAACAAAAAGTGCAGGCTAGGTGGATGGGCTACGCTAAATTGCCCCTTCATTGGAAAAAAATAATTGGGTACTCTAAATTTATTTTTTTAAAGTTTCTGGACAAGCTGCCTTTGCTGTTGATGGAAATGTTTGAGTGTGCGGTGGTAAGGGGGCACATCCAGAGACAGACATCCATTTCATTACTGCTTAAAATGGACAAGGACCCCCCCCCGGAGGAATGTGGGTCATACAGGCCTACAGGCCAATATCTGCTGAATGTGGGTGCCAAGATTTTGGCAAAGGTGCTGGCATTCAGGTGGAGGAGTGCCCCCCGCAGGTGATTGGGGAGGATCAGATGGGGTTCGTAAAGGGCAGACAGTTGTCGTCAAATGTGCGGCAACTGTTGAATATGCTGCTTTATCCGGCTGAGGGGAGGGATTGGAGGTGGTGGTGGCGCTGAATGTGGAGAAGGCATCTGATCGTGTGGAGTGGAGCTATTTGTTTGCAGTGTTGGAGAGGTTTGGGATTAGGCTCAAATGTGTGGTGTGGGTGAAATCATTGGTAAGGTGAAGAAGGCAAGTGTGCGCACACGAATGAGGTGAATTCAGGGTAATTTCCGTTGCATAGGGGAACGAGGCAGGGGTGCCCCATGCGGTGGTTGCATTCTTCAGAGAGGACGACACTTGGGGGGCTGGCCCTTCCAAACTTGTTATACTATTATTGGGTGGCGAGTGCTGAGAAGGTACGGGGTTGAAGCAGGGAGATGGAGGCTTTGTGGGTGAGGATGGTGGCAGGCACTTGTAAGGGTTGTTTGAGGGATGGAGGATGTTTGTGTGCAGTATGGGAGAGGCCCAGCCAATCATGTATATGCTTTCAGCTCCTGCCTGAAGTTGGAGAAATTTTGGAGGGCGTTTTTCAGCACCATGTCGGTGATGTTGCATGTGGATTTAAAACCCAGTACCCTGGGGGCTATACTCAGGATGTTGGACTTGCCAGAGTTGTAGTCAGGAGCGGGGCAGATGTTTTAGCCTTCGCCTCGTTGATTGTTCGCAGCCAGGTCCTGTTGGTGTGGAGGTCAGTTTCTCCACCTTGCGCCTTGGTGTGGCTGGGGGATTTAATGGAGTTCTTGTACTTGGAAACGGTGTACATAGAACATAGAACGATACAGCGCAGTACAGGCCCTTCGGCCCACGATGTTGCACCGAAACAAAAGCCATCTAACCTACACTATGCCATTATCATCCATATGTTTATCCAATAAACTTTTAAATGCCCTCAATGTTGGCGAGTTCACTACTGTAGCAGGTAGGGCATTCCACGGCCTCACTACTCTTTGCGTAAAGAACCTACCTCTGACCTCTGTCCTATATCTATTACCCCTCAGTTTAAAGCTATGTCCCCTCGTGCCAGCCATTTCCATCCGCGGGAGAAGGCTCTCATTGTCCACCCTATCTAACCCCCTGATCATTTTGTATGCCTCTATTAAGTCTCCTCTTAACCTTCTTCTCTCCAACGAAAACAACCTCAAGTCCATCAGCCTTTCCTCATAAGATTTTCCCTCCATACCAGGCAACATCCTGGTAAATCTCCTCTGCACCCGCTCCAAAGCCTCCACGTCCTTCCTATAATGCGGTGACCAGAACTGTACGCAATACTCCAAATGCGGCCGTACCAGAGTTCTGTACAGCTGCAACATGACCTCCTGACTCCGGAACTCAATCCCTCTACCAATAAAGGCCAACACTCCATAGGCCTTCTTCACAACCCTATCAACCTGGGTGGCAACTTTCAGGGATCTATGTACATGGACACCTAGATCCCTCTGCTCATCCACACTTCCAAGAACTTTACCATTAGCCAAATATTCCGCATTCCTGTTATTCTTTCCAAAGTGAATCACCTCACACTTCTCTACATTAAACTCCATTTGCCACCTCTCAGCCCAGCTCTGCAGCTTATCTATATCCCTCTGTAACCTGCTACATCCTTCCACACTATCGACCACACCACCGACTTTAGTATAGTCTGCAAATTTACTCACCCACCCTTCTGCGCCTTCCTCTAGGTCATTGATAAAAATGACAAACAGCAACGGCCCCAGAACAGATCCTTGTGGTACTCCACTTGTAACTGAACTCCATTCTGAACATTTCCCATCAACCACCACCCTCTGTCTTCTTTCAGCTAGCCAATTTCTGATCCACATCTCTAAATCACCCTCAATCCCCAGCCTCCGTATTTTCTGCAATAGCCTACCGTGGGGAAACTTATCAAACGCTTTGCTGAAATCCATATACACCACATCAACTGCTCTACCCTCGTCTACCTGTCAGTCACCTTCTCAAAGAACTCGATAAGGTTTGTGAGGCATGACCTACCCTTCACAAAGCCATGCTGACTATCCCTGATCATATTATCCCTATCTACATGATTATAATGTGGAGATGCCGGCGTTGGACTGGGGTGAGCACAGTACGAAGTCTTACAACACCAGGTTAAAGTCCAACAGGTTTGTTTCGATGTCACTAGCTTTCGGAGCGCTGCTCCTTCCTCAGGTGAATGAAGAGGTCTGTTCCAGAAACACATATATAGACAAATTCAAAGATGCCAAACAATGCTTGGAATGCGAGCATTAGCAGGTGATTAAATCTTTACAGATCCAGAGATGGGATAACCCCAGGTTAAAGAGGTGTGAATTGTACCAAGCCAGGACAGTTGGTAGGATTTCGCAGGCCAGATGGTGGGGGATGAATGTAATGCAACATGAATCCCAGGTCCCGGTTGAGGCCGCACTCATGTGTGCGGAACTTGGCTATAAGTTTCTGCTCGGCGATTCTGCGTTGTTGCGGGTCCTGAAGGCCGCCTTGGAGAACGCTTACCCGGAGATCAGAGGCTGAATGCCCTTGACTGCTGAAGTGTTACTGCCTGCGAAATCCTACCAACTGTCCTGGCTTGGTACAATTCACACCTCTTTAACCTGGGGTTACCCCATCTCTGGATCTGTAAAGATTTAATCACCTGCTAATGCTCACATTCCAAGCATTGTTTGGCATCTTTGAATTTGCCTATATATGTGTTTCTGGAACAGACCTCTTCATTCACCTGAGGAAGGAGCAGCGCTCCGAAAGCTAGTGACATCGAAACAAACCTGTTGGACTTTAACCTGGTGTTGTAAGACTTCGTACTGTACATGATTATAAATCTTGTCTCTTATAATCCCCTCCAAGATTTACCCACTACAGACGTGAGGCTCACCGGTCTATAGTTGCCGGGGTTGTCTCTGCTCCCCTTTTTGAACAAAGGGACCACATTTGCTATCCTCCAGTCCTCTGGCACTATTCCTGTAGCCAATGATGACATAAAAATCAAAGCCAAAGGTCCAGCAATCTCTTCCCTGGCCTCCCAGAGAATCCTAGGATAAATCCCATCCGGACCCGGGGACTTATCTATTTTCAGCCTGTCCAGAATTGCCAACACCTCTTCCCTACGTACCTCAATGCCATCTATTCTATTAGCCTGGGGCTCAGCATTCTCCTCCACAACATTATCTTTTTCCTGAGTGAATACTGACGAAAAATATTCATTTAGTATCTCACCTATCTCTTCAGACTCCACACACAACTTCCCATCCCTGTCCTTGATTGGTCCTACTCTTTCCCTAGTCATTCGCTTATTCCTGACATACCTATAGAAAGCTTTTGGGTTTTCCTTGATCCTACCTGCCAAATACTTCTCATGTCCCCTCCTTGCTCGTCTTAGCTCTCTCTTTAGATCCTTCCTCGCTACCTTGTAACTATCCATCGCCCCAATTGAAACTTCACACCTCATCTTCACATAGGCCTCCTTCTTCCTCTTAACTAGAGATTCCACTTCTTTGGTAAACCACGGTTCCCTCGCTCGACGCCTTCCTCCCTGCCTGACCGGTACATACTTATCAAGAACACGCAGTAGCTGATCCTTGAACAAGCTCCACTTATCCAGTGTGCCCAACACTTGCAGCCTACTTCTCCACCTTATCCCCCCCAAGTCACGTCTAATGGCATCATTATTGCCCTTCCCCCAGCTATAACTCTTGCCCTGCGGTGTACACTTATCCCTTTCCATCATTAACGTAAACGTCACCGAATTGTGGTCACTGTCCCCAAAGTGCTCTCCTACCTCCAAATCCAACACCTGGCCTGGTTCATTACCCAAAACCAAATCCAACGTGGCCTCGCCTCTTGTTGGCCTGTCAACATATTGTGTCAGGAAACCCTCCTGCACACACTGTACAAAAAATGACCCATCTGTAATTTGCTATGAGATGGACGAGTGAGGAGTTCCATAAGAGATGGGGTTTGTTTATACTAGATTTCAAGGAGCTGGTTATCGTCAATTGTAAGGGGGGAGGAGAAGGTGCGGTGGTTAGGTGTTGGGGCTTATATGGATTTTACTTTGTAATGTTGTGTGTTTTAAGTGTTAGAATGTTAGAAATTTGAATAAAAATACTTTCAAAAAAATAATTAAACAGACTGAGGGAAAAGACAGCTATCACAGAATCTGATGACCTATTTGTCCATCAATAGAAGGTTAGTTGCAGATGAAAGGCATAACTCTATTTTTTTTGGAGAAACGGGAGTGGGAAATCAGAGCTACGGTAACAATAATGGATTCAAGTCTGGCCACCTCAGGGGAGAGCCTTTGATTGAGCAGCTGGGTGGAGCTTAGAGAGAGAAAGAAATACTGTTTTGAACAGTTACATGGAGAAAGCTGATGCCATCGACCAGAGAGGCCATGAAAGTTGCCACTGAGGCAGATTTTCAAAAGGGGTTCTGAACAAATGTCCCTAATGGAAGTAAATGCAAATATTGCCGTGGCCTGTCTATGTAAGCGGCATGAGAGTGGTGTGGTGATTTAACGTGACAGTTAATGGGAACTGCATGCAATTTGTCAGGATAATAATTGCTTATTGTCACAAGTAGGCTTCAATGAAGTTACTGTGAAGAGGCCCTAGTCGCCACATTCTGGCGCCTGTTCGGGGAGGCCGGTACGGGAATTGAACTCGCGCTGCTGGTCTTGCTCTGCATTACAAGCCAGCTGTTCAGCCCTCTGTGCTAAATCAGCCCCTATTAGAGTTGAAGTAAAAGCTTAAATATTGTTTTCTTTCCATTTGTTGTAATAAAATTTGTTTATTAAATAACCATGCCCTATTTCTTATATTATCACTCCTGGAGCAAATCAATCTTTCTGCACCACATTAAAACTTTAAAAAGTTATGGCACCTGGTCCAGTCTCTAGCCCATTGTTGAGAGCTGACCAGCCTTGCTTTACAAATAGTGAATTGTTACAAATAGTGAATTGTTACCATTGAGCTCTCCCCCCCCCACCCCCCCCTTATAATCCTCTCATCCACGTTCTCTCGAAAACACCTCACCCAGTATCGGTCCCATCCCCCAACTTTTCACATCTCCCTAGGCCCATCAAAACCTGTTCTACCAGGCTCCAATGGCTGCAGCCCCTCCCCCCACCACACTCTCGTTCACGGCCAGCTTGAGCTAGCCAATGTGGAGGCCCCTGCCCAGGCCTCACTTCCTTCGCCCCCGACCGGTCCCAGGAAAACACAGAAATCCCCTTCTACACACAACCCCAGTGTAAACACACAAACCCCAAGGAACCATCATTGCAAAAGAAAATAAGAACTCTTACCTTGTCCAAATAGGCAACTTCAACTCATTTAGCACATATAACAACATGCAGTGAAAAATAGAGCTACATATACTCCTCCATCCCCCATACACTCAGACCAAGACCAATCCTCAGTCCCATTTCTCACTTCTGCCCCAGCCCTTCTGCCTTCACAAACGTCTCTGCCGCTTCCATCATTTCGAAATAAAAGTCTTTGGAGTTGTAAGTCACCTTCAACTTAGCTGGGCACACTATGCCAAACTGCACAGTACTGTTATACAGTGCCGTCTTCACTCGGCCGAAGGCTGCCCGCCTCCTTGCCAACTCCACGGTTAAGTCTTGGTATATATGTATACCAACTCCAGCCCACTGCACCTCCTGCTTCTGCTTTGTCCAACTCAGGACCTTCTCCTTCACGCGGTACCTACGGAAACAAATAATCACTTCTCTTGGCGGCTCATTCGCCTTTAGTTTCGGTCTCCACGCCCTCTGAGCCCAATCCAGTTCGTACCGAGGGGGATCTCCCCCGTCCCCCAACAGCTCCACCAACATCCTGGCAAAATACTCCGTCAGCCTCGGGCTCTCCACCCCTTCGGGCTGGCCCACAATCCTCAGATTTTGCCGCCTAGATCTGTTTTTCAAGTCCTCCACTTTGGCTTACAGACCCTTGTTGGCCTCCACCACCCTCTGCAGCTCCTCACCCATCGAGGCGAGTTGATCACTGTGTTGCAACAAGGTCTCTTTCACTTCCTTCAGTTTCTCACCCTGCTCCCACACCTCGGCCGATGTCCTCGACACCGCCGCCTTCACCGGAGCAATCGTCTCCTCCACCAGCACCTTCAATGCTGTCATCATCTACTTCCTCATCACCTCCATGTGCTTTGCGAACTGTTTTTCAAGTTCCACAGCCATCACCTCGGTCATCTTTTCTGCCGTGAACAGTGCAGCCCCACCCAGCGACCCAGCCTCCGCCATCCTTCCAGTTGCCGAGCCGACCCTTCCACTCAACGCGAGCCTTCATTCGACCCCTTCTTCACGACTGCTTTCCTTTGGGTTTTGGAATTCCTTCTTCCTTATGTCTTCCTGCACTTATTTAACGAAACATTGCCCCTGAGACCAGGCATTAAACTCTTAAAAAAACCAAGCCTCGAACAGGAGCCATCCAACGTGTGACCTCACCGCCACCGGAAGTCCTCGGGTGGCCATTTTAAGTGCACCGTGACACAGTCACAAAAGAAACGTGGTCTCGGTGCGGTGGCCATTTTGAGCAACGGATTGGATCTGCCATTTTGTGCCAGCAATGCGGCAATCGACATTTACCACGGCGATGTCCTGCTCTTGGAAAGGTCTGTTACAAGTGTGGCAAAATGAGTCACTTTGCCAGGCGATGTCCCTCACATCCAACAGTGGACCAAACAGGACCAGTTAGTGTAGATAATGAGATATGCTTCGATGGCCTGGCTACTGTAAACATGATTTCGATGGAGGACACAAATAGTCCGACCAGCCATAACGGCAAATTTTGTCTCACCATTTGCAGCCATAGTGATACGGATGCGAAGACCACAGAAGATAGATAGACGATTCGTTGATGGTCAATGGCACGGTAATCAGATGCAAGCTCGACACGGGAGCGAGGGCCAATCTTATCACTCAGTCAGCGTTGAAACAATTAGAAATCAAATCGAAAATGGTCCAAAGATCAGTATTACTGAAGGACTATAATAGTCATCAGATCACAATGTTATGTGAACTCGCAGTAACTGTAAAGGACAGAACGTGTATGATCATATTTTCCATAGTGGAGACAGAGTGCGTAGCGATCCTCGGAATGTAAGCGTGTGAAGAACTGGGCTCGTTATGCAGGTGTACACTGCAGAAAGCATGGCACCCAGCCAACATGTATCCATGGAATCCGTCATAAAGGACTTTCCGGAGATATTTCAAGGCTTTGGCACTCTGCCTTTTACATACCGTATCCAATTAAAGGAGGATGCGAAGCCAGTTGTACATGCGCCAAGACGTGTACCTGCTCCACTAAAGGACAAACTGAAGGCCGAGTTAGACAGAATGACAGCTCTAGATGCATAGAGGAACCTACCGACTGAGTTAACTCCACGATGTGCATTAAAAAGAGGAACAATGACCTGCGGATATGCAAGGACCACAAAGACCGGAACCTTAACATCAAGAGGGAGCACTACCCAATTCCCAAGAGGGAAGAAATAAGGTGCGAGATGGCTTGAGCGACATGTTTCAGCAAGCTGGATGCGTCACAAGGCTTCTGGCAGCTCAAGCTGGATAAAGCGAGCACAACGCTGTGCATATTTAACACACCCTTCAGGCGCTACTGCTTCCTGAGGACGCCATTCAACATAATTTCGGCATCTGAAATTTTCCATCATGCCATGGAGCACATAGTTGAAGGGTTACCAGGCGTCCGCATTTATGTCGATGATATAATCATCTGGGGGTCCACACGCGACGAGCATGACCGAAGGCTTCTCAGAGTCCGACAATGGATAAAAAAAAGTGGCCTGAAGCTCAAAAAAGCAAAATGTTAATATTGGGGTTGATAGTATTATTTCTTGGGGGACATGCTCTCGGCACAAGGTGTGCAGCCGGATAATGAAAATATAAAGGCCATTTTAACGATGCCACGTCCCACAGATAAAAAGGGCATCTTACGGATACCAGGGATGATCAACTTTGTTGGCAAGTTTATTCCCAACCAGCCTGGCCTCTAAAACTTCTCAACTACGAGATTTGATAAAAAAGGGTGCAGTCTTTCAATGGTCTCCCAGACATGAGGAGTGGTAAGCATTGCATATCTTGCTGACAACAGCGCCAGTCCTAGCGTTTTTTGACCCGGCGAAAAAGACCAAAGTCTCAACCGATACGTCTAAGGATGGCCCAAGAGCGGTGCTGCTGCAGCAGGGTGCAGACGACAGCTGGTCACCAGTGGCATACGCCTCCAGAGCAACATCCGAGATGGAGCACGGGTATTCATAAATTGAAAAAAAATGCCTTGGGTTAGTCACGGGTTTAGTCAAGCTCCACGATTATGTCTATGGTCGTTCGACATTTCTTGTGGAGACTGACCACAGGCCACTCGTATCCATTGTGCAGAAGAATTTGTGCGAAATGTCCCCGAGAATCCAGCGCACGATGATGAAGCTTCAACGCTATGATTTCAACCTAATATACACACCAGGCTTTCTTGAGCCACGGGCATTTAAGAGACACACCTGGTTGATGAGGATGTGCAATGCCATGTCCATCTCATCACTGCATCTCTTCCAGTCTCCGATGACAAGTCGCGCCTAATAAAGGAAGAGACAGCCAAGGACATAGTCCAACTAAAGATAATCAAGTGTCTCAGAGAGGGATGGCCTAAGGGTTCCTGCTTGAGTTACTACAATGTGCAGTCAGAATTGAGTGAGGCGAATGGTTCTACTGTGACAGCACAGGATTGTGATTCCGCATTCCTTGAGGACACTCATGCTCAAGAAGTTCCATGAAGGGCACCTGGACATTGAGAAGTGCATGCGCAGGGCCAGGGATACAATTTATTGGCCAGGCATCGCGCAAGACATTGCAGGCATGGTCGACAACTGTGACACGTGTCAGGAATTCTACTGTAAGCAAAGCAAAGAGCCGATGCACATGGTGAAATTATCGCACGTTCGTGGCAGAAGGTGGGCATGGATCTTTTTTGCTTCAATGGGAAAGACTACTTTTTGGTTATTGACTACTATTCAAGTTAGCCGGAGGTAGCACAGTTGGCGAACCTGATTGCTCGGTGTGTCATCCAACATACTAAAGACATTTTTGCCCGGAATGGCATACCATAAGAGCTGGTTTAGCTCAGAGGGCTAGACAGCTGGTTTGTGATGCAGAACAAGGCCAGCAGCGCGGGTTCAATTCCAGTATCAGCTTACCCGAACAGGCGCCGGAATGTGTCGACTAGGGGCTTTTCACAGTAACTTCATGCTTGTGACAATGAAAGGTTATTATTATTATTATATTACCAAGCATTGTTATGTCTGACAATGGTCCCTGTTTTCAAAATTATGAGTGGACTGAATTTTCCCATCACTATGATTTTAGAGGACCTCAAATCCTCTATATCCCTAGTCTGAACATTATAGTGAAACAAACTGTCTCACTCTAATATGCACATTATTAAACAGCTGCTAAAAAAAGCCATTGACAGCCTGGAAGACATCCAACCGGCGCTTCTGAGCTATCATTCGGCACCACTTATCAATGGGCTGTCACCAGCATAGATGCTGATGAACAGACAGCTGTCAACGATCCTGCCTTCCATTGCAACTCACCCTATGGATCGAGCACTGGAGTGGAAACTGTTTCTTCACAAAGGAGCTCCAGCCACCGCATCCAGGTGATACGGTCAGACTGAAGGATGCGAATAGGAATGGATGGTCAAGGCTGGCAAAGGTATTGCAAAGGCAGGTCCACATTCATTTCTTGTTCTTACTGAGGATGGTTCAGTCTTGCGAAGGAACCGAAGAAAACTGTTGAAAGTGCAACGTCCCTACGTGTTGAGTCCAACAGAAGAGCTGGTATGTAATCCCAAAACACTTGAAGAGGACACAGACCACCCATCAGAGCCAGCGATCAGAGAAGCATCTGCAGCAGTGAATATGGAACAAGCAGGATCACCAACAACAAATGAAGGTGAACCATGATCGCCGACTCAGCCATCGCACAGGAGATCAATCAGAATACCACAATACAAGTCATCATGCATATCATGTTGCTTAAAGTACAGTCACATTTGTAAATACTAATACTTCCAAAGGGGGATGTGGTGATATGCATGTACACCTCAATGTATATAGTTGTCTATCAGTGTACATAGTTATCGGTACGACCTCTGACCAACAGGTGGTAATAGAGATCCACCACGTACTTGAGACACCGGTTCAGTTGGTAGTGAGTCGGACAAGAGGATAATCACACTTAGATTAGCTCCAGGAGAATTTTAATAGCCATCGTCTGTATTATAGTTTGTTAGTTATCTGTCCATGTGTTTCTTAATAAATCATCTTCTCGCTAAACAACTAGATGTTCTGTGCACATCATGACAACGGTCATCACACAGAACACAACAAGAATGGCTAATTATTTCTCTTCTGGTGGTTCGAGTTGAGGGTACTAGAGTGTTTCTGGACACGATCCAACAGCTACGCTGCACCTGAAAAGCTTCCGGGATCTACCCGACTCGCAACACCTCACAACATCGCATTGGATCTCACGTTACATTATGATGTAAATCTTGCTCACTTTTATGGCAAATATGCATATTAGAGCGAGACAGTTCGTTTCACTATAATGTTCAGATTCCCTAGGTACCTGAACCTTTGGGATTCATCCCCTTCGCCTCGGAGACCTCGAGCAAGCGCCGTTCAACACTGGTCCCCACAAGCGGGGACCAGATGGAACAACACTTGTGGATCTCCCAGAGGATTGGAGGCCCCAAGCTGCATGCCCTTTGGGCAGGCTGGTGCCCTGGCACTGCTCGTGCCACCTGGGCGTGAGCCTGACACTGCCAAGGTTCCCAGGTGGCATTGCTAGCTAGCAAGGGCACTGCCTGGGTGCCAGTTTGGAAGTGCCAAGGTGCCAAGCCGACATTTTCTGCACGTATGGGATCAGGCCGAGGAGCCCTCCCATTGTGCATTTGGGTGGTTGGGGGGGGGGGGGGATGTCAGGGATTGCTACGTGGGGCCTTGGAGATTGGAGCGCTATTTTGACTCGCAACGCTGGGGAGCTACCCAGTGTACAAAACGGGGCTTAAGTGTGGCCTCAGTCGCGTGTTCCCCACTGTGGCCCTTTATACAATGCGACTCACGTTGTTTAGCCATGTGTTTCTCAGCGCTGTGAGCATTCGCTATGGGACTTTGTTACCATTTAGTTGAATCGAGCCCCTTGACTCTATTTTGACATAACTTCCAAAATATTTTTAATATTAATGCGAGTGGATTATGATTTATTGTCTGCACTGATACTGCACCACTGGCTCAGTACTGTGTGCTGAGGTTTGATTAGGCTCTCAAATACTAGAGTCAGATTTTAACCAAGATGAGAATGCTGCTATTGAGTCAAACTGACACCGAGGACTGGAAGTTTAGCCCCAGCCAAGATCAGGAGGGAAGATGAGCAGGCAATTTCTATTTCATACATTAAGCAGATGACCCCGGCTGTTACAAATTCTCACCTCACCTTCCCCTATCACAGGAACTCCGACAATAATTCTGCAGAGGTCCCCTCTGACAAACACTTTCTCCAGTCAACCCTACTTTGTGTCAACTGGGTGGTCCAATTGCCTCCACAAAATAGATCAAGAACTACAAATTCCTGTTTCCCAAAACTCATCTGCAATTATCCAAAACAAGTGAAACTGCTCGGTAGGTGTTTTAGCCAAAACACTATAGTGTATTGTGGAGTCCTGACAGGTTCCAGCAGTAACAATGTCGTCACTTTACTATTGAAGCTTTGAGGTCAACTACCACTGAATGATCAAGGCTAATTCAGAGTACACAATGTTGTGGGGATGTCCTACAATGCCCAATGAACAACACTCCCACTACTTCATCAAGCACAATGCAACCTCGGCTCCAACCACCACATCACAGATAGTGTAACCAGTGCTGCTCCTCTTAAAAGTATCATTACTATCGCTGTAACATCATTACTTTCACTTTGCTGAAACATACGAAAACCTTCACAGACATTGCTGCTTCAAGTGATATCACCTTAGTTACACACGTACAATTTTTTTCCCACTACCTTTGCATCTCATCTAACCAGCAGTGGTGTGCTCACAACAGACAGAGAAGTACCTGAACACAGCTTGATGAGTCAAAGTTGCTGATTTCAGGTTGACATTTTTTACGTCGATTAATTGAGAAAATCTTGCGGAGATTGAACTTTTTTGGTTCCTTTTCCATAATTTTGCCATTTAGACAGCTGGGATGGCTTGCATATTATACTGCATAAACACAAAGACACAGTATGAAGATGCTACAGCTCCAGCATAAATTAAAATGAACCATCTAACTAGCTTGTACCACAGGAAGGAAGTAGCCTGCGCAGAAACCCCAGATCCAGATAGCGTCAGAGATTCAAGAGAATCTATTGGCCAGACAGAAAGCAGAATTCAAATTTCACCGAATATGATCTTTTACTATCTGTACAAAGGCTTTAATTTTCAGTGCAGCAGTGGAGAGCAAATGCAATAAATGCCACCCTAGAAAATGTAGTCACCTGAACATTTGTGACATAAATAAAGACCACAGATTTCCTATTTATGCATCACTTCTCCAGGAGCTGCAAGAAAGCAAAACATGAGGATTTCTGTTTTAAAAAGATTGTTACATGTCCCAAGGTAATCAAGTATCCATCTACCTTTCCAACAACTCTATATAAAGAACCAACATGCATCATAAAATGTGACGTTCCAACTCCTTCATATTGCCTTCTGGTTGAAACACAAGCTTTACTGTCACCTTTCAGTACTTTCCCATTTACCATGCTTTTGCTTTCATTTAGTTCAACTTTGGCAGTGTCCTCAACTTTGGGACATTGGACCCTTCATCTTGATTTCTCTATTAAAAGTTAGATCCTTGTGTATATGATTGTGTGTCCAGGCGAAGAGCTGCAGCATACACACTGGTGTAATTCATGAGCAAAACCTGAAAGCATTCAGCACAATTTAACTAAACTTAAGAATTTTTTTGAACAAAAATTACATTCTCAAATTGAAATGGCTTCCATTAGACTACCTGCGGATCATTCCCACTACTAGTCATTTAAGTATTTATGGATGTCTGTTCTAACCATTTTGTTTCTTAGTTAACAGGTGCCCCTTGTTCCAGTGTCCTAACATGTTCCTGAGGGTGTGCCTTGCATTAATCAAAACTTGTCATCTCAAATATTGTACGATTATTATAACATCCCTCTCAGTTCATTCTTTTAAAGCTAAATATAGCCTTAGATTTTCTAGCCTACTCTTAATTCTAAGCTGCCCGATTCCAGCAATCTGGCTTTTCACAGAACCAAGACCACTGCTTGACTATTTTACCTTATATGACAAAATATATGTGACAAAAATGAACAAACAGTAGTCAAAATGGGTCAGATTAGAACATGGTGGTTTGATATCTTATGATATATACTGTACCTCATTACATGGAGCAAGCTATAGACACTTACATCAAGGTATTGTCATGTATTAACATTATGGTGAATGCTGATACAGTTTTTGAACAGATATTTTAGAATAGGGAAGCTTCAAATATTAATCTGAGTAACAATCTTGGAAAATGAATTATTTAAAAATAATGCAAATGTTTAAATGATAAATGAAAATTATGAGAATGATTTCTGTATAAGGAACCCCAATTACGGAGCAGCACGGTGGTGCAGTGGTTAGCACTGCTGCCTCACGACGCTGAGGTCCCAGGTTTGATCCCGGCTCTGGGTCACTCTTCGTGTGGCGTTTGCACATTCTCCACGTGTTTACGTGGGTTTCGTCCCCACAAACCAAAGATGTGCAGGGTAGGTGGATTGGCCACGCTAAATTGTCCCTTAAACTGGAAAAAATGAATTGGATACTCTAAATTTAAAAAAAAGAACCCCAACTACTTAAAGTGGCTCAAGGACATTTGTTTATTTATTTTAGAGCTGTCTGTCAGTCATGGTTCAATGGTAGCACTTCCACCTCTAATTCAGAAAGTTGTGGGTTTGAGTCACATTCCAGAGATTTGAGCAGCAAATATACACTTAGAATCAGAATCCTAGAATTCCTACAGAGCAGAAGGAAGCCATTCAGCCCATCGAGCCTGCACCGATTCTCTAAAAGAGCACCCCACCTAATCTGCGCATTTTTGGACTTGAAGGGGCAATTTTGCATAGCCCATCCACCTAACCTGCACATCTTTGAAACGTGGGAGGAAACCGGAGCACCTGGAGGAAATCTACGCAGACAGAGGGAGAAAATGTTCACGCCACACAGGCAGTCACCCAAGGCCGGAATTGAACCCGGGTCCCTGGCAGCAGTGCTCACCACTGTGCCACCCTCAACTATCCGTCCTGTGGAGTACTGATGGAGTATTGCAATGTTGGATGACCTGTATTCAAATCATGAGATGTCAATCGCAGGTTACATCTTGAGTGTGATACTTTCCTTAATTTCTTTAAGTTAACCAAGGACGATGTGTCCACCATTCAAATTTTTCTCTATAGTAGGAATATATTTATTCGGAATATTCTGAAATCTGCTCTTAAATATCTGCCACTGTTCCTCTATTGATCAATCCTCTAGCCTAGTGTTCCAGCTCACTTCTGCCAGCTAAGCTTTCATGCCCATATAGTTTACCCTTTAAGCTTAAAATACTAGTCTTAGGCCCATTCTTTTCCCTTTCAAACTGAATGTAAAATTCAATATTGTGGTTGCTGCTACCTAGGGATGTGTCAGAACCCCCACGCGGACCAAGGGAAATTGATCTCCCCTTGGGACTTGTTGAAAATGAGCTTCCCAGGTAGGGGTCAGAGGCCAACCGCATAGGGCTCATTATGAGCCAACATAAAAGTAGGCCCAAAACAGGGGCTTGTGTAGTTAATCCTCCCAGCTAGGATTGTATTGGCAGCAATATGCTGTGTTATGCATACCTTTGTAAATAGTGTAAATAAATCTATGTTCATTTACCACCAGCCTCTTCTGAGTTATTAAAGAATGGTAGCACAGTGGTTAGCACTGTTGCCTCACAGCGCCAGGGACCCAGGTTCAATTCCCAGCTTGGGTTACTGTCTGTACGAAGTCTGCACATTCTCCCCGTATCTGCGTGGGTTTCCTCCGGGTGCTCCGGTTTCCTCCCACAGTCCAAAGATGCGCGGGTTAGGTGGACTGGTCACAGTAAATTGCCCCGTAGTGCCCAAATGTTAGGTGGGGTTGCTGGGTTACGGGGCTGGGTGGAGGTGTGGGCTTAGGTAGGGTGCTCTTTCAGGGGCTGGTGTAGACTCGATGGGCCGAATGGCCTCCTTCTGCATTGTAAATTCTATGATTTACTCTGCGGTCAAATTACATAATACCAAGTCTAAAATAACCTGCTCTCTGGTTCCTTCTAGAACGTGTTGCTTTAACAAACTCTCTAGATAACATTCTAGGAACTCCCCATCCAGGCTATTGCTGCCAGTATGATTTTCCAGTTTAAATGCAGATGAAAGACATACATGATTACTGCCATCCCTTTTATCACAAGCATACAATATTTCTACTTATACATTTTGTCCTTCTTGTGTACTGTTAGGGAGCCTGTACACCACTCCCACTAGTTGGAACATGGCGTGTTTCACACAGCTGAGACCGGCAGGAAACCACACAATATAATTCGGCCCCAGCCTCATTGCGTATGCACCTGGGGGTTTAACACCTATTCCGAGGTGGGACAGACATGATGACATGTGTTGTGCCATTAATCTGGGTGCAACACTGAAAAGTCACCTAACATCACTGACCCACCACTCAGGAAAGAAGGTGGATCTTCAGGAACACTTTGAAGCTGGACCCCCTCGATGACACTGGAGCTGAAAGATCCACCTGATAGATACTCCCCCACCCGCTGCAGTGGTGTTCCTGCTGCAGTGGGGTTCCGGGATCCAGGGTTGCTGGTGACCTCCATCCCGAACTCTGGAGGCAGCCCCAGTCATTGTGCAGGTAAGCCCCAACTTCTGCATGCATACCTTGTTGTTCCAGATGCATTCTGGACTGGCATGCTTTCCTGCTGGCATCACAGAGAATTGTGACTGAAGGGAGGATTCTATTTGGGCCTTCATCTGCATCCCTTTAGTTGGATGGAGATCAGTTTCACGCTGGCCTCCAGATCTGCCAAAGACGGCACCAGTGGAAGATCCCACAGAAAATACACACCCGCGTGAAAAAGATTTTCTTTTTACTCCCGTCGAATTAACCCCCCCCCCCTCCATCCTATGGAACCCATCCACGTGGCCATGGAAGAACATCCGTCCAAGGTCATCCCGAACTATTGCACCAATACCACCTTTTACTGACAGTGCTACCCTACCAAGACTGGTATAGGGCAGGTATTAGGAGGATGGGGGACCTGTTAAAAGACGGGGTTTTCCCCAGCATGCAGGCACTGGTGGAGAGGTTCGGCCTGCCCCAGGGGAATGCGTTCAGGTACCTTCAGGTTCGGGATTTCCTTAGAAAACAGATGGGGACATTCCCGCGGCTGCCCCCACGTAGGATCCAGGATAGGGTGGTGTCTGGCATCTGGGTAGGGAAGGGGAAGGTGTCGGACATATATCAGGAGCTGCAGGAGCAAGAGGAAGCCTCAGTGGGGGAGTTGAAGAGTAAGTGGGAGGAGGAGCTGGGCGAGGAGCTGGATGAGGGCCTGTGGGCCGATGCCCTGGGCAGGGTGAGCGCCTCCTCATCATGTGCCAGGCTCGGATTAATCCTGTTTAAGGTGGTGCATCGGGCGCATATAAAAGTAGGTTTTTTGGGGTGGAGGACAGGTGCCCGAGGTTTGCAGGGAGTCCGGCGAATCATGCCCATAAGTTTTGGGCATGCCCGGCACTTAAAGGATTCTGGCAAGGGTTTGCAAGGGTGATGTCTAGGGTTTTGGACGCTCGGGTGAAGGCTAGCCCAGCGGTAGCGATATTTGGGGTGGCGGAGGATCCGGGAGTGCAGGATACGAAAGAAGCCGAGGTACTGGCCTTTGCCTCCCTGGTAGCCCAGAGACGGATTCTGTTAATGTGGAGGGACTCGAAACCCCTGAGTGTGGAGACCTGGGTTAGCGACATGGTGGGGTTCCTCAGCCTGGAGCGAATAAGGTTCGCCCTGAGAGGGTCCTTGATGGGGTTCTCCCGGAGGTGGCAACCTTTCCTTGACTTTCTAGGGGAGCTGTAAGTGTCAGCAGCAGCAGCATCCTTGGGGGGGGGGTTCAGGTGAGGGCGGGGGGGGGGGGGGGGGGGGGGGGCGGGGGAGCTACTGTTGATATAATGTGAGTTGGGCATGGGGACAAAACCCACCTGGTTCTGTTTAAAAAATTGTTTTTCTGTTTTGTAAGAAGTTTCATTGTAAGCTTTGGGCTATGTTTATTGTTATTTTTTATTACAATCTGTATTTCTATTTTTGTTCTGTAAAAACGCTCATTGGAAAAACTTTAATAAAACATTTATAAAACATTTTTTTAAATTCCCCTCACCTTTATTTAGATTCATATTCTTCTTGAATTTCATATACCCCTCAATATTCAGGATCTAAATTTTGTCATCCTACAGCCGCGTCTCCATAATGACCACCAGATTGTATATATTCTCCTTGATCACACCATCATACTTCAAGGTTTAAGTGCATACAAAATCTTATAGAATTTCCCACCCAAAAAATAATTTGCAACCATTTGATTTTTAAAAGAGTCCTGATGGTGGAACTTGCCAAAGAATGATATCCCACAAGTCACGAAAGACGTACTAGATGAATTGGACATTCTGAATTCTCAGTGTACCCGAATAGGCGCCGGAGTGTGGCGGCTAGGGATTTTCACAGTAACTTCACTGCAGTGTTTCATGTAAGTCTACTTGTGACAATGATAAAGATTAATATTATTTTCCAGTTGGCTTCATTCAAGAGCAACAATTTCTATTTATATAGTGCCTTTAACATAATAAAACATCCCACTTTCAACTATGTATGTCAGAATACCAGGATTGCACAGGCAAGGGACATGCATCTATGCAAGCAACAATTTCCAGATTATTTGGTTACTTAAATTTAGAATTAAACTCGTAGCAGGAAAGGGTGAGGTAGTGAGCTACACAATCAATTCTCATTCTGGGAACTGGGTTTGAATCCAACAATCACTAATATGACAAAGGTTTGTGTTGTGTTATTCACCCTGGGGTAACACGGACTGCAACTGGATGCAGTTGTAGTGGAAAGTAGACTCCAAACTGTGATGTTGGTTCAATACGCTTTATTGAACTTGTTAAGCAGTGCACACAGTTCGCTGTGGGTTTGACACTCTACTAATCTAAGCGTGCTTGTTATAACTAACTAGACCAGACTAGCTCTGAGCCACGTATAGAAGGTGCTAACTGATATATACACCCTGACTGTCACTACAGTTGTCACCAGTGGAAAGAGGCAGAGTGCTGATGCCTCGTGTATTTTATAGTGGGAGACCACCCTCTAGTGTTCTGCCTGGTGATTGGTTGTGTTCTGTCCTGTGTGTTGATTGGCTGTACTGGGTGTCTGTCACTGCCTGTCTGTATCTCATTATGTACATGAGTGCATAATATGACATCCACCCTTTTGTTAAAAAAAATGTTGGTTGCTTGGAGCATATGCGACTGTATTTACATGTATGACTATTTACATTAAATGGCGAGTGGATGAAGATATACATGAGAGGTGTCTAGCGTGCAGATACAGAACAAAATTTACAAGATAAACGTCTACAAGTCCAATCTTTGGGGCTTGCGTCTGATCCTTGTCGACCGCCTGAGAGGTGGAGGTGGGGACGACGGCGCCTGGACAGGCGGGATTGCTGCCAGATTGGATGCCTTGTGGTGCGAGGTGACCAGAGGAGGCTTAACAACATCTGGAAAAGTAAGATCTGCTGGTGGGCAGGCAACTTTGCGCAGTGCCCTTATGTTGCGCCTGACAATGGAGCCATCAGCCATACGAACTACAAACGATCTGGGAGCAGCCTGTCGAACAACAACAGCTGGTGCTGACCAGCCTCCATCAGGTAGCTTGATGCGAACAGCATCTTCCGGAGATAGCACAGGCAAATCGGTAGCATGAGCATCGTACGTCAGCTTTTGCCAGTTCCTGAGTTGCTGCACCTTTTGCAGCACTGTGAGGTGATCTAGGTCTGGTGAGTGTATGGCCGGAACAGTCGTTCGCAGGTGTCTATTCATGAGGAGTTGAGTCGGAGACATACCGGTGGACAGAGGGGTTGCCCTGTACGCCAACAGCGCAAGGTTGAAGTCAGAAGCAGAGTCCACAGTCTTGCAGAGCAGTTGCTTCACTATATGGACCCCTTTCTCGACCTTCCCGTTGGACCGCTGCAGGTAGTATGGGCTTGAGGTAATGTGGATGAATTGGTACGACTTGGCGAAATTGGGCCACTCCTGGCTGTGGAAGCAGGGAGCATTGTCACTCATGACAGTGAGTGGAATACCATGCCTGGCAAATGTCTCCTTGCAAGCCTTGATGACTGTCCTTGATGTGAGGTCTGACAGCTTCACAACTTCCGGGTAATTTGAGAAGTAACCAATGATGAGCACACAGTCACGCCCATTGGCGTGAAAAAGGTCGATTCCCACCTTGGACCACGGAGAGGTCACAATCTTGTGTTGCTGGAGTGTTCCTTTGGTTGAGCCAGCTGGAAACGCTGGCAGGTCGCACAATTGAGGACCATGTTGGATATGTCCTGGCTGATTCCAGGCCAATAGACAACCTGCCGGGCCCTACGCCTACACTTTTCGACACCGAGGTGTCCCTCGTGGATTTGTTTGAGCACTAAGCTCTGCAGACTGTGAGGAATAACAATACGATCTAGCTTGAGGAGGATCCCCTCGACGACTGTCAGGTCGTCCTTCACATTAAAGAACTGAGGGCATTGTCCTTTTTGCCAGCCATTTGCAAGGTGGTGCATTACACGCTGCAGAAGAGGGTCTTTGGCAGTCTCCTCACGAATGCTGATCACTCTTTCATCTGAGGCCGGGAGGTTGCTGGCACACAGCTGCACCTGTGCCTCAATGTGGCGGATAAAGTCAACCTGTTCACAGGGCGAGGTGATGGAGCGGGATAGGGCATCCGCAATTAACACCTCCTTGCCTGGTGTGTATACTAACTCAAAATCGTACCTTCGGAGTCGAAGGAGAATGCGCTGAAGCCTAGGCGTCATGTCATTCAAGTCCTTATGAATGATATGGACCAAGGGTCTGTGATCAGTCTCCACTGTGAAGGTTGGTAGACCGTAGACGTAGTCATGGAACTTTAATGCTGGTTAGGAAGCCCAGGCACTCTTTTTCTATCTGGGCGTACCTCTGTTCAGTAGGAGCCATGGCCCTTGACGCATAAGCAACTGGAGCCCAGGACGAGGAGTCATCCCTCTGAAGGAGCACCGCACCAATGCCGTCCTGGCTTGCGTCCGTGGAGATTTTTGTTATCTGTCCGGGTCAAAAAATGCTAGTACTGGAGCAGTGGTGAGCTTTGCTTTGAGCTCGAGCCACTCTGCTTGATGTGTGGGTAGCCACTGGAATGTAGTGGACTTCTTCACCAGATGCCTGATAGCCGTGGTGTGTGAGGCCATGTTGGGAATTAATTTTCCCAAGAAGTTCACCATTCCGAGGAAGCGTAGTACCGCCTTTTTGTCTTCTGGGGTCTTCATGGCGTTAATAGCCTTGACCTTGTCCGAATCTGGTCGCACACTCTGCTGGGCTATCTGGTCGCCCAAGAACTTGATGGATGACATGCCAAAGGAGCACTTGACGAGATGTGTGTTCCTCGGGGGTTGTGGACCATATGATTACATCATCGACGTAGACACGCGCACCCTCAATGTCCTCCATTATCTGCTCCATGATCCTGTGGAAGATTTCAGAGGCTGAGACAATGCCGAACGGCATACGGTTATAACAGTACCTCACTTCCGGGTGCGGCTATGCAGAGCTAGGTCGCATTTCGGTAGCTCCTGTTTGGAACGGACTTTTGGGCTCTTTACAGGGCCCCGACGGCATTTGTTTGACATTTCCCGGTGTGGGAAGAAGACTGCAACATTCCCCCGACAGTGTCCCCCAGGAATGGTATGTCTCTTGGTTACCAGACCCGGCAGAAACAGTAAAAGATTTGGCTGTAACTGCAGGATAAACAGAGCCTCTTCCAGCATGCAGGCGGGGGAAGGGCAAGCTTAAAGCTGCAAGCTGACTTGAGGGCCTTTATTAAAGGTGAATTCTAGCAGCAGAGGGAACAACTGTGAAAAGATCTACCAAGGCCACCGAAGAAGCGGGGACAAGGCTTCCGGTGGCGGCCATGGAGGTGTAGGTCGCGCATTCGGCAGCTCCCGTCTGGAACGGACTCTCAGACCTTTTTCAGGAGTTTCCACAGACTTTTTGGGGCAGATTGGTGAAGCGAACACTGCCAAAAGGATTCCCCCTCGAGACTTCCGGTTGCGGCTATGCGGAGCTAAGTCGCACATTCGGCGGCACCCGCAAAAACAGACTTTAGGGCTCTTTTCAGGGCCCCAAAGGGGACTTTTTCGATGTTTCCCGGTGTGGGAAGGAGTTAATAATAGCTCCCCGTCAGTATATGGCTTTAACTAGGAGCGGGGTGACAAAAAAGGTGCTGGTGGTCCAGAAGAAGGGAGGGAAGAAGGACAAAATGGCGGCGGGCGGACCCCAGGCAGCGTGGAGGCAGTGGGCGGAGGAGCAACAGGAGGGTGTCCAGCGCTGCCTCAGAGAGATTAAAACGAAACGGACCTGCTAGAGCCGATGAAAGCTTCTATTGATAAGCTGCTGGAGACACAGACGGCCCAGGGGGTGGCGATCCGAGAGGCTCGACAAAAGATCTCTGACAATGAGGACGAGATCTTAGGCCTGGCGGTAAAGGTGGAGGCGCACGAGGCGCTCCACAAGAAATGGCAGGAGCGGTTCGAGGAGATGGAGAATTGGTCGAGGTGGAAGAATCTGGGGATTCTGGACCTCCCGGAGGGGCTGCAGGGGCCGGACGTGGGGGCCTATGTGGTCACCATGTTGAACTCGCTGATGGGAGCGGGGTCCTTCCAAGGGCCCCTGGAGCTGGAAGGGTCCCATAGAGTGTTGGCGAGGAGGCCCAAGGCTAACGAGCCTCCGCGGGCGGTGCTGGTGCGGTTCCATCGGTTCGTCGATCGGGAGTGTGTGCTCAGGTGGGCCAAGAAGGAGAGGAGCAGCAGGTGGGAGAACGCGGAGGTTCGGATATATCAGGACTGGAGTGCGGAGGTGGCGAAGAGGAGGGCCGGGTACAATCGAGCGAAGGCGGTGCTGCGCAGGAAGGGGGTGAAGTTTGGCATGTTGCAGCCGGTGCAACTGTGGGTTACCTACAAGGACCGGCACCATTATTTTGAGTCTCCGGAGGAGGCGTGGGCCTTTGTTCAGGCCGAGAAGCTGGACACAGACTGAGGGTCAGGATGGGCGATTGGGGACTGTGGTGGATATGTTATGCCTATTTTTGGTTCGGGGGGGGGGGGGGGCTTTGCATTGTTTCGGGTTTCTTTTTCTCTGTGTTTTTCTCTTTTGGGTTGGGGAGGGTGGATGGGGTGGGTTGGGTTGGGCACTGTTTTGGTTGGTGGCGGGGCCTGGTAGGTGGAAAGCGCAGGCTTTATTCCCGCGCTGAAGACTGGGGGGTGCGGGGCCGGGGCGGGGAAGCGAGGATTGTTTCCCGCGCTTAGAACGGAAGGTGGAGGGGGAGAGTCACAATGGGAGGAGTCGAAGGGGAGGCGGGAGTGGCCGGGGCCAGCAGGAGTCAGCTGACTTGCGGAAGTGCAATGGGGGGAGTAAACCAGCTGGGATGGGTCCTAACCGGGTTGGGGGGGGGGGGGGGGTGTGGAGGGGAATCGAGTTGCCGCTGCTAAGGTCAAGGAGGAGCTGGAGCGAGTGGGGGGGGGGGTCGAGACGGGGGTATGCTGCTGTGGGGAACGGGCAGGGTGTGGGGTGCGGGCGCGTGGCTCGCCGAGGAGGGGTCATGGCTAGTCGGCGGGGGAGGGGGGCGGGAACCCCCCTGATCCGGCTGATAACCTGGAATGTAAGGGGACTGAATGGGCCGGTTAAGCGGGCCCGCGTGTTTGCGCACCTGAAGGGGCTCAAGGCGGATGTGGTTATGCTCCAGGAGACACACCTGTAGGTGGCAGACCAGGTAAGACTGAGGAACGGGTGGGTAGGTCGGGTGTTTCATTCGGGGCTAGATGCCAAAAATCGAGGGGTGGCGATCTTGATGGGAAAGAAGGTGTCATTCGAGGCGTCGAGCATTGTGGCAGATAATGGCGGTAGGTACATAATGGTAAGTGGTAAGTTGCAGGGAGAGAGGGTGGTACTGGTCAATGTGTATGCTCCGAACTGGGACGATGCGGGTTTTATGCGGCGTACGTTGGGTCGGATCCCAGACTTGGAAGTGGGGGGCCTGATAATGGGGGAGACTTTAACCCGGTGTTGGATCCGGCAATGGATCGCTCCAGGTCTAGGACGGGTAGGAAGCCGGCGGAGGCTAGAGTATTGAGGGGATATATGGACCAAACAGGAGGGGTGGACCCTTGGAGATTTGCAAGGCCGGGGGCTAGGGAATTTTCATTCTTCTCACATGTCCATAAGGCTTATTCTCGAATCGACTTTTTCATTTTGAGTAGGGCGCTGATAGCGAGAGTAGAGGATACCGAGTATTCGGCAATAGCCATTTCGGACCACGCCCCGCAGTGGGTGGACTTGGAGTTGGGGAGGAGAGGGACCAGCGCCCGCTGTGGCGCTTGGAGGTGTGGATGTTGGTGGACGAGGAGGTGAGCGTGCGGGTCCTAGGAAGTATAGAGAGGTACTTGGAGACCAACGACAACGGGGAGGTCCGAGTGTGGATGGTATGGGAGGCACTGGTGAGGGGAGAGCTGATCTCCATTAGGACCCACAAGGAGCGGGGGGAGAGGGAGAGGCTGGTGGGGGAGATGGTGAGGGTTGACAGGTGGTATGCGGAAGAGCTGGAGGAAGGATTGTTGAGGAAGACGCGCAGCCTCCAGGCCAAATTCGACCTGGTGACCACCAGGAAGGCAGAGGTGCAGTGGAGGAAGGCCCAGGGGGCAGTCTACGAGTATGGGGAAAAGGCAAGCCGCATGCTGGCGCATCAGCTTCGGAAGCGGGACGCAGCTAGGGAGATCGGGGGAGTTAAGGACAGGGGAGGGAGCGTGGTGCGGAGTGGGGTTGGCATCAATGGGGTCTTCAGGGACCTCTACGAGGAATTGTACCGATCCGAGCCCCCACGGGAGGAGGGAGGGATGGGCCGTTTCCTGGACCAATTGAGGTTTCCAAAGGTGGAAGAGGGACTGGTGGCGGGACTGGGGGCCCCGATTGGGCTGGAGGAGCTGATTAAAGGGATAGGAAGCATGCAGGCGGGGAAGGCACCGGGGCCGGACGGTTTCCCGGTCGAGTTCTATAAAAAATAAATGGACCTGTTGGGCCCGCTGTTAGTTAGGACCTTTAATGAGGCAAGGGAGGGGGGGGCTTTACCCCCGACCATGTCCCGGGCACTGATCTCCTTGATCCTGAAGCGGGACAAGGATCCCCTGCAATGTGGGTCTTACAGACCGATTTCCTTGCTAAATGTAGATGCCAAGGTGCTGGTGAAGGTCTTAGACACGAGGATTGAGGATTGTGTGCCGCAGATCATCCATGAAGACCAGACGGGGTTTGTGAAGGGGAGACAGTTGAACGCGAATGTGCGGAGGCTTTTGAACATTATCATGATGCCGGCGAGGGAGGGGGAGACGGAGATAGTGGTGGCGATGGACGCTGAGAAAGCCTTCGATAGGGTAGAGTGGGGGTACCCGTGGGAGGTGCTGAAGAGGTTCGGGTTGGGGAGAGGTTTGTCAGGTGGGTTAGGCTGTTGTACGAGGTCCCGATGGCGAGTGTGGCCACAAATAGGAGGAGGTCCGAGTACTTTCGGTTGCACCGAGGACGAGACAGGGGTGTCCCCTGAGCCCCCTGCTCTTCGAACTGGCGATTGAACCCCTGGCTATGGCACTGAGAGAGTCGAGGAACTGGAGGGGGTTGGTGCGGGGTGGGGAGGAGCATGAGGTGTCGCTTTATGCGGACGACCTGCTGCTGTATGTGGCGGACCCGGTGGGAGGAATGCCAGAGGTAATGAGGATCCTTAGGGAATTCGTGGACTTTTCGGGGTACAAGCTCAATATGGGGAAGAGCGAGCTGTTCGTAGTTCAGCTAGGGGACCAGGAGAGGGGGATTGGCGAGCTCCCACTAAAAAGGATGGAGAGGATCTTCAGATATTTGGGGGTCCAGGTGGCCAGGTGCTGGGGGGCCCTGCATAGGCTAAACTTTACAAGGCTGGTGGAGCAAATGGAGGAGGAGTTCAAGAGGTGGGACGCGTTGCCGCTGTCCTTGGCGGGTAGGGTGCAGTCAATCAAAGTGACGGTGCTCCCAAGGTTTTTGTTCCTGTTCCAGTGCCTCCCCATGTTTATCCCGAAAACCTTTTTCAGGCGGGTTAACAGGAGCATAATGGGGTTTGTGTTGGCGCGAGGGACCCCGAGGGTGAGAAGAGTGTTCCTGGAGCGGAGTAGAGATAGGGGGGGCTGGCGCTGCCCAACCTCTGTGGGTACTACTGGGCCGACAATGGTGCGCAAGTGGGTGATGGAGGGGGAGGGGGTTGCATGGAAGAGGCTGGAGATGGCGTCCTGTGTGGGTACGAGACTGGGGGGGCTGGCAATGGCGCCGCTGCAGATATACCACGTGGTGGTGGCAGCCCTCAAAATTTGGGGACAGTGGAGGCGGCATAGGGGGGAAGTTGGGGCCTCGGCATGGACCCCATTATGGGAAAACCACCGGTTCGCCCCAGAAAGAACAGGTGGAGGGTTTTCGGGGTGGCACAGGGCAGGGATACGAACGTTGGGGGACCTGTTTGTGGACGGGAAGTTTGCGAGCTTGGGTGAGCTGGAGGAGAAGTACGGGCTCCCCCCCGGGGAACACCTTCAGGTAGCTACAGAGGTAAGGGCGTTTGCCAGACGGCAGGTGGTGGAATTCCCGCAGCTACTGCCACACACAGTACAGGACAGGGTGCTCTCGGGGGGATGGGTGGGAGTGGGGAAGATCTCGGAAACTTACCAGGTGATGCAGGAGGAGGAGGAGGCCTCGGTGGTGGAGTTGAAAGGTAAGTGGGGAGGAGGAGTTGGGAGAGGAGATCGAAGAGGGGACATGGGCAGATGCCCTCGGGAGGGTGAATTCTTCCTCTTCGTGCGCGAGGCTCAGCCTCATACAGTTTAAGGTGCTGCACAGGGCACACATGACTGGGACAAGGATGAGCCGGTTCTTTGGGGGTGAGGACAGGTGTGTTAGGTGCTCAGGGAGCCTAGCAAATCACACCCATATGTTCTGGGCATGCCCAGCGCTGGAGGAATTTTGGAAGGGCGTAGCGAGGACGGTGTTGAGGGTGGTAGGATCCAGGGTCAGACCGGGCTGGGGGCTCGCAATATTTGGGATGGCAGAGGAGCCGGGAGTGCAGGAGGCGAAAGAGGCCGGAATTCTGGCCTTTGCGTCCCTGGTAGCCCGGCGAAGGATTCTCCTTCAGTGGAAAGATGCAAGGCCCCCAAGCGTGGAATCCTGGATCAGCGATATGGCAGGGTTCATTAAATTGGAGAGGGTGAAATTCGCCTTGAGAAGGTCGATACAAGGGTTCTTTAGGTGGTGGCAACCGTTCTTAGACTTTCTGGCAGAACGATAGACATTGGTCAATGGCAGCAGCAGCTCGGGGGGGGTTTACTTTATTTTTGTTTTTGTTATTTACACTGGAGGGTCTGAGGGGGTGTATACACCTGTTGTGTTAAGTCGGGGTGTTAATGTTAATTTAATATTTATGTACAGGGGGAGGGGTTTGGGGGGTTGCTTTTTTAGATTGTGTTTTGTACTTAACCCTGTTGGGTTCTTTTTTCTTTCTCATTTTGTTATTGATATTTTATGAAAACCTTTAATAAAAATTATTTTAAAAAATAAATAAAATAACAGTACCTGCCAAATGGTGTATTGAACGTGCAGAGCTTCCTGCTGGACTCGTCCAGTTGTATCTTCCAGAAACCACGCGATGCATCTAGCTTCGTGAAGAATTTGGCGTGTGCCATCTCACTGGTCAGTTCCTCCCGCTTTGGGATTGGGTAGTGTTCCCACATTATGTTCTGGTTAAGACCTTTGAGATCTATGCATATCCGCAACTCTCCTGAGGGCTTCTTCACACAGACCATCGAACAGACCCAGTCAGTCGGTTCCATCACTTTGGAGATGATGCCCTGGTCTTGGAGCTCCTGTAGCTATGCCTTTCAACATTCCCACAGAGGAGCTGGCACCCGGTGTGGTGCATGGATTACAGGCGTGGCAAAAGGCCGAAGTACGATCTTGTAGCAGTATGGCAGAGTACCCATTCCATCAAACACATCCGGATATTGAGCAAGGATGTCATCAATATCAGCCTGAAGATCCACATTGGAAGAAGACATGGCATGGACTCGTTGTATGAGGTTGAGTAGCTGGCATGCATGGGCACCAAGCAGGGATGCCTTATCAGACTTGATGATTTTGAATCGCAGTGTGGCATTGATGGTCTTGTTGGAGACAAATAGATGACAAGATCCTAGTGTAGTTATGGCATTGCCATTATAATCGAGGAGCTGGCAGGCTGGCGGAAGAATTTTGGGTTGCTTTTTAATGCGGTCAAAATCAGCTTGAGAGATGTGATTGGCAGAAGCACCAGTGTCCAGCTTGACCAGTATGCCGCACTGATTTACATGTATGACAGCACGCCATTCGTCTGTGGAATCCACATTGAGGATAGATAGGCGTCTTGCTGAATTTAAGGAGGCATACTCACATGTAGTGATGATGCCCACACGATAGGGGGACTCCAGGCAGTCATCCTCTGGATCCGTAGTGCTACCAGGATCAGAATCCAGTAAACCTTGCTGTACACATCAAACGCGCTTGCGTTGAAATTGGGATCGCTGGCCCTTGACTGGTGGTGCAGACCTGCACACGGCTGCATAATGTCCAGGCTTCCCGCAATTTAAACATCGCCTGCCTTTTGCAGGGCATTGCCGCTTTAAGTGGGCGGTGCCGCAGTTCGGGCATATCATGATGTTGATGTCGTTACGCTCCGTGCGTCGTCGCACATGCTCAGTGCGGTCAGCCGGCATTCGCACCTGCGCAGTTTGGTTTTCGGCCGCTTCGTTCTCCCGTTCGTGTTGCGCATGCGTGGTGCCCCGGGAAAAGCGCGTGAAATGGCCGCTATCATCAATACTGAGGCGCTGCATCTGGGCGATGGCCTGTACACTCTCTGCCTCGTAGGAGGCAGGTTTTTTCGTATTCTGCCGATTTGAGACGGGAGTACCGATTTCTCGCATGCTCATGCACTATACACGTCTCGATTGCGACTGACAGGGTCATGTTTTTAATTTTGAGGAGTTGCTCCCGC
This sequence comes from Scyliorhinus torazame, assembly GCF_047496885.1. Classification (NCBI taxonomy): domain Eukaryota; kingdom Metazoa; phylum Chordata; class Chondrichthyes; order Carcharhiniformes; family Scyliorhinidae; genus Scyliorhinus; species Scyliorhinus torazame. The sequence continues at coordinate 149,550,207 of NC_092707.1, read as the reverse complement.
AAGGAATCGGAGTGCACCCCAAACACGATCTGATCCCTGATGATGGAATCAGCGGTGTCACCATAATTGCAGGACTGCACTAATATACGGAGATGAGTTAGAAAGGATTGGAAAGGTTCATCCTTACCCTGAAGGCGTTGCTGGAAGATATAGCGCTCAAAGCTCTCGTTTGTTTTGACCTCACAGTGACTGTCGAATTTCTCTAAAACGGTCTTGAATTTGGTCTTGTCCTGGCCGTCGGTAAAATTAAGCGAGTTGAAAATCTGGATGGCTTGGTCCCCCGCAGTTGATAGAAGCAGCGTGTCTTTTCTGGCATCGGACGCATCCTCGAGGCCTGAGGCCTCAATGTAGAGAAGGAACCTTTGCTTGAAGATCCGCCAGTTGGCGCCGAGATTGCCGGTGATCCGTAGCTGTGGAGGGGTCTGGATCTTCTCCATGCTGCTGGAAGGCACTTGCTGGTCGTCACGGAATTGCTCGAGGTAAGCCACTTAGAGAAAGTAGACGACTGGTACCATGTCGTGTTATTCACCCTGGGGTAACACAGACTGCAACTGGATGCAATTGTACTTGAAAGTAGACTCCAAACTGTGATGTTGGTTCAATACGCTTTATTGAACTTGTTAAGCAGTGCACACAGTTCGCTGTGGGTTTGACACTCTACTAATCTAAGCGTGCTTGCTGTAACTAACTAGACCAGACTAGCTCTTCGCCACGTTTGGAAGGTGCTAACTGATATATACACCCTGACTGTCACTACAGTTGTCACCAGTGGAAAGAGGCAGAGTGCTGATGCCTCGTGTGTTTTATAGTGGGAGACCACCCTCTAGTGTTCTGCCTGGTGATTGGTTGTGTTCTGTCCTGTGTGTTGATTGGCTGTACTGGGTGTCTGTCACTGCCTGTCTGTATCTCATTATGTGCATGAGTGCATATCATGACAGTTTGCACAGGGTGTGTGTGAAACTAGTTCCTGCTGATCATTGGACTCAATACAAAACTGTCCACAGTTCAGCACAAGATAACAATCTCACTGATGAAGATCACAGAGATAGCTGCTACAGGAAACAAGTGTAATTCTGTGCTCTCCTAAACTTATACAAAGTAGAAGGTGCTTTACTTGCATCTGGTTAAGCCTAAACCGGGTCATCAAAGTACAAAATATATTTCTGGGTATTTACTTATGTTGCAATGGTCTTGTTACAGGAACTCTGTTTACAAACCAGGCAAAATTACTTGTGGAAGACAACATTACTGAAAGTTCCGCCCCCAGCACATCAAGAAACATCGAGTCTGTGCACCTGACCACAGAAGTTCATTAAATAGTTTACCAGGTTCTTTCCTCAGATAGATCAGTAAATTCACATGTGAGAAGAGGAGCTATTTTCTGTTGCTGGATTATTACTTGCATATGTATACCATGTTTTTTGAGCATGAAGTACGCATATATTTATAATGAAATTATTTTTAAAAATTTAGTCCCTAATATTATTTGCATCAGTTACTTCCCTGTTAAGGAGTTTACTTCATTAACTATTACTTGCATTGTAAGCAGGACAAACTTCCAGTCAGTTTCTCTAACTTACTCCAATTTAAGCATGTAGCTGCAACTTGCAAAATAATTTCAATATTAACAGTCCAATGTTGGAGTCATTACAACATTCAGTGTTTCAAACTGCAACAGGTGTGACTCATAAAACAGATGAACAAAACTTAAAGACAAATAGAGGGATATTTCAAACTCCAATGTTATGAGTTTAAAAAAACTTTTTCCTGTTTAGATCCATACAGATCTTCATCCGCAAGGCATTTTTCCAAAAGAATAGACAAAATGATTATGGCGTTTGTATATGTGTGCGTGACAGGGTGGGGGGGGGGGGGGGGAGAGCGGTGGAGAGAGAGAGAGAGACAGACAGAAGAATCCAAGAATCCCCAAGACAACACAACAGTGAAGAAGCATGGGCAGCCCGGCCCACCCGAACTTGCAATACTTACCTCAGGGCAGCCACAGCCGAGAGGGTGAGGGAATGGGTAAGGGAACGGAGCAAAGAATGGGTGAGGATGGAGGAGTCCTCCTGCATGGGAACGACCCTCCGAGCCCTAGCCACAACAGCGCTCCCATCCCCGCAAAGTACATATCGAGCCCAGTGGGGGTAGCAACGCTAAAAACTTGAAACCAGATGAGACAACATTTCGGCTTAACCGAGGTGTCCACCATGGCCCCAATCTGCGGCAACCACAGATTCCCATCAGCCATGCTAGACGCCACTTTTAAGATGTGGTGACAGGACGGGGGTCTCGAGCGATTGGAGACTTCTACATGGGGGACAGACTTGCAACCTTGAACGAGCTGATAGAGAGACTGGAGCTACCGAACGGACAGGAGCTCCGACATTTACAAATCAAAAACCTCCTTTGCAGGAGACGAGGTACCCTAGGGCCCGATAGACACAATGCTGGATGAACTACTGGACATGGACAGCATTGAGAAAGGGAATTGTGGGACATATATGGATTATTTTTAGAATGGGCGAGAACACATTAGATGGAGCAAGACAGCAATGGGAAGACGAACTACGGACGGAAATAGGGTGGAGACTCTGGAACGAAGCACTAAGTAGGATCAACTCCACCTCCTCCTGCGCAAGGCTAAGCCTCATGCAGTTTAAAGTGGTACACAAAGCGCACCTAACCAGAACCCAAATGAGCCGGTTCTTCCCAGAGGTGGAGTACAAGTGTGAACGGTGCTAGGGAGGCCCGGCCAACCACGCCCACATGTTCTGAGCCTGCCCCAGACTTGTCGGGTTCTGGACAGGCTTCTTCGAGGCCTTTGGGGGTGAGGGTGGAGCCGTGCCGAGAGTGGCAGTCTTCGGGGTATCGGGCCAGACAGAACTTCATATGGGGAAGAGGGCAGATGTCCTTGCTTTTGCTGCCTTAATCGCCCACCGGAGAATCCTGCTTGGCTGGCGATCAGCAGCACCACCCACAGCTGCAGACTGGCTGGCAGACCTGTCGGAATTTCTCCATCTGGAGATTAAGTACACCATCCGAGTGTCGCACAAAGGCTTCCACAAAGCGTGGGCAATTCAGCAGCCTGTTCCAAGACCTGTTCGAAGCCAATGGATAGGAAGGGAGGGGGTGGGGGACCTGTAGGAACCAACAGGACCACACAAAGGAGACAGGAACAAGGATGGGGGGGAGCAGCAAGGGAGGAAGTACCAGGAGTGCACACAGGGAAAGTTCAAAGAGGAGGCCAGAGGACCTCCCCACAAAGCCTTAGGAACAACAACAATAAAAACAAGACGAAAGATAGACTACATCATCTATGGCACCAGAAAGGGCCTAAGACGGAGCCACAATAACAGAAAGGGGGGTGGGGGGGGGGGGGAGAGAATGGGGGGGAATGCTTAAGAAAGAAAAACATGTGAATTGTAAATAATAACCATTTCAATCACCTCCTGTATAATGTACAAATGTTAAATTAAATTTAAAAATTTATTTTAAAAAAAATCTTTATCTTAAAAGTACTTGCTACCATTTGGGGGGGTGCTTTTTTAGATTGGGGGGTTGCTTTTTTAGATTGTGTTTTGTACTTAACCCTGTTGGGTTCTTTTTTCTTTCTCATTTTGTTATTGATATTTTATGAAAACCTTTAATAAAAATTATTTTTTTTTAAAAAGTACTTGCTACCAGATACAGGGCACAAAAAAGCTTAAAAAGATTTATGCCATGCTCTTGTGTAACCTCACAAATCTTAAACTTTTTCCACTGTAACCCTAAAGAAACTCCAACTAAATTCACCCTGCAATATATCCAATCTAATCTCAACTATTTTCTATTCATTGCAGTCTCGCTCACTTCTTTATTGCTTAATCAGTCTTTTGCCTCAGTTCCCGTAACAGCCTCCCCGAACAGGTGCCGGAATGTGGCGACTAGGGGCTTTTCACAGTTACTTCATTGAAGCCTACTTGTGACAATAAGCGATTTTCATTCATTCATTCATTCCCATTTTTCCTGTTTCAACTTGACAGGAATGGGGGAATGGAATATAAATCAACTACTTTTCAGGTCTCTCATAATGCTTTTCTTGTAATTATAAAAGTTGTAATTATAAAAGTTGTAATTAAGAGCACTGTGCTTACTCAATGTTTCCAGAACCAACTTTCAAATAATGTAATGTTTTTTGATTTTAAAGGGTTTAAAAAAAATACTTCAAATGGACAATGTGGCATTATTCAAACTAAAATGGACTAGCTTTGTTGAAACAGGCAACAATAACACCCACTGGATTGGTGATGGTTGATGTTAATAAACCTTAGCCAACACATTCCAATGGGTTGATCTCAAAGGTAGAGCTACAGTGTAGAAAACATGACAAGTCATTGCCCTCTTGCAGAGTTAGAGCCACATGTAAATATCAAAATGAAACGATTTGAACAATAAGTCTCACAACAATAAGTCTTACAACACCAGATTAAAGTCCAACAGGTTTGCTCCGAAAGCTAGTGTTTGAAACAAACCTGTTGGACTTTAACCTGGTGTTGTAAGACTTCTTACTGTGCTCACCCCAGTCCAGCATCTCCACATCATGGCTACCATCTTACAACAATAACATCTCTGTTAATTTCTTCCACCACTGCTGCCACTAAAAGCGATATGGGAAGCAAAATTCTTTAGTCCCAACTCTTAAAACAGGCAGTAATATTCACAGAATTCTGATCAGAGATTGAAGAGTGAACAAGCCACGGCACAGTGACACAGTGGTTAACACTGCTGTCTCACAGCACCACGGACCTGGGTTCAATTCTGGCCTCGGGTGACTGTGTGGAGTTTGCACTTTCTCCTTGTGTCTGCATGGGTTTCTTCTGGGTACTCCGGTTTCCTACCACAGTTCAAAGATGTACGGGTTAGGTGGATTGGCCATGCTTAATTGCCCCTTAGTGTCCAAAAAGGTTAGGTGGGGTTACTGGGTTACGGGGACAGGGTCGGGGTAAGTGCCTAGTCTTTCCAAGGGTCGGTGCAGACTCGATGGGCTGAAATGTAGAGATTTTATGATTCTATGAAATGTAGTCTGTGTAGACCGTGGAGATTATGAGATGACCTTGTCAAAGAGGGTCAACCAAACAACTATCACCACAACTTCCATTTATATTGTGTTTTTAAAATAAAAAAAACAATGCACTTCACAGAAGGTATACAGGAAGCAGACGCTTAGTCCAGAAAGATGGAATCAGCAAGCATGAGCAAACACTTGGTCCAAAAGTTGGGTTTTGTGAAGGTTTTAAAATGAGATAAGAAGTGGAGATTTTAAGAGGGAAAATCATGCAGTCAAAGGTAGTGTTACCAGTGAGCCAAAAGGAAAGAAAGATACACAAGAGACCAAACACTGAGGAACAAAGAATTCAGAGGGATATAGGACTGAAGGAAGGTAAGACCATAAGACCATAAGACATAGGAGCGGAAGTAAGGCCATTCGGCCCATCGAGTCCACTCCACCATTCAATCATGGCTGATTTCAACTCCATTTACCCGCTCTCTCCATCGCCCTTAATTCCTCGAGAAATCAAGAATTTATCAACTTCTGTCTTAAAGACACTCAACGTCCTGGCCTCCACCCCCCTCTGTGGCAATGAATTCCACAGACCCACCACTCGCTGGCTGAAGAAATGTCTCCTCATCTCTGTTCTAAAGTGACTCCCTTTTATTCTAAGGCTGTGCCCCCGGGTCCTAGTCTCCCCTGCTAATGGAAACAACTTCCCTACATCCACCCTATCTAAGCCATTCATTATCTTGTAAGTTTCTATTAGATCTCCCCTCAACCTCCTAAACTCCAATGAATATAATCCCAGGATCCTCAGACGTTCACCGTATGTTAGGCCTACCATTCCTGGGATCATCCGTGTGAATCTCCGCTGGACCCGCTCCAGTGCCAGTATGTCCTTCCTGAGGTGTGGGGCCTAAAATTGCTCACAGTATTCTAAATGGGGCCTAACTAATGCTTTATAAAGCTTCAGAAGTACATCCCTGCTTTTATATTCCAAGCCTCTTGAGATGAATGACAATGACAACATTGGGTGATGGGGAGATAGGGTGATGGGGTTTTGGTTTAAAAGACAAGCACAGGGTTTCTAACTTTAGGCTTTGGGAATGAGGAACAAAGGTAAGTCAGCAAAGACTGGTATGATGGGAAAGACGAACTGTGTGAGAGTCGCAACAGATGTAAAGATACAGACAAGTTGTAGTTTATAGACTTCAAGGAAGGGGGAAGGTAACAAAGATAGTGTTGAAATAGTTGAACCTGGAGATGACAAAGACATGAAGGTTTCAGTGAAGGAAGGCTGAAGTAGGTATGGTAGCAGATGATGTTGCAGAGATGGAAGTAAGCAGTCTTCTTGATGATAAGGATAATGCAGCCTTGGGTCAAATAAGCTAGTTCAGCCAGTGCGTGTGATCCAGGAAGGAACAGCTTCAGGAGTGAGGCAGTACAGTTTGCAGTGGGATCTGAAGTCAATCGCTTTGAAGTTTCCGATATTAAGCTGGAGGAAATTACGATTCACTTAAAACTGGACAACAGATAGAAAAATACGATCCCAGACCAGACCCTAACAGTGGCTAGGATACTGGACTAAAACCTAATATTTTATTTTAATTTTGTAAGATTGCGAGGAAAGAATGATTCGCTCCAGGAGTAATTGCATAAAGAAATATGGATTTAGTTTTTTGTTTGCACCTTTGTCTATTTTTTGGATTTGGTATTTTTAAAACAAAGGTTTATTACAAATACAATATTAAACTCTTCTAACTTCACACCTGAAATGAATACCTTACAATTACCCCTTAAACAATCCTATTCAATTCCCCCATTAAACAAGAAAAGAAACATGCAGCTCCCAATCTTGCTTAAATTCAGCATGGCATATTTGCCTTACAGAACAGATTTGGATTCCTGTTAGAACCCCTGCAGATTCTGGCTGGTTGTCTTCAAAACGCTGGTTCACTTGGCGCGTTTCAGCTTCTTGCTTGTCCTCAGTCAAGACTGCTCTGCTTTAAATATTATTACTCTTTTTATAACTATCATACTGAGCCAATTGTGGATTCCGTGTCAGACAAATCACACTTGAATTCCTCTCCAAAGCTTTTCAAAATGTCTCTCTGAATCCCTTATCTCCACCCAGCAATTACATCATCTCCCCAAGCTGCAAAACAAATCAGGCTGAAAGCACATCAACTCCCGAGGGACTTTCCCCAATCAAATCAAATTCGCCCTGACTAAAAAACTCATTCCTCTTGTCAATTTCACCTTCTGGCTCCCAAAAGCTCACAGGCTCTTCAAAATAAAACCCTTTTTAAAAACATGACCATTGCAGTCAAACACACTCTAACCTCAGGCTGTGTCCAATATTTAGAATCCAATATTCCTAAAATCCTCCATTCGTCACATAAGAATGAAGCAATATGACAGTCCCTTGAGTGAAGTTGCTGAAAGGTGTAGCAAGCATGTAGATGTTGAAAAGGACATGCAGTAAAAATCCATGGCGCACTCTGCAAGTAAGAGTGTGGATGAAATAGGTTACTGCTCAATAACTTTGCAGGCAGGAAGGGATGCCGAGTTAGGTGATCAAAACTTGAATGGGGGATCCAGTGATGGGGATGTGCTGGGAAGTTGCACATCAGGTGGCTCTCCTTCTATGAACCTGGAAACAGGTGCCTCTACCCAAAATAGCCTTTTAAAACAGGGAAGAAAATATCCCCTCACCCTAGCTAATAATACTACAAGAAAGGATGCAGAGTAATGCTAACTCCAGAGGGCGTAAGGAGAGGGGAAACGAGAGAAACAAGCAGCCGAGATGGCAGACACATGAGGCGACGAGGCACCGGCCACACCAGAGTGAGAAGGGTCGGCAAGCTGCACGCGGGGTTCACCCTCACCAGAGGGCGGATGGAAGATGTTTCTCTTCAGGGAACTAAGAAAACACAGGGAAGAGACCAAGACCGATATCCAAGCTGTGGTCAGAGTGGTGGTCGCGGAGGCCATGGCAACCATGCAGGTGGCCCTAGGCAAGACCAAAAGGTGACTGGAGGCCCAGGGGAACACCATTAAAGAATTAGAAAAAGCCTCAACAGCCGAGAGCAAACGGATCGCCACCCTGGAGACATAAATAGCGAGGTTGGTCAGGACACAGAGGAGTCTGCAGGGGAAAATACAGGACCAGGAGAATCATGGTGCTAAAACTTTAGAATAGTGGAGCTGCCGGAAGGGATCGAAGGCAGAGACCGCACGGACTATGTAGCCCAGATGCTGGGAAACCTGGTGGGAAAGGGACAGCTTCCCCAACCGGCCAGAAATAGACAGAGCCCACCGGTCGCTCCGGCCAAAACCCAAGGGGGAGGACACGACACACGGCACACAACATCAATGGGGGCGACAGTCGACAGTTAGGGGAGTAAACGGGGGTGGGGGCAGTAACAGGAGAGGGGGAAGAGGGGGAGGAGGGGGGAAACATAAGGACACGGGTAGTAAGGGCATAAGTCTGGCTACAACAGGCCACACGTGGCTACTTGAAACACAAAGGCACCGTTAGCAGCCACTTTGGTAGGTTCCTCAACAAAGAGAAACCCCGGAGTGCAGGGGCTCACATACATGGTGTACACACTGTTGGCTGCCATGCTGGGTGGCCCCTGGACAAAGGGAAACCCTGGAGCACAAGGGCCCAGCCTCATGGTGAGAACAGTGACCACAGTCATTTTGGATGGCCCCCTAACAAAGGCAAACCCCTGAGTATAGGGGCACATCCGCAAGGCAAGTATGGTTGATCCCGGAGGAGTAGGGGGGGGACAAAAATACCCCAGCAGAATAATCACCTGGAACATCAGGGGACTCAATGACCCAGTGAAAAGATCCAGATTCTTTGCCCAGCTGAAAAGTATGAAAGCTGACTCAGTCGTCCTCCAAGAGACACACCTGAGGGTGAAGGACCGACTACAGGTAAGGGTGGGCTTGGTGGGACAGACCTATCGTTCCTGCTAGGGAGTGAGAGCCAGGGAGGTAGCTAAACTATTAAATAAGAGGACAACGTTTATAGCGACAAGGAGGGTTACGAACTTTGGGGTGCGGTACGTCAAGGTCAGCATTGTCCTGGTCAACTTGTACTCGCCTAACTGGGATGATAAGGATTTTTTAAAATAGAAGACCATGGTGGAAATCCCGGACACCGACACACACCGACTTATCATTTGGCGGAGGGGGGCACTTGGCGTAAAGGGCCCAGTAACAGACAGGTCGACAGGGAGGACCTTCAACATGGCCAAAGAACCCAACATATTTATGGAGCAGATGGGCAGTGGACGCATGGCGGTTCACCCAGCCAGGAGAGAAGGAGTTCTTCTTCTCCCAGGTAAGGGGAGCTCCTCACAAAGAGAAAGAAGCCAGAAATGGACTTCAACCTGCTCTCCACTAGGAAAGCAGTGCACCAACTCTGCCAGGCACGGAAGACGCTTTATGAGCACGGAGACAAAGCCAGCCCCCTGCTGGCTCACCAGCTGAGAAAGCAAGCAGCCATTAGGGAAATAGCTCAGATCAGAAACAGCAGAGGCAAACTAGTAGAGTCGGAAAAGGTCAACGAGGCATTCAAGGCATTCTACCGAGGACTGTACACCTCCGAGCCCCCCGCAGAGGACTTGGGAGTGAAACAGTTCCTCGATGGACGAGTCATACCAGTTGTGGGGGAGGATAGGAAGCCGGGGCTGGAAGGACCACTAGAACTGAGACACGTCATGGAGAGCATCAACTCCTTGTAGGCGGGGAAGGCACCGGGACCAGATGGGTTCCAAGCGAACATCTACAAAACATTTATCTATAGCAACACTGGCCTCAATCTCGTTGATACCGCAGAAGGACAAGGACCAAACAGAATGCAGGTCCTGCAGATCCATTTCGCTAGTAAACGTAGACCGAAAATATTGCCCAAAGTCCTAGCCAAGCGACTGGAGAACTGCATACCAGAAGTTGTGTCAGAAGATCAGACGGGCTTGTTAAGGGTAGACATCGAAAATCAGGCACCTGGTAAACATGATAATGACCTAACTCAGGGAGAGAACACCAGGTGTGATTATCTCCCTGGACGCAGGTAAGGCCTTCGACAGAGTCGAATGGAAGTACCTCAGAGGTACTGAGGAGATTCGGGCTTAGAACGGGATTCACCGCCTGAGTGAAATTCCTGTACAGCGCTCCCATGGCGATCATACGGACGAACACCACCAACTCTAAGTACTTCCAGCTGCATAGAGGCATAAGGCAGGGGTGTCCGCAATCCCCGCTGCTGTTCGCCCTATCGATCGAGCCACGAGTGATCATGCTAACAGCAGCAAAGAATTGGAAGGAGATCCAAAGGAGACAGAGAGCACATATTCTCACTCTATGCGGATGACCTGCTCTACGTCACAGACCCACAAAGCAGCATGGAGGGAATCCTGGCACTCCTGAAAGCGTTTGGAACCTTCTCGGGCTACAAACTCAACCTGAGAAAAAGTGAGATCTTCCCTATCCACCTTTGCCTTAAATGACCTCTCCCTTCACTATGGCCTTCAATTCCTCCCAAACCACCAATGGCGAGACCTCCCCATTTTGATGAAACTCCACATACTCCTCCATCACCCTCCCCCCTTGATGCAAAAGTTTAGGTCCAGTGCTTCTCCAAGATCACATCCACCCAGTGCGGTGCATGATCTGATATCATGATCACGGAGTACTCTGCCTTCTTTACCCCAGCTAGCAATGCCTTCCCTACACAAAAAAGTTGATTCTCAAACACACCAAGTGTACGGAGGAGAAAAGCGAATATTCCCTCTTACGCGGATGCAAAAATCTCCACAAATCAATCCCGCCCATCTCCTTCATAAACCCTCCGAACACTTTTTGACCCCCATCATCTCCACACGAGGGGCCGGGCAAGCGCGACCGGGATCTATCCATCCTCGGGTCAAGCACCATATTCCAATCCTGCCCCCGCCACCATATTATCAGCTGGTGAGTATCCAGGTGATGTACGGCTGCTAACATCCACCTTATAAACCCAGCATCACCCCAGCTCGGGCATACATGCAGACCAACACCACCAACCTCACCTTCAGTGCACCCGATACAATCACGTACCTGCCCACTTGATCCGCCACCACCTTCTCCATTTGGAACATCACATGCTTACCCACCAGTATAGCCACCTCCCGGCGCCCCGCTATCAAAGCCAGAATGGAACACCTGGATCACCCAGCCTTCCTCAACCTCATCTGGTCCTTTCCCCTCAGATGGGTCTACGTCCACTTTCACGCCCTTCAGATACAAGAAAACTTGCACACTCTTCACCGGTCCCCCTAACCCTTGTAACGGTCCACGCCACCACTCTGACCAGGAGTCTCTCATCACCCCCCACCAATCATGGCCATCCTTCCACGTGTCATGTGAGAGTACCTTTAAGAAATGGGCGTTTATCAAATAACTGTAGTGGGTGTACCTTTAAGAAATGGGTGTTTATCAGATAGCTGCAGTGATGTCTGTGTGGGTGGAGCTGGGCTGTCTGTCTTTCACTTTTGTTTTTGAGCAGACAGCTACAGGGTGTGTTTAGTTTCGGTTTGCAGATTGGGAGCTGCATCCAGCAAAACCAGGTGTAATTCTGATTTCTTTCTGTATGAAAGGAATGTATTCAAATCACTTGCTAATTTAAAAGTGATAACTGCTCTCAGTAGAGAATTTAAACCTAATGTCTGTGTTGAAGAGGGTATTTGTCTTATGGATGTTGCAAGGAAAGATTAAGGGTTACTTATAGAATATTGTATCTGTGGGGATGATTGGTGTTGATAGTTGTTAAGATGTTTACTGTGGGTTTATAAAGTGTTAACTGGTTTCATAAATAAACATTGTTTTAATTTAAAAGTATTTTAGCTCTCCGTTGCACCACACCTGTAAAGTAGGCCCGTGTGCTCCCCATAACCATAAACTATTAAAAGTTGTGGGTCAGGTGAACTCCATGATACACTTTGGGCTTCTCTAAACCCTGGCCCATAACACACGCTCCGCCTCGTTAGCTGAACCCTGCCCTTGTCACTGACCTCCTCCCGATTCCCAGAAACCCCTCCGTCACTTCCTTTTGAAAACACCTCACCCAGTTATCGTCCCCATTCCCCCTCAATTCACACTTCCCAGGCCCATCGAAACCTGCCCTTAAGAGTTCCAACAGCCCCGGCCCTTCCCCTGGCCTCACTCCCATTCAATAGCCAACATTGCGTTTGCTAGCGCCATGGCCCCTGCCAGAGCCCCCTCTTCTACATCAAAAATGAAACCACACTGATCTCAATGCCCTCCTCATCCTTCTCATCCCCATTACATCCAAACAAATCCCAAAATAAAGGTTTTTAAAATAAATTTAGAGCACCCAATTAAGGGGAAATTTAGCGTGGCCAACCCACCTACCCTGCACATCTTTGGGTTGTGAGGGCGAAACCCACGCAAACACGGGGATGTGTAAACTCCACACGGACAGTGACCCAGAGCCGGGATCGAACCTGGGACCTTGGCGCCGTGATTCAGCAGTGCTAACCACTGTGCCGCCCAACCCACAATAAAGTTATCCATAACACCCACACACAAAAAAAATACAAATCAGAAAAAACAGTCCAAAACCGCCAAAAGTCCAAATTCAGCCCAATCCCAGGCCTTCTTCTGCCTTCACAAATGCCTCCGCCGTTAACTCAAAATAATAGTCTCTGCCATTGTACGCGACCCTCAGCTTCGCCGGGTAGCCTACACCAATCGCAGGTTGTGCTTATACAATGCCACCCTGAGCCCGTCTAAAGGCCGCTCGCCTCCACTCTGCGAAGTATTCTGCAGGCCTCTCGCTCTCCAACCCTTCGGGCACACCTACGATCCTCAGGTTATGTCTTCACGACCTGTTCTCCACATCTTTCACCTTGGCTGCTGATCTCTGCTACCCTCCACAGCTCCTCATCCACCGAGGTGAAATGGTGACTGTGTCATGGCAAAGCCTCCTCCATCCCTTCATTTTCTCCCCCCTCCTCCCATACCATCGTTGATGTCCTCACCAACTCCTCTCTCACCGAGGCAAGGGTCTCTCCCACCCACGCCTTAAGTGAGGCCACCATCACCGTCACCTCTGATGCTTTTCAAAATGTTTTGCGAACAGCCGTTCAAACTCCACAGCCATAACCTCTGTTGTCTGCTCTACTGTGATGGCCGCGGCCCAACCAACGGGATCTCTCCCACTATCTTTCCTCCTGCTGCACCCCTCACAACGGTCGGCGACGGACTTTCGCTCACTGTCTTCTTCCCTGAATTCTTCTTGCCAGTTTTTGACGTTCTATAAATGCTCTAGACCTTCCCCCAGCTCCTCATGAACAAACATTCACAGAAAACGAGACTAAAAATGCCATAATAGACAGCTCTGGCAGGAGCCACCAAACATGTGACATCCACCTACATGCCGCAATTGGATGTCGCTTTTTAGTAGTATATTTGAGGGTTCTAAGTTGATATGTCGTAGTTTCTCTTGGTAATTGACTAGGTTAGGATTATTCTCGCTGGAGTTCAGAAGAATGAGAGGGGATCTCATAGAGACTTATAAAATTCTAACAGGATTAGACAGGGTAGATGCAAGGAAGATGTTCCCAATGGTGGATGTGTCCAGAACCAGGGGTCACTGTCTGAGGATTCAGGGTAAACCATTTTGAACAGAGATGAGGAGCCATTTCTTCACCCAAAGAGTGGTGATCCTGTGGAATTCCTTACCACAGGAAGTAATTGATGCTAAAACATTGAATATGTTCAAGAGGCGGCTAGATATAGCACTTGAGGAGAATGGGATCAAAGGCTATTGGGAAAAAGCAGGATTAGGCTATTGAGTTGGATGATCAGCCATGATCGTGATAAATGGCGGAGCAGGCTTGAAGGGCCAAAAGGCCTCCTCCTGCTATTATCTTCTATGTATCTATGTAAACAGTTTCTGGTACTAATGAAATGGCTGTGCTAGTGTCCAGCTCCATGTTCATTGGTTGTCCGTCCAGTAAAGGAGTGACCCAGTAGTGGTTTGTTGCGCTCACAGTGGCCAATATATACGACAGCTCGTCATCTGACTATGGTCGTTTGTTGTGCCCTTTTTGTATAACGTGGATACTTTTCCCTCTATTTAGTTTTTCATTTGGTGTATTTGGTTCTTGCATTCTATAACTCGTGTTTGAACCTTGTTTCTTCCTCCAACAAGCACATTCAATGTGTTCCTTTTTACCACAGTTCTTGCATTTTGCATTTTTATTCCAGCAATCAGTTGCTGTGTGCCCAGTTTTTGCACATCAATGACAATTTCGAACCTGTGTCTATGTTCCGGTCTCAGCCGGAATTTCATGGATTTAAGTGGTCAAGCTTAATTGTTGTGCTTCCTTAACTGCTAGTCCCATATAGATCAGAACTTCTAAATAAAAGCAAATTACTGCGGATGCTGGGATCTGAAAACAAAAAGAAAATGCTGGAAAATCTCAGCAGGTCTGGCAGCATTTGTAGGGAGAGAAAAGAGCTAACGTTTCGAGTCCAGGTGACCCTTTGTCATGACTTCTAAAGCCTCCTTTAGGTCTAAGTTGATCTGTGTTAACAAGCTTTTCTGGAGAGCTTTGTTTCTTAATCCACACACAAGTCTGTCTCTAACGGTGTCGTTCAGGACATCTCCAAATGCACAGTATTAAGCTAATTTATTCAAAATAGCTACAAATTGTGTAATTGATTCAATTTCTTGCTGGTTACATTTGTGGAACCTGAACCAAAGTTTTTTTGTGGTATTTTTAAAGGATAGGGTTGCAGACCATGATGTTACAAACAAACAAGAGCTTTATTGGAAAAGTTTTTACTCAACAGGCTGCTAGACTAGACCAGTGTTTTTCAAACTTATTTTCTGGGGAACCATTTTTACCAAACGCCGACCTGTGGGACCCACGCTGGCCGACCTTCGCGACCCACCATTTTCTCTCACCTTTAATGCAAGAAGTGAGCCTGCTCGGTTCACAGGAGGAGAGGGCTATGCGCATATTGGGTGCAGGATTCAGTCGGTTCCTTTGTGCTGTCTTCATCTTAGTGAGGACGGAAAATCCAACCTCGCACATGTAGGTCGTTGTGAAGGGCAAAAACAACAAAATGTTTGTTTTACTCAGCTCCAGATACACCTCGGAGAAACTACTCCAGAATTCTGACAGCCTCATTGACTTGTGCGGTGTTTTTAATGTGCTGTCACAGCTGAGGCGCAGAAGTTCAGTTTCTTCATTTGGAGTCAGCTGCAAGTTAACAACTGATTCTGGGGTCCCAAACGCAAAGGGATTTTTCACTCACCTCTTCTTTCTCGAATCTTAAACTTCTCTTCTGGAAAGTAGCGACCACAATTGCTGATCAGCGCAGCCAGATGCAACTGAATAAGGCTTGCCAGTCCATTTACAGTTTCCTTATTAACGCTGTTTTCTTCGATGTGTCGTAGCAGTGTGGGGAACATGTAGTAATTTTGGCTTTGCATTCACAATTGCCAAACTTTCAATTACTTTTGGGAAGCTTCGATTTCTTCACAGTGCTGAAACCAATCATCATCCTTCCCTTGCAATTTGAGATTCAGTTCATTTAGAAATGAAAAGATGTCTGCAAGGTAAGACATAGTTAACATCCAAGTTTCATCAGGAAATGAATAAGCCAGAGAGGACAATTTCTCGAGGAGGAAAGCGTGGATTTCAGTTTGTAAACTCCGAGTAGCACCCGACCCCTTGACAGCCAATGTACTTCTGTGTGGAACAATAAATGTGTGTGCTCAGCCCCCATATCGGAACACAGAGTCTCAAAAAGTCTGGTATTGAGTGCGCTGCTTTTAATTTAATTCACAACTTTCACAATTCCTTTCAACACCACTTCAAGATCGGATGGAATTCCTTTTGATGCCAGTACCTCACGGTGAATAAAACAATGAATCCAAACAATGTCCTGACCAGCTGCCTCCTTAATCCTTACTATAACTCCGCTGTTTTTCCCAGTCATGTTGGCTGCTCCATCGCTTGTGATTCCTCTGCAACGAACCCAGTCAAGCCCGCACTTTCCAACCACAAAACTATTCAATGCTTGAAAAATCTCTGCGCCAGTCCTGTGGGTTGATAAAGTCAGGTAGCACAGCAAATCCTCAACAAATTCATTGTGCCAAACATTGTGTAAACTAGCAAGGTTGCACAGTCTGAAATGTCTGTCCTTTCATCCAATTGTATTGAGAACTACTGCCCTGATTGTAAAAAGAAATAAGCTGGGCTTCTAAATTCTCAGCAATATCACAAATTCGGCGAGCCACTGTGTTATCACTAAGTGATAACATTTCACTTTTTCAACGAACCGCTCATCTATGAGCATACAAACCATATCTAATGCTGCAGGGAGAATTAATCCCTCTGCTACAGTGTGGGGCATTTTCTCTTAGGCTACACTGTAAACTACCATGTAAGAGGCTAATTGTACTTTGGCGTTCAATGTAACATTTCTGCTGAGGACTTCAGCTGACGATTTAAGTTCTCGTTGCATCCTTTGAAAAAAATCTAGAGGTTTGTCCTCGAATTCACCATGCCTTTGACGTTTTGAGGGTTTTAAACTTAAATTCCCAGCACTTCCCTGCATATAACACACATGGGCCTTGCATCCTGATTTGCATTGGCACAATTAATAAATCCATACCTTAAAAAATCATCTTTATACTGCCCTGTGTCTGATTTCAGCTTCTTCTTAATGGGCTGTTCACCAGAGGCCCTGGAGCTCACACCAGCACTGCTTTGTCCTGTTGTGGACCCTCCTGAACAGCTCACACAAGCACTGCTTTGTCCTGCGGTGGATTCTCCCGAGCCACTCTGTCCAGTAGGTTTAGTTGTGAGATCCGGGCCTGTTTGTGTCTCTGGTCCTCTCTTCCTTTTTACAAAACAATCCATTTTAAATTATACTTGTTTGCTGCTGACAAAATGAAGGAATCGCAATCACGGCCACAGCACGTGACTTTTGACGTCAGCGTTCGGGGCATGTGGCCTGCTCTCTGCCTCGCTTCAGGCAGGAAGGTTGCATTGAATTATTTTTTTTTTAATCTTCTCCTGGGTCAGGAGGAGGCGGTGCTCCTCACTGGGCTTTGCGCATGCGCACTGATGAACGGGCACGCATGTGCAGTGCGCCCACATTTCTTTAGCTGGTCGCGGCCGTCATTTTTAAAGCCACTCGCTGCCGGCATTGTTAAAAACCGGCTGCTGCGGCTGTTGTGTGTGAATTCCTGCGATCGGGAATGCCGCGATGGATGGTTCCGCGAAACCCACGACACTCGCCCACAACCCACCCGCGGGTCATGACCCCCACTTTGAAAATGCCTGGACTAGACTGACTGTTAGTCTGTCCAAAGTCCCAATGACATCATCAATACGACACTTGATCAAACTCTTAAAGTGACCTTGTTCCAACTTGGGACAAACATGAACACATAACAATTACCATAGTACAAGTTGGGCCATAGCCCAAGAGGAAATAAGGTGAGACAATAGCTTTCTATTTAGAATTAATTAGTGGGCCGTTTGCCAAGCAAGACAAAGCAGTACAGTGAGATTAGAAAGAGGATATGTGAATGATAAGTGTCAGCATCTTACCTTACAACTTAAAGAGGCAAAGTCCTTTTCTATCCATATGATTTCTGATTTTGCCTAGATTAAGAGTCATAAATTAAAATGCAATTTAGATCATCACATAGCCCCCAAATTATGCACATCTTCCTAATATTCAGATCCTGAAAATGAAGGCTTTATCTCGTCTGAGACAGTCCTAGTTTTGCTGTTATGTCACTGCTAACTCTACAGGCTTCTCCCTTGCTCACTGATAGTACAAGAACCTTGCTTAATATGCAACACTGCACAGTTTTTATTTGGTTTCAGTCACATGGCTCATGATGTGATATTGTAGCAACATGAAATAGAGAGTAAGAAATTAAATTGAACCACTGGAAGAGTCACCTGGATTTATTTTCATTCTGGCCAGCTAACTATAACAAATGATTCAATTCATTTACAATTGAAGCTGTAACATACAAACAAACAATTTTGGAGCAGGTGTATGCCACTCAGCCCCTCGAGCCTGCTGCACCATTCAATGAGATTATGACTGATCTGATTGTAACTTCAACCCGACAATCCTACTTATTCCTGATAACCTTTCACCCCCTTGTTAATCAAGAATCTATCGAGCTCAGCCTTAAAAATATTCAAAGACTCTGCTTCCACTGCCTTCTGAGGAAGACCGTTCCAGGGATTCATGACCCTCAGAGAAAAGAATTCTCCTCATCTCGGTTTTTAAATCATTGTTCTAATTTGACTAATTATGGAAGCAATCGTTACCAAAGCAGATTGTAACGGTATGTTTTTCCAACTCACCAAGGCTTCTTGGGCAGCCCCTAACCCAAACCCAAAACTACTCCCATCTAGGATAAGGGCAGCAGATACATTGGAACTCCACCAACTGGAAGTTCCCCTCCAAGTCACTCACCATCCTGACTTGGAAGTATATTGTCATTCCTTCACTGTCGCTGAGTCAAAAACCTGGAATTCTCTCCCTAATAGCAGTGGGTGTACCTATACAACATGGATTGCAGTGATTCAAGAAGGCAGCTCACCACCACCTTCTCAAGGGCAATTATGGATGGGCAACAAATGCTGGCCTAACCAGTGAAGCTCACATTCAGTAAAAATGAAGTTTACAAAAAAGATTTCTTCCCAATGTTCTCTTTACTAGGAGCCAAAAATCCGTGGTGCATTATAATTCTTTGGGCATCACCTACCCTATTGTTACTTTGCCTATGCGGCCATTCTTCTACGTGTCAGCATAGACAACAAATGTTGATAAAATGATCAACAATATAAACATCATAGGGGTCACTAATCAGTGGCAGGAATCCCAGCTGACTTTTCCATCCGTAGACCAGGAGTGCCAAAGGTAATTGGCGTCCCAGCTAAGGTCAGTTAATTCAGCACAAACTGGTGGTTACATTTTATCCTGGGCAGGACCTTTACCAACTCAACCAACAAGGAAGAATAAAACTAATTCAAAGAATGGTTTCATTTTGTACATGTCCAAATGCCTTCAGGGCACAAGATGAAGCAGAGGCTTGAGTAATTTGGGCCAGACGGGGAGCCTTAACTGAATGGCTGTCAATCATTACGGCTAACCACTTAGAATCGCCAAACTCTCTCAGTTCCACTCCATGAGAGAGAAATAAAATTCTATCAAGGCACTTCTGTGTACGTGGCTAACCCCCGTCACAGATGGGACTCATCTTCCCGGAAGTGAGAATAAAAGTATCACAGCAGCCTAAACTGGGTAGAATGACTCAAGTTATAAGATTAAGATTGAATTCTTAATTATCAAGTACTAACTTGCCTCTTGCAACCTGGTTTCACTGCCAAACAGCGTCTTCAGCATACTGTAGCAGCTAGTGACAACCAGCTATGTCCGCAAAGAAGTCACAGTAAAATTACACAAGTTAGCCTTCAATTTTTAGTCAGCATCTTGTGCAATTTCCTTGTAAAAACCACAATGGTCACTCAATGCGCACCACCTAATTCAGATACTAAGCGCCAGTTCTTTCATTGAAATGATGCCTTATTTTGACTAAAACTGTACAGTCTTTTATCCTTCAGCAATCAAACATTTCTAGCCAATTAGTTAAGCCCTTTTCAGGAAACCTGAAATTGTCGATGTCCTGCTGCTGATCAATAAAATATGTCACTCTTTTGATGAAAAGGCACTGGAAAAAAAAGAAAGAATTTTTTGAATCGCAAGTAATTTTTAATTTGTATATTTCTGGGAAAAATTTAAAACTGTCTTCCAGGATTTGCAGAATTCAGTATAAATGTCATAAGGCCTCAGAAAAAGATTGAAACATTGCTGTTTTCCACCTCAATCATTATTTTCACTGTTATTGAGGACCCCTCACTCCACAGTAGGGAATATTGAAGTCATCCAGTACTAACATCGTGGACACTTTTAGACCAGAGGGGAAATATTTTCACGCAGAGGGTGGTGAGCATCTGGAACAGGATGCCAGAGGCAGTGGTAGAGGCGGGTACAATTTTTTTAAAAAAACAGCTGGACAGTTACATGGGCAGGGTGGGTATAGAGGGATATGGGCCAAATGCAGGCAAGTGGGACTCGTTTAGTGATAGAAGCTGGGCGGCATGGACAAGCTGGGCCGAAGGGCCTGTTTCCATGCTGCAAACATATATGACTCTATGACTAATGTAGAGCAGGTGAAAAGATTTCCAATCAGATCTTACAGCGTTACCTATTACTTGCATAGTCCTGTTCCAGCACTCTCAATGCCAAATGCTCACCATAGATCCTAAACTTCAAAAGAATGTTATCGTGCAAACAAATGAATATAAAGAGACCCATACAATTATCTTGTATATTAAAATGTATCATTGCATTCAGATGTCTTGACTTCTACTGGCTAAATAAAACATATACAAGTATCAACGCTGTATAACCGTTTTCAGCAAATCACCAAGTCACAAAGTACTACTCCTGTGAGGATTCTTAAAACGTAATAACTATAGCACGAATCAATAATCACAACTAATCTCCCCCACTTACCTCTGATGAATGTATATTACAATTATCTTGTATATTAAAATAGAGAACAAAAATAAGAGAACAACATCTACCTGTCTGCTCAAACGCAGATTTGATGTGTATTTGTTTCAACGCCAGAAGTATAGCGGGTAAGGCAGATGAACTTAGAGCACTTATTAGTACTTGGAATTACGATGTTGTGGCTTTTATTGTTATTGAGGACCCCTATTGAGGAAGGGCAGGATTGGCAGCTGGAAGTTGGAGGATATAGATGCTTCAGGAGAGATCGAGGGTGATGTAAAGGGGTGGTGGTGTAGCATTACTGGTTAAGGAGAATATTATAGCCGTACTGCAGGAGGACACCTTGGAGGGCTCATACAATGAGACAATGAGGCAATCTGGGTAGAGTTCAGAAACAGGAAGGGGGCAATCACAATGTTGGGTGTTTATTACAGGCCCCCCAACTGCCAGTGAGAGATAGAGGAGCAGATAGGTAGAGAGATTTTGGACAGGTGCAAAAGTAACAGGGTTGTTGTGGTAGGGGATTTTAATTTTCCCTATATTGACTGGGACTCACTTAGTGCTAGGGGTTTGGATGGGGCAGAGTTTGTAAGGTGTATCCAGGAAGCCTTCTTGCTGCAATATGTAGATAGTCCAACTAGGTAAGGGGCAGTACTGGATCTGGTATTGGAGAATGAGCCTGGACAGGGGGTTGAGGTTTCAGTAGGGGAACATTTTAGGAGTAGTGACCACAATTATGATAACATTCGACAGGAATTGAAGAATTTGGATTGGGTGCAGCTGTTGGATAGTAAATCAACATCAGACATGTGGCAGTCTTTCAAGCGACAGTTGATGAGGATTCAGGAAAGTCACATTCCTGAGAATGAAGGATAAGTATGGGAAGTTTAGGGAGCCTTGGATAACGAGGGATATTGTGAACCTCGTCAAAAAGAAAAAGGAGACCTTTGTACGGTGTAGAATGGTGGGAACAGTCGAAACCCTTGAGGAGTATAAAGAAAGTAGGAAGGTACTGAAGCGGGAAATTAGGAAGGCTAGGAGGGGTCATGAAAAGTCCTTGGCAAGTAGGATTAAGGTGAATCCCAAAACTTTTTATTCATATGTAAAAAGCAAGAGGGTGGCCAGGGAAAGGGTTGGACCACTTAAGGACAGTGGGAGGAATCTATGTGTTGAGCCAGAGGAAATGGGCGAGGTACTAAATGAATACTTTGCATCAGTGTTCACTAAAGAAAAGGACTTTGTGGAAGATGATTTTTGGGTAGGGTGTGTGGACAGTCTGGATCATGTTAACATCAAAAAGGAGATGGTATTGGGTCTTTTAAAAGATATTAAGATGGACAAGTGTTCAGGGCCAAATGGTATTTACCCCAGAATACTGAGGGAAGCAAGAAAGGAAATTGCTGGGGCTTTGACTGACATCTTTGTATCCTCATTGACTATAGGTGAGATCCCAGAGGACTGGAGAATAGCTAATGTGGTACCGCTGTTTAAGAAAGGTAGCAGGGATAACCCTGGAAACTATAGGCCGGTGAGCCTCAAGTCAGTGGTAGGTAAATTATTGGAGAGAATACTCGGGGATAGGATTTATACCCATTTGGAAACAAATGGACTCATAAGTGATTGACATTATGGTTTTGTGAAGGGGAGGTCGTGCCTCACTAACTTGATCGAGTTTTTTGAGGAGGTAACAAAGATGATTGATATGGGGGGGGCGGTGGATGTTGTTTATGTGGACTTCAGTAAAGCTTTTGACAAGGTGCCTCATGGCAGATTGGTACAAAAGATGAAGTCACACGGGATCAGAGATGAGGTGGTAAGATGGATACAGAACTGGCTCGGTCACAGAAGGCAAAGGGTAGCAGGAGAAGGGTGTTTTTCTGAATGGAAGGTTGTGACTAGTGGTGTTCCACAGGGATCAGTGCTTGGGCCGCTTGTTGTTTGTGGTGTACATAAACGATTTGGAGGAAAATGTAGCCGGTTTGATTCGTAAGTTCGCGGATGACACCCAAAGTTGGTGGAGTGAGAGATAGTGTTGAGGACTGTCAGAAGACACAGCAGGACATAGATAGGTTGGAGACTTGGGCAGAGAAATGGCAAATTGGTTTAATCTGGCCAAATGTGAGGTAATGCATTTTGGTAGGTCTAACAGAGGGGAAATATACCGTAAATGGCAAAACTCTAAGGAGTAAAGAAAGTCAGAGAGATTTGGGCATGCAGGTCCACAGATCTTTGAAGGTGGCAACACAAGTGGACAAGGTAGTCAAGAAAGCATACAGAATGCTTGCCTTCATTGGACGGGGCAGTGAGTATAAAAACTGGCAAGTCATGCTACAGCTGTATAGAACCTTGCTACGGCCGCTCTTGGAATATTGCACACAATTCTGGTTTACCAGGATGTTGCCTGGTCTAGAGGGTATTAACTATGTGGAGAGGCTGAATAGACTCGGACTGTTTTCGTTAGAAAGACGGAGGTTGAGGGGTGACCTGATAGAGGTCTACAAGATTATGGGGCATGAATAGACAGGATGGGCAGGCACTCATTCCCAGGGTGGAGGGGTCAGACACCAGGGGGCATAGGTTTAAGGTCTGTGGGGTAAAGTTTAGAGGAGATGTGCAAGGCAGGTTCTTTATGCAGAGGGTGGTGAGTGCCTGGAACGCATTGCCAGGGGAGGTTGTGGAAGCAGATACATTAATGACATTCAAAAGGTATCTTGACAAACACATGGCTAGGATGGATATAGAGGGACACGACAGTTGCCATACCAGGCTGTGATGCAGCCAGATAGGATGCTTTCTATGGTGCATCTATAAAAGTTGGTAAGAGTTAATGTGGACATGCCAAATTTCCTTAGTTTCCTGAGGAAGTATAGGCGCTGTTATGCTTTCTTGGTGGTAGCGTCGACGTGGGTGGACCAGGACAGATTTTTGGTGATGTGTACCCCTAGGAATTTGAAACTGCTAACAATTTTCATTTCATTTCTCCACCTCGGCCCTGTTGATGCTGACAGGGGTGTGTACAGTACATTGCTTCCTGAAGTCAATGACCAGTGTCATGATATGCAGACACACACAATGATATACAGATAGGCAGCTAATGGACACAGAGAACAGGACATGACCAATAAGCAGGCAGGACACTCAGGGGTGGGATCTGACTATAAAAGACACGAGGCACTCACACACCATCTAAAAGACACGAGGCACTCACACACCGTCTC
Organism: Scyliorhinus torazame; assembly: GCF_047496885.1. Classification (NCBI taxonomy): domain Eukaryota; kingdom Metazoa; phylum Chordata; class Chondrichthyes; order Carcharhiniformes; family Scyliorhinidae; genus Scyliorhinus; species Scyliorhinus torazame. Next base: position 149,526,309 of record NC_092707.1, on the reverse strand, counting down.
TTTCCACTGATGAACATCTAGAGAGTCAGTCAAGGGTGTTGTTACAATCTCACACCTCCACCACGTGGCTAAGAGCTAGTCTGGTTCAGTCAGACAGAGTAACCACACTTAAGTTAGCAGAGAGTCGAACTCACAGATAACTGTGCTAACTGTGCTATTAGTTCAATAAACCTGATTGAACTAACTTCAAGGTCTGGAGTATCTTTCTGATCTAAGCTGCATCCAGTTGCAGCCAGTGTTAGACCAGTGTACCTAACACGACAACCAGCTCTTTAGTTTTGCTGGCATTGAGGGAGAGATTGTTGTTGCTGCACCACTCCACTAGGTTCTCTATCTCCCTCCTGTATTCTGACTCGTCGTTATTCGAGATCCGGCCCACTATGCTCATATCGTCAGCAAACTTGTAGATGGAGTTGGAACCAAATTTTGCCACGCAGTCGTGTATGGACAGGGAGCATAGTAGGGGGCTAAGTACACAGCCTTGCAGGGCACCGGTATTGAGGACTATTGTGGAGGTGGTGTTGTTGTTTATTCTTACTGATTGTGGTCTGTGGGTCAGAAAGTCGAGGATCCAGTTGCAGAGTGAGGAGCCAAGTCCTAGGTTTTGGAGCTTTGATATGAGCTTGCACTTTCTCCCCGTGTCTGTGTGGGTTTCCTCTGGGTGCTCCAGTTTCCTCCCACAGCCCAAAGATGTGCAGGTTAGGTGAATTGGCTATGCTGAATTGTCCCTTAGTCTCCAAAAGGTCAGGTGGGGTGACAGGGTTACAGGGATAGGGTGGAGATGAGGGCTTAAGCAGGGTGCTCTTTCCAAGGGCCGGTGCAGACTCGATGGGCCAAATGGCCTCCTTCTGCATTGTAGATTCTATGAGGTGTTGTTAACCTTACTGTTTGTGGTCTGTGGGTCAGAATGTCACGGAATCAGTTGCAGAGGGAGGAGCCAAGTTTCAGGTTCTAGAATTTTGATATGAGCTTGGCTGGGATTATGGTGTTGGAAGGCAGAGCTGTATTCAATGAATAGGAGTCTGATGTAGGAGTCCTTGCTGTCGAGATGATCTAGCGATGAGTGTAGGGCCAGGGAAATGGACCGGTTGTGGCGGTATGCGAATTGCGAATTGCAGTGGGTCAAGGCGTTCTGGGAGTATGGAGTGATACGGGTATCGAATTCCGCAGATTCACAACCCTTGGAGGTCAATCATCTCAGTCCAGGGTTTACTGCAGGAATTCCCCAGGACATAACCATCTTCAGTTGCTTCATCAATGAACTTCCTTTCATCATAAGATCAGAGTTTGGATGTTTGCTGATGATTACAATATTCAGCAACATTCACAATTCCTCAGATACTGAAGCAGTCCTTGCCCATATACAGCAAAATCTGGACAACTTTCATGCTTGTACGTGACAAGTAACATTTGTGCTACACAATTGTCAAGCAATGACCATCTCCAGCCATATCCCCTTGACATTGAATGGCATTACTATTGCTAAATCCCCCACTATCAAAATCTTATGGGTTACCATTGACCAGAAACTAAAATTGACCAGCCATATAAATACGCTGCCTCTATGAGGTCAGAGGCTAGGAATTCAGTGGCAAGTAACTCACGCCCCTATTCCTGAAAGCCTGTCCACCATCTACAAGGCATAAGTCAGGAAAGTGCCGCCCCCTTTGCCCATCTGCCTATCCTTTCGATAGGACACATATCCTTGGATATTTAGATCCCAGCCCTGATCCCCTGCAGCCACTCTGCAAGTGGAAAACCTGGCAGAGTTTTTTTGGGGTTATTCGGGAGGTACAACAGAAATTCATCCCAAGGAGGAGGAAACATGCTAAGGGAAGGACAAGGCATCCATGGCTGATGAGGGAAATCAAGGACAGCATAAAAGCTAAAGAAAAAGCATACAAAGTCACGAGGATTAGTGGGAAGCCAGAGGATTGGGAAGTCTTTAAAAACAAGCAGAGGACAACTAAAAAAAGCAATAAAGGGGAGAAGATGAATTATGAGTGCAAGCTAGCTAGTAATATAAAGGAAGATAGGAAGAGTTTTTTTCAATATATAAAAGGTACGAGAGAGGCAAAAATAGACATTGGACCACTGGTAAATGTGGCTGGAGAAGTGATAATAGAAAACAAAGAAATGGCAGACGAACTGAATAGTTACTTTGTATCAGTCTTCATGGTAGAAGACACCAGTGGGATGCCAGAGCTCCAAGAGAACCAGGGGGCAGAGGTTAGTGCAGTGACAATTACTAAGGAGAAGGTTCTTGGGAAACTGAAAGGTCTGAAGGTGGATAAATCACCTGGACCGGATGGACTACACTCCAGGGTTCTAAAAGAGATGTACTTCTGAGGCTATATAAGGCTCTTGTAAGACCCCATTTGGAGTATTGTGAGCAGTTTTGGGTCCCGTATCAAAGAAAGGATGTGCTGGCCTTGCAAAGGGTCCAGAGGAGGTTCACAAGAATGATCCCTGGAATGAAGAGCTTGTCGTATGAGGAAAAGTTGAGGACTCTGGGTCTGTACTCGTTGGAGTTTAGAAGGGTGAGAGGAGATCTTATTGAAACTTACAGGATACTGTAAGGCCTGTATAGAGTGGATCTGGAGGGGATGTTTCCACTTGCAGGAAAAGCTAGAAGCAGAGGAAACAATCTCAGACTAAAGGGACAATCCTTTAAAATAGAGTTGAAGAGGAATTTCTTGAGCCAGAGGGTGGCGAATTTGTGGAACTCTTTGCCGCAAAAGGCTGTGGAGGCCAAATCATTGAGTGTCTTTAAGACAGAGATAGATAGATTTTTGATCAATAAGGGGATCAGGGGTTATGAGGAGAAGGCAGGAGAACGGGGATGAGAAAAATATCAGCCATGATTGAATGGCGGAGCAGACCCGATCGGCCGATTGGCCTAATTCTGCCCCTCTGTCTTATGGTCTTATGAGCTGGAGAAGAACTTGCAGTAGGAGGGGGGAGGATCCTGTTGTCATGGTCCATGTAGGAACCAACGCAGAACCTCTTTCCTCGTTCTACCTATGAGCTCGGTACCAAATTAAACAACAGAATCTCCAAGGTTATAATCTCTGGATTATTATCCAACTCCTGTGCAAATTGGCATGGGGTATATAAAATTCGAGAGATGAATATGTGGCTCAAAAGCCTGGTGTGGGAGAAGTGAATTTTGGTTCATGGGGCACAGTCATCAATACTGGGGAAAGTGGGAGTTGTACCATTGGGACAGCCGAACTCAGAACCATGCTGGGAACCAGTAGTCTTGCAAACCACATAACTAGGGAATTAGAGAGGGCTTAGATAAAGTGGTCAAAAAGGCACATGGGATACTTGTCTTTAACAGCCGGGGCATCGAATAAAGCAGCAGGGAGGTTATGATGGAGCTGTATAAAATGCTCGTCAGACCACAGCTGGAGTACTATGTACAGTTCTGGGTGCCTCACTTTAGGAAGGATGTCATTGCACTAGAAAGGGTGCAGAGGAGATTCACCAGGATGTTGCCTGGGCTGGAGCATTTTAGCTATGAAGAGATGCTGGATAGGCTGTGGTCGTTTTCCTTAAAGCAGAAATGGTGTACAAAATTATGAGGGATAAAGACAGGGTAGATAGGAAGACATTTTTACCCTTAGTAGAGGGGTCGATAACAAGGGGGGGGGGGCATAGATTTATGGTAAGGAGATTTAAGAGGGAGATTTGAGGAAAACGTTTTCACCCAGAGAGTGATGGGAATCTGGAAATCACTGCCTGAAAGAGTGGTAGAGGCAAACATTTAAGAAGCAGTTAGATGAGCGCTTGAAACGCCACCGCGTACAAGGTTACGGACCAAATGCTTGAAAATGGGATTAGAATAGATAGGTGTTTGATTGCCAGCACAGACACAATGGGCCGAAGGGCCTCTTTCCATGCGGTCAAGCTCTGGGGCTCTAAAGCAAATGGCAGCATTGTAAAGCAGCTATTTGAGTAATGACACCCAGAGAGTGACAGGAAAGGACAGAGTGTACAAACATTTAAAAAGAGCTGCGACTTCCAGTGTAAGGGGAAGACATGCATGAGGTGGCTCCATCTGAAGAAATGTTCTTTTTGTCCTTTTCCTTGAGCCACAAGTCGTTTATTCCTTGCAAACTCATGAAGTTATCGGGTACAGTTCTCTCTTTGCTGAGATGCCCAAGAAAAATAAAGCTAAGAAAGTTTTGAGCAGAAACTCTTCGACGTAGTCTGAAGCCTCTCAGGGCTCATTGGGAGGTACAATGGCAGAGACGGCTTCTTTCTTTGCATCCACTCCACTAAAGGCCATGGCTCTCACTGGTATTTTGAAGAATGAGTTCAAGAAACACAGAGAAATCGTGCTGGAGGATTTAAAAAGATCAATCGCTGAGTCCACTGAATCACGATTAAGAGCATGGAGGCAACTTTATTGGACCACAGTGATCAGATTACCGTGCAATTAGGAAAGTTTAAAAAACGACAAAAGATAACCAAATAATGAGAGCCGGGACTTACAGTGGCATGTTGTAGGGGGAAGACGTGGACGCGGTAGCTCTTGCTAGGGTACTCACTTTTAGTCCTTTTCGCAAAGTTTTAGAGGGCATTTTAGTTTAAAAACTCACATATTTAATAGGATAAGGAACTTACATTGGTGAATTGCCCAGTAAACTCATGGAAGGCTGAAAGTAGACATTCGTCAACAGAGTCAGAAGCCTCTTGGGGCTGGTCGGTGGAAAAATGGCAGAGGCGGCATCTGGGACTCCACTAGGGGGTCCTAAGATGGGAGAGGGAACATCACAACTACAAATGGGAATGCCACGCCATCAAGTTTTACCAGGATGTGGGAGTGGAGCGGCGAAGAAACGGGCTGCGTTCAAATCCAAGGCCGCCCTTTACAAAAGCAGAGTCCGGTTTGGGGTGCTGTACCTGGCGCAGCTAAGAGTGACTTTTGAGGGAAATACTTTTTTTTGATGCACCGGAGAAGCGGATTCCTTTGTAAAGAAGCATAGACTGGGCGTGGGGTAATTGAGGTTTTTGGAATTTTTTTGGAGTACTATGTTTTAAGGGGTTTTATGTTTTGTGAGGTTTTCTTCATTGAACCATAACATTTTTGGATATTGGGGATGGGCATGTCGCTATGTGGAAATGGTGGGGTTAATTGTTCATATTTGCATTTTTCCGTTGAATATTTTACAAGTTGGACTTAGGTCTGGGGCTTCGTTTCATGTTGGATTTTTGTTCTAACTGTTGTGAAAATATATAGCTCCCTCCTGGAGCACTATGTTTTAATGAGTTTTATGTTTTGTGAGGTTTTCTTCATAGAATCATAAAATTTACAGTGCACGAGGCCATCCAGCCCATCAAGTCTGCACCGGCCCTTCGAAAGAGCACCCTGCTTAAGTCCACGCCTCCACACTATCCCTGTAAACTAGTAACCCCACCTAACCTTTAGGACACTAAGGGGCAATTTACCATAGCCAATCCACCTAACCTGCACATATTTGGACTGTGGGAGGAAACCAGAGCACCCGGAGGAAACCCATGCAGACACAGGGAGAAAGTGCAAACTCCACAGTCACCCGTAGCCGGAATTGAACCCACCCCAAAACTTCCATGAGCGTGACATAATTTGAACCCGCAACCTTCTGATCAGGAGTCAGATGCTTTACCGTTGCCCCAAAAGCCCACTCATGATGCTTCATGAAGGGGAAATCATGACTGAAAAATGTATAAGATTTCTTTGTGGTGGTAATGTGCAGGATAGATAAAGGGGATGTAATGTATTAGAGTTTCGAAAAAGTGTTTGATAAGGTGTCACACAAAAGGCTACTTAAGGTAAGAGTCTATACTGTTGGGGTCGTATATTAGCATGGATAGAGGATTGGCTAACTGATGGAAGACAGGTTTGGAATCAGAGGTGCAATTTCAGGATGCCAGCCTGTAACTAGTGGAATGCCACAGAGATCAGTGCTGAGGGCACAATTATTTACAATATATATTAATGACTTGGTTAGGGGAAGTGACTGTACTATTGGCAAGCTTGCAGAATACAAAAAAAAATAGGTGGGAAAGCAAGTGGTGAGCATGACAGAGTCTACAGAGGGATATAGATAGACTGGTTAAATGAGTGGATAAAAATGTGGCAGATTATATATAATGTCGGAAAATGTGAAGTTATATACTTTGGTAGGAAGAATAAAGGAGCTGAATATTATGTAAATGAAGAAAGACTGCAGAAAGCTGTAACACATGGAATTTGGGGATCTTCTCGCATAAATCTCAAAAAGCTCACATGGATGTTCAGCAGGTATCAGGGAAGGCAAATAAAATGTTGGTCTTTATTTCAAAGGGAATGGAATATAAAAATAGGGAAGTTTTGCTTAAAGAGTTCCACACTGTAACACTAATTATACTTAGTGTTCTAATTATACAAGTTAGACCACACCTGGAACACTGAACAGTTTTGGCTCCCTTATCTAAGGAAAGATATACTGGTATTGGAGGCAGTCCAAAGATGGTTCACGACATTGATCCCGGGTATGGTGGGATTTTCTTATGAGGGGGGGGTTGAGTAGGTTGGGCCTGTACTCATTGGAGTTTAAGAATGAGAGGTGACCTTATTGATGCATATAAGATTCTCAGGAGGCTTGACAGGGTAGCTGCTGAGAGGTTGTTTCCGCTTGTGGGAGAGTTTAGGACCAGAGGGCACAATTTCAGAGTAAAGGGTCACCCATTTAAGACAGAAATGAAGAGGAATTTCTTCTCTCAGAGGGTAGTAAATCTGTGGAACTCTTTACCGCAGAGGGCTGCAGAGGCTGGTTCTTTAAATATGGTCAAGGCTGAGATTGGCAGGTTTTTAATCAGCAAGGGAATTAAGGATTATGAATGTAAAGCAGGAAAGTGGAGTTAAGGATTATTAGATCAGTCATAGTCTCACTGAATGGTGGAGCAGACTCGGTGGGCTGAATGGCCTACTTCTGTTCCTACGTCTTATGGGCTTTTCGAAGTGACTGATTCTGCAAGCTACTGCTCCTCAAGTCAGAGGCTGATTCTCTCCTGAGTTAATTGCATTATTTTGCTGCTGAGCCTTATCAGCAGCAAATGTGGCAGAGCAGCAGTATTTTTATGTATCATATTCACTTGTTGTGGGCGTCTCGGGTTAAGCCAGAATTTATTGCCCATCCCTAATTGCTCCTATTTAAAGAAGATGGTTTTGAGCAACCTTCTTGAATCACTGCAAGGCATGTGGTATAGAATACACTTACAGTACTATTACGAAGGGTGTTCCAGGATTTTGACCCAGCGAGTGAAGGAACTGTCTGAAATGGTGGAGCTCAAACCTGTGGCCTGAGCTGATCCACAATTTCTCACTTATTAAGGTCACATTTCAGAACTAAACGCTTTGCAGCCAAAAATAGCAACACTCAACTCAGCAGTAGCCCAAATCCACATCTCATAAACAGCCCATCCCTCAATTAGGTTAAGCGCCTCAACCCTGCCAATAGAACCACAGAAACATTTTGGTGCAGAATCAGCCCATCATGTCTTCGCCAGCCATAAAAGTGAAAAAAGCTTGCCACTCATTTTAATCCCATTTCCCAGTGTCCACAGCCTTGCAGGTTACAGCACTTCAGATGCAGATCCAGTACCTTTTAAACGAGTTAAGCATTTCAGCCTTAACCATCGACTTAGGCAGTGAATTCCAGACTCCCAGCACCCTCTTGAGTGAAAAAGGCTTTTCTCGTGTTCTTTATAATCCTTCTACCAATCATCTTAAATCTATGCCTGCTGATAATTGACACTTCGCGAGTGGAAATCAAGTCTCTCCTGTCTAGGCCTTTCATAATTTTGCAAACCTCAATTAGGTCACCCCTTAGCCTCATCTGCTCTAAGGAAAACAACCCTAGCCTATCCAATCTCTCCTCACAGCTGCAATTTTCAAGCCCTGGCACACTCTTGTAAATCTGCACTCTCTCCAGAGCAATTATGTCTTTCCTGTAATGTGGTGACCAGAACTGTAACAAAACACCAGCTGTGGCCTAACCAGCATTTTATACAGTTGCATCATTACATCCCTGCTTTTATATTCAATACCTCACCTAAGAAAGGAAAGCATTTCATATGCTTTCCTGACCACCTTGTCCATCTGTCCTGTAACCTTAAAGTACCTGCAGAAATGCACTCGAAGGTCTCACTTCCCTCTCAATATCTTCTGGTTGATTGAGGAACCCCTTGCTTTGTTTGCCCTCCTCAAATGCATTACCTCAGACATTTCGGGATTTAATTCCAATTGCCACTTCTTTGCCCACTCAACCAAACCATTGATATAATTCTGGAGTCAATACTATCTTCTCACTATCAATTACACAGTCAATTTTTGTGCCATCTGCAAATTTCCCAATCATGCCATCCACTTTTAAGTCTAAATCATTAATATATACAGCAAACTGCAAGGGTCCCAATGAGCCCTGCGGGACACCACTGGAAACAGCTTCCCATTTGCAAAAACATCCATCGGCCAGCACTTTTTGTTTCCTGTCACTGAGGGAGGTCATGCCCAACAAATCTGATTGAATTTTTTGAGCATGTGACCAGGTGTGTAGATGAGGGTAGTGTAGTTTTTTTTTTATAAATGTTTTATTGAAAATTTTTTCCCAAACAACAATTTTTCCCCTCTTACAAAGCAAACGCAACAATAACAATACAGAAATTTTAAACAATACACAAGTAACAAAACCCCTTTATCTTCGACCTAAACTAAACCCCCCCCCCCTCCCTCCCCCTGGGTTGCTGCTGCTGGTCATCTGTCTTCCCTCTAACGTTCCCCTAGGTAGTCGAGAAATGGCTGCCACCGCCTGGTGAACCCTTGAGCCGATCCTCTCAGGGCAAACTTTATCTGCTCCAGTTTAATGAACCCCGCCATATCATTTACCCAGGCCTCCAGTCCGGGGGGTTTCGCCTCCTTCCACATGAGTAGGATCCTGCGCCGGGCTACTAGGGACGCAAAGGCCACAACGTCGGCCTCTTTCGCCTCCTGCACTCCCGGCTCTTCCGCAACTCCAAATAGAGCTAACCCCCAGCCTGGTTTGACCCGGGCCTTCACCACCCGCGAAATCACTCCCGTCACTCCCTTCCAATACCCTTCCAGTGCCGGGCATGCCCAAAACATATGTGCGTGGTTTGCCGGGCTCCCGCCACACCTCCCACATTTGTCCTCCACTCCAAAGAACCTGCTCAATCTTGCTCCCGTTATGTGTGCTCTATGTAGCACCTTAAATTGAATCAGGCTAAGCCTGGCGCATGAGGAAGAGGAATTTACCCTGCTTAGGGCATCAGCCCACATACCCTCCTCTATCTCCTCCCCTAGTTCTTCTTCCCACTTTCCTTTTAGTTCGCCCACCGACTCCTCCCCCTCTTCCCTCATCTCTCGGTAAATCTCTGACACCTTGCCCTCTCCGACCCACACCCCTGAAAGCACCCTGTCCTGTATCCCCTGTGTCGGGAGCAACGGAAATTCCCTCACCTGTTGTCTAGTAAATGCCCTCACCTGCATATATCTCAAGAAATTTCCCCGGGGCAACTTATACTTTTCCTCCAATGCTCCCAAGCTCGCAAAAGTCCCATCTATAAATAAATCTCCCACCCTCCTAATTCCCAACTGGAACCAGCTCTGAAATCCTCCATCCATTCTTCCTGGGGCGAACCCATGGTTGTTCCTGATTGGGGACCCCACCAGGGCTCCCCGCACCCCTCTCTGTCGCCTCCACTGTCCCCAGATATTCAATGTTGCCGCCACCACCGGGTTCGTGGTAAACTTTTTAGGTGAGATCGGTAGCGGCGCCGTCACCAGCGCCTCTAAACTCGTCCCTTTACAGGACTTTCTCTCCAGTCTTTTCCACGCCGCTCCCTCACCCTCCATCATCCATTTACGTATCATTGCCACATTGGCGGCCCAATAGTAATCGCCCAAGTTCGGTAGTGCCAATCCTCCTCTGTCCCTACTACGCTGAAGGAACCCCCTCCTTACTGTCGGAACTTTCCCTGCCCACACGAAGCTCGTGATGCTCCTGTCTATTTTATTAAAAAAGGTCTTAGTGATTAGTATAGGGAGACATTGAAATACAAATAAGAACCTCGGGAGGACCATCATCTTAATTGCTTGCACCCTGCCCGCCAGCGATAGAGGCTGCATGTCCCACCTCTTGAAGTCCTCCTCCATTTGTTCTACCAACCGTGTCAGATTAAGTCTGTGCAAGGTTCCCCAGCTCCTAGCGGAGGGTAGTGTAGTTGATGTAGTTTACATATATTTCAGCAAAGCTTGAGAAGGTCCCACATGGGAGACCTAGAAAGAAGGCAAAGGCACATACATGGGATATAGGGTAACTTGACAAGGTGGATTCAAAATTGGCTTCGCTGTAGGAGACAGAGAATCATAGAATTTACAGTGCAGAAGAAGGCCATTCAGCCCATCAAGTTTGCACCAGCCCTTGGAAAGAGCACCCTACTTAGGCCCACACCCCCACCCCATCCCTGTAACCCCACCTAACCTTTTTGACACTAAGGGACAATTTAGCATGGCCAATCCACCTAACCTGCATTTCTTTGGACTGTGGGAGGAAACCAGAGCATCTGGAGGAAACCCACGCAGACACGGGGAGAAAGTGCAAACTCCACACAGACAATCACTCGAGGCCGGAATTCTATGTTCTATAATAGTGTAGATGGGCTTTAGAGTGGTTTCACAGGTCGGCGCAACATCGAGGGCTGAAGGGCCTGTACTGCGCTGTTATGTTCTATGAACCCGGGATCCTGGAGCTGTGAAGCAGCAGTGCTAACCACTGTGCCACTGCTCAATCCTATAAAGCAACTGCGACAGGACTCAAACCTGCAATCTTCTGATTTAATCACTAGAATCACCGAAGACAGATGACTTATCCATTAATAATAATAATTTTTATTACTGTCACTAAATCTTTATTAGTGTCACTAGGAGTCTCACATTAATACTGCAACGAAGTTACTGTGAAAATCCCCCAGTCGCCACACTCCGGCGCCTGTTCAGGTACACTGAGGGAGAATTCAGAATGTCCAATTCACCTAACAAGTACGTCTTTAGGGACATGTGGGAGGAAACCGGAACACCCGGAGGAAACCCATGTAGACACGGGGAGAACGTGCAGACTCCACACAGACAGTGACCCAAGCCGGGAATCGAACCTGGGTCCCTGGCGCTGTGAAGCAACAGTGCTAACTACTGTGCTACCATGCCGCCCTCAGTTCGGTCACATGGTCACGGTGATGACAGACTGCTGCTTTAGTGACTGGAAGTCAGTGTCCACAGGGATCTGTGCTGGATACCCTATTATTTATATAAACAACATAGATGACAATGTGGGGGTTAGGATCAGTAAGTTTGTGGATGACACAAAGATTGGCCAGGTGGTTAACAGTAAGTTTGAGTGTCTTGGGTTACAGGCAGATAGAGACGGGATGGTCAAATGGGCAGAAAAGTGCCAGATGGAATTTAACCCTGTAAAGTGTGAGGTGTTATACTTTGGATGGAGTAATTTGTCAAGGAAGCATTCAATGGATGGCCTGACACTGGGAACTCCCAAGGAACAAAGGGACCTTGGCGTGTTTGTCCATAGATCTCTGAAGGCACAAAAGCAGGTTAATAGGGTGGTGAAAAAGGCATATGGGACACTTGCCTTTATCAATTGAGGCATAGATTACAAAAGCAGGAAGGTCATGTTTGAGTTGTATAGAACTTTGGTGAGGTCACAGCTGGAGTACTGTGTGCAATTCTGGTCACCACATTACAGGAAGGATGTGATTGCACTGTAGGGGGTGCAGAGGTGATTCGCCAGGATGTTGCCTGGGATGGAACATTTATCTTATAGGCTTGGGTTGTTTTTGTTGGAGCAGAGAAGACTGAGATGCGAGCTGATTGAGGTATACAAGATTGAGGGGCATAGACATGATGGATAGGGAGCAGCTGTTCCCCTCAGGTGAAGGGTCAGTTACGAGGGGACACAAATTCAAGGTGAACGGCCAAGGTCAATCAGCCATGATTGAATGGTGGAGTGGACTCGATGGGCCGAATGGCCTTACTTCCGCTCCTATGTCTTATGGTCTTATGGTTTAGGGGGATTCGAGAAAAACCTTTTTACCCAGAGGGTGATGATGGTCTGAAATGCACTGCCTGGAGGGTGGTAGAGGCGGGTTGGCTCACATCCTTTAAAACATACCTGGATGAGCACTATGCTAGTTATAACATTCAAGGATATGGGCTAAGTGCTGGCAAATGGAAATAGCTGGTAGGTCAGGTGTCTTTCATGCATCAGTGCAGATTCGATGGGCACAAGGGCCTCTTCTACACTCTATTTTCTGTGATTCTGTCAGCTAATCCAACCTGTCACCTTCCCCTGTATCCCATGAGATCCCACTTTTCTGACCAACCTGCTGTAGCCATCTGGGATGGCCACTTCCCGATTACAAAATGGACACTTTGCAAAGATTGCAGGGAAAATGGACAATGCTGAGAAAACAAGCAGGTTCAGAGCGTGTCTGTATATTGGAGCCGCAGCTCCCAGACAAGACCAAAACAGTAGGCCCATTAGCATACTAATGGCCCACCTCCGGGAACAAAAGAGTAACATTTGAGTAACCGATACTAAGGCAGACACCCCGGCGCCAGAGAGACCGAAACAAAGCAGGCCAACAGCCACCTAGGACACGCCCTGTCATCAGGGCATCCACCCCTTTATTGGATAAGATCAATAGGAATGATCAAGAAACGACCCAATTGATTGGGGCCAAGTTTAAGGCCCGCCCAAAAGCACGCGAAGCCCCTTTGGGTATAAGAAGGAGCTCCCAAGAGAGAATCGTTCTCTTGGACCCGGCTCTCACCGAGGAGAGACCTGTCCACCAGCTGCACCAGAAGCAAGTAAGTCCCCAAGGTCAATGCACGCTACCAGACAGACGACCTTAGCTGTTCCCCTGTACCAGTTCGACCCCAGCAGCCTCAGAACCGAACAATGGCCATTGTTCCTCTGAGTGGGTGCCCGAAGCTAAGTATAGGCTTTAGAAGTAGTGATAGTTTAGTCTGTAGAGTTTCGTGCATGAGTATATTTAACTATGTGTGTAAATAAATAAGCAATGACTTTGAACTAACTAACTGGTGTATCGAACCTTTGATCAGTATTCGGGTTTGAACCTTGTGGCGGTATCGAAAAATACCTGGTGACTCTGGAGCAAACGTAATTAGAATTAAGGAAGGCGACCATATTGACCGCCATATTCAGAGCCAACCAAAGAGAGCTACTGCTATGTGGGAACTTGTCAGATAGAACCATAGAATTTTCTGGGTTTTTTTTATAATACCCAATTATTTTTTTTCCAATTAAGGCGCAATTTAGTATGGCCAATCAACCTACCCTGCACATCTTTTGGTTGTGGGGGTGAGACCCATGCAGACACGGGGAGAATGTGCAAACTCCACACGGACAGTGATCCCAGGCCGGGATCGAACCCGGGTCCACAGCACTGGAGGCAACAGTGCTAACCAATGCACCACCGTGCTGCCCCAAATAGAACAATAGAAATGATACAGCACAAAAGAGGCCCATTTGGCCCATCCTGTTCATGCAACCTAAAGATGCCGAGGTGCCCTTTCTAATCCCGTCTTCCAGCACATGGCCCAGAGTTCTGCAAATTACTCTGCAAGGTACTTTTCAGAAGAGTTTAGGGTCTCTGCCTCCACCACCAACTCAGGCAGCGAATTCCAGACACCCACTACCCTCTGCATAAAGACATGGCCTCTCTGATCCTTCTGCCACTTAGCTTGAATCTATAACCCTGGTTTTTGAACTCTCTGCCAAGGGAAACAGATTCCTCCTGTCTACTCTATCTCTACCCCTCACAATTTTGAATACCTTAATAATGTCACTCCTCAGCCTTCTCTGTTCCAAAGAAAATATGCCCAACCTCTCCATTCTCTCCTTGTAGCTACAATTCTGCAGCCCTGGCAACATTCTGGTAAATCTTCTCTGCACTCTCCAGAGCAATTACACCCTTCCTGTAATGTGGTGACCAGAGCAGCACACAAAACGCCAGTGTCGTATACAGTCCCATCATTATATCCCTACTTTTGTATTCCTTGCTCTGCCAATGAAGGAGAGCATTCCATTTGCCTTCTTTACAACCTTTATCTACCTGTACTGCTACCTTTAGGGACCGGTGCACTTGCACGCCAAGATCTCTCATTTCATCTACCTCTTTCAGTTATTCCTGTTTATTGTGTGTTCCCGTTACTATTTGACCTCCCTAAATGTATTACCTCACACTTATCAGAGTTGAACTCCACCTGACATTTTTCTGTCCACTCCACCAACCCATCTATATCATTTTAGAGCTTACAGCTATCCTCTACAGTATCGGCTACAGGGTCAATTTTTATATCGTCTGCAAATTTCTCAATCGTGCTCACCACATTCAAGTCCAAATCGTTAACATATAAGACAAACAGCAGGGGTCCCAACACTGAGCCCTGCAGAACACCACTTGAAACAGCTTTCCACTTGCAAGGGCAGCCATCAACCATTACCCTTTGTTTCCTGTTACAAAGCCAGTTTTGGATTAAATTTGCCACATTACCCTGTATCCCATGGGCTTTCACTTTTTTGACCTGTCTGCCAAGTGGGACCTTGTCAAATGCCTTACTAAAATCCATGTCGAATACATCCATTACATTACCCTCATCGATCCTCCTCGTCACTTAGTCAAAGAATTCAATCAAATTTGTAATGCATGACCTTTCCTTAACAAAGTCATGCTGACTATTCCTGACTCGTACATGCCTTTCTAAGTGATAGTTTATCCGATCGCTCCGGATTGATTCCAACAATTTGCCCACCACCGAAGTAAGACTAACTGGCCTACAATTGCTTGGCATTTCCTTCATACCCTTCTTATAAAAAGGAACCATATTTGCATTCCTCCAGTCATCCAGCACCTCCCCTGTGTCTAGTGAAGATCAGAAAATAATCCTCAGAGCATCTGCTATTTCCTTCTGACCTTCTTCAACAATCCATTTGGCCCAGGTGACTTATTCACTTTCAAGGATTCCAACACCTCTAACACTGCCTCCCTCGTTATGATGATTTTATCAAATATTTCACACTGTTCCGCTTGGATTACTATATCTGCATCATCCCTGTCCTACGTGAACACGTAAACAAAAAATTTGTTTAAAACTCTTCCCAAATCTTCTGCATCTTCACAAAAGTTCCCGTCTTCATCTCGGATAGGTCCCACTTTTTCCTTAACTATCCTTTTGCTTTTGCACACTGGTAAACATCTTTGGGTTTTCCTTAATCTTGCTTGCTAATATTTTTTCATGTCCACTCTTCGATTTCCTTACTCCCTTTTTTACTTGATCCAAGCTATCTGCAGTGTTGAGTATTTTGTGAGCATCATAAGCTTTCTTTTTCTCTTTTATTGTCCCCTGTATTTTTCTAGACACACATGGCAAGTCAGCATGAGGGGAAGAATGGCTGCTTGATGTGGTGATTGGGGAAATAGAGGTTACAAAAGAGAAACTGCCTGCTGAGTGAGTGGGGGAATAGAGGTTTGCGAAGAAGAGTCTGCATCCTGGGAAGAGGAGGAAGAGGGTTGAGAGGATGCCTGTTCAGTGTGGGGTGGCGAATATGAACAGCCAGGAAGTTGATAAGTGTCCTTTATGATTTTCTATGCAAGTAGTCAGATGCGTGACAGGCAATTATTTCAAGTGTCGGGTCATTCAGGAATCAATTACTACATTGGTGTAACTGTAGCAGCTGCAATGCCAGATATCTCACTCAATCAATGTTTGATATTGTGAGGAGAAAGTAGCTAATAAATTAATCTTCCGATTTGACGCTTGCACATAAAAATGTGCATTTTTTAAAAAATAAATATTTTTATTCAACAAGTTTTCATAATTTTCACCACACAAAAGCAAAACAAGATCAACCCCAACAATATATATTTTTTAAATTCCACCCAAACCCAAGAAATGCCCCCAACTCCCAATCACCCACCTCAACAGTCAACGGTAACCAACTCCTGAAAGTGAATGATGAACAAACCCCAACAATTATAGAACCCCTCCTTCGCCCCCCTCAGCTCAAACTTCACCTTCTCCATGGTCAAAAACTCCAGCAGGTCCCTCTGCCACATTGAGGCACAGGGTGGAGAGACTGACCTCCACCCCAACAGGACCCAGCGAGGTGAAGGCTAAAACATCTGCCACCGTTCCCGCCTGCAACTCAGCCGTTCGACACCCTGAATATGGCTTCTAGCGGACTGGGCTCCACATCCATATGCAAGACCCCCAAGATTGTGCTAAATATCGTTCTCCAAAACTTCTCCAGCTTTGGGCAGGACCAAAACATATGAACATGGTTCGCGGGGCTCACAGACATCCTTGAACAGATGGCTCATCCTTGATTGTGTGAGGATTGCCCTATGTACAACTTCTCAGCTGTATCAACCCCAACCTCGCACACGAGCTCGAGGCATTCACCCTCCGCAACACCTCACACCACAATCCCTCTTCCAAGGCCTCCCCCCCCCCCCCCCCCCCCCCCCAGCTCCTCCTCCCACTTTGCCTGAATCCCATCCATAGACACCCTATCCTCCTCCAGGATCCTCCTGTAGATCGCCGAATGAACTGCCCTCTTCAGCCCTCCCACTGACAGCACCACCTCCAGCAACGAAGAGGCTGACACTATCGGTAAGATCGGGAAAACCTTTCTTGAAAAGTTTATACTGCTCTATCTACTCCTCCAGGCTCGCCGCGAATCGCCCTCCCCAAGGAACAAATGCTTAATTTCCTTGTTCCCCGGAACCTCACACCCATCCTCCCCGGCTCGAACACATGATTCCCTCTAATCAGCATTCCCCCTAATTGGCACCGCCCCGGACCTGGTCCCCAGCTTAAAATGTTGCCTGAACTGCCTCCAGGTCAATGGAAGGCACTGCCCAACAGACAATGTTAGGGACAACCAAAGTAATATATTTATTTGCAATATATTGATTAAAATAATGAAAGAGATTGGAAATAAAGAAATGCTCTTGTTCTGAACTAAAAGGTTTTATTTTATATGAATGGTATGGTCCTAAGGAGCAGAAATGTGATATTATGATCATTAAACTCTAATGTAACTTTGACATTTCCAGCTATGTAAAGATGTCGAGTATGTCTATGAATGTTAAGCAAATAAAGTCAAAACATGGTCATGTTCAGAGACTGTTCGAAGCCAGTATTTCAACACAAACTTTTAAAAAACACAGGAAAAGGATGTTGGTCATGCTCATTAAGTTTCCGGTTTGGAGATTAGTACAGATTAGTCACTGTATAAAGTGAAAACAACGTACTGTTTAATGAATATGGGTTATCCTATGCCAAAATCAGTTAGTTTTGCCACATTATATTTATAAATTGTGACTTATGGGTCAATCATTGGGACAGAACCAAAATTGCATTAATACGACTATCCAAAGATCCTGGATGGGATTCTCATGTCCACCTCCCGCGTTTTCTGGCGTGGTTCACCCCCGCAGGCGGTGGGATTCTCCGTTCCAGCAGCCAGCCAATGGGGTTGCCTATTGTGGTCACCCCACGACATCAGGAAAGCGCGGGCATGGGTGTGTTGCCGGCGGAGCGGAGGATCCTGCCAATGGAGAATTCCGCTGCCTAACTGCTATCCAGCCGAGTTGCAATTAGCAGTGTGATCTACCTGCAGCGTCATGCTTGATCGAGAACGTGACGTGGCCATTACATCGCACGAGGGGCCAAAATCGGGAACCTCACCAGGCACTGATCGGCTTGCAATCTAACCGGCCCACTCCCTTTGGCAAAATCAGGATCTTGCCATGATATGGCGAGAAACCAATAATTACCATTTAAAGCTAATCTCCATATCATTAACAGGAACGGCCCCCTATTTACTGGCCTCCCATGATCTAAACCCCCGCCTCTGGCTGTGGGGATCCGAGGAGGTGAGTAGCCATCTTCGAAGTCAGGCAATCAACCTGGGGGCAATGGGGTTGCTGGCCCAGTGCTCGGGGGAGGAGTGCCCTGGACTGGGGATGGGTGCCCACTGGTCCACCATGCCATCCCCAGGATCACCTGTACCCATATCAGGGGCAGCTCCGGCTACTGCCTATCTGTCCCACCAACCACCTGTAACCCCCACTAATCGTGGCGGCTCCGGGTGCACAGCTGAAGGCCATTGCTAATACGGAATTGGTAATTGTAGTAATGTGAGCATTTCACAGCCCCCAAGTGGATTCCCGGGTGTACACGTCAGCCAAGACCTGGGTCTCAGCACTGAGGATATGTCTCCAACCAGATGGTGGGTGTGTGCATGGGGAGGGAACCAGGGCCCATTTCAGGCAACATTACCAGAGGGTGTCTGGGGTACAGGCTCTGGTGCTCGGGGCTCTCGCTGAGGCCGGGGGAGCGTGTTCAGGACGTGTTGGATGGCACCCTGTCGGATGGCAAGGGATATGTGGGGTGGGGGCCATGGGGGACCGGAGGGTACCAGGCTGGAAGCCACTGCTGATTGACTGTCCCTCACTTGTCAATTACTTACAGATGTTACATGGTATGGATAAGATCTTGGACCCTGCGGAGACTGCCCTCGCGGTGTTGCTGCGACCAGATGTCGGAGAAAGCGGCCGCAGCAGCATCAACTGAGGTTTAAGGAAAGGGCCCAAGTGCAGGGCACAGCCCCACACCGGCTGCTCATCAAGCCAGGGAGGGACCCAAAGGGGGAGGCCAGCAACAGCCCAAGGAGTACAGGCATTGCTGGTTGTTTAAACAGATGATGGACAGCATGTGCTGCAGGAGGCTCTGCCACAACAAGGTGACAGTGTGGCACCTGTGCCATGTCCTTGTGAACGTAGCACCACGTGGAGGGGAAGGATACCTGCTCCTGGTGGCAGTCAAGGTCATCGCAGCCCTGTACTTTTACACCTCAGGATCACTCCAGGGCTCGAGCGGGTACTTGTGCAGCATAACCAACAGCCCACAAATGTATGCATGAAGTCAGGGACCCTGTTTGCCCGAGAAGCTAACTATAAACCTTGACCTGGACTAAGCCCAACAGGAGTCCGGGATTTGGATTTATTGTCACGTGTACCGAGATACAGTGAAAAGTACTGTTCTGTGTACAGTCCAGACAGATCTTTCCATACATAAAAAAACATAGGACATATGATAGATACACAATGTAAATACATACACATCGAGTGAAGCATACGGAGTGTAGTGCTGCTCAGTAAAGAAGATTCGTGAAGAGATCAGTTCAGTCATAAGAGGGTCATTCAGGAGTCTGGTAACAGCGGGGAAGAAGCTGTTTTTGAATCTGTTAGTGCGTGTTCTCAGACCTTTGTATCTCCTGCCTGATGAGGTTGGAAGAGAAAATAACCCGGGTGGCAGGGGTCTTCTATTATGCTGCCCGCTTTCCCTGAGGCAGCCGGATGTGCCGACAGAGTCAATGGATGAGAGGCGGGCCTGTGTGTTGGACTGGGCTGTGTTCGTGACTCTCTGTAATTTCTTACGGTCTTGGGCTGAGCAGTTGCCATACTAGGCTATGATGCAGCCATAAAGGATGTTTTCTATGGTGCATCTGTAATAATTGTATGAGTCAATGTGGACACGCCGAATTTCCTTAGTTTCCTGATCATAGCGTCGACGGAGTGGACCAGGACAGATTGTTGGTGCTGTGCAACCTAGGAATTTGAAGCTGTCAACCATCGCAGCACCTTTGATGCTGACATGGGTGTGTACGATACTGCATTTCCTGAAATCAATGATCAGCTCCTTAGTTTTGCTGACTTTGAGGGAGAGATTGTTGTCGCTACACCATGCCACTAGGTTCTCTATTTCCCTCCTGTACTCATTGTTTGAAATCCAACCCACTATGGCGTGTCATCAGCAAACCTGTAGATGGAGTTGGAGCCAAATTTTGCCACAGTCGTGTGTCCCCCCCCCCCCCCCCCCCCCGCCCCCAAGTACACAGCCTTGCGGAGCCCGGTATTGAGGACTATCATGGGGCGGCATGTTAGCACAGTGGTTAGCCATGCTGCCTCACAGCTTCAGGATCCCAGGTTCAATTCTAGCCTTGGGAGACTATCTGGGTGGAGTTTGTACTTTCTCCCCGTGTCTGTGTGGGTTTCCTCTGGGAGCTCCAGTTTCCTCCCACAGCCCAAAGATGTGCAGGTTAGGTGAATTGGCCATGCTGAATTGTCCCTTAGTCTCCAAAAGGTCAGGTGGGGTGACAGGCTTATAGGGGTAGGGTGGAGATGAGGGCTTAAGCAGGGTGCTCTTTCCAAGGGCCGGTGCAGACTCGATGGGCCAAATGGCCTCCTTCTGCATTGTAAATTCTATGATTCTGTGAGGTGTTGTTTATCCTTACTGTTTGTGGTCTGTGGGTCAGAAGGTCGCGGAATCAGTTGCAGAGGGAGGAGCCAAGTTTCAGGTTCTAGACTTTTGATATGAGCTTGGCTGAGATTATGGTGTTGGAAGGCAGAGCTGTATTCAATGAATAGGAGTCTGATGTAGGAGTCCTTGTTGTCAAGATGCTCCAGGGATGAGTGTAGAGCCAGGGAGATAGCGTCTGCTGTGGACTGGTTGTGGCAGTATGCGAATTGCAGTGGATCAAGGCATTCTGGGTGCATGGAGTTGATGTGTCTCATGACAAACCTCTCGAAGCAGGATCCTCCACCATCAGCGGGATGCCCCGGGTCTAGGGGTTAATAGATGGCACGTATGTCACCGTCCGCGCACCTGGGCGGTCAGAGACGTCCTACATCAACACAAAGAGGATCCACCTGCTGAACGTCCAACTTGTGTTCGACCACCACATGAAGATCATACACCTGTGTGCATGCTTCACAGGGAGTGTGTACGACAGCTACATCCCAGGACACTCTGAGATCACCAGCATCTTCGAGGGACATGCCAGGATGGGCAGATGGCTCTTGAGGGGTAAGGACCCGCTTGGAACCTGACGAATGACACCAGTACAGAGGCCAGTGAGCGATGCTGTGTAGCCACCTGGGTTGGCCAACTCCCGATGTAAAATGGAGAACAGCAAAGGCTGCAGGGAAATTCAGCCAACACAGGCAGAAACTAGCAGGTGCAAGTTTACTGTGTATTAGACTCTGCAAAAGCCCAGACAGCATCGATACAAGCAGCCATCTGCATAATAATGTAGCAGCCATCTACATACTAATGAGCGATCCCCGGGAACAATCAAAACATTTGAGATAAACAAGGCCAAGCCAGACTCCTCAGCGCCAGCAGGAGCCAACACAAAAGAGGTTAACGGACACCTCAAGACCGCCCATCGATCAGGGAACCGCTCCAGTATTGGAGAAATCGAACCAAGCGATTGGAACAAAGTCCAATCACTTGGAACCAGGTACAGGGTCCGCCCCGAAAGGCGGGAAGCCCCTGGGGACTATAAAGTTAAGCCCCCAAGTTCAAATCCTTCTTCTTGACCGGGTCACTCAGCAACGCGAACCAACCTTGACCGTGACCGGTTCAACTGCCGCCGATATCCTGTAAGTCTTAAGTCAACGCTCGCTACGAGATAGGCGCTCCGAGCTACCAATCCGTACCAACTTCGAATCCCGCAGACTCAGAACCTGAACGAAAGGCCATTTGTTCCCCTGACCTGGTGGGCCAGTCCGAAGCTAAGTATAGGCCTGTTAGTTGTAGAAGTAGCTTACAAGTAGAATTTGTGCATGAGTAGCGATTACTGTGTATAATAAATGTGCTTTGATTTGAATCTTACTAATCGGTGTATTGAGTTATTGATCATTACTTGAACTTGAACCTCGTGGCGGTATCATAGATACCTGGCGACTCGAGAGCAAAGGTTATAAAACAGAGCCAATTGAACCAACCAAAAGTTAGCAACAGCTGAGACCCAATATAACGAGGCCCATGAGGTAATCAAGGCTGTCAGCAATGCATCAAACAGCTGAAAATGCGTTCCCGATGCCTCGACACTCTGGTGTTGCGGAAACGCATACACCCCGGTGGGTCCGCTGTGCCCTCCACAACCTGGCACAGCAGCAGGACGACGTTGTGGAGATGGAGTAACATGTGGCCACCACTGAGGATGAGAACGAGGGGGGACTGGAGGACGAGCCCGGGGAGGACTCGCAGCACCAGCCACAAACAGGTGGCAGCATCAAGGACCGGCATGCCCGGCCAAGCAGGCCCTCATCCTTCACCATGTCTTATATGAAGTGGGCAAGTCCGTCATCTCACACCTTCCCACCCATCATGCCGCCACACCTGTTCCTCCATCCCCTACCCAGCCCGCCTCACCTTCCCTCGTTCCAGGCAACACCCCACCCCTCCCCCGGGTCAATGTTACATCATTCCAGGGTGATGGGCCTGTGTCGGCACTGTCAGCGGGTCCATGTCGAGGGCAGGAGGGTGATGATAACCCACTGTGAGCTGGGCACTGGTGCTCCTCACTGTGCCATAATCTGACTCCTGTCTGTCTGCCACATGCGTGCTCACGCCCACTACCTGCACACAGATGCAGGACCACCATGCCCAAAGGGCTGAGGCAGTGGTTCGGCTCGCACTGCGGAATAACGTGCCAGAGGCTTCACATGTCGCGGGTGCAATGTTTTTTATTGTTGTAGAATAGTGCCCCCAACTGCTTCTAGCCCCCCCCCCGATGATGACGCCCCCCCTTCCACCCTCTTCCCCATCCCCCCAACCCCTCCCTCCCCCCCCAGTGACAGGCAGGACTGGTGCGAAGGGCCGATGCCAATTCACCCATGAGGCCCGGTGGAGGTCATTTTTACGGCGCCAAATGGCAGTCCTCTGGGTCATACTCCCCACACTGACATCCACTGCCATTTGCTTCCAGGCGGCACTGGCTGCCCTGCTGAGCCCTTCAGGTGAACAGGATATTTCATTGCGACTCTACCGTGTCCAGCAGATGAACCACGCCGGCATCGCCGAATCTTGGAGCCGGTCTCCTTGGTGGCATGGCTGCATACTGTGTAGGATTACCTCTGCGGGATCGATTTACGAGTTCCAGGGAGATGTTAGAGTGTAGGATAGCAAGTATTGATTGTTTGCTTAGTTGACTCTTGTCTAGTAAAAAAAAATCTCCTAGTTGCTTAAAACTGTGGCACCTTGTGGTTTTATTTTCTTAGTAAGTAAGTAAGTAAGTAAGTAAGTAAGTAAGTAATCGGGATTTCAAATGTCATCTACTGTACAACAAAAGCTACTGGTCCCCAATCGGATCATAACAGTAAAACGAATTGCATTTCTAATTCAAAAGAAAGACATATGCCTGCACCACCATTAACTAAATTGCATCAAAACTCAGGGTGATTTTTTTAAATAGGCATTTAAAGAGTAATTTTAAAACTGTTGCACAAAAGAATTCAATTATGGCACTCCTACACTAATGCATTACTCAGAACATTTTGCTCTCCAACAGATATTTCAAGCTGCAAAATTAGATGTTGAAATAAATCATAAAATCCTTGGTTTGTTGACTACGGAGTTTAGCTTTTAGAAACATTGAATGTTAGAGAAGTGGAGTAGCATATCATGTATCGGTTATGTAAAAGATCCAGCAGCAAAGTTGGCTTCAAATTATAAAAATAGTAAGAGACCTGGAAAACAGTTTGTGGTCAAATTATTAGTATCCTTAATCAGTTCCATCATCACATCCCCTCCTCCCATATAACCCACATCCCGTCTTATCCTTCCTATGCCATTCCGATCTGATGCCATTCTATTCTTCTCATGCCATCCCCATCTCTCAGATCCATACTGACACTGACGCTGCAATCAAGTTAGAATGCTTAACAAATTTCAATTAGAAATGTTTAATTTAAAAAACATTGAAACAACATGATAGGTATTGGCAGATCATGTGAAAGATCCATGCATAAAGGATCGCTTTACATTATAAAAATAATTTGTTTTACGATTCTGTGCAGCAAATTAAATACACTCCCATAATAATCTAGTTTACCACGACGGCTTTACTGTTAATAGACTGCATCACTGCCTGTAACCAGTATGGGGAGCCACAGGGTTGTAAAAGTTTAATGATGGATCCTAACAAAACAAATGCTTGCACAGAAACTGGATACAGCATCAATGAAGGCCACATCCCCTGACCAACAACGCCCAATTATCCCTGGAACATTTTTTCCTCATTCCAGCCATCTAATCGTTTTTGCGTCCCAAATTAAATATTATCTGTGCACAAGAAATCTGGAAGGCTACCTGGTCAAAGGGCTTGTAATTGTGTATTTTGTCCCAAGTAAATTGCACAAAAGGTGGGGCTGATATCTTAGAAAGGGTTGTTTGGAATTGTAAACATGTTTAATAGAGACTTGTGTTATGCCCTTGTGATGTCACGGTGCCCTTGTGATATGTCTAAAGTTGTGCTGGGGAATCCTTCTTGGAAATTCCCCTGGGAAATTGTGCTGGGCTGGGAACCATCTAACAAAGTGATTTAAATTGCTAACTTTGGATGGTTCTGTTAACTTTACATTCATAATTACTGGAAAGAGTTATAAGGAAAATTACACTTCTAACTTCTTTAGAGTACCCCCAAAGTTGTGGGCCAAGATGTTCCAAGATGCTTCAGAAGGGCATTTTTGGTCATCTACCCTAGTTTTCCCGTGTGTGGCTCAATGTCAAATGTTGTTTGATGAAGCTCCAATGAAGCATCTTGTGACATTTTATTAAGGTAAAAGCACTATATATACGCTACACTATATGGTACCTAAATTAGATCTCTCTCCCTGAGTTTGTAATCTTCACTGAGTTATTGTCTTAACTATGGACAGTGTTAAGAGGAGGCTGTCACCTCCATCAGATAAAATATTAAATGCTCCACAAGTAAATCTAGGTGGCTGGCATACATTTTACATTATTGGTAAAAGAATAAAGTTGAATCATCTATCATCCGTTTGTAAAGGCTAGATATAAAATTAATTTCCCCACTTCACTCCCAAATGGGAATGTTCTTCCATGAACGGCCTATAGTACCTTACACAAGCTTATTTCATTTCTGGCACCTGCACCATTCTCCAGCAAGAGGAGTATGAGATGAACTGTTCGTAGATTTATCTTTGCTAGTGACTACTTCATCCTACCATTGCAAAATGCCAGCTAGATTTCCCATATCAAGAGTTTAAAATATGCTACTGTGATGAATGTAGGAATGTCATGTTTTTTGCAGTGATGTTATTAAAGCCTGGGTTAAGATGCTTACGATCAGTATCTCTGCTAAAGCTGCGATAAAGGGGTCATAAAACTGAAGTAATCATTGATTTTGCAGGTGAAAAGTTCTGTGAATAGATTTGAGAACCATTTACTTGTTTACAGCCAGCTAATTAATGGAATATTGTTTCTGTTTAAAGGACAACTGAGGTGTAGGTTATTTTGACAATTTTGACAAGGGCAATTCTGTTTTTCGTGCAGCTGCATTTTGGACATTGGTCCTGTATATAAACTTGCTGAGAAGCTGGGGAAACAGAACTTAAATCAGATGACGTTGGGGTGAATGGGAGAGAATAAGTTAAGTTGTACAGTAAACTTGCAAACCTTCATTAATTAAAATCCCATTAAAAGGCAGGTCAGCATCACTTGACTCCTTGACTTTTTTTTAAAGCCTTGGACCTTTCAGCGTAGCTGCAGTGTCCTTCATGACCTGATAGTTCCAATAAAGGTGACACTATCCCCATGCCCAATCCTGTCCTGAACAAAAACACCAGTGCTCCCTTATTTATTACATTTCAATTAAGTTGTCCATGTACTTTCCCATAATAATAATAATAATCTTTATTATTGTCACAAGTAGGCTTACATTTACAATGAATTTACTGTGAAAATCCCCTAGCCTGTTTGGGTACACTGAGGGAGAATTCAGAACGTCCAATTCACCTAACAGCACGTCTTTCGGGACGTGTGGGAGGAAATCGGAGCACCCAAAGAAAACCCATGCAGACTGTGTGTACGCCATGTGGGTGAGCCCCTGCCCTCCAAGGTTTCCCTTTGTTTAGGGGCCCTCCAAAGTGTCTGCTTACACCACCATCTTGTTCCTTCAACTGTAGCCATCTGGGATGGCCACGTCCCGATTACAAAAAGGACACTTTGCAAAGAATGCAGGGAAAATTGGACAATACCGAAAAAGCAAGCAGATGCAAATTCTGTCTGTTGATTAGAGCTGTAGCTCTCAGACAAGACCGATACTGCAGGACCATCTACATACTAATGAGCCATCCCCAGGAACAAAAAGGCAACTTTTAGATAAACAATGCTAAGACAGACACCCCGGCACCAGAGGAGACTAAAACAAAGCAAACCAACGGCCACCTAGGACACGCCCAGCAACCAGGGAACCCACCCCTCTATTGGAGGAAAATCGATAAGAACGATTGGGAAACAGCCCAATTAATTGGGGCCAAGTTCAAGGCCCGCCCAAAAGCGCGCAAAGCCCTTTTGGGTACAAAAAAGATTCCCCAAGAGAGAATCGCTCTCTTGGCCTTGGCTCTCAGCGAGGAGAGACCTGCCAAAGCTACTCCAGACCAAGTAAGTTCCAAGTCAGCGCACGCTACGAGATAGACGCTCCTAGTTGCTATCCTGTAAAAAGCTCAACCCAGCAGCCTCAGAACCGAGCAACGGCCATTATTCCTCTGACTGAGTGGGCACCCGAATCTAAGTATAGGCTTTTAGTAATAGTGATAGTTTAGGTTGTAGAGTTTTATGCATTAGTATATTTGACTGTGTGTAAATAAATGAGCATTGATTCTGAACTTACTAACTGGTGTATCGAGTCTTTGATCAGTATTCGGTTTTGAACCTTGTGGCGGTATCGAAAGATACCTGGCGACACTTGAGCAAACGTAATTAAACAGAGCCAAATTAAGGAACAACAGCAAATTAGCAGCACAACCCAAACCTGACCTAAAGCCAATCTAAAACCCTTCCCTTCCTTCTCATTATGTCCGCCCCCCCCCCCACCCCAACGCCCCCTTCCCTGCCCGTGGTCCACCCCCTCGCCAGAAGCTCTCTCCCCGCTAGGAGATCCGCTTCATACCTCTTGGTACTAGCTTTCCCCGCTAGTGAGGTGGCACCCCTCCCGGGGCTGATCTTACCCCCTCCCTATGCCTGATAAATTGTTGTCTCCTCCGTCTCCACTTCCCCGTTTCCTGCGCTCCGTTGAACTCACCCTTTCTTCCTATGAGCTGGTGCTCTTGCTCAAAGTGAGGCAGTACTGTCTTGTGCAAGCAGTGTTCATGTCCATCACTTTTCTTTCCCCTTTCTCTCTCTGCATCTTCCTCATCGCTGCCTTGTCTGCTTTTTGTCTAGGCCATTCATCCGCACAATCTTGTCCGCCTCTGCCGGGGTGTTAAAATAATGTTCTTTGTTTTGGAATGTCACCCAGAGCCTGGCTGTTTTTGTACAGGGCCGATTTCGCTTGGTTGAATTCAGTCCTGCGCTTTGCCAGGTCTGCCCCAATGTCTTGGTACACCTGTATTCTGTGCCCTTCCCAACTGCTCGCCTTTGTCTGCCGAGCCCAGCGCAGGATCCTCTTCTGATCCTGGTACCTGTGTAGTTTGGCAATTATCACCCTTGGCTGTTCCCTGGGCTTTGGTCGGAGTGACCTGTGTGCTCTGTCACTCTCCGTTAGTCGGAAGGTTCAGCTTCCCCAAGCCCCCCCCCCCCCCCCCCCCCCCGCAGGGCATCGGTAGTCTTGGTAAACCTGTATGTGCCCAACTGGGGTGACATAGATTTCATAAAGAAGACAATGGCGTAAATCCCTGACATTGACACACACTGACTGATCATGGGCGGGGGTACTTTAACTGCGTACAGGACTCATTGATAGACCGATCAAACCCCAGAACAGCGGCTTGGGGAAGCTGAGCCTTCTAACGAAGTTGCCCAGCATTTGGGTCATATAGTCTGTCGGGTCCCTGCCCTCAATCCCCTCTGGCAGGCCCACAATTCGGATGTTTTGCCACCGAGACCAGTGCTCCTGACCCTCGACTTTCCCCTTCAGGTTCCCCTGGGTTTCCACCAACCTTTTTATTTCTGCCTCCAGAGCAACAATCCTTTCCCTCTGGTCAGTCGACACCTTTCAAGCTTCTGGATCGTCTTCTCCTGAGCATCCAGCTTCTTCCCCATTCCGTCGATCGGCGTCTGCATGGCGACTAGCGTCTCCGTCACCGCCACCTGGATCTCCACATTGATTGCCTCCCTCATTGGGATCAATTCCTTAGTCAGGAATATCTTCCATTCATATGCAGGGAGGGTGGGAGGCTGCTGTCTGGGTCGTCGGAAACCCTCTCTTGGGGATGGCCGGGGACCCCTCACCTTGTGGTATGCGGACTCGATCGCGCGCTGTTCCTGTCCTTTTCCAATGCTTCTACTTTCTCTGTGGCCTCTTGAGCTCCCGCTTGCTGGCATATTGCACCTTTCCTCTTCCTTTCCTGTTTACAGGTAGAATGAGTCCAAATTTTCAGGCTAAATTTGTCCAAAAGTGCCTATTTTATTGTGTTCTGGGGGAGAGCCACTCAGCACATCCCGTTACCGGAAGTCAGCAGTTTTCAAATTATCAACATTGTCTTTTTAGGGATTCAAATTTTGCAGCAACCTTATAACTGCTCTCCTTGAATTTAAGTTCATGTTGTGGCATGCCCATTAGTGTTAGATTATGTAGAAAGTTTTGAGGATATGGGCTGTATCATCTTTTACATCTTTAGAATCAATGCTGATGTGCTATTTTAATTCACCTGACTGCTTTTCTAAAGCTTTTTCATTCAAACCTAGTAAATCTTATTCAGCACAAAAAATAGCTTTCGAATAATAGGTTGTATCAAATAATTATCACCTCCAATTTTACACACTTCACCAATTCCATCAGTTCATCCACCCTTCCCATGCAATCTCTCCAGCGAAGGTAATTTGTTACTGGGATCCCCTTACCACCATCTGTTTTTTGTTCTCTACCAACCCCCGTACCCTGCGACAGTCACTACCAAACATTAGCTGCTGCACTTGTCGAACACTCCAGTGCTCCACATGCTCCATGTGTGCCCGCCACCCACCAAATAAACTCACTAGCAGATGCACTCACCAATCAAAAAGGACCAGACATAAAAAGTTCAGTATTATTATAGATGTTCATAAACCCATTTTAAAAATAGTTACAGTTAATTGTTGCTGCCCTTTCCTGATTACATAATGAGTATCAAAAATTATACTTTCTAACGGCAACAAAAGTCATCACTAGATTCCCAATGCAATCACTGCTGCTACATCGTGTACCTTGATGCTTGTTTTTTAAGTTTATGGTTTTTTAAGTTATTAAAGTTTGAGTGGGTAAATCGTTTAGAATTTTATCATTAAGAATTTCTCACCAAAAATTTGGTTAGAATAATTTTTCTTCACATTGAGAATTATTTGAACATGGTTATTCATAGAGGGACCGTAAGATCACTTAGATCTAGGGAACTAGGTAAACATGTGAGATTAGCGTATGAGATAACCCTGGTTGAAGAATCAACACTGACCCAGGACTAATAGTCAAATGGCCTCCTTCTGCACTTCTTCAGTTATATTTCAAATTTTTGTAAAGGTTAAATAAGACACTCAAATGAGTCACTAAAAATTAGGACTCATTCTGTACTGGAGAAATAAACTTGTCCAATTCTTTGGTTGCCTCTTAAAATAAAAAATCTTTTAGTATACATCCGATTGGCAACTTATGACTGATGGGGGCAACCATAACTAGGTGGATCAAGGTGGATAACTGTCAAAAGAGCACCTTCAGTTTCAAGTCTGGATGTAGGTCAAAAATGACCTTCTGCTGTGAACCGAGTTTTGCATCATGAAACAAAGGGTGTAGCTTCAGATCAGCTCATGTAATAGGACAAGCATATTGGATTTAAACTAATCGAGAGGCAGCTGGGGATTCTCAGCTCCTGGCACATAGCAGCCTGACCTTTATATCAGACGGCAAAAAAAACATGTGAAAAGCTTTCCTTCAACTAGCGTGGATCAGTCTGTTCTGCAATGCATCCATGCTACCTACCCTGCCCTGTCTACAGGTGGTTCTGACACACTGGATACATTTGAAGTACGGTCAGCACAAGGGCAAATTTACACTTCAGAGCATTCACCAGCTGGGCACAGCAAAAGCCATCTGAAGAACTTAAAACAACTGCAGTTTCCAGCTCTATAGGTGCCACACATCTTTCCATTTCAACCAGTTCATTCAAAGTTCATTCACATCAGTAAAATTTCAAATATGGTCCCCCACCAGTGCCCACATTTCATTAATGTGCCAATAGTGAAACTAATCGATGCCCTGGACAGAATTTACTCCAATGCAATGCATGGAATTTTCAACATAATCTGCTTCCATACCACACTCATTTTCTTCGTATTGCAGAAGATCAGTGTCTCTGAACTAACCTTTGCCTTTACATTATGCAAACATATGAATTAGGAGTAGATGACCATTCAGCCCCTCAAGCTTGCTCTGTCATTTAATAAGGTAATGGCTGATCAAACTGTGGCCTCCATCCCACTTTCCAGTCTATACCCTAGAACAGTGGTGATCTCCAACATTTTTAAACACAAGATCACTTTTAGAATCTAAATGTAGATCTACTCTTAAAAATTTGACTTTACTAAAACCCCCAAACCGTGTGCAATGCAGAACACTCGCCTATTCTTAGTGTGACATGTATGTTTCCACACAATCCTAGTGTTGTGAAGTCTGGGTTGTGGTTGGAGATGGCCAGCCTTGTACGGTCCATCAGATGGGCATCTCTGGACTTGATGATTTTCACCTGGGAAAAAGTCATTTCACAGGGGTATGTGGAATCAATGTAGGCCTTCACCATGAGCGCACATGATGTCAGAAGAGGGCACAATTCTGTATACAAGTCTCCAAAGGTCTTTGTCCCATGACCTAGCTTTCAGCTCTATGTAATTTTGCACAGTCATGATTTCCATGTCATGTCCACCGCTTTGTTCAAACACCTGCTGAAATGTTACTGTCAGTTCTCCAATGCCCACTTGAAGAAAAGAATTTGAAACAAACGTAATGATTTTTTCCATCTTGTCTACCTCCTGAAATAGTCTGTTCAATTCCCTTTCCAATTTGTTCAGGTGGTCACAGAATTTGTTTGGATGGAACCCTTTCTGTTTGACCTTTTGTTGGATTTACTCCAGATTTGGGAAGTGTTCAGTAATATTGTTCTTTAAAGAGGAGGACCTCAGACCCAGTTTCAACTTGAACTCATTCACTGCACTGATCATGAGTGACAAGTGTCTTCCCCTTCCCTGTAGTTCACGATTCAGCTCATTCAATTTTGTCTGTAAGAAACACCAATTCTGGGGCGGCATGGTGGTGCAGTGGTTAGCACTGTTGCCTCATGACGCCGAGGACCCAGGTTCGATCCCAGCCCCAGGTCACTGTCTGTGTGGAGTTTGCACATTCTCCCCGTGTCTGCATGGGTCTCACCCCCACAACCCAACGATGTGCAGGGTAGCTGGATTGGCCATGCTAAATTGCCCCTTAATTAGAAAAAAATAATTGGGTACTCTAAATTTATAACAAAAAAAAAGAAACCCCAATTCTGGAAACCAAGCATTATCTGACAATGTGATGAATATCGCACTGACCACATAATCAGAATGAAGTAAAAGTTTTTGTAAGAATCAAACTCATAGCCAAGAGTTGAAACTGGCACAGAGCATGTGTAACCATGCACTTGAACAGTCGTCCGGTTAGCTAAACATTACAAGTAAAATCAATATCATGCAATTGTCATTCAGGATCCATAATACACATTGGGAAAAAACAGACCAAACATAAATTATAAATCAGACTTGGATAAATTAAATTGCCTCAGACAATCAAAGTAATATGAAGGGAATAAATGATAGGACCTGGATTGATAAACATAAATCCCTTTGAATTAAGAAACTGCAGCAGCAAAAAGAGAAACCCACAAAGAAAGCAGCATATAACCACTTTACAAGTAACCATCTGTTCGACCATATATTAAAACATTTTGACACTCAAACCATTATTAAAGTACCAATAAAGCATCTTCCGAAAAACCGTCATTAAGATCAAATAACCTGCAAATATAAACGGCTAACTTTGAGATAGCATGGTACAGGCTGCTTACTACCACGAAGGAATATTAGGCTATTCTAAAAAATCTATACAAAAAGGGACAGAGGCAAATGCTCATCTAGAAATTCATGAAAATAAATTCATTTTCCCACCACCCCAGCCAGCAAGATGGCAAATGTTCAACACAGACAGAGTTTTCATATTGAGCCATGCAATATTTATTCAAATCCAGTATTAGTTATTGTTAAACTGCCAATTTGACAGATCTATGTTTTTTTATCACATCACACAATTAATCTTTGTCGTTCAGGCTTGGACCATGATAACAACTGTGCTAATGGGTAAACATTGTCAACATTTCTGTTCAATGTTCAGTTAGCTGGATGGCTGGTTCGTGATGCAGAACCACGGCAATAGCAAGGGCTCAATTCCTGTACCAGATGAGGTTATTCATGAAGGCCCCGCCTTCTCAACTGCACCACTCAGGTTAAAACACCACCACTCAGGTCTCAAAGGGGAAAGCAGCCTATGGCCCTCTAGGGCTGTGGCAACATTTACATGCCACAATGTAAGCTCGTGAATAATGATATTCCAGCAATCAATTGCAGGACATAGTGCAATCAAAGGTGCCAATAGTTTCATAAGTGAAACAGTCTTTGTACTACTCTCATTTGAAATGGACACTGGTGCAATTTCAAAACAGATGAGTAGTTAAATGCACTTCCTGACATGGCGCAACTCACTGCCACTCACAACGCTCAAAACTGAAGATTGAATATTTTGATTAGGCTGGAACAGTAACCACCACAACACAAGGCCTCTGACAAGTAAGCTGGACAGGGGAAATGTGTTTTGACTATCTGCGTTAGTCATGGCTTAAAAAAGACTAGTTTTACAGCAGGAATAGCACATGACTCCAGTCACCCTCCGCAGCAGTATTTTTCCAATCAGCCATCCTTTGGGACCCACGCTGGCTGACCTTCGCAATCCATCATTTTCACTCACCTTTAATGTAATAAGTGAGCCTGCTTGGATCTCACTTGCTTTGTTATTCAACGTTACATATCTAATAATGACTTCAGCTGATGATTTAAGATCTCACGGCATCCGTTGAAAAAAAATCAAGAGGTTTGTACTCGAACTCACCATGATCATCTTCAAATGCCCTTGAAGTTTTGAGGGTTTTAAACTTTCATTTGCCAGTATTTCCCTGCATTTAACACACGTGAACTTTGAATCCTGATTTGCAGTGGCATAATTAATAAACCCATACCTCAAGTAATCATTTTTATGCTGCTTTGTTCCTGTTTTCAGCTTCTTCTTCATGGGTTGTTCACCAGAGTGCCTTGAGCTCACACCAGCACTGATGGCAGCTGCAAAGTGAAGGAATCTTACTCGCACCCAGAACATGTGACTTTCAGCATACCTGCTCTCTGCCACCACTCCAAGCAGGAAGACTCCAGTGATTTAAATTTAAAAATCACCTCCTGGGTCAGCGCGCTGTCGCCAGGAGGCGGCGGTCTGCCTCGCTGGGCAGGCCTGCGCAATGCTGAGGAGCATGCATGCACGGAACAGCCGGCATTTATAAAAGCTGGTTGCGCCATTGGGCACAACTTCCCATGGTCGGAAGCACCACGGCACATGGCCCCACGACTGGGAAGGCCGCGACGCATGGCCCCGCGATCGGGAATGCCACGACGCACGGCCCCGCGACCCACTCGGGGGTCGCCACCTGGGTTTGAAAATGACTGCTTTACAGGTACACCTCTAAGGAACTTCCATTTCTTATAAGATTTAAATCATGACAAAACTGGTCAAAATTGATTTGCAGCTGTTTTATAAGATAATTTGTTTGGTCCATAAAAATTCAGGACATGACTTATGGGAGCTCAAAACATAAAGTAAGAAAAATGAAGTCAAAGACCAGACGTTACTTTATTCCTAATTTAATCTTGGTCAAGAAACTATTAATTAGCAATGAGAAGGGTTGAATTCGCTGACAATTAAAACTGAAGAGGGTAACATCATGTTGCAATATCACTGGACAAAATGATCCTGCTGTATTGATTTACTGAGTCTCAGTGGCACGATGGCGCAGTGGTTAGCACTGCAGCCTCACGGCACGGAGGACCCAGATTCGATCGCGGGCCACTGTCCGTGTGGAGTTTGCACATTCTCCCCATATCCGCGAGGGTCTCACCCCCACAACCCAAAAAGATGTACAGGCTAGGTAGATTGGCCATGCTAAATTGCCCATTAATTGGAAAAAAAGAATTGGATACTCTTAAATTTATTTTTTGAAAAGATTTACCAAGTCTCAAATCCCAACAAGACTGCTGAAAAGGTGAAACTGCTGACTTTGACAACATTACTTATTTTGTCAGAGCAACAAGACCCCCAGCTACTGAACACAAAACTGTCTTGATTTGTATTCCACACAGGGGTTTTTAAATAGTAATTAGTTGATTTGTTATGTTGCAGGTGTAACATAAGCGGCTTCCTTGTGATGCACTTGACAAAGGAAGGTTCAGACATGGAGATAACTTCAACACGTTTATTAAACTATTTACACTTCTATTACTTGGGTTCAACAATACTGCTAATCCTACTATAACTACCAAGACTGACTAACCAGTTGCTGCAATCCACGTGGTGGGTGTAATATTGAATCAACCCTGTGTCTGTTCTCACTGACTGTCTCCACTGGAAAGAGGCAGATCATGTGTGTGGTGTCCTTTATAAATGGGTTGGTGTAATGCCCCCCTGTGGTCGTGTCATCTCCTTGTGTATCGTGAATGTCTATTAGTCGTGTCCTATCTACTTGATCTATTGGTTGAGTGTGTGTATGTGATGTTTCTGGTGCTCCCTCTAGTGTCTAGCTAGCCTACATGTATTTACATTGATGCACATCACCACATCCCCCCTTTTTTATATGTTACATATTTTTTGTACACTTTGAGAAAATTGAACAAAAAACAGGTAGAGAGGTTAAGGTATAGATTAAACAGTAAGTCCAAATCATTCATGTGAGTCCAAAAAACATCAATCATCATGGTCAAATATCTCTCTTGGTTATGAACGCCATCAATGTCCCTGTGCCACAGGAACCAAGAAGTGGTCAAATCACTTCGCTGTCTGATTTGGAGTCCCTTTCTTTTTTCGATGTTTGTGATGATGCTGTCGGATGGCATCTTGGTACCATCAACAGTATCATTTGAGGTCATGGATGTGCCATATGTTGAAGTTGGATAAGACTGTATATACTGGTTCTGGCCACGTGCTGTGCAGCAAGGGTGATCCTGCTGAGAACCATTGAAGCTTGTCGAATTGGAAACAGAATTGCTGCTCGCATAAATACCTGGTGATGGTGTGAAACTAGAACCTTGCATCTGATAGGAATATGCCGTCTGACCAGGCTGGGGTGCAGCAAATCCTGGACTGTAACTAAGGCATCCAAGTCTGTAGTGCAGATTGCGCTTGCGGTAGTTCTCCTTCGGTCTTGATTCCATTAGTGGGCAATCCGTAGTGCTGGACTGTTTGAGAATGTGCTGCATAGACTGCTGGCTGCTGCATGCCTGAATGCTTGGTTTGTCCAGCATGAGCTGTCATTGGCTGCACTGCTGGTGTGGAAACAATGTGTGGATATAGCGGTGGTGAATATTGGTGTATTCCTCTTGGACTGTAGCCGCTGCTTGCTATTACTGACCCAGTTTAATTTATTAAGTGATCCATCTCCTGTCGTTGTGGTATCTGCTGTCACCCTGAGCGTGCCATCACTGAGGTTGTGGCACTCCCTGTCTGGAGTAAAGTCCGGCTTACATGAATCAGAGTCAGCGTTTGGTTGCTCCCCATCTGGAGTCTGGTCGGTTTTAACTGGGTCAGTGTTGGTTTGTTGATGCTCCCCGTCCGGAGTCTTAGCAGGTTCACTGGAGTCAGTTGAGATTTCTTGAAGCTGCACATCTGGAGTCGGACCATGCAGGAATGCATTGACTTGTGGAGAGGTTCGAGTAAATGAGGGTGGAAGTATCGTGGTGTCACCGGAGTCACGAGTGGTCTCACAGTGATCGTCGAGTGCCTCTGTACACACTAGCTGAGGTCTGTCACTTTGCACATCTTGCATGGGAAGTGGGATGCTGTCGTCACTCGTCTCACATACTGTGGGTAGAGCCTCAGTAGCTGCTTGTTGTTCACTTGGGTTGGGTAACTTGTCAGAGTCTTCATCTGGTGGTGCAAACAATGTGGGTGGACTGTCATTGTCTTGCTGTTGTCCTTCATTTGGGCTTGGACTGTCATCATCGCTTTGTTCTTCACTGTAGCATGATAGACCGTCATGGTTGTCCTGCTGTGCACTGGAGCGTGGTAGACTTTCATAGTCTTCTCGCTGTTTACTTGAGCATGGCAGAATTGCATTGTCTGCCGCTAGTTGGTCAGAGGAGGTTGCTAGACCCTCATGGTCTTGTTCCTGCAAGGACTGCACGTCGGACTCTTGCGTTGCTTCCATCGTGGAGGTTATCCACGAGCTCACTGCAGAGGCTTGTGACACTGGGGTCACATCTTGTGTGTGCAAGGACTGCGCTCTGGAGTCTTGCGTTTCTTCTATCGTGGAGTTTGTCCACGAGCTCACTGTGGAGGCTTGTGACACTGGAGTCACTTCTTGTTCATGCAAGGACTGCGGTGTGGAGTCTTGCGTGTCTTCTTTCGTAGAGTCGGGAACCCTGAGCGTGGCATGGACCACGCTGTGTGTGTTAGCAGGCCGCTCTCTGTGGGCTTGTACCGCTCTCTGTCTCTTGGTTTCAGGCTGCAGCATCATCCTGCACTCACGAGTTGGGATGTCATATCTGCTGGGCTGAAGATCCTCAAATCCGAAAAACTAATCCGCGTCCGCGTCGGATTCAATACGGGGGTCGCCAATGTGCAACACGTCTAGTTGCGGTTCGGATTTGGTACTGGGGTAGCCTCCCAAGGTGAAAGGTTCGTCCAAGTCGTAGTCTTCTAGAACCATATCATCACTGTTTGCGTCGGAGCTGGCATTGGGCTCGCGAGGTCCAGAGAAAATGTAAAGGTCAGTATCGAAGTATTCAAGGTCGGAATCATCGGTTTGGGCGTAGGTAACTGCTTGTTGCAGGGTACTTCGGAGGTTAATTTCATTCCCTGGTTCAATTTGAGGCATTGTGCTGTCATTCCAGGTGAAAGAATGTTATTTTACGGCTTTAAAAGATTTTTTCTTTGATTTGGGACGTTTCCCCTTTAAATGGGTGTGGTCCGGGGCCTCTGAGGTCATGACGCATGTGACGTAGCAGGTAGGAAGCGATTGCGCATGTGCAGATCACTGTTCCTTTACTGATGGCCGTTTTCGTGATTGCGCATGCGCAGCATCTTGCGCATGCGCAAACGGACCTTCCTGTTCTGCACGCTTCTCGCGCAACTGTGCAAGTGCAGACCCTTTAGAAAGATGGCGGCCGATTAAATTTGTTCTCTGCTCCGGGATCTCGGTATCGTGGTGAGTACTGGCGCTTCTCTTACCTTTTCTTGCAGGTTGGAGTGTGTTTTCCTCACAGTATTTGCCGAATTTGTCCAGGACTGCCTGGAAGTCACTCCTGTTTTGCCCTTTGGAGAACTTGAATTTTTTAAAGATTTCTTCTTCTCTGGCACTGACTATGGTGAGGAGAAGCTCTGTCCTTTCAGCATCGGCCAGATCTTCTAGTTCGGCTGCCACCAGGAAGATTTCAAACTTTTGCCGGAATGCCCGCCAGTTTTCGAGGAGATCGCTGTGGCACTGGAGCTGCTGCGGAACCCGGATCACGAACATCTTGCCTGGATATCGTTGCTGGTTGTCACTGTACGCTGAGGTATGGCTATCTGGATTGAAACAGTTCACTCCTGGTATCATGATTTGTTATGTTGTAGATGTAACATAAGCGGCTTCCTTGTGATGCACTTGACAAAGGAAGGTTCAGACGTGGCGATAACTTCAACACGTTTATTAAACTATTTACACTTCTATTACTCGGGTTCGACACTACTGCTAATCCTACTATAGCTACCCAGACTGACTAACCAGTTGCTGCAATCCACGTGGTGGGTGTAATATTGAATCAACCCTGTGTCTGTTCTCACTGACTGTTTCCACTGGAAAGAGGCAGATCATGTGTGTGGTGTCCTTTATATATGGGTTGGTGTAATGCTCCCCTGTGGTCGTGTCACCTCCTTGTGTATCGTGAATGTCTATTGGTCATGTCCTATCTACTTGATCTATTGGTTGAGTGTGTGTGTGTGATGTTTCTGGTGCTCCCTCTAGTGTCTAGCCAGCCTACATGTATTTACATTGATGCACATCACCACATTAGTTATATAAATTTCTTTCAAAACCTGCAGTAACAGTGTGATATGTTAATCCTGCAGCAAAATCAACATAGCAGCCATTTATTGAGCAGAGTATAGATTGCACTATTGTAATCACACAAAGATACTTCCATCACCCACCTCCACTGCCAAACTAGATATATCACCTTCTATACTCAAGATACCATCCGTACAATTCAAAGAGCTAAACTAATTTATAAAACATGTAATATAAAATATGTTTTTTAAAATTTAATTTGCAAAACCTGCCGGGTCAACACACTGCTTGTTTCACTTCCGGGATTTATCCTTTTGATCCCTGCATTGGACTTGCTGCACATTGGGTGCTTGAATGCGGGGGAGGAGAGGTGGTTGCTGCTGGTGGGGACAAGAAATTAAAAGAATCTGCATGGAGAAAAATAAATTCAACATCTGTCACCAATACAATGAATAATTTTCTGCTGTTTCAGTCCCGCCCTGAGATAACAATATAAATTTTAAAATAACTGTAATGAGCTTCTTTGTAGCTGTGGCCTATCCGATTGTAGTAAAAGCTGTAAGCAGAGCCAGCGGATGGGCAATGTTCTTTCATTAAGAAGCCTGGCGTTGTAGGATTCAAAAAGGGTTAGAAGAATATTCTTACATGCATTAGAGTTAACGTACCAAAACAAAAATGTATCGTTCTGTTGCACATTGAGAGATGGAAAAGTATATTTGATTAAAGCTCCAGAATTTGTGCCGAGAAATGTGATCATTTGAACTTTTGGGAACAACATAGAACAACATAGAACATACAGTGCAGAAGGAGGCCATTCGGCCCATCGAGTCTGCACCGACCCACTTAAGCCCTCACTTCCACCCTATCCCCGTAACCCGATAACCCCTCCTAACCTTTTTTTTTGGTCACTAAGGGCAATTTATCATGGCCAATCCACCTAACCTGCACGTCTTTGGACTGTGGGAGGAAACGGAGCACCCAGAGGAAACCCACGCAGACACGGGGAGAACGTGCAGACTCCGCACAGACAGTGACCCAGCAGGGAATCGAACCTGGGACCCTGGCGCTGTGAAGCCACAGTGCTATCCACTTGCGCTACCGTGCTGCCCAAAGAAATAGAGAGGGGGAAAGGGCAGAGAGAGAGGGGGCAAGGGGCAGAGAGAGAGAGAGGGGGGGGGGGGGGGCAGACAGAGAGAGAGAGAGGGGGGGGAGGGGAAGAGAGAGAGGGGGAGAAGGGGCAGAGAGAGGGGAAAGGGACAGAGAGAGAGAGGGGAAAGGGGCAGAGAGAGAGAGGGGAAAGGGGCAGAGAGAGAGAGAGAGGGGGGAAAGGGGCACAGAGAGAGAGGGGGGCAAGGGGCAGAGAGGGTAAAGGGGCGGAGAGCGAGGGGAAAGGGGCAGAGAGAGAGAGCGAGGGGAAGGGGCAGAGAGAGAGGGGGGAAGGGGCAGAGAGAGAGAGAGGGGGAAAGGGCAGAGAGCGGGGAAAGGGGCCGAGAGCATGGAAAGGGGCAGAGAGAGAGAGAGAGAGAGAGGGGAAAGGGGCAGAGAGAGGGAAGGGGCAGAGGAGAGAAAGGGGCGGAGAGAGAGGGGAAAGGGGCAGAGAGAGAAGGGAAAGG
This sequence comes from Scyliorhinus torazame, assembly GCF_047496885.1. Classification (NCBI taxonomy): domain Eukaryota; kingdom Metazoa; phylum Chordata; class Chondrichthyes; order Carcharhiniformes; family Scyliorhinidae; genus Scyliorhinus; species Scyliorhinus torazame. The sequence goes on along the minus strand of NC_092707.1, from coordinate 149,486,158 downwards.
GGCAGAGAGAGAGAGGGGAAAGGGGCAGAGAGAGAGGGGAAAGGGGCAGAGAGAGAGGTGAAAGGGGCAGAGAGAGAGGGGAAAGGGGCAGAGAGAGAGAGAGGGGAGGAAGGGGCAGAGAGAGAGATGGGGAAAAGGGCTGAGAGAGGGGGAAAGAGGCTGAGAGAGGGAGGAAAGAGGCTGAGAGAGGGGAAAGGGGCAGAGAGGGGAAAGGGGCAGAGAGAGAGGGGAAAAGGGCAGAGAGAGAGGGGAAAAGGGCAGAGAGAGAGGGGGAAGGGGAAGAGAGAGAGGGGGGAAAGGGGAAGAGAGAGGGGGAAAGGGGCTGAGAGAGGGAGGAAAGGGGTTGAGAGAGGGAGGAAAGGGGCAGAGAGAGAGAGGGGAAAGGGGCAGAGAGAGAGAGGGGAAAGGGGCAGGGAGAGAGAGGGGAAAGGGGCAGAGAGAGGGGAAAGGGGCAGAGAGAGAGAGAGAGAGGGGAAAGGGACAGAGAGAGAGAGAGAGAGAGGGGGAAAGGGGCAGAGAGGGAGAGGGGGAAAGGGGCTGAGAGAGGGGGAAAGGGGCTGAGAGAGGGGGAAAGGGGCTGAGAGAGGGAGGAAAGGGGCAGAGAGAGAGAGAGAGGGGGAGAGGGGCAGAGAGAGAGAGGGGGGGAGAAGGGGCAGAGAGAGAGAGAGAGAGAGGGGAAAGGGGCAGAGAGAGGGGAAAGGGGCAGAGCGAGAGAGTGAGAGGGGGGAAGGGGCACAGAGAGAGAGGGGGGCAAGGGGCAGAGAGAGAGGGTAAAGGGGCGGGGAGCAAGGGGAAAGGGGCAGAGAGAGAGAGAGAGCGGAAGGGGCAGAGAGAGAGGGGGAAGGGGCAGAGAGAGAGGGGGAAGGGGCAGAGAGCGGGGAAAGGGGCAGAGAGAGAGAGGGGAAAGGGGCAGAGAGAGAGGGGAAAGGGGCAGAGAGAGAGGGGAAAGGGGCAGAGAGAGAGGGGAAAGTGGCAGAGAGGGGGAAGGGGCAGAGAGAGGAGAGAAAGGGGCGGAGAGAGAGGGGAAAGGGGCAGAGAGAGAGGGGAAAGGGGCAGAGAGAGAGGGGAAAGGGGCAGAGAGAGAGGGGAAAGGGGCAGAGAGAGAGGGGGAAGGGGCAGAGAGCGGGGAAAGGGGCAGAGAGCGGGGAAAGGGGCAGAGAGCGGGGAAAGGTGCAGAGAGAGAGAGAGAGAGAGAGAGGGGAAAGGGGAGGAGGGGGGAAGGGGCAGTGAGAAGAGGGAGCGGGGAAATGGGCAGAGAGAGAGAGGGGAAAGGGGCAGAGAGAGAGGGGAAAGGGGCAGAGAGAGAGGGGAAAGTGGCAGAGAGGGGAAAGTGGCAGAGAGGGGAAAGTGGCAGAGAGGGGAAAGTGGCAGAGAGGGGGAAGGGGCAGTGGGGAGAGAAAGGGGCGGAGAGAGAGGGGAAAGGGGCAGAGAGAGAGGGGAAAGGGGCAGAGAGAGAGGGGAAAGGGGCAGAGAGAGAGGGGAAAGGGGCAGAGAGAGAGGGGAAAGGGGCAGAGAGAGAGGGGAAAGGGGCAGAGAGAGAGGGGAAAGGGGCAGAGAGAGAGGGGAAAGGGGCAGAGAGAGAGGGGAAAGGGGCAGAGAGAGCGGGGAAAGGGGCAGAGAGAGCGGGGAAAGGGGCAGAGAGAGGGGGAAGGGGCAGAGAGAGGGGAAGGGGCAGAGAGAGGGGAAGGGGCAGAGAGAGAGAGGGGGAAGGGGCAGAGAGCGGGGAAAGGGGCAGAGAGCGGGGAAAGGGGCAGAGAGCGGGGAAAGGTGCAGAGAGAGAGAGAGAGAGAGAGGGGAAAGGGGAGGAGAGGGGGAAGGGGCAGTGAGAAGAGGGAGCGGGGAAATGGGCAGAGAGAGAGGGGAAAGGGGCAGAGTGAGAGGGGAAAGGGGCAGAGTGAGAGGGGAAAGGGGCAGAGTGAGAGGGGAAAGGGGCAGAGAGAGGGGGAAGGGGCAGAGAGAGGGGGAAAGGGGCAGAGAGAGGGGAAGGGGCAGAGAGAGGGGAAGGGGCAGAGAGAGAGAGGGGGATGGGGCAGAGAGCGGGGAAAGGGGCAGAGCGAGAGAGAGAGGGGAAAGGGGCAGAGAGGGGGAAGGGGCAGAGAGAGGAGAGAGAGGGGAAAGGGGCAGAGAGAGAGAGGGGAAAGGGGCAGAGAGAGAGGGGAAAGGGGCAGAGAGAGAGGGGAAAGGGGCAGAGAGAGAGGGGAAAGGGGCAGAGAGAGATGGGGGGAAGGGACAGAGAGAGAGGGGAAAGGGGCAGAGAGAGAGAGGGGGAAAAGGGCTGAGAGAGGGGGAAAGGGGCTGAGAGAGCGAGGAAAGAGGCTGAGAGAGCGAGGAAAGAGGCTGAGATTGGGAGGAAAGAGGCTGAGAGAGAGGGGAAAGGGGCAGAGAGAGAGAAGGGGGTAGGGGCAGAGAGAGGGGGAAATGGACTGAGAGAGGGGGAAAGGGGCTGAGAGAGGGAGGAAAGGGGCTGAGAGAGGGGAAAGGGGCAGAGAGAGAGAGGGGAAAGGGGCAGAGAGAGAGAGGGGAAAGGGGCAGAGAGAGAGAGAGAGAGAGAGGGGGAAAGGGGCAGAGAGGGAGAGGGGGAAAAGGGGCCGAGAGAGGGAGGAAAGGGGCCTAGAGAGGGAGGAAAGGGGCAGAGAGAGAGGGGAAAGGGGCAGAGAGGGGAAAGGGGCAGAGAGGGGAAAGGGGCAGAGAGGGGAAAGGGGCAGAGAGGGAGGGGAAAGGGGCATAGAGAGGAAAGGGACAGAGAGAGAGCGGGGAAAGGGACAGAGAGAGGGGAAAGGGACAGGAGAGAGAGAGGAAAGGGGCAAAGAGAGGGGGGAAAGGGGCAGAGAGAGAGGGGGAAGGGGCAGTGAGAGAGTGGGAAGGGGCAGAGAGAGAGGGGGAAGGGGCAGAGAGAGAGGGGGAAGGGGCAGAGAGAGGGGGAAGGGGCAGAGAGAGGGGTAAGGGGCAGAGAGAGGGGGAAGGGGCAGAGAGAGGGGGAAGGGGCAGAGAGAGGGGGAAGGGGCAGAGAGAGGGGGAAGGGGCAGAGAGAGGGGGAAGGGGCAGAGAGAGGGGGAAGGGGCAGAGAGAGGGGGAAGGGGCAGAGAGAGGGGGAAGGGGCAGAGAGAGGGGGAAGGGGCAGAGAGAGGGGGAAGGGGCAGAGAGAGGGGGAAGGGGCAGAGAGAGGGGGAAGGGGCAGAGAGAGGGGGAAGGGGCAGAGAGAGGGGGAAGGGGCAGAGAGAGGGGGAAGGGGCAGAGAGAGGGGGAAGGTGCAGAGAGAGGGGGAAGGGGCAGAGAGAGGGGGAAGGGGCAGAGAGAGGGGGAAGGGGCAGAGAGAGGGGGAACGGGCAGAGAGAGGGGGAACGGGCAGAGAGAGGGGGAAGGGGCAGAGAGAGGGGGAAGGGGCAGAGGGGGGAAGAGGCAGAGAGGAGGGAAGGGGCAGAGAGGGGGGAAGGGGCAGAGAGGGGGGAAGGGGCAGAGAGGGGGGAAGGGGCAGAGAGCGGGGAAGGGGCAGAGAGGGGGGAAGGGGCAGAGAGGGGGGAAGGAGCAGAGAGGGGTGAAGGGGCAGAGAGGGGTGAAGGGGCAGAGAGGGGGGGAAGGGGCAGAGAGAGGGGGAAGGGGCAGAGAGAGGGGGAAGGGGCAGAGAGAGGGGGAAGGGGCAGAGAGAGGGGGAAGGGGCAGAGAGAGGGGGAAGGGGCAGAGAGAGGGGGAAGGGGCAGAGAGAGGGGGAAGGGGCAGAGAGAGGGGGAAGGGGCAGAGAGAGGGGGGAAAAGGGGCAGAGAGAGGGGGGAAAGGGGCAGAGAGAGAGAGGGGAAAAGGGCAGAGAGAGAGGGGAAAGGGGCAGAGAGAGGGGGGAAAGGGGCAGAGAGAGGGGGGGAAGGGGCAGAGAGAGAAAGAGAGAGAGAGAGGGGGGGAATGGGGCAGAGAGCGAGAGGGGAAAGGGGCAGAGAGCGAGAGGGGAAAGGGGCAGAGGGCGAGAGGGGCAAGGGGCAGAGAGAGAGGGGAAAGGGGCAGAGAGAGAGGGGAAAGGGGCAGAGAGAGAGGGGAAAGGGGCAGAGAGAGGGGAAAGGGGCAGAGAGAGAAAGAGAGAGAGAGGGGGGGGATGGGGCAGAGAGAGAGAGGGGAAAGGGGCAGAGAGCGAGACGGGAAAGGGGCAGAGAGAGAGGGGAAAGGGGCAGAGAGAGAGGGGAAAGGGGCAGAGAGAGAGGGGAAAGGGGCAGAGAGAGAGGGGAAAGGGGCATAGAGGGGAAAGGGGCAGAGAGAGAGGGGAAAGGAACAGAGGGAGGGGGAAAGGGGCATAGAGGGGAAAGGGCATAGAGGGGAAAGGGGCAAAGAGAGAGAAGGGAAAGGGACAGAGAGAGAGGGGAAAGGGGCAGAGAGAGAGGGGCAAGGGGCAGAGAGAGAGGGGGAAGGGCCAGAGAGAGGGGGAAGGGGCAGAGAGAGGGGGAAGGGGCAGAGAGAGGGGGAAGGGGCAGAGAGAGGAAGAAGGTACAGAGAGAGGGGGAAGGGGCAGAGAGAGGGGGAAGGGGCAGAGAGAGGGGGAAGGGGCAGAGAGAGGGGGAAGGGGCAGAGAGAGGGGGAAGGGGCAGAGAGAGGGGGAGGGGGCTAACACCTTTTACCAGAAGCACATCAGGTTAAAGTCATTACTGTTATTAGTTTTAAATCACCAGGATCGATTTACAGTCTTTAGGTGACAGAGCGAGATTCATACACCTTCTGACTATGACTGCAGCTATCCAGCTCTGAAAACTAAAACACACCCTGCAGCCTGCTCAAAAATGAAAGTAAAAAGCTGACAGACAGCCCAGCTCCACCCACAACTCTGACATCACTGCAGTAGTAAACACCCATTTCTTAAAGGTACTCTCACTACAGATATTTACATACACACCCATTTATAAACACCCATTATAAATGGGTTAAAGGTACTCTCACATGACAGGGCAGAGAGAGGGGGAACAAGATGTAACACTTAAATTCAGCCCGGACTTGTAACAACTTACTTGTTACACTTAAGATCACTGTTGCTCTTCTCTGTATGTAATGATATGTATATTGACTAGGATGTAAAGAGTTAAAAAGTTAATGATAATGCTTCTTACCACTAGAGGGAACCACAGAACAGTCATATATATATATATATATATATATCATGTGACTTCGAGGATTCTGGGAGTCACAAGTTAGGAGAGAGTTGGATAAGATAGTGAGGCATGATAGAAAGCAGTTGTGTACTTGAGAAAGTCTGCTAGTTAAAGATAGCATAGTTTAATAGAGAAACCTTCTACTTTACGAATGTGAACGAATCTTAGCTAGTAGTGTAATAAATTTATAGTTTTATTTGTTAACAAAACTTTGTGTTCATTATTCAACACTACACATTCGAGCCATCTCGGTAAAGCAAAATAGAGAACACAATACTGGACCACTTTTGAAGCATAGAAAACCTCTAAGTGGATCACAACCACTACATTTTAAGTAAGAACAGAGGATGCTGGATAATCTTAGCAGGTCTGCCGGCATTTCGGGCGGTATGTGGCGCAGTCGTAAGCACTGGGACTGCAGCGCTGAGGACCCGGGTTTGAATTCCGGCCCTATTCTACCCGGTCAAATGCCTTCTCAGCGTCCAGTGCCACAACCACCTGTTTCCTTCCCTGCTTCCAGTGCCATAGCGACGTTCAATACCCTTCTAACGTTTGAAAAGAGCTGCCTCCCTCTCACGAACCCCATCTGATCTTCACCTATCACCTTCGGGAGGCACTCCTCCAGCCTACCCGCCAGTACCTTCGCCAATACTTTTGCGTCCACATTCAGAAGTGATGTGGGCCTATACGACCCACACTCCGTTGGATCCTTATCTTTTCTTAGCAACAGGGAAATCGATGCCTGCCTCAAAGTTTGTGGCAACACCCCTTTCCCTATCGCCTCTCCAAACATCCCCACCATCAGGGGTGCCAGCTTAACCTTGAATTTTTTATAATATTCTACCGGAAGCCCATCCGGCCCTGCCACCTTCCCCAACTGCATCCTCCCAATCGCATCCTTCATCTCCTGCTCCACTATCGCTCCTTCTAATGTAGCCCTGTCCCCCTCCCCTAACCTCGGGTACTCCAACCCATCTAGAAATTACTGCATCTCCCGGTCTCCCCCAGATGGCTCTGACCTCATAAAATTCATCAAAAACTTGTTAATCAGATCCGGAGCCACCACCAACTTCCCTGCCCTATCCCTCACCTGAACAATTTCCCTTACCGCTGCCTCCCTCCAGAGCTGACCTGCTAACATGCAGCCTTATCTCCATGTTCGTAAACTGCACCCCTTGCTCGTCTCAGTTGGCGCACCGCCTTCCTGGTAGATAGTCGGTCAAGGCTCGACTCTAGTTCCTTCCTCTTTTCCAACTTCGCTGGGTCCCCATCTTCTGCATAACTCCTATCTACCTCCAACATCTCATCTATTACCCTCTGCCGCTCCAACCTCTTCCTCTTTGTCCACCCTGGCCTTAAACAAAATCACCTCACCCCTCACCACAGCCTTAGAGCCTCCCAGACTACTGCCTTCGACACCTCAACCGTACAGTTGAAACTTACACATTCCTCAATTATCTTTTCAATTTTGTCACAGAACCCTTGGTCCCACATCTAATTTCCACCCCGGCCTCTGCGCTACCCTCTTCTCCAGTACCATATCCACCCAATGCGGAGCATGATCTGACACTGCAATTGCCAAGTATTCCGACCCCTTAACCCCAGCCAGCAAAGCCTTCCCCACCACGAAAATGTTGATCCGCGAGTATACCTTATGGACTGCTGAAAAAAATGAGTACTCCCGTTCCCTCGGGTGCAGATACCTCCAAGGGTCCACCCCTCTCATTTCCACCATTAGCCCAACCAATGCCCACCCCCCCCCCCCGATGGGACCAGCGAGCGCGGCCGTGACCTGTCCAACCTTGGCTCCTGCACCAAGTTCCAGTCCCCCCCCCCCCCCACTATCAGTTTGAGTGTGTGTCCAAGTCGGGGATGGCCCCAAACACCTTCTTTGTGAATCCCACATCGTCCCAATTGGGACCGTATACACTTAACAGCGCCATTAACCTCCCCTCCAGCGGCCCTGTCACAATCACATATCTACCCCCCTGATCTGCCACCACCTTCTCCATCTGAAAGTGTACTCTTTTGCTGACCATTACCGCTCCCCCTCGAGGCCTTCCGTCAAATCCAGAGTGAAACACCTGACTAACCCAGCCGTTTTTAAGTCTCACCTGGTCCTTCACCCTCAAGTGAGTCTCCTGCAGCATTGCTACATCGGCTTTCAAACTTTTAAGATGTACAAGCACCCTTGACCGGACCTCCTAACCCCCTCATGTTCCACGTGACTATCCTAACTGGGGGTCCTCACCACCCCCCCCCCCCTTCTTATCCACCATCATCATACCACCGGGCCTTGCCCCATGAGCCTGACCCACCCCTATCCATTATTAACATTGAACCTCTTCCCCCCCTTCCCAAAGAAACCCCCCTACATTTCCTCTCGAAAAAACATCTCCCAGCATCAATCCCTTCCCCCCCTCGCTCGCCTCGTAGGCCCATCAAAACTTGCTAACCAGGCTCCAATGTCCGCAGCCCTCCTCTCACCTCACCTCCGTTCACTAGCCAACTTTAGTTAGCTAGCGCGGGTGGCTCCCCCCGACAAGGTACACCGTCCCCCTCCCACCCAGTCCCAGAGAAAGATAAAACAAAAACAACAATCCAACCCATATCATTTACTAAAATAAGACATAACCGTCGCAACACAGAATGCCAATCAATCCAACCAATAACTTGAACTCTGTAACAATGTGAAGTGAAGTAAATTACAATGCACATCAGTAAAAAGAAAGTTTTAGCATTTATACATTTTCCAGCTCCCCAATCACAGTCCACAGTCTCTCTTCCAGCTCCGCTCCTCACGTCTGTACCAAGACTTCTGCCCTCACGAATGCCTCAGCCGCCTCCGCTGTCTCGCAATAAAAGTATTTGGCATCATACGTCACCCTCAGCTTCGCCGGATATACCATACCAAATCGCACCCCCTTTTTGTACAGTGCCGCCTTCACTCGCCCGAACGCTGCTCGTCTTTTTGCCAACTCCACCGTCAAGTCCTGGTAGATCCGAACTCCAACACCATCCCACTGAACCTCGTGCTTCTGCTTCGCCCAGTTTAACACCTTCTTCTTCATGCAGTACTTATGGAAGCAGATAATTACTGCTCTTGGCGGCTCATTCACTTTAGGCTTCAGCCTTAATGACCAATGAGCTCGGTCCAGCTCATACCGGGAGGGGTTCTCACCCTTCCCCATCAACTCCGCCAACTTCTTAGCGAAGTACTCTGTTGGCTTTGGGCCCTCTGTCCCTTCGGGCAAGCCCACAATTCTCAGATTGTGCCGCCTTGAGCGGTTCTCCAAGTCCTCGAGCTCTGCTCGGAGTCCTCTGTTGACCTCCACCATCCTCCGCAGCTCGTCCCCCATCGAGGTGAACTGGTCGCTGTGCTGCAACATGGTCTCCTCCACTTCCTTCATCTTCTCGCCCTGCTCGCTCACCTCGGCCGATGTCTTTGCCACAGCTACCCTCACCGAGGCGATTGCCTCCTCCACCAATTACTTCAATGCGACCGCCATCTCCTTCCTCAAAGCCTCCATGTGCCTCGCAAACTGCTTTGCCATCACCTCGGTCACCTTCTCCACCGTGAGTAGTGCGGCCTCATCATGCGGTCCGGCATCCACCATCTTGTCAGCGCTTTTGTTGGCCCTCTCATTCAACGGCGAGCCTGCGTTTCCTCCCTTCTTCGACGCTGCTTTTCGCATCCTTTAACGATTTATTATTTTACCTTTTTTTTCACCCTTCTTTCCTTCTTTAATTTTTTTTTTATAAATTGAAAAACAAAAAATTCTTCCTTCAAAAAAAGAAAAAACTTTCACCAAGTTTCTTTAAAACTTATTTCTCTTCTTTTTTGTATTCCTCCAGAATTCCCCTGGGACCGGACTTCAGTCTTCTTACAACATTCTAGGCGGGAGCCACCCGATGTGGGACATCTCACCTACATCGCGCCCTGGCTCCGGGCCTGCCGCCTCGATCTCCATTTGGCTCCGCCCACGCTGCTTCGAACTCCGCGCGCGCTGGGCCGACCCGACGCCTCAGCACCAGCCGCACGACACCCGCGCGGGGTTCCTCGCCGGTTTTCAAACCACTTGATGCCTGGGGCGGCCCCAAAGGCCGACAATAATGGAGAGAGAGAAGAGCGAAGAATGAGGGAAATCCCCGAAAGCGCTGCAAATAGTGGCCACCGGCGGGAGCCCCTCTCGATGCGGCCGACCCGCTCGCAAACACCACCGAAAGTCAGACTTTGCTGTTTAGTTATCCTTCGGTTTCAGAGTAATACAATTGTGTACAGTCTGTTGTTCCCTAGTTGCATTTTGTGCGCTCAGGATCTGTTCCTTCTGTTTAGCTCATTTTCAAACTTTTTAGTATCAGTGTCCTTTGTATTATCTGATGTTTCGCTGCACTTTATGATCTCAGGTTCCTGTGGATGATCTGATGCATCGTTGAGCTTTGTGACATCAGTCCCTTCTGGATGATCCAATGTATTGTTGAACCTTTGGTGCTTCTCATCTGGCATCAACTTTTCCAAGGTGTCATTTTCTTGTAGGTTGTTCTCAATTGATTCATTCATTGTTGTACTCGGATTGTCATGTTCTTTTGTACAGTCCAGCTGAGATGTCAGTCTCGCTTTTGTCCTGCACAGCTTGTATGCTACATGTGATCCCTTTGTCACTATTTGCAAATAAAGTGGATAGACTTTCATAGTCTGCTTTTTGTAGATGAAATAAACTTGATATACCTTCATAGTCTTCGTCTTTTTCATTGCTCTCTTTCAGTCTTTCAGTGCTCTTCCTGTGGAGTCTTTTTTTTCTGGTTGTTCATTTGTCAGGTTACTGCTATCCAATGTAGCAACAGTATGCAATTCCATCAATGTATTGGATTCATCTACAATTAGGAGAGTGCTACTTAGATTTCCAATCTTGTTACTAACAGAATAATCATCAAACTTGAATATCTCTGCTAGATCGGAGTGATATTTTTCAATGTAGGGTTTATCTTCTTTAGTTTTAGATTTGTTAACATTTACTTCTAGTTGCATGCTGCAAACATTTTGTTCCAAGGTGCTGCAAAGGTCTTCTTCAACTGTTTGTTCAAATTCAGACAATGTTCTGTGCCTTTAAAACTTGTCGATTTCTGGGCCGTTTTTCTTTATATAGGCGTGTCCACAGCATTCTGACATAGATTACATAGATTACATAGAACATACAGTGCAGAAGGAGGCCATTCGGCCCATCGAGTCTGCACCGACCCACATTAATCCCTCACTTCCACCTTATCCCCGCAACCCAATAACCCCTCCCAACCCTTATGGACACTACGGGTAATTTAGCATGGCCAATCCACCTAACCTGCACGTCTTTGGACTGTGGGAGGAAACCGGAGCACCCGGAGGAAACCCACGCGGACACGGGGAGAACGTGCAAACTCCGCACAGACAGTGACCCAGCGGGGTCATCACCACGTCCATGACGTCATGCGCAAACATGCAAATCGATTCTGGTCCGGATTGCGCTCTTTTTTCAAGTGCGCATGTACAATTGTATGCGCATGCGCAGAACGGTATTCTTCCAGGTCGCGTTTTTCAATGTTCAAATTCTGAATCACGCGGCGTTTTTTCCTTTAACTGCGCATGTCTGAAATGCCCGACTTCTGAAGCGCGCGTTTTTTTCGGGTGTGCTTGCGCAGATTGATCTTCTTTTCCAATGCGATGAATTTTTAACTGCGCCAGATTGGACGTAGGCAAAAAAAAAATTTTTTACTTAGATTCAACTTAGATTTCGGCACTTCTATTTTTAGATTCTTTAGTCGTACGGCACATTTTAATTGAATCTTCCAGCCTTACTTTTTGTTTCTTTTGCAGTTGTTTACTGAGCTTTTCATTTCTTTTAAGCTCACAATAATGATCAAATATTTTTATGACCACTTCAAAGTAATTTTTTTCAACTTCATTCTCAAAGTGGAATGAATTATACACTGCTATAGCCTGTGGTCCAGCCATTAGTAGCAATAATGCAGTTTTACGCTTATCACTGGCAGTTTGGAGGTTGGAGGATGAGCAGTATAGTTCAAACACTTGTTTGAATATTTTCCAGTTTACATCTATATTACCTGATATGCTGAATGCCTTTGGAAACTGCAGACCTTCCATGACTCTTCGGTTGGTTATTTCTTTCTGTGATGATGCTGGAGTCTTATTGTTGCTACTGGAGTGTGTTTGAGAACTTTTCTTCACACGTTTTTTTCTTTCTTTGAGCTGAATTCTGAGTTCTCCCTCTGTGTACCCGAACAGGCACTGGAATGTGTGGACTAGGGGCTTTTCACAGTAACTTCATTGCAGTGTTAATGTAAGCCTACTTATGACAGTAAAAAGATTATTATTATGTTCTGGTCAATGTGGGAGGGCCCTGTCAATCATGTGCTCATACTCTGGTCGTGTCATAAACACTAGGGTTCTGGGCCTCCCCCTTTGGCACCATTTTGGCAATTCTACAAATTGAAAGGGGGCAATATTTGGTGTCAGGCCTACCAGAACTGCAGACAGGCGGGGCTTGCATTCTGGCCTTCGCCATGTTGACTGCTCAAAGGTAGGTGCTGCTGGGGTGGAGGTCAGCTTCTCCACCCAGTGCCTCAGTATGGCTGGGGGATCTCATGGAGTTTCTATATCTCAAGAAAGTAAGTACACCATGAAGGGGGTAACTGAGGGGTTCTCCCGGAGATGGCAGCCATTTATTCTGCACTTTAAGCTGGTCACCGTTAGTTGTTAGGTGGGGAAGGGGCGGAAGAAGTTTGGGAGGGGTCATTTTCAAATGGAGTGGGAGAAGAGGCTTCCGGGGGGTTTTGTTATTGTTTTACTGTTCATGTATAAAATTGAAAAAGCTGAATAAAAATATCTTTTTAAAAAACAATTTTGTAAATTGGACAAAGCTGAAACAATAATAAGTAGCATTGTCTGGGAGCTCATGTTTTAACAAAACTTGTTAATCTGAAGAATTTTGTAATCGGTATCTGTTTCCTAAACCACAGTCAATGCTTTAACCATTACATAAAGAAAGGAGCAACTATTATAACACCAAAGACCAAATCACCTACAATTAAAAACTAATTGCTCGTCTCACAAAATCAGTAACGGGATAATTGAATGCCTGGAGTTGCATGCACTGACCCATTCAGAATATTCATTGACATTGCGTTGTAGAGAAGAGATGTTAAGACATACAAAGACATATCTTGATGCACAGGTATGAAAGAAACATTTGCATTTGTATCATGATTTTACAACTACCAGGTATCTCAAAACATTTTACTGCCAGTTAAGGGCTCTCTGAAGTTTAGTCAGTGTTGTCATGCAGGAAATGCAGCAGCCAATTTTGGCACAGCAAACTCCCACAACCAGCAATGTGACCATGAGTGAATAATCTGTTTTTGTGATGTTGGTTGTAGAATAAATATTGGCGAGGTCACCAGAGGCAACTCCCCACATGTTCTTCAAAAAAGTGCCATGGGATCTTTCACATCCATCAGAGCGGACAGAGATGGCCTTAGTTTAATATCTCATCAGAGAGACTGCACCTTTAACAGTACAACAGCACTTGAGTGTCAGCCTTATACGAGAGTAGCGGTCAGTGATAGGGCCCATTAGTTTTCTCAAAACGTAGAAATCTGGACTTGAGTATGTGTCAAAATGTGCAGAATACACCAAAATGAAGTACAGTTAATTCTGAAAAGAGGTGTAAGTGACTTCAGGACACAACTCTTGTCTTCTTCAGACTCTGACAGACATACTGTGCATTTCTAATGTTTTTCTGCCACTTTAGTTAAACATGAATAATGACAAAACTGCCATTGTTTTATAACTCAAATAGATTCTTATCTGGTGTTAATACTTTACGCTTTCTTTGCATTTCACAGATTAACTTCCATCTTGCACCATATCACAATATTTACCTTGAACCAAGGAAATGGCCTCACTCAGTTCAATTGGAGCTGCAGTCATCTGAATCTCAAGCATGAGCACTTTTCCAAATACTAAAAGAAAAAATGCTGGAAACACTGAGCAAATTGTTCAACATTGGTGGACAGGACAGGCAAGGTTTCAGCTTGAGGATTTTTGCTCAGAATAGGATCTACACTGAAATATGAAATTTATTTTCTCTCCATAAATGCCACTAAATAACTGTTTTCAGCAACTTTTGTTTCAGATTCCCATGACCAACTGTTTCTTGATTATTTGCAAATACTGAATTTGGTGCAATGTTTCTCAGATTTCTCCTAATTTGAGTTGATTGCTGAGTAGAACTTAGATTAACGAACATTGAAAACCGGGTAATAAACGTTCACACCAACATTGAATAAGTTTTCAATTTGAGATATATTGTGGCAATTCCATAAAAAATATCAAAAGCTGTGTAGTGCTCTGAAACCACGTAGAGCAATGTTTTTCAAAGATTTTTCCGGGGACCCATTTTTACCAACCGACCAATCTTCAGGACCCATGCCGTCCGACTGTCGCGACCCATTTTAGCCTACCGTCGCAACCCACTCCAGCTGACCTTTGTGACCCACCATTTTCACTTACCTTTAATGCGACAGGTGAGCCTACTTGGTCCTCATGATCTCACTTGCTTTGTCATTCAATGTTACATTTCTGAATGGGTTGTTCATCCAAGGTCATGGAGCTCACACCACCACTGCTTTGTCCTGTTGTGGACTCTCCTGAACAGCTCACACCACCACTGCTTTGTCCTGTTGTGAACTCTCCTGAGCCAGTCTTTCCAGCACGTTCAGTTGGGAGATCCTGGCCTGTTTGTGTCTCTGGTCCTCTCTTCCTTATTACAATATGATCCATTTTAAATTTTACAGTCCTGCTGCTTGTTTGCTGCTGACAAAATGGAGTAATCGCAATCGCACTCCGAGCATGTGACATCAATGTTCAGGATGTGTGACCTGCTTTCGGCCATCGCTTCAAGCAGGAAGACTGCATTGAATCAAAACAAAATCTTCTCCTGGGTCAGCGTGCTGACGACAGGAGGAGGCAGTGTTTCTTGCTGAACTCCAAGCTTGTGCAGCACGCCCGCATTTTGGAAGCCGGTCGCAGCCATCATTTTTAAAGCTGGTTGCAGCCAGCATTTTTAAAAGCTGCGGCTATTGCGCATTGATTCCCACGATTGGGAACGCCGCAATGGATGGCTCCACAACCCTCCCGGCACCCGCCCGCGACCCACCTGCAGGTCACGACCCCGACTTTGAAAATGACTGACGTAGAGGTAGAAAACTATTAGAAATCACTTGTAGTTAGGGCTAAAGTATTGGATTTTATTTTCCAATGAGAGGATGGAGGGAAAAGGAAGTGCAAAAACAAAGTTATCGGAATCTAAAGGCTGCATGTTCAGGTAGAAGTTATCGTTGATTGCCACATACATTCCAAAATTCTTATCATGCAATATCAAGCAGTTAACAAATTTCCAAACTCAGATTCAAAGTTCACAATGATTCTGTTCAACTCCTTATCTTGTGCCCCACATGTATAAAGAATTAGGTTATTCACAAGTAAGGTTGTAAAGGAAACATAGAATCTCTACAGTGCAGAAGGAAGCCAATTGGCCCATCAAGTCTTCACAGACCCTCTGAAATAAAGAAGCCCACTCCACCCCACCCCCACCCCATCCCCGGAACCCCATCTAACCTGTACATCTTCGGAGACACTAAGGGGCAATTTTAGCATGGCCAATCCACCTAACCTGCACATCTTTGGACAGTGGGAGGAAACCAGAGGAAAGCATGCAGACACTGGGAGAAAGTGCAAACTCCCCACAGTCACCTAAAGCCAAATTGAACCCGGGTCCATTGCACTATGAGACAGCAGTGCTAACCACTGTGCCACCATGCAGCCCCTTCAAATTCAAGTTCATTATAGTTAATTGAATTTACCATTCAACGGGTGGTTAAGATACGGCACCATTAAATAGCAGTACAGTTTCAGCCACAAAGCAGCAGGTTCCCAATCGCAACTGAGAAACCTCAGCAGAGTCCATAGAGAAAAGAACAGAATTCATAAAGGATACCAGGGATTTCACTGGCCACTAGTGATGCCAGCTATTTAATGAGGTGCTTTCATTAATTCTGTTCAAGTATGTATAATCTATTCAAACATACACAATATACAGAGATAGTTCAACTTCAATACAGCACAGCATAACACATAGCATTGTGGCCATTGATTAAATGTTGCAAGATAAGTCTTAACATTGCAAACAGAAGATCTATAAAAGGGGAGCAGCTGCTGGTTTGTGTGCACAGTATAAGGAATAACGATGAACAAATTTGAGGTACGATCTCTAAACCAACAACTGTATTTTTCAATTAACAACATACAGCGGAATCAAAAAGCATGTTCTGATTTAAATTTCATTACTGGAGAGAAATGTGTCAGCTGTGGTTCAGTGTAGCACTCTCACTTCGGAGTCAGAAGGTTGTGGATTTCAATTCCATTCTACAGAATTAAGCACAAAATTTAGGCTGACTCTTCAGTGATGCACTGAGGGAGTGTTGTCATCTTTAGGATTCATCATTAAACCGAGTTTTGTCTGCTTGCTGAGCTGGATGTAAAGGTCCCATGCACTATCTGAAATATTTATCCTTCAATCAACATCACTAAAAGAGATGATCTGATCACTCTAAAAATGCTGTTTTTCAGACCTTGTTCCGTGTAAACTGGATGCTTCATTTCCTACATCAATGACTACACTTCAAATGCACTTAATTGGTTGAGATATCCTTTGACTTGAAAAGTGCTTAATCAGCTTACATTTTACAGGTCCTTGCATTTAATAGGTCCAAAGTAGGTGGCCTCACATTTCTGCATCTTGAATTCCATCTGCCACAGATTCTTCTACTGACTTAATCACTGTTACTTTGCATGACTCCATGAACTAATGTTAGAAATGATATTGTTCTTTATGTTGATTCGAGTGACTGAGGGACAGACATTGGGTAAGTTCACATCTTCCCCGATCTTTCCTTCAATAAGAAGTGTCCCAAAATCAGATTTGAGTATACAGATCAGATGGAAAAGTTTCACAGAATAAGAAATCTAATTTCTGATGATACTGCATTCTCAGGATGAAGAGCAAGCAATAAAAGGAAGAGCAACACATGACATTTATCTCTTCCTGCAGATTGAGCCAGTGAGACAAAAAAAACAGAATTACGAAATAGTTGGCTCAGCTACTAGAAAGCAAATAATATAACTCCCCATTCAACTTAGATGAAAGATTCACAGATACACACATATACCAGGCCAGAATTCCTTTCCGGGCTGTAAAAGGATCCTTAAGTTGGTCTTTTAGAGCACTGATAGGAACTTTAAGTCTAATCTTCACTTGTGCTGATTTTCCTCTTTTTCCACAAAAGGAAAATATTCCAAGAGCAAAACACTTCCAAGATAACTACTTCTGCTAGACAATTGACACGGATTGAAAATCCCTTCTCCGAAATGCTTGGGGCCGAGTGTGTATTGGATTACAGAATTTTTCAGATTTTGGGATATACTGTGCAATTGTGGTGCACATTGGGAACTGTGCATGCCCAGAGCTTTGGGAACTGTGCATGTGTGGAACATTGGGAACTGCATGCGCGGTGCACTTTGGGAACTGTGCATCGCCTGGGTGCCTTGTGGGATTTCCCACTCATGACATCACTTCGGCCCTCAAAAAAAGTGCAGATTTCAGAAATTGTCGGTTTTCAGAATTTCGGATAAGGGATAATGTATTTAAAACCTATTTGAAAAGTAATTATATATTTAAGAGGAGCTATATCCAAGAAAGGATGTTCTTTCTGTAGAGGGAGTGCAGCAAAGCTTTACCAGACTGATTCCAGGGGTGGCAGGGCTGACATATAAGGAAAGATCAAGTCGGTTAGGATTATATTTGCTGCAGTTTAGAAGAATGAGGGGATCTCCTAGAAACCTATAAAATTCTAATAGGGCTAGACATAGTGGATGTGGGAAGGATGTTCCCAATCAGGGAAGTCCAGAACCAGGAGTTAAAGTCCAAGGATACAGAGTAAACCATTTAAGACTGAGATGAGGAGAAATTTCTTCACCCATAGAGTGGTGAGCCTATGGAATTCACTACCACAGAAAGCAGTTAAGGCCAAAACATCATGGGCACGATATAACGTAAAACATTTGAAGTGCAATTTTGGGCATGATTGGCAGGGTGTTTCCCGAGGCCGGAATGGAAAATGGGCCCCCACATGCTTCTTGTCATTACTGGCTGTTGCGCTGTCTGATTCACCAGGCTTGTGCATCAGTTTCTCGCCGCTAACAAAGGGAAGCTGCTTTTAAATGCTCCCTCAGCACTCGCTCAGTCAACACACATGCATGGCAGCATGAAGACCAGCTCCTCACTTTGGCGATGCCGACCTGGCCAGGCTTCTGGTTTCGACAGGGGAGAGACTGGACATCCTTTCCCCCGAAGGGGTCGGAGGCCCAGCAGCATGATCACCAATGCCTCCTGGGAGGCAGTGACAGCGGCTGTCAGTGCAGCCAGGAGGACTGCATTACAATGTCAGAAGACAACTAATGGTCTCCACCGAGCTGCAAGGGTAAATTACCACCTCTCTCCAGTTCTGCCTGCCACCTCTCAAAATCCCAACCACAGCCTCCCCAAATCAACTGGCTAACACCTCTCCCCACCCCCCCCCCATCAGATCTTCCTGCTTGTTCATCAGCACCCCAAGGCACCCACCAGCAGACACCATGTCCTGCTGTGGTGCACACAAATGCTACCTGCCATTGTAACCATCTGGGATGGCCACTTCCCGATTACAAAATGGACACTTTGCAAAGATTGCAGGGAAAATGAACAATGCTGAGAAAACAAGCAGGTTCAGAGCTTGTCTGTATATTGGAGCCGCAGCTCCCAGACAAGACCAAAACTGTAGGCCCATTAGCATACTAATGGCCCATCTCCGGGAACAAAAGAGTAACATTTGGGTAACCGATACTAAGGCAGACACCCCGGCGTCAGAGGAGGCTGAAACAAAGCAGGCCAACAGCCACCTAGGACACGCCCAGCCATCAGGGCACCCACCCCTTTATTGGATGAAATCAATAGGAATGATCAAGAAACGGCCCAATTAATTGGGGCCAAGTTCAAGGCCCGCCCAAAAAAGCGTGAAGCCCCTTTGGGTATAAGAAGGAATCCCCAAGAGAGAATGGCTCTCTTGGACTTGGCTCTCACAGCGGAGAGACCCATCCACCAGCTGCACCAGAAGCAAGTAAATCCAAGGTCAACGCACGCTACCAGACAGATGACCTTAGCTGTTCCCCTGTACCAATTCCACCCCAGCAGCCTCAGAACCGAACAACGGCCATTTTTCCTCTGACTGAGTGGGTGCCCGAAGCTAAGTATAGGCTTTAGCAATAGTGATAGATTAGTTTGTA
Organism: Scyliorhinus torazame; assembly: GCF_047496885.1. Taxonomy (NCBI): domain Eukaryota; kingdom Metazoa; phylum Chordata; class Chondrichthyes; order Carcharhiniformes; family Scyliorhinidae; genus Scyliorhinus; species Scyliorhinus torazame. The sequence continues at coordinate 149,467,600 of NC_092707.1, read as the reverse complement.
GAGTTTTTGTGCACGAGTAGATTTAACTGTGTGTTTAAATAAATAAGCATTGACTTTGAACTAACTAACTGGTGTACCGAGTCTTTGATCAGTATTTGGTTTTGAACCTTTTGGCGGTATCAAAAGATACCTGGCGACTCTAGAGCAAACATAATTAGGATTAAGGAAGGCGACCATATTGACCGCCATATTCAGAACCAACCAAAGAGAGCAACATTTACTGATGGGACTCGACCTAGAAGTGGCCTAGTCACTCCGAGAGAACCCAAATTTGCATTGGAATCCAATTGGAAACAGAAAAACCACAAGTGTGAGAACGATACTGATCAAACCTCCGAGATTCGGAAGTGTGTTAATGCATGCGTACTAACAGGGATATAAGGTAAACCTAAGAGAATTTGTTGCGTAAAACTGTCGGGAGTTTTGTAGGCCGGAAAATAGCGTAAGCCGTACCCGTGTTTGCATCACCACTTTATCACCCCCTTTTCCAAATTCAGGAGAGAACCCAGAGATAGAGAGAAAATGGTAATGAAGGCAATGGAACGCCTTATGAACCCCCAAGAATTTGAGGTCGCAGCGACCAGTAGAGTAGGACAGTGTCCCGTATCGGAAGAAGAGATCTGAAAATATTTCAAAGGGAAAGGATGGCCCCTTTGGAGTGAATTCTGCGCCAATGACAAAACAGGTCCCGGGAGTATAGGACATACTTGGTGGGAGAACCTGTCAGAGATTCATAAGAAGAGCTTGGGGAAAGCTCGAAAGCCGATGGCAATCGTGTCCTGCTTGGCACAATTGCGAGGCACAGAGGCGGTCATTAGGACGCTCCGTAGAAAGATTGAGAAGAGAGACAGAAATAGTGAGGGAGATGTGAGCGAATTTGAGAAGGAGAATAAGGGGTTAAGAGAACAGTTAGCAGCGAGGGACAAAGAGGTGGATGATGCCAAGTGGGCACACCAGTCTTGTCTCGCCCATGGAGTAGTTTTCAGACCCAGTACGATAAAGCCTACCAGGACACGCAACGCACGGTCTTGGTAAGACAAGAAACCGAGCAACAGGTAGAGCAATTGCAGAAACAGTGCAATGATTTAAAAGCAGCCCTGAGAGCACTCCACACTTCCACGATGGAACAAAGGCAGAGCTCCGTCGATCACGCAAAGTGCCGGAAGCAAATTGCAGAATTGCAATCTTTGCTTTCTGTCCAGAATGGTTTTCAAAGTAAGTTTGGACCCCAGATAGACCAGGAAAACGGCCCCGATTGGCAGGAGTTAAATGAAACTGCCCACAGATACGTACATGGGACATGTATGCAAGAAAACCCCCAGAAAAGGAAAGCACCCCAACTCCCGACTGAACAGGCAGAACACACCCCCATGAACCCTGTAACCACACACCGCAGCAGAAGGAAACTCAGATTTCCTATATACAACCCCGTTAACCGAGGCCCAATTACGGGACGCGTGTGGAAAAATTACACCGTTCCTTCCCACATCAGACACCCACCAGTTTTTTGCTAGAGTTAAACAGCAGGCTACCATGTACGGTCTGGACCAAAAGGAGCAAGTGAAGCTCACAGTTTTAAGCCTCGACCCTTCAGTCGTGGCAGCTCTTCCCGACCCACAGAATGTAGGAGGAGGCACACTCCAAGAAATACACACAACGATCCTGGATGCAATCGGCTATAACAGAGGAGACCCCGTAGAAGGCCTAAACAAGTGTAGGCAAAAGAAAACAGAGCACCCCACAGCGTTTGCTGGACGCTTGTGGATACATTTCACAGCAGTATTTGGAGAGTTAGCCCGCACCCATTTGTCCGCGGATAATGTGGCCAAATGGACTTGAATCCTAGTCTCTCATGCGACAGAGGCAGGACAGAGAGCTTGCGCAAATTACGACCCCTCAGACGAGGCCCACAATGAGAAGTGGGTTTTGAAAAGATTGTCCCGCTCTTGGGAACAATCCGTCCCAAGGCAAAACCGCATTTGCAAAACCAGAGGAAGAGCAGGCAGACATGCATCCAGTTCTTTTTTAAAAAATATATTTTATTAAAGTTTTCAAAACACAATTTTTCCACCTTACAAATCAACATAAAAGATAACACAATAACTAATAAGTAACATTGTTTAAATAAAATAGTGAACTGGCAAAGTAACAAAATATAGTGCTCCTCCCCCCCCCGCCCCTCTGGGCTGCTGCTGCTGACAATCTATTTTCCCTTAACGTTCCGCGAGATAGTCAAGGAACGGTTGCCACCGCCTGGAGAACCCCTAACCGATCCTCTCAACGCAAACTTCATCCGTTCCAGTTTTATGAACCCTGCCACATCGTTTATCCAGGCCTCCACGCCGGGGGGTTTCGCTTCCTTCCACATGAGTAAGATCCTTCGCCAGGCTACCTATTCGCAAAGGCCAGAATATCGGCCTCTTTCGCCTCCTGCACTCCCGGCTCTTCCACTACCCCAAATATAGCTAACCCCCAGCCTGGCTTGACCCGGACCTTCACCACCTTTGAAATCACTCTTGCCACTCCCCTCCAGTACTCATCCAGTGCCGGACACGACCAAAACATATGTGTGTGGTTCGCCGGGCTTCCCAAGCACCTCCCGCACCTGTCCTCCACTCCGAAGAACCTGCTCAGCCTTGCTCCCGTCATGTGTGCTCTGTGTAGAACCTTGAATTGTATCAGGCTAAGCCTGGCACACGAGGAAGAGGAATTTACCCTACTTAGGGCATCCGCCCACAGACCCTCCTCAATCTCCTCCCCCAGCTCTTCTTCCCATTTTCCTTTCAACTCCTCTACCAGCGCCTCCCCCTCGTCTCTCATCTCCTGATATATTTCGGACACTTTGCCCTCCCCGACCCATACCCCGGAAATCACTCTGTCCTGGATCCCCTGGGTCAGGAGCAGCGGAAATTCCCTCACCTGTTGCCTTGTAAACGCCCTCACTTGCATGTATCTAAAGATATTCCCCGGGGGCAACTCATACTTTTCCTCCAGCGCTCCCAGGCTCGCGAACGTCCCGTCAATAAACAAATCTCTCAATCTCCTAATTCCTGCCCGATGCCAGCTCTGGAACCCTCCATCCATCCTTCCTGGGACAAACCTATGGCTGTTCCTGATCGGGGACCACACCGAGCCACCCGTCACACCCCTATGTCGCCTCCATTGCCCCCAGATCCTTAAGGTTGCCACCACCACTGGGTTTGTGGTATACCTTTTCGGGGAGAGCGATAGCGGCGCCGTCACCAGCGCCTTTAGGCTCGTTCCTTTACAGGACGCCATCCCCAGCCTCTTCCACACCGCCCCCTCTCCCTCACTCATCCACTTGCGAACCATCGCCACATTGGCGGCCCAGTAATAATCCTCCAGATTCGGCAACGTCAGTCCCCCTCTGTCCCTGCTGCGCTGCAGGAACCCCCTCCTTACCCTCGGGGTCTTCCCTGCCCACACGAAACTTATCACACTCCTATCTATTTTCTTAAAAAAGGCCTTAGTGATCAAAATGGGGAGACATTGGAACACAAAAAGAAACCTTGGGAGGACCATCATCTTGACCGCCTGCACTCTACCCACCAGTGAGAGCGGCAGCATATCCCACCTCTTGAAATCCTCCTCCATCTGCTCCACCAGCCGTGTCAGATTGAGTTTGTGTAAATTTCCCCAGCTCCTGGCTACCTGAATCCACAGATATCGGAAACTCCTTTCCGCTCTCCTTAACGGCAGGCCGTCTATCCCTCTTCCCTGGTCCCCGGGGTGTACTACGAAAAGCTCACTCTTCCCCATATTAAGCCTATATCCCGAAAAATCTCCAAACTCCCTCAATATCTGCTTAACCTCTGTCATCCCCACCACAGGATCCGCCACATACAGCAGTAGATCATCTGCGTAGAGTGACACTCGGTGTTCCTCTCCCCCTCTAACCACTCCCCTCCATTTCCTAGAGTCTCTCAACGCTATGGCCAGTGGTTCAATAGCCAGCGCGAACAGTAATGGGGACAAGGGGCACCCCTGCCTTGTTCCCCTATGTAACCGAAAATACTCCGATCTCTGCCGATTTGTGACTACACTTGCCACTGGGGCCCCATAGAGGAGTTTGACCCAACTGACAAACCCCTCTCCGAACCCAAACCTCCTCAACACCTCCCATAAATACTCCCACTCTACCCTATCGAATGCCTTCTCTGCATCCATCGCTGCTACTATCTCTGCCTCCCCCTCCGCTGGGGGCATCATTATCACCCCCAACAGCCGTCGCACGTTGACATTCAATTGTCTCCCCTTTACAAACCCTGTCTGGTCTTTATGCACCACCCCCGGGACACAGTCCTCGATCCTCGTCGCTAGCAATTTTGCCAGCAACTTGGCGTCTACATTCAGGAGCGAGATAGGTCTATATGACCCGCATTGCAGCGGATCTTTATCTCGCTTCAGGATTAATGATATCGTCGCCTCCGACATTGTCGGGGGTAGAGCCCCCCCTTCTCTGGCCTCATTAAAGGTTCTCGCCAGCAGCGGGGCCAACAGGTCCACATATTTCCTGTAAATTTCCACCGGGAACCCGTTTGGTCCCGGGGCCTTCCCTGCCTGCATGTTATCCAGCCCTTTAGTCACCTCATCCACCCCGATTGGCGCCCCCAGACCTGCCACCTCCTGCTCCTCCACCCTCGGGAACCTCAGCTGGTCCAAAAACTGTTGCATCCCCTCTTTTCCCTCTGGGGGTTGGGACCTATATAGCCTCTCATGAAAGGTCTTAAACACCTCATTTACCTTCCCTGCACTCCGCTCCGTAGTTCCCGTTTCATCCCTAACTCCCCCTATTTCCCTTGCTGCTATCCTCTTACGAAGCTGGTGGGCCAGCAGCCGGCTCGCCTTTTCCCCATATTCGTATCTCATCCCCTGTGCCTTCCTCCACTGTGCCTCTGCCTTCCCTGTGGTCAGCAGGTCAAACTCCGTCTGAAGTCTTCGCCTCTCTTTATATAGTCCTTCGTCCGGGGCCTCCGCATATCTTTTATCCACACTCAAAATCTCCCCCACTAATCTCCCTTTCTTTGCCCTCTTGTTTCTCCTTGTAAGCCCTAATGGAGATCAACTCTCCCCTAACCACCGCCTTCAGCGCTTCCCATACTACCCCCACCTGGACCTCACCATCATCATTGGGCTCCAGGTACCTCTCAATACATCCCCGCACACTTCCACAGACCCCCTCACCCGCCAATAGTCCCACATCCAGTCGCCAGAGTGGGCGCTGTTCCCTCTCCTCTCCTAGTTCCAGATCCACCCAGTGCAGGGCATGGTCTGAAACGGCTATGGCAGAATACTCCGTTCCTGCCACCCTCAAAATCAGTGCCCTGCTCAAAACAAAGAAATCTATCCGAGAGTATACCTTATGAACATGGGAGAAAAAGGAAAACTCTTTGGCCAACGGCCTGGCAAATCTCCACGGATCCACTCCCCCCATTTGCTCCATAAACCCCCTGAGCACCTTGGCCGCTGCCGGCCTTCTTCCGGTCCTGGATCTAGACCGATCTAACCCTGGATCCAGCATAGTATTGAAATCCCCCCCCCATTACCAGGCTTCCTACCTCCAGGTCCGGGATACGTCCCAGCATCCGCTTCATAAATCCCGCGTCGTCCCAGTTCGGGGTATATACATTTACCAGCACGACCTCCTTTCCCTGCAATCTACCACTCACCATCACATATTTACCACCGTTGTCCACCACTATATTCCTAGACTCGAACGACACCCGTTTCCCCACCAATATCGCCACCCCTCTATTTTTCGCGTCCAACCCTGAGTGGAACACCTGTCCCACCCATCCTTTCCTTAACCTAACCTGATCCGCCACCTTCAGATGCGTCTCCTGAAGCATGACCACGTCTGCCTTCAGTTCTTTTAAGTGCGCGAACACTCAGGCCCTCTTAATCGGCCCATTTAGGCCTCTCACATTCCACGTGATCAGCCGGATTGGGCCCGCGCACTCACCCGTCCCCCAGGCGGCGCACTCCCAACCCGACTACCTCTTCCCTTGCCAGCTACCTCTCACTCCCAGCAGCAGCAACCCAGTTGACCCCCCCTCCACCCCCCCCCACTAGATCCCCATCTAGCATGGTTACTCCCCCCATGATGCTTCCGAAAGTCAGCTGACTCCAACTGACCCCGGCTTCCGCCGCTCTCTCCTTGACCCCCCCCCCCCCCCCGTGTGTGGGACTCTCATCCTCCTTGCGCCTATCTTCCCGCCATCATCACCCTAGCGCAGGAAAACATCCGCGCTTTCCTGGATCGGCCCCGCCCCCTATGGCCCAGCTCCCCCATTCCCCATCCCCCACCTCAGTCCCTTTTTCCACCGGCGCCCACATTGCTCAGTGTCTCCCCCGCCAAGAAGAGAAAAAAACCCTGTCGTCCCGATACTGTGAACCTCCCATTCCCCAATTTACATTTCTGTACATCAACATCGTCATCTCCCCCACAGCATCAGTCCCTCAGTTCTGGTCCAATTTCTCTTCTTGGATGAAGGTCCATGCCTCGTCCGACGTTTCAAAGTAGTAGTGTCTATCTTGGTGCGTGACCCACAATCGCGCCGGCTGCAGCATCCCAAACTTTATTTTCTTCTTGTGAAGTGCCGCCTTGGCCCGATTAAAACTCGCTCTCCTTCTCATCACCTCCGCGCTCCAGTCCTGATACACTCGTATCACCGCATTCTCCCACCTGCTACTCCGTACTTTCTTGGCCCAGCTCAAAACAGCCTCTCTGTCGGTGAAGCGGTGAAATCTCACCACTATCGCCGTTGGTGGTTCTCCAGCCTTTGGTCTCCTCGCAAGGACCCGCTGAGCCCCTTCCACCTCCAGGGGGCCCGAGGGGGCCTCAGCTCCCATTAGCGAATGGAGCATCGTGCTCACATAAGCCCCAACGTCAGCTCCCTCCACTCCCTCGGGGAGACCCAGAATCCGGAGGTTCTTTCTCCTCGAGCTGTTCTCCAGGACTTCGAGCCTTTCGATACACCTCTTATGTAGCGCCTCGTGCGTCTCCATTTTTACTGCTAGGCCCAGAATCTCATCCTCGTTATCAGCTGCCTTCGCCTTCACCCCATGGAGCTCTATCGCCTGGGCCTTTTGTGTTTCTTTTAGCTCTTCGATTGCCAATAACATCGGCGCTAGCACCTCCTTCTTTAATTCCTCCACACACCGTCGGAGGAATTCCTGCTGGTCCGGGCCCCATGTCGTCTGGGCTCTATCCGTCGCCATCTTGCTTCTTCCTTCTCTTCTCTGCCACTGCTCCAAAGGATCCTTCGCAATCTGGCCACTACCACCGATCCTTTCCATACACACCAGGAGGGACTCCTTACTTCGTCACCCCACACTGGGTTTGGTCCGAAAAAATTTCCGTTGGGGCTCCCAAAAAGAGCCCAAAAGTCCGTTAGAACGGGAGCTGCCGAAACGTGTGGTTTAGCAGTGCATCGCCGCAACCAGAAGTCCATGCATCCAGTCCTGACGCACCAGAACCCCGCATGGGTAAATGAGAGCTCCCCAACTTGGGTCTGCGACACCCTTTGGGACAAGTCCGGTAGACCGGTAATAGCAGGCAAAGTCCGGTGACACCCCGTAGAATTTCTTTGGGACACAGGAGGGTCCCGCACCACGCTCAATTCCTCCACGATGTTTGAACGAGACACGTGGCCCACAACAGACACCATCACACTCAGCGGCTTTACAGATCATTTACAACAAGGACACATCACAGCCCCTGTAGCAATACAAATAGGGAACATTACGACTAAACACCCCGTAGTTTTGGTCGATGTACCCCAGACAGCTGAACACATCCTATGAATCGACTTTATGAGCTCCCACAACCTCTCATTTGATCCGGTAAATAAATGTGTATGGAGAATGGCAAAGGCAGCACGAGCCCCCGCCACGCTCACAGTTGGAGACTTCTGGTTCGACCCTCGAGCCATTAGTCAGAACAAACAGGTTAGGGAAGTCCTACTGCAACACAAAGCAGCATTTGCACAGCACAAGCACAACTATGGCAAGATAGCTGGCTTTGTGAACATTACAGGTCCCGACCCCAGACCCCAAAAGCAGTACGGTTTTCCCCAAGAAGCAGAGGGAGAAATCTCAAAAGTAATACAGAGTTTGCTATTTCAAGGCATCCTCCGATCAGTAGCCTCCACAAATAACGCACCATTTGGCCCGTCAGGAAACCCGATGGATCATGGCGACTGTGACAATCCTGTCTAACTTCATAAGGACCCCGTCAATGGTGGTAAGGTCATTTCGCACATTATAAAACTGCGGGCACTGCCCTTTGAGCCGCCCTTCCGCCATGTGGCGCATCACTCGCTGTAGAAGGGGGTCAATCGCTGTCTCTGCGCGTATGCGGGCCAGACTTGGATCATCAGCCGGCAGATTTGCTGCTGTCAGAGTAACGTGTGCCTCAACTTGACATACGAACCCCTCCGCATCTGGTGGTGTACTCACTGCTCGGGAGAGAGTGTCCGCCACGATGAGATCCTTCCCCGGAGTGTAGATCAGTTCGAAATCATACCTCCTGAGTTTAAGTAAGATGCGCTGGAGGCGAGGGGTCATGTCGTTCAGGTCCTTGTTTATTATGTTGACCAGGGGGCGGTGGTCAGTTTCGACCGTGAATCGTGGAAGACCATACACATAATCGTGGAACTTGTCCAAGCCAGTTAACAAGCCCAGACATTCTTTTTCTATTTGCGCGTAGCGCTGTTCCGTAGGGGTCATGGCTCGTGAGGCATATGCAACCGGGGCCCATGACGACGTGCTATCTTTCTGCAAGAGCACTGCTCCAATACCAGATTGGCTGGCATCCGTTGAGATTTTTGTGGGGCGAGCCGTGTCGAAGAACGCCAACACTGGTGCCGTGACCAGTTTGTGCTTGAGCTCCTCCCATCCCAGCTGGTGCGATTGTTGCCACTGGAATTCTGTTGATTTCTTCACGAGATGGCGCAGAGCCGTTGTATGAGAAGCAAGGTTGGGAATGAACTTCCCGAGGAAGTTGACCATGCCCAAGAATCTTAGGACAGCCTTTTTGTCAGCCGGCCGTGGCATGGCTGTGATGGCGCTAATTTTGTCTGCATCAGGACGGACCCCTGATCGTGAGATGTGGTCCCCGAGGAACTTCAGCTCAGTCTGGCCAAAGGCACACTTGGCACGGTTGAGACGCAGGCCATTTTGTCGTATGCGGGCGAAGACGCGTCGTAGACGATGCATGTGCTCCTGCGGAGTGGTGGACCAAATGATGATATCGTCCACATATACACGTACCCCTTCGATGCCTTCCATCATCTGCTCCATGATTCGGTGGAAAACCTCAGGTGCCAAGATGATGCCAAATGGCACCCGGTTGTAGCAGAATCTGCCGAAAGGGGTGTTAAACGTGCATAGCCTTTGGCTGGCCGGGTCCAGTTGGATCTGCCAAAATCCTTTGGACGCATCCAGTTTGGTAAATATTTTGGCTTGGGCCATCTCGCTGGTGATTTCCTCTCGTTTGGGGATGGGATAGTGTTCCCGCATAATGTTGTTATTTAGATCTTTAGGATCTATGCATATGCGGAGCTCGCCAGAGGGCTTTTTTACACAGACCATGGAGCTGACCCATGGCGTGGGCTCCGTGACCCTGGATAGGACCCATTGGTCCTGAAGAGCCTGCAGCTGCAACTTGAGGCGGTCTTTGAGTGGCGCAGGAACCCTGCGAGGTGCGTGAACGACCGGGATGGCGTCCGGTTTGAGGCAAATCTTGTAAGTGTATGGCAATGTCCCCAATGCTTTCAAATACCTCCTGGTTGTGAGCAAGGACGGAATGGAGATTTGCGTGGAACTCAGCATCCGGGAAGTCGGATATCTCATCTGGAGAGAGAGACATAATGCGCTGCACAAGGTGAAGGACCTTACACGTCTGTGCGCCCAGTAACGAATCTTTTGATGAGCCAACAACTTCGAAGGGGAGTGTGGCCGTGTGCGTTTTGTGAGTTACCTGTAGCTGGCAAGAACCCATGGACGGGATGACGTTCCCGTTATAATCAACCATCTTGAGCCGGGATGCGTGATGGGTGGTTTGACCTTCATGGCATGGAATTCAGAATATGCAATCAGGTTGGCGGATGCGCCGGTGTCCAGACGGAAGGTGACGTGCGATCGGTTGACCGTCAGGGTGGCACTCCACTCATCGGCCAGATTGATGGCGTTGACCCTGTTTACACGATGACGAAAACCCGGAAGGCATCCTGGTCATCTGCATCATTTAGCTGGAAGTCTTGATGCGTGGGCTGGACGGTCCTGACGTGTCTGCGAGGTTGCCGGAGAAGTGTAGGATCCATGGGTTGAGGCGCACGACAGTAGGCAGCATAGTGGCCCATCTTGCCACATCGGAGGCACTGTCGGTTTTTAGCAGGACATTGCCCTTTTAAGTGTACAGCTCCACAGTTGCCGCACGTCATGACGTCACGGCGTTCGTTGCGCCACTGCGCATGTGCAGTGCGATCTTGCATCGGGCGCGCCTGCGCGGTGCGTCCCTCGATGTTGCCGTTGGTTTTGGCGCGCACAAGCGCGTGAGACCGCGGGAAACGGCCGCTCTCGTCGGGGCCACGGGTCGGGAGATAATCGATGGCATGGATGCGTTCGGCGTCGTGGGCGGCCTGGCTTGCCGATTCGACGGCTGGGGACCCCCTCCGTGCCGATTCGGTTGCCTGAAATCGGGCAAAACGGCTGGTTGCATTCTCGTGGAGGGCACAGGCTTCCACTGCAGACGCTAAGGTGAGGTTTTTGATTTTAAGAAGCTGCTGGCATAGGCCACTGGAGGCAACGCCAAAAACAATCTGGTCCCTGATCATGGACTCTGAGGTGCTGCCGTAACCGCAGGACTGCGCTAGTATCCGGAGATGCGTCAGAAAGGGTTGAAAAAGCTCCTCATACTTGGATTGGTTCTCGCCTTCCTCGAACACCAGTGAGTTGAAGACATCGATGGCGTGCTGACCTGCGGTGGGAGGAGCATCGCAATTTTTGTTTCGTCCGAGGCACTCTGTTTCTCGTTGGCTCAGATGTACAGGTCGAATCGCTGCTTGAAGAGCTTCCAATTGGTACCAAGGTTCCCAGCGACTTGCAACGGCTGCGGTTTATTGGTGAAGTCCATGTCCAGAATGGCAGGTTAGTCGGCAGGTATCGATCCACTCCTGTACCATGTGGTGTTGGACGTTCTGACACACAGATGAGCCAACACAGTTGTATTTGGTACAATGCTGTTTTATTCAAACTTACTATCTACAGTTTTGTCTTGATACTCTGCACGTGGGGACTCCCTGTCTGTGATGTTAATACAGGTCCTGTCCTTGTCCTTGTCCCCATATCTACTGGCCACCAGGTGTCGTGTTTGACCTTTTATACTGTTCCTGTCCTTGTCTGTGATTGGTTGTGGTGTTGTGTGTTCTGATTTGTCTGTTGGTGTGTCTATCATGATGTGTGTGTTTGAGTATCATGACAAACGGGAGTTAATGTGAACTCGAGCATACAACCAAGGACCAGTCTCTGTCCTGCACGTGTTTGGTAGACAGACAGGCAGCAGCTGTAGTTGCCCCTGTTATGAGTATCCACAATATTTAAGGATGGCTTGAAGGCCTCACAGACAAAACCACGCATCCACCCCCTCTCCAAGAGGCAATACCATCACATGGAACTCTTCACCCCCCCCCCACACACACACAATCGGGCCATGCCCAACCCGCCTGAGGGGTCCCTCTCCCCCTTTCCCATCCCTGACCACTGGGACAGCAGCTCCAGTGCCCTTGAGCTGCATGCTCGAAAATGGCTACTCACCTCCTCAGTTCTCCTTAGCAGCCACTGAGCCAGCTTTACGTTTTAAACAGGAATACGAAACCGATTCCCACATGATTCCTCACTGGGGAGCCAGTTAGTTCCCGAGAGACTGTTACATTCGACTTCAATCTCACTAATGAGATGGAAATTAAGGTAAATTGGGGTTAATAATATGCTTGGCATATTTGGGCGTGTTCTGGACCACACCATCGGGAGCGGGCCGTTAGGTAGTAAACTTTTATTCCCACCCGACGCAAATCTCATTTGTGATCTTTCCCGCTATTTAACCGGCGCACCCAGATCCGCTCCAGGCGCAAACCGGTGGTTAAATTGTGTCAAAAGTGTTTGTGCTCTGATTATGTTATTGGCCAGAGTTTAGAAAACTCCAAAGTATATCATGGAGTTCACCTGACCTCCAACTGTTTATTGATTTTGGTTACGATGAGCACATGGGCATGCCTTTCAGGTGGGCAGCACGGTAGCACAGTGGTTAGCACAGTTGCTTCACAGCTCCAGGATCCCAGGTTCGATTCCCGGCTTGGGTCACTGTGCGGAGTCTGCACGTTTTCCCAGTGTCTGCGTGGGTTTCCTCTGGGTGCTCCGGTATCCTCCCACAGTCCAAAGATGTGCAGGTTAGGTGGATTGGCCATGCTAAATTGCCCTTAGTGTCCAAAAAGATTAAGTGGGGTTACTGGGTTAGGGGGATAGGGTGGAGGTGTGGGCTTAAGTGGGGTGCTCTTTCCAAGGGCAGTTGCAGACTCGATGGGCCGAATTGCCTCCTTCTGCACTGTAAATTCTATGATTCTATGTTATTCAACAGAGGCCTTAAGCACTTTTAATCAAAAACAAAGTTTATTCTATGAATTTAGTTAACATTTTTATAAACACACAGTAAGCTTTTATATCAACTACCAACATAAATACCCCACACAGCTGCAGTACTCTGTATAACCCTTAATAAATTCCCCTTTAGCTGTTCCAATTTAATAACAAGATCCCTTAGACCAGCAAACCTTTTTCAAAGGTGTGGCCCAGCACACAGCACTCAAGACCTGGTGTGGATGCTCCTGTTTCCTTTCCAAAACAGCAGTTATGAATTTCTTCCAGAAAACAGTTATTTCTTTTCAAGTTATCAAGCAGTCTGGAAACAGCTTTTAGAATGCAGATAGAGAAAAAACCTTCTTTCAACCTGTGTAGAACAAAACCAGTTCAAACTGAAAGCGAAAGTAAAACTCAGAGCCACAGCCAGCTCCCAACTCAAAAGCGAAAGTAAAAAACAACTCCCAGAGCCACAGCCCAGCTCCACCCACACAATGACATCACTAAAGCCATGTGATAAGACAAAAACATTTCTTAAAGGAACACGCCCATGACAATTAACAGATGTGTTGAGTGGTGTTTCCCAGCAATCTTTGCTGGAACCTTTGGTTTTCAGCATATACATTAAATGGATCCAAATCCAAGTTTGCAGATAACAAATTCGTCAGCACAGTACATTTATGGGTTTGACCAGAACGTTAGCTTTGGGCATGACAGATTAAGTGAGTAGGCAAAAACCATGTCAAATGGGCTTCAAGGTAAGAAAGTGTAACGTCATTTGAGAAAGGCAAATTGGAATATTTTATTAAGGGCAAAAGACCATGAGCTGTGAAGGCAGTACTGAATTTTGACATCTATCAATTAAAACTAGTTACAGTTAGAAAATATAGTAAGGCTAATAATGCAATGTTGATCTTTATGCAAGGGGTTGGAACACAAAAGTGTGGAAGTTATGCTGCAGTAACATCTCGTCTTGATCTGGGGGTACTGCATTCAGTTATGGGTACAGAACCTCTGGGAAGATTAATTGGCATTGAATGGGGCACAAAAGGGATTAATCAGAATACCAGGGCCTGCAGGATTCAATTATGAGTTATCCCAGTGAGCCAGAGAACACAGAGCCAGGAGTGAGACACAGCTAAGAGTGAGTCTGGGAATTTGAATCTAGGTGGGAATTGAATTAAATCAGTAAGGCAGCTCCTTTTAAATTTCAGGAGTTTAAATTAATTTAAATTAAGCTAGTAATGTGCAATGTGGGTTAACAAGGGCTGCCCCATCCACTCACATAACTGGTTGGCAGTTAAGTGTCAGTCACTTAAATCTACCTTGATCTAAAAGCAGGTGGGGGAAAGGAGTCAATTCAGGACAGTTTAAAAAGAGCAACTTGTAAACTCACTCCCAGTGAGTTCTCCCAGTGATCCAGAGAAGACACAGTCAGAGTGAGGCACAGCTAAGAGTGAGTTTGGGAATTATTCGAAGCTGTGGGAGGCGGGGGGGGGGGGGGGGGGGGGGGGGGGGGGGGGGGGTGCTTTTTATCCCTGGTAAGTGACGGGTAAGTAGTGTTTCTGTTTTTCTGTTTCTTTTCATTGGTATATTTATTTATTTTTTTCTTCGTTGTTTATTTATTTATTTAATTTTTGGAAATTGTAATTGTTGAAGTTAACCGAAGGTTTAAGACATGGCAGGAGATCTCAGACCTGTGTCATGCTCCTCGTGTGCGCTGTGGGAGCTCAGGGACACGTCCACTGCCCCTGGCTCCTTCACGTGCAAGAAGTGTGTCCAGTTGCAGCTCCTCTTAGACCGTTTGACGGCTCTGGAGCTGCGGATGGACTCACTTTGGAGCATCCGCGATGCTGAGGACGTCGTGGATAGCACGTTTAGCGAGTTGGTCACACCGCAGGTGAAAGTTACTGAGGGAGATAGAAAATGGGTGACCAAAAGACAAGCAAGAGTAGGAAGGCAGTGCAGGTGTCCTCTGCGGTCATCTCCCTACAAAACAGATATACCGCTATGGATACTGTTGAGGGAGATGGCTCACCAGGAGAAGGCAGCAGCAGCCAGGTTCATGGCACCGTGGCTGGCTCTGCTGCGCAGCTGGGCAGGAAGAAGAATGGCAGGGCTATAGTGATAGGGGTCTCAATTGTAAGGGGAATAGACAGGCAGTTCTGCGGACGCAATCGAGACTCCAGGATGGTATGTTGCCTCCCTGGTGCAAGGGTCAAGGATGTCTCGGAGCGGCTGCAGGACATTCTGGGGGGTGGGAGTGGTGAACAGCCAGCTGTCGTGGTGCACATAGGCACCAACGATATAGGTAAAAAACGGGACGAGGTCCTACAAGCTGAATTTAGGGAGCTAGGAGTTAAACTAAAAAGTAGGACCTCAAAGGTAGTAATCTCAGGATTGCTACCAGTGCCACGAGCTGGTCAGAGTAGGAATGTCAGGATAGAGAGGATGAATGCGTGGCTCGAGAGGTGGTGCAAGAGGGAGGGATTGAAATTCCTGGGACATTGGAACCGGTTCTGGGGGAGGTGGGACCAGTACAAACCGGACGGTCTGCACCTGGGCAGGACTGGAACCGATGTCCTGGGGGGGGTGTATGCTAGAGCTGTTGGGGAGGGTTTAAACTAATGTGGCAGGGGGATGGGAACCGATGCAGGAAGTTGGAAGGTAGTAAAACAGGGACAGAAATAAAAGGCAGTAAGGGGGGGAAGTGTAAGGCAGAGAAGCCATAGTCAAAAATCAAAAAGGGCGACAGTACAAGGTACAGTGACTGAGGGGAGCTCAGTGAATAGGACCAGGAATACTAAAAGAAATAAAACGGGAAGTGAAAACATTAATGGTAAGCAACGCGGCAGGTTGTTACATGAAGATATGGGTTCAATGACAAGGAAAATTAGGAGAAAGGTTACGAGGAAATATAACTTAGGAGAGGTTACTGATCGAGGTGTTAAGATTCAGAACAGAGGTAAAAAAGCGAACATAAGTGTACTTTAACTGAATGCTCGTAGTATTCGGAATAAGGTAAATGAGTTGATGGCGCAAATCATCGTGAATGACTATGATTTAGTGGCCATTACTGAAACATGGTTAAAGGATGGTCACGACTGGGAGTTAAATATCCGAGGGTATCAAACTTTTCGGAAGGACAGAGTGGATAGTAAGGGAGGTGGTGTAGCTCTATTATTTAAGGATGACATCCGGGCAACAGTAAGGGATGACATCGGTGCTATGGAGGATAAGGTTGAATCCATTTGGGTGGAAATCAGGAATAGTAAGGCGAAAAAGTCACTGATAGGAGTAATCTATAGGCCACCAAATAGTAACATTATGGTGGGGCAGGCAATAAACAAAGAAATAACAGATGCATGTAGAAATGGTACAGCAGTTATCATGGGGGATTTTAATCTACATGTTGATTGGTTTAACCAGGTCGGTCAAGGCAGCCTTGAGGAGGAGTTTATAGAATGTATCCGCGATAGTTTCCTAGAACAGTATGTAATGGAACCTACGAGGGAACAAGCGGTCCTAGATCTGGTCCTGTGTAATGAGACAGGATTGATTCAGGATCTCATAGTTAGGGATCCTCTCGGAAGGAGCGATCACAATATGGTGGAATTTAAAATACAGATGGAGGGTGAGAAGGTAAAATCAAGCACTAGTGTTTTGTGCTTAAACAAAGGAGATTACAATGGGATGAGAGAAGAACTAGCTAAGGTAGACTGGGAGCAAAGACTTTATAGTGAAACAGTTGAGGAACAGTGGAGAACCTTCCAAGTGATTTTTCACAGTGCTCAGCAAAGGTTTATACCAACAAAAAGGAAGGACGGTAAAAAGAGGGAAAATCGACCGTGGATATCTAAGGAAATAAGGGAGAGTATCAAATTGAAGGAAAAAACATACAAAGTAGCAAAGATCAGTAGGAGACTAGAGGACTGGGAAATCTTTAGGGGGCAACAGAAAGCTACTAAAAAAGCTATAAAGAAGAGTAAGATAGATTATGAGAGTAAACTAGCTCAGAATATAAAAAGAGATAGTAAAGGCTTCTACAAATACATTAAACAAAAAAGAGTGGCTAAGGTAAATATTGGTCCTTTAGAGGATGAGAAGGGAGATTTAATAATGGGAGATGAGGAAATGGCTGAGGAACTGAACAGGTTTTTTGGGTCGGTCTTCACAGTGGAAGACACAAATAACATGCCAGTGACTGATGGAAATGAGGCTATGACAGGTGAGGACCTTGAGAGGATTGATATCACCAAGGAGGTAGTGATGGGCAAGTTAATGGGGCTAAAGGTAGACAAGTCTCCTGGACCTGATGGAATGCATCCCAGAGTGCTAAAAGAGATGGCTAGGGAAATTGCAAATGCAATAGTGATAATTTACCAAAATTCACTCGACTCTGGGGTGGTCCCGGCGGATTGGAAATTAGCAAACGTGACACCACTGTTTAAAAAAGGAGGCAGGCAGAAAGCGGGTAATTATAAGCCAGTGA
Source organism: Scyliorhinus torazame (assembly GCF_047496885.1). Classification (NCBI taxonomy): domain Eukaryota; kingdom Metazoa; phylum Chordata; class Chondrichthyes; order Carcharhiniformes; family Scyliorhinidae; genus Scyliorhinus; species Scyliorhinus torazame. The sequence goes on along the minus strand of NC_092707.1, from coordinate 149,450,451 downwards.
GCTTAACTTCGGTAGTAGGGAAGATGCTGGAATCTATCATCAAGGAAGAAATAGCGAGGCATCTGGATGGAAATTGTCCCATTGGGCATACGCAGCATGGGTTCATAAAGGGCAGGACGTGCCTAACTAATTTAGTGGAATTTTCTGAGGACATTAACAGTGCGGTAGATAACGGGAAGCCAATGGATGTGGTATATCTGGATTTCCAGAAAGCCTTTGACAAGGTGCCACACAAAAGGTTGTTGCATAAGATAAAGATGCATCCATTTTGGTAGGAATAACAGCAAAAGGGATTATTTAAATGATAAAATATTAAAACATGCTGCTGTGCATAGAGAGACCTGGGTGTGCTAGTGCATGAGTCGCAAAAAGTTGGTTTACAGGTGCAACAGGTGAATACGAAGGCAAATGGAATTTTGTCCTTCATTGCTAGAGGGATGGAGTTTAAGGCTAGGGAGGTTCTGCTGCAATTGTATACGGTGTTAGTGAGGCCACACCTGGAGTATTGTGTTCAGTTTTGGTCTCCTTACTTGAGAAAGGACGTACTGGCACTGGAGGGTGTGCAGAGGAGCTTCACTAGGTTAATCCCAGAGCTGAAGGGGTTGGATTACGAGGAGAGGTTGAGTAGACTGGGACTGTACTCGTTGGAATTTAGAAGGATGAGGGGGGATCTTATAGAAACATATAAGATTATGAAGGGAAGAGATAGGATAGATGCAGGCAGGTTGTTTCCACTGGCGGATGAAAGCAGAACTAGGGGGCATAGCCTCAAAACAAGGGGAAGTAGATTTAGGACTGAGTTTAAGAGGAACTTCTTCACCCAAAGGGTTGTGAATCTATGGAATTCCTTGCCCAGTGAAGCAGTAGAGGCTCCTTCATTAAATGTTTTTAAGATAAAGATAGATAGTTTTTTGAAGAATAAAGGGATTAAGGGTTATGGTGTTCAGGCCGGAAAGTGGAGCTGAGTCCACAAAAGATCAGCCATGATCTCATTGAATGGTGGAGCTGGCTCGAGGGGCCAGATGGCCTACTCCTGCTCCTAGTTCTTATGTTCTTATGAAAGCATGATGAAAAATCAGGCTTGTATTCCCTTGACTTGGAAAGTTATGGAATGATCTAATCAAGGTATTTTAAATAACAAGGGATTTGATAGCATAGAAAAGTCTTCCAAGACATTAACTCTACAAATGTATCATCAACCAAATGGAATAATAATCATTTAGCATAGGAGTAGGCGGTTCAGTCAACTGAGTCTATGACAGTTCTTCCGAAGAGTAATTCAGTCCCATTTACCTGACCTTTCCCCATATCATGGCAAATCCCCATATCATGGCAATTATTTTCTCAAGTACTTATCCAATTCCCTTTTGACGGTGACTTTGGAATCTGTATGCACCAACCTTTCCGGCAGATAGAGAGACCCCCCCCCCCCCCCCGCAAATAGAGAGACCCCCAATTAATGAGACCCTTGTCTGGAAACCCCTCAGAAGAGAAACCCATGTCAGGAAGCTAGAGGACAGTCGAGAGAGAGCCAGTGGGAAAAAGAATCGCTGCTTTAAAATTCACCTGGGCAATACAACTGCTGGCTCAGGCAGAGGAAGCAGCCTCTGACAATTCCTGGAAAGAGAAAAACAGTCAGCTGGGTTTAACCCCCTCAGATCTTTGATCTGCAAGCCATTAATTCCTTTCTCTTTTAAGCTGATTTTACTAGGCTGTGATTAACAGATTCCACACACACACACAGCTGTCATCATGGTTCCATTATCTCCCTTAATGGTCGAGTAACTTTGAAGTGGTCAGCTGTGAAGCTAATCAATATTTATTAACATGAAGCTTTGATTGATAGCTCCTGGACCACGTCAAACAGACTTAAGTGCTTTCCATTCATCTCCCTTTGTGGTTGAGTGAGTTTGAAGTGGTCGGCTGTGAAATTAACAGCACAAACTCTGTTTGAAGTGGGTCTTTTAGGGGGTCCCTTTATTTCGGGGATCCCTGGGGGAGAAATCTCTTTATTTAGGGGATCTCCGGTGCGAGGATGGCGGGAAGGTCTTGCATTGTGTGTGTATGGTTGGGGGGGGGGGGCAACTTCCTGAAAGAGTAAACCCTTGGCCTATCGTGAGGTCCACAACATCAATGACACATGTGTCAAGACCTGTACCTATTCTCGCCCACGTGATTCCTGGCCCAGAGACCGGAGAATCATGAGGGCCCAGAGAATATGATGCTCGGCCTGTTAATAGGGGGACAAAATCTCAAGAAAGAGAGCAGTCCAGAAGTTCCCAAAGGGGGACAACTCAGAAGAGGTCACCTACTCTACACTCAATATACCTTCCACCTGACCCAGCTAAACACAGTTACTATTGTCCTAACATACCCAATCAAGTGACAATCGTCACTACCTGTGCAGACAAGTGAACATAGAAGACCAATCCAAGAAAGACAAGATATATCCAAGGACAGCACAGTGGCACTGCTGCCTCACAGAGTCAGGGACCTGGGTTCGATTCTGACCTCGGGTGACTGCGTGGAGATTGCACGTTCTCCCAGTGCCTGCATGGGTTTCCGCCCACATTCCAAAGATCTGCAGGTTAGGTGGGGTGGCAGGGATAGGGCAAGGAGTGAGTCTCGGTAGGGTGCTCTTTCAGAGGGTCGGTGTCGACTCGATGGGCTGAATGGTCATAGAGGACAAGACAACATAAGACCAGTGGTCGAAATCCTCGACCAACCCTAGGTCTCGAAGACCAGGTACAATATGGTCAGTCGAACTCAAAATGGCCAGCCTTGAACTCAAGATTTGAGAGCATGGCATCCAGTTCTCAAACTCCGCCGGGAATTCATTCCGCACTCCCCTTGGGAGACCGGGCACAAAAATACTCCTTCTCCGGCCCCATCTTCCCAAATCGACCTAGATGTTCGACATACCATGCAACAGGACTTCCCAAGACTGAAGGTGAGCCCCCACCAAGGAGACTGCTCTATAAACTGACAGGATTCTCCGCTTCATCCATTCTCTTTAGGATATCTCGCAGTTCATCAGCGTGAGCTCCAATAACCTGTGCCTGGGAACTGAGACTGTTGTCCACAACGTCACTCAGAATGGCAGCCATCATCTTGATGCCAACGGCATCACTGAAAGGTAGGCCCATTCAACAGCAAAACCGCCACTGCAAAGTGGACTCCATCCCAGCCTCCACCAACCCCTGAATAACAGGATTTTCTCGACTTAACTCAGCTCCCCATTGCCAAGATTAAGCCAGGATTTTCCAGGTCCATAGCACAGATCATAAACACCAGGATCAAATAATTCTGGGTTGTGCATCAGGATAAAAATAGTATTAAAAGATAAGTGGCTCCAGTGCTTTCAGAAACCCAGCTCCTACACTTACATCATGTGAACCCCCCCCCCCCCCCACCCCGAGAAAATAGATTGCTAAACCCAGGGGGAAACCCCCCACTCCTGCAACATCACCACATCAAACAAGTCATGCCAGGCAACAACTGAGGAGCCGAAAAGACTGCAGATTCAGTAAAAGTCTGGAGAGGAAGATGGAGGCGATGATGAACAAGCAGGGCGAAGAGGATCCAGCCACACCCTAACAGGATGCGCCACCAGGCCACATGTCAGGCTACCCCCCGATAAACGAATGGAGGGGCCTCCTAACACAGGAGTTCCAAAATCTCAAAAACACCATCAAACTCAAAATTATGACAATGGTGAAAGTGACGGTTGCGGAGGTGCTGGTCCCCCTTCAAGCAGCGCTGGAAAAGACGGAGTTGCGTCTGGAGACACAGGAGGTGACAATCAGAGAGCTGGAGAAGGTCGCAACTGACCAGATCACCTCAACGGAGACAGAGATGGCAAGGTTGGTGGCGACACAAGGGACACTAAGGGGGAAGATCGAAGGCCAAGACAACCGGTCACACTGCCAAAACCTCCACATGGTGGTCCTATCAGACAGCACCGAGGGCTGGAACCCTATGGAGTATGCGGCACAGATACATTGCAAACCTGTTGGAAGGGAAAACTTCTCCAAGCCCCCAGAAGTGGACAGGATCTACAGGTCACTCTGGCAAAAGACTAAAGCCAGGGAGCAGCAACAGTTCATCATCGCGAAATTGCATTTATACCACGATCAGGAAAAACCCTGAACTGAGGAAGGCACACACTGTCCTGTAGGTGGGAGAGACAAGACGACTTCCGGTGGCAGCATGTGTGAGGAAGTCGCACGTTGGATGGCTCCTGCTCGAGGCTTGAATTTTTAGAATTTAATGCATGGTCCCAGGAGCAATTTTTCATTAAATAAGTGCAGGAAGACATAAAGAAGGAGGATTGCCTAAAACCAAAGGAAAGTTGGCGTGAAGAAAGGGGAGATGAAGGTTCACCGTCCGAAGGGTCGGCTCAGCAACTGGAAGGATGGCGGAGGTTGGGTCGCTGGGTGGGGCCGCACTGTTCACGTCAGAAAAGATGACCGTGGTGCTGGCTTTGGAATTTGAAAATCAGTTTGGAAAGCACATGGAGTTGATGAGGAAGTAGATGATGGCAGCATTGAAGATGCTGGTGGAGGAGGCGATTGCCCCAGTGAAGGCGGTGGTGTCGAGAACATCGGTCGAGGTGCAGAAGCAGGGTGAGAAACTGAAGGGAGTGAAAGAAGCCTTGTTGCAACACAGTGATCAACTCATCTCGATGGACGAGGAGCTGCAGACGGTGGTGGAGGCCAACAAGGGTCTGCAAGCCAAAGTGGAGGACCTAGAAAACAGAGTTGGCCAGCAAAATCTGAGGATCGTGGGCCTGCCCAAAGGGGTAGAGGGCCCGAGGCCAACAGAGTATTTTGCCAAGATGTTGGCAGAGCTGTTGGGGAGGGGGAAGTGGATTGGGCTTATAGGCCTTGGAGGCCTAAACCAAAGGTGAATGAGCTGCTAAGAGCAATTATTTGTTTCCATAGGTACCGCATGAAGGAGAAGGTCCTGAGTTGAGCAAAGCAGAAGCAGGAGGTGCAGTGGGCTGGAGCTTGTATACGTATATACCAGGACTTAACCGTGGAGTTTGCGAGGAGGCAGGCGGCCTTTGGCCGAGTGAAGGTGGAACTGTATAAGAGCGGTGTGCGGTTCGGCATAATGTACTCAGCTGAGGGTGATCTACAACTCCAAAGACTTTTATTTCGAGATGGTGGAAGCGGCGGAGGCATTAGTGAAGACTGAAGGACTGGGGCAGAAGTGAGAAATGAAACTGAGGATTGGTCTTGCACTGAGGGTGGGGGGGATGGAAGATTATATATAGCTCTATTTTTTATCTATGTCATTATATGTGTTAAATGATTTGAAGTTGCCCATCTGGGCAAGGTAGGAGTTGGAATTTTCTTTTGCAATTATGGCTTTTTGGGGTTTGTGTGTTTACACGGCATTGTGAGTTGAAGAGGATTCCTTTGTTTTTCTGGGACCGGGCAGGGGCCTCCACACTGGCTAGCTCAAGCTGGCCAGTAAACGGGAGTGTGGAGAGGGGAGGGCTGCGGCCATTGGAGCCTGGTAGAACAGCTTTCGATGGGCCGAGGCGTGAAACGTTGGGGGAGGGGACCAATACTGCGCGAGGTGTTTTTGAGAGGCAGTGGATGGGGGATGCTAGAAGCCCGGGGTGGGGCAGAGGCCATTTTCAGGGTGTCGGACTGGCTCGGGCGGCAGGAAGGTGCGGGGGCAAATGTTTTTAGCCTTCGCCTTGCTGATTGCCAGGAGGCGGGTCCTGTTGGGGTGGAGGTCAGCTTCTCCACCCTGTGCCTCGGATTGGCGGGGGGGGGGGTCCTACTTGAACTTCTTTGACTCACAGGAAGGCGAAGTTTCAGCTGAAGGGGATAAAGGAAGGGTTTCACAATTCATGGGAACTGTTTATTATGCACTTTCAAGAATTGGTTACCATTGAACATGGGGGGGGGGGGAATGGAAGGGGGAGGTCGTCGTTACTGTTGTCTTTGGTTACACTGTTTACAGATTGATTATTAATTTTTCTTTTTTTACCTGGAATGTACAGGTGGATGTTTTGGTCTGTATATTAAGCGGGGTGCAATTTGTGTGGGGGATTGTTATTGTATTTGTTTTTGTTTGTTTTTTCTTTGGTATTGATGAAAATGTTGAAAATGAGGAGAATAAAAAGATTTTTACAAAGTGGGAGGGACACTCGATCCATTGGGCAGCATGGTAGCATTGTGGATAGCACAATTGCTTCACAGCTCCAGGGTCCCAGGTTCGATTCCGGCTTGGGTCACTGTCTGTGCGGAGTCTGCACATCCTTCCCGTGTGTGCGTGGGTTTCCTCCGGGTGCTCCGGTTTCCTCCCACAGTCCAAAGATGTGCACGTTAGGTGGATTGGCCATGACAAATTGCCCTTAGTGTCCAAAATTGCCCTTAGTGTTGGGTGGGGTTACTGGGTTATGGGGATAGCGTGGAGGTGTTGACCTTGGGTAGGGTGCTCTTTCCAGACGGTGCAGACTCGATGAGCCAAATGGCCTCCTTCTGCACTGTAAAATTCTATGAAATGTGTACGAGAACATTGGGGCAGACCTGGCCAGGCGCCATGGCATCCTTTACAAGAACAATGTGTGGTTCTGAATACTGTACCCCGCCAAACTCTGGGTTGACTTTCCAGGTTAGGGAGGACAACTTCACCACACCGTCAGAAGCAGGCGAATTTGTGCACAAGCACAGGCTGGGAAGGCAACAACACTAGCAGTGAACCAGAACTCTAGTCTCACGGGTCAAAAAACAAGGACAGACTATTTGCTCGGGACTGATCTGCTTCGTCTTTGAAGGGCGGGTGGGGGGTGGAGAAACGTTATTGTCGGGAGAAGGTGTGCATCGATTGGGGGGGGGGGGGGGGGGTAAAAGGGGTGGAGACCGGCTATGACAGATTGCACACAGCAACAACAGAAGCAAGGGAACCTCAAACATCCATCTTGGTGGGCTCCCAAGCAAAGGCAGTGCATGGCGCAGCCACATGGTGTACACAATATTGACGGCCACCTTGGTTGGCTCCTGGACAAAGGGAAACCCCAGAGCGCAGAAGCACAGCCACATGGTGAATGCGGTGACCATGGCCATCTTGGATAGCCCCCAAACAAAGTGAAAGCCCAGAGTCTAGGGGCACATCCATAAGGCAAGTATGGTTGACCCTGCAGGAGGGGGAGGGGTCAGAAACCAACCCGTCAGAATAGTCACCTGGAACGTCAGGGGACTTAACGACCTGGTGAAAAGATCCAGAGTCTTCGCCCATCTGAAAAGTCTGAGAGTCGACATAGTCTTCCTCCAGGAAACACCTGAGGGAGAAGGACTGACTGCAGTTAACAAAGAGCTGGGTTGGACAGACTTAGCAATCGTGCTACGGAACGAGCGCTAAAGGGAACCATACTGCTCAATAAGGGGACAGCATTTACAATGGCGAGGACCATTACAGGCCAAGGATGATACTACGTCATGGCAAGGAGGCCAAGGGCTATGGTGATAAGGTTCCACCGCTTCACCAACAAGGAGTGTGTCCTGCGATGAGCGAAGAAGGAGCGGAGCAGCAGGTGGGAGAACACCGAGATCCGTATTTATCAGGACCGAAATGCAGAGCTGGCCAAGAAGCGTGCGGGATTCAACCGGGCCAAGGCGGTCCTCCAGGGAAAGGGGGCGAAGTTCAGGCTGTTACAACCAGCGAGGCTGTGGGTTACATATCAGGACCGGCACCACTATTTCAAAACGCCGGAGGAGGAGTGGACTTACATCAAGAATGAGAAGCTGGACTCGAGTTAATGGACTGCTGTATGTTGTGGGGGTTGTTGATTTGGGGGGGGGGGGGGTGTTATGTTGGGGTTTACCCGTGTTTTCTTGTGTTTTGGGGGCCCCTTTGCCCTGGGCCCTCGAGGCTTTGGGCGAGGTCGCAGTTGGGAACAGCTGCGTCACAGGAGGTGGGGTCGGCCCAGACAGGGAGCGCGGTTTACCCGCGAAATGGTGGGGGTGGTACCTGGAGCTGGGGGTTTGAGTGTACGGTACTTTGTTTTGTTTTTCTTTCTCTGGTCACACGGGGTGTAGGGAGGGGACTGCCTCCCCCCCCCCACTTAGGTGGGGGTGGGTAGGGGGGATAAGCGGATGCTTGACTGGGGTGGGGGGGGGGCTGGGATGCTGCTCTGCTGACTGAGGGGGAATCAATGTTAAAGGGGAGAGTTGGGTCGGGGAGCCTCCGCCTGGGGGGGCTGGAGGGTGCGGGAGGTGCGGGCACGTGGCTGGCCTCAGAGAGGAGACGGGGGGGGGGAAGCCCCCTGACCAGGCTGATCACGTGGAACATAGAGGCCTGAATGGGCCGGTCAAGAGGGCCCGTGTGATTTCGCACTTAAAGGACTAAAGGCAGACGTAGCCATGCTACAAGAAACGCACCTGAAGATCGCGGATCAAACCAGGCTGAGGAAAGGATGAGTGGGGCAGGTTTTCCCACTCAGGGCTGGATGCGAAGGATGGGGGGGGGGCCGCAATTTTGGTGAGCAAGCGGGTGGCATTTGAGGCGGCGGGTATTGTGGTGGATAAAGGGGGTTGATATGTTATGGTGAGTGGCAGGTTGCAGGGGGCCCGGGTGGTGCTAGTGAATGTGTATGCTCCGAACTGGGACGATGCAGGGTTCATGAAGCGGATGTTGAGTAGGATTCCGAATCTGGAGTCATGCAGTTTGGTAATGGAGGGGGGGGGTACTTTAACACGGTCCTGGACCCGGCACTGGATCGGTCTAGGCCGAGATCGAGTCAGAGCCCGGCAGCGGCCAAGGTCCTGAGGGGGTTCATGGACCAGATGGGGGGAGTGGATCCATGGAGATTTGCCAGGCCAAGGGCAAAGGAGTTTTCCTTCTTCTCCCATGTGCACAAGGCGGACTGATTTTTTTCGTGGCAAGTAGGGCACTAATCCCGAGAGTGGAGGGGGTGGAGTATTCGGCCATTGCGAACTCGGACCATGCCCCGCACTGGGTGGAGTTGGCGCTGGGGGAGGAGAGAGGCCAACGCCCTCTGTGGAGAATGGACGTGGGACTACTGGCGGATGAGGAAGTCTGTGGGCGGGTTCGGAGGTGTATCCAAAGCTATGTGGAAACCAATGATAAATGGGAGGTTTTGGTGAGTGTGGTCTGGGAGGCACTGAAGGCAGTTGTCAGAGGGGAGCTAATTTCAGTCAAGGCCCACAGAGAGAAGAGGGATAGGATGGAGAGGGGGAGAGATTGGTGGGGGAGATACTTAGGGTGGACAGGGGGTATGCGGAATCCGAGGAGGAGGGGTTGAAGAAGGAGCGCCGGAGCCTGCAGACGGAGTTGGACTTGCTGACCACGGGGAAGGCTGAGGCTCAGTTGAGGAAGGTACAGGGAGCAGTGTACGAGTATGGGGAGAAGGCAAGTAGGATGGTGGCGCATCAGCTGCGGAAGAGAGAGGCGGCCAGGGAGATTGGGGGAATTAGAGATAGGGGGGTAACAAGGTGCTGAGCTCGTCAAGGATTAACGAGGTCTTCAAGGACTTTTATGGCCAATTATACAAGTCAGAATCCGGGGGGGGGGGGATGAAGCAGTTCCTGGACCAACTGAGGTTTCCACAGGTGGAGGAGGGGCGAGTAGATGGATTGGGGGCCCCGGTTGAGATGGAGGAACTGGTTAAGGGGTTAGGGGGTATACAGGCGTGCAAGGCCCCGGGGCCGGATGGGGATCCCGTAGAGTTTTATAGGAAATTCTCGGAGCTGCTGGTTCCGCTGTTGTTGAGGACTTTCAATGAGGCTAAGGAAAAGGGAACCCTTCCCCCGACGATGTCGCAGGCTCTGATCTCGCTTATCCTCAAGCGAGATAAAGACCCGTTGCAATGTGGCTCCTATAGGCCTATTTCGCTCCTTAATGGGGATGCCAAGCTGTTGGCCAAGATTTTGGCCACGAGGATTGAGGACTGTGTCCCGGGAGTGATCAATGAGGATCAGACAGGGTTTGTGAAGGGCAGGCAGTTGAATACAAATTTGCGGAGGCCCTGAATGTGATCATGATGCCCTAGGGAGGGGGGATGCAGAAGTGGTAGCGGCAATGGACGCGGAGAAAGCCTTCGATCGGGTTGAGTGGGAGTACCTGTGGGAAGTGTTGGGCAGATTTGGGTTTGGAGAGGAATTTATAGGGTGGGTCAAATTGTTGTATCAGGCCCCGGTAGTGAGTGTGTCAACGAACTGGCTGCGGTCGGGGTACTTTAGATTACATCGAGGGACGAGACAGGGGTGCCCCCTGTCCCCCCTGCTGTTTGCCCTGGCGATCGAGCTGCTGACAATGGCGTTGAGGGAGTCCAGAAACTGGAGGGGGTTGGTTTGGGGGGGGGGCAGAGGACCATCGTGTTTCCCTGTATGCAGATGACCTGCATTACATTGCGGATCCGGTGGAGGGGAGAGGTCATGCAGAATCTTAGGGATTTTGGAGACTTTTCGGGGTATAAGCTGAATGTTGGAAAAAGCAAGCTTTTTGTGATACATGCGAGGGGCCAGGAAAAGAGACTGGGAGAGCTACCGCTTAAGATGGTGGAGAGGAGCTTTCGCTACTTGGGCATTCAGGTGGCTAAGAGCTGGGGAGTCCTGCACAAGCTCAATTTAGCGTGGCTGGTGGATCAGATGGAGGAGGACTTTAAGAGGTGGGACATGCTGCCACTTTCCCTGGCGGGCAGGGTGCAGTCCGTAAAGATGACGGTGCTCCCAGGTTCTAGTTCGTCTTCCAGTGCCTTCCCATTCTCATCCCCAAGTCCTTTTTCAAGCGGGTAAATGGGATTATTACGGGATTTGTGTGGGCAAACAGGACCCCACGTGTTAAGAGATGTTCTTGGAGCGCAGTCCGGGGGGAGGGGGGTTTGGCGCTGCCGAACCTTTGCAGCTATTACTGGGCAGCGAATATATCCATGATTTGGAAATGGGTAATGAAGAGAGAGGGGACGGCGTGGAAACGGTTGGAAGCGGTGTCTTGTAAAGATACTAGCTTTGGGGCACTGATAACAGCACCGTTGCCGCTTCCTTCGACGCTGTATACCACGAGCCCGGTGGTGGCGGCGACATTGAGGATCTGGGGGCAGTGGAGACGGCACAGAGGGGAGGCAAGGACTTCAGTCTGGGCCCCGATACGGAACAATCACAGGTTTGTTCCAGGTGGAATAGACGGAGGATTCCTAAGTTGGCACAGGGCGGGTATCAAAAGGATGAGGGAATTGTTCATTGATGGGACTTTTGTTAGTCTGAGGGCACTGGAAGAGAAATTTGGGCTACCCCCGGGGAATACCTTTAGGTACATGCAGGTTCGGGCGTTCGTGAAAAAGCAGGTGGGGGAATTCCCGCTGCTGCTTTCCTGGAGGATACAGGACAGGGTGGTCTCGGGCATGTGGGTAAGGGATGGCAAGATATCGGAAATATATCAGAAGCTGCAGGAGGCGGAGGAGGCCTCGGTGGAGGAGCTGAAGGGCAAGTAGGAGGAGGAGCAGGACAAGGAGCTGGATGAGGGCCAGTGGGCTGGCGCCCTGGGCAGGGTCAATTCCTCCTCATCATGCGCCAGGCTTAGCCTGATTCAGTTTAAGGTGGTGCACCGGGCGCATATGACAGTGGCGAGAATGAGTAAGTTCTTTGGGTTGGAGGACAGGTGTGTGAGGTGCTCAGGGAGCCCAGCAAATCATGTTCATATGTTCTGGGCATGCCCGGGACTTACAGGATTTTGGAAAGGCTTCGCAAAGGCTATGTCCAAGGTCTTGGATATACTCGGGTAAAACTGGGCTGGGGGATAGCGATATTTGGGGTATCGGACGATCCGGGAGTGCAGGAGTCGAAAGAGGCCGGAGTTCTGGGCTTAGCCTCCTTGGTAGTCCAGAGAAGGCTCTTGTTAATGTGGAGGGACGCGAAACCCCCAAGCGTAGAGGCTTGGGTCAGTGACATGGCGGGGTTTCTCAGGTTGGAGAGGATAAAGTTTGCCTTGCGAGGGTCCTTGCAAGGGTTCGCCAGGCGATGGCAACCGTTCCTGGACTTTCTCGCGGAATGTTAGGTGCAGGTCAGCAGCAGCAGCAAACCAGAGGGGGGAGAGGGGGGGGGGTGGGGGGGTGGTTTGGGCGGTGGATGGATTTTGTTTGTAAAGGGCAGATACCCCAGCTTGTTTTGTTAAATTGTTAAATGGGTACGTTGTTTTCATAGTTTTATTGCTATGTTTTCTTTTCGTTGTTTTTCTTTTTGTAGTGGTTTGTAAAAATTATTGAAAAATGTTGAATAAAAACAAATTTTAAAAAAAGGAAAAGACAAGGAAAAATGGAGCCAGGCCTAGAGATAGGGGGAGGTGGCTAGATCAAAGCACTACACAGGGTGAACTTCATCGCCACATACGGAGGGCTGAGCCTAAGGCAGCTAAAGGTGGTGCACAGGGCACACCTAACTAGAACTCAAATGACTGGGTTCTTTCTGGAGGTGGAGGACAAATGTGAATGGTGCAAGATTTGTCGGCTTCTGGATGACCTTCTTTGAGGCAACGTCCAGGGTTGCGGGAGTGAGGATGGAGCCATGCCGAAAAGTGGCAGTCTTCAGAGTTTCAGATCAGTCAGAACTCTTCATGGGGAGGGAGGCTGATGCCATAGCCTTTGCCTCCCTGATCGCCCGCCAGAGAATCCTGCTCGGCTGGCCATCGGCATCACCACCCAAGGCTGCAGATTGGCTGTCCGACCTGGAGGAATTTCTCAGGCTGGAGAAAATAAAATTTGCGGGGGGGTCTGAAGAGGGCTTTGACAGGACGTGGAAGCTGTTTACCAACTTGTTCCAAGAGCTGTTCGTAGCCAGCAACCAGTAGGGTAAAAGGGGGGAGGGGCACACATATGAGCCACGGGATAAAGAAAAGGAAAAAAGGGGGAGGGAAGGGTGGGGGGGGGGGGGGCGAAAGCATGCAAAGAGAACAATAGGGACAAGAGACAAAGCCACAGCGGACTGGTCCGAGGGCAAGATGAAGCCCAAACCAAACTGTAGATAAGACGCTTGAAAATATGTACTCTAACATATGTATGCCGACTGAAGTGGGGGTTACGGCCACAGTGGGAGGGAAGACAATTGCCTGTAAATATATATGCTGATTTCTGTTTCTCTTTTTTATTTTCCTTTTTTGGCGCAGTTTGGTAACACGTAATCTATGAATTGTGAAATATAAGATTTGAAAACCCAATAAAAAAACAAAAAATATTTCTTCTGTTGCCATGTTTTCTTAGGATCACTGCGGAACACTGACTGTTGCCACTCTCCAGCCTACTCCATCCATGATTAATGGTAAAGGTAATAAACTAAGTTTCTTAAAACAGCACACTCTAAACATTAATGTAACTTGGAAGTGCATTAGTTCAACTTCAAAAGCTTTGTAGATTCATGGAGGTTTGAACCCGTCAACAAAGGCACTACAATTGACCTTGGAGCTCAATCTGGATAAATATCAGGTAAGGCTTGATTCTTGATTACCACGTGATAATGGAAGGTATGCACATGGGGTTGAGCATGGATGCCATTCAGCTTGAAGTGTAACTCTTCAGGTTGACACTCAGATCTAGTTGAAGATTATCCATTTGGATGAAGTACTCTAGGATACCTCAGTGCAAGAAGTTTACAAAACTATATATTTTTTTAAAATCAGTATTTTTTGCAACAAAGGACAAAATCAACAAAGAATTAATTCAGATACTTCAATATCATTTGACTTCTAAGATTAGTTCCTGAATATTTGGCATATTCAGAATTTTGGTTTGAAACCATTGCTACTAAAATTGAGCTTAAATTGCTGATTAAAATCATTAAAACATGTCAAGCTTTTCAACAAGGCAGGATTTGTTTCCACAGAGTTTTTTGAAAATAAGGTTTATAAACTTGTTATTTTTCCTGATGGCAAAAATGTGTGGCAGTTTAATGGCCTTGTGCAGCAGGAATTGATTTTTTTTTTTTTCAATGGGTACATTTTACTGAACTATAATAAGATTCCAAAAATGTATTCATTGCAGCAGAATGCATGCTCCATATACAAGAATAACCATGAGGATGGCATGGTAGCACAGTGGTTAGCACGGTTGCTTCATAGCTCCAAGGTCCCAGATTTGATTCCTGGCTTGGATCACCGTCTACATGTTCTCTGTGCGTCTGTGTGGGTTTCCTCCGGGTGCTCCAGTTTCCTCCCACAGACCAAAGACTTACAGGTTAGGTGGATTGGCCATGCTAAATTGCCCTTAGTGTCCAAAAACATTAGATGGGGTTACTGGGATATGGTGCAGGTGTGGACTTAAGAAGGGTGCTCTTTCCAAGGGCTGGTGCAACAGACTCGATGGGCAGAATGGCCTCCTTCTGCACTGGATATTCTATGATATGATTCTATGATATGATCATCTCTTGTGAACTTGTGATAGTTTAGTGTAACAGTTGATGATGAAGATGGCTTTGTTTTTTTGTAATATGGGAGTTTTATCCTCTTTCCACATGTCAGATTTTTCACAATATACAGCTGTGGTCAGAGAGCCTTGCATAGGGTGTAGGATATTTCAAGAGAGTAATGCACATGGATGAGTTAAAATATTTCTTCTTTTTTTTAATTTAGAGTACCCAATTCTTTTTTTTCTTTTTTCCAATTGAGAGGCAATTTAGCGTGGCCAATCCACATAGCCTGCACATCTTTGTGTTTCATAGAATTTACAGTGCAGAAGGAGGCCATTCGGCCCATCGAGTCTGCACCAGCCGTTGTAAAGGGCACTCTACCGAAGCCCACTCCTCTACCCTATCCCCGTAACCCAGTAACCCCATCTAACCTTTTTTTGGACACAAAGGGCAATTTAGCATGGCGAATCCACCTAACCTGCATATCTTTGGACTGTAGGAGGAAACCAGAGCACCCGGAGGAGACCCACGCAGACATGGGGAGACAGTGCAGACTCCGCACAGACAGTGACCCAAGCTGGGAATTGAACCTAGGACCCTGGAGCTGTGAAGTAATTGTGCTACCCACTATGCTACCGTGCCACCCCCGGGTTGTGGGAGTGAGATCCACACCAACACAGGGAGAATGGACAAGCTCCACACGGACAGTGACCCGGGGCCGGGATCGACCACTGTGCCACCCTAGCGCCCTGATCAGTTCAAAAATTTCAACGGTCAGTGTATATAACTCAGTGTTGCCATTAGGTTGATTTGGAATACATGAATTGATCAATATAGCAAATATTGGAGTTCAGCCAACATATCATGTCCAATATGTTTCTTTTGTGTTGCTCCTCATCGCTACCTCAAATAATTCCCATAATTTCTATCATGATGGATGGACGGAATTGTAATCAGTAGTGTTTCATCCTGGTATCTTCAACTGCTTTCTGCAGAGTCAATAGCGGCACTCTCCTACACTATAAGCCACGTTTATGATTAAAACTGGATGATACTATACAGTTGATAGACAGGCTGAAGGAAAATGGATGTGCAAAGGCCACTATGCTGAGATGTATTGTTTTAAGTTAACATTAAGATAAGACCAGTGCTAGCAGCATTATAATACTTTACTGCATATACCAAAGGCAGAGTTGGATTCAGTAGGGATATTAGTTATGATAATGCAACCCATTTAGTCTGTAATTGAACTCACTCCTTGTTCTGTCATCTTTAGTGCAGTTTATGTCCTTATAGTCTGACACAGTAAAGGAATCTGAATTGAATCTGACAAGCAGGCAGACCAGAAGCCTCCATTAATACTTGTTGCCATGTCAGCTGCTCTTCACCGTGTTTGGAGTTTGCCACCCCATCTGGAGAGGTAAACACTACAGAGCTGCACGTTTGAGATTGCCGTTGATCACAAATACTGTACCAAAATACTTTGAAGGCTAAAAAATTTAAATGAAAACAGAAAATTCTGGAAATATTCAATGAGATGGGCAGCATCTTGCGAGAGAAACAACATTTAAAAAAATATTTTATTCAGGCACTTTCATACAATCAAACCGAAACAGAAGCAAAATTGCACAACATTGTAAACAACCAACACCCACTCCTCAGCTCCCCGTCCTGCCTTCTCCATTTTAACGCCCTTGACCGCCCCCTCTGCTTTTGCTGACTCCTCAATCCTTCTCAAAATGAACAGCTTCCATCTCCGAGCGAACCCATCAACCGACCCCCTCAGGACGAACTTGACCTTCTCCAGCCTCAGGAATTCTGCCAGGTCATTCACCCACATCCCCACTTTCAGCAGCTCCAAGTCCCTCCCTCCAAGTAAGATCCGTCTCCAGGCTATCAGGGAGGCAAAGGCCAAAACGCGGCCTCTCTCGCCCCTGGATTCCCGGATATTCCGACACCCTAAAGATCACTACTTCTGGACCCGCGGCCACCTTTGCCCCCAGCATCTCGGACATTACGTCCGCAGACCCTCCCAGAACCCCTTTAGCCTCAGAAATGCCCAAACATGTGGACATGATTCGCGGGCCTCCTCGCGCACTGCCCACACCTATCTTCGACCCCCTCAAAAAACCTGCTCAACCCCTCCCCCAAACAAAACAATAATTTCATCCCCCTTGCCCACACCTACATCCTAAAACTCCCCACTGCTCTCTCGTTAAATAGCCCGCCTAGATAGCATGGCAGACCCTGCCCAAGGTCTCCAAAGTCTCTACCTCGCCTCCCCCCCCACAATACTCCCATCTACGCTCCCCCCAAAAAACAGAAAAGGTGCATTCACCCTTGATATTCCCCCCACGGAAGGACCCGTCCTCCAAACACCCCGCCATCAAAACCAAAGGAACATTTCAAGGGAAAATTTTCCAGAGAACAAAGAAACCTCCTCACCAACTCCTCCAAAGTTCAATGTCCTCCTTCTCCTGCCAGTCCATTGTCTCTCAGAAACTCCAGCCCTCCTCTGGCAGACCAAAATAATATTCACGCTGCTGGAAATTCACCCAAAGGCGGGCTGGGTACAGCACCCGAACTTCACCCCCTTTTTGAAGAGGGCAGCCTTGACCTGATTAAATCCAGCCCTCCTCTTCGCCAGTTCTGCGCCCACGTCTTGATATAATCATAGAATTTATAGTGCAGAAGGAGGCCATTCGGCCCATCGAGTCTGCACCGGCCCTTGGAAAGAGCACACTACTTAAGCCCATGCCTCCACCTTATCCCCGTAACTCCACCTACCTTTTGGATACTAAGGAGCAACTTAGCATCGCACATTCACTTAACCTGCGCATATTTGGACTGTGGAAGGAAACCAGAGTGCCCGGAGGAAACCCATGCACACATGGGGAGAAAGTGCAAACTCCACACAGTCATCCGAGGCAGGAATTAAATCCAGGTCCATGGAACTGCGAGACAGCATGCTAACCACTGTGCCGCCCATCGTGAAATATCCATAGCTCGTTCCCTTCCCAGGTGCACTTCCTCATCTACATCGCCCAACAAAGAATCTTTTTGTTATCCAGAAGGCGGTGCAATCACACCACCATCGCCCATGGCCGCTCGCCCACTTGCGGCCTCTGCATCAGCGTCCTGTTCGCTTAGTTGGCCTCCAGGGGCCAGTCAAAGGACCCCTTCCAAATCAACTGATCCAACATTTTGGCCACATACATGCCGGCCTCCACACCTTCGATGTCTTCGGGTATCCCCACGATTCTCAGATTTTGCCTTCTAGAGCGGTTCTCCAGATCCTCCACTTTCTCCTTCAGCTTCTTTTGGGTCTCCCGCATTGCCACCAACGAGGCAAACTGCTCCTCATGCTTCCCCACCGCCTCCTTCACTTTCTGGAGTGTCCGGCCCTGGGATTCCAGCCTCTGCTCCACTCTCCCAATACCTACTCTAACCGACTCCACCACCTTGACCAGGTCCTTCAGGGCCTTCCTCTGGTGGCTGAACTTAGCATTCAGAAATTTCACTACCTGCTCCGTTGACCACTGGGCGAGCAGAAAAGGCCCTTTGCCCTCCACTATCTTAACCTGTGGCACACCATGAAGACTCTCCTGCTCCAGCAGCTATTTTCTTCTTGACCCACTCCTATTTTTTTGATCTATCCACCAACCACACCAGAGGAGTTACACCTTCTGACGGTACTCCTATCCAAAACTTCACCCCTCAGATGGGGAAGGGACCGAAAAATACCACCTTGAGCGGGAACTACCAAATGTGCAACCGCTCACTCCATGGCTGCCACCGGAAGTCGAGGAGAAAGAAATTTAATGGACTAAATTTTCATTCCTGGGTTTTAATCCTGCTGTCGGGGTGAAATGCAGATCAGAAACCAAGGGCGGAATTCTCTGATAATGGGGTTAAGTATTGACGCCATCGTAAACGGCGGAACGTTTTACGACGGCATCATCTGGCCCCTAAGAGCAGCGATCCTGCGCCGCACAGGAGGCCAGCACGGCACTGGAGTGCTTCACGCAGCTCCAGCTGCTGATACTGTGGCCAGCGCGGCCGGCGCGGCTCCGCGCATGCGTGCCATGGCCGGTGAGAGTTCGCGCATGGGTTGCCTTCTCCGCGCTGGCCCCCGGACAACATGGCGGAGCCCTCCAGGGCCCCGCCCTGGGATAAGCCCGCCGATCGGTAGGCCCCGATCGTGAGCCTGGCCACCGTAGATCCCCCCTCCCCCACACCAGGACTGTCCCCGCAGCATGAACGACGAGGTCCCGCCGGGTAGGACAACATGCGAACGACGCCGGCGGAACTCGGGCGAACTCGGCGGGCATTCGGCCCGTCGAGCGCGGAGAATCGCTGGGGCTTCACGCCCCACCCCCGGCGATTCTCCGACCCGGCGCGGGGTTGGAGAATCCCGCCCCAGATATGTTGGAGGGGGGACATCCCCAGGGCGATTTTGGAGGCGGTGGCCAACTATCAGGCTACCTCCCTGTGCAATTAAAGATGGCTGGTGGCTAGGCTCCACAGTCCAGAGAGCAAAATGGAGTCCCCACTGGGAGAACTGGATTCTGCTGATGTAGGAAGGGGAAATGAGAGAGCACCTCAAATGGAGGCAGTCTCTGAATAGAGAGAAGGATTGTCCCGTTTTTTACTGGACAATCCAGGTTTCATTAAATCTGGCCCTGTTCCAGTAGTGGATGCTCCTGTGTGTCATATTTTGAAGCTTGAACTGTTCGCACTTGTGACCCAGATTGAGAAGAGGTCCAGTCATTCATTGGTTCTCTCTTATTAATGTGCAGATAATTTAAAAATTAATTAAACCAAAATCAACTCGTTAAGAGGTTGGGAGATTCCAGATGGTTACTGTACCAGCTTCATTGGTTAAATGATGGCCAGAAAATAATTTCTAGCTTTGTGATTGTACCTGCGGCAAAAGGCCCTATTGGACCAGTATTCTAACAACATTGTTTTTCACATTATGCATGGTTTTCCTACCAATCTCATTGGCTAATACCATTGTTAGTTCATTTCCAGGTGGGTGACTACATGTGAAAACTGATCAGCACTGCCACACCGTGACACACATCATCACTCGTCAATTCAAAATGTCTTTGAGAGAGAAAAATGTTGTACAATATGAAATGGTGAAAAGAACATGATTTAATCGCAAAAGGTAGGAAAGGAGGGCATCATGCATTTTGCACCGATATGATACTGATATGTGCCAGGAATTAAAGTAGATGGGAATCAGCACATTTTGTCGGAAAAGCACAAATTTAACACTTGGAGCACAATGTCCATGACATTGGGCATTCTTTGGAAAGTCATGGGCAGGACTGGTGTTTTCTTATTATCCATGACCAAAGCATATTGTACAAGGTTAATGTGTTTTTTTACCATCAGAGTAGTTTGTCCCAATTTAAAGCATTTCCAGCAGCAAGCTTATATGTATTTAAAAATACAGATTATTTATCCCCCAGAGATTTAAATGTAACATCTCTCACACACTACTATACAAAGAGTTGATACAGATGAAGAAGAAAAAAAGCCAATTGTTTTGTCTATTTCATAGCAGTCCTGTAGTTTCTCAGATTAATTAATGCTTTGGCTAGAGTGGGGGTTTGTACAAAGTATTTTCAGTAAGCAGCAAGGCTGCTTATAGTTGAATTGCCAGGAGGTCAGCTCTCAAGTGAACTTAAAATGGAACAGTTGGGGAAGAATCCTTCTCACACTTTCAAGGCATAGTTATTTTACCTTGGTTGGTAATTGTTTTGCAGCTGGTTTGATGGCTTTCAGATGGTGTTTCAGATGGTATCTATCATCGATGTTTCTGATCAGAATAGCTTCTGCTGTTATTTTTGTTTTTAAACTGAACTCTTAACAACAAGGCTGTTCTTGACCTGTGAAGAGTTCAAAGAGCCCCTTCCAAAAAAGATAGTTGGTTGGGCTGCTTCACATCCGGTGTAGCCTTTCACGCTTAAGAGTTTTGAGGCAGCCAGGGCTTTTGTAATTGAATGGCCTATTGCATTTAAAATACTTTATAAATGCTTTTCATGAGCAGACATTGTGTTTTCTTGTCCCTACGGTCTATGAAGTAGAGAGTTAAGTCAGCTGATGTGTGATAGCCTTGCTGGACGGTTCATCTTTAGCAAAGGGACGTGTGAATTTCACAAGTAGATGGAATTGTCCTTATTTTAATTAAGTATTTGCTCGAGTTTCAGGTCTATCTGGAGCGGCAATTGCCAAAGTCACATGATTTGTTGCCAGCCATCTTAAAATCTGCGTTGTCCATTTCAAAAGACAGCTTTAAAATTTGTAATATCTGCACACATGTGCAGGTATGTCATCAATGATCTTTTTTTAAATCGCCTGCATTATCTCAAAATGCCAGTGGCTGCTACTGAGCAATGTGAAGTCTACCATGCCTTGAGGCACCACCTGTCTTGTAGGAGCATAACACTTGATAAAGAAATACACACAATTGGCTGTCAGATAAGAACAGAACTGGATTTGACTAATTGCATACCGGGACTTAACATAAAATGATCAATGGGCAAGTTACTACAAGTTGACTGTGCCCAAGTCAATGCATGTGGGTGGGGGGGGGAATGCGATGGAGGATAAGTAGAGAAAGCTGGCAGAAAATCTCTGTCTATGTCCTTTTTTTCCCACCACCAGCTTCCTGTCTCATTCTAAACATTTCCATGTGAGATATTGTGCAACTTGTAAACTCACTCCCAGTGAGTTCTCCCAGTGATCCAGAGAAGACACAGTCAGAGTGAGGCACAGCTAAGAGTGAGTTTGGGAATTTGAATCTAGGTGGGAATTCGAAGCTGTGGGAGGCCGGGGGGGGGGGGGGGGGGGGGGGGGGAGGAAGTGCTTTTTATCCCTGGTAAGTGACGGGTAAGTAGTGTTTCTGTTTTTCTGTTTCTTTTCATTGGTATATTTATTTATTTTTTTCTTCGTTGTTTATTTATTTATTTAATTTTTGGAAATTGTAATTGTTGAAGTTAACCGAAGGTTTAAGACATGGCAGGAGATCTCAGGCCTGTGTCATGCTCCTCGTGTGCGATGTGGGAGCTCAGGAACACGTCCACTGCCCCTGGCTCCTTCACGTGCAAGAAGTGTGTCCAGTTGCAGCTCCTCTTAGACCGCTTGACGGCTCTGAAGCTGCGGATGGACTCACTTTGGAGCATCCGCGATGCTGAGGACGTCGTGGATAGCACGTTTAGCGAGTTGGTCACACCGCAGGTGAAAGTTACTGAGGGAGATAGAAAATGGGTGACCAAAAGACAGAGCAATAGTAGGAAGGCAGTGCAGGTGTCCTCTGCGGTCATCTCCCTACAAAACAGATATACCGCTTTGGATACTGTTGAGGGAGATGGCTCACCAGGGGAAGGCAGCAGCAGCCAGGTTCATGGCACCGTGGCTGGCTCTGCTGCGCAGCTGGGCAGGAAGAAGAATGGCAGGGCTATAGTGATAGGGGTCTCAATTGTAAGGGGAATAGACAGGCGGTTCTGCGGACACAATCGAGACTCCAGGATGGTATGTTGCCTCCCTGGTGCAAGGGTCAAGGATGTCTCGGAGCGGCTGCAGGACATTCTGGTGGGGGGGGGGGGGGGGGGGGGTGAACAGCCAGCTGTCGTGGTGCACATAGGCACCAACGATATAGGTAAAAAACGGGACGAGGTCCTACAAGCTGAATTTAGGGAGCTAGGAGTTAAACTAAAAAGTAGGACCTCAAAGGTAGTAATCTCAGGATTGCTACCAGTGCCACGAGCTAGTCAGAGTAGGAATGTCAGGATAGATAGGATGAATGCGTGGCTCGAGAGATGGTGCAAGAGGGAGGGATTCAAATTCTTGGGACATTGGAACCGGTTCTGGGGGAGGTGGGACCAGTACAAACCGGACGGTCTGCACCTGGGCAGGACTGGAACCGATGTCCTAGGGGGGGGGTGTATGCTGGAGCTGTTGGGGATGACGAATGTGATATAAAATAGTTACTTTAGAGATATTAGTTAATGTAATGTAGAGGTAGGCCAGTCTAATCCTGGTGAGTTCACAGACAAAGGATTTCAGACCGCATGGCAAAGCAAAGGAAGAGGTGTGTCCACCAAAGGAGGAGAAAAGGATGCTGGGTAATAGGGGCCAGAGGAAGGGATTGGAAGTGAGCCAATCAGAATGTATCACCAGGTCAGGAGGGGTATAGGATGACCTATGGGAATCCTGTATGTGAAACTTGATGCCATTTGAATGTATCAGTAGAGATTTCTTTGTTCTACAGACTCACTTGATTCCAGAGGTGTACGAAGCAAGATGTGCTTTGTGCCGCTGTAAACGTAGTAAAGCTTGCAAGCTAAATAAAATAACTAATGCTGTACCTGCAAAGCCATCTCGACTTTTATTGAGCCCAGACTGACGGGTAAAGAAATTTGGGATTTGTCATTTGGTGCCGAAAACCCGGGATTTCTCAAGACTGTTCTGACCAACTGCGAAATCAGAATTAGACTGATTATGAACAGGAGGATGGGAAAAGGGGGCCCACAATGTACAGCTGGAAAATGACCGCGCATTGATTTTTCCCCTCTTCTTATCGTCTGATTAGTCTGGTCACTCGCGGTTGGTACGGAAAGATCGTCTCGACGAAATCAAAGGTCAGTCTGGGGATTAGAAATTTAATTGATGGGATTTCATATTGTTGATTCGCTTGGGTTTGGTTTTGGGCTGATGGGACTTCAGTAGATGAAGGTTCAGTCAAGTATAAGTGTTTAAGGGCTGATAGGACTTCAGTAGATGAACGTTCAGTCAAGTATAAGTGTTTTTAAATCTGAAGATGATTCAATTCCATGTGTGAGTGTTTTAAATCTATAGTTGATTAAGCTAAAAATTGTACCCTTGGACTGTAGTGGCGAAAAACACAGTTCTGAGGACTAGTTGAGATTATGGGGAATTCCTTGGATAGCACAAATGATCCAGGCATGCCACTGCAAATATTATGCGATATGTATCCGGATAAAGCAAAAGATTTCAGGAAAATGTCAGCAATGTTAAGAAGTAAAATGGGGGATGAATGGCCACTAGGGGGCACCAAAGACCTAGAGATTATTAAGAAAATTCAGGGACACATCTGGAAAAAGAGTCAAAGTATGAAAGCAAAAGAATTAATTGGATTATGGAGACAATATTGTCAAGAGGAAAGAGATAAGATCATGTTATCAAGTTGGCAGGACAATGCCCTTAAAATGGGAATTCCAATTAGTGAACAGGGTAACCAAAAAACATTACAGGTTTTGAAAAAGGAATGTGCATTCAAAAAACGCGCAAGTAGAGACAGGAAAGGCTCGGGTCAAACAAAAGATGAGCTACGTAGTTCAATGGCTGGCCTTGAATTGACAGAAAATGATCAATTCGATAATTTTAAAATGTCAGTAAAAGTTCCGACTGCACCTGTAGCATTGTCTGCACTAATTCCAGAACCACCAGAGTATAATAATTTATATCCAGTCACTGCTCCCCAGATTCCAATCATGCCAGTAACTCCAGCCCTTTTGGTTGATAATCCCGATTTACCATCTTCACGATCAGTAGAGAAAGAGGAGCTCTGTTCCGCAAGCCCAGTTAGCTCTAGGACCAGATCTCGGACAGCGAGAGAAGGGCTTGATCCTAACCAGAAACAATTAAGCATACCACCTAAATCCCTCCAGACCAAGGGGAAACCGCAAATTTCGAGAACAAAGGGAGATGCAACAGATGATTTTGAAGAGAAAGAATTCCCTCCAGTGACAGGGAGGGACGTCGAAGTCTTGGAAGAACCAGAGGAAATAGCTAGAGTGCCCCCTGGTGAGATTCGGAGACAGTTGCCGATTAGGAAGATACCAGGTTTTAACCCCAGCAGAGTACCGCAATTATCTTAATCTCTTGAATTATGCTAGCCACGCCGCACTTCAGCAAGCCCATGCGTTAGACGACGATAGACGGACACAGATCCTGAATGCGTTGAATAGCACATTTCAAAAGCCCATAAATATTTCTGCTATATTAGACCTAAAACCTAAGAAGACTGAAGAGCCAGAGGAATTTCTGGAGCGTTTTAATGAAATCTACCGTGGGCAGTCAGGCGACTTGCCATATCAAAATGGTCAGAATTCCCCTCAATATTGTGCTATGTTAATGCATTGCCTACCACCTTCTGTGGCTACTGCTGTGAAATGTAATAACATGAATTGGACAGAGAACGACCCTTCCCAGATGGCAAGGGCAGTCAGATTTTATTGGAAGGAGGGTGTAGGCCAGGAAGGAGGCTCAGTTATAAAGGTTAAGACTGAGTATGTAATGAAAAAGGATGATCTGCGACCCCAACAAGCGGCAGAAATGGTAGTTTACCAGCAGGAGCCCCAATATTGTGACTTTGGGTGGGTGGATCAGCGAGGGGGAGGATATCAAACCCACCCAAAGGGACCCTCAGCTCCTTTTTATGGCCCACCGTATGCACCAACAGCTTTACAACCGCCGCCCCCTCTGAGGGGCCATTGGTCTACTGGGAGAAGAGGACGGGGCAGATATAGAGGGAGCAATGCATGTTTTAATTGCGGCCGTGCAGATCACTGGCAACAGGAATGCCCCTTTAAAAGACAGGCAGCAGAAGGAGATTATCCGACCCAAAGATGGGGGTACCCACCAAGGGGAGGACAGACGAGATACACTGACTTCTCCCAGGCAAACCCTTTCCCAACACAGGATTGACTAGCTAATTTAGTCATAAGGACTCTCCAATCGGACAGGGAACCTATTATCTCTCTGCAGATAGGAGATCAACATCACTCATTTGTAATCGACACTGGAGCAGCCATGTCTTCTGTGCAATCAGAACTTCGACTACCATTATCCAACCACACGCAGCAATTGTCGGGGTTCCAAGGACAGGTGTGTGAGTATCCTATTTCTGAACCTGTGACAGTCACTTACGAGAATAAGTCTGCAGATCATCAGTTTGTAGTGACTACTGGATTGGACTGTAACTTGTTGGCTCGAGATTTACTGTGTATCTTCCAGCTACAGCTAGAGTGCGGAGACGAGGGGGTAACGGTTAAATCATGGAGGATGAGACAACAGTGCTATATTTCTATCACCCCCCAGTGGTGGACGTTAGACATTGAACATTCACTGCATTACGTTACCCTGGCCTATGACAGAACCGGACAAAACAGGGAGTTGGAGGACAAATACCGGCCATTAATTGGGACCGAATGGCCAGTCAAGGTTACAGCCACAGTCACGGGAAAAGAAGGTACAGCCGATTTTGTTACAATACCACCACATTTATGGCCACAGTCTGCTTGTGAGACAACCCCTCATATTACACGTCAGGTCCACGACCAGTACCATGCCAGGGATCTGGGGCAAATGGTAAGGAGGGCAGTGGATCATTCGGATCCAACAGAGTACGCACTTCAAGTCATGCCGGACGGCACTGCCATAAAATATTTTGATGTCCCTGAAACAATTAACACTCGACTGCAGCATCACTGGGGACATGATGTTTTGGAATATGTCAATCCACAGGTCTGGGCGGAATACCCATCACAAGTGGGAAAGACAAATTAATAGGTATTACCTATTAAGGTAACGATTAAGGATCATGTAAAGCTACCTTCCATTCGGCAATACCCCCTGAAATCCCAAGCTGCTCCGTCTATAGACAAATTAATCCGAGAGCTGTTGCAACAGGGTATTTTGGTCCCTTGCCAATCAGAATGTAACACCCCCATACTTGCTGTGCCTAAACCAGCCAAACCAGACCAGTACCGATTAGTACAGGATTTACGTTCAATCAATGCCATTGTACAGCCGTTACATGCTCTGGTCCCTAACCCTGCCCACATACTGGCTCAAATTCCAGCTCAAGCCCGGGTCTTCGCCATAATTGACCTTCAGCACGCCTTCTTTGCCCTCCCACTTGCAACTGAAAGCCAATATTTGTTTGCCTTCACTTACAATGGACAGCAGTATACCTGGACCCGACTGCCACAGGGGTTCGTCAACTCACCTACACTCTTCTCCAGATGCCTGCAGACCCAACTCCAGGCCTTGACATTGGAGCATGGTTCCACTCTAGTGCAGTATGTAGATGACATATTGGTAGCAAGTCCTGATGAGCCCAGTAATAGGGATGATGTGATCCAATTATTGAACCACCTATCCTCGTTGGGTTATGTTGTCTCACAAGCAAAGGTCTTGGTGGCTCAGAGAAAGGTTAAGTTCTTAGGAGTTTTACTTACAGCCTCAGAAAGAAGTCTCGAACCCAGTAGGATTGAACCAATATGCCAATTCCCCGCCCCTACAATAGCCAAGGAGGTTCGTCATTGGCTGGGTATGGTGAATTATTGTCGGCAGTGGATACCAAACATCGCTGTCTATACAAAGCTGCTGACGCTTTACACTAGTGAAGAGGGGAACTTTACTCTCACCACCGAGGCACTCGAGACCTTCCGTTGCCTGAAGCAGGCCTTGTTACAAGCACCGGCCCTCGGGAGGCCCTTGTACGACCGACCATTCCAGATATACTGTACTGTTCTGGAAGGATGTTCAACAGCGGTACTCACCCAGCAACATGGGGACAAGCACCGGCCCGTAGCATATTACTCTTCCAAACTCGACCCAGTGGCGTTGGGCCACCCTGTTTGCACCCAGATCTTGGCAGCGATATACAATAGTTTGCAGGCTGCTGCCAATATCACTCTCCAACAGGATATTACGGTGTATAGCTCCCACTCGGTAATCGCACTATTGGGGCAACTGCAGACTCAGCATCTTACCGCAGCTCGTCAGAATAGGTATGAGATATACCTTTTGAACAATCCACGTCTGACATTTAAATATTGTACCACTATCAATCCAGCCTGTTTTCTTAGCGGTCCCCCTGTCCATGAGGACGCACCTGGTCACGACTGTTTAGCCTTGATTCAGGAAACTACCACAATAAGGGACGATCTGAGTGATATTCCGTTAGAACAACCTGACATGATTATGTATGTTGATGGCAGTGCATTAGTAAGCCCCACTGGCCGGAGATTGTCCGGTTATGCAATTGTAGAACAAGATGGTCTGATTCTAAAAGCGGCAGCTTTCCAGACCCCTTATTCAGCTCAACAAGCTGAACTTTTTGCCCTCACCCGTGCATGTATACTTGGGGTAGATCGTCGGGTAAATATTTACACTGACTCCCGATATGCTTTCGGGGTAGTTCATGACTTCGGACAACTCTGGAAGAATAGGGGATTCCTTACCTCGGCAGGCACGGAAATATCCCACCGGGGTTTAGTTAATGACCTACTGCAGGCCCTTCTTATGCCCACGCAGATTTCCGTTATTAAATGCGCTGCCCACACAAATGGTAAGACCCCAGTTGACGTTGGTAATGAACAAGCAGTTTGTGCAGCGCGGACAGCCGCGCAAATTCAGCAAGTGATGGTGCCTAAAATGTTAAGTCTGACTAAACGATCTACTATAAATATGTCTGCTTCTGACAAGTCAATGCCAACCATCCAAGACGTCATAAGGTTACAGGAGGACGCTCCTGAGAGTGATAAACAAATGTGGAAACGGTTAGGTTGTACATATGATTCTGTTTCCTCTTTATGGACCACGCCAGCACATCAGACTTGTAAGCCTGATGTACTGGCTTTATGGGTCATCGAATGTGTACACTTTGCAACTCATTGTGGGGCTTGGGGGACTAGTGATTTGTTGCTGGACACTTGGTGGCACCCTAAAATGCAGGGGTTGGCCCAGAGTATCAGTAATCGGTGTTTGATTTGTCAGCAATATAACACCGGAAAAGGTATCCCTTGAGGGATGGGGCAAACCCCGTTGCCCAGTGGTCCCTTTGAGACGCTCCAAATGGAATACATTGAGTTGGAAAGGTGTCAATGTTATAAATATGTTTTGGTTATTGTGGATATGTTCAGCAGATGGGTCGAGGCGTATCCGACTATCGATAATAAAGCTGCTACTGTGGTTAAAGTTTTGATGCGGGAAATCATTCCCCGGTACGGTATACCAGCTCAGTTAAGTTCTGATAATGGGCCCCATTTTATTGGACAAATTAACAAGGAGTTTTGCTCCCAGTTGGGCATACGCCAGCAGTTACACTGTGCTTACAGACCGCAGGCGTTGTAAGCACCAGGCGTCCGCAGGTTGGTTGAGAGACACAATCAGACCCTCAAAACTAAATTGGCTAAATTAAGAGCAGACACGGGACTGACATGGCTTAAGTTGCTCCCCGTTGCCCTCTTCCAGCTGCGGGTTACACCTGCGGGACCGGCCCGGCTCTCTCCTGCCGAGATTCTTTATGGCAGGCCTCTTAGAGCTCCCTGGAGCCTGCAGGTTCCCAGACTGGTTCAGTTTCACCATATGACTGAAGAGATGACCACCTATGTTCTAGCCCTCACGCAGGTGCTCAAGGAGCTCCATGGCCAGGTCCACGCGGCTCACCAGCCATCGCTCCCAGTACCTAGCTCACTTTCAGTCCAGCCCGGCAGTTATGTCATGGTCAAAAATTGGACTAGGAAGGGGTCGGAGCCGCGATGGGACGGGCCCTTCCAAGTTCTCCTTACCACCCCCACAGCAGTTAAAGTGGAGGGGCGAAGTGCTTGGGTCCACCTTCATCACTGTAAATTGGGTCCATCTCCACTACTGTAAAAGGTCGGTTACTAACCTGCCTCCCTTCTCCAGTGCTATTTTACAGGTGTGGAGCATGATGGGGTGGCTACGCACCGTCTGTGTGATATTTGGCCTCACCTCGCTTGGAGTGTTATTGGCGACGGACATGGAAAAGGGGAATATTATCTACATTTGTAACCCCAACCAATCTACAAGGATATATCACTTATGCAAAGGTGATGTTCTTCGCTGCCCCCATATACGAGGACATGGTATCGACTCATGGAAGGTCGTCAAAGTTAAGGAGAATGCAGGACTCATGAAGCAATTGCACTGGTCCCGGCGATGGGAAGGGAATATTATATGGACATTGCCTTGTTTTTGGAATACATGTAAATTTGATTTTGGATGTGTTAAGATTGGTGCAATAAAGGTAACATCAGGCCGTCAGGAGAGCGTAGGAAGAGGCTGTGAGAGAGAGGGACTAGAGAGAGGACGGGGCGTGTGAGAAGGGAAGTACAGCTAGAACGTAGGTTACCGGGAGATACACTTAATTTAGTTAAAGGCCAGACTGAGGAAAACCTGGGTAGTATGAATCTCTTCTACCAGATTTACCACCACTTGTATGGCCACGGACGGGTTGTCTGCTACCTGAACCCCGCAGCGGTGTCTAGGTTATTTTCTGTTTCACCGCTTTGGGGCACTCCCCAAACGGTGGTTCATTGTCAGCGTTCCGAGCCACCGCCCGAGCAAGTCACTCTTCCTTAAGATCCGGGTTCAGCACCACCGGCTATTTGCCTTCCCCTTCCTCAGGATAATTCCCATTCACAGTATGATAGGCTGCAACGGTGGAGGGCGTATATACCTAGCCACTTCACTCCCAATAGGGATTCCCGGTCGTACAAGAATTGTTTCAGCAGTGAAGGGTACGGCTGTTTGCTGGTAGAGGTGGAAATGAATATAACATGTCTGTTCCCCACCTGTACGGACAGGAGGTGCCATATCACCCAGGCGTCTGGCCAATGCGTTTGTTACAACACCACTTGCATTCCATTGAACGCCGGCCTCCAGCTCCTTTGTGGCTGGGCGAATGTCTCTCATATCACTGTTGGGACTAGGGCTTTCCGCATTGCTAGGCGGCCCGAATGGGCGTTTCGAAGCTGGATAAACTGGGCTACTGGGGGATCCTTACGCAACCGATATACTGATTGTGATGCTGGCCTGCACACGGAGCAAGGATACTACTTTTTATTTAATGGCACAGCGACCAATGTTTTGTCACCCCCATTTCCCCGCCAAATTGCTATTGGGACTCTAGTCCCTACCACAGTCCCCTGCCCTTCGGCGTGGAAGCTGCATAATCAGTTAGCACGCCGGGCAGTCTCGGCTGAATTTTGCGAGAACTGGAAAAAACCTCAGGTTCTCGCACCCAACCGGGGTCACTCAGCCGGATGGGGGATTCTGAGCGTCTTGACACTGGGAGGTGTGGGGGGTTCCTTGGCTGTCAGCGATAGGAATTATTTTATTTGTGGCCTTACCATCTTGGGAAATGAAACCTTGGGAGCCCTCGGGGCAATAACCAAGGAATTGTCTCAGCTACGGTTGTTTGCAATGCAGAACCGATATGCTCTTGACTATCTTCTGGCCCGTGAGGGTGGTATTTGCGCCATAGTGCAGGGCAAGTGTATCATGGGAGTTCAGGACTTGACCGCTAACATCACTAAATTTATGGATCACATACGGGATCACCTGGACGGAATGTAGGATCCTGGCTCTTGGGGTAACTGGGGATTTGGAGGTTGGAAGGACTGGTTGATAAATATGGCCATGTATTTAGTGGTGGCTATCGTCTGCATCTTTGTGGGCCTAGCCATCCTTAAATGTGTGATGGGTAGAATGCGGGGTGCACTGGAACAGATCAACGCCCCTAAAATCTTAGCTGTCAAAATCCATGAGTGTGCAGCAGATGAAGGGGGGCTACGCTAGGAATTGGAAATGCAGCGACGAATCTTTTTAGATGAGGAACCGTAGCTATGGATTGGATAGTTCGGTTATCATGGAATGATAATAGGAGGAAATGACGAATGTGATATAAAATAGTTACTTTAGAGATATTAGTTAATGTAATGTAGAGGTAGGCCAGTCTAATCCTGGTGAGTTCACAGACAAAGGATTTCAGACCGCATGGCAAAGCAAAGGAAGAGCTGTGTCCACCAAAGAAGGAGAAAAGGATGCTGGGTAATAGGGGCCAGAGGAAGGGATTGGAAGTGAGCCAATCAGAATGTATCACCAGGTCAGGAGGGGTATAGGATGACCTATGGGAATCGTGTATGTGAAACTTGATGCCATTTGAATGTATCAGTAGAGACTTCTTTGTTCTACAGACTCACTTGATTCCAGAGGTGTACGAAGCAAGATGTGCTTTGTGCCGCTGCGAACTGAGTAAAGCTTGCAAGCTAAATAAAATAACTAATGCTGTACCTGCAAATCCATCTCGACTTTTATTGAGGCCAGACTGACGGGTAAAGAAATTTGGGATTTGTCAGGGAGAGTTTAAACTAATGTGGCAGGGGGATGGGAACCGATGCAGGAAGTTGGAAGGTAGTAAAACAGAGACAGAAATAAAAGGCAGTAAGGGGGAAAGTGTAAGGCAGAGAAGCCACAGTCAAAAATCAAAAAGGGCGATAGTACAAGGTACAGTGACTGAGGGGAGCTCAGTAAATAGGACCAGGACTACTAAAAGAAATAAAACGGGAAGTGAAAACATTAATGGTAAGCGACGCGGCAGGTTGTTACATGAAGATATGGGTTCAACGACAAGGAAAATTAGGAGAAAGGTTATGAGGAAATATAACTTAGGAGAGGTTACTGATCGAGGTGTTAAGATTCAGAACAGAGGTAAAAAGGCGAACATAAGTGTACTTTAACTGAATGCTCGTAGTATTCGGAATAAGGTAAATGAATTGATGGCGCAAATCATCGTGAATGACTATGATTTAGTGGCCATTACTGAAACATGGTTAAAGGATGGTCACGACTGGGAGTTAAATATCCGAGGGTATCAAACTTTTCGGAAGGACAGAGTGGATGGTAAGGGAGGTGGTGTAGCTCTATTATTTAAGGATGACATCCGGGCAACAGTAAGGGATGACATCGGTGCTATGGAGGATAAGGTTGAATCCATTTGGGTGGAAATCAGGAATAGTAAGGCGAAAAAGTCACTGATAGGAGTAATCTATAGGCCACCAAATAGTAACATTATGGTGGGGCAGGCAATAAACAAAGAAATAACTGATGCATGTAGAAATGGTACAGCAGTTATCATGGGGGAGTTTAATCTACATGTCGATTGGTTTAACCAGGTCGGTCAAGGCAGCCTTGAGGAGGAGTTTATAGAATGTATCCGCGATAGTTTCCTAGAACAGTATGTAATGGAACCTACAAGGGAACAAACGGTCCTAGATCTGGTCCTGTGTAATGAGACAGGGTTGATTCAGGATCTCATAGTTAGGGATCCTCTCGGAAGGAGTGATCACAATATGGTGGAATTTAAAATACAGATGGAGGGTGAGAAGGTAAAATCAAGCACTAGTGTTTTGTGCTTAAACAAAGGAGATTATAATGGGATGAGAGAAGAACTAGCTAAGGTAGACTGGGAGCAAAGACTTTATGGTGAAACAGTTGAGGAACAGTGGAGAACCTTCCAAGTGATTTTTCACAGTGCTCAGCAAAGGTTTATACCAACAAAAAGGAAGGACGGTAAAATGAGGGAAAATCGACCGTGAATATCTAAGGAAATAAGGGAGAGTATCAAATTGAAGGAAAAAACATACAAAGTAGCAAAGATCAGTGGGAGACTAGAGGACTGGGAAATCTTTAGGGAGCAACAGAAAGCTACTAAAAAAGCTATAAAGAAGAGTCAGATAGATTATGAGAGTAAACTTGCTCAGAATATAAAAAGAGATAGTAAAAGTTTCTACAAATACATTAAACAAAAAAGACTGGCTAAGGTAAATATTGGTCCTTTAGAGGATGAGAAGGGAGATTTAATAATGGGAGATGAGGAAATGGCTGAGGAACTGAACAGGTTTTTTGGGTCGGTCTTCACAGTGGAAGACACAAATAACATGCCAGTGACTGATGGAAATGAGGCTATGACAGGTGAGGACCTTGAGAGGATTGATATCACCAAGGAGGTAGTGATGGGCAAGCTAATGGGGCTAAAGGTAGACAAGTCTCCTGGCCCTGATGGAATGCATCCCAGAGTGCTAAAAGAGATGGCTGGGAAATTGCAAATGCCCTAGCGATAATTTACCAAAATTCACTAGACTCTGGGGTGGTCCCAGCGGATTGGAAATTAGCAAACGTGACACCACTGTTTAAAAAAGGAGGTAGGCAGAAAGTGGGTAATTATAGGCCAGTGAGCTTAACTTCGGTAGTAGGGAAGATGCTGGAATCTATCATCAAGGAAGAAATAGCGAGGCACCTGGATGGAAATTGTCCCATTGGGTAGACGCAGCATGGGTTCATCAAGGGCAGGTCGTGCCTAACTAATTTAGTGGAATTTTTTGAGGACATTAACAGTGCGGTAGATAACGGGGAGCCAATGGATGTGGTATATCTGGATTTCCAGAAAGCCTTTAACAAGGTGCCACACAAAAGGTTGCTGCATAAGATAAAGATGCATGGCATTAAGGGGAAAGTAGTAGCACGGATAGAGGATTGGTTAATTAATAGAAAGCAAAGAGTGGGGATTAATGGGTGTTTCTCTGGTTGGCAATCAGTAGCTAGTGGTGTCCCTCAGGGATCAGTGTTGGGCCCACAACTGTTCACAATTTACATAGATGATTTGGAGTTGGGGACCAAGGGCAATGTGTCCAAGTTTGCAGACAACACTAAGATAAGTGGTAAAGCAAAAAGTGCAGAGGATACTGGAAGTCTGCAGAGGGATTTGGATAGGCTAAGTGAATAGGCTACGGTCTGGCAGATGGAATACAATGTTGACAAATGTGAGGTTATCCATTTTGGTAGGAACAACAGCAAAAGGGATTATTATTTAAATGATAAAATATTAAAACATGCTGATGTGCAGAGAGACTTGGGTGTGCTAGTGCATGAGTCGCAAAAAGTTGGTTTACAGGTGCAACACGTGATTAAGAAGGCAAATGGAATTTTGTCCTCCATTGCTAGAGGGGTGGAGTTTAAGACTAGGGAGGTTCTGCTGCAATTGTATAAGGTGTTAGTGAGGCCACACCTAGAATATTGTGTTCAGTTTTGGTCTCCTTACTTGAGAAAGGACGTACTAGCACTGGAGGGTGTGCAGAGGAGATTCACTAGGTTAATCCCAGAGCTGAAGGGGTTGGATTACGAGGAGAGGTTGAGTAGACTGGGGCTGTACTCGTTGGAATTTAGAAGGATGAGGGGGGATCTTATAGAAACATTTAAGATTATGAAGGGAATAGATAGGATAGATGCGGGCAGGTTGTTTCCACTGGCGGGTGAAAGCAGAACTAGGGGGCATAGCCTCAAAATAAGGGGAAGTAGATTTAGGACTGAGTTTAGGAGGAACTTCTTCACCCAAAGGGTTGTGAATCTATGGAATTCCTTGCCCAGTGAAGCAGTAGAGGCTCCTTCATTAAATGTTTTTAAGATAAAGATAGATAGTTTTTTGAAGAATAAAGGGATTAAGGGTTATGGTGTTCGGGCCGGAAAGTGGAGCTGAGTCCACAAAAGATCAGCCATGATCTCATTGAATGATGGAGCAGGCTCGAGGGGCCAGATGGCCTACTCCTGCTCCTAGTTCTTATGTTCTTATATTCAGAACGTTAAGTCAGGAATATGAGCAGGCTTGCTCTTTGTTTTCTGTACACTCATAATAATATAATAATAATCTTTATTGTCACAAGTAGGCTTACATTAACACTGCAATGAAGTTACTGTGAAAAGCTCCTAGTCACCACTTTCCGGCACCTTTTCGGGTACACGGAGCAAGAATTCAGAAAGTCCAAATTACCGAACAGCACGTCTTTCGCGACTTGTGGGAGTTTCAGCGGGAGCAGTGCGGAAGTGGTTGCTGGAGGTAAGTCTGTCCTTTAAAAGCACTTGTCTTTGCAGGGGCAGGCCAGTCGATTTCGGCGGGAGAACAGCTGGTGAGTCAGTTTCAGCGGGAGCAGTGCGGAAGTGGTTGCTGGGAGGTAAGTCTGTCCTTTAAAAGCACTTGTCTTTGCAGGGGCAGGCCAGTCGATTTCGGCGGGAGAACAGCTGGTGAGTCAGTTTCAGCGGGAGCAGTGCGGAAGTGGTTGCTGGGAGGTAAGTCTGTCCTTTAAAAGCACTTGTCTTTGCAGGGGCAGGCCAGTCGATTTCGGCGGGAGAACAGCTGGTGAGTCAGTTTCAGCGGGAGCAGTGCGGAAGTGGTTGCTGGGAGGTAAGTCTGTCCTTTAAAAGCACTTGTCTTTGCAGGGGCAGGCCAGTCGATTTCGGCGGGAGAACAGCTGGTGAGTCAGTTTCAGCGGGAGCAGTGCGGAAGTGGTTGCTGGGAGGTAAGTCTGTCCTTTAAAAGCACTTGTCTTTGCAGGGGCAGGCCAGTCGATTTTGGCGGGTGTGGAGCTGGCTGGTTAGTCAATTTCAGCAGGAGCTGAGAATTTTTCTTTTTTAAATTAGTGTTTTAGGCGGGAACAGGAAGTCGACCCGCGGACGTCTGGGAAGACCCTCACCAATAAATTCTGGTGGAGGGGCTACCCGAGACACTACACGTGTAGTGTCTCCCACCCGCCCTCCTCCTCTAACCTAATAATAAAACCCATTGGTCTGAGGTAAGTACCATATTTTATTATATTATTCTTATTTTTTATAAAAAATTTAATTTAGTTGTTAGCCAGATCTTGGTAGAAAGTTAGAGGAATGGCAGGGAAGGGAGTGCAATGTTCCTCCTGCAGGATGTTTGAGGTGAGAGATGCAGTTAGTGACCCTGCTGATTTTACCTGCAGGAAGTGCTGCCATCTCCAGCTCCTCCAAGACCGAGTTAGGGAACTGGAGCTGGAGTTGGAAGAACTTCGGATCATTCGGGAGGCAGAAGGGGTCATAGATAGCAGCTTCAGGGAATTAGTTACACCAAAGATTGGAGATAGGTGGGTAACTGTAGGAGGGACTGGGAAAAAGCAGTCAGTGCAGGGATCCCCTGCGGTCGTTCCCCTGAGAAACAAGTATACCGCTTTGGATCCTTGTGGGGGGGGGGACTTACCAGGGGTAAGCCATGGGGTACGGGCCTCTGGCACGGAGTCTGTCCCTGTTGCTCAGAAGGGAAGGGGGGAGAGGAGCAGAGCATTAGTAATTGGGGACTCTATAGTCAGGGGCACAGATAGGAGATTTTGTGGGAGCGTGAGAGACTCACGTTTGTTATGTTGCCTCCCAGGTGCAAGGGTACGTGATGTCTCGGATCGTGTTTTCCGGGTCCTTAGGGGGGAGGGGGAGCAGCCCCAAGTCGTGGTCCACATTGGCACTAACGACATAGGTAGGAAAGGGGACAAGGATGTCAGGCAGGCTTTCAGGGAGCTAGGATGGAAGCTCAGAACTAGAACAAACAGAGTTGTTATCTCTGGGTTGTTGCCCGTGCCACGTGATAGTGAGATGAGGAATAGGGAGAGAGAGCATTTAAACACGTGGCTACAGGGATGGTGCAGGCGGGAGGGATTCAGATTTCTGGATAACTGGGGCTCTTTCTGGGGAAGGTGGGACCTCTACAGACAGGATGATCTACATCTGAACCTGAGGGGCACAAATATCCTGGGGGGGAGATTTGTTAGTGCTCTTTGGGGGGGGGTTTAAACTAATGCAGCAGGGGCATGGGAACCTGGATTGTAGTTTTAGGGTAAGGGAGAATGAGAGTATAGAGGTCAGGAGCACAGATTTGACGTCGCAGGAGGGGGCCAGTGTTCAGGTAGGTGGTTTGAAGTGTGTCTACTTCAATGCCAGGAGTATACGAAACAAGGTAGGGGAACTGGCAGCATGGGTTGGTACCTGGGACTTCGATGTTGTGGCCATTTCGGAGACATGGATAGAGCAGGGACAGGAATGGATGTTGCAGGTTCCGGGGTTTAGATGTTTTAGTAAGCTCAGAGAAGGAGGCAAAAGAGAGGGAGGTGTGGCACTGCTAGTCAAGAGCAGTATTACGGTGGCGGAGAGGATACTAGATGGGGACTCTTCTTCCGAGGTAGTATGGGCTGAAGTTAGAAACAGGAAAGGAGAGGTCACCCTGTTGGGAGTTTTTTATAGGCCTCCTAATAGTTCTAGGGATGTAGAGGAAAGGATGGCAAAGATGATTCTGGATAAGAGCAAAAGTAACAGGGTAGTTATTATGGGAGACTTTAACTTTCCAAATATTGACTGGAAAAGATATAGTTCGAGTACAATAGATGGGTCGTTTTTTGTACAGTGTGTGCAGGAGGGTTTCCTGAAACAATATGTTGACAGGCCAACAAGAGGCGAGGCCACGTTGGATTTGGTTTTGGGTAATGAACCAGGCCAGGTGTTGGATTTGGAGGTAGGAGAGCACTTTGGGGACAGTGACCACAATTTGGTGACGTTTACGTTAATGGTGGAAAGGGATAAGTATACACCGCAGGGCAAGAGTTATAGCTGGGGGAAGGGCAATTATGATGCCATTAGACATGACTTGGGGGGGATAAGGTGGAGAAGTAGGCTGCAAGTGTTGGGCACACTGGATAAGTGGGGCTTGTTCAAGGATCAGCTACTGCGTGTTCTTGATAAGTATGTACCGGTCAGACAGGGAGGAAGGCGTCGAGCGAGGGAACCGTGGTTTACCAAGGAAGTGGAATCTCTTGTTAAGAGGAAGGAGGCCTATGTGAAGATGAGGTGTGAAGTTTCGGTTGGGGCGATGGATAGTTACAAGGTAGCGAGGAAGGAT
The DNA here is from genome assembly GCF_047496885.1 of Scyliorhinus torazame. Lineage (NCBI taxonomy): Eukaryota > Metazoa > Chordata > Chondrichthyes > Carcharhiniformes > Scyliorhinidae > Scyliorhinus > Scyliorhinus torazame. Next base: position 149,412,495 of record NC_092707.1, on the reverse strand, counting down.
CTAAAGAGAGAGCTAAGACGAGCAAGGAGGGGACATGAGGAGTATTTGGCAGGAAGGATCAAGGAAAACCCAAAAGCTTTCTATAGGTATGTCAGGAATAAGCGAATGACTAGGGAAAGAGTAGGACCAGTCAAGGACAGGGATGGGAAATTGTGTGTGGCGTCTGAAGAGATAGGCGAGATACTAAATGAATATTTTTCGTCAGTATTCACTCAGGAAAAAGATAATGTTGTGGAGGAGAATGCTGAGCCCCAGGCTAATAGAATAGATGGCATTGAGGTACGTAGGGAAGAGGTGTTGGCAATTCTGGACAGGCTGAAAATAGATAAGTCCCCGGGACCTGATGCAATTTATCCTAGGATTCTCTGGGAGGCCAGGGAAGAGATTGCTGGACCTTTGGCTTTGATTTTTATGTCATCAGTGCCAGAGGACTAGAGGACAGCAAATGTGGTCCCTTTGTTCAAAAAGGGGAGCAGAGACAACCCCGGCAACTATAGACCGGTGAGCCTCACGTCTGTAGTGGGTAAAGTCTTGGAGGGGATTATAAGAGACAAGATTTATAATCATCTAGATAGGAATAATATGATCAGGGATAGTCAGCATGGCTTTGTGAAGGGTAGGTCATGCCTCACAAACCTTATTGAGTTCTTTGAGAAGGTGACTGAACAGGTAGACGAGGGTAGAGCAGTTGATGTGGTGTATATGGATTTCAGCAAAGCGTTTGATAAGGTTCCCCACGGTAGGCTATTGCAAAAAATACGGAGGCTGGGGATTGAGGGTGATTTAGAGATGTGGATCAGAAATTGGCTAGCTGAAAGAAGACAGAGGGTGGTGGTTGATGGGAAATGTTCAGAATGGCGTACAGTCACAAGTGGAGTACCACAAGGATCTGTTCTGGGGCCGTTGCTGTTTGTCATTTTTATCAATGACCTAGAGGAAGGCGCAGAAGGGTGGGTGAGTAAATTTGCAGACGATACTAAAGTCGGTGGTGTTGTCGATAGTGTGGAAGGATGTAGCAGGTTACAGAGGGATATAGATAAGCTGCAGAGCTGGGCTGAGAGGTGGCAAATGGAGTTTAATGTAGAGAAGTGTGAGGTGATTCACTTTGGAAGGAATAACAGAAATGCGGAATATTTGGCTAATGGTAAAGTTCTTGAAAGTGTGGATGAGCAGAGGGATCTAGGTGTCCATGTACATAGATCCCTGAAAGTTGCCACCCAGGTTGATAGGGTTGTGAAGAAGGCCTATGGAGTGTTGGCCTTTATTGGTAGAGGGATTGAGTTCCGGAGTCGGGAGGTCATGTTGCAGCTGTACAGAACTCTGGTACGGCCGCATTTGGAGTATTGCGTACAGTTCTGGTCACCGCATTATAGGAAGGACGTGGAGGCTTTGGAGCGGGTGCAGAGGAGATTTACCAGGATGTTGCCTGGTTGGAGGGAAAATCTTATGAGGAAAGGCTGATGGACTTGAGGTTGTTTTCGTTGGAGAGAAGAAGGTTAAGAGGAGACTTAATAGAGGCATACAAAATGATCAGGGGGTTGGATAGGGTGGATAGTGAGAGCCTTCTCCCGCGGATGGATATGGCTGGCACGAGGGGACATAACTTTAAACTGAGGGGTAATAGATATAGGACAGAGGTAGAGGTAGGTTCTTTACGCAAAGAGTAGTGAGGCCGTGGAATGCCCTACCTGCTACAGTAGTGAACTCGCCAACATTGAGGGCATTTAAAAGTTTATTGGATAAACATATGGATGATAATGGCATAGTGTAGGTTAGATGGCTTTTGTTTCGGTGCAACATCGTGGGCCGAAGGGCCTGTACTACGCTGTATTGTTCTATGTTCTATGTTCTATGAAACTGCAGCATCCGGAAGAAACCCATGCAGACACGGGGAGAACATGCAGACTCTGCACATGCAGTGACCCAAGCCGGGAATCAAACCTGGGACCCTGGAGCTGAGAAGTGACAGTGCTAATCACTGTGCTACCGTGCCACCCTTATGTCTTCAGTTACACTTGTCTTGAGCCCAGTATTAAGAAAACAGGGTGAATAACCTCCTGCATCATGTTGTGCTCTGCACTCTTAGTAGTTCAGTTAAGTTAATTTCTCTTAGGCAGTGTATTTGGTGCAAATATAAACAGAAAAATGCTGCTGGACATGATGAATATTCCAACATTTTCTGACATTATTTCAGATTTCCAGCATTCGCAGTATTCTGCTTTTCAATCATGGCACAAGTCCTGCTTTTACGAGCAGTCAAATAAGTTTTGAAATATGGGGTGAGATTCTCCGACCCCCCGCCGGGTCGGAGAATCGCCGGGGGCTGGCGTGAATCCCTCCCCTGCCAGTTGCCGAAGTCTCCGGCACCGGATATTCGGCGGGGGCGGGAATCGCGCCGCGCCGGTTGGCGGGCCCCCCCCCGCGCGATTCTCCGGCCCGGGTGGGCCGGAGTCCCACCGCTAAAATGCCTGTCCCGCCGGCGTAAATTAAACCACCTACCTTAACGGTGGGACAAGGCAGCTCGGGCGGGCTCCAGGGTCCTGGGGGGGGCGCGGGGCGATCTGGCCCCGGGGGGTGCCGCCACGGTGGCCTGGCCCGCGATCGGGGCCCACCGATCCGCGGGCGGGCCTGTGCCGTGGGGGCACTCTTTCCCTTCCGCCTCCGCCACGGTCTCCACCATGGCGGAGGCAGAAGAGACTCCCTCCACTGCGCATGCGTGGGAAGCTGTCAGCGGTCGCTGACGCTCCCGCGCATGCGCCGCCCGGAGATGTCATTTCCCCGCCAGCTGGCGGGGCACCAAAGGCCTTTTCCGCCAGCTGGCGGGGCGGAAATTCATCCGGCGCCGACCTAGCCCCTCAAGGTTGGGGCTCGGCCCCCAAAGATGTGGAGCATTCCGCACCTTTGGGGCGGCGCGATGCCCATCTGATTTGCGCCGTTTTGGGCGCCAGTCGGCGGACATCGCGCCGTTTCCGGAGAATTTCGCCCCTGGTCTCAAAAAATGTATTTTCAAAGTCAACTTGGGGAACATTTCACAAAATTTACTGAATATGAATTGAATGTGATATGGTTGTCTGTGCAAACCCTTTACAAAATAAATCCACAACTAATCCTGCTGCCCCACAATTTTCCCAGTTTTGAAGCTTCCACTGCTTCAAAATATTTATTAATTTTTCCAAAATAAAGATGCAATGGTCTCTATCTCAATCACTCCCTCCAACAATGCGTCCCATGCTCTGTGCGAAACTCTCTCCCAATCTCTTTTCTCATTCTGTAGTAACCATTTCAAATTGGAGACTTTTCATAATTTATTTCCACAGATCAATAGTCTTCTCTATTCACCCTGTCAAAACACTTGATAATTTTTTAAAGCTCCGTTAAAATTGGGGCCCTATTTCCTGGATATGTATAATGAGTTGTGACGAGGGGAAAGTTGCCTGCCACACTTCTGCAGGCTTCTATTTCTTTGATCCCAAAGAAGGATAAAGATCCAACAGTGTGGGTCTTACAGGCCATCTCTCTACTGAATACAGATGTGAAGGCATTGACTAAGGTGTTGGCGAGGCGGTTGGAAGGGTGGTCTCAGAGGACCAGACAGGGTTTAAGAGGTGGCAGTTGCCAAGCAACATCAGGAGGCTGTTGAATGTGCTAATGACCCAGTCACAGGGTAGAGTGCCAGAGGTTGTCATATCAATGGATGTGGGGAAGGCCTTTGACCAGGTAGAATGGCGGTACCTGGTCGAGGTCCTGAAACGTTTGTTTCATAGGTGTGGTTGCTGTATGCATCCCCCACGGCGAGAGTGAGGACGAACGTGATGAATTTGGGATGTTTTAGATCACATATGGGAACAAGGCAGGGATGCGCATTGCTGTCCCCATTGTTGTTCTCGTTGGTGACTGAGCCCATAGCGATGGCACTGCAGGCTTCAAGAGAGTAGAAGGGCATTGTGAGGGCTGGTAGAGAGTATAGGTTGTCATTGTACCTGGATGATTTATTGTTATACGTTTTAAGCCCGTAGGAGTGCATACGGAAAATAATGAACCTGCTGGAGAAATTCATTTTCTGGGTATAATCTCAATATGGCGAAAAGCGAGGTATTTCCAGTGAATGCCCAGGGGAGGAGTGTGAATTTAGGAGCCTTGCCATTCAAGGTGGCTAGGATAAGGTTTCGGTATCTGGGTATGATTGGGCCACATTGCAGAAATGGAACCTGGCCAGTCTGGTAGAGGGAGTCAAAAGGGACTTGAAACGGTGGGATGCCCTGGGAATGTCAGTGTGGTTACAGGTGGAGGTGGCCTCATATGTGGGGACAAGCTTGAGGGCCCTGGCGACGGCCCTGCTCCCATTTTCTCCAGGTAGGTTCACTTGTAATCCTGTCATTGTGGCATCTCTCAAAATTTGGAATCAGTTGAGACGGCACTTTGATATAGGACAGGGTTTTTCCAAAGTCAGGGTCGTGATCTGCAGGTGGGTGTCGCAAGGGTCATGGAAAGATCAGTCCTGCTGTTCCCACGATGGTCCCAATCATTGGAAAAGCACCGAACAGCCACTACCGGCTTTTGCATGGAGAGTTGTGGCCACTGCCACCTTTTAAATGAAGAAACAGATTAGGCTGCATTGAATCTTCGGGCCAGAAGTGGCAGCAGAGTGTAGGTTAGAATTGCCATGATGTGCCATCCAGGGACGTGCTTTAGGTGCCAAAACAGGGAGCAGTGTTGCTTCGCTTTTTCAGCTGCTGGCAAGCAAAGCAACTGAACTGGGAAGATCAAAGTTTTTTTTTAAAGGGAGGGCCAGAGACTCAAAGAGACAATTTATCTATTGGAGAGGATCTTACAACAGGATCAGCTGGAGAGAGCTGCTCAGAAGAGTCCACGGCAGGACAGAGCAGTGGCAGTGTTAGAGCTCCAATGCCTTTGGTTAACAGCCTGAAAAAGTTAACTCGGAACAAAGAAGTTTAAACATGATTTCTTGAAGTATGGTTTTGTCAATTGTGACAATGCAAATTAAGGAGGCAAAGCCCATGTGTGTTATATGCAGGGAAGTACAGGTAAATGAGAGAAGTTTCAGAAATTGAAAGAGAAGTGGTGTGTGAAAAATTCCTTTTCAGGTTGAGACCCCAGAGTCAGTTATTAACTAGAGCCGACTCCAAATTAAAAGACTAAGCTGTTGCAGCTTACTTGTAATACCATAATGAAAACACGTCAAAAGCCCACGCGGCTGTCAGCATTCTGGTGTAGCATCTCACAGGAATATTCAGTGCTGATTAAAACACGCATTTCGTTGCTGCTGCCCTTCACAATGACCTACATGTGCGAGGTTGTCTTTTCTGTTTTCATAAAGCTGAAGACGACACAAAGGAACTGGCTGAAATCTGCAATATGTTTATTGCCCTTGGCTCCTTTGGACTGGACTCAAGTGAGATCGTGAGGACAAAACAGGCTCCCCTTTCACATTCAAAAGATTAAGTAAACATGGCGTGTGTCGCAAAGGTAAGTCAGCATTTTGTCGTGTCACAAAGGTTGGCCACCTGCCAAGGAAAAACTGTTTGATGTAGGACATGTGTCGATATTGGTCCCAATATGTGGGAATCACAGGTTTATATGAAATGAAAATCGCTTGTCACGAGTAGGCTTCAATGACGTTACTGTGAAAAGCCCCTAGTCGTCACATTCCGGCGCCTGTTCGGGGAGGCTGGTACGGGAATTGAACCGTGCTGCTGGCCTACCTTGGTATGCTTTAAAAGCCAGCGATTTAGCCTAGTGTGCTAAACCAGTCCCTTATATCAGGAGGGATGGAAGCGATGTATGGAAGTTGGTACAGGGAAGGGATAGAACTGGTTAGAGATCCGTTTATAGCAGGGAGGTTTGCAGGGCTCGAGGAATTGCAGAAGTTTGAATTGCCAAGGAGGAGTGAATTTAGATATTTTCAGGTGCAGGATTTTGCACAGAAGGAGCGGCTCTCGTTCCTTCAGCTTCCAAAGCACACACTGTTAGACAAGTTGTTAACTCTTGGGGGAGCTGGGGGAGAGGCGGATTGGGGATATTTACAGGTAGTTTGTGGAGAGGGAGAAGGTGCCAGTGGAGGGGATAAAGAAGAAATGGGACGAGGAACTGGGGATTGAGCATGGTGGGGGACCTGGAGTGAAATAATGCACTGGATAAATACAACCTCATCCTGTGCAAAGATGAGCCTTATGTAGTTCAAGGTGGTGCATAGGACTCATATGACTTGGGCTTGCATGAGTGGATTTTTCCTCGGAGGTGGAGGATGTATGTGAGAGATGTGGGAGGTGGCCGGCGAAATCATGCTCAGATGTACTGGGGGTGTACAAAGTTGGGGGGGTTTCTGGGCAGTTGTTTTTGAGACCTTGTCAGAGGTAGTGGCAATGAGGATGTTGGTGTGCACTTTGGTGGCGACTTTTGGGGTTTCGGATTTGCCGGAGCTGCTGGAGGGGGAAGGGAACGACGTCATGGATTTAGCCACTCTGATTACCTGCCAGCAAATCCAACTGAGTCGGAGCTCAGCAGCACGGTCGGCGGTTTGGGTATTTGTATGAATTTTAAAGACTGGAGAAAATCAAGTTCGCTCAAGTAAATTCTGAAGAAAATGTGAAAATGAAGAATAAAAATATTTATTAAAAGAAACTGTAGTGATCTGCATATCTGTATGTACACAAGGGGTTAATGTACAGACATAACAGCTAGGTAATCACTAGAGATGGGTATAAAAAGACAGACTCAAGCCAAGATCCGCCTCTTCCTAAGGACAGTGACTAGTGACCAGAGGTAGGGAGAGATAGCTCAGTGCAGGGGTAGTTAATCATAGTTAATTCTTATTCAATCTTGTTCATTTAACATCTAGTATAAGTGTTGGAGAAAGAATGAACTCACAGTTTATTTGTTAACGTTGCTCAATAAAGTATTTGCTCTCATTGGAAGACTACAAATGTTAATCAACATAGAGTTAAAGATCATCCTGACAAGAAGCAAATGAGTAACATATATTGCACAAAGCAATATAACATGACTACCAGGAGTAGTAATATAACAATAACCAACTAGTATCATTCTTTCAATAGGAAAAGGCTTCCCAAGTAGTACAAAAGGAAGGAAAAGAGCAAGCTAACATCATGGGCGTCATTCTCCGACCCCCCGCCGGGTCGGAGAATGGCCGTTGGCCGCCGTGAATCCCGCCCCCGCCGAAGTCTCCGCTCCCGGAGATTGGGCGGGGGCGAGAATCCGGCCGCGCCGGTTGGCGGGACCCCCGCTGGATTCTCCGGCCCGGATGGGCCGAAGTCCCGCCGACGTAAATCAAACCTGGTATTTACCGGCGGGACCAGGCGGCGTGGGCGGGCTCCGGGGTCCTGGGGGGGGGGGGCGCGGGACGATCTGACCCCGGGGGGTGCCCCCACGGTGGCCTGGCCCGCGATCGGGGCCCACCGATCCGCGGGCGGGCCTGTGCCGTGGGGGCACTCTTTCCCTTCCGCCTCCGCTACGGCCTCCACCATGGCGGAGGCGGAAGAGACTCTCCCTACTGCGCATGCGCAGGAAACTGACAGCGGCCGCTGACGCTCCCGCGCATGCGCGGGAAACTGACAGCGGCCGCTGACGCTCCCGCGCATGCGCCGCATTTCCGCGCCAGCTGGCGGGGAAACAAACGCCATTTCCGCCAGCTGGCGGGGCGGAAATCCCTCCGGCGTCGGCCTAGCCCCTCAATGTTGGGGCTAGGCAGCCAAAGATGCGGAGCCTTCCGCACCTTTGGGCCGGCGCGATGCCCGTCTGATTGGCGCCGGCTTTGGCGCCAGTCGGCGGACATCCCGCCGTTGGGGGAGAATTTCGCCCCATATCACTAAGTGTTCACTGTTTATATTGATGAGTCACCGTCCATGCAGTAATGACAAATTCACAAACATTCTTCAGACAAGCGAAAAACTTTGTTGCCAGAAAGTTCAAAACTGATCAAAATGCAACAGCAGGAATCAATCTATATTTTGATTACAGGAAATGAGGACGCATTTTATATATTATCTCAAAGGAGCTCATAATTCAATGAATATATTATGCAAAGCTTTTTTTGCTATATGAATAAGCACAAGTAGTAATGAAATAACGCTGAGCAAAGAAAACTTACTTTAACTTTTGGCTTTTACAGCACAAAAGAGCATGAACAATCTCATGAAATATGGCTTTTCCTGTATTTCTATGCCAATTCTTCAGATACCAAAATACCCTGGCTGCCCCAGTTATCTTTAGGCCTATTTAAAACAAAAAGTGAACAGGGTTTCTGCTCCACTTTTACCAGCAAATCCAGTCATGGACTTTACCCCAAACCCTTTCAGGATTCCTTTGTCTCGAGTGACTTCCACTGGTACACAAACTCTGATATCCAGCCAACACTGTCTCCCAATTACTTTAAAATTGGTTTTAAAAACTGTAGAAATACATTACAAATTTTAGGATTACTTTTAGATTACTTTAGAAATCTATCTTCTCACCAGCCAATTTCTTCTCAGCTTTGTCCGTGATGCCCATGAACAGTATCCTGTTCTATTTCCAGGTTTCTAGAACCAACCGTCCTTTAGTTTCTCTATAGCTTGCTTTCTTGCATATTATTCCATTGTACTACTTCTCCTGCTTCGAGCAGAGTCGTTTCTTCCTTGGCTTTCTATCTGCAACTGTTCTGGCTTTCAGTTAAAAAAAACTAAGAACAAAAGAAAGCTTTCTCTCTCTGGGAAGTGGCCTCTTGTTGCTAAGCAATGCCTTACTTCTATTTATTCTTCACACCGTAGCCCTCGTAACCCTCTCTAAGCCCAATAGAATCACAGCTGGAATTGAAACATCCATAGAAATATACATAGAAAATAGAAGCCGTATGGGCCATTCAGCCCTTTGAGCCTGCTCTGCCATTCATGATGATCCTGGCTGATTAAGTTCAATTCCCAGATCCTGCCTCCCCCCGCCCCCCCCCCCCCCCCCCATATCCCTTGATCCCTTTAGCCCCAAGATCTAATTCCTTCTTGAAATTACACAATGTTTTGGCCTCAACTACTTTTTATGGTAGTGAATTCTACAGATTCATCACTCTCTTGGTGAAAAAATGTCTCCTTACCCCAGTCCTAAAAAGGTTTACCCCTTATCCTCAAACTATGACCCCTAGTTCTGGACACCCCACCATCGGGAACATTCTTTCTGAATTTACCCTGTCTAGTCCTGTTAGAACCTAGCTATAAATGTAAATGGCGCCACAATCCCAGAGAACCATAGGCTGCTCTTCCCTTTGAGAGTTGACTGCTGTTAATTGAACCGGAGGGTAACCACACCTCAGGAAAAGTTGAGAATGCGGGGTCTTCATGAATAACCTCAAGCCGGTACAGGAACTGAATCCACGCATTTGGCATTACTCCACGTCACGAACCAGCCGTCCAGCCAACTGAGCTAACTGACCCCCAAACCAGCTATAGGTCTTTCCAAGCACAGAAACATTCAATTTAACCTACCTGAAACTATACCTTATTTCTAATGTTTACCCATACCGATATGAATCCCTTAAAACTACATTTGCTTTCCTAACAAAAATTTAACTGGAAACAGAATTAACAAACTTGAATTAATTTGAACACTGAATCAAACAAGATGCAATTTTTGGAAAGCTAAATGACAGAATGATGCAACTCATAGAGCAACTTCTAGATTTCTGTGTTTTATCACGCATCTGCCCTTGCTGGAAGTTGCTTTGTAATTTGCATATAAGTAGCAATGAAGCCTTTTAACAATACCATTATTTTGACAGTAAATTCTGGTCCAATATATCAGATATTTTTACTAGCTATTGTAAAGAGCCGACAAAGCATTTTTTCCATTAATGCATGGACTGCAATGACTTGTATTAAGTGATTAGACTTGATTTTCATACAGGATTCAAGCCAAACTCGTGCATGTAATTTCCTGTAAATTTGGAAAATGTGCAGAATTCCAAAGGTTTTGTTCATTGTATTCCAGCACAAATTAATTTAAATTTTTAGATAAACTAAATGTCTTAATAATTAGCACCAAAGGTTAAGTTTTTTTCTTTTTAATTCCACATTATTGATTGTGCAGCTGTATATTGAAGTAATTTCAATGTATTTTGACCACTCTCCCAAAACAGATTACAGCATCAACATCCTTAAGTTCCATGTGAAGCCATTAATTCCAACATTGAGACTTAAAGAGACGAAACACAACAATAACCACCAATGCATTAACACAGAATACAATACTTGCACATTCTATCAACAACATGCTGCAGTAAATGCTGGGCTAGCCAGCGAGGCCCACATCCCGTAAAAGAATAGCAAGAAAAACTATTTATAACTGTAGTGGTGCAGCAAAGACCAATCATACGTACTTTGAGTCATTAAGGTTTATATATATAAGGATACTTCAAATGCACAGCAACTGCATCAAAAACTGTCCAAAAATTCCAGTGAAATTCTTCCTTATTCTTGCAATACTAGTACAGTTTGGATCAAATATTAATTTTCTAATCCAAATTTGAGCATTTTATGTGTCAGGAAGGAGATGAGAAAGTCTAATTTTAATGTTTTGTTGAACATTGTATGGTGTTTTTTTAGAAAATATATTATTGAGGCATTCAAATTTTAACAATTTTAAATATCAAATTTCAGCAAGAACAAAAACACAGCAATATAACCAACAAACCCCCCGAGCACAGACCCCAGCCAACAGGGCTTAAACAGTGCCACCTTCCCCAGCCCCCCCTCCGTTGGTTCTCCTGCCCTCACTCGTCTCTATGCCTCCCCTTTCCACCCTCTCGCCTCCCCTGCTGACAGTTTAATTTTTCTCGAATAAGTCGATGAACGACTGCCACCTCCGAGCAAAAACATAGCATGGTTTACGCAACAATCTGGACACTATTTTAAAATAGAGTATGCCAACAATTTCTAAGGCTGTACCATTAGTACATCACTATGGAATGTTTTTAAACATAACAAGTTATAACAGATCGACAAGGGACACCTGCATGAAGCTGTAGACTTTTCAAAGTTTCCAAAATATGAGAAATTCAAAAGTCTTTATGGCAGTGACAGGCATCCTAGGCTAGCGTGTCCTTCATCTCAGTGGGCTGCAAGATTGAAATCAGGCTTGCTCACTAACCATGATCTCCATGAATAAAATTAAATACGATTAAATACATTTAATACATGTCAAAAATGTCATAGCAAGTTATTTAAAAAATGCTTAATCATGAATATACTAATAGAACTATCAACTTCAAATGGTGAAAACAAAATAAATATTTACACTTTGGATGGAGAGGGAGCGCAGTCAGTGTTGTGTGCGATCAGCATGCACCTCACTTCACTTGCCCTTGCTTTACGTATGTATCACTTCAGTCATACCGGGAGGGAAAAAACTACATCGATGGAAATCTACAGAATGTGGCAACGGTCAATAAAATACCTCATGGGCGACACTCAAAACCCAGACGGGCCTCATGTACAGGTAAAAGACAAGTACTACACTGGGGATAAAGATTTCAGAGTAAAAGCCAACAATGCTGTTGCTACATGGACGTATATGAACAAGTAGAAACAAACCTGCAGCAAAGTTTTTCTGATGTGATGTTGCCTAAAAGAGCACTAGAAGTGGCAAGTGGAGGTAAAAGTTAGTTTAAAATCAGTTTCCTTTACAACTAGGATTTACACCTCCTAAAAAAAGGAGTAACGTATTTAATAAAATAAGGGTGACACAGTGGTTAGCACGGCTACCCTACAACGCCAGTGACCCCGATTCATTTCTGGCTTTGGGTGACTGTCTGTGCGGAGTTCGCACATTCTCCTTATGTCTGCGTGGGTTTCGTCCGGGTGGTCCAGTTTCCTTCCACAGTCCAAAGATATGCAGGTTAGGTGGATTGGCCATGATAGAATTGCCCCTTAGTGTCCCAGGTTGGGCAGGTTAGGTGGGGATAGAGTGAGGGTGTGGGCCTAGATAGGGTGCTCTTTCAGAGGGTCAATAAAGACCCAATGGGCCGAATGGCCTCCTTCTGCACTGTCGGGATTCCATGGTTAAAAAATACAAGCTTCCCAATGAGGGTCTTCACAAGCTATAAATGGTGAAGAACCTCCCCAACTTGAGGTTCAAGAAGAAAAAGTGAAGAAGAAAACATGAAATAAGAACAAAAACAACATAAAAGAAATGCTTGCATCAGGTCAGGGGAGGAAAAGGTGCCCGGGAAAATCCTCACTAGCCCTATTCCTGTATTCCTTAATATCCTCAACAGAATTATTCTCCATTATCAACAAAAGTAAATTCAGCTCACTGTTATTTGTGGAATATTGCTACATGAAAATGGCTGCCACATTAATCTACATAAAATTAAGCACTGCATTTAAAAACAATTAGTTTTTTTTACTATTTTGAAACATTTCCAAAAGATAAGTTTCTGAATAAAAGCAAGACTTGTGTTTTGTTTTTTCCTCTGCATCTACCAAATCATAATCTCCACACTATGGAAGAATTGAACAGAACAGATAGAAGCAATGTGTCCAGTAGCTGAGTGTTGCAAAATGAAAAAACATATATACAAGATTAAATGCAAGAGATTTAGATCAGAGAGCAGATGGAATTTCTTTACAAAGAGATCAGGCTATGGAATTCAATTTCAGCATTAGTGATTTTGGCAGTAACTTGAAGATTAGTTTGGAGATAGGTGAATGAAATATACCTCATGTTCTTAAAGCTGAAAATATGGCCATGTTCTGCAACACCAAGGCATGAAAAATATAAGAACTTTATTTTTATTTATTATTCTCATTCATGTCTTGACTACCCCAAGGCTGGTGCCCCACATTTGTATCTAGAATGTCTACACATTCGAAACTTGAGATTACCCAGAACCCTTAACTCACACTATGTCCACATTCCTGCTGACATACATTTGCACACAATCAAGCAATGTCTTGATCTTAAAATTCTCATCCACCATCTCTGTAATCTCCTCCAGCCTCACAACTCGAGAAATCTGCACTCCTCTAATTTTTGCCTTTTGTGCATTCCCAATTGAAATTGTTCCACCATTGGTGGCTGTGCCTTCAATTGCCTGAATCCCTACATATCTCCATTGCTCTTCCTTGCTTTCCTCCTTTAAGAACCCCTTAAATCTTGGACCAAATTTGGGATAATCTAGCTATGCTAAATTGCCCCTTAGTGTCCAAGCATGTGTAGGTTAGGTGGGGTTACAGGTATTGTGCGGAGGATTACCTAAGTACTATGCTTTTTAGAAGGTTGGTGCAGATTCGATGTCCGAATGGGTTACTTCTGCACTGTAGGAATTAGAATCATAGAATCCCGACAATGCAAAAGGCCATTCGACCCATCGAGTCTACACCAACACTCTGAAAGCACTCTACCTTGGCCCACTCCCCCTTAATCCCACTTAACTTGCACATCCCTGGATACTAAAGGGTGATTTTTCAGAGCCAATCCACCTAACCAGCGTATCTTTGGACTGTGGGGGGGGAACCGGAGCACATAGGAAACCCATGCAGACATGGGGGGAAAGTGCAAACTCCACACAGACAGTTACCCAAGGTTGGAATTGAACCCAGGTCCCTGATGTTGTGAGGCAGCAGTGCTAACCACTGTGCCGACCTGGTTCTATTCTATGGTTCTACAATAACTTCAGAAGTTATTGGGACGGCAGTTCCCAAACATCTATTAAGGTCATCTGAGTCACATAATTCATTTTGCCGATAGACTAATCTTCTACCAAATTCTCTCCCACCATGGTATTCGATGATGATATTACCGCCACCAATTACACACCAAACATACTCAGCACCTAATGCAGCAAACCTCTACAGCTCCAACACCACATCAATGCTCCATCCCAAAATTTAACCAAATGGGTTTGAATAAGAAGACTTTTGACACCAATATACAGTCTTGAGAGAGCAAATTTGTTGAACAACAGATTACTGATCCATTGATTATCTTGTTAAATAATTTTGGACATGGCATTAAAAAGAGGTACCCAAAAGAATATGTTGCAGATATTGATCTGGATTGCTGGGTAAACCTTTTGTGCAATAATATTTGAAAATCACACTAAGATTCCTTGCTGACACCATTTTGTTTAAAAACAAAAGCACTGCAACAATGCTAAATAATATTTTAAAAGACAGCAACCTAACAGATCAATAGAATCATCTGCTGATACCAAAATATCCAGTTTAAATTGCCTAGAAACATCCTTCAATAATAATGCTGTTCCATTAGGAATAATGGGCACCCTTGGCAGTATTAAAGCACACAGTTGTCGGTATTACAAATATAATCAACATTAGATCATAACTAATCTTTTTTTTAAATGTTCAAGTTAATTACACCCAGAATTTCTTACATATTGCGTTTAAACAGCGAACAAATCAGCATGTATGTCACTCACACACAGGCCTGGATATTAAATATTCTATCACTGCACAAAGAGACTATTGACAATGAAATTATTCTTTCCATCTTAACCTCTACTCGAGGCATGAGAAAATTAAACCAAAGTATTTGCTATGCTGCAGGTCAGCGCAAGTCCACACATATCTTTTAACAGGCAGATGTTTCATAATATTTCCATTTGTCCCAACCTCACACATGCCTTTGAAAGTCAAAGAACTGATACAACTCCATTGAATAGTGCATAAGACAGGTACGGTCTCTGTTTTGCTCATTTAGCCCATCGCCGATGGAGCCATACGGATTGGAATGACCTATAAGGGAGGGGAGGATATAAGAAGCAAGGAAATAAATAGGACATTTGGATCCAAAAGACAATTACCATCTTGCTGAAAATTGTTTGTGTATATATAATACACATTCATTTCTCTGCATGAGGAATGTCTGTTGGCAATGAAATTCAGTATGATAACATCCATAATTGAATAGCCTGTCAACACTGTTCAGGCTCATTTATGGATAATGCGTATTTGGAATAGGTACCAGAAAGCTACTGGTGCCCGAGAAATTCTACTCCAGCATAAATCTGCATCTTCAGGTGAAGTGAAAGGAGGAAAGTGAGGCAGGGTGGGGCAGAAGGGAACACTGCTCAGATAATGAGGTATTAAAAAGAGCAACAATAAGTAACAAACAGTAAGTGATCAATTGAGAGAAAACAAAAATCAGAACTAAACTCATATGTATAAAGCAAAATATTAATATTCACAAAGATTCTCTTGGAACTAACACATCAAGGCAATTGTTTAAATCAATATTTAGATACCTTTGATGTAAAAGGCATTACTGCCTCAGGAAAATTTGGACTGTGGTCAAGCATAATTAGCTTCAACAACTGTTTCTGCTTCACTTTATTTATTTGTCACCAATAACAGCAGACATATTCATTGCAGCATCAATTACTGTGATTTAATTTTAACAAGTACCTCAACAACACTTCCAAAACAAGTGCTTCAATAAAGAAATATAGCTGCGCCAAAATATTTGTTCTTGTTTTTTAGAAATTTTAAGTACCCAATTAATTTTTTCCCAATTTAGGGGGCAATTTAGCGTGGCCTGCCCTGCACATCTTTGGGCTGTGGGGGTGAGACCCATGTAGGCACGGGGAGAATGTGAAAACTCCACACGGACAGTGACCGGGGGCCAGGAGTGAACCTGGGTCCTCGGCGCCGTGAGGCAGCAGTGCTAACCACTGCGCCAATGTGCAGCCCTAAAATATCTATTTTATTCCCATTTACTACATTCAAAGTCAATGGTTCTTTTTTTAAAAAAAATTTAGAGTATCCAATTCTTTTTTTTCCAAATTATGGGGCAATTTAGCGTGGCCAATCCACCTAGCCTGCATAATGGTTTATAACAGTTTCCAAATGTGTACCAAAGTTTTCAGTTACGACTAAACTGTTTCACCATATCCGACATTTTAAAATTTGAATGTCAGACTTCCATCTCAGCCTGCGTAAACGGATGAAAGCAGGAAGTCAATGGATGGATTTCAGAGGGGGAGGGTGGGGTGAGAAAGAGAGAGAGAAGAGACAAGAGAGAGAGAGAGAGTATAAAAAGCTTCTCTCTGTATATAGAATATCAGAACCAGAAACCCACACTGTTGAAGGAAATGGTTCACAATTTTAGCAAATCCCATGCAGGCATTAAGATACTTATATAAACTTTGTACTTTCCAAAGTACAAAGACATTGCCCTGACAATCAATATTGACCTTAATAAAATGCATTTCCTTCACGTTCCTTTTTACAGGATTAAGATGATTTAACAAGCATACAACACTTTGAAGGACACTCATTCTATTAAATCGGCAAATAGCAATTATCAATTTAATGATTTGACAAAGAACAAAGAAAAGTACAGCACAGGAACAGGCCCTTCGCCACTCCAAGCCTGTGCCGACCATGCTGACCGTCTAAACTAAAATCTTCTACACTTCCAGGGTCCGTATCCCTCTATTCATATCCTATTCATGTATTTATCAAGATGCCCCTTAAATGTCACTATCGTCCCTGCTTCCACCACCTCCTCCGGCAGCGAGTTCCAGGCACCCACTACCCTCTGTGTAAAAAACTTGCCTCGTACATCTCCTCTAAACCTTGCCCCTCGCACCTTAAACCTGTGCCCCCTAGTA
The DNA here is from genome assembly GCF_047496885.1 of Scyliorhinus torazame. Lineage (NCBI taxonomy): Eukaryota > Metazoa > Chordata > Chondrichthyes > Carcharhiniformes > Scyliorhinidae > Scyliorhinus > Scyliorhinus torazame. The sequence continues at coordinate 149,395,856 of NC_092707.1, read as the reverse complement.
ATTTACCCCTCTACCCTGGGAAAAAGCCTGTGACTATCCACTCTGTCTATGCCCCTCATAATTTTGTAGACATCTATCAGGTCGCCCCCTCAACCTCCATCGTTCCACTGAGAACAAACCGAGTTTATTGAACCGCTCCTCATTGCTAATGCCCTCCATACCAGGCAACATCCTGGTAAATCTCTTCTGCACCTTCTCTAAAGCCTCCACATCCTTCTGGTAGTGTGGCGACCAGAATTGAACACTATACTCCAAGTGTGGCCGAACTAAGGTTCTATACAGCTGCAACATGACTTGCCAATTCTTATACTCAATGCCCCGGCCAATGAAGGCAAGGATGCCGTATGCCTTCTTGACTACCTTCTCCACCTGTGTTGCCACTTTCAGTGACCTGTGGACCTGTACACCTAGATCTCTCTGACTTCTACCATTCACTGTAAATTCCCTACCTGCATTAGACCTTCCAAAATGCATTACTTCACATTTGTCCGGATTAAACTCCATCTGCCATCTCTCCGCCCAAGTCTCCAAACAATCTAAATACTGCTGTATCCTCTGACAGTCCTCATCGCTATTCGCAATTTCACCAACCTTTGTGTCGTCTGCAAACTTACTAATCAGACCAGTTACATTTTCCTCCAAATCATTTATATATACTACGAACAGCAAAGATCCCAGCACTGATCCCTGCGGAACTCCACTAGTCACAGCCCTCCAATTAGAAAAGCACCCTTCCATTGCTACTCTCTGCCTTCTATAACCTAGCCAGTTCTGTATCCATCTTGCCAGCTCACCCCTGATCCCGTGTGACTTCACCTTTTGTACCAGTCTACCATGAGGGACCTTGTCAAAGGCCTTACTGAAGTCCATATAGACAACATCCACTGCCCTACCTGCATCAATCATCTTTGTGACCTCTTCAAAAAACTCCATCAAGTTCGTGAGACACGACCTCCCATTCACAAAACCATGCTGCCTCTCGCTAATACGTCCATTTGCTTCCAAATGAGAGTAGATCCTGTCTCGAAGAATTCTCTCCAGTAATTTCCCTACCACTGATGTAAAGCTCACCGGCCTGTAGTTCCCTGGATTATCCTTGCTACCCTTCTTAAACAAAGGAACAACATTGGCTATTCTCCAGTCCTCCGGGACATCACCTGAAGACAGTGAGGATCCAAAGATTTCTGTCAAGGCCTCAGCAATTTCCTCTCTAGCCTCCTTCAGTATTCTGGGATAGATCCCATCAGGCCCTGGGGACTTATCTACCTTAATATTTTTCAAGGCGCTCAACACCTCATCTTTTTGGATCTCATTGTGACCCAGGCTATCTACACACCCTTCTCCAGACTCAACATCCACCAATTCCTTCTCTTTGGTGAATACTGATGCAAAGTATTCATTTAGTACCTCGCCCATTTCCTCTGGCTCCACACAGATTCCCTTGCCTATCCTTCAGTGATGTGGAGATGCTGGCGTTGGACTGGGGTGAGCACAGTAAGAAGTCTTACAACACCAGGTTAAAGTCCAACTGGTTTGTTTCGATATCACTAGCTTTCGGAGTGCTGCTCCTTCCTCACCTGAGGAAAGAGCAGCGCTCCGAAAGCTAATGACATCGAAACAAACCGGTTGGACTTTAACCTGGTGTTGTAAGACTTCTTACGATCCTTCAGTGGACCAACCCTTTCCCTGGCTACCCTCTTGCTTTTTATGTACGTATAGAAAGCCTTGGGATTTTCCTTAACCCTATTTGCCAATAACCTTTTGTGACCCCTTCTAGCCCTCCTGACTCCTTGCTGAAGTTCCTTCCTACTTTCCTTATAGTCCACACAGGCTTCGTCTGTTCCCAGCCTTCTAGCCCTGACAAATGCCTCCTTTTTCTTTTTGACGAGGCCTACAATATCTCTCGTTATCGATGGTTCCCGAAATTTGCTGTATTTATCCTTCTTCCGCACAGGAACATGCCGGTCCTGAATTCCTTTCAACTGACATTTGAAAGCCTCCCACATGTCAGATGTTGATTTACCCTCAAACATCCGCCCCCAATCTAGGTTCTTCAGTTCCCGCCTAATATTGTTATAATTAGCCTTCCCCCAATTTAACACATTCACCCTAGGACCATTCTTATCCTTGTCTGCCAGCACTTTAAAACTTATTGAATTGTGGTCACTGTTCCCGAAATGCTCCCCTACTGAAACTTCTACCACCTGGCTGGGCTCATTCCCCAATACCAGGTCCAGTACAGCCCCTTCCCTAGTTGGACGAATCTACATATTGTTTTAAGAAGCCCTCCTGGATGCTCCTTAGAAACTGCCCCATCTAAGCCCCTAGAACTAAGTGAGTACCAGTAAATATTGGGGAAGTTGAAGTCTCCCATCACAACAACCCTGTTGTTTTCACTCGTTTCCAAAATCTGTCTACCTATCTGCTCCTCTATCTCCCGCTGGCTGTTGGGAGGCCTGCAGAAAACCCCCAACATTGTGACTGCACCCTTATTCCTGATCTCTACCCATATAGCCTCGCTGCCCTCTGAGGTGTCCTCCCATAGTACAGCTGTGATATTCTCCCTAACCAGAAGCACAACACCGCCACCCCTTTTACATCCCCCTCTATCCCGCCTGAAACATCTAAATCCTGGAACGTTTAGCTGCCAATCCTGTCCTTCTCTCAACCAGGTCTCTGTAATGGCAACAACATCATAGTTCCAAGTACTAATCCAAGCTCTAAGTTCATCTTAGGCTGGGAAGAGGTGCACCTAATTATCAAGTGTTTTTCCCTATCAAATTCCATTCGTAATCATCTGAAAATCTAATTATATTTATCGAAACTTTCAAATACACATGGTGATTGCACTTCTGCTCCACTTTCTCTCTCTGGCAACCTTCACATTAGTACCTGCAATGGAGGATCTGTTGTTTCTTCTGAAGCTCCATGTCCATTCTGTAAAATAAAAAGTTAGAAAATAAACTGCCAGCTAAATACAATATATGAATGCCACATTATCAAATAAAGAGCAAGCACTGTAAAAGAAATGTGCCCCAACAAGCTACACAGTTGCCACATTCTGATGTATAACATTTTCTAATAGGTTTTCCTTGCAAATGGAGCACGGGCACTTCAGCATACAAAACCTGATCTACGGATAGCCATTGAGAGCCATTCCAGGGCACACTGATTATTTTTTAAAGATTTAAAAAAAAATAATATCCCACTGTATTCAGCATTTATCTATTTTATTCCCATTTACTACATTCAAAGTCAATGATTCTTTTTTTTTTTTAAATTTAGAGTACCCAATTCTTTTTTTCCAAATTAAGGGGCAATTTAGCATGGCCAATCCACCCAGGCTGCACATCTTTGGGTTGTGGGGGCGAAACCCACGCAATCAAGGGGAGAATGTGCAAACTCCACAAAGACAGTGACCCAGAGCCGGGATCGAACCCTGGACCTCGGCACCGTGAGGTGGCAGTGCTAACCACTGTGCCACCGTGCTGTCCTTCACTGGGTCAATTTAAACAAGCATAGCGTTGAGATTCAGTTATTTCTCTGTTATCATTCACTTAGTGTACCACATATCTGCCATCTGACTGCTTAGCTAGCATCAAGTCCTGAACAAGGTACTTTGTTCAACTCAACCATTGCCAAGACTAAAGCATTGTGCTCAGTTTCTATCAAAAACTCTGGGTGTCCTCCCTTCTCCTGGCAGTTTTCTCAGACTGAGCTCAATATCCTGTTTGGATGGCATTTCAAAACACATCATCCAGCTACCACCAAAACTATCAATTTCCGATCCGCATCTCGCTACCAATGCAGAGATATTAATTCATGCATCTGTTTCTTTCCTGCATAACCCAAACTCTGCTAACTGCATTTTATCCTGCTTTATCATTCTTGTTTCTTGCCAACCTTTGCTGGTTTTCTACCCTCCTAAACATCAAACTCACCTGCAAATTCCTTAATGGTCTTGCCCCTTCCAACCTCTGTAACCAAATTCAACCCCATGTTCCTGCTATGCACCCTCCTCTCTTTGGATGTTCAGTCCTTTGCATCTCTCCCACACCCACCTTCAGCAACTGTTTAGGTCCCACACTTTGGAATACTTACCCTAAATCCCTCCATACTACTTTACTTCCCTCATCTCAAATCTGTTTAGAGATGTCGCATTAAAGCATAATGAACAGAGTTAGTATTTTAAGTATAAGGTTTTTTATTGATTCACGAAACGTAGGTGTCACAAGACTGGCATTTATTGGTCATTCCTAATTCCTATCAAAAGTGGTGGTGAGCCACCTTCTTGAATCACTGCAGTTCATGTCGTGCTGATGCATCCACTATGCTGTTCGGGAGTTCCAGAATTTTAAAAATCTTTTTATTGGCATTTCTATATTTATAAACAATTGTGTATATATACACACATCACACTTTTCTTACCCACGCTAATTTACTTTATTGTACAGAGAGGTTTATTTTGTTTTTCGTTTAACCCTATATATTTCACCCGATATACATTTAGCCGCCCTCTGGATCGGTCTATAGTTCCTACCCCCTCCCCGTTGCCCTCGGAGTATTTTCTGTCGACTTCCAGAATGGTGTCCACCAGTTGTTGCCTGGCCACCCTCTCTTCCCTATCTTTGCTTGCCTTGTAAGCTATGATCTCTCCTCTAATCATGGCCTTCAGTGCCTCCCAGAACGTGGAGGGTGAGACTTCCCCGCTTTGGTTGTTACTAACGTAGTCGCCTATGGCCCACGATGTTTTTGGCAGAAGGCCTTGTCAGCCAGGAGGTCCATGTCCAGCCTCCATGTGGGGAGCTGGGCACGGCCTGTCTCCAACCTCACATCCATGTGGTGTGGAGCGTAGTCAGAGATAACGATCGCAGAGTATTCCGTTCCCGTGATCCCTGGAAGCACTGATTTCCCCACTGCAAAGTCGTCGGTACGGTTGTACACCTGGTATACTTGTGAAAAGTATGAGAATTCCTTTTCTCCCGGGTGCAGGAACCTAGACGGGTCCACTGCTTCCATCTGCTCCATGAAAGCCCAGTTCCCTATCCATGCCAGTCTTTTCCCTGCTCTGGGGTTTGATCGGTTGGTCAGTAGGTCCTGCACGCTGTTAAAGTGCCCCCCCCCCCCCCCATAATCAGTCAGAGTGTGTCAATGTCAGAGACTTCCGCCATGGTCCTCTTTATGAATTCTGTGTCGTCTCAGTTGGGAGCGTACACATTTACCAGTACAACCGGTGCCCCTTCCAGGACAAAACTGACCAAGACGTACCGTCCCCGTAACTGTCCTGCTTTCCGTAAACTTCATCCTCTTGTTGATTAGTATTGCTACCCCACTAGCCCTCGTCCCGTAACATGAGTGGTACGTCTGTCCCACCCAGCCCTTCCTTACCAGCAATCGGTCCTTCTCCCTCAGGTGCGTCTCTTGTAAGTAGATTATGTCTGCTTTTAGGCTTCTTAGGTGGGCGAAGACTCTGGATCTTTTCACTGGGCCGTTGAGTCCCCTTACATTCTAGGTAACAATCCTGGTGGGGGTTTCTGACCCCCCCGGTCCTGCGGGATCACCCATACTTACCTGGTGGACGCGCTCCCCTGCACTCCAAGGTTTCCTTTCGTTAGGGGGCTATCTAAATGGCCGCGGTCGTTGCTCCCCCCAGGAGGTCAGGCCCCAGCGCTCCGGGGTTTCCCTTTGGCCAGGCGGTGCCCAACATAGCCGCCAGCTGTGTGTACGCAACTTGGGTGCGCCCCTGCCCTCCAAGGTCTCCCTTTGCCCTGATGCCTCCCGAGTGGCTGTTTGCAGCGCCATCTTGGTTCCTCGCCCTGCTCCACCATGCCTGCCTCTGTTCTGTTTCTCCACCACAACCTTCTCTTTGCTTCCCTCTTGTTCTGCGCTCTCCCCCTGACTCCTCACCCCCCCCAGTGTTCTTCCTCCTCCCTTCTGCCCATCCCCACGCTCTCTTTGTGCCAGGTACTCCCTCTGGCCCAAGAGGCGTGCCACGGCCCTCCTTTCTTCCTGCCCTCCCGTGTTGGCCCTCCTCACTAGCATGGTGTCGCTACCATCCTGTCGCTCTGGTCCGAGGCGGCCTTCTCCAACTCTAGGATTGTTTTCTCCTGCGCCTCCATCTTCCTGCCCAGGCCTTCGATGGTCCACTGCATTTTGTCTGTCATCTCCCACAGCACCTCCTTCATCATCGTGTGGAGCTCCATCCTAATCACCTCCTTAATGGCGTTTAGCTCCCTTTTTAGCATGCTTCTCCACTCTATGCGGGGGGGGATGATGGTCGCCGCGTCGTTCCTGCTCCGGTGTTTGGTCCGCCCGCTTTTCCCCTTCCAGCTTTGACAAAGGGTCATCTGGACTCGAAACGTTAGCTCTTTTCTCTGCCTACAGATGCTGCCAGACCTGCTGAGATTTTCCAGAATTTTGTTTTTGGTTTCAGATTCCAGAATCTGCAGTAATTTGCTTTTATTCAGATGTTGTAAGACTTGGGATTGTGGCAACTCACTTAAGGCTCCCTTGATAGCATCTTTCAAAACCGTGACCTGTATCTAGGAGAACCAGGACAGAAGGCAAATAAATCGAAAATCAACCCCTGCAGGTTTCCCTCCAAGCAATAAATGCTGGCCTTGTCAGGTGACAGCCACATTCCATGAACAAAAGGAAACCTTATATTGTTCTTTTATGTTCTTCTCTACAGAAGAGGCTTTTGAAGGGCAGGAAAAGGTATGGTCAGCAGCAATTCTATCATTATAGTGCCCTGGAAGGATGGAAGTTAGAATTATAATCAAGATCTAAAGCAACTTGCAGTTTTAGTCATCAGGAGACTGGATTTAATATAGATCAGGTTTGAATGGACATGTAGACCCAGTCCCAAGCATTCTTCATAGTACACATTTATAGCTTTGCACCCAAATGTTTTGTTTCCTCTGTACAGGCAAATGGCTTTAGCCGAGGTCTTCCAGCTGTTCACACCAGCAGGATCATCCAATCCCACTGACGCCACACCCCCACCTTAGGTTCCCTGGCAGCATGGGATGGATTCAATGGAAAACTCCCATGGACAAAGGCAGGACCAGAAGATCCCAGGGCTGGCCAATGGTGGGATGTCTCCCGCTGCAGGGAAACATGTTGCAGGGTGGCCAGAGGATCTCACCCATTAAGATTTTGAAAATGCTGTTTAGGTCAGATTGCGGTGAGCAAATAAATTAAGCCTTGAGAAACTTCCCCTTCATTCTCCATGTGGGGAACAGCTCTCCCTCTCTTCATCGCCTGCCATCAAAACCATACATAAAAACGTTCTAAGTGACATCAAATCATATGACAAAGATCCTCTCAGTAATGTTCAAGTCCATTAATATATGTTGAATAGATACCAAAACAATTAAGTATTGTGTTGCTACTTCAGTAATGAAATTTGCTACAATGTGTTTGGCTAAAAAAAATTAACACTGCATGAAGAAGGAGGTTCAATATATTGCTGGCTGGTTAGTTGAGCTGTGCGGGAAGTGCAAAGCATTATACTAAAGAGAAACACCGACCTTTACAGAATGCAAGAAAAATCATAATTTAAGGCAGTTTAAAGAGGCTTCCATTGTAGAGTACATTACTCAATTTCAAAGCCATCTAAAAGCATCCTTTTTATTTTAAGGCAAGTTTTTGTGACTTACAATTCTACATTGAATCTATCTTTCACAATCTAAATGCATGTCAACATTTTTTTAAAACTGTGGCAGGTAGTTAGCCACAAGTTAGGGCAGCACGGTAGCATTGTGGATAGCACAATTGCTTCACAGCTCCAGGGTCCCAGGTTCAATTCCCCGCTGGGTCACTGTCTGTGCGGAGTCTGCACATCCTCCCCGTGTGTGCGTGGGTTTCCTCCGGGTGCTCCGGTTTCCTCCCACAGTCCAAAGATGTGCAGGTTAGGTGGACTGGCCATGCTAAATTGCCCTTAGTGTCCAAAATTGCCCTTAGTGTTGGGTGGGGTTACTGGGTTATGGGGATAGGGTGGAGATGTGGACCTTGAATAGGGTTAGGGTGCTCTTTCCAAGAGCCGGTGCAGACCCGAAGGGCCGAATGGCCTCCTTCTGCACTGTAAATTCTATGAAACTCTATAAGTTTAATCTCCCTCTCTCTCCAAGTTTCTGATCTCATCTGTTGAGTACTTCCACACAGAAAGAGGATGGGAGAGATTACAAAAAAAAAAGTGCTGGAAAACTCAGCAGGTCTGACACATATATAGAGAGAGAAACAGAGTTAACATGGAGTCCAATATGACTCTTCTTCCAAAGAGTCCACCTTAATGTATGGCTGCATCAAACTGTGCACAGACCCTTGTAGACAATGTTACTTCATGCTGAGTTTCTATCTGTCCCCAGTCTTGCGAAGGATGGGTCTGGCCAAATTGTGGTGGAAAATTGGTGGACTGTGCTGTTCCCCTGTCCCTCGTGGAAGATTTTGCACAGAAAATTATCTTTGACCACAAGTCCACCAGGCCGTGATCCACACAATGTCCTGGAGACCCTGCAGGAAAAGGGGATGATGGATCCTGCTGGATGGTTCTCTGACCAAACTGACATTTGGCAAAATGCTACACCTTTCAAACAAGCACCAAGAACAAGCTTGGCTGACGATGAGAAAGTGACAGCCCTATCAAATCCTTCATAAACACCAGAGTTTCAGAACCACTGTATACTGCCCTTGGCGCAGACTGTTGCCCAGCTCCTTCTGAAATGTGCATTTGCAAATGAGATCAGGAAAGAGATGCAGTGTTTTTTGTTGAAGTTCATCCTAAGCAACCCCATAAAGAAGGACTGTGCTCTATTGACTATTCCCAGGGACACACAGAGACAAACATTAATTACTGTGAGAGAACCATCAACTTCGTGAAAGATGCTCTTTGGTTTGCCTTAAACTTGCCAACCTTCCAGTGCAAAGAGCTGTCCACGACCAACTGTTGCAGACTGGCATATTCCAAAGTCCAGGTCTACATACTCCCGTCAATGTACACAGAGGGCCGGAAGCCATGGAAAATTCCTCCAGCTGTATGCACCAGAGTACATTTGACAGAAAATGTATTTTGTAACTATACCCTGCAATTGTAAGTACAATGAGACACCACCCAGAGTACCATGTACTGTTTTGAAAGAAATTCCACTGTATTACATTTTATGTAATATATAATTTGAAAAAGTATGCAACATACTTTTGCAAAGCTTTATGAAAAAAGAGTGGACATGAAGTACAATGAAGTTATTCCATTCTAATTTGAGTGAACATTTCATCTTCAGGAATTCCCATTATGAAAAAATTTCACTTCACTGTAGTTAATTTTGAGCAGGTGTCAGTCACTCTGCCAAATACTATGACATTTACATTGCGTTTTCATGATCGGCACTCCCAAGAACATAGATCAATAGATACTCTGAATTTGATCGTCACTGGGCATCATGAAATAAAAGAAGACAGCCAAATAGTTTGTATGTCAAATTAGATACAAAGACATCATTTTAACAAGAAGAGATCTCCACCATCAAGTATATATTGTTGCAAGTTTTATTTCCAAATATCTGCCACTTGGAGGGGAGCAAGTCTCTGGCTAGTTATAATATTTTCATCTGAGTCAAAAAACGTAGCATTTATAGCACACTCCAAACAGTCATCAAAAATGGAGACCAGTGGTTCAGTTCTAAATGCTGAGTAAGCATCCAACAGGGTTCACTAGTTCAGTGGGTCTAACACAGGTCCTATCCACCCCTACCACTGTATGGATTATGGGAGCCCATAAACCTCCCTAGTACAGTATGAAAACCAGGAAGGAACAATCACTTCAAATTGCAAACTGGTTTATGATCCTTCCATTATTGCACAGGATGTTCCTAGGGAAGAGAATGTGGGGATACAAAAACCAAACCATGAGATCAACTTCCACCTAAAGATATTGACAGTGTGGAACACAGGGCCCAATGGTTCCTCTCAACAAATGACAGGAATATTCATCCTAATGTACAAAGAATATTATAAATCCAAAGTGATAACAGCAAGGTCTTCCAAATTAAAAGCAGAAAAATACTGGAAAAGTCTGCAGGTCTGGCAGCACTTGTGGGGAGAGAAGCAGTTAATGTTTTGAGTCCGCATGGCTTCTTCAAAGCTTAAGAAAGGAAGAAATGTTATTGATTTTATACTGTATAAGCGGAGGGGCAGGTGGAACAAAGTAGAAGGTCAGTGATAGGTGGGAGATAGGAGAGATTGCACAAAGGTGTCGGGTGTTCTTAACTTCTTTACAGGGGAATTTACAATATTGCAATACATATACAGCAATAGGTTAGTCAAAGTGAAGAAATATCTATAATGCCAAATCAGATGTACAAAGTACTGAATATTTCATCAGCTATTTGATACGAATTAACCAGGTAACATTGTATACACAGTCACAGCCAAGCTATGCTGTGACATGATATCATAAATCATATTTTCTCTCACTTCAATTTTCCACATTCCAGTGTTATGCTGTAATTCTTGAACCTGAAATTTTATCCAAATGTGTTTAGTTTTGGTGTTTTTCTCTCTTTTAATTCCCTCTATCTTCAGACTTCCGTTTGCGGCATGTAGATGAAGGTCGAGTATTTGGTGACTCCTGCAAGAGTGGTCTTTTCTAGACCCTTTGCACCCAGATTTTTGGAAAGTTCTTTTGTAAGAAGCTGTGGGAAGGTCTGAGGCATTTGTAGAATGTCAAGAAATGGAAAACATAATCCAGGGGGAGTGAGCGATAGTCCGTCGCCCAAGTGTGGCGAGGAGTGCTGCATGGGTACAGATGATAGGAGAGAGCCTATCGAGTGGGGCCACGCTTAGCACGGTGGAAAAGATGGCTAAAGAGATAGCCTGGGAATTTAAGCATTTGTTCTCAAAACATTTGAATGGCATCAGTCAGAGAGGATGGCCTCGATTAAGGAGCGGTTGGATGAGAGCTTTCTTTGCCCTGATGAGAGAGGAGTTGGTGAAGATTTCGACAGCAGTGCAGGAGCAAGGGGAGAAAATGAAGGGGGTGGAGGAGGCATTGTCACGGCAGTGACCAGATCACCTCGATGGGCGAGGAGCTGTGGAAGGTGGCAGAGATCAACAGAGGGCTGAGAGAAAAAGTAGAAGACCTGGGACAGGTCACAAAAGCATAATCTGAGGATTGTGGGTGTGTCTGAGGGGGTGGAGGACCGGAGCCTATGGAGTATTCCGCTGACATGCTGCCGAAAGTGATGGGGAAAGGGGGAGGCTCCCTCCCAGTACAAATTGGACAGGACCCATCAGTCGCTCCAGTCGAAACCGAGGACAAATGAACCATCGAGAGCTGTGGTGATTGTCCGCTTTCACAATTTTCAAGTGCAGGAGAAGGTGCTGAGGTGGACGAAGCAGAAGCGGGCTGTGGAGTGGGATGGAAATGATATATATTATATCAGGATCTGACAACAGAGCTGGCAAGGAGACGGGAGGCCTGTGGTCATGCTAAGGCGGCGTTGTATAAATGCAATGTGCGGTTTGGTGTGGTGTACTCAGTGAAGCCGAGGGTCACACACAATGGCAGGGACTACTACTTTGAGATGGTGGCGGAAGCGTTCGTGAAGGCAGAAGGCCTGGGATTGGGCTTAACTGTTTTTTACCATTGTGTTATACTTTCCCATTATAGATGTTGTGGTTAATTGTTTTGGTAATAGATGTTTGGGTTGGGGTTATTTGGGAGGATTGGTGGTGATTTATGCTTGTTTAGTTTTGGGGTTTGTTTGGATGTGGGGTGTTGTGAGTTTGGAGCTGGTAGGTGTGTGGGGGTTTGGAGTTGATGTGTTTTTTCACTGTGGGGGAATGGCCACCGTACCAGCAAACGTAATGTTGGCGAGTGAACGGGTGGGAGGAGGGGCCACTGTCGTTGGAATCTGTACAGACAGATTAGGAGGTGTCAATGGTGAGGGGATGGGGATGAAATTGGGTGAGGTGTTTTTGAGAGGAAGTGGTGGAGGGGTTTCTGGGAAGGAGGACAGGTGGCTGGTGGGGGAGGGGGAAAAAGGTGGTGCTGAGACGGTGACTGGGGCGGAGCTGCGTCATGCCTGCTAGGTAGGGCCTGGGAAGATGGTCATGGCAGGTAGGAAGGGTGGAGGCAGAGACCCTCGGTCAGAGTGGTAATGAGCATGTGAGGGTTGGGGGGGTCCGGTGATGAGAGCGCGGGTCCGGTGAAGAAGGCGGATCAGATGCTTTTACAGGAGACCCAACTGAAGGTAAAGGACCAGATGAGACTGAGGAAGGGCTGGGTGAGTCGGGTATTCCATTCGGACTTCGACAATGTAGCCTGGGCGATACCAGGGAGTAAACGAGTGAGGTTCCTAATGGTGATGGTGGACCAGGGGGGCAGATACGTGACAATGATGGGGGCGTTGGAAGGGAGGCTGGTGGTGCTGGTTACCGGATTTGGGGGGTGGGTGGTTTGGCATATGATGTTGGAGACGAAGGTGGACAGGTTCCGGCCGCGTTTGCTGGTCCCTTCGTGGGGGTGGGGGTGGGACCCAGCCCAGGTCACTGTCTACGTGGAGTTTGCACATTCTCCTTGTGTCTGCGTCGATTTCACCCCCACAACCCAAAGATTGTGGCGGTTAGGTGGATTGGCCACACTAAATTGCCCCTTAATTGAAAAAAATAATTGGGTAATCTCAATTTATTTTTAAAATGCATTAAAATGGGGAAGGTGATTGAGGAGTATGTGTAGTTTATCCGAAATGGGGGGGTTTTGTCGTTGGTGGTTTGGGAAACGTTGAAAGTGGTAGTGAGGGGTGAGGCCATTTAATTCAAGGCAAAGATGGATTGGCAGGCGCAGGAGGAATGGTAGCGGTTGATAGGAGAGATTTTGGAGGTAGATGAAAAGTATGCGGAAGACCCATAGCTGGGACTGTTGGCGAGGAGAAAGGAGTTGCAGGCGAAGTCTGATCTTCCATTCATGGCAAGGGTGGTTCGATAGTTGAGGCGAGCAAGGGGGGTGGTTTATTAGTATGATGAGAAGGCCAGTCGACTGCTGGCGGGCCAGCTCCATCAGCAGGCAGCAGCAAGGGAGATTGAGTGGATTAGGGATAGAACGGGTGGGTTGATAGTGGTGGCGGAGCAGGTGAACAAGGCGTTTGAGGACTTTTCCAGGGGCATGTACAAGTCGGAGCCGCCGGAGGATGAGTAGGAGATGAGGGAGTTTTTGGAACAACTGGAGTGTCTGAAGGTGGGAGAGGAGGAGAGGGCCAGATTGGAGGAATGAATGGGGGTGGAGGAAGGGCAGGCATTGATAGGGAAGATGCAGTCGGGCAAGACGGATGGGTTCCAGGTAGAATTTTATAAAAACTTCAACGACAAGTTGGCACCGCTGATGGTAGAAATGTTTTGAGGACTCGATAGTAAGGGGAGTATTGCCAGAGATGATGAGGCAGGTATCCATCTCATTATTACTCAAACAGGAGAAGGATCCAGTGGAATGTTGGTCGTACAGGCCCATTTCTCTACTGAACATAGACACTCAGATATTGGCAAAGGTGTTGGCGGTGAGGTTGGAAGGCTACCTTCCAAAGGTGGTGGGTGAGGATCAGATGGGGTTCGACAAGGGCAGACAGCTGTGTGGGTAGGGAAGGTAGCCAGGATAAGGAAGGCCGTGTTCCAAAGGGGGCAGCAGTCAAGAGGGTTTGGCTCTTCCGAATGCAGAGAAGGTTCGGGGCTGGAGGAGAGAGACAGAGGCTTTGTGGGTTCGGATGGAGGTGGGTTCTTGTAGCGGGCGCTGGCAACGGCGCCGCTACCATTCACCCCAGGGAAGTACTCGGGTAGTCCTGTGGTGGAAGCCACGATGAAGATTTGGGGGCTATTCCGACAGCACTTCAAGATGAGGGCAAGGTCGAGGGTTGTCAATAAGAGGAAATCATGGGTTTGAGCCAGGGAGGATGGATGCGAGGTTCCGGGGATGGGAAGAGAACGCGGTGAAAGAGATGACGGATCTGTTTTCGGAGAGGCAGTTTTCAAGCTTGGAGGAATTGGGGGTGAAGTATGGGCTCCAGCATGAGGATGGGTTCAGGTATATGCAGGTTAGGAATTTCACAAGAAAGGTTTTCCCGAATCATCTGGTGGCACCGTCCTCCTCACTGTTGGAGGAAGTGTTGTCGGTGGGGAGGCTAGAAAGTGGGGTCGTTTTGGCGATCTGTGGAGGAGGGCAAGGAGTCTATTTAAAGGATTAAGGCCAAGTGTGAGGAAGAGTTGGGGGTGGTGTTGGAGGAAGGACAATTGTGCAAAGTGCTTTGAAGGGTTATCGCCTCGACCTCATGCGCAAGGCTGGTGTTGATTCAATTAAAAGTGGTGTACAGGGCGCACTTAACGAAGGCAAGGATGAGCCGGCTGTTTGAGGGGGTGGAGGATAGTTGCGAGCGGTGTGGGAGGGGTTCAGCCAACCATGTCCATATGTTCTGGTGCTGGCCAAAGTTGGAGAAACTTTGGGGGAGTTTTTCAGCACCATTTTGGAGGTCCTGCATGTGGATTTGGAGCTGGGCCCCGAGAGACCATATTCGGGGTGTCAGACTTGCCGGAGCTGCAGACGAGTGGGGGTGGGGAGATGTTTTAGCCTTCGCCTCATCGATTGCTCGAAGAAGGGTTCTGTTGGGTTGGAGGTCAGCTTCTCTCCCCCCCCCCCCCCCCCCCCCCCCGCGTGCCTCGGCATGGCTGTAGAATCTAATGGAGTTCCTGTATTTGGAGAGGTGATATTTGCTCTGTGAAGGGCAGATGAGGGGTTCCACCAGAGGTGGGGTTTGTTTGTCTTACATTTTGGGGATCTGATTCCCGTCAAGGGGTGGGGTGGGAGGGGAGGAGCATGTTGGGGTTGGGTTTGTGTGTTGTAAAAATGTTGAAATGTTGAAAATTTGAATAAAAGTATATATATATATATATATATATTTTAAATTCTCTCTATCCTCAAATACCTTACCCCTACACAGCTCCATACATCTCTGATTCTATGATCCCCACTTTTGCCATTAAACAAGTGGAACGATTCGTACATTTGCAAGGAGTCCCATAATTCAGCTCGAAACATGGCTTCGTTCCTAATCTTTTAAAGCCAGAGATTGTTTACAGACAAAAAACAGTGGGAGTTAAACAAGAGAATGTAAGAAGTAAAGCGAGAACTATTTAGACATAGATCGACTTTAACTATTTACATAGATATGTCACGATTTCCTCCTTTGTAAAAAAATTCAGGTTGTTGTTGCACCCCCCCCCCCCCCCCCCCCCCCCCCCCCAAGCTTGTGTCTCCTGGTTCTCTAGTCTGGCTTAATTGAGTTGCATGTTCCCCCGACGCGCCACCCCCCCTCCCGCCAACGTCCCTACTGTGTCATGGCTACCTTTTCCTGAACTTTGGCTTCCTAGCTGTTGGCTACAGACAGGTCCTGGAACAACCGAGCGAATGGCTCCTATGTTTTATGGAAGCCCTCTTCTGACCTTTGGATGGCGAATTTAATTTTCTCTATTTGGAGAAATTCCGACAGGTCGGACAGCCAGTCTGCAGCTTTGGGTGGTGCTGCTGACCACCAACTGAGCAGGATTCTCCGGCGGGCGATTAGGGAGGTAAAGGCAAGGACATCGGCCCTCCCTGCCATGAAGAGATCTGGCTGTTCGGATACCCCGAAGACTCAGGCATGGCTCCACCATCATCCCCACTTTGGACATTGCCAAAGAAGGTTGTCCAAAACCCAGCGAGTCGGGGGCAAGGCCAGAACATGTGGCCGGGACAACTTGGCACCATTCACATATATCCTCCACCTCTGGGAAGAACCTGCTCATTCGGGTTCTGGTTAAGTGGGCTCTGTGTACCACTTTTGACTGCATTAGGCTTAGCCTTGCGCAGGTGGATGTGGAGTTGACCCTGTGTAGTGCTTCGCTCCAGAGTCCCCACCCTATTTCAAACCCCAAGTCCTCCTCCCACTTCTCCCTCGTCTCGTTCAGTTGGCTGTTGGCCACCCCTTAGCAGTCGCCCTTACATGTCACCTTAGTTCCCTTTCCCTAAGATGTCTGCGTCCAGCAGGTCCTCTAGCAGTGATTGTCGTGGTGGCCGTGGGTACGTCCTGGTTTCCCTTCGCAGGATGTTTTTAAGTTGTAAATACCCAAGTTTGTTTCCCCGGTCAACTGGAATCTTTCTGTCAGCACTTTGAGCATTGTTAACCTGTTGTTGGTGTAAAAGTCCCCAACTGTCAGCGTCCCCCGTCCTGTCTCCCCTTTTTGAAGGTGGCATCCATAGTCGTTGGCGTGAACCTGTGGTTGTTGCAGATGGGGGCTTTATCAGACATTTTGGTTAACCCGAAATGCTATCGCAGTTAACGACTGGAGTGTTGCTACCACCACTGGGCTCGTTGAATATTTATTAGGTGGGGATGTGAGTGCCGCCGTGGCTAGGGTCCTTGGGAGGTCCCTCTGCAGGAGCCCTCCTCCATAAGCACCCACCCGGCTTCTGGCTCCTTGATCCACCCCTTTACACTCTCTGTGGTCATTCCCAGTAGTAATATTGCAGGTTTGGGAGGGCGAGGCCACCCATGGATCTTGTTTTCTGCAGTACACTCTTTGGGATCCTTGCATTCTTCACCCCCCATTCAAATGCCATAATCAATTTGTCCAGTGAGTTGAAAAAGGCCTTGGGGATGTAGATTGGGATGGATCTAAACTGGAAGAGGAACCTGGGCAGTACGTTGATTTTGATCGTCTGCACCCTCCCCTCCAGGGAGAGTGGAGTGTGTTCCATCTCTGCAGGTCCTATTTAACTTCCTCGGTCAGGTTGGTCAGGTTCTACTTGTGGATCCCTGTCCAGTCGTGAGTGATTTGGATCCCCAGGTAACGGAATTTGTGCCGGGCCTGTTTAAAAGGGAGCCCCTCCAAGCTCTGCCCCTCCCCCTTGCAGGTTCACCGGGAAGATCTCACTTTTGCTCAAGTTAAGTTTGTAGCCCGAGGTTCCAAACTCTTTCAAGAGTGCCATGATTCCTTCGATGCTGCTTCGCAGATCTGAGATGTAGAGGAGCAGGTCATCTGCATAGATTGAGACTCGATGCTCTCTGTCTCCTCTCCGGGTCCCATTCCAATTCTTTGCCGCACTAAGTGTGATCGTTAATGGTTCGATCGCTAAAGCAAACAGCACCTAGGATAACAGGCATTCATGCCCTGTGCCTCTATGCAGCTGGAAGTACTGGGAGCAGGTGGTATTTGTCCGTACGCTCGCCTTGGGAGCATTGTACAGGGGTTTCACCCAGGCGATGAACCATGTTCCAAGCCCGAACCACTCCAGCATCTCTATGCTTCCATTCAACTCTATCGGAGGTCTCTTCAGCGTCCAGGGAGATGATCACCTCAGGTGTTCTCTCCCCAGGTGGGGTCATGATCACGTTCAGCAGACACCTGATGTTCGAGGTTAGCTGTCTACCCTCGACAAAGCCCATCTGGTCTTCTGCAACCACCTCTGGTACGCAGTCCTCCAGCCTTTTGGCTAGGATCTTGGCCAGTATTTTTGCATCTACATTTAGTGGCAAGATGGGCCTGCAGGAATTGTATTCTGTTGAGCCTTTGTCTTTTTTAGGTATCAGCGTAGGTGGCAGTGCGCCCCTCGCCAGTGAGTCTGTGAACATCTCCTGCAGGTGCGGGGTCGGTGCTGTTGCAAATCTTTTGTAGAAGTCCACCGGGAAACCGTCTGGTCCCGGCGTCGTTCCCGCCTGCATGGAGCTAATACTCTCCATGACCTCTCCCAGTTCTAGCGGTGCTTCCAGGCCCCGTTTCCTGTCCTACCCCACGACTGGCATGTCTAGTCCATCAAGAAACTGCTTCATCTCCGAGCCTCCTGCTGGGGGCTTCGAGGTGTACAGCCCATGGTAGAAGGTCTTAAATGCTTTTTTGATGACGGACTTGCGGTGGCGGCCATGGAGGGATAGGTCGCACATTTGATAGCTCCCGCCTGTAACGGACTTTTGGACCTTTTTCCCCCGGTTTTGTTCGGATTTTATGGAATAAATCAGTGAAGAGTGAGACAGTAAGAAGAAATCCCCCTCCGGTGTATGGAGAATTGGACCAGAAGTGGTCGGGTGAGACGACAAATTCCTATAAGGGAGAAGCAAGCAGAGCTGGTAGCACGGGACAGCATGGCGGAAGGCAAGGGCCGCGGGGAGAGGGCGCAGTGGTCGACGGAGCAGCTGGTGAAGTTTTTTGAGGATTGCTTCGCCAAGCTGAAGAAGGACACGCTAGACCCGATTAAGGCTTCGATTGATCAAGTTGGTCAGAATCAGGAAACCCACGGGAGAGCGATCCAGGAGGGCGAACAAAAGTTGTCCGAGCATGAGGAGTATATAACCGTACTGGAAAGCAAGGTGGGGATGATGAACGACCTCCAGAAAAGAACACAGGAGAAGCTGGAGGACCTGGAGAATAGGTCCAGGAGACAGAATCTCAGAATTGTTGGCCTCCCTGAAGGCAGTGAGGGATCGGATGCGAGGGCCGATGTGACGGACATGTTGGAGAAGTTGATGGGGGCTGGGGCGTTCCCTCGGCCCCTGGAAGTGGACAGAGCACACAAAGCCCTCGCGAGGAAGCCCAGAGCGAACGAACCGCCGAGGGCCATGGTGGTACGTTTTCACCGTTTTATGGACAAGGAACACATTTTGCGATGGGCCAAGAAAGAACGGGGCAGCAAGTGGGAGAACTGTGAGTTGCGTATTTATCAGGACCTGGGAGCAGATTTGGCCAAGAGGCGAGCTGGGTTCAATCGGGCAAAAACAACCCTCTTTAAGAAGGGGGTGAAGTTTGGGATGCTGTACCCAGCCCGCCTGTGGGGCAAACATGAGGAAAGGGACTTCTACTTCGAAACACCAGACGAAGTATGGACCTTTATTAAAGAAAAGCTGGAGGCGAATTAAGAGACATTTAAGCCTCGGAGAAGTACTGTGGCAGCAATTTGTGGTGTTGGATTGTAAAAATTTAAGTAGTTCTGTGTGAAATAATGGGCTCTCCACCAGGAGCTCTGCGGTCGGGGCCTCGGAATATCGCCGATCTACTTCCAGTATGGAATCGACTAGCTGTTGCCTAGCCGCCCTCTCTCCCCTCTCCCTTTGTGCTTTCTAAGCGATAATTTCACCCCTGATCACAGCCTTTAGCGCCTCCCAGAACGTGGAGGGTGTGACCTCCCCATTCTGGTTATTAGTAACATACTCGTCTGTGGCAATGGTCTACTGTTGACTGTACAAAACGTGAAAGGGAGAAGACTTTCATAGAACATAGAACATAGAAAATACAGCACAGAACAGGCCCTTCGGCCCACGATGTTGTGCCGAACCTTTGTCCTAGATTAATCATAGATTATCATTGAATTTACAGTGCAGAAGGAGGCTATTCGGCCCTTTGAGTCTGCACCGGCTCTTGGAAAGAGCCCCCTACCCAAACTCAACATCTCCACCCAACACCAAGGGCAATTGTGGACACTAAGGGCAATTTATCATGGCCAATCCACCTAACCTGCACATCTTTGGACTGTGGGAGGAAACCGGAGCATCCGGAGGAAACCCACGCAGACACGGGGAGGATGTGCAGACTCCGCACAGACAGTGATCCAAGCCGGAATCGAACCTGGGACCCTGGAGCTGTGAAGCAATTATGCTATCCACAATGCTACCGTGCTGCCCTTAAGAACAAATAAATCTACACTATATCATTTTACCGTAATCCATGTACCTATCCAATAGCTGCTTGAAGGTCCCTAATGTTTCTGACTCAACTACTTCCACAGGCAGTGCATTCCATGCCCCCACTACTCTCTGGTTAAAGAACCTACCTCTGATATCCCTCCTATATCTTCCACCTTTCGCCTTAAATTTATGTCCCCTCGTAATGGTTTGTTCCACCCGGGGAAAAAGTCTCTGACTGTCTACTCTATCTATTCCCTTGATCATTTTATAAACCTCTATCAAGTCGCCCCTCATCCTTCTCCGTTCTACCTGCCAAAGACTTTCATTCAACATTGTATTATAAGAGTCTCATTCTGCGGGCTCTCCATCGCTGCCGCTTTGGCAGTCCATTCTCTGCTCCGAATTCTCAGCATCCGCAGGGACCGTTAAAAAGTGCTCCCTGCCTTGATACGTGACCCAGAGCTTGGCTGGGTACAGCATTCCAATTCTCACGCCGTTTCTGTACAACGCAGCCTTCACTTTGTTAAATTCGGCCCAGCGCTTGGCCAGGTCAGCCCCACCGTCCTGATAGATCCAGATCTAGTGACCTTCCCAGCTGCAGCTTTTGGACTGCCTGGCCCAGCGCAGGATTCTTTCCCGGACCTGGTACCGGTGCATTGTGCAATTATCGCCATCGGCGGTCCCCTGTTTAGGACTCAATAAGATTTGTGAGGCACGACCTACCCTTCACAAAACCGTGTTGACTATCTCTAATCAAATTATTCCTTTCCAGATGATTATACACCCCATCTCTTATAAACCTTTCCAAGATTTTGCCCACAACAGAAGTAATGCTCACTGGTCTATAGTTACCGAGGTTGTCTCTACTCCCCTTCTTGAACAAGGGGACAACATTTGCTATCCTCCAGTCTTCTGGCACTAATCCTGTAGACAAAGATGACTTCAAGATCAAAGCCAAAGGCTTAGCAATCTCCTCCCTAGCTTCCCAGAGAATCCTAGGATAAATCCCATCCGGCCCAGGGGACTTATCTATTTTCACACTTTCCAGAATTGCTAACACCTCCTCCTTATGAACCTCAAGCCCTTCTAGTCTAGTAGCCTGAATCTCAGTATTCTCCTCGACAACATTGTCTTTCTCCTGTGTGAATACTTACGAAAAATATTCATTTAGCACCTCTCCTATCTCCTCGGACTCCACGCACAACTTCCCACTACTGTCCTTGACTGGCCCTACTCTTACCCTAGTCATTCTTTTATTCCTGACATATCTGTAGAAAGCTTTAGGGTTATCCTTGATCCTACCTGCCAAAGACTTCTCATGTCCCCTCCTGGCTCTTCTTAGCTCTCTCTTTAGGTCCTTACTAGGTGGACCGAAAATAAGGAACAGCAAAGGTTGACTAAAGGATTAATAAGGAGGGAAATATTAGAGCATGAGGGAAAACTATAAAAAGGCACCTGGGTTAGATAGGGGCCCAAGCAGGGAATGCGCGGCCGAGGCCGCACATGGCTCCCTTTTGTGCACTGAGGAGCTCCGCTTGCCATTTTTAAATGGCACCCGATCTCTAGAACCCCTGAAGCGATCCCCGCCCACCCAAACACACTATGGGAAGGCCCCTGTACCCCCCACCCAAACATGTGCGCAGGGGACCCCCTGGCCCAATCGCCACTGAGCAAAAAATGCCAGCTTGGCATCATGGCAGTGCCAACCTGTCCCCCTGGCAGTGCCACCTGGACGAGCGGTTTCGCTTTAATATGCAGATTTGCCAAAGTGATCCCGCCCACAATGTTATAAAATGCTATAAAAGCTCAATCTGTTTTTATATTTCTGGCTCACTTTCCCCCGTGCTCTAATGTTTCCCTCCTTATTAATCCTTTAGTCATCCTTTGCTGTTCCTTATATTCGGTTCAGTCATCTGACAAGCCACCTGTTTTTGCACAATGACATGTTTTTTTTCTTTAAGTTTGGTACTATCTTTAACCTTTCTAGTTAATCATGGATGGTGGATTGGACTTTCTCATTGGAATTTATCTATTCTGTGCATTCTGAAATAGCCCCTTAATGTTTGCTGCCGCACCTCTATTGACCTATTCCTTAAACTAATTTGCCAATTCTCTTTAGCCAGCACAGCTTTCATGCCTCATAATTAAGCTTAAAAATATAATCTCAGAACCACTCTACTCTCGCCCTCAAACTGAATGGAAAATGCAATCATGTTATGGTTGTTGCTACCTCGGGGTACCTTCCCTGTGAGATTATTTACTCCCATTTACACAATACCGGTCTAATATAGCTGGCTATCCAGTTGGCACCAGAGTACAAAGGTAACTGTGCAGAGCAGGAAGAAAAGCTGCAAGGAATGCTCTGGCTAAATTCGATAGAAAATAATAAAACGAGGAAAGAGCAGTCCCACCCAGCCTGACCATGAATGGTGTAGAGATGTGGGTGGATGGTGTGATCAACCATGCCAAAGGCTGCAGATGGTTCAAAGAAGAACAAGAAAGCACAGTCCACTTTTTCCTTTGTGCCTTTGATAAGAGCAGTTTTCAGTGCTGATATGGAACCTCAATAGATGGATTGAAACATGGAGTTTTGGGAAAGATGGTTACAGATTTGGGTGACAAGAACACATTTAAAGGATTTTATTAAGAAAAAGGAAGTTGGAAATGGAGCAATAGTTTGCAGATAGTGAGAGCAATTATTTTTTTCTTGAGGAGAGTTACAGACTTGTCAGATGGCACATTGTTTTAGTTATGCCAACTCAGTTTTTCAGAACATTTTGACTGGATAACTGTGTGATGAATGTAGGAAAGTTTTATATAAATTACATTGTATACATATATATCTGTTGCGGTAATGTTATTAAAATCCTGGGTTAAGGTAATCTATCTGTTGCAGTCATTTTTCTCAATCCTGGTTTAACCTACAGGCAAGCGGTGATCTGCAAAGGTGCAATTAAGATGTTGTAAGAATGAGATCATCATTCATTCTAACCATGTATGCGTATACAAAGAGGGGCTTAATGGACTTATTTATAATAATCTTTATTGTCACAAGTAGATAAATTGAGACATTGGGCGGGATTCTCCGATCGCCGACGCCAAAATCGCATTGGGCGATCAGCTGGAGAATCACTGCTTGTGCCGAAATCCGGGGGGGGGGGGGGCTGGGGGGAAGAGTCAGGGCGGCACCGCTTTTGCAATGCTCGCCCCCTCAAAAACGGCGGACTCGACGGCCTTAAGACGTCACCTGAGGCCCACTCCTGATGCTCCGCCCCCAATGGGTCGAGTTCCCGACGGCACGCCACGGTTTCCGTGGACCCCGCATGGCAGCTGCAGACTGTGTCCAGCGCCGCCACAGTCGGGGAGGGGGTGCTTTGGCGAGGGCTGGGGGGACTGGTAGGGGTTGTCCGGAGGTGGCAAGGGGATTACTGGGGATCATTATTAGTCAGGCCGGGTCCGCATGCGGCCGGCGCCATGTTGCACGGTGCAGCCGCCACAGGCCGTCGTGTGCATGCGCAGCTACGGACCCAGCCATTCTCCAGTCATTTTTGCCGTGGGAGCTGGGAGCTTTACTCAACGCGGCTGCAAGCCCCCCACCGGTCCCGGAATCGGTGCAGCTGTTGCGCCATTTTTTCTGGCATAAAATGCCACTGTTCCAACGTCGGCGTCAACACTTAGTCTGGAAATCGGAGATTCCAGCCCACTGTGTTTAGACTTAGGTAAGCAGGACAGGGAATCTGAGTGGGATAAAGATGATGTAATTAATTGGAGGAGCCAGGTCTGTAGCAGACAGTTTAACTTTTAGTTTCCCAAAGACAGCAAGACTTGCAACTGGCGTCTGAAAGGGTTTCTCTCTCTCTCGCTCCAAGCAGTCTTTTCCAATAAATATCTGTCCAGAGAAAAGCAAGTATCCCTGTGTTTGATAACATTGTTTACAAGTGGTTTTTGACCTGTGATGGGCTTTGCTTAATTGGAGATAGAGAAGGTATAAGTTAGAAGTTAGTGTTTCCGAGGACTTTCGGTGGCGGCTATGAAGGAGTAAGTCGCACATTTGTGGCTCCCGCTCTGGTCGTACTTTTGGACCTTTCTCCTGGACTTTTTTCCAGTTTTAAACGGTAAATTCAAAGCCTGAGGCAATTGGGCACCGTTTCCACGTATCGGTGTATGGAGAAAAGAACCAGAAGTGCACGAAAAGGCAGAAATAGGAAGATAGGTAGGAGATGTGCTGAAGCTGAAGCAGGAGACAGCATGGCCGAGGACCGGACCCCTGGGGTGTCGGTGCAGTAATCAACGGAGCAGTTGATGCAGGTCATCCAGGACGGCTTTGCCAAGCAGAAATGGGACTGTCTGGACCCAATTAATCGGCTGGAGCACAGATTGGATGCCCAGGATTGGGCGATCCAGAAGATTGAGAAGGCGCTGGCTGAGCATGAGGAGCATTAAACAGCGGTGGAGCTGGAGGTGGGGATGCTGTGCGACCAGCAGATAAGGCTTCTGGAGAACGTGGAGGACCCAGAGAACAGGTCCCGCCGGCAGAACTTAAGAATTGTCAGGCTCTCAGAGGGGGCTGAGGGAGCTGATGCTGGGGCATACGTAGCGGGTATGTTCGAAAAGCTGCTGGGGGAGGGGGAATTCTCCTGACCCTGGGAGGTGGACAGGGCGTTTAGAGCGCTTGCGAGGAAGCTGCGAACGGGGGATCCTCCGAGGGCAATGGTGGTGAGATTCCACAGGTTCCTGGACAAGGAATGTATTCTTCAGTGGGCCAAGCGAACGCAGAGCTGTAAATGGGACAATAGTATCCTGCGAGTGTACCAGGACCTGAGTGTGGAGGTGGCTAGGAAAAGGGCAGGCTTCAACCAAGTTAAGTCAATCTTCTTCAAGAAACAGGTGAAGTTTGGACTGCAGTATCCGGCTCGTCTTTGGGTCACGTATGAGGACCAGCATCATTATTTTGAATCGCCTGAAGTGGCGCTGGACTTCGCAAAAAGAAAGGGCTGGTAAGGGGCTGAGAACCTCAAACTTTGATGCAACTTATTGGCTTATATTGGGCCCTTTTTGTTTTTATCCTCTTATTTTTTCTCTTCTGTTTAAGAAGGGGGGGGGGGAAGGTTTTTTCCGTTTTTGGGTTTTCTTTTTGGTGGATGTTGGCAATGTCTTTCTCGTTGATGTGCACTTTTGTGGGATGGAGACGTGCTTGTTTGGGTTTCGGTAGGTGTTTTTTTTTTCAGCTGGGTGATTGTGTGGGGATTGTTAGATGAGGGCATTTGTTTGTATGAGTGGAGGGGAGGGGAGAGAGGGAACAATAGGTGGGAGACGTTTTGGCGCCGGGGGCCATCAAGCTAGCTGGGTGAGCTAGCTCATGGAAGCGCAGTGGGGGGGGGGGTGCATATGTTTAGTTTATTATATGGGTTAGGTTTCAGAGTAGTGTTGCAAGGGGTGGGGGCGGGGGGGAAGAGGGGATAGTGGTTCTGCTGACGAGGGAGGGACTTCGGTGGAGGGACAGAGAGGAGGTCGGTGACGGGGGCCGCCGGGGGGTGGGCCGGAGGAGGCGCGGCGCATGGGCTGGAGGCAGGTCCAAGAAAGGGGAAGGCTGATCGGCGGAGGGTGGGGGCACTTTGCCCCCCAACTAGGCTGATCACTTGGAATGTTCGAGGGTTAAATGGGCCGGTTAAGAGGGCACGTGTGTTTACGCACCTGAGGGGACTGAAGACAGGTGTGATAATGCTGCAGGAGACGCACCTTAGAGTAGTGGACCAGGTTAGATTGAGGAAAGGCTGGGTCAGTCAGGTTTTCCACTCGGGGCTGGATACAAAGACTAGAGGGGTTGCGATTTTGATTAATAAGCGGGTGATATTTGAGGTGGGTAGAATAATTTCGGATGTGGGGGGCGATATATTATGGTTAGTGGTAAGCTGGAGGGGATGAAGGTAGTGCTGGATAATGTAAATGCTCAAATTGGGATGACGTGGAATTTATAAAGTGGATGTTGGGGAGGATACCGGACCTGGACTCGCACAAGCTGATCATGGGAGGGGAATTTAATAAGTTATTGAGCCCAGCCTGGATCGGTCATGCTCGAAAATGGGCAGGGTGCCAGCAATGGCAAAGGAACTGAAAGGGTTCATGGAGCAGATGGGGGTGGGTGGATCCATGGAGATTTAGGCAGCTTAGGGTGAAGGCGTTTTCCTTCTACTCCCATGTGCATAAGGTATACTCTTGGATCGATTTCTTCGTTTTGGGAAGGGTCTTGCTGGCAGGGGTGGTAGACACGAGGTACTCGGCGATCACAATCTCAGACCATGCTCCACACTGGGTTGACCTGCAGGTTAGTACAGATAGCAATCAGCGGCCACATGGAGGTTAGATGTAGGGCTATTGGCGGATGAAGTGGTGTGCGAGAGGCTGAGGAAATGCGTACAAAATTACCTGCAGGTAAATGATACGGGGGCGGTCACAGCAGCGGTGGTCTGGGAAACGCTGAAGGCAGTGGTGAGAGGAGAGCTGATCTCGATCCAGGCTCACAGGGACAGGACGGATAGGGCAGAGACGGACCGACTGGTGAAAGAGATTCTGCAAGTCGACAGGAGGTACGCGGAGACTCCAGAGATAGGGCTTTTAAGGGAATGGCGGAGGCTACAGGCGGAGTTTGGCTTGTTAACCACAGGGAGGGCAGTGGGACAGCTCAGAAAGGCGAGGGGGGTGATATACTAGCAGATGAGAAGGCCAGCAGGATGCTTGCACACAAGCCCAGAAAGAGGGAGGCAGCTAGAGAAATAGGGAAAGTTATTGACAGGGATGGGAACTTAGTTGGGGACTCGGCAGGGGTGAGTAAGGCGTTTCAGGATTTTTATAGCAGGTTGGACAGGTCGGAACCCCCTGCGCGGCCAGAGGGGATGAGGCACTTCCAGGAGGGGCTGACTTTCCCGAAGGTGGACAGGGAGCTGGTAGAAGGGCTGGGGCCCCGATCGGGTTGGAAGAGATAGTGGAGGGCTTGAAGGCCATGCAGTCGGGTAAGGCCCCGGGACCGGACGGGTACCCAGCGGAGTTCTATAAAAAGTTCTCCGGGATATTGGGCTGGTGCTGATGAAGGTGTTTAATGAGGCAAGGGAAAGGGGGGTTCTGCCCCAGACGATGTCACAGGCCACAATTTTGCTTATCCTGAAACGGGACAAGAACGCGGAGCTATGTGGGTCTTACAGGTCGATTTCCGTTGAACGTAGACGCCAAACTGTTGGCCAAAATGTTGTCCTCCAGGATTGAGGATTGTGTACCGAACGTCATTGTGGAGGACCAGGCGGGCAGGCAGCTGGTGGCCAATGTAAGAAGGCTGTTAAACGTGATCATGATGCCCCCGGAAAGTAGGGAGGTGGAGGTAGTGGTCGCAATGGATGCGGAGAAAGCTTTTGACCGGGTTGAGTGGGATTATTTTTGGGAGGTTCTGGGGCGGTTCGGATTTGGGACGGGCTTTATTGACTGGGTCAGGTTGCTATACCAGGCTCCTGTGGCAAATGTACAGACGAACAGGACAACGTCAGACTATTTTAGACTGCACCGGGGGACGAGACAGGGATGCCCCCCTCTCCCCTCTGCTGTTTGCGCTGGCTATAGAGCCACTGGCAATTACTCTGAGGGCCTCAAGGGGCTGAACCAACGGGCTGGAAGTGGGGGGGGGTGGGGGGGGGGGGGGGGGGAGTGGAGCACAGAGTCTCGCTGTATGCGGACTACCTGCTTCTGTATGTTTCAGATCCAGTTGAGAGGATGGAAGAAATCATGGGAATTTTAAAAGAATTCGGACGGTTTTCGGGGTATAAGCTTAATATGGGGAAGAGCGAGATGTTTGCGGTCCAGGCGGGGGGTCAGGAGAGGCGACTGGGGGAACTGCCGTTTAGATTGGTAGGGGTCAGTTTCAGGTACCTAGGTATCCAAGTTGCGCGGTACTGGAACCGGCTACATAAATTGAACTTGGCCCAGTTGGTGGATCAGATGAAAGATGATTTCCGGAGCTGGGATGCGCTCCCCTTGTCTCTAGCTGGTATAGTCCAAACAATGAAAATGACGGTCCTCCCGAGATTCCTGTTTGTATTTCAATGTCTCCCCATCTTCATTCCGCGGTCCTTTTTTAAGCGGGTCAATAAAGTTATTGACTTTGTATGGGGGGGGCAAGTCCCCGCGAGTGAGGAGGGTAATGCTGGGGCGGAGCTGGGGAGAGAGAGGGCTGGCACTGCCGAACTTTAGCAATTATTTTGGGGCGGCTAACATAGCCATGATTTGGAAGTGGCTGGTGGGGGGGGGTTCGCATGGGGGTTGGCGTATGGAGGCGGCTTCTTGCATGGGCACAAGTTTGGTAACTGCGCCTCTGCCGTTCGCGCCAGCGTGGTACTCCACCAGCCCTGTGGTGGTGGCGGCCTTGAGAGTCTGTGGGCAATGGAGGAGACATGTGGAAGCAGTGGGAGCATCGGGCTGCTCCCCAATTTGCGATAATCACCGGTTTGGCCCGGGGAGGATGGACGGGGGCTTCCGAATATGGCGGAGAGCGGGGATTGAGAGGATGGGGGACTTGTTTATAGAGGGGAGCTTTCAGAGTATGAGGGCGCTGGAGGAGAAGTTTGCATTGGTGGGGGGGAAACAAATTTCGATATCTGCAGGTGCGGGACTTTCTGCGTAGACAGGTACCAACCTTCCCACTCCTGCCGCTAGGGAGGATTCAGGATAGGGTGGTTTCTAGAGGATGGATAGGTGAGGGGAGCATTTCTGACATTTATAAGGAGCTTATGGGATCAGAGGAGCTGCAGACCGAGGAGCGGAAGCGAAAGTGGGAGGAGGAGCTGGGGGGAGAGAGATAGAGGATGGTCTATGGGCGGATGCGTTGCGTAGAGTCAACGCAACCGTAACTTGTGCCAGACTTAGCCTGATTCAATTCAAGGTCGTGCACTGGGCCCACATGACAGTGGCCCGGATGAGCAGATTCTTTGGGGTGGAGGATAGGTGCACAAAATGTGCGGGAGGGCCAGTGAACCATGTCCATGTTTTGCGCATGTCCAAAGCTGATGGATTTTGGCAGGGGTTTGCTGATGTCATGTCCAAGGTATTAAATACAAGGGTGGCATTGAGTCCAGAGGTGGCGATTTTCGGGGTGTCGCAGGATCCGAGAATCCAGAAGGAGAAAGAGGCAGACATTCTGGCCTTTGTTTCCCTGGTAGCCCGGAGGCGGATATTACCAGCATGGAGGGACTCAGGGCCCCAGAAGTCGGAGACCTGGCTATCGGACATGGCTGGCTTTCTCTGCCTGGAGAAAATTAAGTTCGCCATGAGAGGGTCACTGTTAGGGTTCGCCCGGAGGTGGCAACCATTCATCGACTTCTTCAAAGAGAATTAATCGGCACAGAAGGGGAGGGGGTGGGGTAGGTTAGTGTAGATTAGGATGTTAATTAATGGTGGGACCTGTGGGGAAGGGAGGTGGTATTTGCACTATGTTTATATTTGTATGTACATTGTTTATATTGCTGCTGTTACAATACCAAATAAAACCTCAATAAAATGTTTATTAAAAAAAAGTTAGTGTTTCCTTTTATTATTAAGAACTGTTTCATTGTTAATTGTAAGCTATTTTCTGTGATGTTAATGTAGTTTAAGCTGTGTTAATAATGTTTCTTTTAATATACCATACACCTATTGGTCAGTGGAATAACTCCTGGGGCGAAATATCCTTTGCTCACAGTTTTACAATTTTTAAAAAAAACGTTTGGAGTTCTTGTCCGGTATCCTAACATATGTTGGGGTCTGGTCTGGGATTTTAACAACTGACACTTCTGCACCAAGATTTCATCCAGCACTGTCTGGGTCCAGACATCAATGGACCACTAAAGCCAAAATACTTTATTAAAACATTGTAGGGAATTTAATGGATTATACCCCAGTGAGGCTGCAGATTACCACCTCCCCATCCTATTTCCCATATTAAACTATAAACAATCTAATATTTTTTGAAGAATTATATTTCTGCCGTATATCGTTTAACTGAATATAATATGCTCAACTATTTTGCTGTCAGTTTGAATACTTGATTTTTTTTTAAGAAAATGAAAATGAAGTATTAGATTTAGATTTAGCAAGTCATAAAACACTTAATTCTGCGACGTCAGATTCTGATTCACAAATGAAACGTAATGGTGTATCCATCAGTCGGTTTACAGTAATACTGCCCCGATCCGATTTCCTCCTCCAGGAAATGTTGACTCGGTTTCATATGTTTCTACTTTCGTTCAACATCCAGCTGTTCATTTTCTAAGCTTTGCTGCTCATCTCCAGAAGGCTGCAATAAAATTATTCCAGTGCATTACTGAGCAGTTAGGCTCTACTTACACTCCCTCGCCCTCCTGCCCACTGTGTCTATGCACAAATATTTCGTCATCACTCAGGTTTTCATTCTACACGAGGGGGGCTCTGGTCTTCACGGAGTGTTTGGCAAATCATTATTTTGATTGGAAAGGGAAGATCATGGGAGAGGAATCCATCTGGTAGCTGTAGGGCGCAAGGTCATAAGTGCATTCAATAAAAAGTGTTTATAATGTCATGGGAGCCACGGTCCTTTTTCCTGTGTGTCATTCTCATCTCAAGCCGGTGCTGTAATATGTGACATAATGCAGGTCACTGTATTTGCCAAATAAAACAGGTTTGCCAAACAATTTTTATACAGATGATGCCCCCTTTAAAAATGTAATGTTTGTTCCATGTAAAACTTAACAATTCCCAACATTATTGAAGTTAGCAAAATCCAAAGTTAGAGGCAGACACCAGACAAAATTACACAAAGAAGATGGAATAACACAAAGCATGTAACTGCCAAGTGTACGATACCCAGGTTTGTTTAAAATAAGTCATAATTATTACCACGGTGTGGCAACATAACCAGCATTTTCAATGCCATCCGAATTGCTATTTTGTGGACACGACACCTTTACTCGTTAAATTTCAAGCGCGCTTCCAGTCGTAATTTTCTATTTCAGATCGGACTGTGATTTCAGTGAATCCCCCGATGCAAAGTGCGAGGGATGGTTGAAGCCCACCCTTCAAGTGGAGAGGAAATCCCCACCGCCCCCAACAGAGATCGTTCCCACTGGACCTCCTCGGGTCAGCCTCACTCCATCCCGATCCGCAGGCGCTGGTTTAAAAGCATCGCCCAGTAATTGACATTCCCCTCTAGGGTGAGTTCATACTCCCTCTAAGTCTGTTAATTGCCCGCTGCAAATAGTTACCTCGGACTCCAGGTGAACCAGGTCCACTTTGGGCCAAGGACCAGCTAACTGTGCCAACGGCATCCTACGACCGGCTGAGGATACGGGACGAGGCGAATGAATCCCTGTCAGGCTATGTTTCCGGAGAGAGTTGTCCCGCTCTCGCTGAGCTCTGTCCCGAAATGGGTCCGGTGGGCAGGTGTCTGCACACAGGACTGGCGCCTGGTCACTTTATCCCGCTGGGTGAGGTGGGGTGAGGAAGGCTCCAAGTGCCGCGTTCTCTACCCTGTCTTGCGCTCGCGAGCTCCGATCACCAACCGCTGCTCCAGCTCGAGCGCACTCGCGCGCCTGTCCCCCCCCACGCTCCCTCGACGTCATCGCGTCGGGCGACGTCTGGACGAGTTGCCATCGCGCAGGCAGGTCGTGTGTGTGTGTGTGTTCGTGCGATCGACTCCAGCTCCCAGCGCACTGGCCGCGGGCGGTGTTATCATAAACTGTTTCGGCACAGAAAGAGGCCAACGGACCCGCCATATCTGTGTCGGTCCTTTGAACGATAAATCCGAATTGGTACCGCACCCCTGCTAATTAGTTCTAAACAACTTCATGTCCAATTGCTTTTTTAAAGTTGTTGTGAAATCTGCACCTTCAGATCTCAGCACAGCGTGTGAAGAAATGTATCCCCATTTCCTATTCGGTTCTTCTGCCAGTTATTTTAAATGAATGCCCCCCCCTGGATGCTGACTCACTTGCCAGCGGAAATAATTTCTCCACATTTGCTCGACTGAAATATATAATATGGAATCCCTCTATTTGGTCTCCTCTGCTCTGAGAACAGTAACAACATTTATTTATATAGGGCCTTTGACATAATAAAATGTCCCAAGGTATTTCGCAGGAGCATAATAAAACAAAGTAGGACCTCAGATTTACAACGGGCAGAATGTGAGAGACTGGCCAGGAGTGTTGGGATATTTAACAAAAAGAGTGTGATAAACCACTGTTGCACCTATGTTAGGTGATGTATGGTAGGACCTGTACTACAGGTTCGCCGATAGTCCCTGCCTGCTGGCTTCGCCCAAGAGTCGGAGTATAAATATGTGTGTCCTCCCTGCAGCATCCATTTCGCCAGCTGCTGTGGGAGGCCACACACCTTAGAGCAATAAAGCCTCAGTTGTATTCAACTCTCGTCTTTGTGCAATTGATCGTGCATCAATTTATTGCTCTAAGATTTTCAGAAGATGGATCTCCGTATCAAGCCGGATCGCCTGCAGCTGGATCCGCAATCAAGCAATGCCAAAAAAGACTTTCAGCACTGGCTAGCTTGTTTCGAGGCGTACTTCGACTCGGCGCCAAGCCTTGTTCCGGAGGCTCAGAAAATACAGATACTGTACTCGAGGTTGAGCTCCAACGTCTTTCCGCTGATCCAGGACGCGCCAAACTACGCCGAAGCCATGCCGCTACTCAAAGAAAATTAGGTCCAGAAGACGAACACGCTCTTCGCCAGGCACGTACTCGCCAGTCGCTCTCAACTCCCTGGTGAGTCCATAGAAGACTTCTGGCGGGCCCTAATCCCACTAGTCCGGGACTGTGACTGTCAGGCCGTTACAGCCATGGAATATTCAAACCTCCTTATGCGGGACACTTTTGTTACAGGGATTGGGTCAGTCCTCATATGCCAGCGACTTCTAGAGGGGGCCACGCTCGATCTCACAGAGACAAAGAAGCTGGCGCTCTCTATGATGGTCACCTCACGCAATATCCAGGCCTACACCCCCAGCCGCGCAGCACAACCCTCCCACGCATCATGGACCCCACAGACGGTCGCCCCAGCAGGGGCCTTACCCAGCCAATACGCCTGCGCCATGTGCCAGCCAGCGAACCCCGGGGGGACCCCGATGTTACTTTTGCGGCCAGCAGAAACACCCCTGCCAACGCTGCCCGGCCCGCGCTGCCCTTTGTAAGAAATTTAGCCGGTCGGGTGCCTTGATCCTCCGTTGTGAGCGCAGCAGGCCCGGTGGCGATTCAGGCGCTGGCTTGGTCGCCGGTGACTCCGGGAGTGTGTAGCCCTCATCTTCATCCCAGGGTGGGACCAACGGGAGGACAGATCATCCTGGAGTGGGGGCTGTGGTGCGGTGCGCTGAGGGGAGGATGGGTGGCACGGGGCAATTGGGGGGAGGGAAACCAGCTGGAGCCAGGTCCCTGAGGGAGACTGTGTCTTGGCGGACGTCGGGGTATGCCACGTGGGCGTACTGCGGGTTTGCATGGAGTAGCTGTACCCTCTTGACCAACGGGTCCGCCTTGTGGAGCCTCACGTGCTTGCGGAGGAGGACGGGTCCTGGAGCTGCCAGCCACGTTGGGAGCGAAACCCCAGAGGTGGACTTCCTGGGAAAGGCAAGGAGACATTCATTGGGGGTTGCATTAGTCGTAGTGCAAAGTAGCGATCAGATGGAGTGGAGGACGTCGGGGAGGACCTCCTGCCAGCGGGAGACCGGGAGATTTTTAGACCGTAGGGCCAGCAGGACGGCTTTCCAGACCGTTTCCCCGGGGGTTGTAGCTGGTCGTGCTGCACGAGGCAATGCCCTTGCTCAGCAGAAATTGACGCAGCTCATCACTCATAAAGGAGGATCCCCGGTCGCTGTGGACGTAAACGGGGAAACCGAACAGTGAAGATGCTATTGGGGGCTTTGATGACTGTGGCAGACGTCATATCGGGGCATGGGATGGCGAAGGGGAATCTGGAGTATTCATTGACCACGTTAAAGAAGTACGTGTTTCGGTCGGAGGAGGGGTGGGGCCCTTTGAAATCCATGCTGAGGCGTTCAAAGGGATGGGAGGCCTTCACCAGGTGCGCTCGGTCTGGCCGGTAGAAGTGCGGTTTGCACTCCGCGCAATGGAGTAGGGCAGGTTGCGGTCCTTTATGAAGTGAAAGAACCGGGTGACCCCTGGGTGATCGAGACCATCGTGTAGGGCCCGGAGTTGGTCCACTTGTGCGCTGGCATATGTACCTTGGATAGGGCATCGGGGGGCTCGTTGAGCTTACCGGGGCGATACAAAATCTCGTAATTGTAGGTGGAGAGCTCGATCCTCCACCTCAAGATTTTATCATTTTTGGTCTTGCCCCGCTGTGTGTTATTGAACATGAAGGCAACCGACCGTTGGTCAGTGAGGAGAGTGAATCTCCTGCCGGCCAGGTAATGCCTCCAATGCCACACAGCTACTATGATGGCTTGGGCCTCCTTTTCGACGTAGGGGTGCCGAATTTTGAAGGCTTGGAGGTTGCGAGAAAAGAATGCCACAGGTCTGCCTGCCTGGTTGAGGGTGGCAGCCAG
Organism: Scyliorhinus torazame; assembly: GCF_047496885.1. Taxonomy (NCBI): domain Eukaryota; kingdom Metazoa; phylum Chordata; class Chondrichthyes; order Carcharhiniformes; family Scyliorhinidae; genus Scyliorhinus; species Scyliorhinus torazame. The sequence goes on along the minus strand of NC_092707.1, from coordinate 149,361,599 downwards.
AGCGACGTCTGATGCATTGCTCTCGACTTGAAAGGGGAGGGTCTCATCGACCGAGTGCATCGCGGCCTTGGCGATGTCAGCCTTGAGACGGTTGAAGGCTTGGTGAGCCTCGGCCGTCAGGGGGTAAACTGGAGTGAATGAGTGGGCAGGCCTTCTCCGCAAAGTTAGGGACCCACTGGGCATAGTATGAGAAGAACCCCAGGCATCGTTTGAGGGCCTTGGGGCAGTGGGAGAGGGGGAGTTCCATGAGGGGGTGCATGCGGTCGGGGTCGGGCCCTAGAACTCCATTTTGCACCACATAGCCAAGGATGGCTAAGCGGTTGGTGCTGAACACGCACTTCTCCTTGTTATACATAAGGTTCAGGAGTTTGGCGGTGTGGAGAAATTTGAAAACGTAAGCGTCGTCGTGGTCCTGCCGGTCGTGGCCGCAGATGGTGACATTATCCAAGTATGGGAAGGTGACCCGCAGTCCGTACCGGTCAACCATTCAGTCCATCTCCCGTTGGAAGACCGAGACCCCATTAGGGATGCTTTGAACGCAGTGCATTGGCGGTCCGCCTTGCGGATGGGGAGCTGGTGGTAGGCAGATTTCAGGTCCACTGTAGAAAAGACCCGATACTGTGCAATCTGACTGACCATATCAGATATGCGTGGGAGGGGGTACGCGTCGAGCTGCATGTACCGATTGATGGTCTGACTGTAGTCAATGACCATCCTGTGTTTCTCCCCAGTTTTTACAACTACCACTTGGGCTCTCCAGGGGCTGTTGCTGGCCTCGATGATGCCTTCCCGCAGTAGCCGCTGGACCTCCGATCTGATGAAGGTCCTGTCCTGGGCACTGTACCGTCTGCTCCTGGTGGTGATGGGTTTGCAATCCGGGGTGAGGTTTGCAAACAGGGAAGGTGGGTCGACCTTAAGGGTCGTGAGGCCGCATACAGTAAGGGGTGGTAGGGGCCTGCCAAATTTCAGAGTTAGACTTTGGAGGTTGCCCTGGAAGTAAAGGCCGAGTAGCAAGGCAGCGCAGAGGTTGGGGAGGACGTAGAGCCGGAAGTTGCTGAACTCTACGTCCTGGACGGTGATGGTGGCGGTGCAGTACCCCCGGAACCCCATGGAGTGGGATCCGGAGGCCAGGGAGATTCGTTGGGTAATGGGGTGTACCACGAGGGAGCAGCACCTTACCGTATCGGAGTGGATGAAGCTCTCTGTGCTCCCGGAGTCGAGAAGGCAAGGTGTCTTGTGGTCATCGACTTTCACCGTCGTTGTTGCGGTTGCGAGGTTGTATGGCCGGGACTGGTCAGGCGTGATGGAGGCAAGCTGTGGCTGGTGTTGGTGGGCCCCGGGCTGGTCGGCGGCGGTTGCAGGCGATGAGAGGCCCGATGAGGTGCCCAACGAGCAGGGGTCCTGAGGCGCTGTCCAAAATGGCACCGAAGATGGCAGCGCCCACGGGTCGCATGAGGTCTGATGGGGGGAAGATGGCGGTGCCCACGGGCCGCACGTGTTCTGATGCGAGGAAGATGGCGGCGCCCACGGGCCACACATGGGTTGCGGGGACGAAAATGCCGGCACCCACGTGGGGGGTGCAGGGACAATGGGCCTGGCACACCGCAGTGAAGTGTCCCTTCTTCCTGCAGGCCTTGCAGATTGCGCTCCGCGCCGGGCAGCGCTGCCGGGGGTGCTTTGTCTGCCCGCAGAAATAGCACTTGGGCCCCCGGGGTTGGCTGGCTGCCGCGCGGCACAGGCAGGGGTTGGCTGGGGGCGGTCGCTGGTGGGGTCCACGATGACCGGGAGGGGGGCGCCGTGCGGTCGGGGGCGTAGGCTTGTAGATTACGGGAGGCTACCGTTAGTGAGGTCGCGAGTTTCTTGGTCACCGCGAGGTCGAGCGTACCCCCTTCTAAGAGACGCTGGCGGATGTACGCCGACCCTATGCCCGTAACGAAAGCGTCCCTGATTAGGAGTTCGGTATGTTCAACGGCCTGGCAATCGAAGTTCCTTGCCAGGTCATGCAGGCCAAGCCAGAAATCTTCCAATGACTCACCAGAGAGCTGTTGCCGCATGGACAGGAGGTGCCTGGCGTAGAGTTGTTGATCGGCCTGGTGTAGTTCTCTTTCAGAAGCGCTATGGCCTCAGTGTAGTTGGGCGCGTCCCGGATAAGGGGAAAAATATCGGAGCTCAAGTATGTGTACAGGATCTGGAGTTTCTGTGCTTCTGAGGGTTGTTCTGTCGCTGATCCGATGTAGGCTTCAAAGCAAGCTAGCCAATGGTCGAAGGCCGACGTGGCATTGTCTGCTTGAGGGTGCAGCTGCTGGCGATCTGGCTTGATGCGTAGGTCCATCGCTGTAAAATCTCTGCTTAGTAAATTGATGCACTATCAATTACGACGAGACGAGAGTAGAGAGTAATCGAGGCTTTATTAAGCAGAGATGAGTTGCCTCCTGCAGGTGCTGCCGAAATGGCTGCAGCTCGGTGAGCACACACATTTATACTCCGCCTACTGGGCGGAGCCAGCAGGCAGGGATCTACAGGAGCTTTACTGTATTACTTCTCATATACATAACATATACAAACAATGGTGACTACCACACACGTCTATTTGAAATCACAAGCTTTTGGAGTGCTAATTTTTCAACAGGTGAAGTGGAAACATAAGAAAACAGAATAATTAAGACTTCGAGCTGCAACTTTCTACAGGTCATTGATTGCAGTGTGAATTAGTATAGGTTTGAATATACCAAAACCTGCTGATTTCTTGATGAGGGAAAATTTGAGAATTAGTTGGAAGTTCTTCCTGTCTAGTTAGTAGAACAATGAAATTGCCACATAGTTAAACAAGAAACCCAAATAAATAAGAGTGAACAGTGCTGGGGAAAGAGTGCTACAAACTGTTTGGCACCTTAAACCTCACTGAGGAGTAGAAAAGCCAGTTTTGTGAATTTTAAAAACCTACTTTAAACCCTCCACCAATGTTATTTATGAATGCTATGTGTTTAACATTAGAACTCAGGAAGAGTTGATCAGTAAGGAACTGCACTGAGACGTCTAGCTGAATCTTGAGTTGGGGCAGCTGAATGATGAAGGGCAGCATGGTAGCATTGTGGATAGCACAATTGCTTCACAGCTCCAGGGTCCCAGGTTCGATTCCAGCTTGGGTCCCTGTCTGTGCGGAGTCTGCACATCCTCCCCGTGTGTGCGTGGGTTTCCTCCAGGTGCTCCGGTTTCCTCCCACAGTCCAAAGATGTGCACGTTAGGTGGATTGGCCATGATAAATTGCCCTTAGTGTCCAAAATTGCCCTTAGTGTTGGGTGGGGTTATTGGGTTATGGGGATAGGGTCGATGTGTTGACCTTGGGTAGGGTGCTCTTTCCAAGAGCCGGTGCAGACTCGATGGGCCAAATGGCCTCCTTCTGCACTGTAAATTCTATGATAATGATCTGATTAGAGATAGGATTGTTTTAGGAGCAAGAGATCCCACTGAATGCATATCTGCTGAGCGAGAGAAACTTGCTCTTAGAAGAAAGTTATTGACATATGCAGAAGCTCTGAGGTTGTTAATCATCAGCTTGAAGAATAGTAATGGGAGAATTGATGAGGATTTGTGCAGTGGCAGTCCAGGCCTTACAAGTGCAAGACGATAGAAAAAAGGAAGAAATATTTACAGAGAGCCAGCACACAGATCAAGGCCAGATGAAAGATGCAAATATTGTGGAGGACCTACATGAATGTGAACCAAACATGTCCAGAGTGGAGAAAGCCATGCACTACTGGCTAGGAGCTGAATCACTTTGCATGTGAGTGTTTTGCTGGAAAGAAAAGCAAGCCTATAAAGATTGCTACTAGGGTGATTTCGAATGATAAATCACTCTCAACCCCAGAAAGGTAGACACTGTCAAGTGTCACGGTAAAAATGTTGTTTGTAGGTGGAGAACAAATGTGTACAGTGCCAGGAGGGCCTGGCCAACCACACCCACATATTTGGGCTTATCCCAAACTTGCAGGGTTTTGGACAGCCTTCTCCAAGGCAATGTCCAAGATTGTGGGGGTGAGGGTGAAGCCATGCCCAAATGTGACAATCTTCGGGGTATCAGAGCAGCCAGAGCTACACATGGGGAAGAGGGCCGACGCCCTAGCTTTTGCTTCCCTAATCACAAGCCGGAGAATTCTGTTCGGCTGGCGATCGGCAGCACCACCCAAAGCTGCAGACTGGCTCGCTGACCTCTCGGAATTTCTCCACCTGGAGAAGATCAAATATGCCATCCGAGGGTCAAAGGAAAGCTTCCTTACTGCATGGGCGCTGTCATGATATTCAGGTAAACATCATAGCACATACATACTGATGGACAGATCAACGGACCAATCAACACACACACAACACCACAGCCAATCACAGGCAAGAGCATACACAGTACAAAACAGGGAACACAACACTTCCTGAGCATTCCAGCAGGAGCCAGCTCAGGGCACAGAGCTCATAGCAAGCCACTCAGACATCCACCATGTGCTGAGTGCCACTACAAGATAGTATTAGGAATAGGTCCACAGATTCTAGGGTTATGATCGAACCTCAGTAACCAGTTTACCACTGTAAATAAATGTGAGCAATAAAACTGAGTTGTACCATTCGCAACCGTGTTGGTTCGTCTGTGTAGCAGAGTACCCAACACATCAGGGGCAATTCATCGGCCTGTTCCAAAACTTGTTTCAGGCCAACAACAGCAAGTAGAGAGGGAAACTGGGAAGTTTAGAAAGGAAAAGGAACGAAAGGCAAGAAGGAACGTCAGGAATGCACACCCTTGGGCTGGGGGGGGGGGGGGGGCGGGGGAGAAGACAGAGAGCCTGATAGGGTCAAAAAGAAATAACGCAGAGGGAGGGGGGAGCTCAGGAGCTCACCACCCATCCACAAGATGGATATGGCCGAAGCTGACAGAGGGAAAAAAGAAAGGTGGGGGAAAAGGGAAGGAACGAGCAGATGGGGGAACACCCTCCCCCCGGATCATGCAGGGAGGGCACCGGCGGGGGGGGGGGGGCGGTTAGGGAGAGGTGATGGGTGATGGTATGCCTAATCAGACGGCAGCAGTTTGTAAATAGAAATACATAAGAAAAAGCCTTTTTTATGTGTTGTATAATAAAGGAAAATGAACAGCAATGTACGTAATTTTTAAAATGCCAATAGAAAGATTTTTTTAAAAAATTGTTTGTGATTATTGGAATGATGATGAAAGAAATACAGCATTGAATCCATATGAAATGTCAGATAGAAGCTGGTGTCACATGCAACACCATGAGCTTCATAAACCTGTGCGAAGTTGCTCAAAATGGTGACTCAAAAACAAAGGTAAATTTGAGGTTAAATGAAGGAACAAAGCTCACCCCTGGAGGATAAACTAAGCTGAGAGCCAATGCAATGAGAAAGATTTGCAGTTCCAAGTAGACAACAATAAGCAAAATCCACTCATTTCAGCTAAGACAAGTCAATGCTTGGACTGATAACCCCCCACCCTCATATACCAGAAGACATTTGTAGTGTTTTGCACGGCACAAAGTTATTCCGGTCTTTGAAGTCTTCCTGGTGATTATTATCTTCGAGTAAATGAGACTGTGAGACAAACTCAGCATCTTTGGAGGAGGGTCTAACTGCCCTCAAGTCCAGCCTGAAAGACAAGATGGATGGAGGAACTTGAAAAGATGGGAGTAATCAAGAAATTGCAAGCTCCTACAGACTAGATTGCAGCATTGTAGCAGTGAAAAAAAACAGGAGGCTGAGTGTGTGCATTGATCCAAAGGACCTCAATGGTGTGGACTTCCAGTGGCGACATGTAGTTGGAGGTCACACTAGGTGGCTCCTGTTAGAGCTTCTAGTTTTACACCCAGTTTTGGGGAGACAATTTTGAATGATTAGGTGTTGGAAAGTCTGAAGAGGTCGTAGGATGTTGAAGTTCCAGAAGAAGAATCGGGAAGAAGGGGCGAGCGAAAGTCCGCGGCGAGTTCGGCTGTGAGACCAGCAGAAGGAAAGATGGCGGGTGCGAGCCCATTGAGTGGGGCCACGGCCATTACGGTGGATAAGCTGGCCGTAGTGATGGCAGGGGAGTTTGAGCGACTGTTCTCCAAAGATTTCAATAGGCATCTAAAAGAGATGATCACCATGCTCAAGGAGTGGATGGATGAGACTCTTGCCCCGATAAAGGCGGCTTTGATAAAGATGTTGAAGGAGATATGGGAGCAAGGAGAGGTGTTGAAGGGGGTGGAGGAGGCATTGTCACAGCAAAGCGACCAGTTCACCGCGATGGGTGAGGAGCTGTGGAGGGTGGTGGAGAGCAATAAAGGGCTAAGAGCCAAAGTGGAAGACTTGGAGAACAAATCACAAAGGTAGAATCTGAGGATCGTGATATGGTGGAGGACCAGAGGCTGACAGAATACTTTGCGGAGATGTTCGCTAAATTGATGGGGAAGAAGGAGGATTAGTCCCTCTATGAGTTGGACAGGGTCCACTGGTTGCTCCGGCCGAAGCCAAAGACAAATGAGCCACCAAGGGCTGTGATAGTATGCTTCCACAGTTATCAGGTAAAAGAGAAGGTGTTGAGATGGGCAAAGCTGAAGCAAGAGATGAGATGGGAAGGAATTGGTATTCGGATATACCAGGTTCTAATGACGGAGCTGGTGAGGAGACGGGCAGTCTTTGGTTGGGCAAAGGCAGCATTATGTAAGAGTAACTTGAGGTTTGGGTTGGTCTACCTGGCAAAGCTGAGGATGACCCACAACGCTAAGGACTTCTACTTTGAGGAGGCGGAGGTGATCGTAAAAGCTGAAGGTGAGATCATACAAACTGAGATGAGTTTGGACTTTGATGGTGTCGATCTTTTCCGTTTTTCTTTGTGTATCTCTCTTCTCTTTTTTCTTTTTCTTGGTTTTTGTTTTTATTTATGCTTGTTGCTGTAGTTAGGAAAGAATGGTTTGGGAGATGGTAGTGATTGACTGGGATTTGATGTGTTTTTTGGGGGTCTGAGGGATTATTGGGTGGGGTGTTTGGAATGTTTGGGTCTGGGGGATTTGGGGTTGGTTTGGTTTTTGTGTGGGAGATGGGACTCTGGAAGGGGCCACCTCGCTAGCAAATGCAGGTTGGCTAGTCAACAGGAGCGAGGTGGGGGAGGGCCGCAGTCATTGGCACCTGTATGGACAGGTTTCAGTGGGCCTGGAAGGTGTGAATGGTGGGGAGATGAGGATGATACTTGGTGAGGTATTTTCGAGAGGCAGAGGTTGGGGGGGTTCTGGCAAGGGGAAGGGGTAGAGGGCTGACAGTGACTAGGGGCTGACTTTGGTCCCATCTGCTGGCAGGGCTTGGAGTAGTGGCAATGGGGGATAGGAGGGAGGGGGCGGAGGGTGAGAGATCCCCGGTCGGGTGAGGGTTGGGGGGACCGGTGAAGCAAGCGAGAGTCTTCTCGCACTTGAAGAGCTTGAAAGCCGACGTAGTTCTGTGACAAGAGACCAATTTGAGGGTGAAGGACCAGATGAGGAAGGACTGGGTGAGTCAGGTGTTCCATTCGGGCTTTGTTAGCAGGGTCCGGGAGGTGGCGGTTTTGGTGGATAAGAGGTGAGGTTTCAGATAGAGACGGTGATGGCTGATCAGGAGGGAATGTGTGTAAGAGTAACGAGTTCATCGGAAGGGAGGTTGGTGGTGCTGGTTAGTATATTTGCCCCGAATAGGGATGACGTAGGCTTTGTGAAAAAGATGTTGGCTGCCATTCCGAATTTGGATACGCACCAGTTAATACTGGGAAGGGACTTGAACACAGTGTTGGATCCGAAGGTGGTCAGGTCCAAGACGCGTTCGCTGACCCCCTGGCAGGGGGCAGGGGGGGGGGGGGATGCGAAGGTGTTGGCCCTGTTTATGAAGGAGATGGGAGGGGTGGACCCATAGAGGTTTTTGCACCCGTGGGACAGGGAATATTTGTTCTTTTCATCAATACGCAATGTGTACTCAAGGATTGATTATTTTTGTGATGGGAAAGGTGCTGTTAGCTGAGGTGAGGAAGGCAGTGTGTTCTGCGATCGTTATTTCGGACCATGCTCCACACTGGGTGGCTGTGGTCATGGAGACGTGATCAGCTCAGAGGCCGGCGCAGAGGTTCAATGTGGGACTGTTGACCCTAATTTTTGTATCAAAATGGGGAAGGTGGTTGACGAATATGTACGGTTTAATGGGAATAGGGAGGTTTTGCCGTCAGTGGTATGGGAAGCGTTGAAAGCGGTAGTGAGGGGCAAGGTCATTTTGTTTAAGGCACAGGTGGACAGGGAGATAAGGGAGAAGAGGCAGTGTTTCATAGAGGAGATTTTGGAGATAGATGAAAGGTACATGGAGGACCCGACACCGGATCTTCTGCTGAGGAGGAAGGAGCTACAGATAGGGTTTGATCTTCTGTCCACAGGAAAGGGGGTACGGCAGCAGAAGTGGGCGAGGTGAGTTGTGTATGAGTATGGGGAGAAGGCCAGCTACTTGTTGGAGGGCCAGCAGGTGGCGGTGAGAGAGATTGTTCGGGTCAGGGATGGGACGGGAGAGCTGGTGCTTGCACAGGAACATATGAACAAGATTTTTGAAGCGTTCTACAGGCATTTACCTAAATCAGAACCTCCGGAGTGTGCGTCGGATATGAGGGAGCTTTTGGGGCGATTGGAGTGTCCTGAAGTAGGAGAGGAGGAGAGGGTAGGATTGGAGGAGCAAGTGGGGGTGGAGGAAGTGCAGCCAGCACGAGGGAGAATGAGAGAATGCAGACAGGCAATGCACCAGGGCCGGATGGATTTCCGGTGGAATTTTATAAAATGTTTAAGGATAAGTTGGCGCCGCTGTTTGTGGAAATGTTTGAGGATGCAATGGTCAGTGAGGCGCTGCCAGAGATGATGGGTCAGGCATCCATTTCATTGCTGCTTAAAAAGGACAAGGATCCGTGTGGGACGTCCCACCCTGTGTGGGACGTACAGGCCCATATATCTGTTGAATGTGGATGCCAAGATTTTGGCAAAGATGCTGGAGTTTAGGTTGGAGGTGTGCCTCCAAAGGTGATTAGGGAGGATCTGACGGGGTTCATAAAGGGTAGGCAGTTGTCGTCAAACATGTAGTGGTGCTTTCTCCAGTGGAAGGGAGGGGGTTGGAGGTGGTGCTGGATGCAAAGAAGACATTTGATAAGGTGGAATGGAGCTGTCTGTTTACGGTGTTGGAGAGGTGTGGAATTTGGCCTAAGTTTGTGGCATGGATGAAATAGTTGTATAAGGATCCGATTATGTGTGTGCAAACATATTAAATTAATTCAGGATACTTTCCGTTGCACGGGGGAACGAGGCAGGGATGCCACATATCCCCCCTTCTGTTTGCGCTGGCAATAGAGCCCTTGGCCATAATGTTGAGGGGCTCGTATAAATGGAAGGAGATAGTGAAGTGGAAGTTGAAGCATAGGATGTCCCTGTATGCTGATGATCTGTTGTTGTATATTTCAGACCAGAGTTCTTCAGTGGGGGATGTAATGGGACTGCTGAGGAGATTTGGGGCATTTTGGGCTGCAAGCTGAACTTGGGTAAAAGTGAGTGTTTTGTGATGTCTTCACCAGGGGTGGGGGTTGGAGTGGGGTGTTGCTATTTCGGGTAGCAACAACCCACTTCAGGTATTTGCGAGTGCAGGTGGTCCGGGATTGGGCGCAGCTTTGTAAATTGAACTTTACGAGTCTGGGAGGTAGGGTTAAGGTGGATCTACTGAGGTGGGATAGTCTTCCCCTGTCAATGGCATGTCAGGTACAGACAGTGAACATGAATATTTTACCGTGGTTTTTATTTTTATTTGGGTGCTTGCTGGTCTTTTTGCCTAAATCGTTTTTTAAGGGTGTGGATAGGTTGGTTTTATCGTTTGTCTGGGCAGGTAAGATGGCAAGGATTAGTGGCCGACAGCATGGTGGCACAGTGGTAAGCAGGGACCCGGGTTCAATTGCAGCCTTGGATATATGTCTGTGCGGAGTTTGCATGTTCTCCCCGTGTCTGCATGGGTTTCCTCCGGGGTCTTTGGTTTCGTCCTGCAGTCCAAAGATGTGCCGGTTAGGTGGATTGACCATGCTAAATTGTCCCTTAGTGTCCAAGGATGAGTAGGTTAGGTGAAGAGGTTATTGGGATAGGGCAGGGAAGTGGGCTTGGGTGGTGCTCTTTCAGAGGCTCGGTGCAGACTCGATGGGCTGAATGACCTCATTCTGCACTGAGGACTCTATGATTAGGAAGACGGTACCTCAGAGGGGCCAGCAGTCGGGGAGTTAGGCCTTCCGAACTTGTTGTACTATTACTGGGCGGCGAATGTGGAGAAGGTGCGGGGAAGGAGTAGGGAGATGGAGGCTTTATGGGTGAGGATGGAGGCAGGTTCCTGTAGTGGATCGGGATTGTGGGTGCTAGGAACGGTGTCACTCCAGTTTGCTCCAGGGAAGTATTCAAGCAGTCCTGTGGTGGTTGCCACGCAGAAAGTATGGAGGCAATTTCAACAGCACTTTAGAGGTGGGGTCAAGGTTGTTGCCGACCCAAGGGAATCATGGGTTTGAGCCGGGGAGGATAGATGGCAGGTTTCGGGGATGGGAAGAAAGAGGGGTGAAGGAGATGAAGGATTTCTTTTTGGAAGGGCGGTTCGCGAGTTTGGAGGAGTTGGGGGTAAAGTTTGGGTTCCCGCATGGGGAGGGTTTTGAGTACCTGCAGGTGTGGGACTTTGCGAAAAAGGTCTTTCTGACCTTTCCAGTAGCATCTTCCTCCTCGTTGCTGCAAGAGATGTTATTGGTAATGGGGTTGGAGGGTAGGGTCATCTTGGTGATTTATGGAAGGATTTGGGAAGAAGAGAAGGTGTCCCTGGAGCGGGTTACGGTCAAATGGAAGGAAGATATTGGGGATGGTTCTGGAGGAGGGGTTGTGGTGCAGGGTGCTGAGGAGGGTGAATGCCTCAACCTCGTGTGCCAGGCTGAGGTTGATACAGCTCAAGGTGGTACACAGAGCGCACCTGACGAATTTCATGATGAACCGGCTCTTTGAGGGGGTAGGATATTTATGAACAGTGAGAAAGAGGCCCAGCTAATCATGCACATATGTTCTGGTCCTGCCTGAAGTTGGAGAAATTTTGGAGATCGTTCTTCAGCACCATGTCGGAGGTCTTGCATGCGGAGTTGCAGGTGGGAGCAGGGACAGATGTTTTAGCTTTCGCCTCACTGATTGCTCCTCGGCGGGTTCTGTTGGGGTAGAGGTCAGCTTCTTCACCCTGGGCCTTGGTGTGGCTGTGGATCTAATGGAGTTCCTGCATTTAGAGATGATGAAATTTACCCTAAGAGGCAGTGACGTAGTGGTATTGTCGCTGGACAGGTAATCCAGAGCGCAGTCATGCTCTGGAGACCGGGTTCAAAACCCGCAGATGGTGAAATTTGAATTCAATTAAAATCTGGGATTAAGAGTCTACAAGTGACCATGAAACCATTGTTGATTGTCATAAAAACCCATCTGGTTTGCTCATGTCTCTTAGGGAAGGAAATCTGTCATCCTTACCTGGTCTGGCCTACATGTGACTCCAGACCACAGCAATGTGCTTGACTCTTAAATGGCCTCAGGAATGGGCAATAAATGCTGACCCAGCCAGCAACCCTACATTCCATGAACAAATTTAAAAAACGAGAGGCAAATGAGGGGTTCCACAAGAGATGGGGTTTGTTTATTCTGCTTTTCGGGAGCTCAACTGTTAACGGGGAGGTTTATTGGGGGGAGGGGGGTCTTTTGTGCTGGGTTTATTTTATTTTGCGTTGTAATGCTTTGTAAATGTTAAAATGTTAACTTGAATAAAAAATACATTAAAAAAATACAAAGGACCTCAATAAAGCCAATTGCTGAAGAAATGTTTGCTACAACTTTCCACAGCAAAGGTCTTTACTACCCTTAATGCAAAGGATAGATACTTGCAAGTGAAGTTGGTCAAAAACAGGGGCTTCCTGACTACATTCTGGATACCAATTGAGAGATACCGATTGTTGCATATGTCATTTGCGTTTCTACCACTCTGAAAAAGTATCAACAGCATAAGATAGTCTGAGATCATCCAGAAGTGGAAGCGCTCATGCATGATCTGTAAATCTATAGATGTATGATACGATGAAAGAAGCCATTGCAGATTGTGATCAGAGTCTAATGAGGCTGCTAGAGAGCGCTTGCAATCTGATCTTGAAACTGAACAAGAAAGATGACAGAAGTCTGTACTGATAGTGAAATTAGTTCACCCGAATGCCAAGTGAGAGCTGTAGCCTAGATGCAGCAACTGACAAATTAAGGCCGGTCCAATAATTTGTTTGAATTGTGAACGACCCAGCAAAGTTCTTGCCGAATTATTCATCAGAGTACGAACCTACTACACTAGCCCACTGCAAGAATGTTCGGTTGTATTGGGTCACAGAACAAGAAGCAGCTTTCACTCCCATCAAATAACTAGTGGTGACAACACCAGTGCTGAGTTACTATGATGTCAACAATGAAGTCATTCTGTAGTGTGATGCCTGTAAAACAGGACTTGGAGCACCCTTCATGCAGCAAGGATGCCCAGTTGGATTTGCTTTCAGTGCACCTTTAAAGAATCGGCTCTATACACCACCTTCAGCTGTATCAGCCCCAACCTACCACACGAGGTGGAGGCATTCACTCTTCGGAGCACCTCACACCAGAACCCCTCCTCCATATCCTCTCCCAACTCTTCCTCCCACTTTGCTTTGATCCCTTTCAGTGGTGCCTTCTCCTCTTCCAAAATAACTCCATAAACTGCCGACACTACCCCCTTCTCCAATCCCCCTGTAGTCAGCACCTCCTTCAGCAATGTGGAGGCTGGCTCCACTGGGAAGCTCTGTATCTCCTTTCTGGCAAAATCTCGAACCTGCATGTATCTTATCATTTCCCCCTGCTCCAGCCCATACTTCGCTTCCAGCTTCTTCAATCCTGCAAACTGACCTCTAAGAAACAAATCTTTTAGAACTGGGTGTCATCAACCTTCATGTGAAAGAAAACTGTGCTTTCGGATGATGTCGCTGAATGACAGGGTGTAGGGTGAGGACAAGGGTTTTGGGAATGCTGGAGGAAATGGTATGGGACCAAGGAACAAAGCCATTGCAAGTGATTCTCTGGCTGCTATTAAGTGGGTAAGAATTGAATGAGATGAGTGCAGCCCAGCCAGCTGGATGATAGTGGGGAGGATGCATGTGATTAAATGGATCAAAGATTGACAGGATGAGAAGGGAAAGTTTAACTTTGTCACAATCACAGAATGTCATTTTTGACTTTAGAGTTATTTGGTACTGCGACAGGTGAAGCCTAATTTGGAGGGATTCAAACATGGAATCCAGAAAAGATAGGAATATATTTGGGAGGGAACAAAACTTTCAGGATTGGGGTTGAGATGGTAGTTTGCAAAGAACGTGGATTCAAGGCACGTTTCTTTTTGAGGAGAGGGGTGATGACCGTTTTAAAGGAGAGAAGGAGAATCATTTACAATATTCACTAACATGACCTGGAGGACAGTAAGAAGTCTTACAACACCAGGTTAAAGTCCAACAGGTTTGTTTCGAATCACTAGCTTTCGGAGTGCAGCTCCTTCCTCAGGTGAACCAAACAAACCTGTTGGACTTTAACCTGGTGTTGTAGGATTTCTTACTGTGCTCACCCCAGTCCAACACTGGCATCGCCACATCATGACCTGGAGGGGAAGTTGGCTAATTTAGCAGTAATGAGATTAGGAGTACAATCCCCGCCTCTCCATGTAACTGAACTCATTACCTCCAATGTCTGACTCTGGACCCAGTCTGGGGCTCAGCCAACAGTAAATGACACACTGCTTATTGGGTTACACTTCTGGGCGTGATTTAATGGAAGGTTTATTTATTTAAAATATTTTTATTAAGGCTTTTGTATAAACAGTAAATACAAACAAAAACAGAAGGAAGAACAAACAGGAACATCATAATACGTTACCCCCCCCCCCCCCCCCCCCCCGCACCCCACCCTCGCCCCCCACTTCCCCCTGCTGACACCTTAATTCTCCTTGAAGAAGTCAATCAACGGCTTCCACTTGACACTGCGAAAATTGCCACTTCTGGACATGGGGTCGCCTTCAACCCAATACCTCAAACGTTAGTCTGTGAAACCCTGCCAGAACCCCTTCAGTTTCAGGCATGCCAAAACATGTGAACATAATTCGCGGGCTTCCCTGTGCATCGCCCACACCTGTCCTCTACCCTCTCATAAAACCTGCTCATCCTCGCCACATCATGGGCGCCCTATGTACTACCTTAAACTGGATAAGGCTGAGCTTCACACACGACGAGGACGCACTCATCATTCTCAGGGCTTCCTACCACATCCCGCACTCCATTCCACCCCCCCTCACCCACAGACCTTACCCTCACCCACACATCCCACCTCTTAAAATCCCCCTTCATCTGTTCCACCAACCGAGCCAGGTTCAGCCTATGCAGCTGTGTCCATCCCCGCACCATCTGTATGCTCAAGTACCTGAAGCTTGCCCCACCTTGAACGGCAGCTCTCACAATTTCCTCTCCTGCCTCCTAGCCTGGATCAGGAACACACCACTCTTCCCCATATTTAGATTATATCCAGAAAACTGTCCAAACTTCTCCAGGATACTCATTATACCCCCAGTGGGTCCAAAATATACAGCAGCAGGTCATCCGCATACAACGAGACCCTGTGCTCAAACCTCCCCCCCGCACAATCCCTCTCCAACTCCTCGATGTTCTAAGCACCATTGCCTGTGGCTCTATTGCCAAGGCAAAAAGCAACAGGGAGAGTGGGCATCCCTGCCTTGTCCTACTGTGTAGCGCAAAGTACCCCCAGCTCACCCGATTTGTCCTCATGCTCGCTACCGGCATTTTATACAACAATTGGATCCAGTCCACAAACCCCTGCCCTAACCCGAACTGTCCTAACACTCGAACACTGCTCACAAATACTTCCACTCCACCCAATCAAAAGCTTTCTCTGCGCCCATTGCCACTGCGATCTCTACGTCCTGTCCCTCCGGGGGCATCATTATCACATTTAATAATCTCCGAGCGTTCGCCGACAATTGCCTCCCCTTTACAAACCCCATCTGGTCTTCCCCTATCAACCCCGGCACACAGTCCTCGATATTCGAGGTCAGGATCTTTGCCAGCAACATAGCGTCCATATTTAATAGCGATATCGGACGGTAGGACCCACACTGCTCCAGATCTTTATCCTTCATTATTAGGGATATGGACGTCTGCGATAATGTAGGGGGGGCGTTCCCTCTTTTTCCTCGCCTCATTTTATGACTTCACCAGGTCCCCCCCAAACTTATTATAAAATTCCTCAGGGAACCCATCTGGGCCCTTCCCTGCCTACATCACCCCGATGACCTCTATCACCTCCACCAGCCCAATGGGGATCCCCAACCCCTCCACCTGTTCCTTCTCCACCTTGGGGAACTCCAACCCACCCAGAAACCGCCGCATTCTCTCCCCCCACAGCCAGAGACTCCGATTCATAAAGCCTCCTGTAGAACTCCTCAAATACCCCATTCACACCCACCAGGTCCAGTACCACTCTTCCACTCCCATCCTTCACCCTTCCAATCTCCCTCACCGCCTCCTGCTTCCTAAACTGGTGGGCCAGCATCCTACTAGCCTTCTCCCTGTTTTCATACACTGCCCCTCTGCAGCTGCCCTACTGCCTTCCCCGTGGACACCAGCCCAAACTCCATCTGGAGCGTCTGCCACTCCTTCAACAACCCCGCCTCTGGGGCCTCCGAATACCTCCTGTCCACCGCAGAATCTCATCCACCAGCCTTGTCCTCTCTGCTTGTTCCTCCTGCTTCCTGGGAACCCGGATCGAAATGAACTCCCCCCTAACCATCACCTTGAGCACCTCCCACAGCATGGCGGCTGAGACCTCACCTGTATCATTCAGCTCCACATACCTCTGGATGGCGGCCCTCACTCACTCGCACACCTCCTCATCCGCTAACAACCTCACATCCGGCCTCCACTGTGGGCACTGGGCCCACCCTCAGTCCACTTGCAAATCTACCCAATGCGGAGCGTGATCTGAAACCGCGATCGCAGAGTACCCCGAGTCGACGACCCCGCCTGCTGCGTCTTGTCCACCATGAAAAATCAATCTGAGAGTACACCTGGTGCACATGGGAGAAGTACGAGACCTCCTTCGCCCTCGTCCTCCCAAACCTCCACGGGTCCCCCACCCCCCTCCCCTGCTGATCAACCATATCCTTTCTTGGGCCAGCCGCCCGCCCCTGTCACGCGACCCTCCTGGCCCACACTCGGATGCCCACCGTCATCGCTCTTTTTCTTCCTGCGTTATAGCAACCACACTTTTGTCACCAGCCCCCTCCTCCCCCTCCCCCCTCCGCTGAACTAATCAACAACCCCATTCCCTCTTCTGCGCTAACCACCTGGCCACCCCCCACTGTGCTACCATTAGCTATCCCGCCCAGTTAGCCTGGCAGTCCCCCCCCCCCCCGAGGTTACTGAGCCTCCTACCCCCCACTGTGCTCCCATTAGCTAGCCCACCTAGCTAGCTTGGCAGTCCCCCCCCCCTGAGGTTACTGAGCCTCCTACCCCCCACTGTGCTCCCATTAGCTAGCCCGCCCAGTTAGCCTGGCAGTCCCCCCCCCCCCCCCCCGCCGAGGTTACTGAGCCTCCTACCCCCCACTGTGCTCCCATTAGCTAGCCCACCTAGCTAGCCTGGCAGTCGTCCCCCCCCCTGAGGTTACTGAGCCTCCTACTCCCCACTGTGCTACCATTAGCTAGCCCGCCCAGTTAGCCTGGCAGCCCCCCCCCCTGAGGTTACTGAGCCTCCTACCCCCCACTGTGCTCCCATTAGCTAGCCCGCCCAGTTAGCCTGGCAGCCCCCCCCCCTGAGGTTACTGAGCCTCCTACCCCCCACTGTGCTCCCATTAGCTAGCCCGCCCAGTTAGCCTGGCAGTCCCCCCTCCCCCGAGGTTACTGAGCCTCCTACCCCCCACTGATTCCCACCGGCTGGCATACCTCCATGGAACAAACAGAAAGAAAACAAGAAAAAAGGTGCACTCACCATCGAGGCTCCCAACAAAACATTTCAAGGGAGAAAAGCTCTCCAACAACCAACAAACAAAAAAGACAGAAAAAGCAAACTTCTTCTGCCAGTCCATTGTCTCTCAAAAATTCCATCGTCTCCTCTGGTATCCCAAAATAATGTTCACTGCTGTTAAAAGTCACCCAAAGGCGGACCGGGTACAGCGTCCCAAACTTCACCCTCTTTTTAAAGAGGGCAACCTTCACCCGTTTGAACCCGGCTCATCTCTTCGCCAGGCCCGCACCCAGGTCCTGGCACACCCAAAGTTCGTTCCCTTCCCAAGTACACCTCCTTGTCTGCCTCGCCCATCTCAATATCTTCTCCTTATCCAGGAATGGGTGGAGAAGCATCACCATTGCCCTCAGTGGCTCGTTCGCTTGTGGTCTTCATCAGTGACCTGTGCGCTCGGTCAACCACCAGGGGCTGGTCAAAGGCCCGCTCCGCCATCATCTCCAGCACCTTGGCTATATACGAGCCAGTGTCTTCTCTCTCGATGTTTTCTGGCATCCCCATGATTCTTAAATTCTGTCTCCAGGAGCAGTTCTCCAGGTCCTCCACCTTCTCCTTTAACCGCTCCTGGGTCTCCCGTATTACTCCTATCTTCTTCACCAACGAGGCAAGCTACTCCTCGTGCTCCCTCACCGCCACTTCCGCTTTCCGAATAGCCTGGCCCTGGGACTCCAGCCTCTGTTCCACATGGTGAATTCTCACTTTTAATGGTTCCACTACCTTGGCCAGGTCTTCCTGGACTTCCCTCCTCTGCCCGCTTAACTTCTCATTTAAGAAGCCCACCAGCTTCTCCATCGACCACTGGGCAGGCAAGGTGGGCCCTTTACCGTCCGCCATCTTGATTGTGGTGCACAAAGATTCTCTTGCTCCAACTCCCTTCTTTTCACCCCACTCCTGTCCTTGGATCCATCCAACAGCCCTGCCAGTGGAGTTTAACTTTCTTCTGTCACCCCTGCACCTTTTTTCAGCGAAACATCTACCCAACATGTGGGTAAAAGATCCAAAAAAGCCACCTCAAGTGGGAACTGCCAAATATGTGACCACTCACTCCATGGGCGCCACCGGAAGTAACGGAAAAGTTTCTAAGTGTGGTAGTGAGCGGGAATTGCCGCACGCTTCCTGACACTCAGCCCAGTGAGGCCATCACTGCTATAAAATGTTAATTGGTCCACTTAATGAAACCCCATGTGGTTCACACTGCAAATGACTGTCCTGCTGGCTGATTCGCTGGGACTGCGCTCACCAACCCTCACGCTAACACGAGATAGTGGCACTTAAACCGTTCCTGTATAATCAAGCCCACACAGCTCGCAGCCATGCCACCGAGGAGACCAGCCCACCAATTCAGGGATGCCGACCTGGCCAGATTGTTGGACGTGGTCGAGACCAGATAGGATGCCCTGTGCTCCTGAGGGTCTAAGAGGGTCAGCCACAGGACAGCCAGTGCCACCTGGGAGGAAGTGGCAGTGGCCGACTGCTTGGGGAGCGTCAACAGGAGGACTGGCACCCAGTGCCGTAAGAAGGTCAACAGCCTCCACCGAGCCACACAAGTGCATTGGCACCGGCCCTGCCTGTCACCCCCGACCCCCCCCCCGAGCATGTGTCTGGCACCAGCCCCGCCCAGCACCTTTCTGTGTCCCAGCCCACCCATGTCCAGCAGTGCCGTGCCGTCCATAGTCCTCAACCCCAACCCCCCCCATACTCACCATCACCTCACCCCCCACCCCGCCCGCCCACCCCTTCGATGAGCGAAGTGTGTGGCTCACGGTTCCCTGTCTCTGTCCCCACGGGAGAAGTTGGCACACAACAGACGAGAGAGGGCCCAGATGGGCAACGGGGTGCCAGACATTTGAGTCCTCACCCCCTACAAGGAATGGGTCCTGGACGTCACGCTGATGGCCGTGGACAGATCTGTCACCAACGTAGAGATTGGCATATGGCGCAGATGTGAGCTTCCACCACCCCCCACCCAAATGACCTGTCACACATGAGTTGTTAATGCCATGCAGAATGACCCATCCCTCCCACTGACCACATGTCCATTTCCCTGCTGGATCCCCGCCTCTGCCTCCCATGAGAACATAGGTCGGTGGTCTGCTGGATAACAGGACCCAGCTGGTCCCAGTCAGATGCTGAGACTCTGGACCAGGTTTACCCGGAGCTGATGCAGATGCTATGGTGCAGATGTGATATTTAGAGGGGGATGTCAGCAACAGGCCAGCAGATCAATTGTCTACCAGAGGCTACGAGTGCAGGACACAGCCCTGGCAATGCGTGGCACAGAGGCCAACACTGCTAGGGTGGCGACCGCAGTGGAGAACCTGGTGCATGACTGGAGGTGTCCAAGGCGTGGCTCAGAGGGCGACGGCGATGGATGAGTGACTCAACAGTATGTCGCAGTCATGAGGGAACGTGTTCCAGTCCCACATGGACCTTGATGAGTCACTGAGGAGCATTTCCCAGTCATTGAGGAGCATCGGCGAGGGCGGTGACATCATGCTGCAGACATTGGGGGGCCGCCAGATGACGCAGGGGTAGCTGGTGCTCAATCCGGCTGTCTCTCCGTCCCGAGGTGAACCCCAGGGCCCTATGGACACCATCCGGAAGGAGGGGGAACTGGGTGCCAACCCGGAGCCACCCTACGAAATGGCGACGGCGGCTAGCAGCTCCCCCGATTTCCACCATCCTGAAAACAATGCGTCTCGGAGTCAGCACCTGGAACATGGTGGCGCAGCAAGGCATGTGCCGCCGGTAAGTGGGCTGCAGGCCCAGAGGATGCCTGCCAGGGGCATCGAAGGCCACATGATGTGGTAGGCAGCAGGCTGCCTCCACCTCTGATGTGCATCCTGGGGACACCCCCAGGCGCAGTGGCAGAGCACGAAAGGCGAAGCAGGTCGAGGATCACTGAGAGGGCACGGGGGAGGGGGATCGGCAGTTCGGGGTAAGGGGGGTATGACGAGAGGGGGATGGTGCGATGGGAGAGCTTTGGGAGGGGTGGGAAAGGTGGGGTGGGGCGGCACCATCGGGGGATTGGGGCTGTTGGCGACACATATGTGTAGCATTAAAAAAAGTTGCACTACTGAAATATGACGCTCTGGCAATTTCCTCTGCAATTCAGGGCAAGCCCTAATCCCCTGCCCCAGCTCCCCAAGCCTGGTGGTCTCTCTCTGGGAAGCGTGCACACATGTGCATGGTCTTCATGCGGTGGTCGCACATGAGCTGGACGTTCAGGGAGTAGAACCCCTTCCTGTTGATGTAGGGCACTCCCAGATGGTCCAGTGAGCGCAAGGCGCCATGCGTGCCATCTACTAAACCCAGGACTTGGGGCAATCCGGCGATGGCAGAGAATATGTCTGCCCGGGCATCTTGTTTGGCCTGGTCTATGTCAAAGTTTATAGATTGAATGCACTTGTGGGCTGTAACTTGTGAGATGCCACATAAGTCCCTGCTCAAACCCGAGAATGATCCTGAGGCATAGAGGTTCAGGGCTGCGGTGACCTTGACCACCACCGGGTACGGGTATCCTCCTCCTCCACGTAGTGACAAGTCTGCGAGGACATGGCACAGGTGCCGCACCATCTCCTTGTTGAAGCAGAGCCTCCTGCGGCACACGCTGTCCATCATCTGTTCGAAAGATCAGTGACACCTTACACCTCGGGCCATTGCCGGCCTCCCGTCTGAGTCCCTCCCTGGCCTGATGAGCAACCGGGTCCTCAGGGTCTGGGGTGGGCCTCTGCACATGGGCTGCCACCTCGAGCTTCGGTCGCTTGTGCTGCCACCTTCTCCAGCGTCTGGCCGCCAGGCCTGCCGGCAGCACCACGAGGGCAGCTTCTGCTGGGTCCAAGATATCATCCATTCCGTGTACTGTCTGTACGGATTAGGAGAGGTTGTGAGTCTGAGAACCAGCAGTGTCTTCCACTCCAGGACCCTCCATTCCCTCATTTTCCCCGGCTGCAGCGGGGGCCCCTGTTCACTGGACCCCAGACCTTGCCCCAGACACCTGCATGTAACATTACCTGGACTGGGCGCTAGTCCCCTCCCCGGTTCAGACACCCACCCTCTGGTCGCCGAGATGTCCCGGAGCAGGGGCTCAGCCCCTGGGTGTTTGGGTGTTGTCGTTGCATCTGTGGTGTTGCCCACCCCCCCAGTGTTCAGGCATCACGGCCTATTGAGATGCTAGGCAATAACTCCCACTTGCTACATGGCATGCCTACCCACGGGAATCCACTTGGGAGCTGTGAATTGCTCACATAACTACGATTGCTAATTCCCTATTAGCAATAGCCTTCAGTCGCGCGGCCAGAGGCCTCTGCGGTCAGTAGAAGTTATAGGTGGTAGGTGGAGCATACAGGGAGGGCTGGGGTTGCCCCCGGAACGGTAACACACGATCCAGGGGGTGGCACACACCCCAGCACTGATGGCGGTACACCCTGATCGAGACTGTCCCTCCAGCGGCTCCCCCTCACACACCCTAAGCACCGGGGCAGCAACCCCAGTGCCCCCAGGCTCATTTCCTGGGAACAAAGATGCCTACTCACCTCCTCGGGTCCCACTGCAACCCTTCCACCAGCTTCACGTTTCAAAAAAGGTGGGCTAATCGGTGCTCACGAGATCCCTTGCTAGGGAGGTGGTTAGATCATGGGGGGGCCGTTGGATAGGGGGGCCCCCACCCCCGCCCATTAATTGTATGGAGATTGGCCGTAAGTGGTGATTATTGGATTCTCGCCACGCTACAGCGGTTCCTGATTTCACCAACGGTTAGATCGCAAACTGATCGGCGCACGGCATGGTTCTCATTTTTGGCCACTCCTGTGATTTAACAGTCTCGACTTATTCTCGCTTAAGTGCAACACTGCCATTAAATCTAAAGAAATTTGGCATGTCTGCATCGACTCTCACAAACTTCTACAGTTGTGCGATAGAGAACATCCTATCCGGTTGCATCACAGCCTGGTATGGCAACTGTTCGGTCCAAGATCGCAAGAAACTGCAGAGTGTGGTGAACTCAGCCCAACGCATCACACAAACTTGCCACCCCCACATTGATTCTGTATACACCTTCCGCTGCCTCAGGAAGGCAGGCAGCATAATCAGAGACCCCTCCCACCCAAGCATTGCCTTCTTCCAGACCCTTCCATCAGGCAGAAGGTAGAGAAGTCTGAAGACCCACACATCCAGACATAGGAACAGCTTCTTCCTCACAACTACAAGACTCCTCAACGACTCTCCCTCGGACTGATCTGTTACCTGTAAGAACACTATTCACGACACCCTATGCTGCTCTTGCTCATGTATTTGCTTTGTTTGGTCCCTTGTTCCGCACTGTAATCAATCACTGTTTGTCGATGTACCATTTCTCAATGTTCTCTGTTGATTATTCCTTTGTCTACTATGTACGTACTGTGTACGTTCCCTTGGCTGCAGAAAAATACTTTTCACTGTACTTCGGTACATGTGACAAGAAATCAAATCAAACAATCAATCAATCAATAAAATCGCGGCTTTAGTTTGTGAAGTCAAATTGCTTCCAACATTGCCATTCCACCCAAAGATCTGTAACCATCAGTGCTTCAGCCTATGCACAGTTCAAAATGCTCTCTCTACAATCAATTCACAATCTATAATTGATATTGCTGACACTTTCAATGGACAAATGAACCTAGTTGATATATCTTCAATTCACCCAGAGGCAGAGAGAGCGAGTGAACATTAGGCTTTATTAATCATGAACTTGCCTAGCCAGAGTCGGTTGTACCGATAAATGCCGCCCACAGGCGGCCGGTCTATATATGGCCCCGGTGAGGGCGGAGCCAGAGGCGGAGCCGACCGGGGTTACAGTACAGTACCTGGAAGCAGCTCATATCACCACTTCCAGGTCATAGGTCATAGGTTACAGTATCATACATGCATTAGGTGAATACATTCACCACATTCATCCCCTGTTAAAAAAATCAAGTCCAACGGGGGTGATGTGGGGTCATTACATATTCAGTCTATCTGGAGGCCGGATCGTTCTCTTTGACCTCCTCAGCTGTGTCGGTGCGGCGGGCATGGTTGTTGCAGGTGGTGACTCCAGGGGCGTTGTGTCTGGAGCTTGAACCTCAGTCCGGCGTGTCGGAGACAGTTGGGGTGTGGGGGTAAGCAGGCGGGTGATGGGTCGCGGCAGTGGCGGCGCAGGACAATACAGAAGACCCAGGGGAGCATACGGGGCACTGGGGATGGCGGCGGGCAGCGGGGAGGGGGGCACGATGACCTCCTGGGGAAGATAAACAAACGATTGTGAGGGGTCTTGTTTGTGGCTGTGCAGAGGAGTGATCTGATGGAGTGGAGGGCGTTGGAGAGGACCTCCTGCCAGCGGGGGATCGGGATACTTCTAGACCTGAGGGCTAGAAGAATGGCCTTCCATACCGTTGCGTTCTCCCTCTCCACCTGCCCGTTTCCCTGCAGGTTATAGCTCGTAGTCCTGCTCAAGGCGATGTCTTTGCTGAGCAGGTACTGACGTAGCTCATTGCTCATGAATGATGTGCCCCGGTCGCTGCGGACGTAGGCAGGGAAACCGAACAGCGTGAAGATGCTGTGCAGTGCCTTTACTACAGTGGCTGAGGTCATGTCGGAGCAGGGAACAGCGAAGGGGAAGCGGGAGTACTCATCGATGACAGTGAGGAAGTATATATTACGGTTGGTGGAGGGGAGGGGCCCTTTGAAGTCAATGCTTAGGCGCTCAAAGGGCCGGGAGGCCTTTACCAAGCGGGCCTTGTCTGGCCGGTAGAAGTGCGGTTTGCACTCCGTGCAGACTTGGCAGTCCCTGATCATTGCCTTGACCTCCTCGGTGGAGAAGGGCAGATTGCGGACCTTAATGATGTGGGTAAGCCGGGTGACCCCCGGACGACAGAGGTCATTGTGGATAGCCCGAAGTCGGTCATCTTGCGCGCTGGCGCATGTGCCGCGGGACAGGGCATCTAGGTGCTAGTTGAGCTTCCCAGGATGATACTTGATATCGTAATTGTAGGTGGAGAATTCGATCCTCCACCTCAAGATTTTGTCATTTTTTATTTTGCCCCGTTGTGCGTTGTCAAACATAAAGGCAACTGACCGCTGGTTGGTGACGAGGGTGAACCTCCCACCGGTAGGTAGTGCCTCCAGTGCCACATGGCTTCCACTATGGCTTGTGCTTCCTTCTCGACCGAGGGGTGTCGAATTTCAGAAGCGTGGAGGGTCCTAGAGAAGAATGCCACTGGCCTGCCCGCCTGGTTGAGTGTGGAGGCCAGGGCGACGTCTGACGCATCACTCTCTACCTGAAAGGGGACGGACTCGTTCATCGCGTGCATTGCGGCCTTGGTGATGTCGGCCTTGATGTGGCTGAAGGCCGAGCGGGCCTCATCCGTCAGGGGAAAACTGGTGGTTTGAATAAGTGTGCGGGCTTTGTCCGCGTAGTTGGGGACCCACTGGGCGTAGTATGAGAACAGCCCAGGCATCGTTTTAGGGCCTTGAGGCTGTGGAGAGGGGGGAGTTCTGTGAGGGGGCGCATACGGTCGGGGTCGGGTCCTAGGACTCCGTTCTCCACGACGTAGCCGAGAATGGCTAGTCGGGTAGTACGGAAAACGCACTTTTCTTTGTTGTATGTGAGATTGAGGGATTGGGCGGCCTGGGGTCTGAAGGTTGGCGTCATGGTCCTGCTGATCATGGCCGCAGATGGTCACATTGTCCAAGTACGGGTATGTAGACCGCAAACCGTACTGGTCCACCATTCGGTCCATTGTTCTCTGAAAGACCGAGACCCCATTAGTGACACCGAAGGGGACTATGAGGAAGTGGAAGAGTCAGCCGGCTGCTTCAAAGGCAGTGTAGTGGAGCTCTCCCGGGCAGATCGGGAGCTGGTGGTAGGCTGACTTCAGATCGACCGTTGAGAACACACGGTACTGCGCGATCTGGTTGACCATCTCCACTATGCGGGGTAGGGGGTACGCATCCAGTTACGTGAACCGGTTAATGGTCTGGCTGTAGTCCACAACCATCCAATCCTTTTCCCCGGTCCGGACGACCACCACTTGCGTTCTCCAGGGGCTGTTACTGGCCTCAATGATCCCTTCACTCAACAGTCGCTGGACCTCCGACTTGATAAACGTCATGTCTCGCGAACTGTACCGCCTGCTCCTGGTGGCGATGGGCTTACAGTCAGGAATGAGGTTCGCAAAGAGTGAAGGGGGGAAGACCTTGAGGGTCGCGAGGCTGCACACCGTGAAGGGGGGCAAGGGTCCGCCGAACTGTAAGGTCAGGCTTCGGTGATTACATTGAAAGTCCAATCCGAGCAGTAGGGGACCGCAGAGGTGGGGGAGGACGTAGAGCTTAAAATGAGCGTACTCTGCACCCTGCATCGCGAGATTGGCGATACAGTACCCCGGATCGGAACTGAACAGGACCCGGAGGCAAGGGAGATTGTTTGGGAAGCTGGGTAGGTGTGGCGGGAGCAGCGCCTTGCCGTGTCAGGGTGGACAAAGCTCTCCGTGCTCCCGGAGTCGAAAAGACAGGGGGTCTCATGCCCATTGACCCGGACGACCATCCTGGAGTTCTTCAGCTGTTTTGGCTGCGACTGGTCGAGAGTGACTGCGCCCAGCTGCGGGTAGCCTGTGTGGTCGGTGGAATCACAAGATGGCGGCCCCATGAGTCGCACGTGTCAGGCAGGGGCGAAGATGGCGACCAAAATGGCCGCCCCCAACGGTCACGCGTGTTGATCGGTGCCGGAGCCGGCGGCCAAGATGGCGGCCCCCATGAGTCGCACGTGTCGGTCGGTGTTGGGGCCAGCGACCAAGATGACGGCCCCCGTGAGTCGTACGATGCTGATGACGCATCTGACGGGGCCGTTCCCGGCTGGCACGCAGCCACATTGCAGTGTCTGTAGGGCTGCGAGTCCATGGGTCAGGCCTGGTGCGGTTTCGATTTCTGAGTCTTAGGTCAGCCCAGACAGACTCTAGCGAAGTGCCCCTTTTTCCCACAGTCGCTGCAAGTCGCTTTGCGGGCTGGGGCAACACTGCCGGGGGTGTTGGCCCTGGCTGCAGAAGTAGCACTGCAGTTCCCTGGGCTGGGCTGGCAGATGCGTGGCGCAGGCCTGCGACGTAGTCGGGTCCGACGGGGGCCGCAACGAGGGTGTCCACGAGGGGTTCGCCAGGCCCACGGGGAACGCACTGAGGTTCTGGTAGGCCACCTCTAGCGAGGTAGCTAGCTTTACCGTGTCCCGCAGGTTGGAGGTCCCGTTTTCCAGCAGGCGCTGCCTGATGTAGTTCAAGCGGACCCCCGCCACGTAGGTGTCCTGATCTGTGAGTTCATGTGTTCCTCCTCCGTCACATCTCGATAGCTGCAGTTCCTCACGAGTAGAGTCAGGGTTTCCAGATACTCGTTCAGCGATTCTCCAGCGCGTTGACGGCGAGTAGTGAGGAGGTGTCTGGCGAACATCTCATTTACGGGCTTCACGAAGTGTGCCTTGAGGGTTACGACCGCCGCCTCGTACGTGGCCGCTTTCTCGGTCATTACTGAGATTCGATGGCTCACCCGAGCGTGGAGGAGTCGCAGCGTGAGGGTCTCCATGGGAGGTGTTGTGGAGGAGTCGAGGTAGGCCTCGAAGCATCGAAGCCAATGTTCGAATATCTCCTTGGCTTCGGACGCGCGGGCGATGAGTTGGAGCCTTTCTGGCTTTGGAGCGGCTTCCATAGTGCTGTCTATGATTAATAAATTGATATACCTTCAATTCGTCGAGAGGCAGAGAGAGTGAGTGAACATTAGGCTTTACTAATCATGAACTTGCCTAGCCAGAGTCGGTTATACAGATGAATGCCGCCCACAGGCGGCCGGTCTATATATGGCCCCAGTGAGGGCGGAGCCAGAGGTGGAGCCGACCGGGGTTACAGTACAGTACCTGGAAGCAGCTCGTATCACCACTTCCAGGTCATAGGTCATAGGTTACAGTATCATACATGCATTAGGTGAATACATTCACCACAATAGTACAAAAAACCCACACTTTCACAATCATACTATACAAACATGCTGGTGTCAAAGAACCCTTCAGTGTGCCTGTAAGAAATGTTGGCATACACTGGTGCCACTGCAGTATTATGCAGCATTTATCTTGCAGCAGTCCAGCTGACTGACTTGCTGACTTCATCATTAATTGAACGAACAGAAAACCACCGTGAAGCAATTTCCTCGCTCCACCAGAGGAAGTACTGTCACTGCAGCAAGAGTGAACTTGCAACCTGCGGTTTGGGCCATTGCTGCAGGCTGACGAATGTTTCTGGTTCTTGAAGTCCTCAATCTTCCCATTGAGATGAGGAATGCAGTTTTAACAGAGCAGATGTTCACCAGCAACTGTGGCTTTTGAACTGCTGCCTTAAGTTGTTCTGTGTTATCATGGTGCTAAGGAACCCAGTCTGCACTATAAACAGGAATGCATTCCACTTGGAGTCAAGCCAAAACAGAGCTTGAAAATGTTCTGATTATATAAACTCCTCTATTAATGTTCTGATTATATAAACTCCTCTATTAATTTTAAGTTCTGTTCACTTACCCTTTTTATTTCCCCTTCCTTTTTAGACATGGTTTCATTTTCCAGCATGTCCTTGGCCTCAAACACAGCCATTGAAAATGTGACAATAAAGTTCATGCGTTGCCTATGCTATTCAGTTTACTTATTCTCAGTATTGCTCTCTTAGCACAGTAGATTGGTAGAACACCATTCAATTCATGTTCGGAAACATAGACGAAACAGTCTTGAAGGTGCCACTTGACAATGGGAGCTGCATGGGGGCTCTCAATGGTCTGTATACTATGGTCCTATATTAATTAAGTGAGACAGGCATTCATCACACTGCAGATTATTGATTTATGATGCCCAATGCAAAAAATTGTGGAAACAATTCAGTAAGATATTTTTGGTATTAATATAGTAATTTCCAATTAAATGGATGGGATATTGATATTTCTGAATTTAAAACAACTGCAGCAATAATCATTGCATCATTTCCTGTCGTAACGGGCTGCATGACATTTGACCAGGATAACTTACAATTTGAGTCTGGATGATTCCAATATATGCAAATCGCAAATCTGTGTACTTCAGACTGCTGACCAGGAAAGAAAATTCTAGAAACCATTAGCATTATGCAACTCTGCTATTTTCCTTGAGACTTACAGCCAGTGACCTTGCTGGTGACTCATCTTCCGGCAGTGGAGACAGCCGGCCCTGCGAGGGAAGAATTCATTGGTTGATGAGAAGCTGCTGTTAGAATTCTGTTTAAATAGCTTTAACTAGAAAACCAGATAATTTATAAAGGAACAGCTCCTTGAATTTCAGTAAGGAACACTAGCAATAGAGAAGTAAATTCAAATCCAGTCAAAGGGAAATAAGGTAATTTAGTAAACAAAGTAGATAGAATAGAGCTAGAGAGGAAAGGGAGAGTGCTGCTGGGAGGATAAATGAGCATGGGAAAGTGCGAGACTGCGTGGAGTGCTAGGTTGGAGTTTGGAGCTCCTGAGGTGATGTCAGTATTCAAAAGCAGCTGATTGGTTAATATTTACTACTTTTATCGCTTTTAGATTGTTAAGCCTATATTTTGTGGTTGGTAGTTTGTAAGGGCTATACCTGTATGTAATGAGGACCAGGGAGGAAGGGCCTGTTGTGTTATGTACTGTGGGATAACACAGGCTGCAACTTGATGCAGCTTTGACCAAAAGATACTCCAGACTTTGAAGTAAGTTCAATGTGACTTATTGAACCATTAGCACAGTTCTCTATGAGTTCGACTCTCCTGCTAATCTTGCTATAGTAACTCAGTCTAACTAACCAGTCTGCTCGAAGCCACGTGGTGGGTGTGATGCTTCTGATCTGCTCCTGTCCTACTCTCTAAGTGCCGCCTGTAGAAAGAGACAGAGCATGTGTGCCCTGTCCTTATATATGGGTTGTGTAATGCTCCCTTGTGGTAGTGTCACCTCTGTGTGTCTTGACTGCCCATTGGTCGTGTCCTATTCTATGTGTTCATTAGCTGTATGTCTGCATGTTATGACGTCTCTGGTGCTCCCTCTAGTGTTTACTTAGTCGTGGTGTATTTACATTAACCCCTTGTGTATTTACAGTGATGCATATCACCACATCCCCCCTTTTTTCATGTTACATATTTTCTGTACAGTGTTAAAGAAAAATTGAACAAAAACAGGTAAATAAGTGATGACATGTACAAGTTATGATGACTGTGATGACTATACAAGATCAAAGAATAGTTATGATGACATTGAGGATTATACAATACCAAAGAATATTTATGATGACATTGAGGATTATGCAATACCAAATAATAGTTATGAGTCCAAAGTTCATAAATTTACACGGTCGAGTGGCTTTCTTGTGCTGTTATTGAAGTGTCGATGTTGATGTTGTCATTGCCTTGTGAACGCCGTCAGTGTCCTGGTGTTTACGTAACCAAGAAGTCATCAGGAGGTGTTCAAATGGTCAAATTTGAACACCTCAAATTTGAGGTGGACTCTTTTTTTTATGTTTGTGGTAGCAATTCTTGATCACATCTTTCCTGAAAGCTGGTTTGCTTGTCCATAGTGTAGCAAACGTGAATTGGTAAGATGCGTTGACATGCCATGGTATGTTTGCACTCTCGCCATTGTTCTGAGCTGAGCAGTAACATTGTCCTTCATGTGCAGAGTTGTACCATGTCGTACCAGTTGTTGTTCTATTGTTGTTGTCATTGTTGTTATTGACGTGCTTGTTGTTGTGTTTGTTGCCTCTGGTACGCTTCTTGTTGTTGTTTTTGTAGGTTTTGGTGTCGTGTTTGTTATGCTCAATGACCACACCGAGTGGAGAATTCGAGTCCTTCACAAAGTTTCTCGTGTCAATGTCCTTTGTGGCATCTGCTGTTTCATTGAGCGTGCCGTCTCTGATTCCTCGTCGCTCCCCGTCTGGAGTCATGTCCGGTTCACTTGAATCATCTTTGGCTTGTCGATGCTCCCCGTCTGGAGCCCTTTCTGTTTCGCCTGAATCACCTTTGGTTTCTTGATGCTCCCCGTCTGGAGTCATTTCAGGTTCCTGTGGAGAGGCTCGAGTAGATGAGGTTTGAATTAACGTGGTGTCACTGGAGTCACTAGTAGCCTCACTTTGATTGTCGATTGCCTCCGTAAATACTAGCTGAGATCTGTCAGTCTCGCTGAGATGTCGCACATCTTGTATGGGAATTGTGAAGCCTTTGTCACTTGTCGCACGTACAGTGGGTAGACCTTCAGTGTCTTCTTGTCGGTTAGATGAGCTGGGTAGACTGTCAGAGTCTTCTTCTGGTGGCTCAAATAATCTGGGTAGACTGTCATAGCCTTTTTGTTGTTCACGTGAGCATGGTAGACTGTCATAGTCGTCTTGCTGTGCACTTGAGCGTGGCAGACTTGCATCGTCTGCTGCTGGTTGCTCAGATAAGGTTGCTGGACCTTCATGGTCTTGGTCTTGCAAGGACTGCGCTCTGGAGTCTTGCGTTGCTTCCAGCGTGGAGTCTGTCAATGAGCTCGCTGTGGAGGCTTGTATCGCTCTCTCTGTGGAGCCTGGCAACGTTCCCTGTGTGGAGTCATGCAGTGGTCTCACTGTGGAGTCGATCTGTGTGCTCTCAACAGAGTCGTGCAGTGGTCTCGCTGTGGAGTCTTTCTGTGTTCTCTGTGTGGAGACGTGCAGTGGTCTCGCTGTGGAGTCTGTCATCGCTTTCTGTGCGGAGTCGGGGACTCTTCGTGGTGCGTGGACCACTCTCTGTGTGGAGTCGGAGACTCTTTGTGGTGCGTGGACCACTCTCTGTGTGGAGTCGGGGACTCTTTGTGGTGCGTGGACCACACTCTGTGTGGAGTCGGGGACTCTTTGTGGTGCGTGGACCACTCTCTTAGTGTCAGGCCACTCTCTGTGGGCTTGTACCATTCTCTGTCTCCTGGCGTCAGGCCGCAGCAGAATCCTGTACTCATGGGTCGGGATGTCGTCTATGCTGAGCTGAGGATCCTCAAATCCGAAGAACTCATCCATGACTGTCGGATGCTTCAATGTACAACACATCTCGTGGTTCGGATTTGGTACTGAGGTCACCACGTCCAATGATGAAATCATCATCTGAGTCGTAGTCTTCAAGGACTAAATCATCTCTTAGGGCGGTGCTAACTGCTTGTTGCAGGGTTCTGCGGAAGTAACTTTCAGCTACTGGTCGAAGTTCAGGCATTGTGCTGTCGTTCCAGGTGAAAGAATTGTGTTTTCTGGCTTTAAATTTTTTTTCCACTATTTTCGGACATTTCCCGTTTAAGTGGGCGTGATCCGGAGCCTCTGACGTCATGACACTTGTGACGTAGAGCATAGGAATGGATTGCGCATGCACAGATCGCTTTTCCTTCACTGTGCGCTCTTTTCGCAACTGCGCATGCGCTGCTTCTCGCGCATGCGCAAAACACTGTTTCGCCGGTTCGCGTCTTCTCGGGAACTGCACATGTGCGGCTCCTTGCACAAGATGGCTGCTTGTTTGCTTCTGTTGCAAGCCTACCTTTGCCTCGTGGTGAGTATAGGCGCCAGGTTTACCGATTTCTGTTGTGTTCACCTCGCAGTAGTTTTCAAATTGTCCAGGACTGTCTGGAAGTCTCTCTTGTCCTGCCCTTTGGAGTACTTGAAGGAGTTGAAGATTTCTGTTGCACTTTCACCCGCAATGGTGAGTAGAAGATCCATCTGCTCAGCATTGGCCACGCCATCGAGGTCGGATGCTACCATGTAAATCTCAAATCTCTGCTTGAATGCACACCAGTTGGCATTGAGATTGCCGTGGTACCTGAGCTGCTGAGGAACTGGAATCTCGATCATCTTGCCTGGGTTCTGTTGCTGGTAGTCACGGATCTTGCTGGGTAGGGTGCTCTTTCCAAGAGCCGGTGCAGACTCAATGGGCCGAATGGCCTCCTTCTGCACTGTAAATTCAATGATAATCTATGATTAATCTAGGACAAAGGTTCGGCACAACATCGTGGGCCAAAGGGCCTGTTCTGTGCTGTATGTTCTATGTACATAGATTCAACAGGCACTACTGGTACCATGTTGTGCTATGTACTCTGGGATACCACAGGCTGCAACTCGATGCAGCTTTGACCAAAAGATACTCCAGACTTTGAAGTAAGTTCAATGTGATTTATTGACACCTCTGGGTGTCTTGACTGCCCATTGGTCGTGTCCTATTCTATGTGTTCATTAGCTGTATGTCTGCATGTTATGACGTCTCTGGTGCTCCCTCTAGTGTTTACTTAGTCGTGGTGTATTTACATTAACCCCTTGTGTGTTTACAGTGATGCATATCACCACAGGGCCCTTAAGTAATTGATATTATTACAGGAAGGAAGGGAATGGGTGACCACCAGGAAGACCAAGACCACTAGGCAGGCAGTACAGGAATCTGCTGTGGCCAATTCCCTGCAAAACAAATACTATTTGGATACTATTGGGGGGAATGGTCTCTTAGGGACAGCAGCAATGGACAAATTAATTGCACCACGTTGGCTCTACTGCATAGGGGAAGAGTAAAATGCAATAGCTATAAGGGATTCAATTGTAAGGGGAATAGATAGGTGTTTCTGTGGCTGCAAACAAGACTCTGGGATGGTACGTTGCCTCCCTGTCTCATTATTTCAGACCAGACCCCAACAGTGACTAGGATACTTGACAGGAACCCCAATATTTATTTCAAATTTTGTAAGACTGTGAGGACAGGATACCTCGCTCCAGGAGTGATTTCACCCAAAATAGGGGTGTGGTATATTAAACAAACTTTATTACTAACACAGTATCAAAATATCTTACATTCACCCCTTAAACAATGCTAATGGGCAGCACGGTGGCTAAGTGCTTAGCACTATTGCCTCACAGCGCCGAGGACCGGGGTTCGATCCCGGCCCCGGGTCACTGTCTGTGTGGAGTTTGCACATTCTCCCGTGTCTGCGTGGGTCTCATCCCCACAACCCATAAAGATGTGCAGGGAAGGTATAATGGTTACACTAAATTACCCTTAATTGGAAAAAAAATCATAGACATAGAACATTACATCGCAGCACAGGCCCTTCAGCCCTCGATGTTGCGCCGACCTGTGAAACCACTCTAAAGCCCATCTACACTATTCCCTTATCGTCCATATGTCTATCCAATGACCATTTGAATGCCCTTAGTGTTGGCGAGTCCACTACTGTTGCAGGCAGGGCATTCCACGCCGTTACTACTCTCTGAGTAAAGAACCTACCTCTGACATCTGTCCTATATCTAACTCCCCTCAATTTAAAGTTATGTCCCCTCGTGCTAGACATCACCATCCACAGAAAAAGGCTCTCACTGTCCACCCTATCTAATCCTCTGATCATCTTGTATGCCTCAATTAAGTCATCTCTTAACCTTCTCTCTAACGAAAACAGCCTGAAGTCCCTCAGCCTCCCCTCATAAGATCTTCCCTCCATACCAGGCAACATTCTGGTAAAGCTCCTCTGCACCCTTTCCAATGCTTCCACATCCTCCCTATAATGCGGCGACCAGAATTGCATGCAATACTCCAAATGCGGCCGCACCAGAGTTTTGTACAGCTGCAACAGGACCTCATGGCTCCGAAACTCAATCCCTCTACCAATAAAAGCTAACACACCGTACATCTTCTGAACAACCCTCTCAACCTGGGTGGCAACTTTCAGGGATCTATGTACATGGACACCGAGATCTCTCTGCTCATCCACACTACCAAGAATCTTACCATTAGCCCAGTACTCTGTCTTCCTGTTATTCCTTCCAAAATGAATCAGCTCACACTTTTCTGCATTAAACTCCATTTGCCACCTCTCAGCCCAGCGCTGCAGCTTATCTATGTCCCTCTGTAACTTGTAACATCCTTCCGCACTGTCCACAACTCCACCGACTTTAGTGTCATCTGCAAATTTACTCACCCATCCTTCTACGCCCTCCTCCAGGTCATTTATAAAAATGACAAACAGCAGTGGCCCCAAAACAGATCCTTGTGGTACACCACTAGTAACTGGACTCCAGGCTGAACATATCCCATCAACCACCACCCTTTGTCTTTTTCCAGCTAGCCAATTTCTGCTCCAAACTGCTAAATCACCCTGAATCCCATGCCTCCGTATTTTCTGCAATAGCCTACCGTGGGGAATCTTATCAAACACTTTACTGAAATCCATATACACCACATCAACTGCTTTACCCTCATCCACCTGCTTGGTCACCTTCTCAAAGAACTCAATAAGGTTTGTGAGGCACGACCTACCCTTCACAAAACTGTGTTGACTATCTCTAATCAAATTATTCCTTTCCAGATGATTATACATCCTATCTCTTATAAACCTTTCCAAGACTTTGCCCACAACAGAAGTAAGGCTCACTGGTCTATAGTTACTGGCGTTGTCTCTACTCTCCTTCTTGAACAAGGGGACAACATTTGCTATCCTCCAGTCTTCTGGCACTATTCCTGTAGACAAAGATGACTTAAAGAGCAAAGCTTAAGGCTCAGCAATCCCCTCCCTAGCTTCCCAGTGAATCTTCGGATAAATCCCATCCGGCCCAGGTGACCTATCTATTTTCACACTTTCCAGAATTGCTAACACCTCCTCTTTATGAACCTCAAGCCCTTCTAGTCTAGTAGCCTGTATCTTAGTATTCTCCTCGTCAATATTGTCTTTTTCCTGTGTGAATACTGACGAAAAATATTCATTTAGCACCTCTCCTATCTCCTCGGATCCACGCACAACTTCCCACTACTGTCCTTGACTGGCCCTACTCTTACCCTAGTCATTATTTTATTCCTGACATATCTATAGAAAGCTTTAGGGTTATCCTTGATCCTACCTGCCAAAGACTTCTCATGTCCCCTCCTGGCTCTTCTTAGTTCTCTCTTTAGGTCCTTCCTAGCTAATTTGTAACTCTCGGGCGCCCTAACTGAACCTTCACATCTCATCTTTACATAAGCCTCCTTCTTCCTCTTGACAAGTGTTTCAACTGCTTTAGTAAATCACGGTTCTCTCGCTCGACCACTTCCTCCCTGCCTGACAGGTACATACTTATCAAGGACACGCAGTAGCTGTTCCTTGTAACAAGCTCCACATTTCCATTGCGCCCATCCCCTGCAGTTTTCCTCTCCGTCCGATGCATCCTAAGTCTTGCCTCATCGCATCATAATTGCCTTTCCCCCAGATATAACTCTTGCCCTGCGGTATATACCTATCCCTTTCCATCACTCAAGTAAACGTAATCAAATTGTGGTCACTATCACCAAAATGCTCACCTACCTCCAAATCTAACACCTGTCCTGGTTCATTACCCAGTACCAATCCAATATGGCTTTGCCTCTCGTTGGCCTATCTACGTACTGTGTCAGGAAACCCTCCTGCACACAGTGGACAAAAACGGACCCATCTAAAGTACTCGAACTATAGCATTTCCAGTCAATATTTGGAAAGTTAAAGTCCCCCATAACAACTACCCTGTTACTTTTGCTCCTATCCAGAATCATCTTTGCAACCCTTTCCTCTACATCTCTGAAACTTTTCGGAGGCCTATAGAAAACCCCTAACATGGTGACCTCTCCTTTCCTGTTTCTAACCTCAGCCCATACTACCTCAGTAGACGAGTCCTCATCAAACATCCTTTCTGCCACCGTAATACTGTCCTTGACTAACAATGCCACCCCTCCCCCTCTTTTACCACCTTCCCTGAGCTTACTGAAATATCTAAACCCTGGTACCTGCAACAACCATTCCTGCCCCTGCTCTATCCATGTCTCCGAAATGGCCACAACATCGAAGTCCCAAAAAAGATTGTGTAAATGTTGTTTTGATGTTTCAGTAAGACATTTGTAGAAGCTTATAAAGTTTAATGGAAAACATTTATTAACAAAAATAATTTTATAAATATCAAATTTTGAAACCAGCTAGCATTTAACTTAACATTTAACTTTCTCAGCTGTCAATGACATTGTGTAATAACCTCAACTTTCTACGAATTTCCTACAATAAAATATATTTTCTCACTTAAAGACAATGGTCAATGAAATATATTTTTCACGACGGTTCTGTCTATTTGTAAAGTGGGGGGAGGGGAGAGAGGGACGGAAGGAGTGAGCTGAGGAGAGAGAGAGAGTTCAGACAGATCAACTGTAGATTTTACAAGCTCAAAGTCCGAAAGCAGCAGCTGCTGAAGCACAGTATTCCAGAACACATCTCCTCTGACATCCTTTTGGGATGTCCTTTGCCTGTGCACTCTTCGAGGTGGGTAATTGATCCACTTCCTCACCAGGCAGAGATGTAGCCGCAATCTTCTCTCAAGAACCCAGCACCTACATCAAAGTCTCAAAAGAAATTCAACGATTTTAAGAAACCAAGCTCGAAGTGTGATACCCGAGGAATTCCAGGGAAAGGTGCTGAGCAGATGGCTCTCCTCCTGGAAACCTGTATTAGCCCAAACATAGACCACTAAACCCAGGGGGGAGAAAAACCATCCTCCTCCAACCCCACCACAACGAACGAGACATGCCAAGTAACAATTTGAGGGGCCGAAAGGACAGCAGGATCAGCAAAAGCCTGGAGAGGAATATTGATGCAATGGTGAGCACGTGGGGTGATGAGGAATCGGCCGCACCCGAATGGGATGGGCCACCAGGACATATGCCAGGCTACCCCCGATAAAAAATGGATGGACCTCCAAACACAGGAGCTCCAATTACACATAGATGCTAGCAAATTAGAAATGATGGTGAAGGTGCTGGTAGTGGAGACACTGGTCCCGTTACAAGCGGTGCTGGAAAAAGCAGAGTGGCAACTGAAGGCGGAGGAGGCAATGATCAGAGAGCTGGAGAAGGCTGTGACCGACCATCGCCTGCCTGGAGACAGAGTTGACACAAAGGACACTGAGGAGGAAGGTTGGAAGCCAAGAGAACTGGTTGTGCCATCAATATCTCCACATTGTGGGCCTACTGGAGGACACCGAGGGCAGGAACCCTACGGAGTACATGGCCCAGATGCTGGGCAAGCTTGTTGGAGGGGAAAGCTTCCCCAAGCCCTCAGAAAGGGGCTGGTTTAGCACAGTGGCTAAAGAGCTGGCTTGTAATGCAGAACAAGGCCAGCAGCGCGGGTTCAATTCCCGTACCGGTACGTATCTCGGTTAGATTTCGGGAATGTTTATTCGAATAAGACTAGCTGTCTCACCCTAATATGCAGATTTGCCAAAAAGTGATCCCGCCCACAATGCCGCTCCTTAAAAATCTCCCTTGACCTTCCAATAGCTCTGTTTGTTCGGCTGCTTGGCAGGCATCCAGTAAGGAATAAGCAACTATTTTTGTCATGTTAAACATTAACAAGATGGAAGGCACCATTGTCATCTTAAAACGTTATATCCTATGTGCTGGGTAGGTGGATTGGCCATGCTAAATTGTCCCTTAATTGGAAAAAAATAATTTCTTTAATAAACATTTGATTGAGGTATTTATGGTTTTATAACAGTAACAAAAG
Source organism: Scyliorhinus torazame (assembly GCF_047496885.1). Taxonomy (NCBI): domain Eukaryota; kingdom Metazoa; phylum Chordata; class Chondrichthyes; order Carcharhiniformes; family Scyliorhinidae; genus Scyliorhinus; species Scyliorhinus torazame. The sequence continues at coordinate 149,323,914 of NC_092707.1, read as the reverse complement.
AAACAGTGTACGTACAAATATAAACATAATGCAAAGGCCGTCTTCCTCCCTCACAGGTCCCACCTTTTCTAACCCCCTACTCTAAACTAAACTCTACTCAACGTGTCTGCCCAGAGACCATCCTCTATCTCTCCTCCTAACTCCTCTTCCCATTTGCGTTTCAGCTCCTCAATCTGAGTTTCCTCTGACCCCATGAGTTCCTTATAAATGTGCGAAATCCTCCCATCTCCCACCCACATTCTGGAAACTACCCTATCCTGTATCCCCCTTGGTAATAGGAGCGGGAAGGTTGAGACCTGCCTGCGTAGGACGTCCCGTGCCTGCAGGTACCTAAACTCAATCCCTCCCATCAATTCAAATTTCTCCTCCAGCTCCCTCAGGCTGGGAAAGCTCCCCGCTAAAAACGTATCTCCCATCCTCTTGATCCCCGCTCTCTGCAATCTCTGGAACCCTCCATCTAGCCTCCCCGGGGCAATCTGGTGATTATTGCAAATTGGAGACCAGACCGATGCTCCCTCTGCTCCCACATGTCTCCTCCACTGCCCCCAGACTCTCAGGTCCACCACCGCTGTGGGGCTGGTGGAGTACCGGGCCGGCAGGAACGGCAGAGGCGCCGTTACCAACGCCCCAAACTAGTGCCCTTATATGATGCTGCCTCTACACGCTCCCACATCGACCATCCCCCCCAACCACCCACTTCCTAATCATGGCTATATTCGCCGACCAGTAATAATCACTAAAGTTCGGGAGCGCCAGCCGGCACTCCCCCCAGCGGAAAAAAATAATTGAGTACTCTAAATTTATTAAGAAAAATAAATTTATCCTGGCCATTGATTCCATCTTCATCTCTGACCACAAATTTATACTCCACCAAACATTTCACAATCTTATTAGTTTGTTTGGTCCAAGCCGGCTCCTGTCCCAATATCCTCTTTCACAACAACACCTGCTTCCACTTTCATAACATGCCTACCCTGCCCCCGTATCATGGCTCAGCTGCTGCTGAATGTCTCAATCATGCCTTTGCCACTTCCACACTCAAATTACTCTAATTAATGCCTCACTAGTCTCCTATGGATAATGAATGGAGGAATTTCAGCTATATTGGATTATAAGTATTTTGAGTTAGAGTATGTTTGACTGCTGCAGTCATGTTTTAAAATGAATCATAGGCAGTGTGATGATGCAGTGGTTAGCACTGCCGTCTCACAGCGGCGAGGTCCCAGGTTCGATCCCGGCTCTGGGTCACTGTTTATGTGGAGTTTGCACATTCTCCCCGTGTTTGTGTGGATTTCGCCCCTACAACCCAAAGATGTGCAGGGTAGGTGGATTGGCCATGCTAAATTGCCCCTTAATTGGGAAAAAAAATTAATTGGGCACTCTAAATTTATTTTTTTTAATGTTTTTAAAAGAATCTTGGTTTGAAAGACAACAGAGTTTTTAGAAGCCTGAGGTGCAACTAACCATCGTAAAAGCTTGGGCTAATGCGCTTTTATTTTGATTAAGGGGATTTTGGCGGCACGGTGGTGCAGTGGATAGCACAGCTGCCTACAGCGCGAAGGAGCTGGGTTCGATCCCGGTTCTGTCTGTGTGAAGTTTTCACAATCTCCCCGTGTCTGTGTGGGTTTCATCCCCACAACCCAAAGATGTGCAGGGTAGGTGGATTGGCCACACTAAATTACCCCTTAATTGGAAAAAAATAATTGGATACTCTAAATTTATTCAAAAAAAGATTGAGGGGATTCACTGGGGAGTTAATTAGATTTCAGCTTACTGAGATGATGCCATTGCTGGATGGTGGTAAGTCATCAGGCATTTTGAGAAAGCATTTTTCAGTTTCAGTTCTGAAGGTGTGCACAGTGAAACATTTCTGCTCTCACTGTAAGTTAGTTAAAAAGATTAACTATATTTAAAGCAGTGCAGACTTGGCTGAGGACAAAGGGGAGCTGAAACAAGCCAGTTGAAACATCTTTTGAAGACATTCAGCGAGAGTTTCTGCAGGGGTATTCTGCAAAGCAGTATTAAGGGATCTCTTTCTCAAAGAATAACTCTGTAAAGCAAGTATTCCTCTGTGCCATTGGTACTTCAGGTGGTTTGAGAGCTGAGATAGAACATAGAAGATAGAGTTTACAGTGCTGAGGGAGGCCATTTGGCCCATCGAGTCTGCACCAGTCCTTGGAAAGAACACCCCACTTAAGCCCCACACATCCACCCTATCTCCATAACCCAATAACCCCACCTAACCTTTTTGGACATTAAGGGCAATTTAGCATGGCCAATCCATCTAACCTGCACATCTTTGGACTGTGGTAGGAAACCGGAGCACCCAGAGGAAACCCACGCAGACACGGGAGAAACTCTGCACAGACCGTGACCCAAGCCAAGAATCGAACTTGGGACCCTGGCGCTGTGAAGCAACTGTGCTAACCACTGTGCTACCGTACTGCCCTCCACTGTGCTACCATGCCGAGATGGTTTATTTTCTTGTTGTTTAAGTGGGAATAAAGATAGCATTTAAGAGTATTGTATTCACTGTATTGAGTAGTATTGTTTAAGGGGTCATTGTGAGCTATTTTGATGTTAAAGAATTTAATATTGTGTTAGTAATAAAATTTGTTTTAATATATCATATCCCTATTTCTTCATGCAATCACCTCTGGAGTGACATATCCTTTCCTCAAAATAAAATATTGGGGTTTCGGTCCAATATCCTAGCCACTGTTAGGGTCAGAAAATGAGTACTTGACTTTATAATGGCCTTGCCCTTCCATCACGATGGGCCGAATGGCCTCCTTCTGCACTGTAAATTCTATGAAACTATGAATAATGCATGCTTCATCCTTCAGGAACTTTGCCCATATCCTGTCTCACTCTCATGTCAACTTGTTATCATTAATCTACACCAGAAAATGAGTACTTGACTTTATAATGGCCTTGCCCTTCCATCACTGTCATCTCTTGTGTGTGTGTGGGGGGGGTGTGTGTGGGGGGGGTGTGTGGGGGGGGGGGGGGAGAGAGAGCGACCATAGATCGATCCAAAAGGTGGCAACATGTATACAGGGTCATTTAAATGAAAGACAAAATAAAACTCTCTGTACAATAAAGTAAATCAACGGGGGTAAGAAAAATGTGATGTATATATATATACTATTGTTTATAACTATGAGAAATGCCAATAAAAGGATTTCAAACAAAAAAAGAATTGTGACAGTCAATCATGTGTTGACCCATGCAACCAGTTGTTCTTTATTTTCCGTGATCTACTACTTCTAGATGCTCCCCAATACCTTCACAAGGGGTGGAGGAAGCCTGCTGACTAGCTGGGGCTGGTTTAGCACACTGGGCTAAATCGCTGGCTTTTAAAGCAGACCAAGGCAGGCCAGCAGCACGGTTCAATTCCCGTACCAGGCGCCTGAATGTGGCGACTAGGGGCTTTTCACAGTAACTTAATTTGAAGCCGACTTGTGACAAGAAGCGATTTTCATTTCAGTTTCCCCAATGGCCTTTGATGGCTTTGACGGCCATCTTCTAGACAACCAACATCTGGAGGGCCCCAGTTTCTTTTTGGCCAGCTGCTCCCTCTGCGATGACAGCGGATGAGCCTTTTGCTGACACTGTCATTCGTTAGAATCATAGAATCTCTACAGTGAAGAAGGAGGCCATTTGGCCAATAGAATCTGCACTGACTCTTTGAATGAGCACTCTACTCACATCCACATTCCCCAGCCACCCTGTCCTAAACCGTAACCTAACCTGTACATCTCTGGACACCACAGGGCAATTTATCATGGCGAATCCACCAAACCCACTGTTGGTTTTGTAAATAAAAGGAATTCTGTGAAGGGACGTCCACCTCGGTGGGCCTATTACACACGGCCTCTTCCTGGTGGCACCTGTAAGTGAGAGAAGAGAGAGTGAGTGATAGCATGATGAGGCACAAGTAACCCCCTTTCTATACCAGTGATCGATCATTTTGGGTAGACACCCAAGTCCAAGCTCTTCATTGTTAGCCTCTGGCTGCTGTTGAGTAAAGAGTCAGGAGATCTGCTCCTTTTCCCAAACACCTTTATTTCACTTTGAACACACTCAGCACCAAACTCTATCATCACATCACATGCCCCAAAGGCCACCTGTAGCCTCTTTACATATCAGTGCCAATTATTGGATCAATGAGACATCTAATTGGAATATTTCTTCTCCATTCCTTAACACTCATTGCCATTTGTCTGGTCCCGCTGCACTACTGCCAGCTGAGCTGCCCTCTTCATATGTGGATGTCCCCTCTCAACAGTTGTGCCTGCTCAAAGATAACAGAAGAAATGGGTTGCAACATGGTTCAATTCCCATACTTCCACTCTTAAGATAGCCTATTGCTGAAGGGCAGGGCATAATGGCACTGCAAGTTGTCCTGAAGGGACCACTGCCACCCACGCCTATGTGGGATTGGTTTCCCTGCCCAGCCACCTCCTCATCAGCTGGGTACAGTATATTCCCCCAGACCTGGACATGGTCCAGGAAGATGTACAGAGAGGCATCATTGAACTTCGGTGCAGGACCTTCACCTCCCCATTTGGACATCTCCGTAGTTTGTATTGACCGTGAGGATCAAATATAGACGATACGGTAAAGGAGGTGGTTTTCTGTCCCCATGCCTTTGCCATACTAATTGGTCTACAGGGCTATCTTCTCTAATTTCCTTCTCGTAAGCCATTATTTCAAACAACACTTGTTCACTTTATTTAATCAAAGAGTTTCTCTGAGCATCAACTGTAGTCCTAGATTTGTCACAGTCCTCAAACGTTTGTCAATGTATCATCAAGTGCATGCTTTGGCAAATCCATTGTATTTTTAAAAAACATTTTATTGGTGGCATTTTCAAATATATACATAACAAAGAAGAAAAAACACAATATTCACTGTTGAATGTAGATGTGAAGTTGCTGCCGAAGGTACTGGTGAGGCGAATAGAAGATTGCGTGCCAGGGGTGATAGGACTGAGAAGTGGAAGTGGTTGTGGTGATGGACCCAGAGAAAGCTTTCGATCGGGTGGAGCGGCCATACTCATGCGAGGTGCTGGGGCTGTTTGGGTTTGGGCAGGGGTTTGTGAACTGGGTTTGGATGTTGTATAAGGTGCCTAAGGCGAGTGGTCGGACAAGCAGGGTCAGCTCGGGTAACTTTGGGTTGCATTGGGGGACGAGGCAGGCGTGTCCGCTCTCCCCGCTGCTCTTTGCCCTGGCAATTGAGCCCTTGGCAATGGCATTCAGGGTCTCGAGGGAGCGGGGGGGGGGTATTGAGCGGGCAGGGAGGGGTGGAGCATTGAGTTTCTTTGTATGCCGATGATCTCCTGCTGTATGTTTTGGACCCGGTCGGGAGCTTTGACAGGATCATGGGGATTTTGGCGAAGTTTGGTCTTTTTGCGGGATATAAGCTCAGCATGGGGTAAAGTAAAATATTCCCAATTAATGCTCGGGACAGGAGAGGGGTTTAGGGGGCTGCCGCTTGAGTTGGTAGGGACGAGTGTTTGTTATCTTGGGGTGCACGTGGCGCGGAGTTGGGCTCTGCCGCATAAGTTGAATTTGGCCCAGGTGGAGGAGGGAATGGAGGAGGACCTTAAGAGCACAATGGATGTGTCTTTGGCTGGTCGGGTCCAGATGGTAAAGATGACGCTTTTGCCGAAGGTTTTGATGGTGTTTCAGAATCTCCCGATCTTTGTGCCCAAATCCTTCTTTAGGAAGGTTTGTGTGGTCGGGTAAGGCTCCAAGAGCTAGGAGGGTGTTCTTGGAGAGGGATTGGCAGTGGGGGGGGGACAGGATTTAGCATTACCAAACTTGCAAAACTATTATTGGGCCACAAACATTGCAATAGTTAGGAAATGGGCGGCTGAGGAGCGGTCGGTGTGGGGTGGATGGAGGCGGCCTTGTGTAAAATGACCATTTTGATGGCACCATTGCTGGCGCTCCTTCCGTTCTCGCCTGCCAGATACTCCATGAGCCCAGTGGTGGTATCAAGGTTGAGGGAGTGGAACTAGTGCTGGCAGCATTTTAGAATGGAAGGCATGTCCCTGTGGGCACCGATTTATGACAATCATAGGTTTGCTCCGTTGCAAAGTTCCAGGGGTGGCGGCTAGTGGGGATAGAGTATTTTAGGAGTTTATTTGCAGGCCTGGTGGAGCTGGAGGGGACATATCAGCTGCCGAAGAGGGGGTGGGGGCTTTGCAGAAGATTAATGTGTCCTCGTCGTGTGCAAGACTAAGTCTCATCCAGTTTAAAGTGATACGCAGGGCCCACATGACGGTGTCCAGGATGAGTCAGTTCTTTTCAGAGGTGGAGAATAGGTGTGAGTGGTGTGCGAGGAGGCTGTCGAACCGAGATCGAGGAGATTTTGGACAGGATTTCCAGATATGATGTCAAAGATTTTGGGGGTAATGGTAGTCGGAGTCCGTGGGGAGCAATATTTGGAGTGTTGGAAGATCCGGAAGTGCAGATGGGGAGGATGCCGATGTATTGGGCTTTGGGTCACTGGCTATGCAGAGTCTGCACGTTCTCCCCGTGTGAACGTAGGTTTCTCCCGGGTGCTCCGGTTTCCTCCCACAGTCCAAAGATGTTCAGGTTAGGTGGATTGACCATGCTAAATTTCCAATTGGGTCCAAGGGTTAGGTGGGGGTATGGGGTTACAGGAGAGGGTGGAGGTGTGGGTTTGGATAGGGTGCTCTTTCAAGGACCTGTGTAGACTCAATGGGCTGAATAGCCTCCTTCTGCACTGTAAAGCCTATGATCTTCTCGAGGTGGAAGCCATTCATTGACTTCTTTAATGAGTATTGAGTCTTTTTTCAGTTCAGGTTGGGTTAAAAGTTAAGAAGTGAGAGCAGCGGGTAGGGCGGGGAGGAGATTGTTGGGGGGGTGTAAGATTGTTTTGATTGTTCGCTGTTCCCGCGGTTGATTTTTATGTTTTTCTTCTCCGAGGGGTTGATCAATAAGTGGTTTTTGAGGTGGGAAGTATAGTAACAGAACCTGGAGACAGATTTGTGATGGTGAGTGGGAGGTTGGAGGGGGTGCCAGTGGGGCTGGTGAACGTGTATGCCCCAAATTGGGATGATGTGAAGTTTTTGAGGCAGGTGTTGGCAGAAATTCCAGACCTGGGCCTGCACGGGCTGATTATGGGGTGGGGGGGATTTTAATACGGTGCTGGATCCAAGGCTGGACCGGTCGTGTCCCAGGTCCCTGAGGGTGTCGGCCATGGCAAATGAGCTATTGGGGTTTATGGAGTGCATGTGAGGAGAAGACCCATGGCGGTTTGAGAGGCCGGAGGCAAAGGGATTTTTGTACTTCTCGCACATCCACCGGGTGTACTCCCGGATTGATTTCTTTGTCCTGGACAAGGCTCTGGTGGCGGGGATGGTTGGATTGGAGTATTTGGCGATCATGGTGTCTGATCATGTGCTGCATTGAGTGGATTTGCGGCTGGCAAAGGGGTGTCCCCAACGGTCGCAGTCGAGTTTGGACATGGGGTTATTGGTGGATAAGGAGGTTTGCGAGAAGTTAGGGGTAGCTATCCAGAACTATGTGATGCAGAATAAAGCAGGGGAGGTTCCTGCCTCCATTTTGTGGGAGGCGGTGAAGGCGGTGCTAAGGGGGGAGTTTATCTCTCGATCCGGGTGCACAAGGAGAGGGTGGAGCAGGCTGAGAGGTTGAGGTTGGTGGAGGCCATTCTGATGGCTGAGGTTTCGGCGGTGCCTGCGGAGGTGTTGTTGAAGGAGAGACAGAAGCTCCAGATGGAGTTTGGGTTTGTGTCCACTGGAAAGGCGGTGGAGCAGCTGCGCAGGGCCAAGGGGCAAAATATGAATGTGGGGGAGGGGGGAGGGCCAGAAGGATGCTTGTGCTTCGGTTGGGGGCGAGCAGCGGCAAGGGAGGTTTGGGCGGGGGGCGTTGGAGATGGTGGGAATACGGTGGTGGCGGAGCTGGAGGAGGTGAATGGGGTATTGTTGCAACATCCTCTTCCTTGGCAAACACCAAAGTAAAATACCTTTTTAGTACCTCCGTCATGCCTTCTGCTTCCACTAATACATCTACAGTTTGGTCCCTAAGTGACATCACCAGTTAATGTGCTTTTGAAGACCTTTAGATTTCCTTTTACGTTTGCTGCTGATCCATTCCTATACTGCCCCTGATTTCCCTTCTCATTTGTCATCTTCACTTTCTATAATAAGTCTGATTCACACTTGTATTTAGAAATACTGTATTGATCATAAAATTCCTATCTTTGGAATCTGCAGGTACACCAGCCTTCATAGAATTTTTTCATAGAATTTACAGTGCAGAAGGAGGCCATTCGGCCCATCGAATCTACACCGGCTCTTGGAAAGAGCACCCTACCCAAGGTCAACACCTCCACCCCATCCCCATAACCCAGTAACCCCACCCAACACTAACGGCAATTTATCATGGCCAATCCACCTAACCTGCACATCTTTGGACTATGGGAGGAAACCGGAGCACCCGGAGGAAACCCACGCACACACGGGGAGGATGTGCAGACTCCGCACAGACAGTGACCCAAGCCGGAATCGAACCTGGGACCCTGGAGCTGTGAAGCAATTGTGCTATCCACAATGCTACCGTGCTGCCCTTCAGAAAGGGTTATCCTATTTCTCTGTTGTGCTGAAAGCAACATGCACAAACATCGGCATAGTTTCTGAGAAGTTCTCCTGTAGCCCACTTCCTGATCTACCCGAGATAATAAAAGTAAAATACTAACATTGGAGTGCATTTTCATTTTCTGGCATGAAGTGGTGGAGTCCGCAGTCAAAGTTTCTATCTGTACTCCCTATCATCCAGAACTAAAATAAAAAATAATTTTAGTTGAATTACCTTATCTCATTATATTGGAACATATCAGTCAATGTAAGAACACTATTCACGACACCCTATGCTGCACTTGCTCATGTATTTGCTTTGTTTGGCCCCTTGTTCCGCACTGTCATGCGGAATCACTGCTTGGCGATGTACCATTTTGTCAATGGACTCTGTTGATTATTCTTTTTGTCTGCTATGTACGAACTGTGTACGTTCCCTTGACTGCAGAAAAATACTTTGCACTGTACTTCTGTACATGTGACAATAAATCAAATCAAATCAAAATAAGTTTCTCACAGAACCCAACCTTGAAAATTGTCCTCTATTTTAAAAGCACGGGCATAGTAACAATCAGGACAGAATGAGAGTTTTGAAGTGACGTAAAAGTGACAAAACACTTTGCAGAATAGGATCACATTCTGGGGAGGAGCTTGTATTTCAACTCCATGCAGTCAGTTACTCTCAGGATTATGAGGAATTTTATGCTGGCATGAAAATCTAACTCTTTCTGTTATTAATGGCTTGAATTAGGAAAACTGAGATACCAAGTAGCTATCTCTCCACTGAAGCTATTCCATGCACTGTAATGGCCGAGTCTTACATATTACATCCTTCAGAGACCCAAAAGATGCAAGCACAGAAGGTAAAAATCGCCCATCATTTTTCAAAGGCACCACAAAATCTTATTATAAATAAAAGACCAACCCGTGGCCAAGGTTAAGAACTTGTGTTGGGCCACCAAGCTGTCTGGAAACGTAAAATGCCTTTTTTTAACTCTGTTCTTTCACCAAATTTTTGTTTTTTGATTATTTGTCATCCCCTGATTTTGACATGTTTTTTAAACATTCTGAAAATTAGTTTCACAAATGAAAACCGAAAACATGGCTTTTCATTTCACACGTAAATATCAGTAGGTTGATACCATGAGGTAGTTTAGGTTGATAAAATGATCTAATAGAAGTTTTTATGAGGGCCGTTTATATACTGTACCACATATAAATAAAGAATATTGCAAATGCATGCTCAGTGATATAGCGATAGCCTCACAACAAGAACTGCCAGAGTCCAAAGATAAGGCTCACCACCTTTTCAGGGAAATTAGGAATAGGTAATACAGCCTTGTTAGCAATGTCTGCATTCTGAGAATAAATTTTACAAAAAGGTTCCAAAGTTCGATCCGCAAAAACAAACACCTATTGCCTGGGATGTGTGGCCGAACAGCCACCTAAGATCTCGCTCTGCGAGGTATACTGGGAAAATTAGCCAAGTGCAAGAACAAGCAGGATGCAGTCCAAATAAATATCAATGAGCATACTGCAGCCTGGACATTGCAATACACAGATAAAGACCATTCCCAGGCCATTCCAAAGACAATAGGACTGCACTGTCAAACACACTTGTTTATCAGACACAGCTGCGCGTAAACTCCTAATTTGGAACGCCTACATGCCCCCCAACACCCGTAGGCATGACCGTTGAATGCACACCCCGAAATTGGTGTGGCGGCCCCTGATTGTCCTTAATTGATCAGGGTGATCGAACCATGGTCAGCAGATTGGCAATGACCCAGGGACCGCCCAAAAGGGCATGAAATCCAGGAAGGTTAAAAGGTGCCGCACCATCCTAGAAACTCTCACTGCAGCAGCCATCAATAGTAACAGAACAATAGTGATCTTCACCGGCCACCATGAGGAGGACCATCAAGCCATAAACAGAAGGAAGACCAGAGCCAGAGCATCAGACCAGATCGAGAACCAAACAAGGAGGACGACAGAAACCAACGCACAAAGGCACTTGACATGTAGGTTTGGGTACTTGTTGATGTATTGGGTGTTCTGGATCACATACAAGTCACCAACACTTGAAATAGTGCCACATTATTTTATTGACTGTTTAAACTTACTTAGACTGTGGGTTGATACGATACTAGCTTTAACTAAAGACCTTTGCCTTGTCCTAACCAGTCGATGCACTCAGCACATGGTGAATGTCTGTGTTGCAGGCTGTGAGCTCTGTCCTCCTAGCTAGCTGCAGCTCGAATTAGCGGGAACTCTGATGCCCCCTGTCTTTATAGTGCGTGTGCTCTCACTGGTGATTGGCTGCGGTGTTGTGTGTGTTGATTGGTCCCACTGTGTGTCCATCCGTGTGTGTCTGCACCATGATATACTGGTGTATATTATGACATCCCCCTTTTATAAAAAATGTACCTGCGTGGCAATAAATAGTGTATGGTGAATGTTCCTGACTACGTGTGTGCGAAATATTTACAGGACTATGTACATAAAAACTAAGCTATTTACATGGGAAGGTGCCTGGTGCAGAAAAACAGTGTGTCACAAGAATAACGAGACGAACACTATATACAAACCACTTGAACGATTAAACGGAAGACCAGAACAAATCAGAAAGTCCATGGGCGTCATTCTCCGCCGGCGGGAGTCTCCGTTTTGCCGGCGCCCGGGGGTTTCCCGACGGCGTGGGGCTGCCCCACAATGGGAAACCCCATTGACCGGCCGGTGTTACGGAGACTCCCGCCGGCCGGTCGGGGCAGAAATGTGGCGGGGCGGGTAGGAGAATTTTGCCCCATAAGTCCACAAAGTTCACAAATTTAGTCTCTGAGGTGGGCGACGAATTCTGGTTGACCGCGTCAAGGGTGGGTCGGGAGTCGCCGTCTGAGGAGCGGGCTGGACTGCGTCAGAGTGAGGAGGATGCAGAGTGACCAGAATTTCTGCATATTCCAAGTCAACAGGAGAGCGTGGCAATGGTGGAGGATCACGCAGCGAGCGCGGAACGAGACAAAGGGCACGTCGATTGTGGCGCAGAATGGAGCCATCCGGTAGACGAACCAGGAACGAGCGGGGAGCCACCTGCCAAAGAACCACAGCGGTTGCAGACCAGCCACCATCCGGAAGATGGATGCGGACATTGTCATCTGGAGCCAGAGCAGGGAGATCAGCTGCACGGGAGTCTTGAGCCGCCTTGTGCTGTGCACGAGACAGCTGCATCCGGCAAAGGACCGGAACGTGGTCGAGGCCTGGGACATGAATGGACGGCACCGTCATCCTCAGGGTGCGACCCATGAGCAGCTGGGCTGGCGACAGGCCAGTGGACAGACAGTGGGGCCGAGCGATAGGCCAGCAGGGCGAGGTAGAAATCGGACCCAGCATCGGCAGCCTTGCAGAGGAGCCGTTTGACTATGTGGACACCCTTCTCCGCTTTGCCGTTGGATTGGGGGTACAGGGGACTGGATGTCACATGCACAAAGTTGTACCTCCTGGCAAAGTTGGACCATTCCTGGCTTGCAAAGCAGGGGCCATTGTCCGACATCACAGTGAGTGGGATGCCGTGTCGAGCAAAGATGACCTTACAGGCACGGATGACTGCAGACAATGTGATGTTGTGTAAACCTACCACCTCCTTGTAGTTTGAAAAATAGTCTACAATCAGAACATAGTCCCTGCTTAGCGCGTGGAACAGGTCGATGTCGACCTTGGACCAAGGGGACGTGACCAACCCATGGGGCTGTAGGGTCTCACGTGGTTGGGCCGGCTGGAAGCACTGACAAGTGGGGCAGTTGAGCACTGTGTTGGCGATGTCGTCATTGATGCCAGGCCAGTACATTGCCTCTCGGGCCCGTCGGCGGCACTTCTCCATGCCAAGGTGGCCCTCGTGTAGCTGTTCCAAGACGAGCTGGTGCATGCTGTGCGGGATGACAATGCGGTCCAATTTCAGGAGAACACCATCGACTACCGCCAGATCATCTCTGATGTTGTAGAACTGCGGGCATTGGCCTTTGAGCCACCCGGCTGTTAGGTGGCGCATGACACGCTGTAGCAAAGGGTCAGCCGCTGTCTCGCGGCGAATTTGGACAAGGCGTTCATCCGTGGCCGGTAGATTGGAGGCCACGAAGGCCACATGGGCGTTCCGTCTGACCAAAGGAGCATTTGGCTCTGTTGAGGTACAGGCCCTGCTCCCGTATGCGTTTGAACAGGCGTTGGAGGCGACTGACATGCTCCTGCGGGGTGGTGGACCAAATGATTATGTCGTCGACATTAACGCGAACACCTTCAATGCCTTCCATCATTTGTTCCATGATGCTGAGGAACACTTCTGAAGCCGATATGATCCCGAACGGCATCCTGTTGTAACAATATCTGCCAAAGGGGGTGTGAAAGGTACACAGTTTCCTGCTGGATTTGTCGAGCTGTATTTGCTAGAATCCTTTCGAGGCGTCAAGTTTGGTGAAGAGCTTGGCACGAGCCATCTCGCATGTGATCTCTTCGCACTTGGGAATTGGATAATTCTCCCTCATGATATTGCGATTCAAATCCTTGGGATCAATGCAAATTCTCAGCTCGCCGGAAGGCTTTTTTACGCACACCATGGAACTGACCCAGTCGGTTGGTTCCGTACCTCTGGAGATCACTCCTTGGTCTTGGAGGTCCTGCAGCTGCTGCTTGAGGCGGTCCTTGAGGGGTGCTGGGACTCTGCGAGATGCATGAACCACAGGCATGACGTTCTGTTTGAGTAGGATCTTGTAAGTATCTGTGAGTGTTCCCATGCCTTCGAAGACATCGCAGTGCTGGTCAATGATGGCATTGAGTTGCGCCCTGAAGTCAGCGTCTTGGAAGGCGGGAGTGTCATCAGGAGAGAGAGAGTGAACTCTTTGAATGAGGTTCAACAGCTTGTACGCCTGTGCGCCAAGCAGGGAGTCCTTCGAGGAGCCCACGATCTTGAAAGGAAGGATGGCTTTCCGTGACTTGTGCGTCACTTCAAGTTGGCACGAGCTGGTAGCAGGAATGATGTTGCCATTGTAGTCCAATAGCTGGCAGGCCAATGGAAGGATGGCTGGTTTGACACGAAGGCTTTGGAAAGCAGACCACGCCATGAGATTGGCGGAGGCACCAGTGTCCAGGCGGAATCATATTTGGGACCTGTTGACCGTCAGGGTGGAACACCACTCATCGTCTGGATCGATGCTGTATATCGACAGCGGCTGGTGTCTTTGCTTCGGGGACAGCCTGTTTTTCGTTACGACACCGACTCGAAAAGGTGCCTTCGGGTCCTCGGTGTCACTGCAGTGTGGGAGGTCTGCATCGGACTCGCTGACCGTGGGTTTAATTGCCCGAACATTCCTGTGAGGCTGGCTGAAGCGATATGAGTTGGCAGGCTGAGCTGCTCAACAGCAGGCAGCATAGTGGCCAAGTCTTCCACATCGTAGACATTGTCGAGACTTTGCGGGGCTTTGCCGCTTTAAATGGGCGGAGCCACAGTTGCCGCACGTCGTGACATCAGCACATTCGCTGCGCCACCGTGCATGCGCGGTCATGCGTGGTGCGCGCCTGCGCATTACGTTCCTCAACGTCGCCGTCCCCTCGTTTGGTGTGTACAAGCGCGGGAGTCCGCGAGAATCGCGCGAAATGGCCGCCCTCATCCAGGCTGAGGCCCTGGAGGTGCTCAATCACTTGGACCCGTTCCGCCTCGTGGGGACCTTGCCGCTCCGTTTCACCCGCTTGTATATGGGAGTACCGACTAGTGGCATTTTCATGTAGGACACAGGTCTCGATGGCGGTCGCTAGGGTGAGTTGCTTTACTTTGAGGAGCTGCTGACGTAGGGAGTCCGACTGAACACCGAAAACGATCTGGTCGCGTATCATGGAGTCGGAGGTGGGCCCGTAGCTGCAAGATTGCGCAAGGATGTGGAGGTGCGTAAGAAAGGATTGGAAAGGTTCATCCTTACCCTGCAAATGCTGCTGGAACACGTAGCGTTCAAAACTTTCATTCACCTCTACACTGCAGTGAGTGTCAAACTTGAGGAGGACCATCTTGAAGTCATCTTGTCTTCATCATCTGCAAAGGTGAGAGAGTTGAAAATGTGATGGCATGGTCCCCGGCCTTGGAGAGGAGAAGAGCAATCTTTCTGGTGTCCAAGGCGCCCTCCCTGTCCGTGGCTTCGAGGAAGAGCTGGAAGCGCTGTTTGAAAATCATCCAGTTGGCCCCGAGGTTGCCGGCGATGCGGAGCGGTGGCGGTGGGCTGATGTTGTCCATGTCGTAGGATGGCGGAAGGCAGATCACTTGCAGGTATCCCACCACACCTGGTATCATGATGTGTTGGGTGTTCTGGATCACATACAGTCACCAACACTTGAAATAGTGCCACACTATTTTATTAAATCATTAACTGTTTAAACTTACTTAGACTGTGGGTTGACACGATACTAGCTTTAACTAAAGACCTTTGCCTTGTCCTAACCAGTCAATGCACTCAGCACATGGTGAATGTCTGTGCTGTAGGCTGTGAGCTCTGTCCTCCTAGCTAGCTGCAACTCAAATGAGCTGGAACTCTGATGCCCCTGTCTTTATAGTGCGTGTGCTCTCACTGGTGATTGGCTGCGGTGTTGTGTGTGTTGATTGGTCCCACTGTGTGTCCATCAGTGTGTGTCTGCACCATGATATACTGGTGTATATTATGACACTTGTCAGTCAATCAAAGTTAAGCCAAGGTCCAGTATTGGATTTCAGCATTCTGTCGTATAATTTATATTGATGGTGCGATTGATTGACATTAACATTGTGCGTGTGTGTGAATAAAGTTTATTGATTCAAACAAAGTCAACTCACAGTTATTTGTCCACCATATAAGGGTTAAAGACACAATGTGCAGCAGACACAACAGAAGATAGTGGCACGTAACTGAACATATAGAATTCCTGCAGATGTTAGTTTTTTGAGAACTATTCAAATTCATTATTATGTTGTTTAAAATGTCTATTTCCTCGTGGGTGGCAAGATTCGTGAAACATTAAGAGAGCTCACTTCAAAATTCAGAGGATGAGCAGGAGACACAGGACTCTTTTTGTATCATTATGGAATGTGAATTGGAATTTTGAGTTCAGTCATTCAGGAATCCAAATTTAGTTTATTTTTGAATGGGTTTTATATGCATCTGTAGTGCTACATGTTTGTGCTATCGAAATAGAAGAGACAGCATCCAGAGTCTAATCAGATCAAAACTTCTGACTCAGAATAGTTTAGATTCTGTAACCTATTTAAACCTTGTCCAAAAAAATTCTGCTGGACGCAATTACAGAGATCAGACTATCTTAGTATTATGAATTTCACCATGCCATATTGTCTTCCAGGTTACCAATGCTATGTGGCTTTGTCTTTACAACATTTAGCTGTTGAATGAGTCCAGTGTTTGAGATTAGAATGATCTGCATCAGCCAATACCAGTGGATCATTAAACAGCAAGACCACTAGCACTGGAAGAGATCTGTTTTCTAAATCATGCCTTGTTTGATGAGAGAATCGACAATGAATTAGTGGAAGAAATATTGACTAACTTAAAATCACAATATGGTATGCATATTCATAAGAACATAAGAACAAGAAGCAGGAGTAGGCCATCTGGCCCCTCGAGCCTGCTCCACCATTCAATGAGATCATGGCTGATCTTTTGTGGACTCAGCTCCACTTTCCGGCCCGAACACCATAACCCTTAATCCCTTTATTCTTCAAACAACTATCTATCTATCTATCCCATATTCATAATGGTAATGTGCACAGTGGGTCACGCAGTCACAAACTTCCCCGCCTTTTCTCAAACCCCCCTGCAGAGCCCCTTAACTCATACTTTAAAAAAAATGTATTTTGTTACAAACATGTATCAAAACGGGTTACAGCGAATAAACACCCCGGGAAACATACTTCCCAACAATCAATTATACAGTCTGTACAGATTTTTCCCCTTTTTCACCCCCCCCCCCCCCCCCGCCCCCCCCGCGACGAACAGTCCCTCAAACACGGTCACAAACATCCCCCACCTTTCCTCAAACCCCCCTGAAGAGCCCCTTAACTCATACTTTATCTTCTCTAATCGCAGGAAGTCGTACAGGTCACCCAACCAAGACCCCCAGTGGTGATGCCGACCGCCACTCCAGCAAAACTCACCGCCGTGCAATCAGAGAGGCGAAGGCCAAGACATCGGCCTTCCTCCTCTCCATGAGCTCCGACTTCTCTGAAACCCCAAATATCGCCACCAAAGGGTCTGGGTCCACTCCCTCCTCCACTATCCTGGCTAAGACCGCGAACACTCCCGCCCAGAATCTTCCCAATTTTTCACAACCCCAAAACATGTGCACGTGATTCGCTCGCCCACTCCCACACCTCTCACACTCATCTGCTACCCCCTGAAAGAACCCACTCATTCTCGCCCGAGTTATTTGCATCCTGTGCACCACCTTAAACTGTCTCAGACTCATCCTTGCACAAGAGGAGGTCCCGTTTACCCTACGCAGTGCCTCACTCCATACTCCCCAATTGATCTCCCCTCCCACTCTGCTTCCCATCTCTCCTTTATCTTCACCACCCGCCCACCTGCCCGCTCCCCCAGCCACTTGTATATATCCTTAATTCTTCCCTCCCCTTCCTCATCCAGAAGCAGCAGTCGCTCCAGCAGGGTGTATCCCGGCAAACTAGGGAACCCCTCCAGACCTTTTGCGCAAAGTCCCCAACCTTCAGAGACCTGAACTCACTCCCCCTCGGAAATGCTACCCTCACCCTTAGCTTCTCCAGACTGAAGAACCCTTCCTTCAAATACAGATCCCTCACCTTGAGCAGCCCCACCCCTCCACCTCCTGTAGACACTATCCGTTCCCCCTCGGCTCAAACCCATGATTCTCGCACAGCGGCATTAGCACCGACATCCCTTCCACCCTAAAATGCCTCCTCAGCTGATTCCATATCTTCACTGTGGACTGCACCACCGGGCTCCCTGAATACCTAGCCAGAGCCATTGGCAATGCTGCCATCACCATAGCCTCAACTAGACCCCTTACAAGATTCCTTCTCCATCCTGACCCACTCTACCCCTTCTCCTTCCCACCACCGCGGCACCTTGTCCACATTCGTCGCCCAATAATAATGAAACAAGTTCAGCAACGTCAAACCCCCTGCTGCCTCTGCCTCTGTAGCAGGGTCCTCCCCACCCACGGCACCTTCCCCAGCTATACAAAGTCCAAAATTATCGTGTCCACTTTCCGAAAGAAGGCCTTTGGTATAAAGATTGGGAGAGCCTGAAAGATAAACGAGAACCTCGCCAGAATATTAATTTTCACCACTTGGACCCTCCCCGCCAACGATAAGTGCAGTGTATCCCACCTCTTAAGATCCTCCCTCGCATTGCCATTTAGACTCCTTCTATAACACCCTCTGACACCGTACAATATTCTGCATCACAAGGGGTACCAGGCAATCCAGTTACAGACCTGTGTTTATGTATTTCAGTAAATGGAACCAGGAACCATGCAAGAGAAGATGGCACAATAGTTAGGACTGCTGCCTCACATCGCCAGGAACCCGGGATCGATTCCGACCTCGGCCGACTGTGTGTGGAGTTTGCATGTTCTCCCCATGTCTGCGTGGGTTTCCTCCGGGTGCTCTGGTTTTCTCCCACAGTCTAAAGATGTGCCGGTCAGGCGGATTGATCATGCTAAATTTCCCCCATGTGACCAAAGGTTCGATGGGGTTATGGGGTTACAGGGGGTGGGCTTAGGTAGGGTGTTCTTTCAGAGGGTCGGTACAGACTCGATGGATTGAATGCCCTCCTTCTATGAAGAGTGACTGTGGTTGGTGCACACTGGCTCTCCCCACTAAAGAATTGCTTATCTTCACACTATTCTATAGCCCAGCAAAGAAAAGCATTTTGTTGCAGCCCAACCTACATTAAAAAGGTATGTAACATTTTTTGTACATGACATGTTGACTATTTCATCATTTCCGTTCTTAAAGTCAATTATACTGATCAAGCTTACACAATAATCTGGCTGTGTCCTTCTCCAGCTCCTGACTGTTTCTACAGTCTGGCTATTTCACCTCTCCTGGATTTGTTCCAGATTAACACTTTGTTCAGTCATCTTTATTTACATTAACACCCCCCCCCCAACCCGGCGCCGAACAGCTCCTCAAACACGGTCACAAACATACCCTATTCTTTCTCAAACCCCACTGAAGAGCCCCCTAACTCATACTTTATCTTCTCCAACCACAGGAAATCGTACAGGTCATCCAACCAAGCCAGTACCCCTGGTTGCGATGCCGACCGCCACTCAAGTAAAATTCACCACCGTGAAATCAGAGAGGCTGTGGTAAACCACTGTTGCACCTATATTAGGTGATGTATGGTAGGACCTGTACTACAGGTATGACGGTAGTCCCTGCCTGCTGGCTCTGCCCAGTAGGCGGAGTATAAATATGTGTGTCCTCCGTGCAGCAGCCATTTCACCAGCTGCTGTGGGAGGCCACACATCTTAGAACAATAAAGGCTCAGTTGTATTCAACTCTCGTCTTTGTGCAATTGATCATGCATCAATTTATTGCTCTAAGACTTTCAGAAGATGGAGCTCCTTATCAAGCCGGATCGCCTACAGCTGGATCCGCAATCAAGCGACGCCAAAAAGGACTTTCAGCACTGGCTAGCTTGTTTCGAGGCGCACATCAACTCGGCACCAAGCCCTGTTCCGGAGGCTCAGAAAATACAGATACTGTACTCGAGGTTGAGCTCCAATGTCTTTCCGCTGATCCAGGATGCGCCAAACTACGCCGAAGCCATGACGCTTCTCAAAGAAAATTACGCCCAGAAGACAAACACGCTCTTCGCCAGGCACGTACTCGCCACTCGCTCTCAACTCCCTGGTGAGTCCATAGAAGACTTCTGGTGGGCCCTAATCCCACTAGTCCGGGACTGTGACTGTCAGGCCGTTACGGCCACTGAACATTCTAACCTCCTTATGCGGGACGCTTTTGTTACGGGGATTGGGTCGGACCTCATACGCTAGCAACTTCTAGAAGGGGCCACACTCGATCTCACAGAGACAAAGAAGCTAGTGCTCTATATGACGGTCGCCTCGCGCAATATCCAGGCCTACACCCCCAGCCGCGCAGCCCACCCCTCCTACGCATCGTGGACCCCACAGATGGCCGCCCCAGCGGGGGCCTTACCCAGCCAATACGCCTGTGCCACGCACCAGCCAGTGAACCCCGGGGATCCCCGATGTTATTTTTGCGTCCAGCAGAAACACCCCCGCCAACGCTGCCCGGCCCGCGCTGCCCTTTGTAAGGCTTGCGGTAAGAAGGGGCGCTTCGCCACGGTGTGCCAGGCCCAAGCAGTTGCCGCTATCGCCCCCACCCCCTAGTCTACACACAATGGGCGCCGCCACCTTCACCTCCCTGGACCACATGCGGCCAGTGGGCGCCGCCATCTTCTCCCCCTCAGACCACGCGCGGCCCACGGGTGCCGCCATCTTTTTCAACCCCCACCAAGTGCGGCCCATGGGCACCACCAGCGTTCCAGGACCAGTGCCCCCCGGGCACCCAATCATCTGACACCAGCGACGACCAACCACGATTCGCCTCAGTGACCATCGACCAGTCGCATCCGCACAACCTGGCTACCGCATCGACCAGCGTTAAAATCGATGGACACGTGACCTCTTGCCTGCTGGACTCCGGGAGCACCGAAAGCTTCATCCACCCGGATACGGTAAGGCACTGCTCCCTCGCGGTACACCCTGCCAATCAAAGAATCTCCCTGGCCTGCCAGATTCGGTGGCAATCTAGGGGTACTGTACGGTCACACTCACGGTCCAGGGCGTAGAATTCAGCGGCTTCCGCCTCTACGTCCTCCCTAACCTCTGCGCTGCCCTACTCCTCAGCCTGGACTTCCAGTGTAACCTCCAGAGCCTAACCCTGAAATTTGGCGGGCCCCTACCACCCCTTACTGTGTGCGGCCTCGCGACCCTAAAGGTCGATCCACCTTCCCTCTTAGCAAATTTAACCCCGGATTGCAAACCTGTCGCCACCAGGAGCAGACGGTACAGCGCCCAGGACAGGACCTTCATCAGGTCCGAGGTCCAGCAGCTGCTTCGGGAAGGCATCATCGAGGCCAGTAACAGCCCCTGGAGAGCCCAAGTGGTCGTAGTTAAAACTAGGGAGAAACACAGAATGGTCGTGGACTACAGCCAGACCATCAATCGGTACACGCAGCTCGGCGCGTACCCCCTCCCACGCATATCTGATTTGGTCAATCAGATTGCACAGAACCGGGTCTTCTCAACGGTAGACCTCAAATCCGCCTACCACCAGCTGCCCATCCGTAAAGCGGTCGTATGCCTTCGAGGCAGACGGTCGCCTCTATCACTTCCTCAGGGTTCCCTTCGGCGTCACCAATGGGGTCTCGGTCTTCCAAAGGGAGATGACCGAATGGTCGACCGATACGGTTTGCGGGCCACCTTTCCGTACCTAGGCAACATCACCATCTGCGGCCATGATCAGCAGGACCACGATGCCAACCTTGTCAAATTCCTCCACACCGCCACTCTCCTAAACCTCACCTACAACAAGGAGAAGTGCGTGTTCAGCACAAACCGCTTAGCCACCCTCGGCTATGTGGTCCAGAACGGAGTTGTGGGGCCCGATCCTAACCGCATGCACCCCCTCATGGATTTCCTCCTCCCTCACTGCCCCAAGGCCCTCAAAAGCTGCCTGGGGTTCTTTTCATTCTATGCCAAGTGGGTCCCAAACTATGCGGACAAGGCCCGCCCACTCATACAGTCCACCCATTTTCGCCTGACAGCCGAGGCTCAACAGGCCTTCGCCCGTACCAGAGCCGATTTCGGCAAGGCCGGGATGCACGCAGTAGACGAGATGCTGCCCATTCAAGTGGAGAGCGACACATCAGACGTCGCCCTAGCCGCCACCCTCAATCAGGCAGGCAGACCCTTTCCCGCACCCTTCATGCCTCAGAAATTCGGGACTCATCCGTCGAAAAAGAGGCCCAAGCTATCGTTGAAGTTGTGCGGCATTGGAGGCATTACCTGGCCGGCAGGAGATTCACTCTCCTCACTGACCAATGGTCGGTAGCCTTCATGTTCAATAACACACAGCGGGGCAAGATCAAGAATGATAAGATCTTGAGGTGGAGGATCGAGCTCGCCACCTACAATTACGAGATTTTGTATCGCCCCGACAAGCTCAACGAGCCCCCTGACGCCCTATCCCGAGGTACATGTGCCAGCGCACAAGTAGACCGATTCCGGGCCCTGCACGACAGCCTTTGTCACCCGGGGGTCACACAGTTGTACCACTTTATAAAGGCCCGCAACCTGCCCTACTCCATCGAGGAAGTACGGACATTCACCAGGAACTGCCAGGTCTGTGCGGAATGTAAGCCACACTTCTACCAGCCGGACCGTGCGTTCCTGGTGAAGGCCTCCTTCCCCTTTGAGCGCCTCAGCGTGGATTTCAAAGGGCCCCTCCCCTCCACCGACCGAAACACGTAATTTCTCAATGTGGTCAATGAGTACTCCAGATTCCCCTTTGCCATCCCATGCCCCGACATGACGTCTGTCACCGTCATCAAAGCCCTCAACACAATCTTCGCTCTGTTCAGTTTCCCCGCTTACATCCACAGTGACAGGGGACCCTCATTCATGAGCGATGAGCTGCGTCAGTTCCTGCTCAGCAGGGGTATCGCCTCCAGCAGGACGACAAACTATAACCCCCGGGGAAACGGACAGGTAGAGAGGGAGAACGGGACGGTATGGAGGGCCGTCCAACTGGCCCTACGGTCCAGGTACCTCCCGACCTCCCGCTGGCAGGAGGTCCTCCCTGATGCACTCCACTCCATTCGGTCACTACTGTGCACCGCGACTAACAACACACCCCATGAACGTTTCTTTGCCTTCCCCAGGAAGTCTACATCTGGGGTGTCGCTCCCGGCCTGGCTCGCAGCTCCAATGACCCATCCTTCTCCGTAGGCACGTCCGACTCCACAAGGTGGACCCGTTGGTGGAGAGGGTGCAGTTGCTCCATGTGAACCCCCAGTATGCCTATGTGGCGTACCCCGATGGCCGCCAGAATACTGTCTCCCTCAGGGACCTGGCACCAGCAGGTTCCCCACACATACACCCCTCTGGCCCAGCGCCACCCTCCCCTCCCCCGGCGTTCCCAGCACCAACCCCCCCAGGACAATCCGTCCTCCCCCTGCCCACGCCCGAGGATGAAGAGGATTTTGGCACGCTCCAGGATCACCAAAGGCCAGACCAGCATAGCCACCACCACTGCGTCGCTCCCAGCGGCACATCAAGGCCCCGGACCGGTTGAATCTCTAATTGGTCTACTGGACTTCAAAAGACATTTTTCGTCTCACAAAAATTGTACCTGTAAAATTCAGTTGTTGTATATAATTCTCCACCACCCCCACCTGACTCAATTTTAACAGGGGGTGAATGTGGTAAACCACTGTTGCACCTATATTAGGTGATGTGGTAGAACCTGTACTACAGGTATGACGGTAGTCCCTGCCTGCTGGCTCCGCCCAGTAGGCAGAGTATAAATATGTGTGACCTCCATGCAGCAGCCATTTCACCAGCTGATGTGGGAGGCCAGACATCTTAGAGCAATAAAGCCTTGGTTGTATTCAACTCTCGTCTTTGTGCAATTGATCGTGCATCAGAGGCGAAGGCCATGACATCGGCCTTCCTCCTCTCCATGAGCTCCTGCTTCTCTGAAACCCCAAATATCGCCACCAAAGGGTCTGGGTTCACCTCCTCCTCCACTATCCTGGCTAAGACCACGAACACTCCCGCCCAGAATCTTCCCAAATTTTGCAACCCCAAAACATGTGTGCGGGATTTGCAGGTCCCCACACACACCTCTCACACTCATCTGCTACCACCTGAAAGAACCCACTCATTCTCGCCCGACACACATGCACCCTGTGCACCACATTAAACTGTATCAGGCTGATCCTTGCACAAGAGGAGGTCCCGTTTATCCTACGCAGTGCCTCACTCCATACTCCCCAATTGATCTCCCCTTCCAACTCCGCTTCCCATTTCTCCTTGATCTTCACCACCTGCTCGCCTCCCTACTCCCCCAGCTATTTGTATATATCCCCAATTCTTCCCTCCCCTTCCACAGCCAGAAGCAGCATTTGCTCCAGCAGGGTGTATCTTGGCAACCTAGGGAACCTCCTCACACTCGCCCTTGGTGCCACATACAACAACCGCACCCATGCCACAAATCTCGGCCCAAATCCAAAATTTCCCAAAACCTTGGACATGTACCGCCACTCCACCCAATCAAATGCCTTCTCCGCGTCCATGGACACCATCACCTCCGGTACCAGAGCCCCCAACGGATTCATCACCACATTCAACAGCCATCTTATATTACTCTTGAACTGCCTGCCCTTCACGAAGCCTGTCTGATCTTCTGCAACCACTCCTGGGATACAATCCACTATCCTCCCTGCCAATAACTTAGCCAATACTTTCACATCCGTGTTCAATAGTGATATGGGTCTATATGACCCACATTCCACCAGGCTTCCCCTTTTTTGGGATTAGTGTGATTACTGCCTGCATCATCATCTCCGGCAACTCCCTCTTCTCCAGTGCTTCATTAAACGCCCCCAACAGATGTGGTGCCAGGTCCGTCGCAAATTTCTTATAGAATTTTGCCAGGTACCCATCCGGCCCAGGGCCTTCCCCGACTTCATCCCCCTGATACTATCCAGCACCTCCCTCAGCCCCAGGGACTCCTCCAATGCCTGCCTCTTTGCTTCCTCCACTGGGGAAATTCCAGCTCGTCCAGAAACAGCCCCATGTCCCCCTCCTCTCCCCCCCAGGTCCGCCTCATAAAGTCTCTGACAGTACTCCCTAAACACCTTGTTTATCTTCCCTGGCTCCAACACCACATCCCCAGCCCCAGTCCGTATCTTCAATATTTCCCTGGACGCGGCCTGCCTCCTTAACTGGTGCACCAGCATGCAGCTCGCCTTCTCCCCATACTCATATTGCACCCACCTTTCCCTACTGCCCTCCATGCTGTCAGCCTGTCAAATTGCTCCTGCAACTTTTTCCTCCTCGCCAATCCCTCCGCGGTGGGCACCCTTGAATATTCCCTGTGCACCTCCACTTTCTCGCTCACTAGACAGTCATGTCCTTTCCTTACGAACATGAGCCTTAAACAAAATAATTTCCGCCCCGGAACACTGCCTTCAGTGCTCCCCCAAAAATGGCCACCGACACCTCCCCATTCTGATTCAACTCCACGTACTCCTTAATCGCCGCCTGTATCTTACAAACATTTCCATCCGCAGACAACCCCGAATCAAACCTCCACCCCGGCCTCTGCTCTCGTCCCGTTCTAAACCGAATCTCCGGCCAGTGGGGCACATGGGGCGACATTCTTTGACCCCCCGCTGGGTCGGAGAATCACCGGGGGCTGGCGTGAATCCCGCCCCTGCCGGTTGCCGAAGTCTCCGGCACCGGATATTCGGCGGGGGCGGGAATCGCGCCACGCCGGTTGGCGGGCCCCCCCGCTCGATTCTCCGGCCCGGATGGGCCGAAGTCCCGCCGATAAATTGCCTGTCCCGCCGGCGTAAATTAAATCACCTACCTTACCGGCGGGACAAGGCGGCGTGGGCGGGCTCCGGGGTCCTGGGGGGGCATGGGGCGATCTGACCCCAGGGGGTGCCCCCACGGTGGCCTGGCCCACGATCGGGGCCCACCGATCCGCTGGCGGGCCTGTGCCGTGGGGGCACTCTTTCCCTTCCGCCTCCGCCACGGTCTCCAACATGGCGGAGGCGGAAGAGACTCCCTCCACTGCGCATGCGCGGGAAACTGTCAGCGGTCGCTGACGCTCCCGTGCATGCGCTGCCCGGAGATGTCATTTCCGTGCCAGCTGGCGGGGCAACAAAGGCCGTTTCCGCCAGCTGGGGGGGGCGGAAATTCCTCCGGCGTCGGCCTAGCCCCTCAATGTTGGGGCTCGGCCCCCAAAGGTGCGGAGCACCTTTGGGGCGGCGCAATGCCCGTTTCATTGGTGCCGTTTTGGGCGCCAGTCGCCGGACATCGCGCCGTTTCCAGAGAATTTCGCCCATGCTCTGAGATAACTATCCATGCATACTCTGTCCCCTCCACCCCAACCAAAATCTCCCGACTCACTACAAAGTAATCAATCCTTGAATACACCTTATAGATGTGTGAAAAGAAGAAATACTCCCTTTCCCCTGGGTTCTGAAAGCGCCATGGATCCACCATACCCATCCTCTCCATAACCCCCCCCTCCCCCCCACCCCCAGCTCCCTCGCCATTCGTACCCTACCCATCGACCTGGTGCTCGATCTATCCATCCTTGACTCCAGGACACAGTTAAAATCTCCTCCCATGATCAACTGGTGCGTGGCCAAATCCGGGATCACTGCCAGCAACCCCCTCATAAAACCCACATCATCCCAATTTGGGGCATACTCATTTACCAACACCACCGGTGCCCCTTCCAATATCCCACTCACAATCACATATCTCCCACCGGGAACCCTCACCTCCTTCACACTCACAAATCCCATTTTTTTGCTCATTAAAATCGTCACTCCCCTCGACTTCAAATCAAACCCCAAGTGAAAAACCTGCCCGACCCACCCCTTCCTTAACCGAACCTCATCCTTCACACGGAGGTGCATCTCCTGCAGAAAGACCACCCCCGCTTTCAAGCTCCTGAGGTGCGCGAACACCCGTGACCTTTAACCGGCCCATTCAGTCCCTGGATGTTCCACGTTACCAGCCTTACCGGAGGCTTACTCATCCAATCCCCTCTACTGTCCATCATCTTCCCCACTTAACCCCCGCCCCTTAATTCCCCCTTATACCTAGCCCATCCCAGAGGGCCCCCTTCTCCGCACCTGACCATGTCATCTCTCACCTCTTGTCACGTTGCAACAATCTCCCCCCCACCTCCCCTTCAGCCACCCCTCTCGGGCTTCTCCTCCACCATCTCACTTCCATTCACCAGCATCCCCTGCTAGCACGGCAAGCATATCTTTCTTAATAGCATAATTATTGCCATTATTGAAACTTCCACGGGGAAAGAAGGAAGAAGGACTTGGTGGATGATAAGTCTGGAGAAGGGTGTTTAGATAGTCTGGGTCACATTGAGATCAAAAAGGAGGAGGTGACGGGCGTCTTGAAAAACATTAAGATAGATAAATCCCCAGGGCCTGATGGGATCTACCCCAAATTACTGAGGGAGGCAAGGGAGAAAATTGCTGAGGCCTTGACAAAAATCTTTATATCCTCACTGGCTACAGGTGAGGTCCCAGAGGACTGGAGAATAGCCAATGTTGTTCCTTTGTTTAAGAAGGGTAGCAAGGATAATCCAGGGAACTACAGGCCGGTGAGCCTTACGTCAGTGGTAGGGAAATTATTGGAGAAGGTTCTTCGAGACAGGATTTACTCCCATTTGGAAGCAAGTGGATGTATTAGCGAGAGGCAGCATGGTTTTGTGAAGGGCGGTCGTATCTCACTAATTTGGTAGAGTTTTTCGAGGAAGTGACGAAGATGATCGATGCAGGTAGGGCAGTGAATTTTGACTTCATTAAGGCCTTTGACAAGGTCCCTCATGGCAGACTTATACAGAAGGTGGAGTCACATGGGTCAGAGGTGAGCTGGCAAGATGGATACAGAACTGGCTAGGTCATAGAAGGCAGAGAGTAGCAATGGAAGGGTGCTTTTCTGATTGGAGGGCTGTGACTAGTGGTGTTCCGCCGGGATCAGTGCTGGGACCTTTGTTGTTTGTAGTATATATAAATGATTTGGAGGAAAATGTAACTGGTCTGATTCGTAAGTTTGCGGAATACGCAAAGGTTGGTGGAATTGTGGATAGCGATGAGGACTGTCAGAGGATACAGCAGGATATAGATCGGTTGCAGACTTGGGCGGAGAGATGGCAAATGGAGTTTAATCTGGACAAATGTAAGGTTATGCATTTTGGCAGGTCTAATACAGGTGGGAAATATGCAGCAAATAGCAGAACCCTTAAGAGTATTGATAGGCAGAGGGATGTAGGTGTACAGGTCCTCAGGTCACTGAAAGTGGAATCGCAGGTGGAAAAGATAGCCAAGAAGGCATAGAGCATGCTTGCCTTCATTAGCTGGGGCATGGAATATAAAAATTGGCAAGTCACACTACAGCTATCTTGAACCTTAGTTGGCCACACTTGGAATATAGTGTTCAAGTCTGATCGCCGCGCTACCAGAAGGATATGGAGACTTTGGGGAGGGTACAGAAGAGGTTTACCAGGATGCTGCCTGGTATGGAGGGCATATGCTATGTGGAGAGGATTGATTAACTCAGTTTGTTCTTGCTGGAAGGATAAAAGTTGAGGGGCGACCTGATAGAAGTCTACAAAATTATGAGGGGCATAGACAGAGTGGATAGTCAGAAGCTTTTTCCCACTGTGGAAGAGTCAATTACTAGGGGACATAGGTATAAGTTTAAATGTGCGAGGGTTGTTTTTTACACAGAGGGTAGTTGGTGCTGCTGGAGGAGGTGGTGGAAGCAGGTACGATGGTGACGTTTAAGGGGCGTTTTGACAAATACATGATTAGGATGGGAATGGAGGGGAAAGACCCCAAAATGTAGAAGGTTTTAGGTTAGACGGGCAGCATGGTCGGCGCAGGCTTTGAGGGCCGAAGGGCCTGTTCCGGTGCTGCACATTTCTTTGTTCTTTTTGTTCTCTGGGAGCATAGTCGCAGGATTAGGGCCAGAATTTTACAATCGTTAAATCCTTACCGAGGAGAAATTTCTTCACTCAAGAGTTGTGAGTCTTTGGAATTCTCCATCACTGACTATATTAAAGAATGGGATGGAAAAGGTAGACAGATTTTTGGTCTCTCAGGGAATATGAGATATGGGAAGCAGGCTATGATTGTATTGAATAGCTGGCTGGCTTGGTAGTAACCATCTTTGAGCGTCATCTTGATCAATGAGCTCACTGGACCAGCCATATCAGCAGCTTGGATACAGATACATGGTACAGGTTGAGTAGTACCAACCCCGCTCACCCCCCCCCCCCCCCCCCCCCCCCCCCCCCCCACACACACACACACACCATCGACCTGGCAAAGCCAATCTACCATTACAAGGCTCAAAGCAAAAGTGTGCTGAAATGCTGGCAATTCTCCTTTATTGCAGCTTTGACAACATTGAAGAAACTTGACCCCTTCCAGGCCAGAGGCATTTTCCCCTATCATGACTCAATAACCACAAGCTCAAGGTGGCTGTAGCACATATAATACAGAGTGCACTATAGCTCCCAAATTACACAGCACAGACTTGAGTCGAGGTCTTTGTGAGGGGCGGGGTTTGGTGTGAGGCAGTGCCTATTTCAAGAGGCCAAGGGGAAAGTTAAATGGGTGGTAGGAATGACCTTTGGTGGGGGAGTGTGTCCAATTGACCCAGGGGGTCCACAAAGAAGGTTCCACCACAACCTTGCCTTACAGCAGCATATGAAAATAAAGTGCTTTCTGCACAGCATAAATCTTCCCCTGCTGCAGGTAAAATCCCAGTGGCAGCAGGATGAGGCCCTCAAGTGGCCATTAAGTTATAGGCAGCAGGAAGGCCACCTACAAGATTTTAAACAGCCGATGGGGAAGTATAAAACCCAGCCCCACATTGCAGAGAGCAGCTTGCAACACAAAATGTAAGAGGGTGGTAGAGGTTGGATAATCTTAGATTTATAATTGCCACAGCGCAGTTAGATTTCACTAAGCACAGTCACTTTCCATTCATTAGGGCCTCACTGGCTGGGCCAGTATTTATTGCCCATCCCTAATTGAACTTTTCGTGCTGCTGGGAGGGGAGTTTCAGGATTTTGACCCAGCAACAATATAGGAACGGTAATATCCTTTCAATTCAGGGTGATGTGTGGCCTGGAGGGGGAACTTGCTTCCAGCATTATGTTTAAAAATTTGGTTGACATTGGTATAAAGAAGCCTCCTTTTCTTCAAAGAAACAAAATTTGCCTGGTAAATGAATGAACAAAGTCTGCGGCCTGCTGCAATCTCACTTTGAATATAAATTGTAATGGTTTTGTTTTGTTTTCAAAAGCATTTCACTAAATGTAAAATCTGTAAATGATATCTGTATGCTTTCATAGAAAACTGAAATCCACTGACCTTTGATTATTGGCAAGCCTGCAGTGACATTTTCTTTCAGAAATTACCTTTTCCGAGAAATGCTATTCATTGGTTGTGTTTAGTTCCAATTTCTTTGGACATACCAACATCTTTTCCCCCTGATTAAAATCAGTTGCTAATATCCCACATTATCCAGCCATTCTGTGTGTTCACATCTGTGTCCATGTTACCCGAGACAGCCATAGAGGAACAGTGAGTGTCTATAAATGAGGATAATGTTTTTGCACTCATCCTGTTACAGGAAGGATTTCTATTTTTATTGAATGTAAGGGAGCTAAAATAACTCAGTCCTCGGGGTTGGTATCACCAAATCACACATAACACCAGCTGATTGATTCTGCAAGCAGCACTATGAGTCCCAGTTAACACTGCTGTTAACTTGTTCTGAATCTACAGTTCTTATAAAGCAAGCCACTGCGTGAATTCATGTACTTTGATAGCAATATATCTCAGGTCGTTTTAGTGAGTTCCCCCAGGGTCGCTACTCTATCGACCTGGTACGTGTGCATATCCCTAACCGTCAGAATCCCCTCGTCCTGTCTCCACCTTTTTAAGGTGACGTCCATTATTGTGGGAGTGAACCTGTGGTTGTTGCAATGGGTGCCATGGTGGGCATTTCGGTTAGGCGAAGTGCTGCCTCGTTTAGTACCACGTCCAGAGCGTGGCTACTACCACTGGGCTCTGTGAGTATTTGGCTTTGCCGGGAGTGTGTGGGGGGGGGGGGGGGGGGGGAGCCTGGCTGTGGCTAGGGCTCAGAGGGAAGCCCCTATGCAGGAACTTTCCTCCATCTTCACCCACTCTGGTCCACGCTCCTTCACCTATCCCTGTACTCTTTCTGCGGTAGCCGCCCAGTGGTAGACTTGCAGGTTCGGGAGGGTCAGGCCGCCCACGTTTCTTTTCCTTTGTAGGACTTTCTTTTGGATCCTCGGCCTCCCCCCCCCTCCACACACAAACGCCATGATTAATTTGTCGACTGTGTTGAAAAAGGCCTTGGGGATGTAGATCGGGATGGTTCTAAACAGGAGGAGGCACCTGAATAACATGTTCATTTTGTTTGTCTGTGTTCTCCCTGTGAAGGAGAGTGGGAGTGGGTCCCATCTCTGCAGGTCCCTTTTTTTTAAATTTAGAGAACCCAATTAATTTTTTTCCAGTTAAGGGGCAATTTAGCGTGGCCAATCCACCTACCCTGCACATCTTTGGGTTGTGGGGCAAAACCCACGTAATCACGGGGAGGATGTGCAAACTCCACACGGACAGTGACCCAGAGCCGGGATCGAACCTGGGACCTCGGTGCCATGAGGCAGCAGTGCTACCCACTGCGCCACTTTTAACTTCCTCCACCAGACTCGTCAGGTTCCATTTGTGGATCCATGTCCAGTGTTGGGCTATTTGGGATCCCCAGGTAGCGGAGTTTGGCTGGGCTTGCTTAAATTGCAGTCCCCCAGCTCTGTCCCTCCCCCCTGTGGGTCCACAGGGAAGATCTCACGTTTGCTCAGGTTAATCTTGAAACCCGAGAAGGCTCCAAACTCCTTCAGGAGTTGCATTATCTCTTCCATGTTGGTCCAGGGGGTTGCGATGTAAAAGAGCAGGTCATCCACATGGAGTGAAACCATGCGCTCTGTCCCTGCTTTGGATACCTCTCCACCCCTTCCCTGCTCTGAGGACAATCGCCAGTGGCTCGATTGCCAGAGCAAACAGTAGCGGGGATAGTGGGCATCCCTGCCTCGTGCCTCTGTGCAGCCAGAAGTATTTAGAGCTGGTGGTGTTTGCCCATATTCTCGCCATGGGTGTGCTGTACTGTTGTTTCCCAGGAGGTGAACTCTGATCTGAACCCAAACTGCTCCTCCAGTACCTCTGTGAGGTACTTCCATTCGACTCTGTCGAAGGCTTTTTCTGCGTCCAGGAAGATGATCACTTCTGGTGTTCTCTCCCCGAATGGGGCCATTATCACATTCAGCAGGCGCCTGATGTTCGATGTTAGTTGCCTGACCTTGACAAAGCCCGTCTGGTCCTCCGTGACTACCTCCGGCACAGAGCACACCAGCCACCTCGCCAAGACCTTCACCAGGATCTTTTCATCTACGTTCAATAGTGAGATGGGCTTGGAGAACCCGCACTCAGTCGGGTCTTTGTCCTTTTTGGGTATCAGTGATATTGAGGCTTGTGCCAGTGTTGTTGCAGGGTGCCGCTTAGCAGCGAGTCTGCGGATATCTCCCGTAAGTCGGGGCCAGTGCTGGCACAAATGTTTTGTAGAAGCCTGCCGGGAATCCATCTGGCCCCGGCACCTTCCCTGCCTGCATGGAGTTGATACTCTCCATGACTTCCCCAGTTCTAATGGTGCTTCAAGGCCCTGTCTCTTATCTACGCCATGACCGGCATGTCCAGTCTGTCGAGGAACTGCTTCATCTTCAAGTCCCCCTCCGGGGGCTCAGATGTGTACAGCCCTTGGTAGAAGGTTGCAAAATCTTTGTTGCTCTTTTCCAGCGCAGCGGCTAGCCTCCCGCTTTTGTCTTTAACCAGGGCTGGTTCCCTCGTGGCTGCCTGCTTTCTCAGCTGGTGAGCCAGAACGCGGCCGGTTTTGTCTCCATGTTCGGAAATGGTTCCCCATGTCTGGCAGAGGTGGTGCACTGATTTTCCAGTGGAGAGCAGGTCAAAGTTCATCTGTATCTTTTTGCTCTCCGCCAGTAGTTCCACGGTCGGGATGGAGGAGTACCGCCAATGCACCTCCAGTCCGGAGTCGACCAGCTGTTCCCTAGCCACCCTCTCCTTCCTATCTTTGCGCACCTTGTACATGATAATTTCCCCCCTTTCACAGCCTTCAGTGCCTCCTAGATGGTGAAGGGTGAGACTTCCCCATTCTGGTTGCTGGTAACTTACCCATCTATGGCCTGTGATATCCATTCGCAGAATGTCTCATCGGCCAGGAGGACCATGTCCAGCCTCCAAGGGGGTGTTGTGTCCGGCCTGTCTCCAGCCTCACATCCTCGTGGTATGGAGCGTGTTCAATTCGGACCTTGGCTAACTGTGTGGTGTTAGCCCATTCTCCCCGTGTCTGCATGGGTTTCCTGGAGCCATAGAATTGAACCATAGAATTCCTACAGTGCAAAGGAGGCCATTATGCGTGGGTCTGTGTAGGGTGGTCTTTCGGAGCGTAGGTGCAGACTTGATGGGCCGAATACCTTTCTTCTGCACTGCAGTGATTTTGTGATTCTATAAACTCAAATCCCAAAAGTATCTGGGGCAGAATTCACAGACCCCCCCGCCGGGTCGGAGAATCGCCGGCGGGCCGCGCGAATCGCGCCACGCCACCCCGATGCCGGGACACGAAGCGGAGAATTGGCACCACTGGGGCCGGCGTGGTCAGCGCGGCGCCGGTCGGGGTATGCGCCGACTCTCAGGCCTGGGCCGGCACGCCGGATGGGCTGAGTGGCCGTCAACAAAAAGCAGAGTCCCGCCGGCGCCGTTCTAACATCCTCTGAGCCGGCGGGACCTCCACATTGAAGGGTCTGGAGGCGGCTGTGGGGGAGGAGGGGAGGGGGGGTCCGACCCGGGGGGAGCCTCCGTAGCTCCAATCGGTGGGCCAGCCTCTCTGTCGGGGGGCCTCCTTTCCTCCGCACCGGCCCCTGTAGCCCTGCGCCATTTGGCATCGGGGCCGGCGCGGGGAAGAAGGCCATTGCGCACAGGCAGACCCGGGAGACAGATTTATTATGGTTAGCTGGAAACTGGAAGGAATGGCAACGCTGTTGGTAAATATATATGCCCCCAACTGGGATAATATCGTGTTTGTTAGGAAGGTGCTGGGAAAGATCCCGGACCTTGACTCGCACCGGTTGGTTATTGGGGGGTGACTTCAACACGGTCCTGGATCTGAGACTGGACCGGTCGACTCTAGGTCAGAGAAAGTACCAGCAATGGTGAAAGAACTGCGGGGGTTTATGGAGCGCATGAGAGGGGTGGATCCGTGGAGATTCGGGAGGCCAAGGAGCAATGAATATTCATTTTACTGGATAAAACATTGTTAGCTGGGGTGGAGGACACGGAGTACTCAGCAATTGTGGTGTCAGACCACGCGCACATTGGATAGACCTGCGGGTAAGAACGGGATAGTCCCAGCGCCCACAGCAGAGATTAGATGCAGGGCTGTTAGCGGACGACAAGGCCTGTGTGCGAGTGAGGGAGGCCATTCAGGGGTACATAAAGAACAATGACACGGGAGAGACCGCGGCTGGCGTGGTGTGGGAGGCATTGAAGGCGGTTATGAGAGGGAATGTATTTTGATTCAGACCCACAGGGAGAAGACCGAACAGGCGGAGCTGGACAGGTTGGTAGGAGAAATTTTACAGGTGGACAGGAGATATGTGGAATCTCCTGAAGGAGCGTCAGAGACTCCAAATGGAATTTGGGCGCCTTTCCCCAGGTAAGGCGGAGGGACAGCTGAGGAGGGCGAAAGGGGCAGTATATGAATATGGGGAGAAAGCTAGCAGAATGCTGGTGCATCAGCTGAGGAAGCAGGAGGCGGCGAGAGAAATAGGGAAAATAAAGGACATGAGGGGGAAGGTAGTGATGGTCCCGGGGGCGGTTAATGACATGTTCCTTGAATTTTATAGTCGACTATATGAGTCGGAACCCCCTGTCGGGGAGGAGGGTATGTATCAATTCCTGGAGAGGCTAGAGTTCCCGAAGGTAGATGAGGAGCTGGTGGAAGTCCTGGGGGGCCCAATTGGGCTCGGAGAGGTGATAGACGGATTGGGGGCGGTGCAATCGGGTAAGGCTCCGGGACCTGATGGAATCTTATGAAACGTTTTGTGAGTTACTGGGGACACTTCTGGTAAAAGCTTTTAATGAGTTCAAGCAGTTGGGAGTGTTTCCCCCAACGTTATCACAGGCATCAATCTCTCTCATCCTGAAACGAGACAAGGATCCGGAGAGCTGTGGATCCAATTTCCCTTTTGAATGTTGATGCTAAATTGCTGGCAAAGATCTTGGCCACTCGAATAGAGGATTGTGCCCTGGAGGTAATCGGGGAGTGTCATTTGAGAGTACCTTTAAGAAATGGGTGTTTATAAATGGGTGTGGATATAAATATCTGTAGTGAGAGTACCTTTTCGAAATGGGTGTTTATTACTGCAGTGATGTTAGAGAGTGGGTGGAGTTGGGCTGTCTGTCAGCTCTTTACTTTCGTTTTAGGCTGTTTGCTGCAGGGTGCGATGTGGTTTTGTTTTCAGAGCTGGATAGCTGCAGTCACAGCCAGAAGGGGTATTAGTCTCTCTCTGTGTAATCTAAAGAATGTAAATCGATCCTTTGGTGATTTAAAACTAATGACTGCTCTCAGTAGTGGCTTTAACCTGATGTGCTTCTGTGAAAGGTTATGTTTTTAAGTCTTGTGGATGTTAAAAGGAAAGCTTAAAGGATTACTTAGTGTTGTACTCTTTGGGGGTTGTATTTGAATTAATGATTGCTAAGATGTTCACTGTATGTTTTAAAAAGGTTAACTTGAGTTCATAGAGTAAACATTGTTTTGTTTTAAAAAATACTTTTCCATTTCTGCTGTACCACACCTCTAGAGTGGGCTGTGTGCTCCCATACCACAATCTATTAAAAGTTGTGGGTCAGGTGAACTCCATGATACACTTTGGGGTTCTCTAAAACCTGGCCCGTAACAAATTGGGGGCTCGAGGGGGATAAAAGTCTATCTATTGGATTAGTTTTGTGGACTTGAAGACCGTGAGGGGTGAGCATATTGTGGTTGCTTTTCAGGTGTGGTATTCTAGTTTAAGTAGGGAGTGTGTTGTGGACATTTGGCTCTTTCAGAGGCACTGAAGTTTTTGGGGGTGGAGCCGGTCACACGCAGTACCTTATGGACCAGAGACTAAAAGCAGACTCTGAGATTTGGCAAAAACATTGCAGTTAACATTACCTGACAAAATGTGAAAAGGTGAGGTAATTATGTCGGTGGCTAAGCATTTAAAGTTGCCTGAGATACAGTTTGACTCATTGGAAATAGCAAAGATTCAGTTACAAATTAAACAAATGGAACATGAGAAAGAATTAAAGCAGCTTGAATACGAAAGAGATAGAGAGGAAAAAGAAAGCGAGAGAGGAAAAAGAAAGAGAAAGGGAGATACAGATCAGGGAAAAATATAGAGAGAGAGAGTTTGAACTTCAGAAAATGGCCATGAAACATGACAGTCAGTTAAAATTGGCAGACGTAAAGGGAAACGTACAGTTGGATGATAGTGATGAGGATAGTAAGAAAGAGAGTCATAGTCGAAGGCTTGGTGGGGATCTATTTAAATATGTCCACACATTACCAAGGTTTGATGAGAAGGAGGTAGAAGCCTTTTTCATTTCATTTGAGAAGGTAGCTAAACAAATGAAATGGCCACAGGACATGTGGGTATTACTGATTCAAACAAAGCTGGTAGTTAGGGCGAGTGAAGTGTTTGCATCACTACCGGAGGAGGTATCTGGGTCGTATGAGGAGGTGAAAAAAAATCCATCTTAGGTGCATATGAACTAGTGCCTGAAGCCTACAGACAAAGGTTTAGAAATTTAAGGAAAGAATTTGGTCAAACATACAGTCTTATCCTGTTTTACCACATCAGCCTTCCCAGTGCTTTTCTTCAACCACCAACACTGTGACTTTACATGGCCTAGTTTATTACAGTGAAAACAATTGAAATTTTCCATTTCCTTTCCACCATCCTTGATTTCTTTAATCTGAGGTACACTCTCATTATTATCTCCCATCAGATCACATTTACCTTTACCACTTGAGTATTTCTCATGTTCGCAGTTTCTATCCCTCACAGGCTGAAACTGATGTTGGAAACCAAACTTTGATTTAGGAACTAATTCATAATCATCTGTCATTTCTGCTGCTAATCTCGCAGTTTTAACCCTCTGCTCTTCCACATTACTTCTCACTACATCAGGAATTGAACTTGTAAACTCCTCAAAAAGTATAATTTCTCTGAGAGCTTCATACGTTTGGTCTATTTTCAAAGCCCTTATCCACCTATCAAAATTACTCTGTTTGATCCTTTCAAACTCCATGTATGAATTTGGAAAAGCCCAAGTCACTTTCCTTGAGGAGTTTCCGATACCCTCGAGATGAAAGGAAATAATGCGATTTCTTGGCATGAGTGGATTTGATCGAACATTGTTGAAAACGTTTCGTAGCGTGATTACTCCACTGATGAACTTGCTGAGGAAACGTAAAAAATTCCAGTGGACAGCGGAGTTTCAACAGGCATTTGACTGCCTGAAAGCTGTGATAACCAATGCTCCTGTGTTGGAGAATTACAAGGGACTCTGTGATCAGATTGAACTAAAGTATTTGACTTTAAAGAGACATGCCGAGGCGTAGAGAAATGAATGGATCATGCAGAGACCTTCTTGTCCAAAGAGACTGTCAATCAAGAAGGATTCCAGTTGGAGGAAAAACAAAAAATGGACTATATTGTTGTACCTGTTTGCGTGTGTTGTTTGTTTTGAAACAAAAAAGTATATTTACTGCGTGCATTTCTTAAAGGATAGTGAAAAGGTGAAAAATGAAACCATCTTGAAGTTGATGGTTTATTTATTTTTTCTTGGGGGGAGGTATCATGTGAGAGTACCTTTAAGAAATGGGTGTTTATTACTGCAGTGATGTCAGAGAGTGGGTGGAGCTGGGCTGTCTGTCAGCTTTTTACTTTCATTTTAGGCTGTTTGCTGCAGGGTGTGATGTGGTTTCGTTTTCAGAGCTGGATAGCTGCAGTCACAGCCAGAAGGGGTATTAGTCTCTCCCTCTGCAATCTAAAGAATGTAAATCAATCCTTTGGTGATTTAAAACTAACAACTGCTCTCAGTAGTGACTTTAACCTGATGTGCTTCTGTTAAAGGTTATGTTTTTACGTCTGATGGATGATAAAAGGAAAGCTTAAAGGATTACTTAGTGTTGTAGTCTTTGGGAGTTGTATTTGAGAATTAATGGTTGCTAAGATGTTCACTGTATGTTTTAAAAAGGTAAACTTGAGTTCATTGAATAAACATTGCTTTGCTTTAAAAAAATACTTTTCCATTTCTGCTGTACCACACCTGTAGAGTGGACCGTGTGCTCCCCATACACCACAATCTATTAAAAATGGTGGAACTCCATGATACACTTTGGGGTTCTCTGAACCCTGGCGCATTTCAGGAGGATGAGATGGGATTTGTGAAAGGCATGCACCTGACGACCAATATTAGACACTTCTTAATGTTATAATGATGCCAGCGGAGGGGCGCAAGGTTGAGGTGGCAGTAGCCATGGACGCGGAGAAGAATTTTGACCGGGTGAAGTGGAAGTATTGATGGAATATTTTAGGCAGGTTTGGGTTCGGGCAGGGATTTGTGGATTGGGTCTGGTTGTTATATCAGGCCATGGAGGCAAATGTAAGAAGCAAACAAATCCGGTTAGAATACTTCAGTCTCTGTAGGGGGACAAGGCAGGGATGCCCGCTCTCCCCATTACTGTATGCCCTGGCCATAGAGCCCTTAGCGATGGCCCTCAGATCATCAAATGCCTGGTGGGGGATAGTGAGGGGGGGCGTGGAGCGCAGGGTCTCTCTCTATGAGGATGATTTGCTGCTCTATGTCACAGATCCGGTGGGGGCGATGGCCGAAATCTTGAACGTACTAGGAAAATGTGGGCGATTTTCAGGCTACAAGTTAAATATGGGAAAGAGCGAGATGTTCGTGATCCAGGCATGGGGGCAGGAAAGGAGACTGAAGGAGCTACCTTTTAAAGTGGTTGAGAAGAGCTTTAGATATGTGGGGATAAATGTGGCTCAGGATTGGGGGCAGCTTCATAAGTTAAATCTGGGCAAAGTGGTCGATTAAATGAAAAAGGACTTCCACAGATGGGACATGCTCCCGCTGACGCTGGTGGGGAGGATCCAGACGGTAAAGATGACGGTCCTTCCGAGACGGCTCTTCTTTTTTCAATGTCTCCCGATTTTTGTCCCAAAGGCTTTTTTCAGGAAAATGAACACAGCGATACCGGGTTTTGTGCGGGCGGGCAAAGCCCCGAGGGTAAAGAAGGCACTGCTGGAAGGGGGTCGCCGAGAGGGGGGTTTGGCCCTCTCGAGCTTTATTAATTATTACTGGGCAGCCAACATATCGACGGTCAGGAAGTGGGTAGCGGAGGAGGGGTCAGTTTTGGAGCGAGTGGAAGTGGCATCCTGCAAGGGTACAAGTTTGGAGGCTTTACTAACAGCGCCTCGCCGTTCTCACCGGCTCAGTATTCTACAAGCCCTGTGGTGGTGGCAGCCCTAATGGAGTCAGCACATGGGACTGGAGGGGGCGTTAGTGTGGTCACCGATCTATGACAACCACGGGTTTGCCCCGGGGGGGCTGGATGGGGGCTTTAAGAGATGGCAGCGGGCAGGGATTGAGAGATTTGGGGATCTATTCATCCAGGAGGGCTTTCTGACCTTGGAGGCATTAGAGGAGGCGGTCGAGCTGCCGGGTGGGGACGGGTTTTGGTACCTTCAGGTGCGGGACTTTGTACGGAGGCAGGTTCCAACCTTTCCTCGCCTCCCCCTGAGGGGACTACAGCATAAGGTGATGTCAAAAACAGAGGCTGGCGAGGATCGAGGACTGTGTCCCGGGGGTAATCCACGAGGACCAGACGGGATTTGTAAAAGGCAGGCAACTAAACACCAATGTGCGGCGGCTCTTAAACGTGATAATGATGCCATTGGAGGAGGGAGAGGCGGAGATAATGGCAGCTATGGATGCGGAGAAGGCCTTTGACCGAGTAGAGTGGGAGTACCTCTGGGAGGTGCTGCGTAGGTTTGGGTTCGGGGTAGGGTTTGTCAATTGGGTTAAGCTCCTTTACAGAGCCCCGATGGCGAGTGTAGTGACGAACTGGCGGAGGTCAGAGTACTTTCGACTGTACCGAGGGACGAGGCAGGGGTGCCCCCTGTCCCCCCTGTTGATCGCATTGGCGATCGAACCATTGGCCATGTCACTGAGGGAGTCTAATAAATGGAGGGGGGTGGTCCGAGGGGGAGAAAAGCATCGGGTGTCGCTATATGCGGATGACCTGTTGCTGTACGTGGCGGATCCAATGGAGGGGATGGTGGAGGTCATGCAGACTCTAAGGGAGTTTGGGGAGTTTTCTGGCTATAAGCTCAATGTAGGGAAGAGTGAGCTCTTTGTATTACAGGCGGGGGACCAAGAAAGAGGGATAGGGGACCTACCGCTGAGGAGGGCGGAGGGGAGCTTTCGGTATCTGGGGATCCAGATAGCCAGGAGTTGGGGGACCCTACATAAACTGAATCTGACGAGGTTGGTGGAGCAAATGGAGCAGGATTTCAAAAGTTGGGACATGTTACCGCTCTCGCTGGCGGGTAGAGTGCAGTCGGTCAAAATGGTGGTCCTTCCGAGGTTTCTATTTGTGTTTCAGTGCCTTCCCATCGTGAACACTAAGGCCTTTTTTAAGAGAGTAGGCAGGAGTATTATGGGGTTTGTGTGGGTGAATAAGACCCCGAGAGTAAGGAGAGGGTTCCTGGAACACAGTAGGGACCGAGGAGGGTTGGCGCTGCCAAACCTGGGGAGCTACTACTGGGCAGCAAATGTGGCGATGATCCGCAAGTGGGTTATGGAGGGAGAGGGGGCGGCATGGAAGAGGATGGAGATGGCGTCCTGTAAAGGAACGAGCCTGGGGGCGTTGGTGACGGCACCACTGCCGCTCTCGCCGACAAAGTATACCACGAGCCCGGTGGTGGCAGCAACGCTAAGGATCTGGGGCCAGTGGAGACGGCACCGGGGTGCAATGGGAGCATCGGTGTGGTCCCCGATCAGGGGTAACCACCGGTTTGTCCTGGGAAGATGGACGGGGGGTTCCAGAGCTGGCATCGGGCGGGGATTGGAAGAATGGGGGACCTGTTCATCGACGGGACGTTTGCGAGCCTAGGGGCACTGGAGGAGAAGTTCGAGTTACCCCCGGGAAATGCCTTTAGATATATGCAGGTGAGGGCTTTCGTGAGGCGACAGGTGAAGGAATTCCCATTGCTCCCGGCACAAGAAGTTCAAGATAGGGTGATCTCGGGTGTATGGGTCGGGGAGGGCAAGGTGTCGGAAATACACCAGGAGTTGAAAGAAGAGGGGGACGCGCTGGTAGAAGAGTTGAAGGGTAAATGGGAGTGGGAGCTGGGGGAGGAGATCGAGGAAGGTCTGTGGGCTGATGCCCTAGGTAGGGTTAATTCCTCCTCCTCGTGTGCCAGGCTCAGCTTGATACAATTTAAGGTGGTCAACAGAGCGCACTTGACGGGGGCGAGGTTGAGTAGGTTCTTTGGGGTAGAGGACAGATGTGGAAGGTGCTCAGGGAGCCCGGCGAACCATGTCCATATGTTTTGGTCATGCCCGGCACTGGAGGGGTTCTGGAGAGGAGTGGCGGGAGCAATATCTCAGGTGGTGAAAGTCCGGGTCAAGCCAAGCTGGGGGCTAGCAATATTTGGAGTAGTGGACGAACCGGGAGTGCAGGAGGCGAAAGAGGCCGGCATTCTGGCCTTTGCGTCCCTAGTAGCCCGGCGAAGGATCTTGCTAATGTGGAAGGAGGCGAAGCCCCCCAGCCTGGAGGCCTGGATAAATGATATGGCTGGGTTCATAAAGTTGGAGAGGATTAAGTTTGCCTTGAGAGGGTCTGCGCAGGGGTTCTACAGGCGGTGGCAACCGTCCATGGACTATCTCACGGAGCGTTAGAGGAAGGTCGGTCAGCAGCAGCAGCAACCTTGGGAGGGGGTGTGGGGTGTGGAGGGGACGTCCTGGGAGGGGGGGAGGGGGCGGGGAAAGGGGGGACTGCCTGGGAGGGTGGATGAGCAAGAGATAACATGAAGGGTTGGGGAAACTGGCACGTACGGGTGAGGGCCAGTGTACAAAGCTGTGTAAATATATCATTTTGCCATGTATATATCTTGCTCTGCGCGATTTCTCGTTTGTTTTTTGTTACGGGGGGGGGGGCGTTATTGTTTGTAAGGGAGAAAAATTGTGTTAAAAAACTTTAATAAATATATATTTTTTTTAAAAACAGAGGCTGGAGAGGGGAGGGTTTTGGAGATATACAAGGAGTTGATGGAGTGGGAAGGGGCCCCTATCAGGGAGGTGAAGAGAAAGTGGGAAGAGGAGCTGGGTGGAGAACTGGAATTGGAAGTGTGGGAAAAAGCCTTGAAGAGAGTCAATTCATCCTCGTCATGTGCCAGACTTAGCTTGATCAAGTTCAAGGTGGTCCACAGGGCCCACATGACAGTAACCCGGATGAGCAGGTTCTTTGAGGAGGTGGAGGACAGATGTGGGCGGTGTGGGGGTAGCCCGGCGAACCAAGTATATATGTTTTGGGCATGTCCGAAATTGAGGGGATTCTGGCAGGGATTTGCGGACATTATGCCAGAAGTCCTGGAAGGGAGGGTAACTCTGAGTCCAGAACTGGCAATATTTGGGGTATCGGAAGATCCGGGGGCCAAGGGGGGAAGGGTGGCCGATGTCCTGGCCTTCTCCTCCCTGGTGGCCCGGAGACGGATTTTGCTGGGATGGAGGGACTCGGAGCCCCCAAAGTCAGGAGTGTGGTCAGCAATATGGCAGGGTTTCTCAGTCAGGAAAAAAAAAATCAAGTTTGCTTTGAGAGGATCAATTCAGGGCAACCGTTCATCGATTTCTTCAAGGAAAATTGAACATCAGCAGTAAGGAGGGGGAGGGGCAAAGGGGGGGATGCGGGAGGAAAACAGGAGGCATGGCAATATTAGATAAGGACAGGGAACTTAGTATACGAGTAATTAGGGGATAGGGCGAGGGTAGTAGGGGACATTGTTTACTGTTTTTTGTTTTTTAGGTGTTTTGCGTGTGTCGGCCCGCGCGGTTGTTTAAGAAATTAAGAAATGTTAATGTGTTAAACTGTGAAAATTACAAATGCTTCAATAAATATTTTCTGAAGAAAAATCGTAGAATCATAGGATTTACAGCACCGTTCGGCCCATCGAGTCTGCACCTGTCATTGGAAAGAGCACCCTATCTAAGCCCACACCTTCACCCTGTCCCCGTAACCCAGTAACCCCACCTAACCTTTTTTTTGAACACTAAGGGCAATTTACCATGGCCTAACCTGCACATCTTTGGACTGTGGGAGGAAGCCGGAGCACCCGGAGGGAACCCACGCAGAACGTGCAGACTCCGCACAGACAGTGAGCCAAGCCTGGAATCTGACCTGGAACCCTGGAGCTGTGAAGCAACTGTGCTAACCACTGTGCTTCCGTGCTGCCCCCGTGTACTAGCCCAGGGTGTTGTAACAACTGTACGATCTAATTGTTCCTTAATTGCAGCCAGGTATTTGTTTCTACCACTCTATCTGAAAGTCTCCCAGTGTTGTTTCTGAAAGATGTGATATGGTATTATATAAACATAAAACCCTGCATGCACCTGAACCAGGCCACATGGTGCCAGGAACTGAATAGGTGGGGCAGAATTGAAAGAATAAAGTAAACCAATACAAGTGTTACCTTTTCAGTAATATTATTGTAGGTGACTTTGAGATATCTCACTTTGGTTTGCAACAGGCTAGTAGAATATTAAGTCCTTGAAAAATGAAAGAGCACGACATGACAAGTGCCGAGTTAGTCACGCCACGCTGCTGAGTTTGTTTCAAAACAATATTCAGGGAACAGAAGATAAATGGACAAGGTCATTAAAATATAGAGAAAATAAAAACCAATGTGAAAGGAAACGAGAGAAGGAGTGATTTCTGCAGACAAAATTTATATTACTTCAGCTCTGTCCTCTCCTGCACTTTGGTGTTTTTTTAATTAAAGATATTTATTATTGGGTGAAATTTATAATAAATGGGTTAACGCCTGCATTACAAAGAACATAGAACATAAAGTGCAGACGGAGGCCATTCGGCCCATCGAGTTTGCACCGACCCACTTAAGCCCTCACTTCCACCCTATCCCCGTGACCCAATAACCCCTCCTAACCATTTTTGGACACAAAGGGCAATTTAGCATGGCCAATCCACCGAACCTGCACGTCTTTGGACTGTAGGAGGAAACCGGAGCACCCAGAGGAAACCCACGCACACACGGGGAGGATGTGCAGACTCCGCACAGACAGTGACCCAGCGGGGAATCAAACCTGGGACCCTGGCGCTGTGACGCCACAATGCTAGCCACTTGTGCTCCCGTGCTGCCCAAAGTAGAGAGATTAGTAGAGAGATTGGTTCAATAAATGATTTCAACCAATTATTTTTCTTTATTTATAAAATAATGGCCCTTTCACTGTGAAATGCCAATCCTTTGAAGATTAATGGCTCCCGCAATCTACTAAGTCATTTCATTGTGTCAAGTGCCCCCTATGTTGTGAAATTGGAATCAGCACTTGGTATAGCCAGGAGCAAT
Organism: Scyliorhinus torazame; assembly: GCF_047496885.1. Taxonomy (NCBI): domain Eukaryota; kingdom Metazoa; phylum Chordata; class Chondrichthyes; order Carcharhiniformes; family Scyliorhinidae; genus Scyliorhinus; species Scyliorhinus torazame. The sequence goes on along the minus strand of NC_092707.1, from coordinate 149,279,611 downwards.
AATAAGAAGAGCAGGCACTCAGGGTTTAATAATGTAATATTATATTTGATCTCGCCATTATGATTGCTGATGCCTGTTACCATGGTAATAATTGGCCTTCAAACAGTCAAATTAAACATAGTGATTGTTTACAGTCATAAAAGATTACCATTTGAGTGTTTTCTACTTGTCCTCAATGACATTAATCTGGACAATATTTCATTCCAAAATCACCAACAGAGTTCCTGTGCACTTCCAACATTTCTTCATAGAATCATAGAATTTACAGTGTCATTTGGCCCTTGGAATGAGCACCTTAATTAAGCCCACGCCTCCACCTCATCCCCATAACCTAGTAACCCCACCTAACTTTAAAAAAAATTTTAGAGTACCCAATTAAGGGGCAATTTAGCATGGCCAATCCACCTAACCTGCACATCTTTTGGGTTGTGGGGGTGAAATCCACGCAGACACGTGGAGAATATGCAAACTCCAAATGGACATGACCCAGGGCCAGGATTCGAACCCGGGTCCTCAGCGCCGTAGTCCCAGTGCTAACCACTGCATCACTGTGCTGCCCTACACCAAACATTTTGGATACTAATGGGCAATTTAGCATGGCCAATCCACCTAACCTGCACATCTTTGGACTGTGGGAGGAAACTGGAGCACCCGGAGGAAACCCACGCAGACACGGGGAGAAAGTGCAAACTCCACATAGACAGTCACCCGAGGCGGGTATTGAACCCGGGTCCCTGGAGCTGTGAGGCAGCAATGCTAACCACTGTGCCACCGTGTCACCTTTGTTGACTTGTTGTCTTGTTGTCTTGCAGTTTTCAATTGATCAGAACACAACTTGCATTTATTTATGTAGTACCTGTTTTACATAGTAAGACATGTTGAGGCAAATCACAGGAGTGTGGTAGAATCATGTTATCCCCGCAGTGCATAAGGAGGACATTCGACCCATTGAATCTGCAGCGACCCTCTGAAAGAGCACCCTACCTAGGACCATGCCCCCACGCTATCCCCAAAACCCAGTAACCCCACCTAATCCTTTGGACACTATGAGGCGATTTAGCATGTCCAATCCATCTAACCTGTACATCCTTGGTATTTTTAATACTAAGAAATGTAAGGATAAATGAAGGCATATGACGAAAGCTTAGTCAAAGAGGAAGGATTTTAAAGAGAGTCTTAAAAGAGGAAACGAGACAGAGGGGTTTAGAGAGCACATTTTGGAACTTTGGGGCCGGGGTTCTCCAAAATACCGGCCAAGTGTTGACGCCAGCATAAACATGGAGTGTTTCACGCCAGCGTCAGCGGGTCTCTTGGCCCAGCGATTCAGTGGGCCACAGGGGGCCAGCACGATGTTGGAGCGCTGCGCACTGCTCCGGTGCTGATACGCGCCCCTGCACTGCCGGCGTGGGTCCGCGCATGCGCGTGGTGGCCGTTTCCATGCTGGCGCATGCGCGTGGTGGCCGATCCACGCCAGCGCCGTGCAACATGGTGTACCGACACAGCAGGCCCGTGCGGAAGGAGGTAGGCCCCCTCCAGATCGCGCGCGCCCACCGATCGGTAGCCCCCGATCGCTGGCTTGGCCGTCATGCAGGCCCCCCCAGGGTCTGATCCTCCCGCCCCCCCACCAGGGCGGCCACCACGGCTGCGGGTCTGAGCTCCCGCCGGGTGGTACCAGGTTGGAAACATGCCGGCGGAACTCGGCGGGAACTTGGCCGGTCGACCGCGGAGAATCGCCGTGGGGGCTGTTTTGAATGGCCCCCTACCGGTGCCACGTTGACCACATACTCGCGGCTCTAGGCAATTCTCCGGTTGGCGGAGAATCGCTTCCCGGCGTCAGAGCGGCATGGCGGGTATTTCCGGCGTCACCGGCGATTCTCCGATCCGGCGCGGACTCGGAGAATCCTGGCCAGTATCTTTACAGCTAAAGGCACGGCCACCGAAGGTAGAGCAATTAAAATTCAGGATGCACAGCAGGCCACAATTGGAAAAATATAGTTCTCTCAGAAAGTTGTATGGTACAATGTTCAGAGTGTGGTAAAAATATCCTCTGTATGATGAGTACTGGGACTTTCAACCCCCTGCCCCAATGCTGCTGGGAGGGCGCAGTGTGAAATCCCAGTCACTGACTGTGACAGCTGTGCTGTGAATGGCTAATCAGAAAGTTAGTTTTCACTTCCAGATTGGTTTGCATTTCCTTCCTGTTCTTTTATAGTTTAAAAAAGCATACCCCTATATTGGTTGGCTACAGTACCTAAGTTCCAATGCTTGTGACGAAGCTATCATAAATGCCCTACCATCATACTATGGATTAGATTTAAAAATCTACAATCAATTTATACAAAGGCTGAATGTAAACACACCAAATTTCTCCCAGTGCTATTTTAGGGCACCCATTTATTTTAAAATCATTTTAAAATCAGGCAATCAGAAATCAGAAAATCTATTCTCATATGCCCCTGGATAAATACTCAAAATCCTCCCTTTTTCCCTGGCAGGGAGAGTACAGATGATCAAAGTGAACGTACTGCCCAGATACCTCTTCCTACTAAGATCCATCCCGATCTATACCCCAAGCCCTTTTTCAACTCGCTGGACAAGTTAATCATGGCGTTTGTATAGGGGAGAAAGAATTCTAGGATCACAAAGAAGGTCCTGCAGAAAACAAAATCCAGGGGAGTGTTAGCCCTCCCAAGCCTACAATTCTACCACTGGGCAGCGACAGCGAAAAGAGTGATGGGATGGACAAAGGAGCCAGAGTTCGAGTGGATGTGCGCGGAGGAGGCTTCCTGCAAGGGGACCTCCTCCGGGCCCTCGCCACTGCAGCACACCCATCCCTGCCCAAGAAACACTCCAGCAGTCCAGTGGTGATAGCCACACTCTAGACGTGGAACCAACTACGACAGCAATTCGGACTGACCGAAACGTCCGACAAAGCCCCCATCTGCAATAACCACAGGTTCACACCAACACTCACTGACGCCACCTTCAAAAGGTGGAGACAGGACGGGGGGACATTGACAGTCAGGGACCTATACACTGACGGTAGGGTCGCAACACTGGAAGAACTGACGCAGAGATTCCAACTAGCTAAAGGCAACAAACTCCGATACCTGCAGCTTAAAAACTTCCTATGGAAGGAGACAAGGACATACCTGCAGCCACCACGACAGACACTATTAGAAGAGCTACTGGATGCCGACATCCTAGGCAGAGTGAACTGTAGTGACATGTACGAACGACTGCTAGAGAGGACTGACACCAAACTGGACACGACAAGGAGGAAATGGGAGGAAGACTTGGGGGTTCGAAATAGGGTGGGGATTCTGGAGCGAAGCACTGCGCAGGGTCAACTCTATCTCCATATGCACAAGGCTCAACCTAACACAGCTAAAAGTGGTGCATAGAGCCCACTTGACCAGAACCCGAATGAGCAGGTTCTTCCCGGAGGTGGAGGATAGATGTGAACGGTGCCAGAGGGGCCCGGCCAACCACACCCACATGTTCTGGTCTTGCCCCAGACTTGCTAGGTATTGGACAGCCTTCTTCGAGGCAATGTTCAAGGTGGTGAGGGATGAGGGTGGAGCCATCCCCGAAAGTGCCAGTGTTCAGGGTATCAGGCCTTTCCTCCCTGATTGCCCGCCGTAGAGTCCTGCTCGGTTGGCGATCAGCAGCACCACCTAAAGCTGTCGACTGACTGTCCGACCTATCAGAATTTCTCCAAATGGAGAAAATCAAACTCACCATCCGTGGGTGGGAAGAGGGCTTCCACAAAATATGGGAGCCATTCACCCGACTGTTCCGAGACCTATTTGTGGCCAACACATAAATAAATAAATAGCCAGGAGCTATTCCTGCAGAATGTTTGAGGTGAGGGACACCATCAATGTCCCAGCTGATTTCATATGTGGGAAATGCATCCATCTCCAGCTCCTCAGAAACCGTGTTAGGGAACTGGAGCTGGAGTTGGATGAACTTCGGATCATTCGGGAGGCAGAGGTAGTCATAGATAGAAGCTTTAGGGATGTAGTTACTCCAAAGAATAAAGACAGATGGGTGACGGTGAGAGGGGCTGGGAGAAAGCAGTCAGTACAGGGATCCACTGTGGTCGTTCCCCTGAATAACAAGTATACCACTTTGGATACTGTTGGGGGGGATGACTTACCAGGGGTAGCCATGGGGTACAGGTCTCTGGCATAGAGTCTGTCCCTGTTGCTCAGAAGGGAAGGGGGGAGAGGAGTAGAGCATTAGTCATTGGTGACTCTATAGTTAGGGGGATAGATAGGAGATTCTGTGGGAACGAGAGAGACTCGCGGTTGGTGTGTTGCCTTCCAGGTTCCAGGGTCCATGATGTCTCGGATCGTGTTTTCGGGATTCTTAAAGGGGAGGGGGAGCAGCCCCAAGTCGTGGTCCACATAGGCACCAACGACATAGGTAGGAAAAGGGATAGGGATGTAAGGCAGGAATTCAGGGAGTGAGGGTGAAAACTTAGATCGAGAACAAACAGAGTTATTATCTCTGGGTTGTTACCCGTGCCACATGCTAGCGAGACGAGGAATAGGGAGAGAGAGCATTTGAACACGTAGCTACAGGGATGGTGCAGGAGGGAGGGTTTCAGATACCTGGATAATTGGGGCTCATTCTGGGGTAGGTGGAACCTCTACAAACGGGATGGTCTACACCTGGACCAGAGGGGTACTAATATCCTGGGGGGGAAATTTGCTGATGCTCTTCGGGAGGGTTTAAACCAGTTCAGCAGGGCTCTGGGAACCTGAATTGTAGCTCCAGTATACAGGAGGTTGAGAGTAGTAAGGTTTCAAAGTTGCAGGAGTGTACCGGCAGGCAGGAAAGTGGTTTAAAGTGTGTCTACTTTAATGCCAGGAGCATCTGAAATAAGGTGGGTGAACTTGCCGCATGGGTTGGTACCTGGGACTTCGATGGTGTGGCCATTTTGGAGACATGGATAGAGCAGGGACAGGAATGGTTGTTACATGTGCCGGGGTTTAGATATTTCAGTGAGCTCAGAGAAGGTGGTATAAGAGGGGGAGGGGTGGCATTGTTAGTCAAGGACAGTATTACGGTGGCAGAAAGGACGTTCGATGAGGACTCGACTACTGAGGTGGTTTGGGCTGAGGTCAGAAACAGGAAAGGAGAGGTCACCCTGCTGGGAGTTTTCTATAGGCCTCCGAAAAGTTCCAGAGATGTAGAGGAAAGGATTGCAAAGATGATTCTGGATAGGAGCGAAAGTAACAGGATAGTTGTTATGGGGGACTTTAACTTTCGAAATATTGACTGGAAACGTTATAGTTCGAGCAGGTTAGATGGGTCCTTTTTTGTCCAATGTGTGCAGGAGGGTTTCCTGACACAGCTTAGATAGGCCAACGAGAGGCGAGGCCATATTGGATTTGGTACTGGGAAATGAACCTGGACAGGTGTTAGATTTGGAGGTAGGTGAGCACTTTGGTGATAGTGACCACAATTCGATTCCGTTTACTTTAGCGATGGAAAAGGATAGGTATATACCGCAGGGCAAGAGTTATAGTTGGGAGTAAGGCAATTATGATGCGATAAGGCAAGACTTAGGATGCATAGGATGGGGAGGGAAACTGCAGGGGATGGGCACAATTGAAATGTGGAGCTGGTTCAAGGAACAGCTACTGCGTGTCCTTGATAAGTATGTCCCTGTCAGGCAGGGTGGAAGTGGTCGACTGAGGGAACCGTGGTTTACTAAAGCAGTCGAAACACTTGTCAAGAAGAAGAAGGAGGCTTATGTAAAGATGAGACATGAAGGTTCAGTTAGGGCGCTCGAGAGTTATAAGTTAGCTAGGAAGGACCTAAAGAGAGAGCTAAGAAGAGCCAGGAGGGGACATGAGAAGTCTTTGGCAGGTAGGATCAAGGATAACCCTAAAGCTTTCTATCGATATGTCAGGAATAAAAGAATGACTAGGGTAAGAGTGGGGCCAGTCAAGGACAGTAGTGGGAAGTTGTGCGTGGAGTCCGAGGAGATAAGAGAGATGCTAAATGAATATTTTTCGTCAGTATTCCCACAGGAAAAAGACAATGTTGTCGAGAAGAATACTAAAATACAGGCTACTAGACTAGAAGGGCTTGAGGTTCTTAAGGAGGAGGTGTTAGCAATTCTGGAAAGTGTGGAAATAGATAAGTCCCCTGGGCCGGATGGGATTTATCCTAGGATTCTATGGGAAGCTAGGGAGGAGATTGCTGAGCCTTTGGCTTTGATCTTTATGTCATCATTGTCTACAGGAATAGTGCCAGAAGACTGGAGGATAGCAAATGTTGTCCCCTTGTTCAAGAAGGGGAGTAGAGACAACCCCGGTAACTATAGACCAGTGAGCCTTACTTCTGTTGTGGGCAAAGTCTTGGAAAGGTTTATAAGAGATAGGATGTACAATCATCTGGAAAGGAATAATTTAATTAGAGATAGTCAACACGGTTTTATGACGTGTAGGTCGTGCCTCACAAACCTTATTGAGTTCTTTGAGAAGGTGACCAAGCAGGTGGATGAGGGTAAAGCAGTTGATGTGGTGTATATGGATTTCAGTAAAGCGTTTGATAAGGTTCCCCATGGTAGGTTTTCATTGCAGAAAATACAGAGGCATGGGATTCAGGGTGATTTAGCAGTTTGGATCAGAAATTGGCTAGCTAGAAGAAGGCAAAGGGTGGTGGTTGATGGGAAGTGTTCAGATTGGAGTCCAGTTACTAGTGGTGTACCACAAGGATCTGTTTTGGGGCCACTGCTGTTTGTCATATTTATAAATGACCTGGAGGATGATGTAGAAAGATGGGTGAGTAAATTTGTCGATGACACTAAAGTCGGTGGAGTTGTGGACCATGTGGAAGGATGTAACACGTTACAGAGGGACATAGATAAGCTGCAGAGCTGGGCTGATAGGTGGCAAATGGAGTTTAATGCAGATAAATGTGAGGGAATTTATTTTGGAAGGAATAACAGGAAGACAGAGTACTGGGCTAATGGTAAGATTCTTGGTAGTGTGGATGAGCAGAGAGATCTTGGTGTCCATGTACATAGATCCCTGAAAGTTGCCACCCAGGTTCAGAGGGTTGTTAAGAAGGCGTACGGTGCGTTAGCTTTTATTGGTAGAGGGATTGAGTTTCGGAGCCATGAGGCCATGTTGCAGCTGTACAAAACTCTGGTGCGGCCGCATTGCGTGCAATTCTGGTCGCCGCATTATAGGAAGGATGTGGAAGCATTGGAATGGATGCAGAGGAGGTTTACCAGGATGTTTCCTGGTCTGGAGGGAAGATCTTATGAGCGAAGGCTGAGGGGCTTGAGGTTATTTTCTTTAGAAAGAAGAAGGTTAAGAGGTGACTTAATTGAGGCATACAAGATGGTCAGAGGATTGGATAGGGTGGACAGTGAGAGCCTTTTTCCTCGGATGGTGATGTCGAGCACGAGGGGACATAGATTTAAATTGAGGGGAGATAGATATAGGACAGATGTCAGAGGTAGGTTCTTTACTCAGAGAGTTGTAAGGGCGTGGAATGCCCTGCCTGCAACAGTCATGGACTCACCAACATTAAGGGCATTTAAATGGTAATTGGATAAACATATGGGAATAGTGTAGATGGGCTTTAGAGTGGTTTCAAAGGTCGGCGCAACATCGAGGGGCGAAGGGCCTGTACTGCGCTGTAATGTTCTATGTTCTATGTTCTAGGGAGTAATAGCCAGGACAAGATAGAAAGAGGAAAGTGAAGGGGGAAAGGGAGGGGGGGTGGGGTCAGAGAGAGGGGAGCAGGAGGTGGGGAGGCATTGGGAGGATTGTATGCTGAGCCAGACGGTGAGACTGTAAACAGCGAAACCTAAGAAGAAACCCTTGTGCTTGTACAATAAATGAAAATGAACGGCAATGTATATAATTTTGAAAATGGCAATAAAAATTTAAAAAACTTTTAAAATACTCAAAATCGAGGTTGATGCATGAATAATCACGGGTAAAGTTCAGGAGGGTACCAGGTATAGAAGTAAATAATAAAATTAGAAGCAATCTAAACAAGTTGTTTATTAAGCTACCAGGAATGGACATCAAAGCAGAAGTATAAATGGGATCAAGAGGCCATTGGATATGTTCCTGGAGTGAGAAGGATTGGAGGATCAAATTTATCGAAATAAGATGTCCTTGTCGGGTCTACTGGCCTTTTGTTGTTATTCTAGTGTCCTTAAATTTTGTGTACTGATGGATGGAAGAGAGCTTTAATAGATGGTAGAGGTGGAAACTGTCCCTCCTGACAGGACAATCATATTTCAGAAACAAAGAAAGTACTGTTGATATTGTATAAATGTTTGATACCTGAATTTCTTTCTCTGTTATCTTTGCAAAGGTGATAGATTAAAGATGTAATGTAAAATAATGAGAGAGAAGAATGATCCAAATGTGTGAAACATCCATTTGATATAATTCACAATTTCCAGATGGGTACCTTGGATATGGCTGATGAATGTTTGGAGTCTTCAAACAGTTTAAGAGCTGTCAAGAGATAGAACATAGAACATAGAAAATACAGCACAGAACAGGCCCTTCGGCCCACGATGTTGTGCCGAACCTTTGTCCTAGATTAATCATAGATTATCATTGAATTTATAGTGCAGAAGGAGGCCATTCGGCCCATTGGGTCTGCACTGGCTCTTGGAAAGAGCACCCTACCCAAAGTCAACACCTCCACGCAACACTAAGGGCAATTTTGGACACTAAGGGCAATTTAGCATGGCCAATCCACCTAACCTGCACATCTTTGGACTGCGGGAGGAAACCGGAGCACCCGGAGGAAACCCACGCAGATACGGGGAGGATGTGCAGACTCCACACAGACAGTGACCCAAGCCGGAATCGAACCTGGGACCCTGGAGCTGTGAAGCAATTGTGCTATCCACAATGCTACCGTGCTGCCCTTAAGAACAAATAAATCTACACTATATCATTTTACCTTAATCCATGTACCTATCCAATAGCTGCTTGAAGGTCCCTAATGTTTCCGGCTCAACTACTTCCACAGGCAGTGCATTCCATGCCCCCACTACTCTCTGGGTAAAGAACCTACCTCTGACATCCCCCCTATATCTTCCACCATTCACCTTAAATTTATGTCCCCTTGTAATGGTTTGTTCCACCCGGGGAAAAAGTCTCTGACTGTCTACTCTATCTATTCCCCTGATCATCTTATAAACCTCTATCAAGTCGCCCCTCATCCTTCTCCGTTCTAATGAGAAAAGGCCTAGCACCCTCAACCTTTCCTCATAAGACCTACTCTCCATTCCAGGCAACATTCTGGTAAATCTCCTTTGCACCTTTTCCAAAGCTTCCACATCCTTCCTAAAATGAGGCGACCAGAACTGTACACAGTACTCCAAATGTGGCCTTACCAAAGTTTTGTACAGCTGCATCATCACCTCACGGCTCTTAAATTCAATCCCTCTGTTAATGAACGCTAGCACACCATCGGCCTTCTTCACAGCTCTATCCACTTGAGTGGCAACTTTCAAAGATGTATGAACATAGACCCCAAGATCTCTCTGCTCCTCCACATTGCCAAGAACTCTACCGTTAACCCTGTATTCCGCATTCATATTTGTCCTTCCAAAATGGACAACCTCACACTTTTCAGGGTTAAACTCCATCTGCCACTTCTCAGCCCAGCTCTGCATCCTATCTATGTCTCTTTGCAGCCGACAACAGCCCTCCTCACTATTCACAGCTCCACCAATCTTCGTATCGCCTGCAAATTTACTGACCCACCCTTCAACTCCCTCATCCAAGTCATTAATGAAAATCACAAACAGCAGAGGACCCAGAACTGATCCCTGCGGTACGCCACTGGTAACTGGGATCCAGGCTGAATATTTGCCATCCACCACCACTCTCTGACTTCTATCGGTTAGCCAGTTCGTTATCCAACTGGTCAAATGTCCCACTATCCCATGCCTCCTTAGTTTCTGCAGAAGCCTACCATGGGGAGCCTTATCAAATGCCTTACTAAAATCCATGTTCACTACATCCACTGCTTTACCTTCATCCACATGCTTGGTCACCTCCTCAAAGAATTCAAAAAGACTTGTAAGGCAAGACCTACCCCTCACAAATCCGTGCTGACTCTCCCGAATCAAGCAGTGTCTTTCCAGATGCTCAGAAATCCTATCCTTCAGTACCCTTTCCATGACTTTGCCTACCACCGAAGTAAGACTAACTGGCCTGTAATTCCAAGGGTCATCCCTATTCCCTTTTTTGAACAGGGGCACGACATTCGCCACTCTCCAATCCCCTGGTACCACCCCTGTTGGTTAGGACGAAAAGATCATTGCCAACAGCTCTGCAATTTCATCTCTTGCTTCCCATAGAATCCTTGGATATATCCCTTGGATATATATGGGGCAGCACGGTAGCACAAGTGATTAGCACTGTGGCTTCACAGCGCCAGGGTCCCAGGTTCGATTCCCTGCTGGGTCACTGTCTGTGCGGAGTTTGCACGTTCTCCCCGTGTCCGCGTGGGTTTCCTCCGGGTGCTCCGGTTTCCTCCCACAGTCCAAAGACGTGCAGGTTAGGTGGATTGGCCATGCTAAATTACCCGTAGTGTCCATAAGGGTTGGGAGGGGTTATTGGGTTGCGGGGATAAGGTGGAAGTGAGGGATTAATGTGGGTCGGTGCAGACTCGATGGGCCGAATGGCCTCCTTCTGCACTGTATGTTCTATGTAATCTATGTACATCCCATCAGGCCCGGGGGACTGTCTATCCTCAAGATTTTCAAAATGCCCAACTCATCTTCCTTCCTAACAAGTATTTCCTCGAGCTTACCAGTCTGTTTCACACTGTCCTCTCCAACAATATCGCCCCTCTCATTTGTAAATACAGAAGAAAAGTACTCGTTCAAGACCTCGCCTATCTCTTCAGACTCAATACACAATCTCCCGCTACCGTCCTTGATCGGACCTACCCTCGCTCTAGTCATTCTCATATTTCTCACATATGTGTAAAAGGCCTTGGGGTTTTCCTTGATCCTACCCGCCAAAGATTGTTCATGCCCTCTCTTAGCTCTCCTAATCCCTTTCTTCAGTTCCCTACTGGCTATCTTGTATCCCTCCAACGCCCTGTCTGAACCTTGTTTCCTCAGCCTTACATAAGTCTCCTTTTTCCTCTTAACAAGACATTCAACCTCTCCTGTCAACCATGGTTCCCTCACTCGACCATCTCTTCCCTGCCTGACAGGGACATACATATCAAGGACACGTAGTACCTGTTCCTTGAACAAGTTCCACATTTCACTTGTGTCCTTCCCTGATAGCCTATGTTCCCACCTTATGCACTTCAATTCTTGTCTGACAACATCGTATTTACCCTTCCCCCAATTGTAAACCTTGCCCTGTTGCGCGCACCTATCCCTCTCCATTACTAAAGTGAAAGTCACAGAATTGTGATCACTATCTCCAAAATGCTCCCCCACTAACAAATCTATCACTTGCCCTGGTTCATTACCAAGTACTAAATCCAATATTGCCCCTCCTCTGGTCGTACAATCTACACACTGTGTTAGAAAAGCTTCCTGGACACACTGCACAAACACCACCCCATCCAAACTATTTGATCTAAAGAGTTTCCACTCAATGTTTGGGAAGTTGAAGTCACCCATGACTACATCCCAGTGACTTCTGCACCTTTCCAAAATCTGTTTCCCAATCTGTTCCTCCACATCTCTGCTACTATTGGGGGCCTTTAGAAAACTCCTAACAAGGTGACTGCTCCTTTCCTATTTCTGACTTCAACCCATACTACCTCAGTAGGCTGATACTCCTCGAACTGCCTTTCTGCAGCTGTTATACTATCTCTTTTTTTTTTTATAAATATTTTATTGAAAATTTTTGGTCAACCAACACAGTACACTGTGCATCCTTTACACAATATTATAACAACACAAATAACAATGATCTATTTTATAAACAAAAAATGAATAAATAATAAATAACAAAAATGAAAACTAACCCTAATTGGCAACTGCCTTATCACAAGTAACACTCTCCAAAAATATAATTTAACAGTCCAATATATAATTATCTGTCGCAACGACCTATACATATTATACAGTATATATTAACAACCCTGAGAGTCCTTCTGGTTCCTCCCCCCCCCCTCCCCCCCCCCCCCATCCCCCCCCCCCCCCCCCCCCCCCCCCCATCCGATCCTGGGCTGCTGCTGCTGCCTTCTTTTTTCCATTCTATCTATCTTTCTGCGAGGTATTCGACGAACGGTTGCCACCGCCTGGTGAACCCTTGAGCCGACCCCCTTAGAACGACTTAATCCGCTCTAGCTTTATAAACCCTGCCATGTCATTTATCCAGGTCTCCACCCCCGGGGGCTTGGCTTCTTTCCACATTAACAATATCCTGCGTCGGGCTACTAGGGACACAAAGGCCAAAACATCGGCCTCTCTCGCCTCCTGCACTCCCGGCTCTTGTGCAACCCCAAATATAGCCAACCCCCAACTTGGTTCGACCCGGATCCCCACTACTTTTGAAAGCACCTTTGTCACCCCCATCCAAAACCCCTGTAGTGCCGGGCATGACCAAAACATATGGGTATGATTCGCTGGGCTTCTCGAGCACCTCGCACACCTATCCTCCACCCCCAAAAATTTACTGAGCCGTGCTCCAGTCATATGCGCCCTGTGTAATACCTTAAACTGAATCAGGCTTAGCCTGGCACACGAGGACGACGAGTTTACCCTGCTTAGGGCATCTGCCCACAGCCCCTCCTCGATATCCTCCCCCAGCTCTTCTTCCCATTTCCCTTTTAGTTCATCTACCATAGTCTCCCCTTCGTCCCTCATTTCCCTATATATATCTGACACCTTACCATCCCCCACCCATGTCTTTGAGATCACTCTGTCCTGCACCTCTTGTGTCGGGAGCTGCGGGAATTCCCTCACCTGTTGCCTCGCAAAAGCCCTCAGTTGCATATACCTGAATGCATTCCCTTGGGGCAACCCATATTTCTCGGTCAGCGCTCCCAGACCCGCGAACTTCCCATCCACAAACAGATCTTTCAGTTGCGTTATTCCTGCTCTTTGCCACATTCCATATCCCCCATCCATTCCCCCCGGGGCTAACCTATGGTTGTTTCTTATCGGGGACCCCCCCAAGGCTCCAGTCTTTCCCCCATGCCGTCTCCACTGTCCCCAAATCTTCAGTGTAGCCACCACCACCGGGCTTGTGGTGTAGTTCCTCGGTGAGAACGGCAATGGGGCTGTCACCATAGCCTGTAGGCTAGTCCCCCTACAGGACGCCCTCTCTAATCTCTTCCACGCCGCTCCCTCCTCCTCTCCCATCCACTTACTCACCATTGAAATATTAGCGGCCCAATAATATTCACTTAGGCTCGGTAGTGCCAGCCCCCCCCTATCCCTGCTACGCTGTAAGAATCCCTTCCTCACTCTCGGGGTCTTCCCGGCCCACACAAAACCCATGATGCTCTTTTCAATCCTTTTTAAAAAAGCCTTCGTGATCACCACCGGGAGGCACTGAAACACAAAGAGGAATCTCGGGAAGACCACCATCTTAACCGCCTGCACCCTCCCTGCCAGTGACAGGGATACCATATCCCATCTCTTGAAATCCTCCTCCATTTGTTCCACCAACCGCATTAAATTTAACCTATGCAATGTCCCCCAATTCTTGGCTATCTGGATCCCCAGGTAACGAAAGTCCCTTGTTACCTTCCTCAACGGTAGGTCCTCTATTTCTCTACTCTGCTCCCCTGGATGCACCACAAACAACTCACTTTTCCCCATGTTCAATTTATACCCTGAAAAATCCCCAAACTCCCCAAGTATCCGCATTATTTCTGGCATCCCCTCCGCCGGGTCTGCCACGTAGAGTAACAAATCGTCCGCATACAAAGATACCCGGTGTTCTTCTCCTCCTCGAAGTACTCCCCTCCACTTCTTGGAACCCCTCAACACTATCGCCAGGGGCTCAATCGCCAGTGCAAACAATAATGGGGACAGAGGGCATCCCTGCCTTGTCCCTCTATGGAGCCGAAAATATGCAGATCCCCGTCCATTCGTGACCACGCTCGCCATCGGGTCCCTATACAACAGCTGCACCCATCTAACATACCCCTCTCCAAAACCAAATCTCCTCAACACCTCCCACAAATAATCCCACTCCACTCTATCAAATGCTTTCTCGGCATCCATCGCCACTACTATCTCCGTTTCCCCCTCTGGTGGGGCCATCATCATTACCCCTAACAGCCTCCATATATTCGTGTTCAGCTGTCTCCCCTTCACAAACCCAGTTTGGTCCTCGTGGACCACCCCCGGGACACATTCCTCTATTCTCATTGCCATTACCTTGGCCAGGATCTTGGCATCTACATTTAGGAGGGAAATAGGTCTATAGGACCCGCATTGTAGCGGGTCCTTTTCCTTCTTTAAGAGAAGCGATATCGTTGCTTCAGACATAGTCGGGGGCAGTTGTACCCTTTCCTTTGCCTCATTAAAGGTCCTCGTCAATACCAGGGCGAGCAAGTCCACATATTTTCTATAGAATTCGACTGGGAATCCATCCGGTCCCGGGGCCTTTCCCGCCTGCATGCTCCTAATTCCTTTCACCACTTCTTCTACCTCGATCTGTGCTCCCAGTCCCACCCTTTCCTGCTCTTCCACCTTGGGAAATTCCAGCCGATCCAAGAAGCCCATCATTCTCTCCCTCCCATGCGGGGGTTGAGCTTCATATAATTTTTTATAAAATGTCTTGAACACTCCATTCACTCTCTCCGCTCCCCGCTCCATCTCTCCTTCCTCATCCCTCACTCCCCCTATTTCCCTCGCTGCTCCCCTTTTCCTCAATTGGTGTGCCAGCAACCTGCTCGCCTTCTCCCCATATTCGTACTGTACACCCTCTGCCTTCCTCCATTGTGCCTCTGCAGTGCCCGTAGTCAGCAAGTCAAATTCTACATGTAGCCTTTGCCTTTCCCTGTACAGTCCCTCCTCCGGTGCTTCCGCATATTGTCTGTCCACCCTCAAAAGTTCTTGCAGCAACCTCTCCCGTTCCTTACTCTCCTGCTTCCCTTTATGTGCCCTTATTGATATCAGCTCCGCTCTAACCACCGCCTTCAGCGCCTCCCAGACCACTCCCACCTGGACCTCCCCATTATCATTGAGTTCCAAGTACTTTTCAATGCACCCCCTCACCCTTAGACACACACCCTCATCTGCCATTAGTCCCATGTCCATTCTCCAGGGTGGGCGCCCTCCTGTTTCCTCCCCGATCTCCAAGTCTACCCAGTGTGGAGCGTGATCCGAAATGGCTATAGCCGTATACTCCGTTCCCCTCACCTTCGGGATCAACGCCCTTCCCCAGCACAAAAAAGTCTATTCGCGAGTAGACTTTATGAACATAGGAGAAAAACGAGAACTCCTTACTCCTAGGTCTGCTAAATCTCCACGGGTCTACACCTCCCATCTGCTCCATAAAATCTTTAAGTACCTTGGCTGCTGCCGGCCTCCTTCCAGTCCTGGACTTCGACCTATCCAGCCCTGGTTCCAACACCGTATTAAAATCTCCCCCCATTATCAGCTTTCCCTTCTCTAGGTCCGGAATGCGTCCTAGCATCCGCCTCATAAAATTGGCATCATCCCAGTTCGGGGCATATACGTTTACCAAAACCACCGTCTCCCCCTGTAGTTTGCCACTCACCATCACGTATCTACCCCCGTTATCCGCCACTATAGTCTTTGCCTCGAACATTACCCGCTTCCCCACTAATATAGCCACCCCCCTGTTTTTCGCATCTAGCCCCGAATGGAACACCTGCCCCACCCATCCTTTGCGTAGCTTAACCTGGTCTATCAGTTTCAGGTGCGTTTCCTGTAACATAACCACATCTGCCTTAAGTTTCTTAAGGTGTGCGAGTACCCGTGCCCTCTTTATCGGCCCGTTCAGCCCTCTCACGTTCCACGTGATCAGCCGGGTTGGGGGGCTTCCTACCCCCCCACCCCCCCTTGTCGATTAGCCATCCCCTTTTTCCAGCTCCTCACCCGGTTCCCACGCAGCTGTATCTCCCCCAGGCGGTGCCCCCCCGCCCATCCCCTCCCATACCAGCTCCCCCCTCTCCCCAGCAGCAGCAACCCAGTAATTCCCCCCTCCCACGCCCCCCCCCCCCACTAGATCCCCCGCTAGCGTAATTACTCCCCCCATGTTGCTCCCAGAAGTCAGCAAACTCTGGCCGACCTCGGCTTCCCCCCGTGACCTCGGCTCGCACCGTGCGACGCCCCCTCCTTCCTGCTTCCCTATTCCCGCCATGATTATCATAGCGCGGGAACCAAGCCCGTGCTTCTCCCTTGGCCCCGCCCCCAATGGCCAACGCCCCATCTCCTCCATCTCCCCTCCTCCCCCCATCACCACCTGTGGAAGAGAGAAAAGTTACCACATCGCAGGATTAGTACATAAAAGTCCTCTTTCCCCCCTATTTAACCCCCCTCTTCGCCCCCCACATTCGCCCCACCACTTTGTTCAAACGTTCTTTTTAATAACCCACTCATTCCAGTTTATCTTCCACAATAAAAGTCCACGCTTCATCCGCCGTCTCAAAGTAGTGGTGCCTCCCTCGATATGTGACCCGCAGTCTTGCCGGTTGCAGCATTCCAAATTTTATCTTCTTTTTATGAAGCACCGCCTTGGCCCGATTAAAGTTCGCCCTCCTGCTCGCCACCTCCGCACTCCAGTCTTGATAAACGCGGATCACCGCGTTCTCCCATTTACTGCTCCGAGTTTTCTTTGCC
Organism: Scyliorhinus torazame; assembly: GCF_047496885.1. Classification (NCBI taxonomy): domain Eukaryota; kingdom Metazoa; phylum Chordata; class Chondrichthyes; order Carcharhiniformes; family Scyliorhinidae; genus Scyliorhinus; species Scyliorhinus torazame. The sequence goes on along the minus strand of NC_092707.1, from coordinate 149,262,804 downwards.
CATCTAAGGACCATTTCTCTATCCTTAAAACGGAGGAATCTCACCACTATGGCTCTGGGAATTTCTCCTGCTCTCGGTCCTCACGCCATCACTCGGTATGCTCCCTCCACCTCCAACGGACCCGCCGGGGCCTCCGCTCCCATTAACGAGTGCAGCATCGTGCTCACATATGCCCCGACGTCCGCTCCCTCCGCACCTTCAGGAAGACCAAGAATCCTCAGGTTGTTCTCCAGTGCCTCCAACCTTTCCACACATCGTTTCTGATGTGCCTCATGCGTCTCCGTCTTCACCACCAGGCCCTGTATGTCGTCCTCATTCTCGGCTGCCTTTGCCTTCACGACCCGAAGCTCCTGCTCCTGGGTCTTTTGTTCCTCCTTTAGCCCTTCGATCGCCTGTAGTATCGGGGCCAACAGCTCTTTCTTCATTTCCTTTTTGAGCTCTTCCACACAGCATTTCAAGAACTCTTGTTGTTCAGGGCCCCATGTTAAACTGCCACCTTCTGACGCCATCTTGGTTTTTGCTTGCCTTCCTTGCCGCTGTTCTAAAGGATCCACTGCAATCCGGCCACTTTCTCTTCCTTTTTTCATCCGTATCCAGGGGGGAGTCCCTTCTGGTTTACCGCACAGTGTTTTTAGCCGTCAAAATTGCCGTTGGGGCTCCTATCAAGAGCCCAAAAGTCCGTTTCACCGGGAGCTGCCGAAACGTGCGACTCAGCTGGTCATCGCCGCACCCGGAAGTCCCTGTTATACTATCTCTAATTAACAATGTCACCCCCCCCCCACCTCTTTTACCACCCTCCCTAATCTTATTGAAACATCTATAACCAGGGACCTCCAACAACCATTTCTGCCCCTCTTCTATCCAAGTTTCTGTGATGGCCACCACATCGTAGTCCCAAGTACCGCTCCATGCCTTAAGTTCACCCACCTTATTCCTGATGCTACTTGCGTTGAAGTATACACACTTCAACCCATCTCCGTGCCTGCAAGTACTCTCCTTTGTCAGTGTTCCCTTCCCCACTGCCTCATTACACGCTTTGGCATCCTGAATATCGGCTACCTTAGTTGCTGGACTACAAATCCGGTTCCCATTCCCCTGCCAAATTAGTTTAAACCCTCCCGAAGAGTACTGGAAAACCTCCCTCCCAGGATATTGGTGCCCCTCTGGTTCAGATGCAACCCGTCCTGCTTGTACAGGTCCCACCTTCCCCAGAATGCGCTCCAATTATCCAAATACCTGAAGCCCTCCCTCCTACACCATTCCTGCAGCCACGTGTTCAACTGCACTCTCTCCCTATTCCTAGCCTCGCTATCACGTGGCACCGGCAACAAACCAGAGATGACAACTCTGTCTGTCTTGTCTTTTAACTTCCAGCCTTACTCCATAAACTCGTTTATTACCTCCACACCCCTTTTCCTACCTACGTCATTGGTATCAATGTGCACCACGACTTCTGGCTGCTGACCCTCCCCCTTAAGGATCCTGAAGACACGATCTGAGACATCCCTGGCCCTGGCACCAGGGAGGCAACATACCTTCCGGGAGTCTCGCTCGCGACCACAGAATCTCCTATCTATTCCCCTAACCATTGAATCTCCTACAACTATTGCAGTTTCAGGTGCGTTTCCTGTAACATAACCACATCACTGATCACTGATCACGTGGAACGTGAGAGGGCGGAACGGGCCGATAAAGAGGGCACGGGTACTCGCACACCTTAAGAAACTTAAGGCAGATAGATTTACATAGATTTCTATGTAAATCTATGTAAATCTATCTGCCTTAAGTTTCTTAAGGTGTGCGAGTACCCGTGCCCTCTTTATCGGCCCGTTCCGCCCTCTCACGTTCCACGTGATCAGCCGGGTTGGGGGGCTTCCTACCCCCCCACCCCCCCTTGTCGATTAGCCATCCCCTTTTTCCAGCTCCTCACCCGGTTCCCACGCAGCTGTATCTCCCCCAGGCGGTGCCCCCCCGCCCATCCCCTCCCATACCAGCTCCCCCCTCTCCCCAGCAGCAGCAACCCAGTAATTCCCCCCTCCCACGCCCCCCCCCCCCGCTAGATCCCCCGCTAGCGTAATTACTCCCCCCATGTTGCTCCCAGAAGTCAGCAAACTCTGGCCGACCTCGGCTTCCCCCCGTGACCTCGGCTCGCACCGTGCGACGCCCCCTCCTTCCTGCTTCCCTATTCCCGCCATGATTATCATAGCGCGGGAACCAAGCCCGTGCTTCTCCCTTGGCCCCGCCCCCAATGGCCAACGCCCCATCTCCTCCATCTCCCCTCCTCCCCCCATCACCACCTGTGGAAGAGAGAAAAGTTACCACATCGCAGGATTAGTACATAAAAGTCCTCTTTCCCCCCTTTTTAACCCCCCTCTTCGCCCCCCACATTCGCCCCACCACTTTGTTCAAACGTTCTTTTTAATAACCCACTCATTCCAGTTTATCTTCCACAATAAAAGTCCACGCTTCATCCGCCGTCTCAAAGTAGTGGTGCCTCCCTCGATATGTGACCCGCAGTCTTGCCGGTTGCAGCATTCCAAATTTTATCTTCTTTTTATGAAGCACCGCCTTGGCCCGATTAAAGTTCGCCCTCCTTCTCGCCACCTCCGCACTCCAGTCTTGATAAACGCGGATCACCGCGTTCTCCCATTTACTGCTCCGAGTTTTCTTTGCCCATCTAAGGACCATTTCTCTATCCTTAAAACGGAGGAATCTCACCACTATGGCTCTGGGAATTTCTCCTGCTCTCGGTCCTCGCGCCATCACTCGGTATGCTCCCTCCACCTCCAACGGACCCGCCGGGGCCTCCGCTCCCATTAACGAGTGCAGCATCGTGCTCACATATGCCCCGACGTCCGCTCCCTCCGCACCTTCAGGAAGACCAAGAATCCTCAGGTTGTTCTCCAGTGCCTCCAACCTTTCCACACATTGTTTCTGATGTGCATCATGCGTCTCCGTCTTCACCACCAGGCCCTGTATGTCGTCATCATTCTCGGCTGCCTTTGCCTTCACGACCCGAAGCTCCTGCTCCTGGGTCTTTTGTTCCTCCTTTAGCCCTTCGATCGCCTGTAGTATTGGGGCCAACAGCTCTTTCTTCATTTCCTTTTTGAGCTCTTCCACACAGCATTTCAAGAACTCTTGTTGTTCAGGGCCCCATGTTAAACTGCCACCTTCTGACGCCATCTTGGTTTTTGCTTGCCTTCCTTGCCGCTATTCTAAAGGATCCACTGCAATCCGGCCACTTTCTCTTCCTTTTTTCATCCGTATCCAGGGGGGAGTCCCTTCTGGTTTACCGCACAGTGTTTTTAGCCGTCAAAATTGCCGTTGGGGCACCTATCAAGAGCCCAAAAGTCCGTTTCACCGGGAGCTGCCGAAACGTGCGACTCAGCTGGTCATCGCCGCACCCGGAAGTCCCTGTTATACTATCTCTAATTAACAATGTCACCCCCCCCCACCTCTTTTACCACCCTCCCTAATCTTATTGAAACATCTATAACCAGGGACCTCCAACAACCATTTCTGCCCCTCTTCTATCCAAGTTTCTGTGATGGCCACCACATCGTAGTCCCAAGTACCGCTCCATGCCTTAAGTTCACCCACCTTATTCCTGATGCTACTTGCGTTGAAGTATACACACTTCAACCCATCTCCGTGCCTGCAAGTACTCTCCTTTGTCAGTGTTCCCTTCCCCACTGCCTCATTACACGCTTTGGCATCCTGAATATCGGCTACCTTAGTTGCTGGACTACAAATCCGGTTCCCATTCCCCTGCCAAATTAGTTTAAACCCTCCCGAAGAGTACTGGAAAACCTCCCTCCCAGGATATTGGTGCCCCTCTGGTTCAGATGCAACCCGTCCTGCTTGTACAGGTCCCACCTTCCCCAGAATGCGCTCCAATTATCCAAATACCTGAAGCCCTCCCTCCTACACCATTCCTGCAGCCACGTGTTCAACTGCACTCTCTCCCTATTCCTAGCCTCGCTATCACGTGGCACCGGCAACAAACCAGAGATGACAACTCTGTCTGTCCTGTCTTTTAACTTCCAGCCTTACTCCATAAACTCGTTTATTACCTCCACACCCCTTTTCCTACCTACGTCATTGGTATCAATGTGCACCACGACTTCTGGCTGCTGACCCTCCCCCTTAAGGATCCTGAAGACACGATCTGAGACATCCCTGGCCCTGGCACCAGGGAGGCAACATACCTTCCGGGAGTCTCGCTCGCGACCACAGAATCTCCTATCTATTCCCCTAACCATTGAATCTCCTACAAATATTGCTTTTCTATTCTCCCCCCTTCCCTTCTGAGCCCCAGAGCCAGACTCAGTGCCAGAGACCTGGCCGCTAGGGCCTTCCCCCGGTAGGTCATCCCCCCAACAGCATCCAAAACGGTATACTTGTTTTGAAGGGGAACGGCCACGAGGGATCCCTGCACTGTCTGCCTGTTTGGTTTTTTCCCCCTGACTGTAACCCAGCTATTCTTGTCCTGTACCTTGGGTGTGGTTACCTCCCTGTAACTCTTCTCTATCACCTCCTCTGCCTCCCGGCCGTTGACAGCAGCCCCCCCCCCCGACGATTCTACGGGCCCCGATGGGCCGAGTGGCCGACGGGTTTGACCGATTCCCAACAGCGTGGGTTACTCAGGGCCCCCACGGTGGGCTGGCTGCGATCGGGTCCTACTGATCCTCGGGCGGGGGGCCTATTTTACTCTGCGCCGGGCCCCTGTAGGGCTCTGCAATATTGCCCGGGGCCCGGCGCAGAGAAGGGAACCCCGCGCATGCGTGGAAATACGCCGGCCATTGTGCACATGCGCAAACTCGTGCGGGCCATTCCGTGCCGGCAGCAGCTGCGGGGACCACTCCGGCGCCAACCTAGCCCCCTAGGCAGGTGAGAATCTCTCACCTTCGGGGGCCATTGACGCCGGGGTCGTTGGTGCCGGTTTTCACGCCGGCGTGGGGACATAGCCCCATTATTAGTGAATCCCGCCCATTGTGTATCTCCATTTCCTTCCTGCATCCCAGCACCAGGACAAGAAGTTAAGCAAACCATCATTATACTGTGATATTCTGCTTTCATCTCGGAATCTACTGCAGTTTTTTTGTAACCGAGCCCTCCACATTGCTTTTCTCAGATCCTGCGATTCCATCTGATACTGAATTATTACAGCTGGTTGATGGAGTCCGGGTGTTAAGAAATATTATGAAACACTGGGTTGATTACTGAAACTGGTTGGAATGTTGGTGCGAGGCCTAATCTGATTGTTTCAGATTGTTTTCATCTTCATTCATTTAATTGAATACTGCAGGTTATAGTGGTTAAACTTTATGAAATGGTCAATTAAATTAATTTGTTTAAGCTTGTCTGTATCTCTTTTAGTCAATTCTGATCATTGTCTTTGTAATAGCTATGTTGACAGTTACTTATAGGAGCAGTGTTTTCAGATCTGAACAAATGGAGGATTGTGGTTGTTTGTTTTCCTATTTTCAAATATATTTAGAGTACCTAATTTTTTTTTCTCCCAATTAAGGGCCAATTTAGCATAGCCAATTCACCTATCTTGCACATCTTTTTGGATTGTGGGGGTGAGACCCATGCAGACACGCGGAGAAGTGTTTGTTTCTTTCCCATTAGGGAGGAAGTATAGAGGCATAGATGGGCAGGGGAACTGAGCAGAAGGAAACGGGTGAGGTGGGAATGGGCAGGAAGAGGAACTATTGAGCAGAGGAAGAGAGGGATGGTAAAGCAAATATAATAATGGGAAAAGTGAAGAAGGGGAGGAAAGAAGACCAGAATTTAAAAAATCTTAACTTCTGCACTGTACCCTCATTTTCATGTTATGCTACTAATTATTTAAGTCATGTTTCCTAAATAGGATGTGTGTAAAAAATTAGATGTTTTTTTCGTTACAAGATTGTATTTCCTCAGATGTCTTGTAGAATCCACGATTGAGCAGATTGGGCATGATCTGTGGAAGTTAAGGGACTGATGGTGTGTTTTCTTCATTTTATTCTTTCTTAAGTTTTGATTTAACACTGATTCTCCCTCTTTGGCATGGATTTTTTCCTTGTGGAATTTTTTTGTAGTGATTTCCTTCCTGGAGAATGGGCAGAATCTTAGGTGATTATACCTTATTTTAAAATTTAATTTCAACTATAACACAATGATTTGTTGCTCCTCCGATTGGCAAATATACTGCTCGTGCAGCGCTGAGCAAATCAGGCAAAAACGTAAGGAAAGACACCCATCTTTCACATTGATATGAAATGAGTCATGGAATAGTACTATAAATCCTTCTTATTTGTTTCAGTAAGAAATATAATTTATTAATAGTGATACCTTAAAATTACTATGTAATTCTAAGGCATATCCCACCTGGCTTCTCTGAATCTTCAGCATGGTGCATTCATGTATTGACATCTAGGACTCACTATAATGACACAAGAACACAGGAAGTATGAGCAGGAGTAGACCATATAGGCCTGTTGAGCCTACTCTGTCATTCGGTGTGATCATAACTGATCTTGGACATCAACTCATAATTCCCTGAGACCAATTATCTGTCTTTCTCAGCCAATAATGTATTCATTGATGGAGCATTCACAACCCTCTAGGGCACAGAATTTCAAAGATTCACAACCTTTTGAGTAAAGTAATTTCTTCTCATCCTTCGTCCTCAATGATCAACCTCTTAACCTGTGACTGCGTCCCTGTGTTTTACATTTCCCCCACCAGCGGAAACCATTTAGCAATGTCCACCCTCTCAGGGGCCTTCAGAATTTTGTGTACTTCAATGAGATCACCTCTCATTCTCTGAAACTCCAGAGAATATAAACCTAATTTACTTAGTTTCTTATCATTATTAAAGATGTTATAGCTGGGTATTGGAAAAATTCAAGGCAATGAGCAAAGTCAACATGGCTTTGTGAAATGGATATCATGTTTAACAAATTTATTGTCGTTCTTTGAAGGAGTCACATCTGCTGTGGATAAAGGGGAACTCGTACTTAGGTTTCCAGAAGGCATTTGATATGGTGCCACAACAAAGGTTATTGTGGTAAAATAAGGGCGGGATTTACCGGTGGTTCACGGCAGAGGATATTCCGGTCCCACGTTGGCGCATGGGTTTCCCAGCAATGAGGGGTGCAGTCAACAGGAAATCCTGTTGATAATGGCAGGACCGGTAGATCCCGCTGGCGGGCCGCCTCCACCACCAAAAAACACGTGGCGGGTTGGTGGGTAAATCTCGCCCTAAATGTTCATGGTGTAGGGGGTAACTTACATAGAACATAGAACATAGAACAATACAGCGCAGTACAGGCCCTTCGGCCCACGATGTTGCACCGAAACAAAAGCCATCTAACCTACACTATGCCATTATCATCCATATGTTTATCCAATAAACTTTTAAATGCCCTCAATGTTGGCGAGTTCACTACTGTAGCAGGTAGGGCATTCCACGGCCTCACTACTCTTTGCGTAAAGAACCTACCTCTGACCTCTGTCCTATATCTATTACCCCTCAGTTTAAAGTTATGTCCCCTCGTGCCAGCCATATCCATCCGCGGGAGAAGGCTCTCACTGTCCACCCTATCCAACCCCCTGATCATTTTGTATGCCTCTATTAAGTCTCCTCTTAACCTTCTTCTCTCCAACGAAAACAACCTCAAGTCCGTCAGCCTTTCCTCATAAGATTTTCCCTCCATACCAGGCAACATCCTGGTAAATCTCCTCTGCACCCGCTCCAAAGCCTCCACGTCCTTCCTATAATGCGGTGACCAGAACTGTACGCAATACTCCAAATGCGGCCAGACCAGAGTTCTGTACAGCTGCAACATGACCTCCCGACTCCGGAACTCAATCCCTCTACCAATAAAGGCCAACACTCCATAGGCCTTCTTCACAACCCTATCAACCTGGGTGGCAACTTTCAGGGATCTATGTACATGGACACCTAGATCCCTCTGCTCAGCCACACTTTCAAGAACTTTACCATTAGCCAAATATTCCGCATTCCTGTTATTCCTTCCAAAGTGAATCACCTCACACTTCTCTACATTAAACTCCATTTGCCACCTCTCAGCCCAGCTCTGCAGCTTATCTATATCCCTCTGTAACCTGCTACATCCTTCCACACTATCGACAACACCACCGACTTTAGTATCATCTGCAAATTTACTCACCCACCCTTCTGTGCCTTCCTCTAGGTCATTGATAAAAATGACAAACAGCAACGGCCCCAGAACAGATCCTTGTGGTACTCCACTTGTGACTGTACTCCATTCTGAACATTTCCCATCAACCACCACCCTCTGTCTTCTTTCAGCTAGCCAATTTCTGATCCACATCTCTAAATCACCCTTAATCCCCAGCCTCCGTATTTTTTGCAATAGCCTACCGTGGGGAACCTTATCAAACGCTTTGCTGAAATCCATATACACCACATCAACTGCTCTACCCTCGTCTACCTGTTCAGTCACCTTCTCAAAGAACTCAATAAGGTTTGTGAGGCATGACCTACCCTTCACAAAGCCATGCTGACTATCCCTGATCATATCATTCCTATCTAGATGATTATAAATCTTGTCCCTTATAATCCCCTCCAAGACTTTACCCACTACAGACGTGAGGCTCACCGGTCTATAGTTGCCGGGGTTGTCTCTGCTCCCCTTTTTGAACAAAGGGACCACATTTGCTGTCCTCCAGTCCTCTGGCACTATTCCTGTAGCCAATGATGACATAAAAATCAAAGCCAAAGGTCCAGCAATCTCTTCCCTGGCCTCCCATAGAATCCTAAGATAAATCCCATCAGGTCCCGGGGACTTATCTATTTTCAGCCTGTCCAGAATTGCCAACACCTCTTCCCTACGTACCTCAATGCCATCTATTCTATTAGCCTGGGGCTCAGCATTCTCCTCCACAACATTATCTTTTTCCTGAGTGAATACTGACGAAAAATATTCATTTAGTATCTCGCCTATCTCTTCAGACTCCACACACAATTTCCCATCCCTGTCCTTGACTGGTCCTACTCTTTCCCTAGTCATTCGCTTATTCCTGACATACCTATAGAAAGCTTTTGGGTTTTCCTTGATCCTTCCTGCCAAATACTTCTCATGTCCCCTCCTTGCTCGTCTTAGCTCTCTCTTTAGATCCTTCCTCGCTACCTTGTAACTATCCATCGCCCCAACCGAAACTTCACACTTCATCTTCACATAGGCCTCCTTCTTCCTCTTAACAAGAGATTCCACTTCCCTGGTAAACCACGGTTCCCTCGCTCGACGCCTTCCTCCCTGTCTGACCGGTACATACTTATCAAGAACACGCAGTAGCTGATCCTTGAACAAGCCCCACTTATCCAGTGTGCCCAACACTTGCAGCCTACTTCTCCACCTTATCCCCCCCAAGTCACGTCTAATGGCATCATAATTGCCCTTCCCCCAGCTATAACTCTTGCCCTGCGGTGTATACTTATCCCTTTCCATCATTAACGTAAACGTCACCGAATTGTGGTCACTGTCCCCAAAGTGCTCTCCTACCTCCAAATCCAACACCTGGCCTGGTTCATTACCCAAAACCAAATCCAACGTGGCCTCGCCTCTTGTTGGCCTGTCAACATATTGTTTCAGGAAACCCTCCTGCACACACTGTACAAAAAACGACCCATCTATTGTACTCGAACTATATCTTTTCCAGTCAATATTTGGAAAGTTAAAGTCTCCCATAATAACTACCCTGTTACTTTCGCTCATATCCAGAATCATCTTCGCCATCCTTTCCTCTACATCCCTAGAACTATTAGGAGGCCTATAAAAAACTCCCAACAGGGTGACCTCTCCTTTCCTGTTTCTAACTTCAGCCAATACTACCTCGGAAGAAGAGTCCCCATCTACCATCCTCTCCGCCACCGTAATACTGCTCTTGACTAGCAGCGCCACACCTCCCCCTCTTTTGCCTCCTTCTCTGAGCTTACTAAAACACCTAAACCCCGGAACCTGCAACATCCATTCCTGTCCCTGCTCTATCCATGTCTCCGAAATGGCCACAACATCGAAGTCCTAGGTACCAACCCACGCTGCCAGTTCCCCTACCTTGTTTCGTATACTCCTGGCATTGAAGTAGACACACTTCAAACCACCTACCTGAACGCTGGCCCCCTCCTGCGACGTCAAATCTGTGCTCCTGACCTCTATACTCTCATTCTCCCTTACCCTAAAACTACAATCCAGGTTCCCATGCCCCTGCTGCATTAGTTTAAACCCCCCCAAAGAGCACTAACAAATCTCCCCCCCAGGATATTTGTGCCCCTCAGGTTCAGATGTAGACCATCCTGTCTGTAGAGGTCCCACCTTCCCCAGAAAGAGCCCCAGTTATCCAAAAATCTGAAACCCTCCCACCTGCACCATCCCTGTAGCCACGTGTTTAAATGCTCTCTCTCCCTATTCCTCATCTCACTATAACGTGGCACGGGCAACAACCCAGAGATAACAACTCTGTTTGTTCTAGTTCTGAGCTTCCATCCTAGCTCCCTGAAAGCCTGCCTGACATCCTTGTCCCCTTTCCTACCTATGTCGTTGGTGCCAATGTGGACCACGACTTGGGGCTGCTCCCCCTCCCCCCTAAGGACCCGGAAAACACGATCCGAGACATCACGTACCCTTGCACCTGGGAGGCAACATACCAAACGTGAGTCTCTCACGCTCCCACAAAATCTCCTATCTGTGCCCCTGACTATAGAGTCCCCAATTACTAATGCTCTGCTCCTCTCCCCCCTTCCCTTCTGAGCAACAGGGACAGACTCCGTGCCAGAGGCCCGTACCCCATGGCTTACCCCTGGTAAGTCCCCCCCCCCCCACAAGTATCCAAAGCGGTATACTTGTTTCTCAGGGGAACGACCGCAGGGGATCCCTGCACTGACTGTTTTTTCCCAGTCCCTCTTACAGTTACCCACCTATCTCCAATCTTTGGTGTAACTAATTCCCTGAAGCTGCTATCTATGACCCCTTCTGCCTCCCGAATGATCCGAAGTTCTTCCAACTCCAGCTCCAGTTCCCTAACTCGGTCTTGGAGGAGCTGGAGATGGCAGCACTTCCTGCAGGTAAAATCAGCAGGGACACTAACTGCATCCCTCACCTCAAACATCCTGCAGGAGGAACATTGTACTCCCTTCCCTGCCATTCCTCTAACTTTCTACCAAGATCTAGCTAACAACTAAATTAAATTTTTATAAAAAATAATAATAATATAATAAAAATATGGTACTTACCTCAGACCAATGGGTTTTATTATTAGGTTAGAGGAGGAGGGCGGGTGGGAGACACTACACGTGTAGTGTCTCGGGTTTCCTCTCCACCAGAATTTATTGAAGATTGGCCAGCTAATAGGAAACAGAGTTGGCATAAATGGATTTTTTTCTAGTTGGCAGGATGTGACGAGTGGTGTGCCACACGGATCAGTGCTGGGGCCTCAACTTTTTACAATGTATATGAATTACTTGGATGAAGGTACTGGAGGTATGGTGGCTAAATTTACTGATGACACAAAGATGGGTAAGACAGTAAATTGTGTAAGGTGGCTACAAAGGTACATATGTTAAGTGAGAAGGCAAACAGCAGGCAAATGGAGTATAATGTGGGCAAATGTGAAATTGTCCATTTTGGCAGGAAGAATAAAATAGAAGCATATTATCTAAACGGTGAGAAATTGCAGAGCTCTGAGGTGTAGATAGATTTGGGTGTCCAAGTGCATGAATCACTAATATACAGGCACAGCAAGAAAGCTAAAAGAATGTTCTCATTTATTGTGAGGGAATTGCTCACAAAAGTAGAGAGGTTATGATTCAGTTGGACAGGGCATTGGTGAGACCACATCTGGAGTACTGTGTACAATATTCGTCTCCTTATTGAAGAAAAGATGTAAATACATTAGAAGCAGTTCAGAGATGATTTACTAGACTAATTCAGGAATGGACAGGTTGTCTCATGAGGAAACATAATGAGTGGCACGGTGGCACAATGGTTGGCACTGCTGCCTCACAGAGCCAGGGACCCGGGTTCAATTCCAGTCTTGGGTAGCCGCCTGTGTGGAGTTTGCACTTTCTCCCGGTGTCTGCATGGGTTCTCTGCCGCAACTCTGGTTTCTTCCCACAACCCAAAAATGCGTAGGTTAGGTGGACTGGCCATGCTAAATTGCCTCTTAGTGTCCAAAGATGTACAGGTTAGGTAGGGTTATGGTTTTACAGGGATCAAATGGGGGAGTGGGCCTGGGTAGGGTGCTCTTTCAGAGGGTCGGTGCATACTTGATGGGCCGAATGACCTCCTTCTGCACTGTAGGAATTCTATGGTTCTATGGAAAGGTTGGAGAGATTAGGTTTATGTCCACTCTAGTGTAGAAGAGGAGGCTTGAGAAAAACATTTAAGATCCTGAGGGGTCTTGACAGGGTGGATGTGGAGAGGATGTTTCCTCTTGTCAGAGAATCTAGAACTAATGGTCACTGTTTAAAAATAAGGGGTCGCTCAAATAAGACAGTTGAAGAGAAATTATTTCTCTGAAAGCCATGAGGCTCTGGTTCCCTCTTCCTCAAAAGGCAGGGAAAACAGAGGGTGAGAATCTCTGTGGGCTGACTCCGAAATTGGGAAAGGCGATTGAGCGGAGAATCGATCCTGACGCTGAAACCATGACAAGCACAGCTCACGCCAAATTGCATTTGTCCGGTGCCGCGACAGCAGCGTCAGCGCGTTCCACTCTGCACGTACAGTAAACAGTGTTTGCATATCATTCGCGGACCTGACCCTGTACTCTCCGAGGCCTACGTGATCCTTCACCTCCGCTGGGGGGAAATTCCCGACAGCGAGGTTCACTTGTACTTTTAAAAATAGGGAAACAGGCGCCGTGGCTGATGATGGTGATAGAGGAGGTAGGATATGCAGAGGCGCGATCGTGGGCTGCCGGTCCTGTCACTGGCCGGGCTGGCTGGGGAGGGGGCCAAGTGCAGGGCTGGGGTGACCAGGGGACTCACTGTGGCCCATGGTGTCCCCCATAGGACTGGGCTGTCCAGGCACGAACTACCATTGCCACGGCCTGCAAGGTAGCCAACTTGCTGCGCATCCCGTGGCCCGTGGTTCTGAGTGACTGCCAACGGACCTATCCCCATCCCTGCTCCCTGGCCCCCACCCTCCGCCATACCACCCCTGCACCACATCCTCCGCCATACAACCCCCCCCCCCCCCCACACACACACACACACAACCGGCCACCACCCACGACAGGGCATCACGTGGTCCATTCAAGGGCAACACCCACAAAAGCCCTACAGGGGGGTGCTGGGTGGGGACCGCAAAGTGTACCACTGGCATGTGTTGCGGGAGCTGACGGTACCCCTGGCAGCAGGGACAGATGTGAGGGCCAGAGGCCAGGGGTGCGGAGATGTGGCGCGGGGAGGGGACGTGCGGGGGTAGGGTCCGCAGTGCGAACCAGGGCCAACATGTAGCCTGTTAGACCTGGTTGGGCATTGGGGTATGCACCATGTTAACATGTCAGCAATTCACCCCCTGCAGACAATGGATATTGGAATTCAACCAGGAAAGGGTGCCCCCCTCCGTGTCGCCGCAGGCCTGGGGGATGCACTCAACTGTACGAGCTGGAGCTGCTTGAGGAGGAGGAGGACCATGCAATAACAGAGCCAGTCACAGAGGAACAGGAGGCAGCTGGTGAGGGCGGAGAGCCGGCTGTCCAACAGACCGAGGAAGAGGTGGGATGGAGTCCCATGTGTACTGACATTGCCTGTTATTCGAGGACATGCTGGACCAGGCATGCTGTAATGTAAGACTCCGGCTGAGCAAGGGGACAGTACAACATTTCTGCCAGATCATGACGCACCTGGCACCACGGGGGAATGGGGGTGGACACCTGCTCCTGGTGGTCGTCAAGGTGATGGTCGCCCTGGACTTTTATGCCATGGAGTCCTTCCAGGCACTGAGTGAAGACCTGTCCGGGATCTCACAGAGCTTGGTGCACAGGTGTATCCGTGTCCTCACAGTGGTCCTATATGCCAGGTTGCCACAATACATCAATTTCAATGTGGACCGAGCCCACCAGGATCCTGGGCAGCGGGTTCGCCGCCAAATACAAAATGCACCGGGTCCGGGGGGTGATCGATGGGATGTGTGTCACTGTACGAGCACCTGCAGATGACAGGCTGGTCTTCATGAACCGAAAGGGGTTCCACTCGATGAACGTGCAGCTGGTGTGTGACCATGGGATTCACATCATGCACATCTGCGCCCGATACCCAGGCAATGTGCATGACACCTTCATCCTGGCACTCCTGACGGTTCCGGATCTCTTCAAGTAGCCCCACCCCCCCGGCTGGTGGCATGGCTCCTGGTGACAGGGGTTATCTGCTGTGGTTGTGGCTGATGGTGCCTATCCAGAGGCCGCAGACCAACGTGGAGACTCGCTACAACGGTGCCCATTCAGCGACCAGGGGTGCTAACGAGCAGAGCTTTGGCATCCTGAAGTTACAGGACCACTCTGGAGGGGCCCTCCAGTATAGCACTAGTAGATTCCCCCACATCGTGGTGGCCTGGTGCGTCCTCCACAACATCGTGCAGGAGAGGGGCATCGTGCTGAAGGAGGAGGATGAATGCCAAGTCTTGTCCGAAGAGGAAGATGTGCGGGAGGGCGAGGATGGGCAGGACATGGGGCCCTGGCAAGCACAGGAGGCAACACAACTTGTGCGCTTTGACCAACGTGCAGGGGACGTTGTAAATGCCTCCAGGTTCACAGACTAGGGGGCCTGGCCAGCGGCACGGACAGTCCATCCCACCCCCACTGCCCGCCCCCCACCCCTCCCGGCCAACCACCCCCTCCCATGAATACCACCTTTTGCCAGCCTTTGCCCCCCCCCCTTGCAACTCTTCCGTGCTTCCTACGTGCCTCACTACAGGGTGCGGGCCTGGGTTGGCAGTAACAGCAGGGTCTGGTCTATGGGATGGAGGGTGAAGATGATCCGCTCAGCAAAGAGCTCTGGTGCTCCGTACCATTCAACAATGCTGACTCCTGCCCAAGGTAGCACTTTCCACCGTCCACCTGGGTGACCCCTGCATGCAAGATGGCCATACCAACACATGGTCCCACCAAACGCCCGAGGTGGCGGAGATGGGGACGGGTGGGGGTGGGAGGGACATGCGAGTGGTGAGCGCTGGCTGTACTGGGGTCTGTGGCGCAATCCCTCCATGATCCTCTGCCCAGCTCCTCCCCCACCCCCAGACCCCTCTCTACAGTCTGCCCAGCCCATCATCACACCAGAACTTGCCACACCTCTAGCCAAGCTGTTCCAGCACAGCTACAACACTGACAGCTACCCGGCAATGTGGAAAATTACCCAGGTGTGTCCTGAACACAAGAAACAGGAAAAATTCAACCCAGCCAATTACCGTCCTATCAGTCTATTCTCCATCATCAGCAAAGTGATAGAAGGAGTCATTATCAGTGCTATCAAATGCACTTACTCAGTAATAACCTGCTCACGGACGCTCAGTTTGGGTTCCGCCTTGGTCACTCAGCTCCTGACCTCATTACAGCCTTGGTTCAAACATGTACACATGAGCTGAATGCCAGAGGTGAGGTGATGTGAGAGTGACTGCCCTTGGCATCAATGCAGCATTTGACCAAGTATGGCATTGAGATACCCTCAATTACGACTCGAGAGAGAAGATTGATAATTCAAAGGCTTTAATTAGCAGAGAACCAGACAGCTGCCGAGAGGTGTGCTCACTGCACGCTGCCCACTGAACATTATCTTATATACAGTTCCCTGGGGGGGGCGGAGCCAGAGCTAGAGTCCCCCAGGGTTCCAAACCCGGTCTTAAAGGGTTCATCACATTAAAGGTACAGTTATAGTTATCATTCATCACATTCACCCCCTGTTTAAAAAAACGCATAGTCCGTCGGGGGTGAAGTGGAATTACATGTTCAGTCTTTTGGATGGCCTGATTGCCCATGTCGACCTTCTCAGCTCCGGCGGTGGTGCGGCAGATACGGTCGTCCTCGGTGGTGGTATATCCGGGAGCACGGTTGTTTGAGCCTTTGCCCGTGTTGGAGCGGGGGGGTATCCGGGGTGACTAGGGTGATTGGTGCCGGCGCCGGCTGGGGGGGAAGGGGGCTCTATGGGGGGGCGCTGTCGGAGTCGGCAGCTGGTGAGGGGAGGGGAGTGTCGGTAGAAGGGGGGGCGTCGGTGGGAGAGCCAGCGGGTGCCAGGTCTCGCAGGGAAACGGTGTCTTGCCTGCCGTCAAGGTGCTTGACGTAGGCGTATTGAGGGTTTGCGTGTAGCAGTTGGACCCTCTTGACTAGTGGGTCTGTCTTGTGGCTCCTCGCGTGCCTCCGGAGTAGAACTGGTCCCGGAGTCGTCAGCCAACGTGGAAGCGAGACCCCAGAGGTGGACTTCCTGGCGAAGACAACCAAACGGTTTCATAGATTATCATAGAATTTACAGTGCAGAAGGAGGCCATTCGGCCCATCAAGTCTGCACCAGCTCTTGGAAAGAGCACCCTACCCAAGGTCAACACCTACACCCTATCCCCATAACCCAGTAACCCCACCCAACACTAAGGGCAATTTTGGACACTAAGGGCAATTTATCATGGCCAATCCGCCTAACCTGCATATCTTTGGACTGTGGGAGGAAACCGGCGCACCCGGAGGAAACCCACGCACACACGGGGAGGATGTGCAGACTCCGCACAGACAGTGACCCAAGCCGGAATCAAACCTGGGACCCTGGAGCTATGAAGCAATTGTGCTATCCACAATGCTCTCGTGCTGCCCAGGTTGTGAGGGGTCTCGGTTGTGGCCGTACAGAGGAGCGACCTAATAGAGTGTAGGGCATCGGGAAGGACCTCCTGCCAATGGGCGGTTGGGAGATCTCTTGACCGTAGGGCTAGAAGGACAGCCTTCCAAACTGTTGCGTTCTCCCTCTCCACCTGCCCGTTTCCCCGCGGGTTATAGCTGGTCGTTCTGCTCGAGGCGATGCCCTTGTTGAGCAGATATCGACGCAGCTCATCGCTCATGAACGATGTACCCCGGTCGCTGTGGACATAGGCGGGGAAAACAAACAGAACGAAGATGCTGTGCAGTGCCTTGATTACGGAGGCCGAGGTCATATCGGGGCAGGGGACAGCGAATGGGAAGCGGGAGAATTCATCGATGACAGTGAGGAAATAAACGTTGCGGTTGGTGGACGGGAGGGGCCCTTTGAAGTCCACGCTTAGTCGCTCAAAGGGCCCAGAGGCCTTTACCAGGCGAGCCTTGTCTGGCCGGTAGAAGTGCGGTTTGCACTCCGCACAGATCTGGCAAGCCTTGGTCATGGCCTTGACCTCCTTGGTGGAATAAGGTAGGTTTCGGGACTTGATGAAGTGAGCAAGCCGGGTGACCCCTGGGTGACAGAGGTAATCGTGGCTGGCCCTCAGGCGGTCTTTCTGTGCGTTGGCGCACGTGCTGCGGGACAGGGCATCTGGGGACTCGTTGAGCTTCCCCGGACAAAATGTAATATCATACGTATAGGTGGAGAGTTCTATTCTCCACCTCAGAATTTAATCATTCTTTATTTTGCCCGGTTGTGCGTTATTGAACATAAAGGCGACCAACCGTTGGTCGGTGACGAGGGCGAACCTCCTACCAGCTAGGTAGTGCCTCCAGTGCCGTACGGCCTCCACTATGGCTTGTGCCTCCTTCTCGACTGCAGAGTGCCGGATTTCCGAGGCGGTGAGGGTTCGGGAGAAAAACGTTACTGGTTTGCCCGCCTGGTTGAGGTTAGCAGCCAGGGCGAAGTCTCATGCATCACTTTCTACCTGGAAGGGGATGGTTTCGTCCACTGTATGCATGGCGGCCTTGATGATATCGGCCTTGATACGACTGAAGGCCGACTGAGCCTCAACCGTCAGGGAAAAACCGTGGTCTTAATGAGTTGTCGGGCTTTGTCCGCATATCTGGGGACCCACTGGGCGCAATAGGAAAAGAGCCCCAAGCACCGTTTGAGTGTCTTGAGTCTTACGGGGAGGGGAAGTTCCTTAAGGGGGCGCATGCGGTCGGGGTCAAGGGCCTAGGACCCCGTTTTCCACGACGTAGCCGAGGATGGCTAGTCGGGTTGTGTGGAACACGCATTTCTCTTTATTGTATGTCAGATTGAGGGCCCGGGCGGTCTGGAGGAACTTCCTCAGGTTTGCGTCGTGGTCCTGCTGGTCATGGCCACAGATGGTGACGTTGTCCAAGTACGGGTAAGTAGCCCATAAGCCATACTGGTCCTGTAGCCAGTTAAAATGGCTAACTCCCAATTTAGAGTGGTTAACTCACGATTTAAAATGGCGAACGGCAAAGGCTGATGGGAAAGTCAGCCAACAGGACACAAACAAGCAGCTGCGGGTTGACTGTGTATTTACCTCTGGAAAGGCCAGACAAGATCGATACCGGCAACCATCAGCATAACAAAACACCAGCCATCTGCATATTAATGAGCAATCCCCGGGAACAATGAACAACGTTTAGAAACATAAAGCCAAACCAGACTCCGTGGCGCCAGCAAAAGCCTACACAAAGGGAGGTGAACGATTGGGACAAAGTCCAATCACTTGGAACCAGGTACAGGGTCCGCTCCGAAAAGCGGGAAGCCCCTGGGGACTATAAGAATCAAGCACAAGTTCAAATCGGCCCCTCTGCTTCTCTTCTGGACCGGGACACTCAGCAACGCGAACCAACCCTTAACAGTGACCGGTCCAGCCATCGCTGACATCTAGTAAGTCTTACTTCAACGCTCGCTACGAGATAGGCGCTCCTAGCTACCAATCTGTACCAACTTTGAATCCCGCAGGCTCAGAACCAGAACGAAAGGCCATTCGTTTCCCTGACCTGGTGGGCCAGTTCCAAGTTAAGTATTGGCCTGTTAGTCGTAGGAGTAGCTTAGACGTAGAATTTATACATGAGTAGTGATAACTGTGTATAATAATTGTGCTTTCATTTAAATCTTACTAAGTGGTGTATTGGATTATTGATCATTACTCGGACTTGAACCACGTGGCGGTATCAGAAAGATACCTGGTGACTCAAGAGCAAAAGTGATAAAACAGAGCAATTAAACTAAGGCAAAAGTTAGCAACACTTATTTGGCGACATCCTGACGGGACCCGATCTAGAAGTGGAAAACCACTCCGGGAGAACCCAAGAATTTGAATTAGAGATCCAATTGGAAACAGAAAACCACAAGCGTTCAAGCAGTTCTGATCAATAGTCATAATTCGGAAGTGTGTGTATGCATGCGTAACTAACAGGGCGATAAGGTAAAACTGATAGATTTTTGTTGCGTCAAAACTGTCGGAAGTTGGTATATCGGAAAGTAGCGAAAGCCGTACCCGTATTTACAGCACCGCCTTAGCTCCCCTCTTCCAAATTTAAAAGAAGCATTCGGATAGGAAAGATGGCAATGCAAGCATTGCAGCACCTAATGAATCCTGAGGAATTTGCGGTCGCAGCGACCAGCAGCAGTAGAGTGGGACAATGTCCCATTTGGGAGGAAGAGATCAGGAAATATCTCAAAGGGAAAGGATGGCCCCTTTGGAATGATTTCTGTGATAACGAGGAATCCGGTCCCGGGAGTATAGGACATACTTGGTGGGAGAACCTGAGCGAGATTCACAAAAAGAGCTTAGGGAAAGCTCGCAAGCCGATGGCAATCGTGTCCTGCTTGGCACAATTGCGAGGCACAGAGGAGGTCGTTAGGACGCTCCGGAAAGAAGTAGAAGGCATACATCGGATGAGTAAGGTCGATGTAAGCGAGGTAGAAAAGGAGAATTTAGACTTGAGAAGGAAGTTGGCAGCAAAAGATGGAGAGGTGGATGCGCCAAAAGGGCTCACCAGTCTTGTCTGGAGCACTTAAGTAGCTTCCAGTCTCAATACGAAAAGGCCTATCAGGACACGCAACGTGCAGTCCTGGTACGAGAAGAAACGGAAAAACAGGTAGAGGCATTACAAAGTAGTGTAGTGACCTCAAGGCAGCATTAAGAGCACTCCATGCTGCCACCACAGAACAAAGACAAAGCACATTAGACCACGCAAAGTGCCGGAAGCAGATTGCAGAGCTGCAATCACTGCTTTCTGTTCAAAAAGGTTTTCAGGAAACCTTTGGAGAAAGATTAGATCAGGAAGACGGCCCTGATTGGGAAGAGTTGAATGAAACAGCGCAGAGATATGTTCAGGGAACATGTGCACTGAGTGCTGAATTTGGTGCTTTTTGAGTGCTACAGTAAGAGTTTGGTGACCGAGGGAGTGCTGAATTTGGTGCATTTTGAGTGCGATAGTAAGAGTTTGGTGACCGAGGGAGTTAGGTGAGGAGGGAGTAAGGTGCTCCTTTCATTTTGTTTCCGACATTTCCGCAAAGAGTGCGAAGAGAGTCAGGCGTTTACAGAAAGTGTAGCTGACTGGGAGCAGAGTCGGAGGGCGGAGATCTAGTTAGTCCACACGGCAGCTATATTCTGTAAGGTAAGAGGGGATGGAGGCTAGGCCAGTTGCATGCTCCTCCTGTAGGATGTGGGTGGTGAGGGATACCACTGGTGACCCCGTTGACTATGCCTGCGGGAAGTGCACCCAACTTCAGCTCCTCAAAGACCGTGTTAGGGAACTGGAGCTGAAGCTGGATGAACTTCGGATCATCCGGGAGGCAGAGGGGGTGATTGAGAAGAGTTACAGGGAGGTAACCACCCCCAAGGTACAGGACAAGAATAGCTGGGTTACAGTCAGGGGGGAAAAAACAAACAGGCAGACAGTGCAGGGATCCCTCGTGGCCGTTCCCCTTCAAAACAAGTATACCATTTTGGATGCTGTTGGGGGGGATGACCTACCGGGGGAAGGCCCGAGCGGCCAGGTCTCTGGCACTGAGTCTGGCTCTTGGGCTCAGAAGGGAAGGGGGGAGAATAGAAAAGCAATAGTTGTAGGAGATTCAATGGTTAGGGGAATAGATAGGAGATTCTGTGGTCGCGAGCGAGACTCCCGGAAGGTATGTTGCCTCCCGGGTGCCTGGGCCAGGGATGTCTCGGATCATGTTAGGCTGGAAGTTAAAAGCCAGGACAGACAGAGTTGTCATCTCTGGTTTGTTGCCGGTACCACGTGATAGCGAGGCTAGGAATAGGGAGAGAGTGCAGTTGAACACGTGGCTGCAGGAATGGTGTAGGAGGGAGGGCTTCAGGTATTTGGATAATTGGAGCGCATTCTGGGGAAGGTGGGACCTGTACAAGCAGGACGGGTTGCATCTGAACCAGAGGGGCACCAATATCCTGGGAGGGAGGTTTTCTAGTATTCTTCGGGAGGGTTTAAACTAATTTGGCAGGGGAATGGGAACCGGATTTGTAGTCCAGCAACTAAGGTAGCCGATATTCAGGACGCCAAAGCGTGTAGTGAGGCAGTGGAGAAGGGAACACTGACAAAGGAGAGTACTTGCAGGCACGGAGATGGTTTGAAGTGTGTATACTTCAACGCAAGAAGCATCAGGAATAAGGTGGGTGAACTTAAGGCATGGATCGGTACTTGGGACTACGATGTGGTGGCCATCACGGAAACTTGGATAGAAGAGGGGCAGAAATGGTTGTTGGAGGTCCCTGGTTAGAGATGTTTCAATAAGATTAGGGAGGGTGGTAAAAGAGGTGGGGGGGTGGCATTATTAATTAGAGATAGTATAATAGCTGCAGAAAGGCAGTTCGAGGAGTATCAGCCTACTGAGGTAGTATGGGTTGAAGTCAGAAATAGGAAAGGAGCAGTCACCTTGTTAGGAGTTTTCTATAGGCCCCCCAATAGTAGCAGAGATGTGGAGGAACAGATTGGGAAACAGATTTTGGAAAGGTGCAGAAGTCATAGGGTAGTAGTCATGGGCGACTTTAACTTCCCAAACATTGAGTGGAAACTCTTTAGATCAAATAGTTTGGATGGGGTGGTGTTTGTGCAGTGTGTCCAGGAAGCTTTTCTAACACAGTATGTAGATGTAGAGGAGGGGCAATATTGGATTTAGTACTTGGTAATGAACCAGGGCAAGTGATAGATTTGTTAGTGGGGGAGCATTTTGGAGATAGTGACCACAATTCTGTGACTTTCACTTTAGTAATGGAGAGGGATAGGTGCGTGCAACAGGGCAAGGTTTACAATTGGGGGAAGGGTAAATACGATGTTGTCAGACAAGAATTGAAGTGCATAAGTCGGGAACATAGGCTGGCAGGGAAGGACACAAGTGAAATGTGGAACATGTTCAAGGAACAGGTGCTACGTGTCCTTGATATGTATGTCCCTGTCAGGCAGGGAAGAGATGGTCGAGTGAGGGAACCATGGTTGACAAGAGAGGTTGAATGTCTTGTTAAGAAACTACAGGGAGAGACGGTGGTTTTGGTAAACGTGTATGCCCCGAACTGGGATGATGCCGATTTTATGAGGCGGATGCTAGGACAAATTCCGGACCTAGAGACGGGAAAGCTGATAATGGGGGGAGACTTTAACACGGTGTTGGAACCAGGGCTGGATAGGTCGAAGTCCAGGACTGGAAGGAGGCCGGCAGCAGCCAAGGTGCTTAAAGATTTTATGGAGCAGATGGGAGGGGTAGACCCGTGGAGATTCAGTAGACCTAGGAGTAAGGAGTTCTCGTTTTTCTCCTATGTTCATAAAGTCTACTCGCGCATAGACTTTTTTGTGCTGGGTAGGGCATTGATCCCGAAGGTGAGGGGAACGGAGTATACGGCTATAGCCATTTCGGATCACGCCCCACACTGGGTGGACTTGGAGATAGGGGAGGAAACAGGAGGGCGCCCACCCTGGAGAATGGACATGGGACTAATGGCGGATGAGGGGGTGTGTCTAAGGGTGAGGAGATGTATTGAAAAGTACTTGGAACTCAATGACAATGGGGAGGTCCAGGTGGGAGTGGTCTGGGAGGCGTTGAAGGCGGTGGTTAGGGGGGAGCTGATATCAATAAGGGCACATAAAGGGAAGCAGGAGAGTAAGGAACGGGAGCGGTTGCTGCAAGAACTTTTGAGGGTGGACAGACAATATGCGGAAGCACCGGAGGAGGGACTGTACAGGGAAAGGCAAAGGCTGCATGTGGAATTTGACTTGCTGACTACAGGCACTGCAGAGGCACAATGGAGGAAGGCACAGGGTGTACAGTATGAATATGGGGAGAAGGCGAGCAGGTTGCTGGCACACCAATTGAGGAAAAGGGGAGCAGCGAGGGAAATAGGGGGAGTGAGGGACGAGGAAGGAGAGACGGAGCGGGGAGCGGAGAGAGTGAATGAAGTGTTTAAGACATTTTATAAAAAATTATATGAAGCTCAACCCCCGGATGGGAGGGAGAGAATGATGGACTTTTTGGATCGGCTGGAAATTCCCAAGGTGAAAGAGCAGGAAAGGGTGGGACTGGGAGCACAGATCGAGGTAGAAGAAGTGGTGAAAGGTATTAGGAGCATGCAGACGGGAAAGGCCCCGGGACCGGACGGATTCCCAGTCGAATTCTATAGAAAATATTTGGACTTGCTCGCCCCGGTACTGATGAGGACCTTTAATGAGGCAAAGGAAAGGGGACAACTGCCCCCGACTATGTCTGAAGCAACGATATCGCTTCTCTTAAAGAAGGAAAAGGACCCGCTACAATGCGGGTCCTACAGACCAATTTCCCTCCTAAATGTGGATGCCAAGGTCCTGGCCAAGGTAATGGCAATGAGAATAGAGGAATGTGTCCCGGGGGTGGTCCACGAGGACCAAACTGGGTTTGTGAAGGGGAGACAGCTGAACACGAATATACGGAGGTTGTTAGGGGTAATGATGATGGCCCCACCAGAGGGAGAAACAGAGATAGTAGTGGCGATGGATGCCCAGAAAGCATTTGATAGAGTGGAATGGGATTATTTGTGGGAGGTGTTGAGGAGATTTGGTTTTGGAGAGGGGTATGTTAGATGGGTGCAGCTATTGTATAGGGCCCCAGTGGCGAGCGTGGTCACGAATGGACGGGGATCGGCATATTTTCGGCTCCATAGAGGGACAAGGCAGGGATGCCCTCTGTCCCCATTATTGTTTGCACTGGCGATTGAGCCCCTGGCGATAGCGTTGAGGGGTTCCAAGAAGTGGAGGGGAGTACTTAGGGGAGGAGAAGAACACCGGGTATCTTTGTATGCGGACGATTTGCTACTATATGTGGCGGATCCGGCGGAGGGGATGCCAGAAATAATGCGGATACTTGGGGAGTTTGGGGATTTTTCAGGGTATAAATTAAACATGGGGAAGAGTGAGTTGTTTGTGGTGCATCCAGGGGAGCAGAGTAGAGAAATAGAGGACCTACCGTTGAGGAAGGTAACAAGAGACTTTCGTTACCTGGGGATCCAGATAGCTAAGAATTGGGGCACATTGCACAGGTTAAATTTAACGCGGTTGGTGGAACAGATGGAGGAAGATTTCAAGAGATGGGATATGGTAGCCCTGTCAATGGCAGGGAGGGTGCAGGCGGTTACGATGGTGGTCCTCCCGAGATTCCTCTTTGTGTTTCAGTGCCTCCCGGTGGTGATCACGAAGGCTTTTTTTAAAAGGATTGAAAAGAGCATCATGGGTTTTGTTTGGGCCGGGAAGACCCCGAGAGTGAGGAAGGGATTCTTACAGCGTAGCAGGGATAGGGGGGGGCTGGCACTACCGAGCCTAAGTGAGTACTATTGGGCCGCTAATATTTCAATGGTGAGTAAGTGGATGGGAGAGGAGGAGGGAGCGGCGTGGAAGAGATTAGAGAGGGCGTCCTGTAGGGGGACTAGCCTGCAGGCTATGGTGACAGCCCCATTGCCGTTCTCACCGAGGAACTACACCACAAGCCCGGTGGTGGTAGCTACACTGAAGATTTGGGGACAGTGGAGACGGCATAGGGGAAAGACTGGAGCCTTGGGGGGGTCCCCGATAAGAAACAACCACAGGTTTGCCCCGGGGGGAATGGATGGGGGATATGGAATGTGGCAAAGAGCAGGAATAACGCAACTGAAAGATCTATTTGTGGATGGGAAGTTCGCGAGTCTGGGAGCGCTGACCGAGAAATATGGGTTGCCCCAAGGGAATGCATTCAGGTATATGCTACTGAGGGCTTTTGCGAGGCAACAGGTGAGGGAATTTCCGCAGCTCCCGACACAAGAGGTGCAGGACAGAGTGATCTCAAAGACATGGGTGGGGGATGGTAAGGTGGCAGATATATATAGGGAAATGAGGGACGAAGGGGAGACTATGGTAGATGAACTAAAAGGGAAATGGGAAGAAAAGCTGGGGGAGGAGATCGAGGAGGGGCTGTGGGCAGATGCCCTAAGCAGGGTAAACTCGTCGTCCTCGTGTGCCAGGCTAAGCCTGATTCAGTTTAAGGTATTACACAGGGCGCATATGACTGGAGCACGGCTCAGTAAATTTTTTGGGGTGGAGGATAGGTGTGCGAGGTGCTCGAGAAGCCCAGCGAATCATACCCATATGTTTTGGTCATGCCCGGCACTACGGGGGTTTTGGATGGGGGTGACAAAGGTGCTTTCAAAAGTAGTGGGGGTCCGGGTCGAACCAAGCTGGGGGTTGGCTATATTTGGGGTTGCACAAGAGCCGGGAGTGCAGGAGGCGAGAGAGGCCGATGTTTTGGCCTTTGTGTCCCTAGTAGCCCGGCGCAGGATATTGCTAATGTGGAAAGAAGCCAAGCCCCCGGGGGTGGAGACCTGGATAAATGACATGGCGGTGTTTATAAAGCTAGAGCGGATTAAGTTCGTCCTAAGGGGGTCGGCTCAAGGGTTCACCAGGCGGTGGCAACCGTTCGTCGAATACCTTGCGGATAGATAGATGGAATGGGAAAAAGAAGGCAGCAGCAGCAGCGGCCCAGGATTTGGGGGGGTGGGGGGGGTGGGGGGGGGGCGGGGGGGGGGGGGGGGGGGGGGGTGTAACTTGTGACAAGGCAGTTGCCAATTAGGGCTAGTTTTCATTTTTGTTATTTAATATTTATTCTTTTTTTTTGTTTATATAAAATAGGTCATTGTTATTTGTGCTGTTATAATATTGTGTAAAGGATGCACAATGTACTGTGTTGGTTGACCAAAAATTTTCAATAAAATATTTATTAAAAAAAAAAAGAATGTCTTGTTAAGAGGAAAAAGGAGACTTGTGTAAGGCTGAGGAAACAAGGTTCAGACAGAGCATTGGAGGGATACGAGATAGCCAGGAGGGAACTGAAGAAAGGGATTAGGAGAGCTAAGAGAGGGCATGAACAATCTTTGGCGGGTCGGATCAAGGAAAACCCCAAGGCCTTTTACACATATGTGAGAAATATGAGAATGACTAGAGCGAGGGTAGGTCCGATCAAGGACAGTAGCGGGAGATTGTGTATTGAGTCTGAAGAGATAGGAGAGGTCTTGAACGAGTACTTTTCTTCTGTATTTACAAATGAGAGGGGCGATATTGTTGGAGAGGACAGTGTGAAACAGATTGGTAAGCTCGAGGAAATACTTGTTAGGAAGGAAGATGTGTTGGGCATTTTGAAAAACTTGAGGATAGACAAGTCCCCCGGGCCTGACGGGATATATCCAAGGATTCTATGGGAAGCAAGAGATGAAATTGCAGAGCCGTTGGCAATGATCTTTTCGTCCTCACTGTCAACAGGTGTGGTACCAGGGGATTGGAGAGTGGCGAATGTCGTGCCCCTGTTCAAAAAAGGGACTAGGGATAACCCTGGGAATTACAGGCCAGTTAATCTTACTTCGGTGGTAGGCAAAGTAATGGAAAGGGTACAGAAAGATAGGATTTCTGAGCATCTGGAAAGACACTGCTTGATTAGGGATAGTCAGCACGGATTTGTGAGGGGTAGGTCTTGCCTTACAAGTCTTATTGAATTCTTTGAGGAGGTGACCAAGCATGTGGATGAAGGTAAAGCAGTGGATCTAGTGTACATGGATTTTAGTAAGGCATTTGATAAGGTTCCCCATCGTAGGCTTATGCAGAAAGTAAGGAGGCTTGGGATAGTGGGAAATGTGGCCAGTTGGATAACGAACTGGCTAACCGATAGAAGTCAGAGAGTGGTGGTGGATGGCAAATATTCAGCCTGGATCCCAGTTACCAGTGGCGTACCGCAGGGATCAGTTCTGGGTCCTCTGCTGTTTGTGATTTTCATTAATGACTTGGATGAGGGAGTTGAAGGGTGGGTCAGTACATTTGCAGACGATACGAAGATTGGTGGAGTTGTGGATAGTAAGGAGGGCTGTTGTCGGCTGCAAAGAGACATAGATAGGATGCAGAGCTGGGCTGAGATGTGGCAGATGGAGTTTAACCCTGAAAAGTGTGAGGTTGTCCATTTTGGAAGGACAAATATGAATGCGGAATACAGGGTTAACGGTAGAGTTCTTGGCAATGTGGAGGAGCAGAGAGATCTTGGGGTCTATGTTCATACATCTTTGAAAGTTGCCATTCAAGTGGATAGAGCTGTGAAGAAGGCCTATGGTGTGCTCGCGTTCATTAACAGAGGGATTGAATTTAAGAGCCGTGAGGTGATGATGCAGCTGTACAAAACTTTGGTAAGGCCACGTTTGGAGTACTGTGTACAGTTCTGGTCGCCTCATTTTAGGAAGGATGTGGAAGCTTTGGAAAAGGTGCAAAGAAGATTTACCAGGATGTTGCCTGGAATGGAGAGTAGGTCTTATGAGGAAAGGTTGAGGGTGCTAGGCCTTTTCTCATTAGAACGGAGAAGGATGAGGGGCGACTTGATAGAGGTTTATAAGATGATCAGGGGAATAGATAGAGTAGACAGTGTGAGACTTTTTCCCCGGGTGGAACAAACCATTGCAAGGGGACATAAATTTAAGGTGAAAGGTGGAAGATATAGGAGGGATATCAGAGGTAGGTTCTTTACCCAGAGAGTAGTGGGGGCATGGAATGCACTGCTTGTGGAAGTAGTTGAGTCGGAAACATTAGGGACCTTCAAGCAGCTATTGGATAGGTACATGGATTACGGTAAAATTACATAGTGTAGATTTATTTGTTCTTAAGGGCAGCACGGTAGCATTGTGGATAGCACAATTGCTTCACAGCTCCAGGGTCCCAGGTTCGATTCCGGCTTGGGTCATTGTCTGTGCGGAGTCTGCACGTCCTCCCCGTGTTTGCGTGGGTTTCCTCCGGGTGCTCCGGTTTCCTCCCACAGTCCAAAGATGTGCAGGTTAGGTGAATTGGCCAATGATAAATTGCCGTTAATGTCCAAAATTGCCCTTGGTGTTGGGTGGAGGTGTTGAGTTTGGGTAGGGTGCTCTTTCCAAGAGCCGGTGCAGACTCAAAGGGTCGAATGGCCTCCTTCTGCACTGTAAATTCAATGATAATCTATGATTAATCTAGGACAAAGGTTCGGCACAACATCGTGGGCCGAAGGGCCTGTTCTGTGCTGTATTTTCTATGTTCTATGTGCGCAGGCAAAGCCACAAAAGAGGAAAGCGCCCCAACCCCCCACAGAGCAGATAGTTCAGGCTCCAATGAACCCAGTAACCACCCACCGCACAGCCACATCAGACGATGCGGAATTTCTATATTCCACCCCCTTCACAGTGACCCAATTACGGGAATGTGGTAGTATGTATTGGGGGTCATGTGGGACTGGAAGCCCTAATGTCATTGGCTGACAGATCCCGGGTCCTGGTTGGCCGTTGACCTCATACTCCGCCCTGAAGGCGAAGTATAAGAAGCCGGTGCCTTCCCCCGCATGCCAGTTTACTATCGGGCTGCTGGGGAACAGACACGCTTAATAAAGCCTCATCGACTTCACTCTGTTTGTCTCACGGAGTCTTTGTGCGCCACAATTTATTAAGCGTGTCTGTTCCCCAGCAGCCCGATAGTAAACTGCGCCACAGGGACGCGTGCGATAAGATCACACCGTTCCTCCCCACCTCAGACCCCCACCATTTCTTTGCCACAGTAAAACATCAGGCGACCATGTACGGCCTGGATGAGCGAGAGCATGTAAAGCTCACCGTTTTAAGTTTAGACCCGTCAGTAGCAGCAGCCCTTCCCGACCCACAGAACGTAGGAGGAGGCACCCTTGCAGAAATGCATACCGCAATCCTGGATGCGATCGGGTATAACCGGGGTGACCCCGTAGATGGCCTCAACAAATGTAGGCAAAAGAAATCCGAGCACCCCACAGCGTTTGCTGGACGCCTGTGGATTCACTTTGCAGCAGTCTTTGGAGACTTACACCGTGCCCATTTGTCCCCAGACAACATGGCCAAATGGACCCGCACCCTTATCTCCCATGCCACAGAAACAGGACAGAAAGCCCGCGTGGTTTATGGTCTGATTATAGTCCACCAACATTCGTTGCTTTTCCCCAGACCGGACTACCAATACTTGTGCTCTCCAAGGGCTGTTGCTAGCCTCTATGACCCCTTCTTTTAGTAGTCGCTGAACCGCTGACTTGATGAAAGTCATGTCTTGGGCACTGACCCCGCCGACTCCTGATGGCAACGGGCTTACAGTCGGGAGTGAGGTTCGCGAAGAGGGGGGGGTGGTGCAACTTTAAGTGTTGCCAGGCTACATACCGTGAGCGGGGGCAGGGGTCCGCTGAACTTCAGTGTCAGGCTTCGGTGGATGCACTGAAAGTCCAGACCAAGCAGTAGGGGGATGCAGAGGTGAGGGAGGATATAAAGTTTAAAACGGGCATATTCGGCGCCTTGAATAGTGAGGTTCGCGACACAATACCCCGTGATTTGGACTGAATGAGACCCAGATGTGAGGGCGATAGTTTGGGAGGCGGGATAGGTGCGCAAGGAGCAGCGTCTTATCGTGTCTGGGTGAATAAAGCTCTCTGTGCTCCCGGAGTCAAATAGGCAGGGGGTGTCGCGACCGTTGATTTGGACCTGCATCATTGAGTTCCGCAGGTGCTTCGGCTGTGATTGATCGAGAGTGATCGCTCCCAGTTGCGGGTAGTCAGAGTCCTCGGTTGAGTCGGACTCACAAAATGGCCGCCGGAAGTCACAAAATGGCCACCGCCATCATTCGCACGTGTCGGATTTTGAAGCTGGCCGCCCACATGACTTGCACAAGGCAGATGACGCGTCAGAAGTGACCGTGTCCGGCCGGCGCGCAGCCGAATTGCAGGGCCTGTGGGCCCGGGAGTTCGATTTCTGGGCCCGATGAGACTTTTGTTTCTGGCCTTTGGGCCCAGCCAGACCTTTGCGAAGTGCCCCTTCTTTCCGCAGTCGTTGCAGATAGCAGAGCGGGCTGGGCAACGCAGGCATGGGTGTTGGCCTTGCCCACAGAAATAGCACGGTGTGCCCTCGGTGTGAGCGGGTCGCCACGCAGCGCAGGCCTGTAGCGTGGCCGAGTCTGGAGGGGATCGAGAGGGGTTCTCGAGGTCCGCGGAGTACGTGCGGAGATTATGGTGGGCCGCTTCCAGAGAAGAGGCGAGCGTTACCGTGCCTTGGAGAGCCTTTGCCCCGTATCCCAGGAGCTGCTGCCTGATGTGCGTGGATCGGATACCGGACACAAACGCATCACGAATATGTAAGTTCATATGGATTTCTGCCGTCACCTCTTTATGATCGCAGTTCCTGGCGAGCGCGGTGCGTCTGTCCAAGTATTTGTCCAACATTTCCCCGGAATGCTGGCGGCAGGTCGAGAGCAAATGTCTGGCGTGTACCTCATTTATCGGCTTAACAAAGCGCCTCTGTAGGATTTTGACCGCCGTTTCGTACGTCGTAGCCTTCTCGATCACGGAGGAGAGTCTGTGGCCCACCCGAGCATGTAGTAAGCTCAGCTTGCGAGGTCCGTCTACTGCAGTCTCGGAGGAGTTCAGATATACCTCAAAGCACCGGAGCCAGTATTTAAACATTTCAGCAGCCTCCGGCGACCGAGCGTCCAGATTGAGCTTCTCCCGCTTTAGACCGCTGTCCATCTCGAAGTATTCTGCTAATTAAATTGAGATACCCTCAATTACGACTCGAGAGAGAAGATTGATTATTCAATGGCTTTAATTAGCAGAGAACCAGACAGCTGCCGAGAAGTGTGCTCACTGCACGCTGCCCACTGAACATTACCTTATATACAGTTCCCTGGGGGGACGGAGCCAGAGGCGGAGTCTCCCAGAGTTCCAAACCCGGTCTTAAAGGGATCATCACATTAAAGGTACAGTTATATAGTTATCATTCATCATATGCATCAAGGAGCCCTAGCTAAACTGGAGTCAATGGGAACGGGGGAAAACTCTCCACTGGTTGGAGTCATACCTGGTACAAAGGAAGATGGTTCTGGTGGTTGGAGGTCAATAATCTCAGCTCCAGGACACCACTGCAGGGGTTCCTCAGGGTAGTGTCCTAGGCCCAACCATCTTCAGCTGTTTTATCAATGACCTGCCTTCCATCCTAATATCAGAAGTGTGGATGTTTGCGGATGACTGCACAATGTTCAGCACCATTCTCGACTCCTCAGATAATGAAGCAGTCCATGTCCAAATGCAGCAACACCTGGACAATATCCAGGTTTGGCCTGACAAGTGGCAATTTACATTCAAGCCACACAAGTGCCAGGCAATGACCATCTCCTACAAGAGAGGATCTAACCATCGCCCCTTGACATTAAGTGGCATGACCATCGCTGAATTCCCCACAATCAACATCCTGGTGGTTAACATTGATTAGAAACTGAACTAAACTAGCCATATTAATACTGTGGCTACAAGGGCAGGTCAAAGGCTAGGAATCCTACAGCAAGTAACTCACCTCCTGACCTTCCAAAACCTGTCCACCATCTGCAAGGCACAAGTCAGGATTGTAATGGAATATTCTCCATTTGCCTGGATGAGTGCAGCTCCGACAACACTCAAGAAGCTCGACACCATCCAGGACAAAGCTGCCCGCTTGATTACTCCCCTTCCACAAACATTCAAACCCTCCACCACCTACGAACAGTGGCAGCGTGTGTACCATCTACAAGATGCACTGCAGAAATTCACCAAGGGGCTCCTTCGGCAGCACCTTCCAAATATACAACCACTACCATCCAGAAGGACAGGAGCAGCAGATACCTGGGAACCCCACCACCTGGAGGTCCCCCTCCAAGTCACCCTGGCTTGGAAATATATCGCCATTCCTTCACTGTCGCTTGGGCAACATCCTGGAACTCCCTCCCTAACAGCACAGTGGTTGTACCTACATCTGAAGGACTGCAGCGGTTCAAGAAGCAACTCATCACCACCTTCTGAAGGTCAACTAAGGATGGGCAATAAATGCTGGCCTAACCAACAAAGCCCACATCCTGCAAAATTAATTTTTTTTAAAACCCTTCCGACAGAGCACTGAGGCAGGTTGTAACATAGTGAAATGACTGAAAAAAAATGAAATGAAAATCGTTTATTGTCACAGGTAGGCTTCAAATGAAGTTACTGTGAAAAGCCCCTAGTCGCCACATTCCAGCACCTGTTCGGGGAGGCCAGTAGGGGAATTGAACCGTGCTGCTGGCCTGCCTTGGTCTGCTTTCAAAGCCAGCGATTTAGCCCAGTGTTAAACCAACCCCTGGTGTTTATTGTGAACATATACATACAGGTTACTGCCCTCGCCCCTATCGCTATCTTATGTGTTGCCCCCGTGCCAACCTAACTGCTATCTACCCTTCTGGCCTTACAGGTCCCAACGCTGCATCTAGGTGAATCCCCAGGCGGTACATCAGGAGTGGAGGCGGACTGCTGCAATTCCCGCTCTGTGACCTGGGTCCACTTCGGCTGTCTTCTGGGGCAACTGGGCTTAGATGGGCCCAGCTGCCAGATAGGGTGTCCCAAGTGGTGTGCCAGGGACTAGAGGGGGGAGTCCGAGGCACTGCGGTATTCCATCACCTGAGGCTCCCTCGCCACCTGACACTGCCAGTCCTGGAGGCCTGGTCTCGTCTTGACTAGGGTCTCCATGCTCACGGCCATGGAGCACAGGGAGTGGACCAGCTCCATCTGGGACTGCAACACATTGTGCTGTGACTGTGCCACCACCTTCTGGGTCTGTGCCACATCAGCCAGTGACTGTGCTATCTCCCTCTGGGACTGGGCCACCCCCTCTGGTCTGTGCCACGTCAGCCAGTGCCTGGGCAATGCCACCGATGCCCGCTGTGACTGGGCCAGGCTCTAGAGTGCCGCTGCAATGTCCAGGTGGATCTGGTACATGGCCGCCTCTGACAGGGCAGCCCTGTCCTGGGCCTCAGCCACCACCTGCACAGATTGCCTCAGGCTTCAACATCTTGACCTATGGCTGACCTTTGCCCCCAAGACCTCCCCTGCAGAGTAATAAAGTCATACTTCGGTACGGTAGCAGAGTGATCACCTGCCTCTCCTCCACAGCGTCTAGCAGGGACTCGAGTTCAGCGTCCATGAAATGGGGTGCCACTCTCTTTGCTGCCATCTTGTTGGCTGGGATGAGTGTGCGTGGGGAGTGAAGTATATATATATGTGGCTGCAGCTTGTCAGGCTCCTGAGTGTCAATCCTGAACCCGGCGAATCTGGCAAATCCGGTCCTTATTTTTGTGCCCCCAGTGGTCAGTTGCTGCAACCGCAATGTGTTGATTATGTACATGCTGCCTCTTGGTATTAGAACATACCAGGGGGCGGGTTTGGCATCCACATTGGCATTGCTGTTGCAGTTGCGGTTGTGCACGTCCCCGCTGCTTGTCCCTTCTGGATCCTTACTTGCCCTGCGTTTGTCTTGATATTCCTACCTTTTCCTTCTGTTCCCCCCCCCCCCTTCTACCTCTCCCTTCCTCTGTTTTCTTTCTCTCTCCCCCCCCCCCCCCCCCCCCCCCCACACACACTTATTGGCTGCTGGTCACAAGCAGGTCTTGCAACAGGCTGGGAATAGCCTTCACACATTGTGGAAGCTTCCCTCTGGACCCCGGATGACATATTTTACCTTCTCCAGTTTGAGAAACTCTGCTAAATCAGACAGCCATTCTGCTGTCTTGGGCGGCGCTGCCCTTTGTCAGCCAAGCAGGAGACTTAGGCGGGCAAAAGATAAGGTGTCTGCCCCTCTCGTTTGATTGCGTTTGATAAAGTTTCCCATGGCAGGTTGATGGAAAAAGTGAAGTTGTATGGGGTTCAGGGTGTACTAGCTAGATGGATAAAGAACTGGCTGAGCAACAGGAGACAGAGAGTAGTGGTGGAAGGGAGTGTCTCAAAATGGAGAAAGGTGACTAGTGGTGTTCCACAGGGACCCGTGCTCGGACCACTGTTGTTTGTGATATACATAAATGATCTGGACAACGGTATAGGTGGTCTGATTAGCAAGTTTGCAGATGATACTAAGATTGGTGGAGTTGCAGATAGCGAGGAGGACTGTCAGAGAATACAGCAAAATATAGATAGATTGGAGAGTTGGACAGAGAAATGGCAGATGGAGTTCAATCCAGGCAAATGCGAGGTGATGCATTTTGGAAGATCTAATTCAAGAGCGGACTATATGGTCAATGGAAGAGTCCTGGGAAAATTGATGTACAGAGAGATCTGGGAGTTCAGGTCCATTGTACCCTGAAGGTGGCAACGCAGGTTGATAGAGTGGTCAAGAAGGCATACAGCATGCTTGCCTTCATCGGACGGGGTATTGAGTACAAGAGTTGGCAGGTCATATTACAGTTGTATAGGACTTTGGTTAGGCCACATTTGGAATACTGCGTGCAGTTCTGGTCGTCACATTACCAGAAGGATGTGGATACTTTAGAGAGGGTGCAGAGGAGATTCACCAGGATGTTGCCTGGTATGGAGGGTGCTAGCTATGAAGAGAGGTTGAGTAGATTTGGATTGTTTTTGTTGGAAAGACGAAGGTTGAGGGGGGACCTGATTGAGGTCTACAAAATTATGAGAGGTATGGACAGGGTGGATAGCAACAAGCTTTTTCCAAGAGTGGAGGTGTCAATTACAAGGGGTCACGATTTCAAGGTGAGAGGGGGAAAGTTTAAGGAAGATGTGCGTGGAAAGTTTTTTTACGCAGAGGGTGGTGGGTGCCTGGAACGCTTTGCCAGTGGAGGTGGTAGAGGCGGGCATGATAGCGTCATTTAAGATGCATCTAGACAGATATATGAACGGGCGGGGAACAGAGGGAAGTAGATCCTTGGAAAATAGAAAACAGGTTTAGATAAAGGATCTGGATCGACGCAGGCTGGGAGGGGCGAAGGGCCTGTACCTGTGCTGTAATTTTCTTTGTTCTTTGTTCTCTCCCCATAAAGAGCTCTGGCTGTTCTGATACCCCAAAGATCGCCACTAGTGGGCACGGCTCCACCATCACCCCCACAACCTTGGGCATGGCCTCAAAGAAGGTCGTCCAGTACCCGACAAGTCTGGGGCAAACCCAGCACATGTGGGTATGGTTGGTTGGTCCTTTCTGGCACTATTCACATTTGTCCTCCACCTCCGGGAAGAACCCGTTCATTCGTGTTCTGGTTAAATGCGCCCTGTGCACCACCTTGATCTGCGTTAGGCTCAGCCCTGCATGGAGATGAGGAGGTGGAGTTCGCCTTGTGCAGTGCTTCGATCCAGAGTCCTCCCCCATCTCCATGCCCAAGTCCTCCTCCCATTTCCCCCCGTTCTCATCAATGGTTGTGCGTACTTCGTCTAGTGTCCGTCTGTATATGTCCGTGCAGTTGCCGTTCTCTAGTTTGCCCGCGGTCAGAAATCTGTCCAGTAGTGAGCCTCCCGGTATCTGGGGGAACATCGTTGTCTCTTTTCAAAGGAAGTTTCTGATTTGTCTGTATCTTAGCTCATTCCTTTCGGGATTTGGAGCTTGTCCATGAGTTCCCCCAAGGTCAAAGAACAAAGAACAAAGAAATGTACAGCACAGGAACACGCCCTTCGGCCCTCCAAGCCCGTGCCGACCATGCTGCTGAACTAAACTACAATCTTCTACACTTCCTGGGTCCGTATCCCTCTATTCCCATCCTATTCATGTATTTGTCAAGATGCCCCTTAAATGTCACTATCGTCCCTGCTTCCACCACCTCCTCCGGTAGCGAGTTCCAGGCACCCACTACCCTCTGTGTAAAAAACTTGCCTCGTACATCTACTCTAAACCTTGCCCCTCTCACCTTAAACCTATGCCCCCTAGTAATTGACCCCTCTACCCTGGGGAAAAGCCTCTGACTATCCACTCTGTCTATGCCCCTCATAATTTTGTAGACCTCTATCAGGTCGCTCCTCAACCTCCGTCGTTCCAGTGAGAACAAACCAAGTTTATTCAACCGCTCCTCATAGCTAATGCCCTCCATACCAGGCAACATTCTGGTAAATCTCTTCTGCACCCTCTCTAAAGCCTCCACAATCGTCTGGTAGTGTGGCGACCAGAATTGAACACTATACTCCAAGTGTGGCCTAAGGTTCTATACAGCTGCAACATGACTTGCCAATTCTTATACTCAATGCCCCGGCCAATGAAGGCAAGGATGCCGTATGCCTTCTTGACTACCTTCTCCACCTGTGTTGCCCCTTTCAGTGACCTGTGGGTACACCTAGATCTCTCTGACTTTCAATACTCTTGAGGGTTCTATCATTCACTGTATATTCCCCACCTGCATTCGACCTTCCAAAATGCATTACCTCACTACTCTGCTGTCTACGGATAGGTCTCCTACCGCCAGTGCCCCTTTGTCCTGTCTCCACCTTTTGAAGGAGGCGTTCACTTTTGGGGGTGAATCTGTGGGTTTTGCAGATGGGGGCCATGATGGACATCGCGCTCAGATCGAAGTAGTGTTGTGGTTGGTTCTAGACCCTTAGTGTGGCCACTACCACTGGGATTTTTGAGTATCCGGCTGGGGGGATATGGGAGTGCTGCCATGGCCAGCACTCTGAGGGACATTTCCATACAGGAACTCTCCTCCATTTTGGCCCATTCCGCCTCCGGTTCTTTGACTCATCCACGTACTCTTTCTGCGGTGGCAGACCAGTGGTAGAACCCATCTTTCTCCTTTGTAGCACCTTTTTCCTGATCTTCGGGCTCCCTGCTGCCCCCCCCTCCTCACACCGCCCCCCCCCCCCACAAACACACAAACGGCGTGATTAGTTTATTGATTTTGGTTAAGAAGGCCTTGCGGATGAAGATTGGGAGGGATCTGAACAGGAAAAGGAACCTTGGCAACATGTTCATCTTGATCGTCTGCACTCTCCCCACCAAGGGGGATCAATGAGGCCTTTGAGACTTTCTACCAAGAGCAGTACAACTCCAAAACCACTGCCAGTCTAACCATAGATAGCCAGTACCAATCCAGCAAACTCAGTCCACCTCTACGTACCACACTACCAAACGTAGATTTGTCAATTGCTGCCATATTGAACCGTGCCTGCTATTGCTAGTGGCTCCCCTGTGTACGTGGCGAGCTGGGCGTTGTCCCAAAGAGTCAATGTCTGGAGGCCTGACCAAACCCAATTGTATGTGTGGTGGCTGAAACAGACACTGCCGCTCCCGTGTTGAGCTGCATGCGGATGGAGTGTCCGTTTACTTGTAGGGAATAATGGATCGGGGCCATTCTTGGCGGAGCCACGCAATGTAACGGTTGGTCGGAGCTGTCGTCCTCATGCATGTAGTAAACCCGGTCAACCGGCGGGGGGGGGGGGGTTTGGTCATGTATGGCGAGCCTGCAGGTTGGTGGGTCCCCACGGGTCCATCAGCCATCGTGGTCCCTGCTGCCAGCTGCCGCTGCTGCTTCTGGTCAGTACCCGTACTCTGGGTGCTCTTGGCTGGGGGAAAATTTTCGATGATGCTTCGGGCTTTGGCGGCTGTGGCCTGTGTTCCTGCAGAAGGGTCCCAATATTGGGGGTCCGCCTCACCTGTCCTGGTGGCATTTGAATGGTGCTGTGAGGCCTCCGAGACGAGAAGATTCGGGTGTATTGCAATTGGCCTCCGATGACAGCTCCATTGTATCCTCGTCGCCAGTATAGAATCCGCATAATGTAGCACGCATAAATAGCAAGTAGAAAATACTGGATAAAGGTTTATTAGCAATATGACATGTCTCCACTCTTCTCAGGGTCACAGGCCATGGTTTTTACTCAAGTGAGGCTCTCCTTGTTAAGGGGAAGCCCTGCCCCATTACCGGGGAAGTACATATTATGTAGAGGCCACAGGGAACTGGATGGTCCTTATCTTGTGAGCCCCATGGGAGTTTTAATGGGTGGAAAATGCACATTATGGATGTATCCACTTTATCTACAAGATGTCAGCATCATTCCCTTCACCTCCAGCTCTGATCTTATTTTCTCAACACTGCTGGCCAGCTCTGCACACTGCAGAGGCGCTGGCAGTGTTATTTACCAATCACATGCAGCTTGACTTTACTCATGGGTATTGCAGAGAAATAAATGACCTGTCCACTCAAAGCGACTGTGAATGGGGTAGCAGTGACAGTGCCTCTGGGTTTGCAGCATGACAGTCAAAGGGAGGGTGAAAGAAAATGCTGCAATATAAATGCTTGTACATTGAACCCGTGGAGCCAGCAATGGGTTGAATGAGAAACAGGAAATCCATGGTCTCTCCATCAAGGGGCCATCTGACATGGGGCCCACAATGCCCAATGTTCAGGACATTGAGGATGCAGATATCTTCCTGTCTTATTTCCCCCACTCAATTCCCAGCGCACCCTCATTCTGCTATCTGGTATGAAGAGCAAGCTGCAGATGGTTTGACCTCTTGTTTCTAACCCAACCCACTGAGCTTGCAACAACCTTTCCCTTCTGAGCTCCTGTTTTCAAACACCCACGAACTGCCACCTGCACAGCCACAGCAGCCCAAAGAGGAGGCGAGTGCATGTAGTACTGCTGGAGAGCCCTGCCACTTGATTTGACACTTACCCAGCTACTGGGACTGCACTTACCATGGAGCAGAGAGTTGGGATTAACACATGGTAACTCACATGAGTGGGCTACAAGCAGACCAGGAGTAATGGGTGATTGATTTCATGTGTCAGTTTATTGGGAAGATGAGATGACAGATAGGTTAAGGTAGACAAAGAGACTCGCGGTGGCAGAATGTAGAGGGAAGACATGCACAAGATGGCTCAAGCTAAAGGACTGCACTTTTTGCGCCTTTCTCTCAGTTTCAGCGGGTATTTTCTTTTTTGCAAACCCACATAATTATTGGGATGAGGATCCTATATTAGTGAAACGCCCAGAAAAGTCATTGGAAAGAAGGTGGACAATAAAGTCAATGGAATCGGAGGCTTCTCAAAGTTTGTTGGCAGATAAAGTGGCAGAGGCAGCCTCTGGGGCTCCAGCCACTCCACTAACAGCCGTGGTGCTTCAGAGGACCTTGGAGAAGGAATTTGATTAACACTGGCGGGTTGTGTCAGAGGACCTCTTGAAATCAATGGAGGAGGCCTTGGCCCCCATCCGAGGGCCTCTGTAGAAGACCAATTAAACCGTGAAAGCCCATGGAGTCGTGATAAAGATATGGAAGTGGCGCTTTCAAGACACAGTGATCAAATTTAATTCAATTTATTCGCTTCAGCCATCAAAGACATCTCCATGTCTTTAGTGGCCAAAGCAAATAAATTGTTGAATGCTGTTATGGGCCAGGGTTTAGAGAACCCCAAAGTGTATCATGGAGTTCACCTGACCCACAACTTTTAATAGATTGTGGTATGGGGAGCACATGGCCCACTCTACAGGAATGGTACAGCAGAAATGGAAAAGTAGTTTTTTAAAGCAAAACAATGTTTATTCTATGAACTCAAGTTAACCTTTTTAAAACATACAGTGAACATCATAGCAACCATTAATTCAAATACAACCCCCAAAGAATACAACACTAAGTAATCCTTTAACATCCATAAGACTTAAAAACAAAACCTTTAACAGAAGCACCTCAGGTTTAACTTCACTACTGAGAACAGTTACCACGTTAAAATCAGCAAATGGACATTCATAAGCTTGCAGAGATTCACACACATCCTGCTGTGATTGCAGCTTCTCCAAAACTAAAATGAAACCAAACCCACCCTGCAGCAAAAAGCCTAAAGCGAAAGTAAAAAAGCTGACAGACAGCCCAGCTCCACCCACTCTCTGACATCACTGCAGTAATAAACACCCATTTCTTAAAGGTACTCTCACTACAGATATTTATATACACCCCCATTTATAAACACCCATTTCTTAAAGGTACTCTCACATGACAATGCTAAGGTAAATAATTTGGAGAATTGGTCCAGGAGGCAAACCATTCCAGCGTGGGGCACAACCAGAACATATGTGTGTGGTTGGCCGGCCCCCAAGAACACCACTCACACTTGTCTTAGCGCTCAGGGTCATGTACTACCTTAAGCTGAATCAGGCCAAACCGCGGTGAAAGGCCTCACTCAATTTCCAAGGACGGGGATGTGCTGAGTAGTCACAAATCAGGTGGCTCTCCTCCATCAGACAACAAAATAGACACTTTTGGCCAGGGTTAGCCCGAAATATCGGACTTAAACACCCCCTCACCCTCAACGATAACACGGGCAATGAAAATGCCAGGAAGCAGCAGCTCGAGAGTCCACAGGGACACCAGGAATTGCAGCAAAGGACGGGACTGGTGAGCAAGCAGGTCAACAGACCCATGAGGCAAGGGGTCCCTGCCCACCCCCAAGAGAGGGGGACAAGCGATCCAGAAAGCTCTCCCCCACCCCACCAACCAAAGTCCAGGGCCGGGGAGCAGTCGAGGATGATAATAGCCAAGCTGCACAAATATCAGGACCAGGAAAGGATCCTTCGTTCGACAGATGAAGGTATGCAACTGGGAGGGACATAAAATCAGAGTGTATCAGGACATTGTGGCGGACCTGGCAAAGCTGAGGGCAGAATTTAACCTTGTCTTATATAAGTACAAGGTCAGATTC
This sequence comes from Scyliorhinus torazame, assembly GCF_047496885.1. Classification (NCBI taxonomy): domain Eukaryota; kingdom Metazoa; phylum Chordata; class Chondrichthyes; order Carcharhiniformes; family Scyliorhinidae; genus Scyliorhinus; species Scyliorhinus torazame. The sequence continues at coordinate 149,221,929 of NC_092707.1, read as the reverse complement.
GGGATGTTATTCCCAGCCAGGTTCTGGGTAACATATCAGGGCAAAGAACATTATTTTACTGCCCAGGCAGAGGCAGACGTGTTCATCCATAAGAACGGTCTGGGCAGGCAGCAAGAGAGGCAGCGGTGAGAAAGGCACAGAGGAGGCGAAGGACAGAAATGGACGATTTTGCACGGGACTGCATCACCTCACTATGAACAGGAGAGCCAGCTAATAGGAAGGAGGGGACAAGCGCAGCAGAGTGTAGGAGCGGGTGAGGAGGAGATAGAAGGGACACCAGCAGAGTGGGCCTAAGAGAGGGTTGGATCGACCCTGGGAGGAAAGTGTGGCCACCAAACTAGTGGGAAAGTTAGCACCAGGAGGTATGAGGGAGGGGGGGGCCACGATGCATCTCCCACCTGGGGAGAGAGCACCTGGCGGGGGGAGAAGAGAGATGCAGCAACAGTGGCAGGGGGAGTTGGGGTGGGGGCGGTGGGGGGGGGGGGTTGGGTGGAGAAGAGGGCAGATAGAAGAGTGAGGATACGGGGGGGATCAAAATCACGGGGGAACAAAACAACAGGGGGTGAAGGGCTCTAGACTGGCTTCAGCAGGTTAATCTCAGAAACATGAAACACGAAGGCACCATAAGCAGCCACTTTGGAGGGTCCCTAAACGAGGGGAAATGTCAGAGTGCAGGGGCTCACCCACACGGCGTACACACAGTTGCCGGCCATGTTGGGTGGCCCCTGGACAAAGGGAAACCCCGGAGCTCAGGGGCCCGACCTCGTGGTGAGAACGGTGACTGCGGCTATTTTAGATGGCCCCTTAACAAAGGGAAACCACGGAGTGCAGGCGTGCATCCACAAGGTACGTATTGTTGATCTCTGCGGGATCAACCATAGAATAGTCACCTGGAACGTCAGGGGACTTAATGGCTCGGTGAAAAGATCCAGAGTCCTCGCCCACTTGAAAAGTATGAAAGCTGACAGTCTTCTTTCATGAGGCCACCTGAGGGAGAAGGACCGACTGGGGTAAGAAAGGGCTGGGTGGGACAGGCCTACCATTCCTGCTAGGGGACGAAAGCTAGGGAGGGAGCCCTGTTGATAAGTAAGAGGACGGTGTTTACTGCGATAAGGACGGTTACGGACGGTAAGTCATGGTCAGCGATGTCCTGGAAGGGGCACTGGTAGTCCTGGTGGACGTGTACGCGCCAAACTGGGACAACACTGAATTTATAAAGAAGACCATGGCGGAAATCCCGATTAACACACACCGACTTATCGTGGGGGGTGAACTTCAACAGTGTGCAGGACCCACTGATGGACAGATCAAATCCCAAAATGGGGAAAACAGCAGGCATAGCTAGGGAACTGGGAACATTTATGGAACATATGGGGACAGTGGACCCATAGAGGTTCATGCACCCAAGCGAGAGGAATTCTCATTTTTCTTGGCAGTACGCAAGGTCCATACCTGAATCGGCTTCTTTGTAGTGGGGAAATCAGTGCTTCCAGAGATAGTAAGAGCGGAATAATCTATGATTGCAATCTCCGACCACGCTCCACACTACATTGATGTGAGATTGGAGATGGGCCATGCCCAGCATCCCACACGGAGGTTGGACATGACCCTCTTGGTCAACAAGGTCTTCTTCCAGAAAATATTACAGGCCATAGGCGAGTGCGTTACGAACTACTGGAACGGAGAAGTCTCACCTTCCACTTTCTGGGAGGCACTGAAGGCTGTGATTAGGGGAGAAATTATCTCCTATAATGCTCGCAGAGACAGGGAAGAGAGGGTGGCTAGGCAGCAATTGATTGTCTCCACTCTGGAGTTCGACAGGCGGTACTCCGAGGTCCCGACCATAGAGCTTCTGGCGGAGAGGAAAATGCTACAAATGGACTTTAACCTGCTATCCACCAGAAAAGTAGTGTACCAACTCCGCCAGGCACGGGGGCCTTTTACAAACATGGGGACAAGGCTAGATGCCTGCTGGCTCACCAGCTGAGAAAGCAGACAGCCACCAGGGAAATAGCCAAGGTAAAGGATAGCAGAGGCCAATTGGTAGCTAAACCAAAAAAGGTCAACAAAGCATTTGAGGCTTTCTCCCGGGGACTGTACACCTCTGAACCCCCCAATGGGGACTCGGGATTAAACTGTTCCTCGCCGGACTGGACATGCCAGTCGTGGGGGACGATAGATGGAGGGAGCTGGAATCACCACTCGGACTGGGAGAAGCCATGGAGAGCATCAACTCCATGCAGACGGGGAAGGTGCTGGGACCCGATGGGTTCTGAGAGGACTTCTATACAACATTTATGACGGCACTGGCCCCGCACTTGCGGGAGATGTTCGCAGACCCACTAGCGAGGGGCATCCTGCCTCCAACGCTAACTCAGGCCACCATATCGGTGATACCCAAGAGGGACAAAGACCAAAAGAAGTGCAGATCATATCGACCCATTTCGCTGCTCAATGTGGACGCGAAAATACTCGCAAAAATCTAGGCTTGACGGCTGGAGAACTGTATACCAGAGCTGGTTGCAGAACACCAGAGGGGCTTTGTTAAGGGTAGACAGCTAACTGCAAACATCAGGCATCTTCTAAACCTGATAATGACCCCACCTGTGGAGGGAACACAGAGGTGATCGTCTTCCTGGACGCAGAAACGGCCTTCGAGTTGAGTGGAAGTACCTCATTGGGGTACTGGAGCGGTTTGGGCTAGGGACCGGGTTCAAACGGTAGCACGGTGGTTAGCACTGATACTTCACAGCGTCAGGGTCCCAGGTTCGATTCCCGGCTTGGGTCACTGTCTGTGCGGAGTTTGCACATTCTCCCCGTGCCTGCGTGGGATTTCCTCCGGGTGCTCCGGTTTCCTCCCACAAGTCCCGAAAGGCGTGCTGTTAGGTGAGTTGGACATTCTGAATTCTCCCTCTGTGTACCCGAACAAGCTCCGGAGTGTGGCAACTAGGGGCTTTTCACAGTAACTTAATTGCAGTGTTAATGTAACTGACTTATGACAATAAAGATTTTTATGGCATGGGTTAAATTCCTGTACAACGCCCCCAAGGCAAGCGTACAGACCATCCCACCAGTTCTGAATACTTTCATCTGCACAGAGGCACAAGGCAGGGATGACCAGTGTCCCCACTCTTGTTCGCCCTGGCGATCACCCTGAGAGGGGCGAGAGGCTGGAAGGGAATCTGGAGAGGAGACAGACAGCAGCACAGAGTCCCCACTCTATTCGGATGACCTGCTCCTCTACATCTCGGACCCGCAAAGCGGTATTGAAGCAAAAATTTCATTTTTCATTTCATTTCATTTCATGAAGCTCATGGGAGAGTTTGGAGCCTTCAAGGGCTACAAACGTAACCCGGGCAAAAGCGAAGTATTCCCGGTGAACCCAAGAGGGGGAGGGGCAGCTGGAGGGCCTCCCATTCAAACTAATCTGAAGCAAATTCCGCTACCTGGGGATCCAGATGGCACATGACTGGACATGATTCCACAAAGGAAACCTGACCAATCTGGTGGGAGAAGTTAAAAAGTACCTACTGAGGTGGGCTGCACCCCTGCTCTCCCTGGTGGGGAAGGTGCGGATGATCAAGGCGAACGTACTGCCCATGTTCCTCTTCCTGTTCAAATCCACACCAATCTACATACTTAAGGCCTTTTTCCATTCAATAGACAAGATGATTATGGTATTTGTGTGTGGGGAAAGAATCCAAGAATCCCCAAAACAGTCCTTGAAAGAAGAAGAAACGTGGGGGACCTGGCCCTCCCGAACTTGCAATACTACCACTGGGCAGTCACAGTGGAAAGAGTGAGGGGGTGGGTGAAGGACCCAAACATGGAATGGGTGAGGACGGAGGAGTCCTCATGTGCAGGGATAACCCTCCGGGCCCTCCCCATGGCAGCATTCCCATCCCTACTAGCAAAACATTCCACAAGACCGATGGTGGTAGCAATCCTGAGAACTTGGAACCAGGTGAAGCAGAATTTGGTCTGACTGAAATGTCCATCATGGCCCCCATCTGCGGCAACCATAGGTTTGCGCCAGCCATGCTCGATGCCACCTTTAAGAGGTAGAGACTGGACGGGGGGGACACTGACTTTTACACGGGGACAGACTAGCCACCTTAGGGGAACTGACTGAGAGACTGGAACTACCAAATGGGAACGAACTCCAACATCTGCAGGTCAAAAACTTTCTCTGCAAGGAGACGACAACCTAATCAAGGACCCCAAGAGACACAATGTTAGAGGAGTTACTGGGCGGGGACAGTCTGGGGAAGGGAAACTGTGGGGACTACTCTTAGAAAGGATGCAGTCCCCACTGGACGAAACACGGGAAAAATGGGAGGAAGAGCTAGGGACGGAAATAGAGTGGGGAGTCTGGAGCGAAGAACTGAGCAGGGCCAACTCCATCGCCTCATGTGCAAGGCTAAGCCTCGTGCAGCTGAAAGTGGTGCACACAGCACACCTGAAACGGACCCGTTTTGGAAAGCCTTCTTTAAGACAATGTCCAAGGTTGTGAGGTGGAGCCATGCACAAGAGTGGTAGTCCTCAGGATATTGGCCCAGCCAATTCATGGGATAGAGGGGTAATGCCCTTGCCTTTGCTTCCCAAATCACCTGCCGGAGAATCCTGCTCGGCTGGCGATCAGCAGCACCGCCCACAGCTGCAGACTGGCTGGCTGACCTCTCGGAATTTCTCCACCTGGAGAAAATCAAGTTCACCATCCAAGGGTCACAGGATGGCTTCCACAAAGCATGGAGGCCAGTTGGCAACTTGTTCCAGGACCTGTTCAAAGCCAACAAGCAATCGAGCAGGGGAGGAGGGAATGCATGGGAGCCAACAGGAACTCAGGGAGCAGACAAGAAGCGGAGGCGGGGGAAAGGTCGCAGGCTTGGGAAAATGGAGGGGGAGGCCGGAAGACAGTCAATGCAGAGGCCAGAGAACAAGGCCAGAAAAAAAAGAACCCCAAAGGGAAGACCGAGAACGGGATAGGGGGAGGGGAGAAGAAAAGAGCGGACGGCAAATGACAAAAAGGGTGGAGGGAAGGGGGAGCACCGCCCGGGTGTAAATAGCAGATAACTGCCCATTGTACAGTGAGGGGCGGCATTGTGGCACAATGGTTAACACTGTTGCCGCAAAGCTTCAGGGTCCCAGGTTCGATTCCGGCTTGGGTCACTGTCTGTGCGGAGTCTGCACGTTCTCCGCGTGTCTGCGTGGGTTTCCTCCGGGTGCTCCAGTTTCCTCCCACAGTCCAAAGATGTGCGGGTTAGGTGGATTGGCCTTGATAAATTGCCCCTTAGTGTCCAAAAAGTTAGGTGGGGTTACTGGATTATGGGAATAGAGTGGAGGCGTGGGCTGAAGTAGGGTGTTCTTTCCAAGGGCTGGTGCAGACTCGATGGGCTGAATGGCCTCCCACTGCACTGTAAATTCTATGACCCAGGAAAGGACCCTGAAACAACAAATGAAGGGGGGGGGGTTGGCACAGAGGACTACGATGCGTACATTGTAACCGCCACATGTATCCTTACCGAATGTATAGTGTACAAAACGTAAAAACGTCAATAAAAACATTTTTAAAAGTGACGGGCCCCACTCCACACTTCCTCATCCAAAATAGTTCCCAATTCCCCTCCCATTTCACTTTCACCTCATCCACTGGGGCCGACTCCTCCTCCATGATCTGTCCATAGATACCTGAAATACCACCCCCCTCAGACCCTGCTTGAGAAAGCATCCTCCCTAGCAGAGACGGCAGCAATGACAAGGGAAATGACAGAAAGGCCTTTCGCAAAAAATTATACGGTTCTGGAGGCACCTGAACAAATTCATCCCAGAAAGTCCAAACTTCACTGACAGTTCCTCCAGACTGGCAAACCGTCCCTCCACAAATAGACAATAAGCGATTATTATTATTATTATTAAATCCCCAAATTTCTCAAGATCCCTCCCTCTCCACAACCCAAACATGCCGTTTAATCTTTTTTTTTAATAAACATTTTATTGAGGTTTTTTTGCTTTTACAATAACAACAAAATAAACAATATATATAAGCCTATAAACATAGTGCAAAAGCCGTCTCCCTCCCTTACAGGTCCCACCTTTATTAACCCCCTACTCTAAACTAAACTAACCCCCACCCCCCCCCCTTCTACTGACGTTTAATTTTCTGCAAAGAAGTCGACGAATGGTTGCCACCTCCGGGCGAACCCTAACGGTGACCCTCTCAAGACGAACTTGATTTTCTCCAAACAGAGAAAGCTAGCCATGTCAGATAGCCAGGTCACCGACTTCGGGGGCTTTGAGTCCCTCCAAGCTAATAATATCCGTCTCCGGGCTACCAGGGAAGCAAAGGCCAGAACGTCTGCCTCTTTCTCCTCCTGGATTCCCGGATCTTCCGACACCTTGAAAATCGCCACCACCGGACTCGGTGCCACCCTTGTTTTTAACACCTTGGACATGACGTCTGCAAACCCCTGCCAAAATCCCCTAAGCTTCGGGCATGTACAGAACATATGAACATGGTTCGCTGGCCCCCCCGCACACCTTGCACACCTGTCTTCTACACCAAAGAACCTGCTCATCCGGGCCACTGTCATGTGAGCCCGGTGAACGACCTTGAACTGTATCAAGCTGAGCCTGCCGCATGTTGTGGACGCGTTGACTCTACTCAATGCGTCCGCCCAGAGACCATCCTCTATCTCTCCTCCTAACTCCTCCTCCCATTTGCGCTTCAGCTCCTCAGTCTGCGTGTCCTCTGACCCCATGAGCTCCTTATAGATGTCGTAGACCTTCCTTTCTCCCACCCCCACTCTGGAAACTACCCTATCCTGAATCTCCCTTGGTGATAGGAGCAGGAAGGTTGAAACCTGTCTACGTAGAAAGTCCTGCACCTGCAGGTACCTAAATTTGTTTCCCCTCGCCAATCCAAATTTCTCCTCCAGCTCCCTCAAGCTAGGAAAGCTCCCTTCTATAAACATATCCCCATACTCTCAATTCTTGCTCTCTGCCATCTCCGAAACCCCCCGTCCATCCTTACCGGGGCAAACCGGTGGTTATTGCAGATTGGAGACCAGACCGATGCTCCCTCCGCTCCCAAGTGGTTCCTCCATTGCCCCCAGACTCTCAGGGTTGCCACCACATGGTGGAGTACCGTGCCGGCGGGAACGGCAGAGGCGCCGTTATCAACGCCCCCAAACTGGTGCCCTTACATGAGGCCGCTTCCATACACTCCATTGCCGACCCTCCCCCCACCACCCACTTCCTGATCATGGCTATATTCGCCGCCCAATAATAGTTACTGAAGTTTGGCAGCGCCAGCCAGCCCTCTCCCCGGCTCCGCTCAATCATCCCCTTTTTTACTCGTGGGGTCTTGCCCGCCCATTCAAAGCCCGTGATAACTTTGTTAACCCGGTTTAAAAAAGGTCCACGGAATAAAGATGGGGAGACACTGGAACACAAACAGGAATCTCGGAAGGACCGTCATCTTCACCGTGTGGACCCTCCTAGCTAGTGACAACGGGAGCGCGTCCCACCTCCGGAAATCGTCCTTCATTTGGTCCACCAGACGGGCCAGATTAGGTTTGTGTAACCGTTCCCATTCCCGCACCACTTGGATGCCTAGATACCTAAAACTTCCCCGGACCACTCAAAACGGCAGATACCCAGTCAATAAAGCCCCGTCCAAATCCGAACCGTCCCAGTACCTCCCACAGATATTCCCATTCTACCCGATCAAAAGCCTTCCCTGCGTCCATTCCGACCACGACCTCCACCTCCCTACCTTCTGGGGGCATCATGATCGCATTTAGCGACATTGGACACCAACTGCCTTCCCTTAATGAACCCCGTCTGGTCCTCCCCAATCACATCCGGAACACAGTCTTCAATCCTGAGGAGAAAATTTTGACCAACAGTTTGGCGTCCACATTCAATAGGGATATCGGCCTGTAGGACCCACACAGCTCTGGATCCTTATCCCGCTTCAGAATCAGCGAGATCGTGGCCTGTGACATCGTCGGGGGAAGCACCCCTCTCTCCCTTGCCTCATTGAACGTCCTCATCAAAAGCGGCCCCAATATCCCAGCAAATTTTTTATAGAACTCCGCTGGGTACCCATCCGGCCCCGGGACTTTACCCGACTGCATGGCCTTCAGACCCTCCACTGTCTCTTCCAACCCAATCGGGGCCCCCAGCCATTCTACCAGCTCCCCGTCCACCTTCGGGAAATTCAGCCCCGCTAGGAAGTGCCTCATCCCCTCTGGCCCCGGTGGGGGTTCCGACCCATACAGCCTACAATAAAACTCCTTGAATGCCTTATTCACCCCTGCTGAGCCTCCCACCAGGTTCCCGTCTCCATCCTTTACTGTCCCTATCTCCCTGGCTGCCTCCCTCTTTCTAAGCTGCTGTGCAAGCATTCTGCTGGCCTTCTCTCCATGCTCTTAAATCACCCCCCTCGCCCTTCTCAGCTGCTCCACCACCTTCCCTGTGGTTAACAAGCTGAACTCCGCCTGTAGCCTCCGCCGTTCCCTTAAAAGTCCTGCCTCTGGGGTCTCCGCATACCTCCTATCGATCTGTAGTATTGCCTTTAACCAGTCGGTCCGTCTCTGTCCTGTCTACCTTCCCCCTGTGGGCCCGTATCGAGATCAGCTCCCCTCTGACCACCGCCTTCAATGCCTCCCAGACCACCGCTGCCGAAATTTCCCCCGTGTCATTGACCTCCCGGTAATTCTGAATACATTTCCTCAACCGCCCGCACACCTCCTCGTCCGCTAAAAGCTCCACGTCTAACCTGCAGAGCGGGCGCTGATTACTGTCTTTACTAACCTGTAGGTCAACCCAGTGCGGGGCACGGTCTGAGGTTGTGATCGCCGAGTACCCCGTGTCCACCACCCCCGCCAGAAGAGCCCTGCTCAGAATAAAGAAATCGATCCGGGAGTACACTTTATGCACGTGTGAGTAGAAGGAGAGCTCCTTTACTCTTGGCTGCCCAAATCTCCATGGGTCCACCCCCCCATCAGCTCCATGAACCCTTTTAGTTCCTTAGCCATTGCTGGTACCCTGCCCGTTTTCGAGCTTGACCGGCAATAACTGTGTTGAAGACCCCTCCCATGACCAACCTGTGCGAGTCCAGGTCTGGTATCTTCCCCAGCATCCTCTTTATAAACTCCACATCGTCTCAGTTTGACACGTATACATTTACTAGTACCACCTGCATCCCCTCCAATTTCCCACTGACCATAATGTACCGGCCTCCCCCATCTGAAACTACCCTTCCCGCCCCAAACACCACACGCTTGTTGATCAGGATCGCGACCTCTCTGGTCTTCGAGTCCAATCCTGAGTGAAAAACCTGTCCGACCCAACCTTTCCTTAACCTAATCTGGTCAGCTACTCTAAGGTGCGTCTCCTGCAACATTACCACGTCCGCCTTCAGTCCCCTCAGAAGCGTGAACACACATGCCCTCTTGACCGGCCCATTGAGCCCTCTTACATTCCAGGTGATCAGTCTAGTTGGGGGGCTCATCGCCCCCCCGCCCCCTTCGCCGATCAGCCATTCCCCCTCTTGGGCCAGTCACCAGCCCGCACCCCACACCTCCACTGGCCCGCCCCCAGGCAGCCTCCGCCCCCCCCCGACATCCTCACTGTCCCTCAGCAAAAGTCCCTCCCTCATCAGCAGAACATTCCCCCCCCCCCCACCCTAGTAACAGCACAAAATAAACCAACCCCTTTGATAAGCCTAACCTCTGCTCACCCCCCACTACGCTTCCGTAAGCTAGCCCGCCCAGCTAGCTTGGTGGCCCTCACCCCTGACGCCAGACAATCTCCCACCTATTGTTCCCTCCCCACCCTCCTGCCTGCTCATACATACATATTCAAATGAAAAACAATCCCAGCACAATTGTCCAACAGAGATTTTTTTAAAAACAAGTTGAACCCCGCAAAAGAAAAGATCAAGCAAAAGATCCAGCATCTGAACAAACACACCTCCGCCCCCAACAGTGCAAATGCAAACTTTACCTCACTCAGCTCTGCAACTGGCTCCAGATCCATACAGCAGGCATCACAAATAACATCCGAAACAGCAAGAAACAAGAAACTTCTTTTGAAAAACATAAACACTACAGCAAAATTCAGAGTTCAAAGTTCTCAGTCCGACACCAGTGCTTTCCTTTTCGCGTAGTCCAGCACTTCCTCAGGTGACTCGAAATAGAAATGTTGCTCCTCGTGTGCGACCCAGAGGCGTGCCGGATACAACAGCCCGAACTTCACCTTTTTCTTGAAAAGGGTCGACCCGACCTGGTTAAACCCCGCTCTTCTCCTGGCCACCTCCGCACTCACGTCTTCATAGATCCGCAGGATACTATTGTTGCACTTGCAGCTCCATGTCTGCTTGGCCCACTGTAAAACGCGCTCCTTATCCAGATATCTGTGGAATCTCACCACCATTGCCTTCGGGGGGTCTCCCATTCGCGGCTTCCTTGCAAGCGCTCTGTGAGCCCTGTCCACCTCCAAGGGTCGGGGGAATGTCCCATCACCCTGCAGCTTATCGAACATGGCCGCTATGTATGCCCCAGCGTCCGCTCCTTCGGATCCCTCCAGGAGCCCAACCACCCTCAAGCTCTGCCGACGGGACCTGTTCTCTAGGTCCTCCACCTTCTCCAGGAGCCTTTTCTGCTGGTCTCTTAGCATCCCCACCTCCAGCTCCACCGCTGTTTGCTGTTCCTCCTGGTCAGCCAGCGCCTTCTCTACTTTATGGATCGCCCGATCTTGGGGATCCAATCTAAGTTCCAGCCGCAAAATTACCTCTTTAATCGGGTCCAAGCAGTCCTGCTTCTGCTTGGCGAAGCCCTCCTGGATAACTTGCATCAACTGCTCCATTGACTGCTGGGTCGACAAACCAGAGGTCCGGTCCTCCGCCATGCTTCCTCCCAGTGCAGCTTCAGCCCAAGTCTTCTCTGTCCTTCTGTTTCTGCCTTTGCGAGCACTCCTAGTCCTCCTCTCCCTGCACCGATGTGGGAATTCAGTTCACAATTGCCTCTGTCATCAATTTTTCAAATCAAGTCCGGTAAAAAATCGGGGGAAAAGGTCCAAAAGTCTGACTCGAGCGGGAGCTACCCCGCTTGGGCAGCACGGTAGCACAAGTGGCTAGCACTGTGGCTTCACAGCACCAGGGTCCCAGGTTCTGTTCCCTGCTAGATCACTGTCTGTGCGGAGTTTGCACCTTCTCCCTGTGTCTGCGTGGGTTTCTTCCGGGTGCTCCGGTTTCCTCCCACAGTCCAAAGACCTGCAGGTTAGGTGGATTGGCCATGATAAATTGCCCTTGGTGTCCCAAAAAAAGGTCAGGAGGGGTTATTGGGTTACGGGGATAGAGTGGAAGTCAGGGTCGGTGCAGACTCGATGGACCGAATGGCCTTCTTCTGCGCCGTATGTTCTATGTTCCTATGTTCTAAATGTGCGGCTTACTCCTCATAGCCGCCACCGGGAGTGATGCCGTTTAATCTTGACGGTGCAAATAAGTGATTATCACAAATAGGAGCCAACGCCGACACAGACGCAAGCTTAAAATGCTGCCTAAAGTGCTTCCATATCCTTCGAGTGGACACAACCATTGCATTCGAGGAGAACCTGGAGAAAACAGCGGCGAAGCTGTCAGCAATGCACCCAAACTAGAGCTCCTACACGAACTTGCATCCATCTGTCCCCACACCAAATTCAATCACTGCATCACCCCAGCACCTTCTCAATATTGACCGCCCAAAATTGTGCAACGCTGCGCCCCCCGACTGTCTGTCCATCTGAAGAACTGCCCTTCGGATTTCCGGGGTCTTTCCCACCCATATAAAGGATGTTACCAACTTATTAACCTGAACAAAAAATGATTTAGGAAGAAAAATGGTGAGACACTGAAAAAGAAAAAAAAAGCTTTGGGCGGATATTAATTTTAATATTGATGCACTATCAATTACTACAAAGACGAGAGTAGTGAATAATCGAGGCTTTATTGAGCAAAGATGTGTTGCTGCCTGTAGCTGCTACCAGAATGGGAGCAGCACCGACGAGCACACACATTTATACACCGCCTACTGGGCGGAGCCAGCAGGCAGGGATTTACCCATGTACCTACTATATGAGTCTTACCGTACTACATCTAATACAGTTAGCGGTGACTACCACATTCACCCCCTGTTAAAAAAGAGTCCGGTGGGAGTGATGGAAATATTTTACAAGTTCAGTCTCTCAGGGGCCTTGATCCTCCGTTGTGATCGCCTCAGTCCTGGTGGTGATGTGGGAGCCGACTTGGTCACCTGTGACTCCGGGAGCGTGTTGTCCTCGTCTTCGTCGCCCCTGAGTGGAATCAGTGGGAGGAAGGATCCTCCTGGGACTGCGGTGAGGTGTGCTGGGGGGAGGGTGAGTGGCGCCGGGTTGAATGGTGCAACCGGAGGGGGGGTGTCGGGTGGGGGGCCTTGGGTGGGGATCCAGCGGGTGCCAGGTCCCGGAGGGAGACTGTGTCCTGGCGCCTGTCGGGGTGCGCCACGTAGGCGTACTGCGGGTTCGCGTGCAGGAGGTGGACTCTTTCGACCAACGGGTTCGACTTATGGGTCCACACGTGTTTGCGAAGGAGGACGGGTCCAGGAACTGTCAGCCATGTTAGGAGCGAGACTCCGGAGGTGGACTTCCTGGGGAAGGCAAAGAGACGTTCATGGGGGATTTAGTTAGTTGCGGTGCAGAGGAGCGATCGGATGGAGCGGAGCGCATTGGGAAGGACATCCTGCCAGCGGGAGACCTTCCAGACCATCCCGTTCTCCCTCTCCACCTGTCCGTTTCCCATGGGGTTATAGCTGGTCGTCCTGCTCAAGGCGATGCCCTTGCTGAGCAGGAACTGACGCAGCTCATCGCTCATAAAGGAGGATCCCCGATCACTGTGGACGTAAGTGGGGAAACCAAACAGGGCGAAGATACTGTTGAGTGCTTTAACGACCGTGGCAAAAGTCATATCGGGGCATGGGATGGCGAAGGGAAACCGGGAGTACTCATCGACCACGTTCAGAAAGTACGTGTTTCGGTCGGAGGAGGGGCCCTTTGAAGTCCATGCTGAGGCGCTCAAAGGGCGAGAGGCCATCACCAGGTGCGCTCGTTCTGGCCGGTAGAAGTGCGGCTTGGACTCCGCGCAGACCTGGCAGTCTCTGGTGATAGCCCTGACCTCCTCAATGGAGTAGGGCAGATTGCGGGCCTTAATGAAGTAGAAGAAACGGGTGACCCCCGGGTGACAAAGGCCAACGTGTGTAGCCCGGAGTCGGTCCACTTGTGCGCTGGCACATGTACTGCGGGATAGGACATCGGGGGGCTCATTGAGCTTCCCGGGCGATACAAAATCTCGTAATTATAGGTGGAGAGCTCGATCCTCCACCTCAAGATCTTATCGTTTTTGATCTTGCCCCGCTGTGTATTATTGAACATGAAGGCTACCGACCGTTGGTCACTGAGGAGGGTGAATCTCCTGCCAGCCAGGTAATGCCTCCAATGCCGCACAACTTCCACAATGTCTTGGGTCTCCTTTTCGACAGAGGAGTGCCGAATTTCGGAGGCATGGAGGGTGCGGGACAAAAATGCCACGGGCCTGCCCGCTTGGTTGAGGGTGGCGGCCAGAGCTACGTCCGATGCATCACTCTCGACCTGAAAGGGGAGGGACCCGTCAACCGCATGCATCGTGGCCTTGGCGATGTCTGCCCTGATGTGGTTAAAGGCCTGGCGGGCCTCAGCCGTCAGGGGAAAGACTGTGGACTGAATGAGTGGGCGGGCCTTGTCCGCATAGTTAGGGACCCACTGGGTGTAATAGGAGAGGAACCCCAGGCATCGTTTCAGGGCCTTGGGGCAGTGGGGGAGGGGGAGTTCCATGAGGGGGCGCATGCGGTCGGGGTCGGGCCCTAGAACTCCATTTCCCACTCCGTAGCCAAGGATGGCTAAGCAGTTGGTGCGGAACACGCATTTCTCCTGATTGTAAGTGAGATTAAGGAGTTTGGCGGTGTGGAGAAATTTGAGAAGGTTAGCGTTGTGGTCCTGCTGATCGTGGCCGCAAATGGTGATTTTGTCAAGGTACGGGAAGGTGGCCCGCAGTCCGTACCGGTCAACCATTCGGTCCATCTCACGTTGGAAGACCGAGACCCCATTAGTGATGCCGAAGGGAACCCTAAGGAAGTGATAGAGGCGGCCATCTGCTTCAAACGCAGTGTATTGGCGGTCTGCCTTGCAGATGGGAAGCTGGAGGCAGGCGGACTTCAAGTCCACTGTGGAAAAGACCCGATACTGCGCAATCTGATTGACCACGTCAGATATGCGTGGGAGGGGGTACACGTTGAGCTGCGTGTACCGATTAATAGTCTGACTGTAGTCAATGACCATCCTGTGCTTCTCCGCAGTCTTTATAACTACCACTTGGGCCCTCCAGGGGCTGTTGCTGGCCTCAATGATGCCTTCCCGCAGAAGCCGCTGGACCTCGGACCTGATGAAGGTCCTGTCCTGGGCACTGTACCGTCTGCTCCTGGTGGCGACGGGTTTGCAATCCGGGGTGAGGTTTGCAAACACGGAAAGTGGATCAACCTTAAGGGTCGTGAGGCTGCATACGGTGAGGGGGGGTCCGCTAAATTTTAAAGTTAAGCTTTGGAGGTGGCACTGGAAGTCCAGGCCGAGTAACAGGGCAGCGCAGAGGTGGGGGAGGACGTAGAGCCGGAAGTTGCTGAACTCTACACCTTGGACTGTGAGGGTCGCGATGCAGTACCCCCGGATTTCCACAGAATGGGATCCGGAGGCCAGGGAGATTTTCTGGGTAACGGGGTGTACTGCGAGGGAGCAGCACCTTACTGTCATGGGGTGGATGAAGCTTTCCGTGCTCCCGGAGTCAAAAAGGCAGGACGTCTTGTGCCCATTGATTTTCACCGTTGTTGTTGCGGTTGCGAGGTTGTGGGACCGGGACTGATCCAAGGTGATCGAGGTGAGCTGCGGCCGATGCTGGGAGGCCCCGGGCTGGCCAGCAGTGGTGGCAGGCAATGAACGGCCAGACGATCTTCCCGACGAGCAGGGGTCCTGAGGCGCCATCCGAAATGGCGCCGAAGATGGCGGCGCCCACGGGGCGCACATGGCGGGCGGCATTAAAGATGGCGGCACCCACGGGCCGCATGTGGCTTGCGAGGAGGAAAATGGCAGCGCCCGTGGGGGGGTTCAGGAACGCTGGGCCTAGAAACAGCGGCGACCGACTGGGCCTGGCACACAGCAGCAAAATGTCTCTTCTTTCCGCATCCGTTGCAGGTTGCGCTCCGCGCCGGGCAGAGCTGCCGGGGGTGTTTGTTCTGCCCGCAGAAGTAGCATTTGGGCCCCCTGGGGCTGGCTGGCTTCCGCGCGGCGCAGGCTTGCGGTGGGCTGGGGTCAGTAGCTGGTGGGGCCCACGATGCCCATGAGGGTGACGTGCGGTCGGGAGCATATGACTGGACGTTACGGGAGGCCACTGTTAATGAATTGGCAAGCTGCCTGGTTCCCGCAAGATCAAGCGTACCCCCTTCCAATAGGCGCTAGCGGACATACGCCGACCCCATGCCCGTAACGAAGGCGCCTCTGATTAAAAGTTCTTTATGCTGGACTGCCGAAATTGCCTGGCAGTCACAGTTCCTCCCCAGGATGTGCAGGACATGCCAGAAATCGTCTCGGGACTCACCGGGGAGTTGCTGTCTCGTGGACAGGAGGTGCCTGGCGTATAGTTTGTGATTGGCCGAACGTAATGTCCTTTCAGGAGCTCCATTGCTTCAACGTAAGTGGGCGCATCCGGATGAGAGGAAAAATATCAGGGCTCACCCGTGAATAAAGGACCTGGAGCTTCTGTGCGTCCGAGGGTTCCTCAGCGGATGTTCGGAGGTAGCTTTCGAAGCAGGTTAGCCAGTGGTCAAAAGTGGACGTAGCGTTGGCTGCTTGAGGGCTCAGCTGCAGGCGATCAAGCTTGATGCGAAGTTCCATCGTTTTAAAATCTTTGCTCAATAAATTGATGCACTATCAATTACTCCAAAGATGAGAGTAGTGAATAATTGAGGCTTTATTGCGCAAAGATGTGTTGCCTCCTGTAGCTGCTACCAGAATGGGAGCAGCACCGGTGAGCACACACATTTATACGCCGCCTACTGGGCGGAGCCAGCAGGCAGGGATTTACCCATGTACCTCTAGTATATGAGTCTTACCGTAATACATATAATACAGTTAGTGGTGACTACCACAAATAAACTGGACTCTGCCTGTCAAGAACATGGGAAGGATATCCCACTTTTGAAAGTTTAACTTAACCTTACTCACTAGACTAGCGTGGTTCAATTTATGGAGCAAGGCCCAATCATCGGCCGCCCAGATACAGTGCATGTGTCCTTTATTTGGGGTGAGCTTTGCTATTGTCCTGCTTTCCCTGTAGTGGGGCTGTGCTTCTGATGAGTGCACTGAGGAATGCCAGCACCTAGTGGGCTACTGATTGAGCTTGGCCACGCCCATCCCATTGGTGGGTCAGCTGGAGTTTGATGGTTTCCAGAGGGGTGTCCTGGTCAGGCTCCCAAATGACCAGAGGCTCTGTGAACATTTGCAGTATACAGTGAGCATTCAGCATTGCGAGCTGCCAGGGGCCTGTAACTTGTACAAAATGGGTACTTAAAAAACAAGTACTGCAACAAAGGCGGTCTGATCCCAGCCACCTTGATCCCGAAGGGGACATCCCGAATCCATGGAGCTGTTACCAAGTCGCTCCCCGGCCCTGGCAGCACCTCCCCATCCTCCACAATTTTTAACAGTTTTTAAAACTTTCTTTACCTTCTTTCTCCCTCAGCAGCCATGGCACCCAGTACCCGCTTGTAAATACCTGTAGTAAAACGGACCCACGTGACTTTCGCCTGAGAGGGGCGAGGAATTGCAGAGGCCAGAGCATACTGGGTCCAACCCGCTAATGACATATATAAATGGATGTAAATGCCGGATCTGCATGCCGTCTCCAGCGCTGGCGCCCAAACCTTGTTATCGCCGCCAGTGAGAGACCGGAGCATGATGACCGCTTCAGTGCTGGACACAAACCTCGATTTTACTCGGACGCTCAATTCTCCATCTGATCGCGATTCGCATTTCCGGAGTCGAGGGGCGGAGAATTTAGCCGAGCCATTGAATTAGTTAAGGGTAATTCAAGTTTATTGTTGTTTATTTTATTGCTTAATAATCTTTTATTTTAAATCATCACAAAAACGTTTAGGACATCATTCTCTGGTTTCAAATCTTTCCTCACATTATATGTGGGTGCAATGGAGATTTACCAGGATGCTGTCTGGTTTGGAGGGTAGGTCTTATGGGGAAAGATTGAGGGAGCTTTTCTCTTTGGAGCAGAGGAGGATGAGAGATTACTTAATAGAGGTTTATAAGATGATGAGGGGGATAGATAGAGTGGACGTTCAGAGACTATTTCCTCCGGCGGATGTAGCTGTTACAAGGGGGCATAACTATAAGATTCAGGGTGGGAGATATAGGAGGGATGTCCGAGGTAGGTTCTTTACTCAGAGAGTGGTTAGAGTGTGGAATGGACAGCCTGCTGTGATAGTGGAGTCGGACACTTCAGGAACTTTCAAGCGGTTATTGGATAGGCACATGGAGCACACCAGAATGACAGGGAGTGGGATAGCTTGATCTTGGTTTCGGACAAAGCTTGGCACAAGATCGAGGGCCGAAGGGCCTGTTCTGTGCTGTACTGTTCTATGTTCTATGTATATATCAAATTATAAAATACAGTTGAGGGCGGTTGTTTCAAGTTCACCTTCTGGGATTTGGAATAACCCGGCATTTACCATCAGCTGTGTTCTTGACACTAAGCTCCATGTACTTTAACGTTCATATTTTTTAGTTTCATATGTGTAATTTACCAGTTATGCAACTCCTGTGTACCACCTATTGCTAAAATTCACTTCATGATACATAAACAAGCAATTAATATCCAGCTTAGTGTTGTATTGAACAATAAAATTAATGATATCAACATGCATATTTTAGAAAAAATATATTTGAACATAGAATCTGTACTCTGCCTAACTGTATACATGATCTATTTGGGGATAACACTCCTATACTCTGTTTACATTTTGCGTAACATCATAGTTGAAGAATAAACCCGGATTGAAGAGATTAACAATGAGTTTGAAGAAAACATAATGTTATATTAGTTGCATCATCTCAGGTAGAGAATCATTTGTTCCACTGAATTTTTTAAGCTTTGGTCCACTTCCTCTATGTTTGGCCCCGCAGAACCTGGGGCACTTGTTGCTCCTTGAGGAATTTCCCCTGGACCAGGGCAGCACTGCTCTGGCACAGCTGCGTGCGAACGGGATTACACACCTTCTCCAACTCTTTTTGATGGAACTCAAACTCGGCCTTTTCAGCCATTTGGTTTTGATCTAGCCAATCCAGGGTCCCCTTCACCTTGTTCAAAACTTTCTGTTCATCACCTTCACTCAATTTACCCTGGAAAGATAGATATAAAACTCAAGCCATTAAGTGACTGATGTAGTGGTGTACATTTTTTGTCATGAATAATAATAATCTGTATTAGTGTCAGTAGGCTTACATTAACACTGCAATGAAGTTACAGTGAGAAGTCCCTAGCTGCCACATTCCGGCACCTGTTCAGGAACACAGAGGGAGGATTCAGAATGTCCAAATTACCTAACGAGCATGTCTTTTGGGACCTGTGGGAGGAAACCCACGCAGTCACAGCGGGAACGTGCAGACTCCGCACAGACAGTGATCCAAGCGGGAATCGAACCCAGGTCCCTGGGGCTGTGAATCAACAGTTCTAATCACTGTGTTACCGTGCCGCCATGACACTGAGGTTTGAGTCTCATTGCCGCGACGACAATGCAATGAGCCTTGATTTCATCAGCTTGAGAAAGTAGGAATTAAAATATATTTTCAATTCATCATAATACACACAGACCGTCCTTTTCAGCCATTTGGTTTCGATCTAGCCAATGCAGTCAAGAAGTCGGATGGTGGTGGTCAGGTTAGTGGGGTAGTTGGACGGTGGTGGTCAGGTTAGTGGGGTAGTTGGATGGTGGTGGTCAGGTTAGTGGGGTAGTTGGACGGTGGTGGTCAGGTTAGTGGGGTAGTCAGATGGTGGTGGTCAGGTTAGTGGGGCAGTAGGATGGTGGTGGTCAGGTTAGTGGGGTAGTCGGATGGTGGTAGTCAGGTTAGTGGGGTAGTTGGACGGTGGTGGTCAGGTTAGTGGGGTAGTCGGATGGTGGTGGTCAGGTTAGTGGGGTAGTCGGATGGTGGTGGTCAGGTTAGTGGGGTAGTCAGATGGTGATGGTCAGGTTAGTGGGGAAGTCAGATGGTGGTGGTCAGGTTAGTGGGGTAGTCGGATGCAGGTGGGCAGATTAGTGGGGCAGTTGGATGGTGGTGGTCAGGTTAGTGGGGTATTCTGATAGTGGTGGTCAGGTTAGTGGGGTAGTCGGATGGAGGTGGTAAGGTTAGTGGGGTAGTCCGATGGTGGTGGTCAGGTTAGTGGGGCAGTCGGATACTGCTGGGCAGTTTGTGGGGTAGTCGGCTGGTGGTGGTCAGGGTAGTCGGATGGTCGGATGGTGGCCGTCAGGTTAGTGGGGTAGTCGGATGGTGGTGGTCAGGTTAGTGGGGTAGTCAGATGGTGGTGGTCAGGTTAGTGGGGTATTCGGATGGTGGTGGTCAGGTTAGTGGGGTAGTCGGATGGTGGTGGTCAGGTTAGTGGGGTATTCGGATGGTGGTGGTCAGGTTCGTGGGGTATTCGGATGGTGGTGGTCAGATCAGTGGGCTGGTCAGATGGTGGTGGTCAGGTTATTGGGATAGTCGGATGGTGGTGGGCAGGTTAGTGAGGTACTCGGATGGTGGTGGTCAGGTTAGTGGGGCAGTCGGATGGTGGTGGTCAGGGTAGTGGAGTATTCGGATGGTGGTGGTCAGGATAGTGGGGTAGTCGGATGGTGGTGGTCAGGTTAGTGGGGTAGTCGGATGGTGGTGGTCAGGTTAGTGGGGTATTCGGATGGTGGTAGTCAGGTTAGTGGGGTGCTCGGATGGTGGTGGTCAGGTTAGTGGGGTAGTCGGATGGTGGTGGTCAGGTTATGAGTTAGTCGGATGGCCGTGGTCAGGTTAATGGGGTAGTCGGATGGTGGCGTGCAGATTAGTGGGTTAGTCGGATGGTGGTGGTCAGATAAGTGGGATGGTCAGATAGTGGTGGTCAGGTTAGTGGGGTATTCGGATGGTGGTGGTCAGGTTAGTGGGGTATTCGGATGGTGGTGGTCAGGTTAGTGGGGTAGTCGGATGGTGGTGGTCAGGTTAGTGGGGTGTTCGGATGGTGGTGGTCAGGTTAGTGGGGTATTCGGATGGTGGTGGTCAGGTTAGTGGGGTAGTCGGATGGTGGTGGTCAGGTTAGTGGGGTATTCGGATGGTGGTAGTCAGGTTAGTGGGGCAGTCGGATGGTGGTGGTCAGGTTATGAGTTAGTCGGATGGTCGTGGTCAGGTTAGTGGGGTAGTCGGATGGTGGTGGTCAGATTAGTGGGGCAGTCGGATGGTGGTGATCAGGCTAGTGGGCAGTCGGATATTGGTGGTCAGGTTAGTGGGGTAGCCGGATCGTGGTGTTTAGATTAGTGGGATGGTCAGCTGGTGGTGGTCAGGTTAGTGGGGTAGTCGGATGGTGGTGGTCAGGTTAGTGGGGTATTCGGATGGTGGTGGTTAGGTTAGTGGGGTAGTCGGCTGGTGGTGGTCAGGTTAGTGGGGTATTCGGATGGTGGTGGTCAGGTTAGTGGGGTAGTCGGATGGTGGTGGTCAGGTTAGTGTGGTATTCGGATGGTGGTGGTCAGGTTAGTGGGGTATTCGGATGGTGGTAGTCAGGTTAGTGGGGCAGTCGGATGGTGGTGGTCAGGTTATGAGTTAGTCGGATGGTCGTGGTCAGGTTAGTGGGGTGTTCGGATGGTTGTGTTTAGATTAGTGGGGTGTTCGGATGGTGGTGGTCAGGTTAGTGGGGTATTCGGATGGTGGTGGTCAGGTTAGTGGGGTATTCGGATGGTGGTGGTCAGGTTAGTGGGGTAGTCGGATGGTGGTGGTCAGGTTAGTGGGGTGTTCGGATGGTGGTGGTCAGGTTAGTGGGGTATTCGGATGGTGGTGGTCAGGTTAGTGGGGTAGTCGGATGGTGGTGGTCAGGTTAGTGGGGTATTCGGATGGTGGTAGTCAGGTTAGTGGGGCAGTCGGATGGTGGTGGTCAGGTTATGAGTTAGTCGGATGGTCGTGGTCAGGTTAGTGGGGTAGTCGGATGGTGGTGGTCAGATTATTGGGGCAGTCGGATGGTGGTGATCAGGCTAGTGGGCAGTCGGATATTGGTGGTCAGGTTAGTGGGGTAGCCGGATGGTGGTGTTTAGATTAGTGGGATGGTCAGCTGGTGGTGGTCAGGTTAGTGGGGTAGTCGGATGGTGGTGGTCAGGTTAGTGGGGTATTCGGATGGTGGTGGTTGGGTTAGTGGGGTAGTCGGCTGGTGGTGGTCAGGTTAGTGGGGTATTCGGATGGTGGTGGTCAGGTTAGTGGGGTAGTCAGATGGTGGTGGTCAGGATAGTGGGGTATTCGGATGGTGGTGGTCAGGTTAGTGGGGTAGTCGGATTGTGGTGGTCAGGTTAGTGGGGTAGTCGGATGGTGATGGTCAGATTAGTGGGATGGTCAGATGGTGGTGGTCAGATTAGTGGGGTAGTCGGATGGTGGTGGGTAGCTTAGTGGGGCAGTCGGATGGTGGTGGTCAGTACGTGGGGTAGTCGGATGGTGGTGGTCAGGTTAGTGGGTTAGTCGGATGGTGGTGGTCAGGTTAGTGGGGAATTCGGATGGTGGTGGTCAGGTTAGTGGGGTATTCGGATGGTGGTGGTCAGGGTAGTGGGATGGTCGCATGGTGGCGGGCAGATTAGTGGGGTAGTCGGATAGTGCTGGGCAGGTTAGTGGGGCAGTCGGACAGTGGTGGTCAGGTGAGTGGGGTCGTCGGATGGTGGTGGTCAGGGTAGTGGGGTATTCTGATGGTGGTGGTCATGTTAGTGGGTTAGTAGGATGGTGGTGGTCAGGTTAGTGGGGTAGTCGGATGGTGGTGGTCATGTTAGTGGGGTAGTCAGATGGTGGTGGTCAGGTTAGTGGGATAGTCGGATGGTGGTGGTCAGGTTAGTGGGGTAGTCGGATGGTGGTCGTCAGGCTAGAGGTTAGTCGGATGGTGGTGGTCAGGTTAGTGGGATAGTCGGATGGTGGTGGTCAGGTTCGTGGATTAGTCGGATGGTGGTGGTCAGGTTAGTGGGGTAGTCGGATGGTGGTGGTCAGGTTAGTGGGTTAGACGGATGGTGGTGGTCAGGTTAGTAGGTTGGTTGGATGGTAGTGGTCAGGTTAGTGGGGTAGTCGGATGGTGGTGGTCAGGTTGGTGGGGTAGTCGGATGATGGTGGTCAGGTTAGTGGGGTAGTCGGATGGTGGTGGTCAGGATAGTGGGGTAGTCGGATGGTGGTGGTCAGGTTAGTGGGGTAGTCGGATGGTGGTGGTCAGGTTGGTGGAGCAGTCAGATGGTGGTGGTCAGGTTAGTGGGGTAGTCGGATGGTGGTGGTCAGGTTAGTGGGGCAGTCGGATGGTGGCGGGCAGATTAGTGGGGTAGTCGGATAGTGCTGGGCAGGTTAGTGGGGCAGTCGGATGGCGGTGGTCAGGTTAGTGGGGTAGTCGGATGGTGGTGGTCAGGGTAGTGGGGTATTCTGATTGTGGTGGTCATGTTAGTGGGTTAGTAGGATGGTGGTGGTCAGGTTAGTGGGGTAGTCGGATGGTGGTGGTCAGGTTAGTGGGGTAGTCAGATGGTGGTGGTCAGGTTAGTGGGGTAGTCGGATGGTGGTGGTCAGGTTAGTGGGGTAGTCGGATGGTGGTGGTCAGGCTAGAGGGTAGTCGGATGGTGGTCGTCAGGTTAGTGGGGTAGTCGGATGGTGGTGGTCAGGTTAGTGGGGTAGTCGGATGGTGGTGGTCAGGTTCGTGGATTAGTCGGATGGTGGTGGTCAGGTTAGTGGGGTAGTCGGATGGTGGTGGTCAGGTTAGTGGGGTAGTCGGCTGGTGGTGGTCAGGTTAGTGGGGTAGTCAGATGGTGGTGGTCAGGTTAGTGGGGTAGTCGGACGGTGGTGGTCAGGTTAGTGGGGTAGTCGGATGGTAGTGGTCAGGGTAGTGGGGTATTCGGATGGTGGTGGTCAGGTTCGTGGATAAGTCAGATGGTGGTGGTAAGGTTAGTGGGGTAGTCGGATGGTGGTGGTCAGGTTAGTGGGTTAGTCGGATGTGGTCAGGTTAGTGGGGTAGTCGGATGGTGGTGGTCAGGGTAGTGGGGTATTCGGATGGTGGTGGTCAGGTTAGTGGGTTGGTTGGATGGTAGTGGTCAGGTTAGTGGGGTAGTCGGATGTTGGTGGTCAGGTTGGTGGGGTAGTCGGATGGTGGTGGTCAGGTTAGTGGGTTAGTCGGATGGTGATGGTGGTGGTCAGGTTAGTGGGGTAGTCGGATGGTGATGGTCAGATTAGCGGGATGGTCAGATGGTGGTGGTCAGATTAGTGGGATGGTCAGATGGTCGTGGTCAGTTTAGTGGGGCAGTCGAATGTTGGTGGTCAGTTAGTGGGGTAGTCGGATGGTGGTGGGTAGGTTAGTGGGGCAGTCGGATGTTGGTGGTCAGGTTAGTGGGGTATTCGGATGGTGGTGGTCAGGTTAGTGGGGTATTCGGATGGTGATGGTCAGGTTAGTGGGGTAGTCGGATGGTGGTGGTCAGGTTAGTGGGGTGTTCGGATGGTGGTGGTCAGGTTAGTGGGGTATTCGGATGGTGGTGGTCAGGTTAGTGGGGTAGTCGGATGGTGGTGGTCAGGTTAGTGGGGTATTCGGATGGTGGTAGTCAGGTTAGTGGGGCAGTCGGATGGTGGTGGTCAGGTTATGAGTTAGTCGGATGGTCGTGGTCAGGTTAGTGGGGCAGTCGGATGGTGGTGGTCAGATTATTGGGGCAGTCGGATGGTGGTGATCAGGCTAGTGGGCAGTCGGATATTGGTGGTCAGCTTAGTGGGGTAGCCGGATGGTGGTGTTTAGATTAGTGGGATGGTCAGCTGGTGGTGGTCAGGTTAGTGGGGTAGTCGGATGGTGGTGGTCAGGTTAGTGGGGTATTCGGATGGTGGTGGTTAGGTTAGTGGGGTAGTCGGCTGGTGGTGGTCAGGTTAGTGGGGTATTCGGATGGTGGTGGTCAGGTTAGTGGGGTAGCCGGATGGTGGTGTTTAGATTAGTGGGATGGTCAGCTGGTGGTGGTCAGGTTAGTGGGGTAGTCGGATGGTGGTGGTCAGGTTAGTGGGGTATTCGGATGGTGGTGGTTAGGTTAGTGGGGTAGTCGGCTGGTGGTGGTCAGGTTAGTGGGGTATTCGGATGGTGGTGGTCAGGTTAGTGGGGTAGTCGGATGGTGGTTGCCAGGTTAGTGTGGTATTCGGATGGTGGTGGTCAGGTTAGTGGGGCAGTCGGATGGTGGTGGTCAGGTTAGTGGGGTAGTCGGATGGTGGTGGTCAGGTTAGTGGGGTAGTCGGATGGTGGTGGTCAGGTTAGTGGGGTAGTCAGATGGTGGTGGTCAGGATAGTGGGGTAGTCGGATGGTGGTGGTCAGGTTAGTGGGGTAGTCGGATGGTGGTGGTCAGGTTAGTGGGGTAGTCGGATTGTGGTGGTCAGGTTAGTGGGGTAGTCGGATGGTGATGGTCAGATTAGTGGGATGGTCAGATGGTGGTGGTCAGATTAGTGGGGTAGTCGGATGGTGGTGGGTAGCTTAGTGGGGCAGTCGGATGGTGGTGGTCAGTTCGTGGGGTAGTCGGATGGTGGTGGTCAGGTTAGTGGGTTAGTCGGATGGTGGTGGTCAGGTTAGTGGGGAAGTCGGATGGTGGTGGTCAGGTTAGTGGGGTATTCGGATGGTGGTGGTCAGGGTAGTGGGATGGTCGGATGGTGGCGGGCAGATTAGTGGGGTAGTCGGATAGTGCTGGGCAGGTTAGTGGGGCAGTCGGACAGTGGTGGTCAGGTGAGTGGGGTAGTCGGATGGTGGTGGTCAGGGTAGTGGGGTATTCTGATGGTGGTGGTCATGTTAGTGGGTTAGTAGGATGGTGGTGGTCAGGTTAGTGGGGTAGTCGGATGGTGGTGGTCATGTTAGTGGGGTAGTCAGATGGTGGTGGTCAGGTTAGTGGGATAGTCGGATGGTGGTGGTCAGGTTAGTGGGGTAGTCGGATGGTGGTGGTCAGGCTAGAGGTTAGTCGGATGGTGGTGGTCAGGTTAGTGGGATAGTCGGATGGTGGTGGTCAGGTTCGTGGATTAGTCGGATGGTGGTGGTCAGGTTAGTGGGGTAGTCGGATGGTGGTGGTCAGGTTAGTGGGTTAGACGGATGGTGGTGGTCAGGTTAGTAGGTTGGTTGGATGGTAGTGGTCACGTTAGTGGGGTAGTCGGATGGTGGTGGTCAGGTTGGTGGGGTAGTCGGATGGTGGTGGTCAGGTTAGTGGGGTAGTCGGATGGTGGTGGTCAGGATAGTGGGGTAGTCGGATGGTGGTGGTCAGGTTAGTGGGGTAGTCGGATGGTGGTGGTCAGGTTGGTGGGGCAGTCAGATGGTGGTGGTCAGGTTAGTGGGGTAGTCGGATGGTGGTGGTCAGGTTAGTGGGGCAGTCGGATGGTGGCGGCCAGATTAGTGGGGTAGACGGATAGTGCTGGGCAGGTTAGTGGGGCAGTCGGATGGCGGTGGTCAGGTTAGTGGGGTAGTCGGATGGTGGTGGTCAGGGTAGTGGGGTATTCTGATTGTGGTGGTCATGTTAGTGGGTTAGTAGGATGGTGGTGGTCAGGTTAGTGGGGTAGTCGGATGGTGGTGGTCAGGTTAGTGGGGTAGTCAGATGGTGGTGGTCAGGTTAGTGGGGTAGTCGGATGGTGGTGGTCAGGTTATGAGTTAGTCGGATGGTCGTGGTCAGGTTAGTGGGGTAGTCGGATGGTGGTGGTCAGATTATTGGGGCAGTCGGATGGTGGTGATCAGGCTAGTGGGCAGTCGGATATTGGTGGTCAGGTTAGTGGGGTAGCCGGATGGTGGTGTTTAGATTAGTGGGATGGTCAGCTGGTGGTGGTCAGGTTAGTGGGGTAGTCGGATGGTGGTGGTCAGGTTAGTGGGGTATTCGGATGGTGGTGGTTAGGTTAGTGGGGTAGTCGGCTGGTGGTGGTCAGGTTAGTGGGGTATTCGGATGGTGGTGGTCAGGTTAGTGGGGTAGTCGGATGGTGGTGGTCAGGTTAGTGTGGTATTCGGATGGTGGTGGTCAGGTTAGTGGGCTAGTCGGATGGTGATGGTCAGGTTAGTGGGGCAGTCGGATGGCGGTGGTCAGATTATTGGGGCAGTCGGATGGTGGTGGTCAGGTTAGTGGGGTAGTCGGATGGTGGTGGTCAGGTTAGTGGGGTAGTCAGATGGTGGTGGTCAGGATAGTGGGGTATTCGGATGGTGGTGGTCAGGTTAGTGGGGTAGTCGGATGGTGGTGGTCAGGTTAGTGGGGTAGTCGGATGGTGATGGTCAGATTAGTGGGATGGTCAGATGGTGGTGGTCAGATTAGTGGGGTAGTCGGATGGTGGTGGGTAGCTTAGTGGGGCAGTCGGATGGTGGTGGTCAGTTCGTGGGGTAGTCGGATGGTGGTGGTCAGGTTAGTGGGTTAGTCGGATGGTGGTTGTCAGGTTAGTGGGGAAGTCGGATGGTGGTGGTCAGGTTAGTGGGGTATTCGGATGGTGGTGGTCAGGGTAGTGGGATGGTCGGATGGTGGCGGGCAGATTAGTGGGGTAGTCGGATAGTGCTGGGCAGGTTAGTGGGGCAGTCGGACAGTGGTGGTCAGGTGAGTGGGGTAGTCGGATGGTGGTGGTCAGGGTAGTGGGGTATTCTGATGGTGGTGGTCATGTTAGTGGGTTAGTAGGATGGTGGTGGTCAGGTTAGTGGGGTAGTCGGATGGTGGTGGTCATGGTAGTGGGGTAGTCAGATGGTGGTGGTCAGGTTAGTGGGATAGTCGGATGGTGGTGGTCAGGTTAGTGGGGTAGTCGGATGGTGGTGGTCAGGCTAGAGGTTAGTCGGATGGTGGTGGTCAGGTTAGTGGGATAGTCGGATGGTGGTGGTCAGGTTCGTGGGTTAGTCGGATGGTGGTGGTCAGGTTAGTGGGGTAGTCGGATGGTGGTGGTCAGGTTAGTGGGTTAGACGGATGGTGGTGGTCAGGTTAGTAGGTTGGTTGGATGGTAGTGGTCAGGTTAGTGGGGTAGTCGGATGGTGGTGGTCAGGTTGGTGGGGTAGTCGGATGGTGGTGGTCAGGTTAGTGGGGTAGTCGGATGGTGGTGGTCAGGATAGTGGGGTAGTCGGATGGTGGTGGTCAGGTTAGTGGGGTAGTCGGATGGTGGTGGTCAGGTTGGTGGGGCAGTCAGATGGTGGTGGTCAGGTTAGTGGGGTAGTCGGATGGTGGTGGTCAGGTTAGTGGGGCAGTCGGATGGTGGCGGCCAGATTAGTGGGGTAGTCGGATAGTGCTGGGCAGGTTAGTGGGGCAGTCGGATGGCGGTGGTCAGGTTAGTGGGGTAGTCGGATGGTGGTGATCAGGGTAGTGGGGTATTCTGATTGTGGTGGTCATGTTAGTGGGTTAGTAGGATGGTGGTGGTCAGGTTAGTGGGGTAGTCGGATGGTGGTGGTCAGGTTAGTGGGGTAGTCAGATGGTGGTGGTCAGGTTAGTGGGGTAGTCGGATGGTGGTGGTCAGATTAGTGGGGTAGTCGGATGGTGGTGGTCAGGCTAGAGGGTAGTCGGATGGTGGTCGTCAGGTTAGTGGGGTAGTCGGATGGTGGTGGTCAGGTTAGTGGGGTAGTCGGATGGTGGTGGTCAGGTTCGTGGATTAGTCGGATGGTGGTGGTCAGGTTAGTGGGATAGTCGGATGGTGGTGGTCAGGTTAGTGGGTTAGACGGATGGTGGTGGTCAGGTTAGTAGGTTGGTTGGATGTTTGTGGTCAGGTTAGTGGGGTAGTCGGATGGTGGTGGTCAGGTTAGTGGGGTAGTCGGATGGTGGTGGTCAGGATAGTGGGGTAGTCGGATGGTGGTGGTCAGGATAGTGGGGTAGTCGGATGGTGGTGGTCAGGTTAGTGGGGTAGTCGGATGGTGGTGGTCAGGTTGGTGGGGCAGTCAGATGGTGGTGGTCAGGTTAGTGGGGTAGTCGGATGGTGGTGGTCAGGTTAGTGGGGCAGTCGGATGGTGGCGGCCAGATTAGTGGGGTAGTCGGATAGTGCTGGGCAGGTTAGTGGGGCAGTCGGATGGCGGTGGTCAGGTTAGTGGGGTAGTCGGATGGTGGTGGTCAGGGTAGTGGGGTATTCTGATTGTGGTGGTCATGTTAGTGGGTTAGTAGGATGGTGGTGGTCAGGTTAGTGGATTAGTCGGATGGTGGTGGTCAGGTTAGTGGGGTAGTCAGATGGTGGTGGTCAGGTTAGTGGGGTAGTCGGATGGTGGTGGTCAGGTTAGTGGGGTAGTCGGATGGTGGTGGTCAGGCTAGAGGGTAGTCGGATGGTGGTCGTCAGGTTAGTGGGGTAGTCGGATGGTGGTGGTCAGGTTAGTGGGGTAGTCGGATGGTGGTGGTCAGGTTCGTGGATTAGTCGGATGGTGGTGGTCAGGTTAGTGGGGTAGTCGGATGGTGGTGGTCAGGTTAGTGGGGTAGTCGGCTGGTGGTGGTCAGGTTAGTGGGGTAGTCAGATGGTGGTGGTCAGGTTAGTGGGGTAGTCGGACGGTGGTGGTCTGGTTAGTGGGGTAGTCGGATGGTAGTGGTCAGGGTAGTGGGGTATTCGGATGGTGGTGGTCAGGTTCGTGGATAAGTCAGATGGTGGTGGTAAGGTTAGTGGGGTAGTCGGATGGTGGTGGTCAGGTTAGTGGGTTAGTCGGATGTGGTCAGGTTAGTGGGGTAGTCGGATGGTGGTGGTCAGGGTAGTGGGGTATTCGGATGGTGGTGGTCAGGTTAGTGGGTTGGTTGGATGGTAGTGGTCAGGTTAGTGGGGTAGTCGGATGTTGGTGGTCAGGTTGGTGAGGTAGTCGGATGGTGGTGGTCACGTTAGTGGGTTAGTCGGATGGTGATGGTGGTGGTCAGGTTAGTGGGGTAGTCGGATGGTGATGGTCAGATTAGCGGGATGGTCAGATGGTGGTGGTCAGATTAGTGGGATGGTCAGATGGTCGTGGTCAGTTTAGTGGGGCAGTCGAATGTTGGTGGTCAGTTAGTGGGGTAGTCGGATGGTGGTGGGTAGGTTAGTGGGGCAGTTGGATGTTGGTGGTCAGTTAGTGGGGTAGTCGGATGGTGGTGGTCAGGTTAGTGGGTTAGTCGGATGGTGGTGGTCAGGTTAGTGGGTTAGTCGGATAGTGGTGTTCAGATTAGAGGGTCAGATGGAGGTGGTCAGGTTTGTGGTGTAGTCGGATGTTGGTGGTCAGGTTAGTGGGTTAGTCGGATGGTGGTGGTCAGGTTAGTGGGTTAGTCGGATAGTGATGTTCAGATTAGAGGGTCAGATGGTGGTGGTCAGGTTTGTGGGGTAGTCGGATGTTGGTGGTCAGTTTAGTGGGGTAGTCCGATGGTGGTGGTCAATGTAGTGGGGAAGTCGGATGGTGGTGGTCAGTTTAGTGGGGTAGCCGGATGGTCGTGGCCAGGTTAGTGGGGTACTCGGATGGTGGTGGTCAGGTTAGTGGGGTAGTGGGATGGTGGTGGCCAGGTTAGTGGGGTGCTCGGATGGTGGTGGTCAGGTTGGTGGGGTAGTCGGATGGTTGTGGTCAGGTTAGTGGGGTAGTCGGATGGTGATGGTCAGATTAGTGTGATGGTCAGATGGTGGTGGTCAGATTAGTGGGATGGTCAGATGGTGTTTGTCAGGTTAGTGGGGTATTCGGATGGTGGTGGGTAGGTTAGTGGGGCAGTCGGATGGTGGTGGTCAGTTCGTGGGGTAGTCGGATGGTGGTGGTCAGGTTAGTGGGTTAGTCGGATGGTGATGGTCAGATCAGAGGGTCAGATGGTGGTGGTCAGGTTAGTGGGGAAGTCGGATGGTGGTGGTCAGGTTAGTGGGGTTGTCAGATGGTGGTGGTCAGGTTTGTGGGGTAGTCGGATGGTGGTGGTCAGGTTAGTGGGGTAGTCCGATGGTGGTGGTCAGGGTAGTGGGGTAGTCGGATGGTGGTGGTCAGGTTGGTGGGGTAGTCGGATGGTGGTGGTCATGTTAGTGGGGTAGTCGGATGGTGGTGGTCAGGTTAGTGGGGTAGTCGGATGGTGGTGTACAGGTTAGTGGGGAATCCGGATGTTGGTGGTCAGGTTCGTGGGGCAGTCGGATTGTGGTGATCAGGTTAGAGGGGTATTTCGGATGGTGGTGGGCAGGTTAGTGTGGTAGTCGGGTGGTGGTGGGCAGGTTAGTGGGGTATTCGGATGGTGGTGGTCAGGTTAGTGGGGCAGTAGGTGGCTGTGGTCATGTTCGTGGGGTATTCGGATGGTGGCGGTCATGTTCGTGGGGTATTCGGATGGTGGCGGTCAGGTTAGTGGGGTATGCGGATCGTGGTGGTCAGGTTAGTGGGGTATTCGGATGGTGGTGGTCAGGTTAGTGGGGTAGTCGGATCGTGGTGGTCAGGTTCGTGGGGCAGTCGGATGGTGGTGGTCAGGGTAGTGGGGTAGTCGGATGGTGGTGGTCAGGTTAGTGGGGTACTCGCATCGTGGTGGTCAGGGTAGTGGGGCAGTCGGATGCTGGTGGTCAGGGTAGTGGGGTAGTCGGATGGTGGTGGTCAGGTTAGTGGGGTACTCGGATCGTGGTGGTCAGGGTAGTGGGGCAGTCGGATGGTGGTGGTCAGGTTAGTGGGGTATTCGGATGGTGGTGGTCAGGTTAGTGGGGTACTCGGATCGTGGTAGTCAGGGTAGTGGGGCAGTCGGATGGTGGTGGTCAGGTTAGTGGGGCAGTCGGATGGTGGCGGCCAGATTAGTGGGGTAGACGGATAGTGCTGGGCAGGTTAGTGGGGCAGTCGGATGGCGGTGGTCAGGTTAGTGGGGTAGTCGGATGGTGGTGGTCAGGGTAGTGGGGTATTCTGATTGTGGTGGTCATGTTAGTGGGTTAGTAGGATGGTGGTGGTCAGGTTAGTGGGGTAGTCGGATGGTGGTGGTCAGGTTAGTGGGGTAGTCAGATGGTGCTGGTCAGGTTAGTGGGGTAGTCGGATGGTGGTGGTCAGGTTATGAGTTAGTCGGATGGTCGTGGTCAGGTTAGTGGGGTAGTCGGATGGTGGTGGTCAGATTATTGGGGCAGTCGGATGGTGGTGATCAGGCTAGTGGGCAGTCGGATATTGGTGGTCAGGTTAGTGGGGTAGCCGGATGGTGGTGTTTAGATTAGTGGGATGGTCAGCTGGTGGTGGTCAGGTTAGTGGGGTAGTCGGATGGTGGTGGTCAGGTTAGTGGGGTATTCGGATGGTGGTGGTTAGGTTAGTGGGGTAGTCGGCTGGTGGTGGTCAGGTTAGTGGGGTATTCGGATGGTGGTGGTCAGGTTAGTGGGGTAGTCGGATGGTGGTGGTCAGGTTAGTGTGGTATTCGGATGGTGGTGGTCAGGTTAGTGGGGTAGTCGGATGGCGGTGGTCAGATTACTGGGGCAGTCGGATGGTGGTGGTCAGGTTAGTGGGGTAGTCGGATGGTGGTGGTCAGGTTAGTGGGGTAGTCAGATGGTGGTGGTCAGGATAGTGGGGTATTCGGATGGTGGTGGTCAGGTTAGTGGGGTAGTCGGATGGTGGTGGTCAGGTTAGTGGGGTAGTCGGATGGTGATGGTCAGATTAGTGGGATGGTCAGATGGTGGTGGTCAGATTAGTGGGGTAGTCGGATGGTGGTGGGTAGCTTAGTGGGGCAGTCGGATGGTGGTGGTCAGTTCGTGGGGTAGTCGGATGGTGGTGGTCAGGTTAGTGGGTTAGTCGGATGGTGGTTGTCAGGTTAGTGGGGAAGTCGGATGGTGGTGGTCAGGTTAGTGGGGTATTAGGATGGTGGCGGTCAGGGTAGTGGGATGGTCGGATGGTGGCGGGCAGATTAGTGGGGTAGTCGGATAGTGCTGGGCAGGTTAGTGGGGCAGTCGGACAGTGGTGGTCAGGTGAGTGGGGTAGTCGGATGGTGGTGGTCAGGGTAGTGGGGTATTCTGATGGTGGTGGTCATGTTAGTGGGTTAGTAGGATGGTGGTGGTCAGGTTAGTGGGGTAGTCGGATGGTGGTGGTCATGGTAGTGGGGTAGTCAGATGGTGGTGGTCAGGTTAGTGGGATAGTCGGATGGTGGTGGTCAGGTTAGTGGGGTAGTCGGATGGTGGTGGTCAGGCTAGAGGTTAGTCGGATGGTGGTGGTCAGGTTAGTGGGATAGTCGGATGGTGGTGGTCAGGTTCTTGGGTTAGTCGGATGGTGGTGGTCAGGTTAGTGGGGTAGTCGGATGGTGGTGGTCAGGTTAGTGGGTTAGACGGATGGTGGTGGTCAGGTTAGTAGGTTGGTTGGATGGTAGTGGTCAGGTTAGTGGGGTAGTCGGATGGTGGTGGTCAGGTTGGTGGGGTAGTCGGATGGTGGTGGTCAGGTTAGTGGGGTAGTCGGATGGTGGTGGTCAGGATAGTGGGGTAGTCGGATGGTGGTGGTCAGGTTAGTGGGGTAGTCGGATGGTGGTGGTCAGGTTGGTGGGGCAGTCAGATGGTGGTGGTCAGGTTAGTGGGGTAGTCGGATGGTGGTGGTCAGGTTAGTGGGGCAGTCGGATGGTGGCGGCCAGATTAGTGGGGTAGTCGGATAGTGCTGGGCAGGTTAGTGGGGCAGTCGGATGGCGGTGGTCAGGTTAGTGGGGTAGTCGGATGGTGGTGGTCAGGGTAGTGGGGTATTCTGATTGTGGTGGTCATGTTAGTGGGTTAGTAGGATGGTGGTGGTCAGGTTAGTGGGGTAGTCGGATGGTGGTGGTCAGGTTAGTGGGGTAGTCAGATGGTGGTGGTCAGCTTAGTGGGGTAGTCGGATGGTGGTGGTCAGGTTAGTGGGGTAGTCGGATGGTGGTGGTCAGGCTAGAGGGTAGTCGGATGGTGGTCGTCAGGTTAGTGGGGTAGTCGGATGGTGGTGGTCAGGTTAGTGGGGTAGTCGGATGGTGGTGGTCAGGTTCGTGGATTAGTCGGATGGTGGTGGTCAGGTTAGTGGGATAGTCGGATGGTGGTGGTCAGGTTAGTGGGTTAGACGGATGGTGGTGGTCAGGTTAGTAGGTTGGTTGGATGTTTGTGGTCAGGTTAGTGGGGTAGTCGGATGGTGGTGGTCAGGTTGGTGGGGTAGTCGGATGGTGGTGGTCAGGTTAGTGGGGTAGTCGGATGGTGGTGGTCAGGATAGTGGGGTAGTCGGATGGTGGTGGTCAGGTTAGTGGGGTAGTCGGATGGTGGTGGTCAGGTTGGTGGGGCAGTCAGATGGTGGTGGTCAGGTTAGTGGGGTAGTCGGATGGTGGTGGTCAGGTTAGTGGGGCAGTCGGATGGTGGCGGCCAGATTAGTGGGGTAGTCGGATAGTGCTGGGCAGGTTAGTGGGGCAGTCGGATGGCGGTGGTCAGGTTAGTGGGGTAGTCGGATGGTGGTGGTCAGGGTAGTGGGGTATTCTGATTGTGGTGGTCATGTTAGTGGGTTAGTAGGATGGTGGTGGTCAGGTTAGTGGGGTAGTCGGATGGTGGTGGTCAGGTTAGTGGGGTAGTCAGATGGTGGTGGTCAGGTTAGTGGGGTAGTCGGATGGTGGTGGTCAGGTTAGTGGGGTAGTCGGATGGTGGTGGTCAGGCTAGAGGGTAGTCGGATGGTGGTCGTCAGGTTAGTGGGGTAGTCGGATGGTGGTGGTCAGGTTAGTGGGGTAGTCGGATGGTGGTGGTCAGGTTCGTGGATTAGTCGGATGGTGGTGGTCAGGTTAGTGGGGTAGTCGGATGGTGGTGGTCAGGTTAGTGGGGTAGTCGGCTGGTGGTGGTCAGGTTAGTGGGGTAGTCAGATGGTGGTGGTCAGGTTAGTGGGGTAGTCGGACGGTGGTGGTCAGGTTAGTGGGGTAGTCGGATGGTAGTGGTCAGGGTAGTGGGGTATTCGGATGGTGGTGGTCAGGTTCGTGGATAAGTCAGATGGTGGTGGTAAGGTTAGTGGGGTAGTCGGATGGTGGTGGTCAGGTTAGTGGGTTAGTCGGATGTGGTCAGGTTAGTGGGGTAGTCGGATGGTGGTGGTCAGGGTAGTGGGGTATTCGGATGGTGGTGGTCAGGTTAGTGGGTTGGTTGGATGGTAGTGGTCAGGTTAGTGGGGTAGTCGGATGTTGGTGGTCAGGTTGGTGGGGTAGTCGGATGGTGGTGGTCACGTTAGTGGGTTAGTCGGATGGTGATGGTGGTGGTCAGGTTAGTGGGGTAGTCGGATGGTGATGGTCAGATTAGCGGGATGGTCAGATGGTGGTGGTCAGATTAGTGGGATGGTCAGATGGTCGTGGTCAGTTTAGTGGGGCAGTCGAATGTTGGTGGTCAGTTAGTGGGGTAGTCGGATGGTGGTGGGTAGGTTAGTGGGGCAGTTGGATGTTGGTGGTCAGTTAGTGGGGTAGTCGGATGGTGGTGGTCAGGTTAGTGGGTTAGTCGGATGGTGGTGGTCAGGTTAGTGGGTTAGTCGGATAGTGGTGTTCAGATTAGAGGGTCAGATGGAGGTGGTCAGGTTTGTGGTGTAGTCGGATGTTGGTGGTCAGGCTAGTGGGTTAGTCGGATGGTGGTGGTCAGGTTAGTGGGTTAGTCGGATAGTGATGTTCAGATTAGAGGGTCAGATGGTGGTGGTCAGGTTTGTGGGGTAGTCGGATGTTGGTGGTCAGTTTAGTGGGGTAGTCCGATGGTGGTGGTCAATGTAGTGGGGAAGTCGGATGGTGGTGGTCAGTTTAGTGGGGTAGCCGGATGGTCGTGGCCAGGTTAGTGGGGTACTCGGATGGTGGTGGTCAGGTTAGTGGGGTAGTGGGATGGTGGTGGCCAGGTTAGTGGGGTGCTCGGATGGTGGTGGTCAGGTTGGTGGGGTAGTCGGATGGTTGTGGTCAGGTTAGTGGGGTAGTCGGATGGTGATGGTCAGATTAGTGTGATGGTCAGATGGTGGTGGTCAGATTAGTGGGATGGTCAGATGGTGTTTGTCAGGTTAGTGGGGTATTCGGATGGTGGTGGGTAGGTTAGTGGGGCAGTCGGATGGTGGTGGTCAGTTCGTGGGGTAGTCGGATGGTGGTGGTCAGGTTAGTGGGTTAGTCGGATGGTGATGGTCAGATCAGAGGGTCAGATGGTGGTGGTCAGGTTAGTGGGGAAGTCGGATGGTGGTGGTCAGGTTAGTGGGGTTGTCAGATGGTGGTGGTCAGGTTTGTGGGGTAGTCGGATGGTGGTGGTCAGGTTAGTGGGGTAGTCCGATGGTGGTGGTCAGGGTAGTGGGGTAGTCGGATGGTGGTGGTCAGGTTGGTGGGGTAGTCGGATGGTGGTGGTCATGTTAGTGGGGTAGTCGGATGGTGGTGGTCAGGTTAGTGGGGTAGTCGGATGGTGGTGTACAGGTTAGTGGGGAATCCGGATGTTGGTGGTCAGGTTCGTGGGGCAGTCGGATTGTGGTGATCAGGTTAGAGGGGTATTTCGGATGGTGGTGGGCAGGTTAGTGTGGTAGTCGGGTGGTGGTGGGCAGGTTAGTGGGGTATTCGGATGGTGGTGGTCAGGTTAGTGGGGCAGTAGGTGGCTGTGGTCACGTTCGTGGGGTATTCGGATGGTGGCGGTCATGTTCGTGGGGTATTCGGATGGTGGCGGTCAGGTTAGTGGGGTATGCGGATCGTGGTGGTCAGGTTAGTGGGGTATTCGGATGGTGGTGGTCAGGTTAGTGGGGTAGTCGGATCGTGGTGGTCAGGTTCGTGGGGCAGTCGGATGGTGGTGGTCAGGGTAGTGGGGTAGTCGGATGGTGGTGGTCAGGTTAGTGGGGTACTCGCATCGTGGTGGTCAGGGTAGTGGGGCAGTCGGATGCTGGTGGTCAGGGTAGTGGGGTAGTCGGATGGTGGTGGTCAGGTTAGTGGGGTACTCGGATCGTGGTGGTCAGGGTAGTGGGGCAGTCGGATGGTGGTGGTCAGGTTAGTGGGGTATTCGGATGGTGGTGGTCAGGTTAGTGGGGTACTCGGATCGTGGTAGTCAGGGTAGTGGGGCAGTCGGATGGTGGTGGTCAGGTTGGTGGGGTATTCGGATGGTGGTGGTCAGGTTAGTGGGGTATTTGGCTGGTGGTGGTCAGATCCGTGGGCTGGTCAGATGGTGGCGGGCAGGTTAGTAGGGTACTCGGATGGTGGTGGTCAGGTTAGTGGGGCAGTCGGATGGTGGTGGTCAGTGTAGTGGGGTATTCGGATAGTGGTGGTCAGGTTATTGGGTACTCGGTGGTGTTGGTTAGGTCAGTGGGGTAGTCGGATGGTGGTGGTCAGGTTTGTGGGGGAGTTTGATGGTGGTGGTCAGGTTAGTGGGGCAGTCGGATGGTGGTGGTCAGGTAAGTGGGGTAGTCGGATGGTGGTGGTCAGGTTAGTGGCGTAGTCGAATGGTGGTGGTCAGGTTGTGGGGTAGTCGGATGGTGGTGGTCAGGATAGTGGGGTAGTCGGATGGCGGTGGTTAGGTTAGTGGGGTAGTCGGATGGTGGTGGTCAGGTTAGTGGCGTAGTCGGATGGTGGTGGTCAGGTTAGTGGGGTAGTCGGATGGTGGTGGTCAGGATAGTCGGGTAGTCGGATGGTGATTGTCAGATTAGTGGGATGGTCAGATGGTGGTGGTCAGATTAATGTGATGGTCAGATAGTGGTGGTCAGGGTAGTGGGGTAGTCGGATGGTGGTGGACAGGTTAGTGGGGTAGTCGGATGGTGGTGGTCAGCTTAGTGGGGTATTCAGATGGTGGTAGTCAGGTTAGTGGGGTGCTCGGATGGTGGTGGTCAAGTTAGTGGGGCAGTCGTATGGTGGTGGTCAGGTTAGTTGGGTAGTCGGATGGTGGTGGTCAGGTTAGTGGGGTATTCAGATGGTGGTGGTCAGGTTAGTGGGGTAGTCGGATGGTGGTGGTTAGGTTAGTGGGGTAGTCGGATGGTGGTGGTCAGGTTAGTGGGGTGCTCGGATGGTGGTGGTCAAGTTAGTGGGGCAGTCGTATGGTGGTGGTCAGGTTATGAGTTAGTCGGATGGCCGTGGTCAGGTTAGTGGGGTAGTCGGATGGTGGTGTGCAGATTAGTGGGTTAATCGGATGGTGGTGGTCAGATTAGTCGGATGGTCAGCTGGTGGTGGTCAGGTGAGTGTGCAGTCGGATGGTGGTGGTCAGGTTAGTGGGGTAGCCGGATGGTAGTGTTCAGATTAGTGGGGTATTCGGATGGTGGTGGTCAGGTTAGTGGGGTATTCGGATGGTGGTGGTCAGGTTAGTGGGGTAGTCGGATGGCGGTGGTAAGGTTAGTGGGGCAGTAGGATGGTGGTGGTCAGGTTAGTGGGGTATTCAGATGGTGGTAGTCAGGTTAGTGGGGTGCTCGGATGGTGGTGGTCAAGTTAGTGGGGCAGTCGTATGGTGGTGGTCAGGTTAGTTGGGTAGTCGGATGGTGGTGGTCAGGTTAGTGGGGTATTCAGATGGTGGTGGTCAGGTTAGTGGGGTAGTCGGATGGTGGTGGTCAGGTTAGTGGGGTAGTCGGATGGTGGTGGTCAGGTTAGTGGGGTGCTCGGATGGTGGTGGTCAAGTTAGTGGGGCAGTCGTATGGTGGTGGTCAGGTTATGAGTTAGTCGGATGGTCGTGGTCAGGTTAGTGGGGTAGTCGGATGGTGGTGTGCAGATTAGTGGGTTAATCGGATGGTGGTGGTCAGATTAGTCGGATGGTCAGCTGGTGGTGGTCAGGTGAGTGTGCAGTCGGATGGTGGTGGTCAGGTTAGTGGGGTAGCCGGATGGTAGTGTTCAGATTAGTGGGGTATTCGGATGGTGGTGGTCAGGTTAGTGGGGTATTCGGATGGTGGTGGTCAGGTTAGTGGGGTAGTCGGATGGCGGTGGTCAGGTTAGTGGGGCAGTAGGATGGTGGTGGTCAGGTTAGTGGGGTAGTCGGATGGTGGTGGTCAGGTGAGTGTGCAGTCGGATGGTGGTGGTCAGGTTAGTGGGGTAGCCGGATGGTAGTGTTCAGATTAGTGGGGTATTCGGATGGTGGTGGTCAGGTTAGTGGGGTATTCGGATGGTGGTGGTCAGGTTAGTGGGGTACTCGGATCGTGGTAGTCAGGGTAGTGGGGCAGTCGGATGGTGGTGGTCAGGTTGGTGGGGTATTCGGATGGTGGTGGTCAGGTTTGTGGGGTATTTGGCTGGTGGTGGTCAGATCCGTGGGCTGGTCAGATGGTGGCGGGCAGGTTAGTAGGGTACTCGGATGGTGGTGGTCAGGTTAGTGGGGCAGTCGGATGGTGGTGGTCAGTGTAGTGGGGTATTCGGATAGTGGTGGTCAGGTTAGTGGGGTACTCGGTGGTGGTGGTCAGGTTAGTGGGGTAGTCGGATGGTGGTGGTCAGGTTTGTGGGGGAGTCGGATGGTGGTGGTCAGGTTAGTGGGGCAGTCGGATGGTGGTGGTCAGGTTAGTGGGGTAGTCGGATGGTGGTGGTCAGGTTAGTGGCGTAGTCGGATGGTGGTGGTCAGGTTAGTGGGGTAGTCGGATGGTGGTGGTCAGGATAGTGGGGTAGTCGGATGGCGGTGGTTAGGTTAGTGGGGTAGTCGGATGGTGGTGGTCAGGTTAGTGGCGTAGTCGGATGGTGGTGGTCAGGTTAGTGGGGTAGTCGGATGGTGGTGGTCAGGATAGTGGGGTAGTCAGATGGTGGTGGTCAGGTTAGTGGGGTAGTCGGACGGTGGTGGTCTGGTTAGTGGGGTAGTCGGATGGTAGTGGTCAGGGTAGTGGGGTATTCGGATGGTGGTGGTCAGGTTCGTGGATAAGTCAGATGGTGGTGGTAAGGTTAGTGGGGTAGTCGGATGGTGGTGGTCAGGTTAGTGGGTTAGTCGGATGTGGTCAGGTTAGTGGGGTAGTCGGATGGTGGTGGTCAGGGTAGTGGGGTATTCGGATGGTGGTGGTCAGGTTAGTGGGTTGGTTGGATGGTAGTGGTCAGGTTAGTGGGGTAGTCGGATGTTGGTGGTCAGGTTGGTGGGGTAGTCGGATGGTGGTGGTCACGTTAGTGGGTTAGTCGGATGGTGATGGTGGTGGTCAGGTTAGTGGGGTAGTCGGATGGTGATGGTCAGATTAGCGGGATGGTCAGATGGTGGTGGTCAGATTAGTGGGATGGTCAGATGGTCGTGGTCAGTTTAGTGGGGCAGTCGAATGTTGGTGGTCAGTTAGTGGGGTAGTCGGATGGTGGTGGGTAGGTTAGTGGGGCAGTTGGATGTTGGTGGTCAGTTAGTGGGGTAGTCGGATGGTGGTGGTCAGGTTAGTGGGTTAGTCGGATGGTGGTGGTCAGGTTAGTGGGTTAGTCGGATAGTGGTGTTCAGATTAGAGGGTCAGATGGAGGTGGTCAGGTTTGTGGTGTAGTCGGATGTTGGTGGTCAGGTTAGTGGGTTAGTCGGATGGTGGTGGTCAGGTTAGTGGGTTAGTCGGATAGTGATGTTCAGATTAGAGGGTCAGATGGTGGTGGTCAGGTTTGTGGGGTAGTCGGATGTTGGTGGTCAGTTTAGTGGGGTAGTCCGATGGTGGTGGTCAATGTAGTGGGGAAGTCGGATGGTGGTGGTCAGTTTAGTGGGGTAGCCGGATGGTCGTGGCCAGGTTAGTGGGGTACTCGGATGGTGGTGGTCAGGTTAGTGGGGTAGTGGGATGGTGGTGGCCAGGTTAGTGGGGTGCTCGGATGGTGGTGGTCAGGTTGGTGGGGTAGTCGGATGGTTGTGGTCAGGTTAGTGGGGTAGTCGGATGGTGATGGTCAGATTAGTGTGATGGTCAGATGGTGGTGGTCAGATTAGTGGGATGGTCAGATGGTGTTTGTCAGGTTAGTGGGGTATTCGGATGGTGGTGGGTAGGTTAGTGGGGCAGTCGGATGGTGGTGGTCAGTTCGTGGGGTAGTCGGATGGTGGTGGTCAGGTTAGTGGGTTAGTCGGATGGTGATGGTCAGATCAGAGGGTCAGATGGTGGTGGTCAGGTTAGTGGGGAAGTCGGATGGTGGTGGTCAGGTTAGTGGGGTAGTCGGATGGTGGTGGTCAGGTTAGTGGGGTAGTCCGATGGTGGTGGTCAGGGTAGTGGGGTAGTCGGATGGTGGTGGTCAGGTTGGTGGGGTAGTCGGATGGTGGTGGTCATGTTAGTGGGGTAGTCGGATGGTGGTGGTCAGGTTAGTGGGGTAGTCGGATGGTGGTGTACAGGTTAGTGGGGAATCCGGATGTTGGTGGTCAGGTTCGTGGGGCAGTCGGATTGTGGTGATCAGGTTAGAGGGGTATTTCGGATGGTGGTGGGCAGGTTAGTGTGGTAGTCGGGTGGTGGTGGGCAGGTTAGTGGGGTATTCGGATGGTGGTGGTCAGGTTAGTGGGGCAGTAGGTGGCTGTGGTCATGTTCGTGGGGTATTCGGATGGTGGCGGTCATGTTCGTGGGGTATTCGGATGGTGGCGGTCAGGTTAGTGGGGTATGCGGATCGTGGTGGTCAGGTTAGTGGGGTATTCGGATGGTGGTGGTCAGGTTAGTGGGGTAGTCGGATCGTGGTGGTCAGGTTCGTGGGGCAGTCGGATGGTGGTGGTCAGGGTAGTGGGGTAGTCGGATGGTGGTGGTCAGGTTAGTGGGGTACTCGCATCGTGGTGGTCAGGGTAGTGGGGCAGTCGGATGCTGGTGGTCAGGGTAGTGGGGTAGTCGGATGGTGGTGGTCAGGTTAGTGGGGTACTCGGATCGTGGTGGTCAGGGTAGTGGGGCAGTCGGATGGTGGTGGTCAGGTTAGTGGGGTATTCGGATGGTGGTGGTCAGGTTAGTGGGGTACTCGGATCGTGGTAGTCAGGGTAGTGGGGCAGTCGGATGGTGGTGGTCAGGTTAGTGGGGCAGTCGGATGGTGGCGGCCAGATTAGTGGGGTAGACGGATAGTGCTGGGCAGGTTAGTGGGGCAGTCGGATGGCGGTGGTCAGGTTAGTGGGGTAGTCGGATGGTGGTGGTCAGGGTAGTGGGGTATTCTGATTGTGGTGGTCATGTTAGTGGGTTAGTAGGATGGTGGTGGTCAGGTTAGTGGGGTAGTCGGATGGTGGTGGTCAGGTTAGTGGGGTAGTCAGATGGTGGTGGTCAGGTTAGTGGGGTAGTCGGATGGTGGTGGTCAGGTTATGAGTTAGTCGGATGGTCGTGGTCAGGTTAGTGGGGTAGTCGGATGGTGGTGGTCAGATTATTGGGGCAGTCGGATGGTGGTGATCAGGCTAGTGGGCAGTCGGATATTGGTGGTCAGGTTAGTGGGGTAGCCGGATGGTGGTGTTTAGATTAGTGGGATGGTCAGCTGGTGGTGGTCAGGTTAGTGGGGTAGTCGGATGGTGGTGGTCAGGTTAGTGGGGTATTCGGATGGTGGTGGTTAGGTTAGTGGGGTAGTCGGCTGGTGGTGGTCAGGTTAGTGGGGTATTCGGATGGTGGTGGTCAGGTTAGTGGGGTAGTCGGATGGTGGTGGTCAGGTTAGTGTGGTATTCGGATGGTGGTGGTCAGGTTAGTGGGGTAGTCAGATGGTGGTGGTCAGGTTAGTGGGGTATTCGGATGGTGGTGGTCAGGTTAGTGGGGTAGTCGGATGGTGGTGGTCAGGTTAGTGTGGTATTCGGATGGCGGTGGTCAGATTACTGGGGCAGTCGGATGGTGGTGGTCAGGTTAGTGGGGTAGTCGGATGGTGGTGGTCAGGTTAGTGGGGTAGTCAGATGGTGGTGGTCAGGATAGTGGGGTATTCGGATGGTGGTGGTCAGGTTAGTGGGGTAGTCGGATGGTGGTGGTCAGGTTAGTGGGGTACTCGGATGGTGATGGTCAGATTAGTGGGATGGTCAGATGGTGGTGGTCAGGTTAGTGGGGTAGTCGGATGGTGGTGGTCAGGTTAGTGGGGTAGTCAGATGGTGGTGGTCAGGATAGTGGGGTATTCGGATGGTGGTGGGTAGCTTAGTGGGGCAGTCGGATGGTGGTGGTCAGTTCGTGGGGTAGTCGGATGGTGGTGGTCAGGTTCGTGGGTTAGTCGGATGGTGGTTGTCAGGTTAGTGGGGAAGTCGGATGGTGGTGGTCAGGTTAGTGGGGTATTCGGATGGTGGCGGTCAGGGTAGTGGGATGGTCGGATGGTGGCGGGCAGATTAGTGGGGTAGTCGGATAGTGCTGGGCAGGTTAGTGGGGCAGTCGGACAGTGGTGGTCAGGTGAGTGGGGTAGTCGGATGGTGGTGGTCAGGGTAGTGGGGTATTCTGATGGTGGTGGTCATGTTAGTGGGTTAGTAGGATGGTAGTGGTCAGGTTAGTGGGGTAGTCGGATGGTGGTGGTCATGGTAGTGGGGTAGTCAGATGGTGGTGGTCAGGTTAGTGGGATAGTCGGATGGTGGTGGTCAGGTTAGTGGGGTAGTCGGATGGTGGTGGTCAGGCTAGAGGTTAGTCGGATGGTGGTGGTCAGGTTAGTGGGATAGTCGGATGGTGGTGGTCAGGTTCGTGGGT
The DNA here is from genome assembly GCF_047496885.1 of Scyliorhinus torazame. Lineage (NCBI taxonomy): Eukaryota > Metazoa > Chordata > Chondrichthyes > Carcharhiniformes > Scyliorhinidae > Scyliorhinus > Scyliorhinus torazame. Next base: position 149,179,292 of record NC_092707.1, on the reverse strand, counting down.
TAGTCGGATGGTGGTGGTCAGGTTAGTGGGGTAGTCGGATGGTGGTGGTCAGGTTAGTGGGTTAGACGGATGGTGGTGGTCAGGTTAGTAGGTTGGTTGGATGGTAGTGGTCAGGTTAGTGGGGTAGTCGGATGGTGGTGGTCAGGTTGGTGGGGTAGTCGGATGGTGGTGGTCAGGTTAGTGGGGTAGTCGGATGGTGGTGGTCAGGATAGTGGGGTAGTCGGATGGTGGTGGTCAGGTTAGTGGGGTAGTCGGATGGTGGTGGTCAGGTTGGTGGGGCAGTCAGATGGTGGTGGTCAGGTTAGTGGGGTAGTCGGATGGTGGTGGTCAGGTTAGTGGGGCAGTCGGATGGTGGCGGCCAGATTAGTGGGGTAGTCGGATAGTGCTGGGCAGGTTAGTGGGGCAGTCGGATGGCGGTGGTCAGGTTAGTGGGGTAGTCGGATGGTGGTGGTCAGGGTAGTGGGGTATTCTGATTGTGGTGGTCATGTTAGTGGGTTAGTAGGATGGCGGTGGTCAGATTACTGGGGCAGTCGGATGGTGGTGGTCAGGTTAGTGGGGTAGTCGGATGGTGGTGGTCAGGTTAGTGGGGTAGTCGGATGGTGGTGGTCAGGTTAGTGGGGTAGTCAGATGGTGGTGGTCAGGATAGTGGGGTAGTCGGATGGTGGTGGTCAGGTTAGTGGGGTAGTCGGATGGTGATGGTCAGATTAGTGGGATGGTCAGATGGTGGTGGTCAGATTAGTGGGGTAGTCGGATGGTGGTGGGTAGCTTAGTGGGGCAGTCGGATGGTGGTGGTCAGTTCGTGGGGTAGTCGGATGGTGGTGGTCAGGTTAGTGGGTTAGTCGGATGGTGGTGGTCAGGTTAGTGGGGAAGTCGGATGGTGGTGGTCAGGTTAGTGGGGTATTCGGATGGTGGTGGTCAGGGTAGTGGGATGGTCGGATGGTGGCGGGCAGATTAGTGGGGTAGTCGGATAGTGCTGGGCAGGTTAGTGGGGCAGTCGGACAGTGGTGGTCAGGTGAGTGGGGTAGTCGGATGGTGGTGGTCAGGGTAGTGGGGTATTCTGATGGTGGTGGTCATGTTAGTGGGTTAGTAGGATGGTGGTGGTCAGGTTAGTGGGGTAGTCGGATGGTGGTGGTCATGTTAGTGGGGTAGTCAGATGGTGGTGGTCAGGTTAGTGGGATAGTCGGATGGTGGTGGTCAGGTTAGTGGGGTAGTCGGATGGTGGTGGTCAGGCTAGAGGTTAGTCGGATGGTGGTGGTCAGGTTAGTGGGATAGTCGGATGGTGGTGGTCAGGTTCGTGGATTAGTCGGATGGTGGTGGTCAGGTTAGTGGGGTAGTCGGATGGTGGTGGTCAGGTTAGTGGGTTAGACGGATGGTGGTGGTCAGGTTAGTAGGTTGGTTGGATGGTAGTGGTCACGTTAGTGGGGTAGTCGGATGGTGGTGGTCAGGTTGGTGGGGTAGTCGGATGGTGGTGGTCAGGTTAGTGGGGTAGTCGGATGGTGGTGGTCAGGATAGTGGGGTAGTCGGATGGTGGTGGTCAGGTTAGTGGGGTAGTCGGATGGTGGTGGTCAGGTTGGTGGGGCAGTCAGATGGTGGTGGTCAGGTTAGTGGGGTAGTCGGATGGTGGTGGTCAGGTTAGTGGGGCAGTCGGATGGTGGCGGCCAGATTAGTGGGGTAGACGGATAGTGCTGGGCAGGTTAGTGGGGCAGTCGGATGGCGGTGGTCAGGTTAGTGGGGTAGTCGGATGGTGGTGGTCAGGGTAGTGGGGTATTCTGATTGTGGTGGTCATGTTAGTGGGTTAGTAGGATGGTGGTGGTCAGGTTAGTGGGGTAGTCGGATGGTGGTGGTCAGGTTAGTGGGGTAGTCAGATGGTGGTGGTCAGGTTAGTGGGGTAGTCGGATGGTGGTGGTCAGGTTATGAGTTAGTCGGATGGTCGTGGTCAGGTTAGTGGGGTAGTCGGATGGTGGTGGTCAGATTATTGGGGCAGTCGGATGGTGGTGATCAGGCTAGTGGGCAGTCGGATATTGGTGGTCAGGTTAGTGGGGTAGCCGGATGGTGGTGTTTAGATTAGTGGGATGGTCAGCTGGTGGTGGTCAGGTTAGTGGGGTAGTCGGATGGTGGTGGTCAGGTTAGTGGGGTATTCGGATGGTGGTGGTTAGGTTAGTGGGGTAGTCGGCTGGTGGTGGTCAGGTTAGTGGGGTATTCGGATGGTGGTGGTCAGGTTAGTGGGGTAGTCGGATGGTGGTGGTCAGGTTAGTGTGGTATTCGGATGGTGGTGGTCAGGTTAGTGGGCTAGTCGGATGGTGATGGTCAGGTTAGTGGGGCAGTCGGATGGCGGTGGTCAGATTATTGGGGCAGTCGGATGGTGGTGGTCAGGTTAGTGGGGTAGTCGGATGGTGGTGGTCAGGTTAGTGGGGTAGTCAGATGGTGGTGGTCAGGATAGTGGGGTATTCGGATGGTGGTGGTCAGGTTAGTGGGGTAGTCGGATGGTGGTGGTCAGGTTAGTGGGGTAGTCGGATGGTGATGGTCAGATTAGTGGGATGGTCAGATGGTGGTGGTCAGATTAGTGGGGTAGTCGGATGGTGGTGGGTAGCTTAGTGGGGCAGTCGGATGGTGGTGGTCAGTTCGTGGGGTAGTCGGATGGTGGTGGTCAGGTTAGTGGGTTAGTCGGATGGTGGTTGTCAGGTTAGTGGGGAAGTCGGATGGTGGTGGTCAGGTTAGTGGGGTATTCGGATGGTGGTGGTCAGGGTAGTGGGATGGTCGGATGGTGGCGGGCAGATTAGTGGGGTAGTCGGATAGTGCTGGGCAGGTTAGTGGGGCAGTCGGACAGTGGTGGTCAGGTGAGTGGGGTAGTCGGATGGTGGTGGTCAGGGTAGTGGGGTATTCTGATGGTGGTGGTCATGTTAGTGGGTTAGTAGGATGGTGGTGGTCAGGTTAGTGGGGTAGTCGGATGGTGGTGGTCATGGTAGTGGGGTAGTCAGATGGTGGTGGTCAGGTTAGTGGGATAGTCGGATGGTGGTGGTCAGGTTAGTGGGGTAGTCGGATGGTGGTGGTCAGGCTAGAGGTTAGTCGGATGGTGGTGGTCAGGTTAGTGGGATAGTCGGATGGTGGTGGTCAGGTTCGTGGGTTAGTCGGATGGTGGTGGTCAGGTTAGTGGGGTAGTCGGATGGTGGTGGTCAGGTTAGTGGGTTAGACGGATGGTGGTGGTCAGGTTAGTAGGTTGGTTGGATGGTAGTGGTCAGGTTAGTGGGGTAGTCGGATGGTGGTGGTCAGGTTGGTGGGGTAGTCGGATGGTGGTGGTCAGGTTAGTGGGGTAGTCGGATGGTGGTGGTCAGGATAGTGGGGTAGTCGGATGGTGGTGGTCAGGTTAGTGGGGTAGTCGGATGGTGGTGGTCAGGTTGGTGGGGCAGTCAGATGGTGGTGGTCAGGTTAGTGGGGTAGTCGGATGGTGGTGGTCAGGTTAGTGGGGCAGTCGGATGGTGGCGGCCAGATTAGTGGGGTAGTCGGATAGTGCTGGGCAGGTTAGTGGGGCAGTCGGATGGCGGTGGTCAGGTTAGTGGGGTAGTCGGATGGTGGTGATCAGGGTAGTGGGGTATTCTGATTGTGGTGGTCATGTTAGTGGGTTAGTAGGATGGTGGTGGTCAGGTTAGTGGGGTAGTCGGATGGTGGTGGTCAGGTTTGTGGGGTAGTCAGATGGTGGTGGTCAGGTTAGTGGGGTAGTCGGATGGTGGTGGTCAGGTTAGTGGGGTAGTCGGATGGTGGTGGTCAGGCTAGAGGGTAGTCGGATGGTGGTCGTCAGGTTAGTGGGGTAGTCGGATGGTGGTGGTCAGGTTAGTGGGGTAGTCGGATGGTGGTGGTCAGGTTCGTGGATTAGTCGGATGGTGGTGGTCAGGTTAGTGGGATAGTCGGATGGTGGTGGTCAGGTTAGTGGGTTAGACGGATGGTGGTGGTCAGGTTAGTAGGTTGGTTGGATGTTTGTGGTCAGGTTAGTGGGGTAGTCGGATGGTGGTGGTCAGGTTAGTGGGGTAGTCGGATGGTGGTGGTCAGGATAGTGGGGTAGTCGGATGGTGGTGGTCAGGATAGTGGGGTAGTCGGATGGTGGTGGTCAGGTTAGTGGGGTAGTCGGATGGTGGTGGTCAGGTTGGTGGGGCAGTCAGATGGTGGTGGTCAGGTTAGTGGGGTAGTCGGATGGTGGTGGTCAGGTTAGTGGGGCAGTCGGATGGTGGCGGCCAGATTAGTGGGGTAGTCGGATAGTGCTGGGCAGGTTAGTGGGGCAGTCGGATGGCGGTGGTCAGGTTAGTGGGGTAGTCGGATGGTGGTGGTCAGGGTAGTGGGGTATTCTGATTGTGGTGGTCATGTTAGTGGGTTAGTAGGATGGTGGTGGTCAGGTTAGTGGGGTAGTCGGATGGTGGTGGTCAGGTTAGTGGGGTAGTCAGATGGTGGTGGTCAGGTTAGTGGGGTAGTCGGATGGTGGTGGTCAGGTTAGTGGGGTAGTCGGATGGTGGTGGTCAGGCTAGAGGGTAGTCGGATGGTGGTCGTCAGGTTAGTGGGGTAGTCGGATGGTGGTGGTCAGGTTAGTGGGGTAGTCGGATGGTGGTGGTCAGGTTCGTGGATTAGTCGGATGGTGGTGGTCAGGTTAGTGGGGTAGTCGGATGGTGGTGGTCAGGTTAGTGGGGTAGTCGGCTGGTGGTGGTCAGGTTAGTGGGGTAGTCAGATGGTGGTGGTCAGGTTAGTGGGGTAGTCGGACGGTGGTGGTCTGGTTAGTGGGGTAGTCGGATGGTAGTGGTCAGGGTAGTGGGGTATTCGGATGGTGGTGGTCAGGTTCGTGGATAAGTCAGATGGTGGTGGTAAGGTTAGTGGGGTAGTCGGATGGTGGTGGTCAGGTTAGTGGGTTAGTCGGATGTGGTCAGGTTAGTGGGGTAGTCGGATGGTGGTGGTCAGGGTAGTGGGGTATTCGGATGGTGGTGGTCAGGTTAGTGGGTTGGTTGGATGGTAGTGGTCAGGTTAGTGGGGTAGTCGGATGTTGGTGGTCAGGTTGGTGGGGTAGTCGGATGGTGGTGGTCACGTTAGTGGGTTAGTCGGATGGTGATGGTGGTGGTCAGGTTAGTGGGGTAGTCGGATGGTGATGGTCAGATTAGCGGGATGGTCAGATGGTGGTGGTCAGATTAGTGGGATGGTCAGATGGTCGTGGTCAGTTTAGTGGGGCAGTCGAATGTTGGTGGTCAGTTAGTGGGGTAGTCGGATGGTGGTGGGTAGGTTAGTGGGGCAGTTGGATGTTGGTGGTCAGTTAGTGGGGTAGTCGGATGGTGGTGGTCAGGTTAGTGGGTTAGTCGGATGGTGGTGGTCAGGTTAGTGGGTTAGTCGGATAGTGGTGTTCAGATTAGAGGGTCAGATGGAGGTGGTCAGGTTTGTGGTGTAGTCGGATGTTGGTGGTCAGGTTAGTGGGTTAGTCGGATGGTGGTGGTCAGGTTAGTGGGTTAGTCGGATAGTGATGTTCAGATTAGAGGGTCAGATGGTGGTGGTCAGGTTTGTGGGGTAGTCGGATGTTGGTGGTCAGTTTAGTGGGGTAGTCCGATGGTGGTGGTCAATGTAGTGGGGAAGTCGGATGGTGGTGGTCAGTTTAGTGGGGTAGCCGGATGGTCGTGGCCAGGTTAGTGGGGTACTCGGATGGTGGTGGTCAGGTTAGTGGGGTAGTGGGATGGTGGTGGCCAGGTTAGTGTGGTGCTCGGATGGTGGTGGTCAGGTTGGTGGGGTAGTCGGATGGTTGTGGTCAGGTTAGTGGGGTAGTCGGATGGTGATGGTCAGATTAGTGTGATGGTCAGATGGTGGTGGTCAGATTAGTGGGATGGTCAGATGGTGTTTGTCAGGTTAGTGGGGTATTCGGATGGTGGTGGGTAGGTTAGTGGGGCAGTCGGATGGTGGTGGTCAGTTCGTGGGGTAGTCGGATGGTGGTGGTCAGGTTAGTGGGTTAGTCGGATGGTGATGGTCAGATCAGAGGGTCAGATGGTGGTGGTCAGGTTAGTGGGGAAGTCGGATGGTGGTGGTCAGGTTAGTGGGGTTGTCAGATGGTGGTGGTCAGGTTTGTGGGGTAGTCGGATGGTGGTGGTCAGGTTAGTGGGGTAGTCCGATGGTGGTGGTCAGGGTAGTGGGGTAGTCGGATGGTGGTGGTCAGGTTGGTGGGGTAGTCGGATGGTGGTGGTCATGTTAGTGGGGTAGTCGGATGGTGGTGGTCAGGTTAGTGGGGTAGTCGGATGGTGGTGTACAGGTTAGTGGGGAATCCGGATGTTGGTGGTCAGGTTCGTGGGGCAGTCGGATTGTGGTGATCAGGTTAGAGGGGTATTTCGGATGGTGGTGGGCAGGTTAGTGTGGTAGTCGGGTGGTGGTGGGCAGGTTAGTGGGGTATTCGGATGGTGGTGGTCAGGTTAGTGGGGCAGTAGGTGGCTGTGGTCATGTTCGTGGGGTATTCGGATGGTGGCGGTCATGTTCGTGGGGTATTCGGATGGTGGCGGTCAGGTTAGTGGGGTATGCGGATCGTGGTGGTCAGGTTAGTGGGGTATTCGGATGGTGGTGGTCAGGTTAGTGGGGTAGTCGGATCGTGGTGGTCAGGTTCGTGGGGCAGTCGGATGGTGGTGGTCAGGGTAGTGGGGTAGTCGGATGGTGGTGGTCAGGTTAGTGGGGTACTCGCATCGTGGTGGTCAGGGTAGTGGGGCAGTCGGATGCTGGTGGTCAGGGTAGTGGGGTAGTCGGATGGTGGTGGTCAGGTTAGTGGGGTACTCGGATCGTGGTGGTCAGGGTAGTGGGGCAGTCGGATGGTGGTGGTCAGGTTAGTGGGGTATTCGGATGGTGGTGGTCAGGTTAGTGGGGTACTCGGATCGTGGTAGTCAGGGTAGTGGGGCAGTCGGATGGTGGTGGTCAGGTTAGTGGGGCAGTCGGATGGTGGCGGCCAGATTAGTGGGGTAGACGGATAGTGCTGGGCAGGTTAGTGGGGCAGTCGGATGGCGGTGGTCAGGTTAGTGGGGTAGTCGGATGGTGGTGGTCAGGGTAGTGGGGTATTCTGATTGTGGTGGTCATGTTAGTGGGTTAGTAGGATGGTGGTGGTCAGGTTAGTGGGGTAGTCGGATGGTGGTGGTCAGGTTAGTGGGGTAGTCAGATGGTGCTGGTCAGGTTAGTGGGGTAGTCGGATGGTGGTGGTCAGGTTATGAGTTAGTCGGATGGTCGTGGTCAGGTTAGTGGGGTAGTCGGATGGTGGTGGTCAGATTATTGGGGCAGTCGGATGGTGGTGATCAGGCTAGTGGGCAGTCGGATATTGGTGGTCAGGTTAGTGGGGTAGCCGGATGGTGGTGTTTAGATTAGTGGGATGGTCAGCTGGTGGTGGTCAGGTTAGTGGGGTAGTCGGATGGTGGTGGTCAGGTTAGTGGGGTATTCGGATGGTGGTGGTTAGGTTAGTGGGGTAGTCGGCTGGTGGTGGTCAGGTTAGTGGGGTATTCGGATGGTGGTGGTCAGGTTAGTGGGGTAGTCGGATGGTGGTGGTCAGGTTAGTGTGGTATTCGGATGGTGGTGGTCAGGTTAGTGGGGTAGTCGGATGGCGGTGGTCAGATTACTGGGGCAGTCGGATGGTGGTGGTCAGGTTAGTGGGGTAGTCGGATGGTGGTGGTCAGGTTAGTGGGGTAGTCAGATGGTGGTGGTCAGGATAGTGGGGTATTCGGATGGTGGTGGTCAGGTTAGTGGGGTAGTCGGATGGTGGTGGTCAGGTTAGTGGGGTAGTCGGATGGTGATGGTCAGATTAGTGGGATGGTCAGATGGTGGTGGTCAGATTAGTGGGGTAGTCGGATGGTGGTGGGTAGCTTAGTGGGGCAGTCGGATGGTGGTGGTCAGTTCGTGGGGTAGTCGGATGGTGGTGGTCAGGTTAGTGGGTTAGTCGGATGGTGGTTGTCAGGTTAGTGGGGAAGTCGGATGGTGGTGGTCAGGTTAGTGGGGTATTCGGATGGTGGCGGTCAGGGTAGTGGGATGGTCGGATGGTGGCGGGCAGATTAGTGGGGTAGTCGGATAGTGCTGGGCAGGTTAGTGGGGCAGTCGGACAGTGGTGGTCAGGTGAGTGGGGTAGTCGGATGGTGGTGGTCAGGGTAGTGGGGTATTCTGATGGTGGTGGTCATGTTAGTGGGTTAGTAGGATGGTGGTGGTCAGGTTAGTGGGGTAGTCGGATGGTGGTGGTCATGGTAGTGGGGTAGTCAGATGGTGGTGGTCAGGTTAGTGGGATAGTCGGATGGTGGTGGTCAGGTTAGTGGGGTAGTCGGATGGTGGTGGTCAGGCTAGAGGTTAGTCGGATGGTGGTGGTCAGGTTAGTGGGATAGTCGGATGGTGGTGGTCAGGTTCTTGGGTTAGTCGGATGGTGGTGGTCAGGTTAGTGGGGTAGTCGGATGGTGGTGGTCAGGTTAGTGGGTTAGACGGATGGTGGTGGTCAGGTTAGTAGGTTGGTTGGATGGTAGTGGTCAGGTTAGTGGGGTAGTCGGATGGTGGTGGTCAGGTTGGTGGGGTAGTCGGATGGTGGTGGTCAGGTTAGTGGGGTAGTCGGATGGTGGTGGTCAGGATAGTGGGGTAGTCGGATGGTGGTGGTCAGGTTAGTGGGGTAGTCGGATGGTGGTGGTCAGGTTGGTGGGGCAGTCAGATGGTGGTGGTCAGGTTAGTGGGGTAGTCGGATGGTGGTGGTCAGGTTAGTGGGGCAGTCGGATGGTGGCGGCCAGATTAGTGGGGTAGTCGGATAGTGCTGGGCAGGTTAGTGGGGCAGTCGGATGGCGGTGGTCAGGTTAGTGGGGTAGTCGGATGGTGGTGGTCAGGGTAGTGGGGTATTCTGATTGTGGTGGTCATGTTAGTGGGTTAGTAGGATGGTGGTGGTCAGGTTAGTGGGGTAGTCGGATGGTGGTGGTCAGGTTAGTGGGGTAGTCAGATGGTGGTGGTCAGGTTAGTGGGGTAGTCGGATGGTGGTGGTCAGGTTAGTGGGGTAGTCGGATGGTGGTGGTCAGGCTAGAGGGTAGTCGGATGGTGGTCGTCAGGTTAGTGGGGTAGTCGGATGGTGGTGGTCAGGTTAGTGGGGTAGTCGGATGGTGGTGGTCAGGTTCGTGGATTAGTCGGATGGTGGTGGTCAGGTTAGTGGGATAGTCGGATGGTGGTGGTCAGGTTAGTGGGTTAGACGGATGGTGGTGGTCAGGTTAGTAGGTTGGTTGGATGTTTGTGGTCAGGTTAGTGGGGTAGTCGGATGGTGGTGGTCAGGTTGGTGGGGTAGTCGGATGGTGGTGGTCAGGTTAGTGGGGTAGTCGGATGGTGGTGGTCAGGATAGTGGGGTAGTCGGATGGTGGTGGTCAGGTTAGTGGGGTAGTCGGATGGTGGTGGTCAGGTTGGTGGGGCAGTCAGATGGTGGTGGTCAGGTTAGTGGGGTAGTCGGATGGTGGTGGTCAGGTTAGTGGGGCAGTCGGATGGTGGCGGCCAGATTAGTGGGGTAGTCGGATAGTGCTGGGCAGGTTAGTGGGGCAGTCGGATGGCGGTGGTCAGGTTAGTGGGGTAGTCGGATGGTGGTGGTCAGGGTAGTGGGGTATTCTGATTGTGGTGGTCATGTTAGTGGGTTAGTAGGATGGTGGTGGTCAGGTTAGTGGGGTAGTCGGATGGTGGTGGTCAGGTTAGTGGGGTAGTCAGATGGTGGTGGTCAGGTTAGTGGGGTAGTCGGATGGTGGTGGTCAGGTTAGTGGGGTAGTCGGATGGTGGTGGTCAGGCTAGAGGGTAGTCGGATGGTGGTCGTCAGGTTAGTGGGGTAGTCGGATGGTGGTGGTCAGGTTAGTGGGGTAGTCGGATGGTGGTGGTCAGGTTCGTGGATTAGTCGGATGGTGGTGGTCAGGTTAGTGGGGTAGTCGGATGGTGGTGGTCAGGTTAGTGGGGTAGTCGGCTGGTGGTGGTCAGGTTAGTGGGGTAGTCAGATGGTGGTGGTCAGGTTAGTGGGGTAGTCGGACGGTGGTGGTCAGGTTAGTGGGGTAGTCGGATGGTAGTGGTCAGGGTAGTGGGGTATTCGGATGGTGGTGGTCAGGTTCGTGGATAAGTCAGATGGTGGTGGTAAGGTTAGTGGGGTAGTCGGATGGTGGTGGTCAGGTTAGTGGGTTAGTCGGATGTGGTCAGGTTAGTGGGGTAGTCGGATGGTGGTGGTCAGGGTAGTGGGGTATTCGGATGGTGGTGGTCAGGTTAGTGGGTTGGTTGGATGGTAGTGGTCAGGTTAGTGGGGTAGTCGGATGTTGGTGGTCAGGTTGGTGGGGTAGTCGGATGGTGGTGGTCACGTTAGTGGGTTAGTCGGATGGTGATGGTGGTGGTCAGGTTAGTGGGGTAGTCGGATGGTGATGGTCAGATTAGCGGGATGGTCAGATGGTGGTGGTCAGATTAGTGGGATGGTCAGATGGTCGTGGTCAGTTTAGTGGGGCAGTCGAATGTTGGTGGTCAGTTAGTGGGGTAGTCGGATGGTGGTGGGTAGGTTAGTGGGGCAGTTGGATGTTGGTGGTCAGTTAGTGGGGTAGTCGGATGGTGGTGGTCAGGTTAGTGGGTTAGTCGGATGGTGGTGGTCAGGTTAGTGGGTTAGTCGGATAGTGGTGTTCAGATTAGAGGGTCAGATGGAGGTGGTCAGGTTTGTGGTGTAGTCGGATGTTGGTGGTCAGGCTAGTGGGTTAGTCGGATGGTGGTGGTCAGGTTAGTGGGTTAGTCGGATAGTGATGTTCAGATTAGAGGGTCAGATGGTGGTGGTCAGGTTTGTGGGGTAGTCGGATGTTGGTGGTCAGTTTAGTGGGGTAGTCCGATGGTGGTGGTCAATGTAGTGGGGAAGTCGGATGGTGGTGGTCAGTTTAGTGGGGTAGCCGGATGGTCGTGGCCAGGTTAGTGGGGTACTCGGATGGTGGTGGTCAGGTTAGTGGGGTAGTGGGATGGTGGTGGCCAGGTTAGTGGGGTGCTCGGATGGTGGTGGTCAGGTTGGTGGGGTAGTCGGATGGTTGTGGTCAGGTTAGTGGGGTAGTCGGATGGTGATGGTCAGATTAGTGTGATGGTCAGATGGTGGTGGTCAGATTAGTGGGATGGTCAGATGGTGTTTGTCAGGTTAGTGGGGTATTCGGATGGTGGTGGGTAGGTTAGTGGGGCAGTCGGATGGTGGTGGTCAGTTCGTGGGGTAGTCGGATGGTGGTGGTCAGGTTAGTGGGTTAGTCGGATGGTGATGGTCAGATCAGAGGGTCAGATGGTGGTGGTCAGGTTAGTGGGGAAGTCGGATGGTGGTGGTCAGGTTAGTGGGGTTGTCAGATGGTGGTGGTCAGGTTTGTGGGGTAGTCGGATGGTGGTGGTCAGGTTAGTGGGGTAGTCCGATGGTGGTGGTCAGGGTAGTGGGGTAGTCGGATGGTGGTGGTCAGGTTGGTGGGGTAGTCGGATGGTGGTGGTCATGTTAGTGGGGTAGTCGGATGGTGGTGGTCAGGTTAGTGGGGTAGTCGGATGGTGGTGTACAGGTTAGTGGGGAATCCGGATGTTGGTGGTCAGGTTCGTGGGGCAGTCGGATTGTGGTGATCAGGTTAGAGGGGTATTTCGGATGGTGGTGGGCAGGTTAGTGTGGTAGTCGGGTGGTGGTGGGCAGGTTAGTGGGGTATTCGGATGGTGGTGGTCAGGTTAGTGGGGCAGTAGGTGGCTGTGGTCACGTTCGTGGGGTATTCGGATGGTGGCGGTCATGTTCGTGGGGTATTCGGATGGTGGCGGTCAGGTTAGTGGGGTATGCGGATCGTGGTGGTCAGGTTAGTGGGGTATTCGGATGGTGGTGGTCAGGTTAGTGGGGTAGTCGGATCGTGGTGGTCAGGTTCGTGGGGCAGTCGGATGGTGGTGGTCAGGGTAGTGGGGTAGTCGGATGGTGGTGGTCAGGTTAGTGGGGTACTCGCATCGTGGTGGTCAGGGTAGTGGGGCAGTCGGATGCTGGTGGTCAGGGTAGTGGGGTAGTCGGATGGTGGTGGTCAGGTTAGTGGGGTACTCGGATCGTGGTGGTCAGGGTAGTGGGGCAGTCGGATGGTGGTGGTCAGGTTAGTGGGGTATTCGGATGGTGGTGGTCAGGTTAGTGGGGTACTCGGATCGTGGTAGTCAGGGTAGTGGGGCAGTCGGATGGTGGTGGTCAGGTTGGTGGGGTATTCGGATGGTGGTGGTCAGGTTAGTGGGGTATTTGGCTGGTGGTGGTCAGATCCGTGGGCTGGTCAGATGGTGGCGGGCAGGTTAGTAGGGTACTCGGATGGTGGTGGTCAGGTTAGTGGGGCAGTCGGATGGTGGTGGTCAGTGTAGTGGGGTATTCGGATAGTGGTGGTCAGGTTATTGGGTACTCGGTGGTGTTGGTTAGGTCAGTGGGGTAGTCGGATGGTGGTGGTCAGGTTTGTGGGGGAGTTTGATGGTGGTGGTCAGGTTAGTGGGGCAGTCGGATGGTGGTGGTCAGGTAAGTGGGGTAGTCGGATGGTGGTGGTCAGGTTAGTGGCGTAGTCGAATGGTGGTGGTCAGGTTGTGGGGTAGTCGGATGGTGGTGGTCAGGATAGTGGGGTAGTCGGATGGCGGTGGTTAGGTTAGTGGGGTAGTCGGATGGTGGTGGTCAGGTTAGTGGCGTAGTCGGATGGTGGTGGTCAGGTTAGTGGGGTAGTCGGATGGTGGTGGTCAGGATAGTCGGGTAGTCGGATGGTGATTGTCAGATTAGTGGGATGGTCAGATGGTGGTGGTCAGATTAATGTGATGGTCAGATAGTGGTGGTCAGGGTAGTGGGGTAGTCGGATGGTGGTGGACAGGTTAGTGGGGTAGTCGGATGGTGGTGGTCAGCTTAGTGGGGTATTCAGATGGTGGTAGTCAGGTTAGTGGGGTGCTCGGATGGTGGTGGTCAAGTTAGTGGGGCAGTCGTATGGTGGTGGTCAGGTTAGTTGGGTAGTCGGATGGTGGTGGTCAGGTTAGTGGGGTATTCAGATGGTGGTGGTCAGGTTAGTGGGGTAGTCGGATGGTGGTGGTTAGGTTAGTGGGGTAGTCGGATGGTGGTGGTCAGGTTAGTGGGGTGCTCGGATGGTGGTGGTCAAGTTAGTGGGGCAGTCGTATGGTGGTGGTCAGGTTATGAGTTAGTCGGATGGCCGTGGTCAGGTTAGTGGGGTAGTCGGATGGTGGTGTGCAGATTAGTGGGTTAATCGGATGGTGGTGGTCAGATTAGTCGGATGGTCAGCTGGTGGTGGTCAGGTGAGTGTGCAGTCGGATGGTGGTGGTCAGGTTAGTGGGGTAGCCGGATGGTAGTGTTCAGATTAGTGGGGTATTCGGATGGTGGTGGTCAGGTTAGTGGGGTATTCGGATGGTGGTGGTCAGGTTAGTGGGGTAGTCGGATGGCGGTGGTAAGGTTAGTGGGGCAGTAGGATGGTGGTGGTCAGGTTAGTGGGGTATTCAGATGGTGGTAGTCAGGTTAGTGGGGTGCTCGGATGGTGGTGGTCAAGTTAGTGGGGCAGTCGTATGGTGGTGGTCAGGTTAGTTGGGTAGTCGGATGGTGGTGGTCAGGTTAGTGGGGTATTCAGATGGTGGTGGTCAGGTTAGTGGGGTAGTCGGATGGTGGTGGTCAGGTTAGTGGGGTAGTCGGATGGTGGTGGTCAGGTTAGTGGGGTGCTCGGATGGTGGTGGTCAAGTTAGTGGGGCAGTCGTATGGTGGTGGTCAGGTTATGAGTTAGTCGGATGGTCGTGGTCAGGTTAGTGGGGTAGTCGGATGGTGGTGTGCAGATTAGTGGGTTAATCGGATGGTGGTGGTCAGATTAGTCGGATGGTCAGCTGGTGGTGGTCAGGTGAGTGTGCAGTCGGATGGTGGTGGTCAGGTTAGTGGGGTAGCCGGATGGTAGTGTTCAGATTAGTGGGGTATTCGGATGGTGGTGGTCAGGTTAGTGGGGTATTCGGATGGTGGTGGTCAGGTTAGTGGGGTAGTCGGATGGCGGTGGTCAGGTTAGTGGGGCAGTAGGATGGTGGTGGTCAGGTTAGTGGGGTAGTCGGATGGTGGTGGTCAGGTGAGTGTGCAGTCGGATGGTGGTGGTCAGGTTAGTGGGGTAGCCGGATGGTAGTGTTCAGATTAGTGGGGTATTCGGATGGTGGTGGTCAGGTTAGTGGGGTATTCGGATGGTGGTGGTCAGGTTAGTGGGGTACTCGGATCGTGGTAGTCAGGGTAGTGGGGCAGTCGGATGGTGGTGGTCAGGTTGGTGGGGTATTCGGATGGTGGTGGTCAGGTTTGTGGGGTATTTGGCTGGTGGTGGTCAGATCCGTGGGCTGGTCAGATGGTGGCGGGCAGGTTAGTAGGGTACTCGGATGGTGGTGGTCAGGTTAGTGGGGCAGTCGGATGGTGGTGGTCAGTGTAGTGGGGTATTCGGATAGTGGTGGTCAGGTTAGTGGGGTACTCGGTGGTGGTGGTCAGGTTAGTGGGGTAGTCGGATGGTGGTGGTCAGGTTTGTGGGGGAGTCGGATGGTGGTGGTCAGGTTAGTGGGGCAGTCGGATGGTGGTGGTCAGGTTAGTGGGGTAGTCGGATGGTGGTGGTCAGGTTAGTGGCGTAGTCGGATGGTGGTGGTCAGGTTAGTGGGGTAGTCGGATGGTGGTGGTCAGGATAGTGGGGTAGTCGGATGGCGGTGGTTAGGTTAGTGGGGTAGTCGGATGGTGGTGGTCAGGTTAGTGGCGTAGTCGGATGGTGGTGGTCAGGTTAGTGGGGTAGTCGGATGGTGGTGGTCAGGATAGTGGGGTAGTCAGATGGTGGTGGTCAGGTTAGTGGGGTAGTCGGACGGTGGTGGTCTGGTTAGTGGGGTAGTCGGATGGTAGTGGTCAGGGTAGTGGGGTATTCGGATGGTGGTGGTCAGGTTCGTGGATAAGTCAGATGGTGGTGGTAAGGTTAGTGGGGTAGTCGGATGGTGGTGGTCAGGTTAGTGGGTTAGTCGGATGTGGTCAGGTTAGTGGGGTAGTCGGATGGTGGTGGTCAGGGTAGTGGGGTATTCGGATGGTGGTGGTCAGGTTAGTGGGTTGGTTGGATGGTAGTGGTCAGGTTAGTGGGGTAGTCGGATGTTGGTGGTCAGGTTGGTGGGGTAGTCGGATGGTGGTGGTCACGTTAGTGGGTTAGTCGGATGGTGATGGTGGTGGTCAGGTTAGTGGGGTAGTCGGATGGTGATGGTCAGATTAGCGGGATGGTCAGATGGTGGTGGTCAGATTAGTGGGATGGTCAGATGGTCGTGGTCAGTTTAGTGGGGCAGTCGAATGTTGGTGGTCAGTTAGTGGGGTAGTCGGATGGTGGTGGGTAGGTTAGTGGGGCAGTTGGATGTTGGTGGTCAGTTAGTGGGGTAGTCGGATGGTGGTGGTCAGGTTAGTGGGTTAGTCGGATGGTGGTGGTCAGGTTAGTGGGTTAGTCGGATAGTGGTGTTCAGATTAGAGGGTCAGATGGAGGTGGTCAGGTTTGTGGTGTAGTCGGATGTTGGTGGTCAGGTTAGTGGGTTAGTCGGATGGTGGTGGTCAGGTTAGTGGGTTAGTCGGATAGTGATGTTCAGATTAGAGGGTCAGATGGTGGTGGTCAGGTTTGTGGGGTAGTCGGATGTTGGTGGTCAGTTTAGTGGGGTAGTCCGATGGTGGTGGTCAATGTAGTGGGGAAGTCGGATGGTGGTGGTCAGTTTAGTGGGGTAGCCGGATGGTCGTGGCCAGGTTAGTGGGGTACTCGGATGGTGGTGGTCAGGTTAGTGGGGTAGTGGGATGGTGGTGGCCAGGTTAGTGGGGTGCTCGGATGGTGGTGGTCAGGTTGGTGGGGTAGTCGGATGGTTGTGGTCAGGTTAGTGGGGTAGTCGGATGGTGATGGTCAGATTAGTGTGATGGTCAGATGGTGGTGGTCAGATTAGTGGGATGGTCAGATGGTGTTTGTCAGGTTAGTGGGGTATTCGGATGGTGGTGGGTAGGTTAGTGGGGCAGTCGGATGGTGGTGGTCAGTTCGTGGGGTAGTCGGATGGTGGTGGTCAGGTTAGTGGGTTAGTCGGATGGTGATGGTCAGATCAGAGGGTCAGATGGTGGTGGTCAGGTTAGTGGGGAAGTCGGATGGTGGTGGTCAGGTTAGTGGGGTTGTCAGATGGTGGTGGTCAGGTTTGTGGGGTAGTCGGATGGTGGTGGTCAGGTTAGTGGGGTAGTCCGATGGTGGTGGTCAGGGTAGTGGGGTAGTCGGATGGTGGTGGTCAGGTTGGTGGGGTAGTCGGATGGTGGTGGTCATGTTAGTGGGGTAGTCGGATGGTGGTGGTCAGGTTAGTGGGGTAGTCGGATGGTGGTGTACAGGTTAGTGGGGAATCCGGATGTTGGTGGTCAGGTTCGTGGGGCAGTCGGATTGTGGTGATCAGGTTAGAGGGGTATTTCGGATGGTGGTGGGCAGGTTAGTGTGGTAGTCGGGTGGTGGTGGGCAGGTTAGTGGGGTATTCGGATGGTGGTGGTCAGGTTAGTGGGGCAGTAGGTGGCTGTGGTCATGTTCGTTGGGTATTCGGATGGTGGCGGTCATGTTCGTGGGGTATTCGGATGGTGGCGGTCAGGTTAGTGGGGTATGCGGATCGTGGTGGTCAGGTTAGTGGGGTATTCGGATGGTGGTGGTCAGGTTAGTGGGGTAGTCGGATCGTGGTGGTCAGGTTCGTGGGGCAGTCGGATGGTGGTGGTCAGGGTAGTGGGGTAGTCGGATGGTGGTGGTCAGGTTAGTGGGGTACTCGCATCGTGGTGGTCAGGGTAGTGGGGCAGTCGGATGCTGGTGGTCAGGGTAGTGGGGTAGTCGGATGGTGGTGGTCAGGTTAGTGGGGTACTCGGATCGTGGTGGTCAGGGTAGTGGGGCAGTCGGATGGTGGTGGTCAGGTTAGTGGGGTATTCGGATGGTGGTGGTCAGGTTAGTGGGGTACTCGGATCGTGGTAGTCAGGGTAGTGGGGCAGTCGGATGGTGGTGGTCAGGTTAGTGGGGCAGTCGGATGGTGGCGGCCAGATTAGTGGGGTAGACGGATAGTGCTGGGCAGGTTAGTGGGGCAGTCGGATGGCGGTGGTCAGGTTAGTGGGGTAGTCGGATGGTGGTGGTCAGGGTAGTGGGGTATTCTGATTGTGGTGGTCATGTTAGTGGGTTAGTAGGATGGTGGTGGTCAGGTTAGTGGGGTAGTCGGATGGTGGTGGTCAGGTTAGTGGGGTAGTCAGATGGTGGTGGTCAGGTTAGTGGGGTAGTCGGATGGTGGTGGTCAGGTTATGAGTTAGTCGGATGGTCGTGGTCAGGTTAGTGGGGTAGTCGGATGGTGGTGGTCAGATTATTGGGGCAGTCGGATGGTGGTGATCAGGCTAGTGGGCAGTCGGATATTGGTGGTCAGGTTAGTGGGGTAGCCGGATGGTGGTGTTTAGATTAGTGGGATGGTCAGCTGGTGGTGGTCAGGTTAGTGGGGTAGTCGGATGGTGGTGGTCAGGTTAGTGGGGTATTCGGATGGTGGTGGTTAGGTTAGTGGGGTAGTCGGCTGGTGGTGGTCAGGTTAGTGGGGTATTCGGATGGTGGTGGTCAGGTTAGTGGGGTAGTCGGATGGTGGTGGTCAGGTTAGTGTGGTATTCGGATGGTGGTGGTCAGGTTAGTGGGGTAGTCAGATGGTGGTGGTCAGGTTAGTGGGGTATTCGGATGGTGGTGGTCAGGTTAGTGGGGTAGTCGGATGGTGGTGGTCAGGTTAGTGTGGTATTCGGATGGCGGTGGTCAGATTACTGGGGCAGTCGGATGGTGGTGGTCAGGTTAGTGGGGTAGTCGGATGGTGGTGGTCAGGTTAGTGGGGTAGTCAGATGGTGGTGGTCAGGATAGTGGGGTATTCGGATGGTGGTGGTCAGGTTAGTGGGGTAGTCGGATGGTGGTGGTCAGGTTAGTGGGGTACTCGGATGGTGATGGTCAGATTAGTGGGATGGTCAGATGGTGGTGGTCAGGTTAGTGGGGTAGTCGGATGGTGGTGGTCAGGTTAGTGGGGTAGTCAGATGGTGGTGGTCAGGATAGTGGGGTATTCGGATGGTGGTGGGTAGCTTAGTGGGGCAGTCGGATGGTGGTGGTCAGTTCGTGGGGTAGTCGGATGGTGGTGGTCAGGTTCGTGGGTTAGTCGGATGGTGGTTGTCAGGTTAGTGGGGAAGTCGGATGGTGGTGGTCAGGTTAGTGGGGTATTCGGATGGTGGCGGTCAGGGTAGTGGGATGGTCGGATGGTGGCGGGCAGATTAGTGGGGTAGTCGGATAGTGCTGGGCAGGTTAGTGGGGCAGTCGGACAGTGGCGGTCAGGTGAGTGGGGTAGTCGGATGGTGGTGGTCAGGGTAGTGGGGTATTCTGATGGTGGTGGTCATGTTAGTGGGTTAGTAGGATGGTAGTGGTCAGGTTAGTGGGGTAGTCGGATGGTGGTGGTCATGGTAGTGGGGTAGTCAGATGGTGGTGGTCAGGTTAGTGGGATAGTCGGATGGTGGTGGTCAGGTTAGTGGGGTAGTCGGATGGTGGTGGTCAGGCTAGAGGTTAGTCGGATGGTGGTGGTCAGGTTAGTGGGATAGTCGGATGGTGGTGGTCAGGTTCGTGGGTTAGTCGGATGGTGGTGGTCAGGTTAGTGGGGTAGTCGGATGGTGGTGGTCAGGTTAGTGGGTTAGACGGATGGTGGTGGTCAGGTTAGTAGGTTGGTTGGATGGTAGTGGTCAGGTTAGTGGGGTAGTCGGATGGTGGTGGTCAGGTTGGTGGGGTAGTCGGATGGTGGTGGTCAGGTTAGTGGGGTAGTCGGATGGTGGTGGTCAGGATAGTGGGGTAGTCGGATGGTGGTGGTCAGGTTAGTGGGGTAGTCGGATGGTGGTGGTCAGGTTGGTGGGGCAGTCAGATGGTGGTGGTCAGGTTAGTGGGGTAGTCGGATGGTGGTGGTCAGGTTAGTGGGGCAGTCGGATGGTGGCGGCCAGATTAGTGGGGTAGTCGGATAGTGCTGGGCAGGTTAGTGGGGCAGTCGGATGGCGGTGGTCAGGTTAGTGGGGTAGTCGGATGGTGGTGGTCAGGGTAGTGGGGTATTCTGATTGTGGTGGTCATGTTAGTGGGTTAGTAGGATGGTGGTGGTCAGGTTAGTGGGGTAGTCGGATGGTGGTGGTCAGGTTAGTGGGGTAGTCAGATGGTGGTGGTCAGGTTAGTGGGGTAGTCGGATGGTGGTGGTCAGGTTAGTGGGGTAGTCGGATGGTGGTGGTCAGGCTAGAGGGTAGTCGGATGGTGGTCGTCAGGTTAGTGGGGTAGTCGGATGGTGGTGGTCAGGTTAGTGGGGTAGTCGGATGGTGGTGGTCAGGTTCGTGGATTAGTCGGATGGTGGTGGTCAGGTTAGTGGGATAGTCGGATGGTGGTGGTCAGGTTAGTGGGTTAGACGGATGGTGGTGGTCAGGTTAGTAGGTTGGTTGGATGTTTGTGGTCATGTTAGTGGGGTAGTCGGATGGTGGTGGTCAGGTTGGTGGGGTAGTCGGATGGTGGTGGTCAGGTTAGTGGGGTAGTCGGATGGTGGTGGTCAGGATAGTGGGGTAGTCGGATGGTGGTGGTCAGGTTAGTGGGGTAGTCGGATGGTGGTGGTCAGGTTGGTGGGGCAGTCAGATGGTGGTGGTCAGGTTAGTGGGGTAGTCGGATGGTGGTGGTCAGGTTAGTGGGGCAGTCGGATGGTGGCGGCCAGATTAGTGGGGTAGTCGGATAGTGCTGGGCAGGTTAGTGGGGCAGTCGGATGGCGGTGGTCAGGTTAGTGGGGTAGTCGGATGGTGGTGGTCAGGGTAGTGGGGTATTCTGATTGTGGTGGTCATGTTAGTGGGTTCGTAGGATGGTGGTGGTCAGGTTAGTGGGGTAGTCGGATGGTGGTGGTCAGGTTAGTGGGGTAGTCAGATGGTGGTGGTCAGGTTAGTGGGGTAGTCGGATGGTGGTGGTCAGGTTAGTGGGGTAGTCGGATGGTGGTGGTCAGGCTAGAGGGTAGTCGGATGGTGGTCGTCAGGTTAGTGGGGTAGTCGGATGGTGGTGGTCAGGTTAGTGGGGTAGTCGGATGGTGGTGGTCAGGTTCGTGGATTAGTCGGATGGTGGTGGTCAGGTTAGTGGGGTAGTCGGATGGTGGTGGTCAGGTTAGTGGGGTAGTCGGCTGGTGGTGGTCAGGTTAGTGGGGTAGTCAGATGGTGGTGGTCAGGTTAGTGGGGTAGTCGGACGGTGGTGGTCAGGTTAGTGGGGTAGTCGGATGGTAGTGGTCAGGGTAGTGGGGTATTCGGATGGTGGTGGTCAGGTTCGTGGATAAGTCAGATGGTGGTGGTAAGGTTAGTGGGGTAGTCGGATGGTGGTGGTCAGGTTAGTGGGTTAGTCGGATGTGGTCAGGTTAGTGGGGTAGTCGGATGGTGGTGGTCAGGGTAGTGGGGTATTCGGATGGTGGTGGTCAGGTTAGTGGGTTGGTTGGATGGTAGTGGTCAGGTTAGTGGGGTAGTCGGATGTTGGTGGTCAGGTTGGTGGGGTAGTCGGATGGTGGTGGTCACGTTAGTGGGTTAGTCGGATGGTGATGGTGGTGGTCAGGTTAGTGGGGTAGTCGGATGGTGATGGTCAGATTAGCGGGATGGTCAGATGGTGGTGGTCAGATTAGTGGGATGGTCAGATGGTCGTGGTCAGTTTAGTGGGGCAGTCGAATGTTGGTGGTCAGTTAGTGGGGTAGTCGGATGGTGGTGGGTAGGTTAGTGGGGCAGTTGGATGTTGGTGGTCAGTTAGTGGGGTAGTCGGATGGTGGTGGTCAGGTTAGTGGGTTAGTCGGATGGTGGTGGTCAGGTTAGTGGGTTAGTCGGATAGTGGTGTTCAGATTAGAGGGTCAGATGGAGGTGGTCAGGTTTGTGGTGTAGTCGGATGTTGGTGGTCAGGTTAGTGGGTTAGTCGGATGGTGGTGGTCAGGTTAGTGGGTTAGTCGGATAGTGATGTTCAGATTAGAGGGTCAGATGGTGGTGGTCAGGTTTGTGGGGTAGTCGGATGTTGGTGGTCAGTTTAGTGGGGTAGTCCGATGGTGGTGGTCAATGTAGTGGGGAAGTCGGATGGTGGTGGTCAGTTTAGTGGGGTAGCCGGATGGTCGTGGCCAGGTTAGTGGGGTACTCGGATGGTGGTGGTCAGGTTAGTGGGGTAGTGGGATGGTGGTGGCCAGGTTAGTGGGGTGCTCGGATGGTGGTGGTCAGGTTGGTGGGGTAGTCGGATGGTTGTGGTCAGGTTAGTGGGGTGGTCGGATGGTGATGGTCAGATTAGTGTGATGGTCAGATGGTGGTGGTCAGATTAGTGGGATGGTCAGATGGTGTTTGTCAGGTTAGTGGGGTATTCGGATGGTGGTGGGTAGGTTAGTGGGGCAGTCGGATGGTGGTGGTCAGTTCGTGGGGTAGTCGGATGGTGGTGGTCAGGTTAGTGGGTTAGTCGGATGGTGATGGTCAGATCAGAGGGTCAGATGGTGGTGGTCAGGTTAGTGGGGAAGTCGGATGGTGGTGGTCAGGTTAGTGGGGTTGTCAGATGGTGGTGGTCAGGTTTGTGGGGTAGTCGGATGGTGGTGGTCAGGTTAGTGGGGTAGTCCGATGGTGGTGGTCAGGGTAGTGGGGTAGTCGGATGGTGGTGGTCAGGTTGGTGGGGTAGTCGGATGGTGGTGGTCATGTTAGTGGGGTAGTCGGATGGTGGTGGTCAGGTTAGTGGGGTAGTCGGATGGTGGTGTACAGGTTAGTGGGGAATCCGGATGTTGGTGGTCAGGTTCGTGGGGCAGTCGGATTGTGGTGATCAGGTTAGAGGGGTATTTCGGATGGTGGTGGGCAGGTTAGTGTGGTAGTCGGGTGGTGGTGGGCAGGTTAGTGGGGTATTCGGATGGTGGTGGTCAGGTTAGTGGGGCAGTAGGTGGCTGTGGTCACGTTCGTGGGGTATTCGGATGGTGGCGGTCATGTTCGTGGGGTATTCGGATGGTGGCGGTCAGGTTAGTGGGGTATGCGGATCGTGGTGG
This sequence comes from Scyliorhinus torazame, assembly GCF_047496885.1. NCBI lineage: Eukaryota > Metazoa > Chordata > Chondrichthyes > Carcharhiniformes > Scyliorhinidae > Scyliorhinus > Scyliorhinus torazame. The sequence goes on along the minus strand of NC_092707.1, from coordinate 149,157,284 downwards.
TCAGGTTAGTGGGGTATTCGGATGGTGGTGGTCAGGTTAGTGGGGTAGTCGGATCGTGGTGGTCAGGTTCGTGGGGCAGTCGGATGGTGGTGGTCAGGGTAGTGGGGTAGTCGGATGGTGGTGGTCAGGTTAGTGGGGTACTCGCATCGTGGTGGTCAGGGTAGTGGGGCAGTCGGATGCTGGTGGTCAGGGTAGTGGGGTAGTCGGATGGTGGTGGTCAGGTTAGTGGGGTACTCGGATCGTGGTGGTCAGGGTAGTGGGGCAGTCGGATGGTGGTGGTCAGGTTAGTGGGGTATTCGGATGGTGGTGGTCAGGTTAGTGGGGTACTCGGATCGTGGTAGTCAGGGTAGTGGGGCAGTCGGATGGTGGTGGTCAGGTTGGTGGGGTATTCGGATGGTGGTGGTCAGGTTAGTGGGGTATTTGGCTGGTGGTGGTCAGATCCGTGGGCTGGTCAGATGGTGGCGGGCAGGTTAGTAGGGTACTCGGATGGTGGTGGTCAGGTTAGTGGGGCAGTCGGATGGTGGTGGTCAGTGTAGTGGGGTATTCGGATAGTGGTGGTCAGGTTATTGGGTACTCGGTGGTGTTGGTTAGGTCAGTGGGGTAGTCGGATGGTGGTGGTCAGGTTTGTGGGGGAGTTTGATGGTGGTGGTCAGGTTAGTGGGGCAGTCGGATGGTGGTGGTCAGGTAAGTGGGGTAGTCGGATGGTGGTGGTCAGGTTAGTGGCGTAGTCGAATGGTGGTGGTCAGGTTGTGGGGTAGTCGGATGGTGGTGGTCAGGATAGTGGGGTAGTCGGATGGCGGTGGTTAGGTTAGTGGGGTAGTCGGATGGTGGTGGTCAGGTTAGTGGCGTAGTCGGATGGTGGTGGTCAGGTTAGTGGGGTAGTCGGATGGTGGTGGTCAGGATAGTCGGGTAGTCGGATGGTGATTGTCAGATTAGTGGGATGGTCAGATGGTGGTGGTCAGATTAATGTGATGGTCAGATAGTGGTGGTCAGGGTAGTGGGGTAGTCGGATGGTGGTGGACAGGTTAGTGGGGTAGTCGGATGGTGGTGGTCAGCTTAGTGGGGTATTCAGATGGTGGTAGTCAGGTTAGTGGGGTGCTCGGATGGTGGTGGTCAAGTTAGTGGGGCAGTCGTATGGTGGTGGTCAGGTTAGTTGGGTAGTCGGATGGTGGTGGTCAGGTTAGTGGGGTATTCAGATGGTGGTGGTCAGGTTAGTGGGGTAGTCGGATGGTGGTGGTTAGGTTAGTGGGGCAGTCGTATGGTGGTGGTCAGGTTATGAGTTAGTCGGATGGCCGTGGTCAGGTTAGTGGGGTAGTCGGATGGTGGTGTGCAGATTAGTGGGTTAATCGGATGGTGGTGGTCAGATTAGTCGGATGGTCAGCTGGTGGTGGTCAGGTGAGTGTGCAGTCGGATGGTGGTGGTCAGGTTAGTGGGGTAGCCGGATGGTAGTGTTCAGATTAGTGGGGTATTCGGATGGTGGTGGTCAGGTTAGTGGGGTATTCGGATGGTGGTGGTCAGGTTAGTGGGGTAGTCGGATGGCGGTGGTCAGGTTAGTGGGGCAGTAGGATGGTGGTGGTCAGGTTAGTGGGGTATTCAGATGGTGGTAGTCAGGTTAGTGGGGTGCTCGGATGGTGGTGGTCAAGTTAGTGGGGCAGTCGTATGGTGGTGGTCAGGTTAGTTGGGTAGTCGGATGGTGGTGGTCAGGTTAGTGGGGTATTCAGATGGTGGTGGTCAGGTTAGTGGGGTAGTCGGATGGTGGTGGTCAGGTCAGTGGGGTAGTCGGATGGTGGTGGTCAGGTTAGTGGGGTGCTCGGATGGTGGTGGTCAAGTTAGTGGGGCAGTCGTATGGTGGTGGTCAGGTTATGAGTTAGTCGGATGGTCGTGGTCAGGTTAGTGGGGTAGTCGGATGGTGGTGTGCAGATTAGTGGGTTAATCGGATGGTGGTGGTCAGATTAGTCGGATGGTCAGCTGGTGGTGGTCAGGTGAGTGTGCAGTCGGATGGTGGTGGTCAGGTTAGTGGGGTAGCCGGATGGTAGTGTTCAGATTAGTGGGGTATTCGGATGGTGGTGGTCAGGTTAGTGGGGTATTCGGATGGTGGTGGTCAGGTTAGTGGGGTAGTCGGATGGCGGTGGTCAGGTTAGTGGGGCAGTAGGATGGTGGTGGTCAGGTTAGTGGGGTAGTCGGATGGTGGTGGTCAGGTGAGTGTGCAGTCGGATGGTGGTGGTCAGGTTAGTGGGGTAGCCGGATGGTAGTGTTCAGATTAGTGGGGTATTCGGATGGTGGTGGTCAGGTTAGTGGGGTATTCGGATGGTGGTGGTCAGGTTAGTGGGGTACTCGGATCGTGGTAGTCAGGGTAGTGGGGCAGTCGGATGGTGGTGGTCAGGTTGGTGGGGTATTCGGATGGTGGTGGTCAGGTTTGTGGGGTATTTGGCTGGTGGTGGTCAGATCCGTGGGCTGGTCAGATGGTGGCGGGCAGGTTAGTAGGGTACTCGGATGGTGGTGGTCAGGTTAGTGGGGCAGTCGGATGGTGGTGGTCAGTGTAGTGGGGTATTCGGATAGTGGTGGTCAGGTTAGTGGGGTACTCGGTGGTGGTGGTCAGGTTAGTGGGGTAGTCGGATGGTGGTGGTCAGGTTTGTGGGGGAGTCGGATGGTGGTGGTCAGGTTAGTGGGGCAGTCGGATGGTGGTGGTCAGGTTAGTGGGGTAGTCGGATGGTGGTGGTCAGGTTAGTGGCGTAGTCGGATGGTGGTGGTCAGGTTAGTGGGGTAGTCGGATGGTGGTGGTCAGGATAGTGGGGTAGTCGGATGGCGGTGGTTAGGTTAGTGGGGTAGTCGGATGGTGGTGGTCAGGTTAGTGGCGTAGTCGGATGGTGGTGGTCAGGTTAGTGGGGTAGTCGGATGGTGGTGGTCAGGATAGTGGGGTAGTCGGATGGTGATTGTCAGATTAGTGGGATGGTCAGATGGTGGTGGTCAGATTAATGTGATGGTCAGATGGTGGTGGTCAGGGTAGTGGGGTAGTCGGATGGTGGTGGACAGGTTAGTGGGGTAGTCGGATGGTGGTGGTCAGCTTAGTGGGGTATTCAGATGGTGGTAGTCAGGTTAGTGGGGTGCTCGGATGGTGGTGGTCAAGTTAGTGGGGCAGTCGTATGGTGGTGGTCAGGTTAGTTGGGTAGTCGGATGGTGGTGGTCAGGTTAGTGGGGTATTCAGATGGTGGTGGTCAGGTTAGTGGGGTAGTCGGATGGTGGTGGTCAGGTTAGTGGGGTAGTCGGATGGTGGTGGTCAGGTTAGTGGGGTGCTCGGATGGTGGTGGTCAAGTTAGTGGGGCAGTCGTATGGTGGTGGTCAGGTTATGAGTTAGTCGGATGGTCGTGGTCAGGTTAGTGGGGTAGTCGGATGGTGGTGTGCAGATTAGTGGGTTAATCGGATGGTGGTGGTCAGATTAGTCGGATGGTCAGCTGGTGGTGGTCAGGTGAGTGTGCAGTCGGATGGTGGTGGTCAGGTTAGTGGGGTAGCCGGATGGTAGTGTTCAGATTAGTGGGGTATTCGGATGGTGGTGGTCAGGTTAGTGGGGTATTCGGATGGTGGTGGTCAGGTTAGTGGGGTAGTCGGATGGCGGTGGTCAGGTTAGTGGGGCAGTAGGATGGTGGTGGTCAGGTTAGTGGGGTATTCAGATGGTGGTAGTCAGGTTAGTGGGGTGCTCGGATGGTGGTGGTCAAGTTAGTGGGGCAGTTGTATGGTGGTGGTCAGGTTAGTTGGGTAGTCGGATGGTGGTGGTCAGGTTAGTGGGGTATTCAGATGGTGGTGGTCAGGTTAGTGGGGTAGTCGGATGGTGGTGGTCAGGTTAGTGGGGTAGTCGGATGGTGGTGGTCAGGTTAGTGGGGTGCTCGGATGGTGGTGGTCAAGTTAGTGGGGCAGTCGTATGGTGGTGGTCAGGTTATGAGTTAGTCGGATGGTCGTGGTCAGGTTAGTGGGTTAATCGGATGGTGGTGGTCAGATTAGTCGGATGGTCAGCTGGTGGTGGTCAGGTGAGTGTGCAGTCGGATGGTGGTGGTCAGGTTAGTGGGGTAGCCGGATGGTAGTGTTCAGATTAGTGGGGTATTCGGATGGTGGTGGTCAGGTTAGTGGGGTATTCGGATGGTGGTGGTCAGGTTAGTGGGGTAGTCGGATGGCGGTGGTCAGGTTAGTGGGGCAGTAGGATGGTGGTGGTCAGGTTAGTGGGGTAGTCGGATGGTGGTGGTCAGGTGAGTGTGCAGTCGGATAGTGGTGGTCAGGTTAGTGGGGTAGCCGGATGGTAGTGTTCAGATTAGTGGGGTATTCGGATGGTGGTGGTCAGGTTAGTGGGTAATTCGGATGGTGGTGGTCAGGTTAGTGGGGTAGTCGGATGGCGGTGGTCAGGTTAGTGGGGCAGTAGGATGGTGGTGGTCAGGTTAGTGGGGTAGTCGGATGGTGGTGGTCAGGTTAGTGGGGTAGTCGGATGGTGGTGGTCAGGTTAGTGGGGTAGACAGATGGTGGTGGTCTAGTTAGTTGGGTAGTCGGATGGTGATGGTCAGATTAGCGGGATGGTCAGATGGTGGTGGTCAGGTTAGTGGGGTAGACGGATGGTGGTGGTCTAGTTAGTGGGGTAGTCGGAAGGTGATGGTCAGATTAGCGGGATGGTCAGATGGTGGTGGTCAGATTAGTGGGATGGTCAGATGGTGGTGGTCAGTTTAGTGCGGCAGTCGAATGTTGGTGGTTAGTTAGTGGGGTAGTCGGATGGTGGTGGGTAGGTTAGTGGGGCAGTCGGATGTTGGTGGTCAGTTAGTGGGGCAGTCGGATGGTGGTGGTCAGGTTAGTGGGTTAGTCGGATGCTGGTGGTCAGGTTAGTGGGTTAGTCGGATGGTGGTGGTCAGGTTAGTGGGTTAGTCGGAAGCTGGTGGTCAGGTTAGTGGGTTAGTCGGATAGTGATGTTCAGATTAGAGGGTCAGATGGTGGTGGTCAGGTTTGTGGGGTAGTCGGATGTTGGTGGTCAGGTTAGTGGGGTAGTCCGATGGTGGTGGTCAGGGTAGTGGGGAAGTCGGATGGTGGTGGTCAGTTTAGTGGGGTAGTCGGATGGTTGTGGTCAGGTTGGTGGAGCAGTCGGATGGTGGTGGTCAGGTTAGTGGGGTAGACGGATGGTGGCGTCAGGTTAGTGGGGTAGTCGGATGGTAGCGGTCAGGTTAGTGGGGTATTCGGATGGTGGTGGTCAGGTTAGTGGGGTATTCGGTTCCTGGTGGTCAGGGTAGTGGGGCAGTCGGATGGTGGTGGTCAGGTTAGTGGGGTAGACGGATGGTGGTGGGCAGGTTAGTGGGGTATTTCGGATGGTGGTGGGCAGGTTAGTGGGGTAGTCGGGGGCTGGTGGGCAGGTTAGTGGGGTATTCGGATGGTGGTGGTCAGGTTAGTGGGGCAGTCGGATGGTGGTGGGCAGGTTAGTGGGGTAGTTGGTGGCTGTGGTCAGGGTAGTGGGATATTCGGATGGTGGTGGTCAGGTTAGTGGGGCAGTCGGATGGTGGTGTTCAGGGTAGTGGGGTATTCGGATGGTGGTGGTCAGGTTAGTGGGGTAGTCGGATGCTGGTGGTCAGGTTCGTGGGGCAGTCGGATGGTGGTGGTCAGGTTAGTGGGGTATACGGATGGTGGTGGTCAGGTTAGTGGGGTACTCGGATCCTGGTGGTCAGGGTAGTGGGGCAGTCGGATGGTGGTGGTCAGGTTAGTGGGGGAGTCGGATGGTGGTGGTCAGGTTAGTGGGTTAGTCGGATGGTGGTGGTCAGGTTAGAGGGGTATTCGGATGGCGGTAGCCAGGTTAGTGGGATGCTCGGATGGTGGTGGTCAAGTTAGTGGGGCAGTCGTATGGTGGTGGTCAGGTTATGAGTTAGTCGGATGGTCGCGGTCAGGTTATTGGGGTAGTCGGTTGGTGGTGTACAGATTAGTGGGTTAATCGGATGGTGGTTGTCAGATTAGTGGGATGGTCAGCTGGTGGTTGTCAGGTGAGTGGGCAGTCGGATGGTGGTGGTCAGGTTAGTGGGGTAGCCGGATGGTAGTGTTCAGATTAGTGGGGTATTCGGATGGTGGTGGTCAGGTTAGTGGGGTATTCGGATGGTGGTGGTCAGGTTAGTGGGGTAGTCGGATGGCGGTGGTCAGGTTAGTGGGGAAGTAGGATGGTGGTGGTCAGGTTAGTGGGGTAGTCGGATGGTGGTGGTCAGGTTAGTGGGGTAGTCGGATGGTGGTGGTCAGGTTAGTGGGGTAGACGGATGGTGGTGGTCTAGTTAGTGGGGTAGTCGGAAGGTGATGGTCAGATTAGCGGGATGGTCAGATGGTGGTGGTCAGATTAGTGGGATGGTCAGATGGTGGTGGTCAGGTTAGTGGGTTAGTCGGATGGTGGTGGTCAGGTTAGTGGTTTAGTCGGATGGTGATGTTCAGATTAGAGGGTCAGATGGTGGTGGTCAGGTTAGTGGGGTAGTCGGATGGTGGTGGTCAGGTTAGTGGGGCAGTCGGTTGGTGGTGGTCAGGTTAGTGGGGTAGTCAGATGGTGGTGGTCAGGTTTGTGGGGTAGTCGGATGGTGGTGGTCAGGTTAGTGGGGTAGTCCGATGGTGGTGGTCAGGGTAGCGGGGAAGTCGGATGGTGGTGGTCAGTTTAGTGGGGTAGCCGGATGGTGGTGGCCAGGTTAGTGGGGTACTCGGATGGTGGTGATCAGTTTAGTGGGGTAGTCGGATGGTGGTGGCCAGGTTAGTGGGTTGCTCGGATGGTGGTGGTCAGGTTAGTGGGGTAGTCGGATGGTTGTGGTCAGGTTGGTGGGGCAGTCGGATGGTGGTGGTCAGGTTAGTGGGGTAGTCGGATGGTGGTGGGCAGGTTAGTGGGGTATTCGGATGGTGGTGGGCAAGTTAGTGGGGTATACGGATGTTGGTGGTTAGGTTAGTGAGAGGATAGGCCGGATTGCGGAGGGAGGATCCTCTGGAGCAGCGGCAAGGAAGGGAAGCTCAAAGCAAGATGGCGTCGGAAGGTGGCTGTTTGCTATGGGGCCCGGAGCAGCAAGAGTTCCTGCGGCGCTGTGTGGAAGAGCTGAAGAAGGAGTTGAAGAAGGAGCTGTTGGCCCCGATATTGCAGGCGATTGAAGGACTAAAAGAGGAGCAGAGGACACAAGAGCTGGAGCTTCGGGTCGTGAAGGCAAAGACTGCTGAAAACGAAGATGAAATACAGAGCCTGGTGGTGAAGGCAGAAACGCACGAGGCACAGCACAAAAGGTGTGTGGAGAGGTTGGAAGCGCTGGAGAATAACTCAAGGAGGAAGAATTTAAGAGTCCTGGGTCTTCCCGAAGGCGCAGAAGGGGCAGACGTCGGGACATATGTGAGCACGATGCTTCACTCGCTAATGGGATCGGAGGCCCCGACGGGCCCTTTGGAGGTGGAGGGAGCTTATCGAGTTCTGGCGCGAAGACCAAAGGCAGGAGAAATACCTTGAGCTAGAGTGGTGAGGTTTCTCCGCTATAATGACAGAGAGACGGTTCTCAGATGGGCGAAGAAAACTCGGAGCTGTAGGTGGGAGAACGCGGTGATCCGCGTATACCAACATTGGAGTGCGGAGGTGGCGAGAAGGAGGGCAAGTTTCAATCGGGCTAAGGCGGTGCTTCACAAAAAGAAGGTCCAGTTTGGAATGTTGCAACCGGCGAGATTGTGGGTCACACACCAAGGGAAGCACCACTACTTTGAGACGGCAGAAGAGGCGTGGACAGTCATTGTGGACGAGAAGCTGCAATAGTCTGGCGAGAGAAAGAGCTTTTGGGACAAATTGGTGGTGTGATTACAGGGGACGGGGGGGAGGGGGGGGGGAGATGATTTTTCAATTTGTTAATTTTGTGATCCTGTAACTTTTCTCTCTTCCCCATGTTGCGGGGGGGGGGGGGCATGAGGAACTGTGGGCGCCGGCCATTAGGGGCGGGGCCGAGTGGGAAACACGGGCTTTGTTCCCGCGCTATGGTAATTATGGCGGGAACAGGGACGCAGGAAGGAGGGGGCCTCGCACAGTGGGAGCCGAGGACAAGGGGGGAAGCCGAGGTCAGCCAGCGTTCGCTGACTTCTGGGAGCAACATGGGGGTGCAACTACGCTAGAGGGGGATCTAGCGGAGGGGGGTGGTTAACTGGGTTGCTGCTGCTAAGGAGAAGGGGGAGCTGTTATGGGATGGGGTGGTCGATGCGGGAGGGCACCGTCGGGGGAATATAGGGGTACGTGGGAACCGGGTGAGGAGCTGGGTTAAAAAAGGGGATGGCGGACTTCCGGGTGCGGCGATGACCAGCTGAGTCGCACGTTTCGGCAGCTCCCGGTGTAACGGACTTTTGGGCTCTTAATAAGAGCCCCAATGGCAATTTTGACGGCTAAAAACACTGTGCGGTGAACCAGAAGGGAATCCCCCCTGGATACGGATGGAAAAAGGAGAGGAAGGTGGCCGGATTGCGGTGGATCCTTTAGAGCAGCGGCAAGGAAGGCAAGCAAAAACCAAGATGGCGTCGGAAGGTGGCAGTTTAATATGGGGCCCTGAACATCACGAGTTTTTGAAACGCTGCGTGGAAGAACTCAAAAAGGAAATGAAGAAGGAGCTGTTGGCCCCGATATTACAGGCGATCGAAGGGCTAAAGGAGGAGCAAAAGACCCAGGAGCGGGAGCTTCGGGTCGTGAAGGCAAAGGCTGCCGAGAATGAGGACGGCATACAGGGCCTGGTGGTGAAGACGGAGATGCACGAGGCACACCATAAACGATGTGTGGAAAGGCTGGAGGCGCTGGAGAACAACGCGAGGAGGAACAACCTAAGGATTCTTGGCCTTCCTGAAGGTGCGGAGGGAGCGGACGTCGGGGCATATGTGAGCACGATGCTGCACTCGTTAATGGGAGCGGAGGCCCCGGCGGGTCCGCTGGAGGTGGAGGGAGCACACCGAGTGATGGCGCGAGGACCGAGAGCAGGAGAAATTCCGAGAGCCATAGTGGTGAGATTCCTCCGTTTTAAGGACAGAGAGATGGTCCTTAGATGGGCAAAGAAAACTCGGAGCAGTAAGTGGGAGAACGCGGTGATCCGCGTATACCAAGACTAGAGTGCGGAGGTGGCGAGAAGGAGGGCGAGCTTTAATCGGGCCAAGGCGGTGCTTCACAAAAAGAAGATAAAATTCGGAATGCTGCAACCGGCAAGACTGTGGGTCACATATCAAGGGAGGCACCACTACTTTGAGACGGCGGATGAGGCGTGGACTTTTATCGTGGAAGAAAAATTGGAATGAGCGGGTTATTAAAAAAAAGAACATTTGAAACAAAGTGGTGGGGCGAGTATGGGGGGCGAAGAAGGGGGGAAAGAGGAGTTTTATGTTATTAATCCTGCGATGTGGTAACTTTTCTCTCTTCCACAGGAGGTGGTGGGGGGAGGAAAGGAGGTGGAAGAGATGGGGCGTTGGCCATTGGGGGCGGGGCCAAGGGGGAAGCCCGGGCTCGGTTCCCGCGCTATGATAATCATGGCGGGAATAAGGAAGCAGGAAGGAGGGGGCATCGCACGGTGCAAGCCGAGGTCACGGGGGGAAGCCGAGGTCGGCCAGAGTTTGCTGACTTCTGGGAGCAACATGGGGGGTGTAACTACGCTAGTGGGGGATCTAGCGGGGGGGGGGGGGGGGGGGGTGGGAGGGGGGAATTATTGGGCTGCTGCTGCTGGGGAGAGGGGGGAGCTGGTATGGGGTGGGATGGGCGGGGGGGCACCGCCTGGGGGGGACACAGCTGCGTGGGAACCGGGTGAGGAGCTGGAAAAAGGGGATGGCTAATCGACAAGGGGGGGGGTAAAAAGCCCCCCAACCCGGCTGATCACGTGGAACGTGAGAAGGCTGAACGGGCCGATAAAGAGGGCACGGGTACTCGCACACCTTAAGAAACTTAAGGCAGACGTGGTTATGTTACAGGAAACGCACTTGAAACTGATAGACCAGGTGAGACTACGCAAAGGTTGGGTGGGGCAGGTGTTCCATTCGGGGCTAGATGCGAAAAACAGGGGGGTGGCTATATTAGTGGGGAAGCGGGTAATGTTTGAGGCAAAGACTATAGTGGCGGATAGCGGGGGCAGATACGTGATGGTGAGTGGCAAACTACAGGGGGAGACGGTGGTTTTGGTAAACGTATATGCCCCGAACTGGGATGATGCCAATTTTATGAGGCGTATGCTAGGACGCATCCCGGACCTAGAGGTGGGAAAGTTGGTAATGGGGGGAGATTTCAATACGGTGTTGGAACCAGGGCTGGACAGGTCGAGGTCCAGGACTGGAAGGAGGCCGGCAGCAGCCAAGGTGCTTAAAGATTTTATGGAGCAGATGGGAGGAGTAGACCCGTGGAGATTTAGCAGACCTAGGAGTAAGGAGTTTTCGTTTTTCTCCTATGTCCACAAAGTCTATTCGCGAATAGACTTTTTTATTTTGGGAAGGGCGTTGATCCCGAAGGTGAGGGGAACGGAGTATATGGCTATAGCCATTTCGGATCACGCTCCACATTGGGTGGACTTAGAGATAGGGGAGGAAACAGAAGGGCACCCACCCTGGAGAATGGACATGGGACTAATGGCAGTTGAGGGGGTGTGTCTAAGGGTGAGGGGGTGCATTGAAAAGTACTTGGAACTCAATGACAATGGGGAGGTCCAGGTGGGAGTGGTCTGGGATGCGCTGAAGGCAGTGGTTAGAGGTGAGCTGATATCAATAAGGGCACATAAAGGAAAGCAGGAGAGTAGGGAACGGGAGCGGTTGCTGCAAGAACTTCTGAGGGTGGACAGGCAATATGCGGAGGCACCGGAGGAGGGACCGTACAGGGAAAGGCAAAGGCTACACGTAGAATTTGACTTGCTGACAACGGGTACTGCAGAGGCACAGTGGAGGAAGGCACAGGGTGTACAGCACGAATATGGGGAGAAGGCGAGCAGGTTGCTGGCCCACCAATTGAGGAAAAGGGGAGCAGCGAGGGAAATAGGGGGAGTGAGGGATGAGGAAGGAGAGATGGAGCGGGGAGCGGAGAGAGTGAATGGAGTGTTCAAGGCATTTTATAAAAAAATTATACGAAGCTCAACCCCCGGATGGGAGGGAGAGAATGATGGGCTTTCTGGACCGGCTGGAATTTCCCAAGGTGGAGGAGCAGGAAAGGGTGGGACTGGGAGCACAAATTGAAATAGAGGAAGTAATGAAAGGAATTAGGAGCATGCAGGCGGGGAAGGCTCCGGGACCAGATGGATTCCCAGTTGAATTTTACAGGAAATATGTGGACTTGCTCGCCCCGCTACTGATGAGGACCTTTAATGAGGCAAAGGAAAGGGGACAGCTGCCCCCGACTATGTCTGAGGCAACGATATCGCTTCTCCTAAAGAAGGAAAAGGACCCGCTGCAATGCGGGTCCTATAGACCTATTTCCCTCCTAAATGTAGACGCTAAGATTCTGGCCAAGGTAATGGCAATGAGGATAGAGGATTGTGTCCCGAGGGTGGTCCATGAGGACCAAACTGGGTTTGTGACGGGGAGACAGCTGAATACGAATATACGGAGGCTGCTAGGGGTAATGATGATGCCCCCACCAGAGGGGGAAGCGGAGATAGTGGTGGCGATGGATGCCGAGAAAGCATTTGATAGAGTGGAGTGGGATTATTTGTGGGAGGTGCTGAGGAGATTTGGTTTTGGAGATGAGTATGTTGGATGGGTGCAGCTGTTGTATAGGGCCCCAGTGGCGAGTGTGGTCACGAATGGACGGGGATCTGCATACTTTCGGCTCCATAGAGGGACAAGGCAGGGATGCCCTCTGTCCCCATTACTGTTTGCACTGGCGATTGAGCCCCTGGCAATAGCATTGAGGGGTGCCAAGAAGTGGAGGGGAGTACTTAGAGGAGGAGAAGAACACCGGGTATCTCTGTATGCGGATGATTTGTTGTTATATGTAGCGGACCCGGCGGAGGGGATGCCAGAGATAATGCGGACACTTCGGGAGTTTGGAGAATTCTCAGGATATAAACTGAACATGGGGAAAAGTGAGTTGTTTGTGGTGCATCCAGGGGAGCAGAGCAGAGAAATAGAGGACTTTCCGCTGAGGAAGGTAACAAGGGACTTTCGTTACTTGGGGATCCAGATAGCCAAGAATTGGGGTACATTGCATAGGTTAAATTTAACGCGATTGGTGGAACAAATGGAGGAGGACTTCAAGAGATGGGACATGGTATCCCTATCACTGGCAGGGAGGGTGCAGGCAGTTAAAATGGTAGTCCTCCCGAGATTCCTTTTTGTGTTTCAGTGCGTCCCGGTGGTGATCACGAAGGCTTTTTTCAAAAGGATCGAAAAAGTATCATGAGTTTTGTGTGGGCCGGGAAGACCCCGAGAGTGAGGAAGGGATTCTTACAGTGTAGTAGGGATAGGGGGGGGCTGGCACTACCGAGCCTAAGTGAGTACTACTGGGCCGCCAATATCTCAATGGTGAGTAAGTGGATGGGGGAAGAGGAGGGAGCGGCGTGGAAGAGATTGGAGAGGGCGTCCTGTAGGGGGACTAGCCTACAAGCTATGGTGACGGCCCCATTGCCGTTCTCACCGAAGAAATACACCACAAGCCCGGTGGTGGTGGCGACTTTGAAAATTTGGGGACAGTGGAGACGGCATAGGGGAAAGACGGGAGCCTTGGTGGGGTCCCCGATAAGAAACAACCATAGGTTTGCCCCGGGGAGAATGGATGGGGGATTTGGAATATGGCAAAGAGCAGGAGTAACGCAACTGAAAGATCTGTTTGTGGATGGGAAGTTCGCAAGTCTGGGAGCGCTGACCGAGAAATGTGGGTTGCCCCAAGGGAATGCATTCCGGTATATGCAACTGAGGGCTTTTGCGAGGCAGCAGGTGAGGGAATTCCCGCAGCTCCCGTCGCATGAGGTGCAGGACAGAGTCATCTCAAAGACATGGGTGGGGGACGGTAAGGTGTCAGGTATATATAGGGAAATGAGGGACGAGGGGGAGATTATGGTAGATGAGCTGAAAGGGAAATGGGAAGAAGAGCTGGGGGAGGAGATTGAGGAGGGGCTGTGGGCGGATGCCCTAAGTAGGGTAAACTCATCGTCCTCGTGTGCCAGGCTAAGCCTGATTCAATTTAAGGTGTTACACAGGGCGCATATGACTGGAGCACGGCTCAGTAAATTTATTGGGGTAGAGGATAGGTGTGCGAGATGCTCGAGAAGCCCAGCGAATCACACCCACATGTTCTGGTCATGTCCGGCACTACAGGGGTTCTGGGTGGGGGTGACAAAGGTGCTTTCGAAAGTAGTGGGGGTCCAGGTCGAACCAAGCTGGGGGTTGGCTATATTTGGGGTTGCACAAGAGCCGGGAGTGCAGGAGGCGAGAGAGGCCGATGTTTTGGCCTTTGCGTCCCTAGTAGCCCGGCGCAGGATACTGTTGATGTGGAAGGAAGCCAAGCCCCCGGGGGTGGAGACCTGGATAAATGACATGGCAGGGTTTATAAAGCTGGAACGGATTAAGTTCGTCCTAAGGGGATCGGCTCAAGGGTTCACCAGGCGGTGGCAACCGTTCGTCGAATACCTCTCCAGAAAGATAGAGGGAATGGAAAAGAAGAAGGCAACAGCAGCAGCCCAGGGGGGAGGGGGGGGGAGGAACCAGAAGGAGTCTCAGGGTTATTAATATATATGTATAATATGTATAGGTCGTTGCTATAAATAATTGTATATTGGATTGTTAAACCATATTTTTGGAGAGTGTTTATCTGAGACAAGGCAGTTGCCATTTAGTTTTAGTTTTAGTTTTTGTTATATATTATTTATTCTTTGTTTATAAAACAGGTCATTGTTATTTATACTGTTATATTATTGTGTAAAGGATACACAATGTACTGTGATGGTTGACCAAAAATTTTCAATAAAATATTCTTAAAAAAAAAAGGGGATGGCTAATCGACAAGGGGGGGGGGGGTAAAGAGCCCCCCATCTCATGGAACGTGAGAGGGCTGAATGGGCCGATTAAAAGGGCACGGGTACTCGCACACCTAAAGAAATTAAAGGCAGATGTGGTTATGTTGCAGGAGACGCATCTGAAACTGATAGACCAGGTCAGACTACATAAAGGATGGGTGGGACAGGTGTTTCATTCGGGTTTAGATGCGAAGAATAGGGGGGTGGCTATCTTAGTGGGGAAATGGGTACTGTTTGAAGCAAAGACCATAGTGGCGGACAGTGGGGGTAGATATGTGATGGTGAGTGGCAGATTGCAAGGGGAGGCGGTGTTTCTTGTGAACGTATACGCCCCGAACTGGGATGATGCAAATTTTATGAGGCGTATGTTGGGACGTATCCCGGACCTGGAGGCGGGAAAGTTGGTAATGGGGGGAGACTTCAATACGGTGCTTGATCTAGGGCTGGGCCGGTCGAGGTCCAGGACCGGGAGGAGGCCGGCAGCGGCCAGGGTGCTCAAGGACTTCATGGAGCAGATGGGAGGGGTAGACCCCTGGAGATTTAGTAGGCCTAGGAGTAAGGAGTTTTCATTTTTCTCCCATGTTCACAAAGTATACTCACGGATAGACTTTTTTGTCTTGGGAAGGGCACTGATTCATAAGGTGACAGGGACGGAATATACGGCCATAGCCATTTCGGACCACGCTCCATATTGGGTAGACCTGGAGGTAGGAGAGGAAAAAGAACAGCACCCACTCTGGAGAATGGATATGGGCTTATTGGCGGATGAGGGGGTATGTTTAAGGGTGAGGGGGTGTATTGAAAGGTACTTGGAGCTTAATGACAATGGGGAGGTTCAGGTGGGAGTGGTCTGGGAGGCATTGAAGGCGGTGGTCAGAGGGGAACTGATATCCATAAGGGCACATAAAGGGAAGCAAGAGGGTAAAGAAAGGGAGCGATTGTTGAAAGAACTTTTGAGGGTGGACAGGCAATATGCAGAGGCACCAGAGGAGGGACTGTACAGGGAAAGAAAAAGGTTACATGTGGAGTTTGACCTGCTGACCACGGGTAAGGCAGAGGCACAGTGGAGGAGGGCACAGGGTGTACAATATGAGTATGGAGAGAAGGCGAGTCGGCTACTGGCCCACCAATTGAGGAAGAGGGGAGCAGCGAGGGAGATAGGTGGGGTGAGAGATGAGGAGGGAGAGATGGAACGGGGAGCGGAGAGAGTGAACGGGGTGTTCAAGGCATTCTATGAGAGGTTATATAAGGCTCAGCCCCCGGAAGGGAAGGAGGGAATGAGGTGTTTCCTGGATCAGCTGGAATTCCCGAAGGTGGAGGAGCAGGAGAGGGTGGGACTAGGAGCACAGATTGAGATGGAGGAGGTGGTAAAAGGGATTGGGAGCATGCAAGTGGAGAAGGCCCCGGGACCAGACGGATTCCTGGTGGAATTTTATAGGAAATAAATGGACCTACTGGCCCCGCTTTTGACGAGAACCTTTAATGAGGCCAGGGAAAGGGGGCAGTTGCCCCCGACTATGTCGGGGGCGACGATATCGCTCCTTTTGAAGAAGGATAAAGACCCGCTGCAGTGTGGGTCCTACAGGCCCATTTCCCTTTTAAATGTAGATGCTAAGCTCCTGGCCAAGGTGATGGCGACGAGGATAGAGGACTGTGTCCCGGGGGTGGTCCACGAGGATCAAACTGGGTTCGTTAAGGGGCGACAGCTGAACACGAACATACGGAGGTTGCAAGGGGTAATGATGATGCCCCCACCAGAGGGGGAGGCGGAGATAGTGGTGGCGATGGATGCCGAGAAAGCATTCGACAGAGTGGAGTGGGATTATCTGTGGGAGGTGCTGAGGAGATTTGGTTTTGGAGAAGTGTTCATTGGATGGGTACAGCTGCTGTACAGGGCCCCGGTGGCGAGTGTGATCACGAACAGGCAGAGGTCTGACTACTTCCGTCTTCATAGAGGGACGAGGCAGGGGTGTCCCCTGTCTCCGTTACTGTTTGCATTGGCGATTGAGCCCTTGGCCATAGCACTGAGGGGCTCCAGGAAGTGGAGGGGAGTACTCAGGGGAGGAGAAGAACACTGGGTATCTTTGTATGCAGATGATTTATTGTTGTATGTTGCGGACCCAGTGGAGGGGATGCCTGAGATAATGCAGACACTCAGGGAGTTTGGGGAATTCTCGGGGTACAAATTGAATATGGGGAAGAGTGAGTTGTTTGTGGTGCATCCGAGGGAGCAGAGCAGGGGAATAGATGATTTACCGCTGAGGAAGGTAATAAGAGATTTCAGGTACTTAGGGATTCAGATAGCCAGGAGTTGGGGAACCTTACATAGGCTTAATTTAACAAGATTGGTGGAACAGATGGAGGAGGATTTTAAGAGATGGGACATGGTGCCCCTGTCACTGGTGGGTAGGGTGCAGGCGGTCAAAATGGTAGTCCTCCCGAGATTCCTTTTTGTGCTTCAGTGCCTTCCGGTGATGGTCACAAAGGCTTTTTTCAAGAAAATTGAGAAAAGTGTCATGAGTTTTGTGTGGGCTGGGAAGACTCCGAGCGTGAGGAGGGGGTTCTTGCAGCGTAGCAGGGATAGGGGGGGGGGCTGGCACTACCGAGCCTAAGTGAATACTATTGGGCCGCCAATATCTCAATGGTGTGTAAGTGGATGGGAGAAGGGGAGGGAGCGGCGTGGAAGAGGTTGGAGATGGCGTCCTGCAAAGGAACCAGCTTACAAGCACTGGTGACGGCGCTGTTGCCGTTCTCCCGGAAGAAATACACCACAAGTCCAGTGGTGGTGGCAACGCTAAAAATTTGGGGGCAGTGGAGACGACATAGGGGAAGGACGGGAGCCTCGGTGCGGTCCCCGATAAGAAATAACCATAGGTTTGTCCCGGGGAGAATGGATGGGGGATTTGGAGCATGCAGAGAGCTGGGATTGTGCAACTGAGAGATCTGTTCGTAGACAGGACGTTTGCGAGTCTGAGAGCGCTGACGGAAAAATATGGGTTGCCCCAAGGGAATGCATTTCGGTACATGCAACTGAGGGCATTTGCGAGGCAACAGGTGAGAGAATTCCCGCAGCTCCCGACGCAGGAGATTCAAGACAGAGTGATCTCAGGGACATGGGTGGGGGATGGTAGGGTGTCGGATATATACAGGGAAATGAGGGACGAGGGAGAGATCATGGTGGATGAGCTGAAGGGGAAATGGGAAGAAGAGCTGGGGAAGAGATTGAGGAGGGGCGGTGGGCTGATGCCCTACGTAGGGTAAACTCGTCGTCCTTGTGCGCCAGGCTAAGCCTGATACAGTTCAAGGTTTTGCACAGGGCGCATATGACCGGAGCAAGGCTCAGTAAATTTTTCGGGGTAGAGGATAGGTGTGGGAGATGCTCGAGAAGCCCAGCAAACCACACCCACATGTTTTGGTCATGCCCGGCACTGCAGGGGTTCTGGGTGGGGGTGGCAAAGGTGCTTTCGAAGGTGGTGGGGGTCCGGGTCGAGCCAGGCTGGGGATTGGCTATATTTGGGGTTGCAGAAGAGCCGGGAGTGCAGGAGGCGAAAGAGGCTGATGTCTTGGCCTTTGCGTCCCTAGTAGCCTGGCGAAGGATATTGCTTATGTGGAAGGAAGCCAAACCCCCGGGCGTGGAGACCTGGATAAATGACATGGCAGGGTTTATAAAACTAGAAAGGATAAAGTTCGCACTAAGGGGTTCGGCTCAAGGGTTCACCAGGCGGTGGCAACCGTTCATTGACTACCTCGCAGAACGATAAAGGAAATGGGAAGGTAACAGCAGCAACCCAGGGGGGAGGGGAGGGGGGGGGGGCCCGGGCGGGTCCTCAGGGGTGTTTTTGTATAGATATTTGTACTAGGTTATGTATATTGGATTGTTTGATTTTATCTCTGGAGAGTTATTATTTTTGTTATGGCAGTTGCCATTTAGTTTATATATTATTTATTTATTTGTTAAAACGGTCACTGTTATATATATTGTTTTATTGTTGTAAAAAGGTAAACCTTTGTATTGTTTTGTTTGACCGGAAAAAATTTGAATAAAAATATATTTTTTTAAAAAAGGTTAGTGGGGCAGTCGGATGGTGGTGGTCAGGTTAGTGGGGTAGTCGGATGGCGGCGGGCAGCTTAGTGGGGTAGTCGGATGGTGGTGGTCAGGGTAGTGGGGTAGTCGGATGGTGGTGGTCAGGGTAGTGGGGTAGTCGGATGGTGGTGGTCAGGGTAGTGGGGCAGTCGGATGGTGGTGGTCAGGTTAGTGGGGCAGTCGGATGGTGGCGGGCAGTTTAGTGGGGTAGTCGGATGGTGGTGGTCAGGGTAGTGGGGTAGTCGGATGGTGGTGGTCAGGGTAGTGGGGTAGTTGGATGGTGGTGGTCAGGCTAGTGGGGCAGTCGGATGGTGGTGGTCAGATTAGTGGGGTATTCGGATGGTGGTGGTCAGTTTACTGGGGCAGTCGGATGGTGGTGGTCAGGTTAGTGGGGTAGTCGGATGGTGGTGGTCAGGTTAGTGGGGTAGTCGGATGGTGGTGGTCAGGTTAGTTGGGCAGTCGGATGGTGGTGGTCAGGTTAGTGGGGTAGTCGGATGGTGGTGGTCAGGTTAGTGGGGTAGTCGGATGGTGGTGGTCAGGGTAGTGGGGTAGTCGGATGGTGGTGGTCAGGGTAGTGGGGTAGTCGGATGGTGGTGGTCAGGGGAGTGGGGTAGTCGGATGGTGGTGGTCAGGGTAGTGGGGTAGTCGGATGGTGGTGGTCAGGTTAGTGGGGTAGTCGGATGGTGGTGGTCAGGGTAGTGGGGCAGTCGGATGTTGGTGGTCAGGGTAGTGGGGTAGTCGGATGGTGGTGGTCAGGGTAGTGGGGTAGTCGGATGGTGGTGGTCAGGGTAGTGGGGTAGTCGGATGGTGGTGGTCAGGGTAGTGGGGTAGTCGGATGGTGGTGGTCAGGTTAGTGGGGTAGTCGGATGGTGGTGGTCAGGGTAGTGGGGCAGTCGGATGTTGGTGGTCAGGGTAGTGGGGTAGTCGGATGGTGGTGGTCAGGTTAGTTGTGCAGTCGGATGGTGGTGGTCAGGGTAGTGGGGCAGTCGGATGGTGGTGGTCAGGGTAGTGGGGCAGTCGGATGGTGGTGGTCAGGGTCGTGGGGCAGTCGGATGGTGGTGGTCAGGGTAGTGGGGTAGTCGGATGGTGGTGATCAGGTTAGTGGGGTAGTCGGATGGTGGTGGTCAGGGTAGTGGGGCAGTCGGATGGTGGTGGTCAGGGTAGTGGGGCAGTCGGATGGTGGTGGTCAGGGTAGTGGGGCAGTCGGATGGTGGTGGTCAGTTTACTGGGGCAGTCGGATGGTGGTGGTCAGGGTAGTGGGGTAGTCGGATGGTGGTGGTCAGGTTAGTGGGGTAGTCGGATGGTGGTGGTCAGGGTAGTGGGGTAGTCGGATGGTGGTGGTCAGGTTAGTGGGGTAGTCGGATGGTGGTGGTCAGGGTCGTGGGGCAGTCGGATGGTGGTGGTCAGTTTATTGGGGCAGTCGGATGGTGGTGGTCAGGGTAGTGGGGTAGTCGGATGGTGGTGGGCAGGGTAGTGGGGCAGTCGGATGGTTGGCAGTGTGGTTGGCTTGGGGAGTAGTCAAGTCGGATCGGGGGATAGTGGGTGGGTCACTGTGAGTGACTGGGGAGTCACTTACGTAGTTACCCAGGAGTTAGGCCATCTTTCAATCTGATTAACATTTACTGGGTGATTATTCAGGTAAATACATCGGATCTGTTCAAAGTCTCCGACTCTAACTCCGAGTCAGAGATATTCGTGGTTGTTCCTGTGATCCATCAGAAGTTGAAACTTCCTTGGCAATTCCCAGCACGTCAGGACCTGAGGAGGATCCCAATGCACATCTTCAGTCGCACATTTGTTTCTGATTATCTGGAGGAGCAGATGTGGGTCACATGTCTCTACTTGGTGTTGCACGTTTAGCATTTGTGTACATACTTCCTGCTCTCTGTTTCTGCACATGGTGCTTGTACGTAATTGTTTATAATTCTGCATGGATTTGGAACTGCTTCCAAGTCTGTGTGGATGATAACTGTTAAGTGTGTGGTTGTGAGTGAATGTGGTGTGATGTGATTGTGTATATGCATGTGTGCGATTGTGCATATGAACGCAAATCCATGTGATGGTGTATGTGAGTGTGTGAGCGTGTGTCTTTGTGTATTGTATGTGATCACCTTCTAGTTACATAACCCTGAGAATATTGAACAGTTCGGCAAATTCGCAGAAGCCAGTCTGGCCCAGCGAACTGTATCTGAGCAAGGATTCTGTGTCTGCTGGACAGGAAAGAGAACAAAAAATTGCCAAGAAAAGGAGACACAGAAGGACTGTCTGGGCTCCATCCCAGTGCCAGATGGTGGCCAGTGCCGTTATGTCAGAAATGTTTCCATTAAACTTAATTTTATTAAACATGTCAACACTCCCATTCTTTGTTTGCATATTTGTTTTAAAACAGTCTGGTGGAAATGATCTCATTAAGCACATTATACATTTAATGAGTACTGTCACAAGTCATTGAGGAAACTCTTTTGTTTCGGCAACTTAGATGTGTCAGGGGATGAAAGCGCCTCGTGCGGCTTCCGATAATTAATCCTCACGCGCCTTGGCTTGGTGTCTGCTGTTCGACTGCCTACTGTGATGTATACAACACTTTCCCACGACATGATAAACTGCGCACTGCTGAGTGCTTTGCATCACTGCCGCCCCAAGCAAACAGATTCATCTGTGCTAAATGTATTATTTTTCTTTCCAAGATTCCACAACCCATGAGAATTAAATACCGATGAACCACGATCTGGCTTAATTTGCACAGCACATTGTAACATTTTTGTATAGTGGTACAGTATCTACTGACATAGTGGTACAGTATCTACTGACATATCTCAGTTTTTTAATAGTCCATTTTCCTATTTCCTTAGAAACACTATTTGATATTACAGTGTACACTCCTACCTTTACATAATAATCTTCCACTGTCGATTTCATACTGTATGCATAATATTCAAGGGTATTTTGGGCAGTTACCTGCAGTCGTTGTGTTTCATCATCCGCTTTGTAATGCTCTGCTTCATTCACCATGCGATCAGATGCCCCTTGTCGTTTGTGATGGTGATTTTATTCTCCTTACCAATACTTTTATCAACAGCAGAAACATTCAATATTCCACTGGCATCAAAGACTTCTATCTGAGAGACACCCCGAGGTGTTGGTGGGATTCCTATCAACTCAAACTTGCCCAATAGGCTGTTGTCTTTGGTCATAGCTCGCTCACCTTCAAACACCTGGACCAAGACCCCAGGCTGGTCGTCTGGGTAGGTGGTGAAGATTTGGGTCAGCTTGGTGGGGATAGTGGTGTTCCTCTTGATCAGGGTTGTCATCACTCCCCCTGCTGTTTCGATGCCCAGTGATAAGGGTGTCACATCCAGAAGGAGCAAGTCTTGCACAGTTTCCGAGCTATCTCCACTTAGAATGGCTGCTGGTACAGCTGCCATAAGCCACTGCCTCATCGGGATTGATGCTCTTATTCAGCTCCTTTCAATTAAAGAGGTCCTGCAGAAGCTTCTGGATCTTTGGGATTCTGATAGATCCCCCCACGAGCACAATTTCGTGGATCAGGCTCTTATCCATTTTGGCATCTCTCAAAGCTTTCTCCACAGGCTCCAAGGTTCCTCGGAAGAGATCCGAGTTCAGCTCCTCAAACCGTGTCCGGGTGATGGAGGTGCAGAAGTCAACACCCTCGAACAGAGACTCGATCTCCAGACTGGCCTGGGAGCTGGAGGAGAGAGTTCGCTTTGCACGTTCACAGGCCGTATGGAGGCGAAGCACAGCTTGCTTGTTGCCGCTGATATCCCTTTTATATTTACGCTTAAATTCTTAAGTGGTTCACCATACGGTTATCAAAATCTTCACCTCAGAGGTGGGTGTCTCCAGCTGTGGATTTGACCTCAAAGACACCATCTTCAAAAGGTGCCACCACCCAAATTGAAGATGAGGATATTGCACTCAGTTCCCACCTAAAAAATCAACAAAACCAATTAAAGGGCAAATCCACACAGAGGGAGGGGTCGGATGATTAGAAACAAAACCAAATAAGATAAATATCACAAACTAAAAATCAGGACCTATACAAAAGAACACTACCAAGATGAGAACTGTTAAACAAATGGTTGAGAAATGGGAAGCGGAGTTGGGAGGGGAGATCAATTGGGGAGCATGGAGTGAGGCACTGCGTAGGGTAAACGGGACCACCTCATGTGCAAAGATGAGCCTGATACAGTTTAAGGTGGTGCACAGGATGCATATGACTCGGGCGAGAATGAGTGGGTTTTTTCAGAGGGCAGCAGATGAGAGATGAGTGTGAGAGGTGTGGGCGGGGGCCAGCGAATCACGCGCACATGTTTTGGGGTTGCGAAAAATTGGGAAGACTCTGGGCAGGAGTGTTCGTGTTCTTAGCCAGGATAGTGGGGGAGGAGGTGGATCTGGACCCTTTTGTGGCGATATCTGGGGTCTCAGAGAAGCCAGAGCTCATGGAGAGGAGGAAGGACGATGTCTTGGCCTTCGCCTCTCTTATTGCACGGTGGTGAATTTTGCTGGAGTGGCGGTCGGCATCGCCACCGGGGGTAGCGGCTTGACTGGGTGACCTGTACAACTTCCTGTGATTAGAGATGATAAAGTATGAATTAAGGGTCTCTGCAGGGGGGTTTGAGGTAAGGTGGGGGATGTTTGAGGGGCTGCTCATCGCGGGGGAGGGGGGTGAAAAAGAGGAAAATTCTCTACAGACTATCTAGTTGATTGTAGGGGTGCATGTTTCCCGGGGTGTTTATTTGCTGTAACCTGTTTTGACATATGTTTGTAATAAAATACATTTTCTTTAAAAACAGCAACTTGGTTGGACATTCTAGAATGCGAAGCCATCATTTTAAGCTAAGGGCTGTCAGAATTACAATAGAAATGAGGAGGTGGGATGCTGTGATGAAGGATTTGTTTATGGAGGGCCGTTTGCGAGCTATGTTAAGGGGCTGTTTAGCACAGGGCTAAATTGCTGGCTTTGAAAGCAGACCAAGGCAGGCCAGCAGCACGGTTCAATTCCTGTACCAGCCTCCCCGAACAGGCGCCGGAATGTGGCGACTAGGGGCTTTTCACAGTAACTTCATTGAAGCCTACTTGTGACAATAAGTGATTTTCATTTCATGAGGAGGTGGTGGCGCAATTTGGGCTTTCGCGAGCGGACACATTTAGATATTTGCAGGTGTGTGACTTTGCGAAGAAAATCTTTCTCCTACGGCGCCGAGGACCCGGGTTCGATCCTGGCCCCGGGTCACTGTCCGTGTGGAGTTTGCGCATTCACCCCTTGTTTGCATGGGTTTCACCCCCACAACCCAAAGATGTACAGGTTAGGTGGACTGGCCACAATAAATTGCCCCTTAATTGGAAAAAAATAATTGGACATTCTAAATTTATGAGAAAAAAAATAGAATACTTTTCTATCTTTTTCAGTGATGCGCCCTTCCTCGTTGTTGTAAATGGTTCTATCCTTGGTGGGGATGGAGGAGGGGAGTATGTTGGGGATTAATGTGAGGCTTATAGCAGAGGGGGCGGCATTCTTGGTTGGGGTCAAAGCCAAGTGGGAAGAAGCTGGGGTCCGAGCTAGAGGATGTAATTTGGTGCGAGATTCTGTGAAGGGTGAATGGAACATCATCATGTGCAAGTTTAGGGCTGGTACAGTTGAAGGTAGTGCATAGGGCACATTTGACCAAATCCAGGATGAGTAGGCTGTTTGTGGGAATGGAGGATGAGTGCAAGCAGTATGGGAGGGGCCCGGTCAATCATGTACATATATTCTGGACATTTCCTTGGCCTGTGGCGTTTTGGGACTCCTTCTTGAGCACTATGTCGGCAATTCTACAAATTGATCTGAAGCCGTGTCCCGTAGTGGCCATATCCCTGGTTCGATTCCGGCTTGGGTCACTGTCTGTGCGGAGTCTGCACGTCCTCCCTGTGTGTGCGTGGGTTTCCTCCGGGTGCTCCGGTTTCCTCCCACAGTCCAAAGATATGCAGGTTAGGTGGATTGGCCATGATAAATTGCCCTTAGTGTCCAAAATTGCCCTTAGTGTTGGATGGGGTTACTGAGTTATGGGGATAGGGTGGAGGTGTTGACTTTGGGTAGGGTGCTCGTTCCAAGAGCCGGTGCAGACTCGATGGGCCGAATGGCCTCCTTCTGCACTGTAAATTCTATGATAATCTATGATATTTGGTGTGTCGGATCTGCCGGACTTGCAGACGAGAGTGGGGTCAATGTTCTGGCCTTCACCTCGCTGATTGCTCGCAGGTAGGTGCTGATGGTGGAGAATCTGACCTCCACCCTGTGCCTCAGAATGGCTGGAAAATTATACCATGAGGGGGGCAATTGATGGGTTCCACGGAAGATGGCGGCCGTTCATTTTGTACTTCAATGAGTTGGTCACCATTAGCTGTTAGAGGGAGGGGGGAGATTGTTGCTGTTGTTTTTTGTGATACGTATAAACTTCGAAAAACCGAATAAAAATATTTTTAAAAAGAAATGAGGAGGAATTCCTTCACTTAAAGGATCGGGAATCTGTGGAATTCTCTACCCCAAAGTGCAGTGGATGCCAGAACACTAAACAAATTTGAGGGAACAAGATAGGTTTTTAAAGTAGAAACAGGATGAAGGGTTATGGGGAACTGTCATGAAGATGAAGCTGAGGCCAAGATGAGATGAGCCATTATTGGATTGAATAGTGGAGAAGGCTCAAGGGGCTGAATTGCCTACTCTTGCTCCTCGTTCTTATGTTCTGAACTGTTCGCAAACCTGACCCCGAGATAAGTTATCATTGACATATCAGCACCGTCACCAAAACCACCTATTTCCACTACTATAATATCGCACAATTCCCTCTCTTTCAGCTAATTTGCTGCTGAAAACCTAACCCATAGAACATAGAACGATACAGCGCAGTACAGGCCCTTCGGCCCATGATGTTGCACCGAAACAAAAGCCATCCAACCTACGCTATGCCATTATCATCCATATGCTTATCCAATAAACTTTTAAATGCCCTCAATGTTGGCGAGTTCACTACTGTTGCAGGTAGGGCATTCCACGGCCTCACCGCTCTTTGCGTAAAGAACCTACCTCTGACCTCTGTCCTATATCTATTACCCCTCAGTTTAAAGCTATGTCCCCTCGTGCTAGCCATTTCCATCCGCGGGAGAAGGCTCTCACTGTCCACCCTATCTAACCCCCTGATCATTTTGTATGCCTCTATTAAGTCTCCTCTTAACCTTCTTCTCTCTAACGAAAACAACCTCAAGTCCATCAGCCTTTCCTCATAAGATTTTCCCTCCATACCAGGCAACATCCTGGTAAATCTCCTCTGCACCCGCTCAAAAGCTTCCACGTCCTTCCTATAATGCGGTGACCAGAACTGTACGCAATACTCCAAATGCGGCCGTACCAGAATTTTGTACAGCTGCAACATGACCTCATGACTCCGGAACTCAATCCCTCTACCAAAAAAGGCCAACACTCCATAGGCCTTCTTCACAACCCTATCAACCTGAGTGGCAACTTTCAGGGATCTATGTCCATGGACACCTAGATCCCTCTGCTCATCCACACGTCCAAGAACTTTACCATTAGCCAAATATTCCCCATTCCTGTTATTCCTTCCAAAGTGAATCACCTCACACTTCTCTACATTAAACTCCATTTGCCACCTCTCAGTCCAGCTCTGCAGCTTATCTATGTCCCTCTGTAACCTGCTACATCCTTCCACACTGTCGACAACACCATCGTCTGCAAATTTACTCACCCACCCTTCTGCGCCCTCCTCTAGGTCATTGATAAAAATGACAAACAGCAACGGCCCCAGAACAGATCCTTGTGGTACGCCACTTGTAACTGAACTCCATTCTGAACATTTTCCATCAACCACCACCCTCTGTCTTCTTTCAGCTAGCCAATTTCTGATCCACATCTCTAAATCACCCTCAATCCCCAGCCTCCGCATTTTCTGCAATAGCCTACCGTGGGGAACCTTATCAAACGCAATGCCTTTGTTACTTCCAGTCTTGACTATTCGAATGGACTCGTGGTTTGTCTCATGACCTGACTCCTACATTTTACACTCTGTAAACTTGAAGTTATTCAAAACTCTGCTGCTGACCCAAGTTATAGAATTCATAGAATTTACAGTGCAGAAGGAGGCCATTTGGCCCATCGAGGCTGCACCAGCTATTCAAAAGAGCACCCTACTTAAGTCCACGTCTCCACCCTATCCCTGTAACCCAGTAACCCCACCTAACCTTTGGACACTAAGGGCAATTTTGCATGGAAACATTGAAAATAGGTTCAGGAGCAGGCCATTCGGCCCTTCGAGCCTGCACAACCATTCAATATGATCATGGCTGATCATGCAAATTCAGTATCCCACTCCTGCTTTCTCTCCATACCCCTTGATCCCTTTAGCCGCAAAGGCACGTCCAGCTCCCTCTTGAATATTTCCAATGAACTGTCCCCAACAGCTTTCTGTGGTAGAGAATTCCACAAGGTCACAACCCTTTCAGAGAAGAGGTTCTTCCTCATCTCAGTCTTGAATGGCTTATCCCTTATTCTTAGGCTATCACCCCTAGTTCTGGATGTTCCCAACATTAGGAACATTCTTCCTGCATCTAGCATGTCCCGTCCCATCAGGATTTTATATGTTTCTATGAGATCCCCTCTCGTTCTTCTAAACTCCAGTGAGTACAAGCCCAGTCGATCCAGTCTTTTTTCATATGTCAGTCCTCCCATTCCGGGAATTAGTCTGGTGAACCTTCTCTGGACACCTTCAATAGCAAGAATGTCCTTTTTCAAACTAGGAGACCAAATACTCAAGGTATGGCCTCACCAAGGCCCTGTATAACTGCAGCAAGACATCCCTACTCCTATACTCAAATCCTCTCGCTATGAAGGCCAGCATGGGGTGGCATGGCGGCACAGTGGTTAGCACTGCTGCCTACGGCACTGAGGATCTGGGTTTGATCCCGGCCCCGGGTCACTGTCCTTGTGGTTTGCACATTCTCCCCGTGTGCGCATGGGTTTCACCCCACAACCCAAAGATGTGCAGTTTAGGTGGATTGGCCACGCTAAATTGCCCCTTAACTGGAAAAAAAATAATTGGGTACTCTAAAATTATAAAGATAAAACAAATGAAGGCCAGCATGCCATTAGCTTTCCTCACTGCCTGCTGTACCTGCATGCCAATCTTTAACGACTGTTCCACCATGGCACTCAGGTCCCGTTGCACTTCCCCTTTTCCTAAACTGCCACCATTCAGATAATAATCTGCCTTCCTGTTTTTGCCACCAAAGTGGATAACCTCACATTTACCCACATTAAATTGCATTTGCCAAGTATTTGAACACTCAGCCAGCCTGTCCAAGTCACCCTGCGCCTCATAGCACACACTGACCCCAGCTTAGTGTCATCCTCAAATTTGGAGATATTGCATGCAATTCCTTCGTCCAAATCATTAATGTATATTATGAACACAGTAAGAAGTCTTACAAACACCAGGTTGAAGTCCAACAGGTTTGTTTCGAATCACTAGCTTTGGGAGCATTGCTCCTTCCTCAGGTGAATGAAGAGGTGGGTTCCAGAAACATATGTATAGACAAAGTCAATGATGCAAGACAATACTTTGAATGCGAGTCTTTGCAGGTAATTAAGTCTTTACAGGTCCAGACGGAGCAACTGGAGAGAGGGATAATCACAGGTTAAAGAGGTGTGAATTGTCTCAAGCCAGGAAAGTTGGTACAATTTCGCAAACCCAGGCCAGATGGTGGTGGGTGAATGTAATGCAACATGAATCCAAGGTCATGGTTGAGGCCGTATTCATGTGTGCGGAACTTGGCTATAAGTTTCTGCTCGGCGATTCTGCATTGTCACGCATCCTGAAGGCTGCCTTGGAGAACGCTTACCCGGAGATCAGAGGCTGAATGCCCTTGACTGCTGACGTGTTCCCCGACTGGAAAGGAACATTCCTGCCTGGCAATTGTTGCGCGATGTCTGTTCATCCATTGTCGCAGCGTCTGCTTGGTCTCGCCAATGTACCACGCTTCGGGACATCCTTTCCTGCAGCGTATGAGGTAGACAACGTTGTCCGCGTGGTGTTCTCACGTGTAATGGTGGTACCCATGACGATGATCTGGCACATCTTGCAGAGATTGCCATGGCAGGGTTGTGTGGTGTCGTGGTTGCTGTTCTGAAGGCTGGGTAGTTTGCTGTAAACAATGATTTGTTTGAGGTTGCGCGGTTGTTTGAAGGCAAGTAGAGTGGGCGTGGGGATGACCTTGGCAAGATGTTCGTCTTCATCGATGACGTGTTGAAGGCTGTGAAGAAGATGTCGTAGTTTCTCCACTCTGGGGAAGTATTGGACGACGAAGGGTGCTCTGTCGATTGTGTCCCGTGTTTGTCTTCTGAGGTGGTCGGTGTGGTTTTTTGCTGTGGCGCGTTGGAACTGTCGATCGATGAGTCGAGCCCCATTCGTACAAGGACATATTTCAGCGTCTGAAGGTGTCTGTTATGCTCCTCCTCGTCTGAGCAGATCCTGTGTATACGGAGAGCTTGTCCATGGGGGATGGCTTCTTTAATGTGTTTAGGGTGGAAGCTGGAGAAATGGAGCATCGTGAGGTTATCCGCGGGCTTGCAGTAAAAGATTTGCTGAGGTGACCGTCCTTCATGGGGATCAGTGTGTTCAAGCATGCAACCGATTCTGGAGAGTAGTCCATGGTGAGTCTGATGGTTGGATGGAACTTATTGATGTCATCGTGTAGTCGTTTCAGTGATTCTTCGCATGGGTTCAAAGGAAAAAAATGTCATTGATGTATTTGGTGCATAATGTTGGTTGAAGGTCCTGTGCGGTGAGGAGGTCTTGTTCAAACATGTGCATGAAGATGTTGGCATATTAAGGTGGGAATTTGTTCCCCATGGCTGTTCCGTGTGTCTGGATGAAGAACTTGTTGTCGAAGGTGAAGACGTTGTGATCCAGAATGAAGCGGATGAGTTGCAGAATTGCGTCTGGAGATTGGCAGTTGTCGGTGTTGAGTACTGAGGTTGTTGCAGCAATGCCGTCATCATGGGGGATGCTGGTATAGAGTGCCGAGACGTCCATTGTGACGAGGAATGTTCCTGGTTCAACTGGTCCATGGATGCTGAGTTTCTGTAAGAAGTCCGGAGTATTGCGACAGAAGCTGGGCATTCCTTGTACGATGGGTTTCAAAATGCCCTCGATGTAGCCAGAGAGGCTCTCACACAGGATCCCATTGCCGGTGATGATGGCGCTGGCTATAGTCTCTGCTCAGTCGGGTGATCATATCTCCTGCCAATCAGCCTCTTGGCGTTTAATATGGTGTTCTGGGGGTTCATGACCATGTGGTTCTTGGCAGCCTCTCGGTGTCCGTGTAGGCCACCTAACTGGGGGCAGGGCAGTTACCCTGGTCATTTGCGATGATCTCCACCTTGCCATGCTGGAAGACCCCGACACGCGAATAAGTGGTGACCAGGTCGATACCCACCGCCGGGGTGATGTTGGAACTCATGGCTGCGGGAGCAGGAGAGAATGCTGCCCAGACTCCACACTTTGCGCTGGGTGAAGTGGGTTGCTCTTTATACCAATGTTAGAAAGTTCTGGGTGGGTGTGACGGACATTGGCCCATGTGCCTGGCATTTGACCGAGATGGAGTTATCAGAAATAGAACAATTTGTCAGCAGAGTGGCACAAACCAATTACAGTCGTGTCTGTAAGAGACACAGCTTCACACAGAGAACACGGAAAGGCTGTGCCTATCGTATCTAATCAGAGCAGGGTGTCGATAGCTAATCAGAGAAGGGCATCAATATCTAATCAGAACAGGGCATCGATATCTAATCAGAGCAGGGTATCGATATCTAATCAGAGCAGGGCATCGATATCTAATCAGAGCAGGGTATCGATATCTAATCAGAGCATGGCATCGATATCTAATCAGAGCAGGGCATCGATATCTAATCAGAGCAGTGCATCGATATCTAATCAGAGCAGGGCATCGATATCTATTCAGAGAAGGGCATCAATATCTAATCAGAGCAGGGTATCGATATCTAATCAGAACAGGGCATCGATATCTAATCAGAGAAGGGCATCAATATCTAATCAGAGCAGGGTATCGATATCTAATCAGAACAGGGCATCGATATCTAATCAGAGCAGGACATCGATATCTAATCAGAGCAGGGTATCGATAGCTAATCAGAGAAGGGCATCAATATCTAATCAGAGCAGGGCATTGATATCTAATCAGAGCAGGGAATCGATAGCTAATCAGAGAAGGGCATCAATATCTAATCAGAGCAGGGTATCAATATCTAATCAGAGCAGGGCATCGATATCTAATCAGAGCAGGGTATCGATATCTAATCAGAGCAGGGTATCGATATCTAATCAGAGCAGGGCATCGATATCTAATCAGAGCAGGGTATCGATATCTAATCAGAGCAGGACATTGATATCTAATCAGAGCAGGGTATTGATATCTAATCAGAGCAGGGTATCGATATCTAATCAGAGCAGGGTATCGATATCTAATCAGAGCAGGGTATCGATATCTAATCAGAGCAGGGCATTGATATCTAATCAGAGCAGGGTATCGATATCTAATCAGAGCAGGGCATCGATATCTAATCAGAGCAGGGCATCGATATCTAATCAGAGTAGGGTATCGATATCTAATCAGAGCAGGTGTTCGATATCTAATCAGAACATGGTATCGATATCTAATCAGAGCAGGGTATCGATATCTAATCAGAGCAGGGTATCGATATCTAATCAGAGCAGGGCATTGATAGCTAATCAGAGCAAGGTATCGATACCTAATCAGAGCAGGGTATCGATATCTGATCAGAGCAGGGCATCAATATCTAATCAGAGCAGGACATCGATATCTAATCAGAGCAGGGCATTCATATCTAATCAGAGCAGGGTATCGATATCTAATCAGAGCAGGGTATCGATATCTAATCAGAGCAGGGTATCGATATCTAATCAGAGCAGGGTATCGATATCCAATCAGAGCAGGGTATCGATATCTAATCAGAGCAGGGTACGATATCTAATCAGAGCAGGGTATCGATATCTATTCAGAGCAGGGTATCGATATCTAATCAGAGCAGGGTATCGATATCTAATCAGAGCAGGGCATTGATAGCTAATCAGAGCAGGGTATCGATATCTAATCAGAGCAGGATATCGATATCTAATCAGAGCAGGGTATCGATATCTAATCAGAGCAGGGCATCGATATCTAATCAGAGCAGGGTATCGATATCTAATCAGAGCATGGCATCGATATCTAATCAGAGCAGGGTATCGATATCTAATCAGAGCAGGGTATCGATATCTAATCAGAGCAGGGCATCGATATCTAATCAGAGCAGGATATTGATAGCTAATCAGAGCAGGGTATTGTTGCTCTTTTTAACCTTAGTCTATTTGCTCTGATTACGTCACCTTTGCTCATGAGTCGCCAGGTATCTTTATGATACCGCCACGTGGTTCAAGTTCAGGTTATGATTAATAATACAGCACACCGCTTAGTAAGGGTTAAAACAACGGTCATTTATTATATACAACAAGCAATATTAATACCCTAATACTACTTTCTATATAATAAACCTATCACTACTGGCCAATGCTTAACTTAGGAAGGGCCCACCAGGTCATGGCTTGTCCAATCAGATCTGGCCCACGGGATTCAAAAGGCTGCTACAGGTCGGTGGCTCGGTGTCTCTAGCGGATAGCGATCGCTGGATTCAAAATTACAGTTGCCGGTTGCTGGTTTTGCGAAGGTCTCGAGCAGGCGAAGAGGAAGAGAGAGAGATCTGAACTTGGCCCCTCACTTTTATAGGGCCCAGGGGCTTCCCGCCTCCCGGGGCAGCCCTTGACCCTGAGTCCCAAATGATTGGATTTGTCCCCAATCCCTGGGGTCGATGTGTCCAATGGTGAGGCGATTCCTCGCTCGGGGGGTGGTCGCTCACCTGTCTTTGTTTCGGCCACTGCAGGCGCCGACAGGCCTGGCCCGGTATTCAATTGCTAATATGTTGCAATTGTTCCCGGGGATAGCCGATTTAACTGCAGATGTCTGGATAGATGGGCTGCAAACAGTCCTGGATGTAACTGCAAATACCTGGGTTGATGGCTTTGATAGCCCTGAGTATCGATCTGGGCTAACTTCCCCAGAGCCGAATATGCAATACTGTCTGCAGCTGCCTGCTTGTGTCTTGTTAGCTGCTTTTCCCAACAGTCTTTCAGGTTAGCCATTTCAAACTGGGTTTTGGCCAGATTAATCGGAACACAGCCATTTTACGTGGCTACATTCCCACCTTGTGATCCTAACGCAAAGCGTGAAGGATCACATAAATTTTGTCCTCTTCGTTCCCTGACCGGGGGGGGGGGGGGGGGGGGCACCTCCTACATGACCACTACTCTGACCCTAGCTATGCACAAAAATTTACCTAAACAATTCTTGAGGGCGCTATGTCAGGCAGGGGCATGTATCTATAAAAAATAAAATAAACTGGGAACCTCTAATTTTACCTAAACAATTCTTCAAGCGTTATACAATCTTATCTCTCTAAACATACAATAACAATCACAACATTTAATATATTCTTTCCTGGCTTGGCAGTCAAGCTCAGGATCATACATTTCCATACATTTTCGTTTTTATTACAGGAAAAACCGCCAGTGCATGTTTTATTATTCATATGTCGCGGGGGTCTGGGGTCTGGTCATAGCCGAATATCGGGGATCGGATCCGATAGACCGGGGTTCGAGCGCGGTACGCTCTCCTTTTCCACTTGCGGAGGCGCATGGTCTGTACTGCACAACCGAGTATAGCCAATGCTAACAGTGCCTCAATGATGTACGATAGGGAGTACCAAGTTATGAACTTGGCACAACAGGATAATGCAGCGTGGTTGGTGACTGGGCCCTCGGTACTACTGGGCCGTGAAGTGTTAACAGTAAAGGGGTTTGGAGTGATGGGGTCCGCGTTCCCGCGCAACCAAAAGTCCAGCACAAACATGTTGAGCACGAAGAAAGGAGTCCTCATGGCTGTCTTCTTTCTTTCCTTTTCCTGTGTTCACTGGTTTTCTCCGGGCTTGGAGCTTCTGGAGTTCTGTAAGACAAGCGTAGTGTGTGTAAATACTTCGGTTTAATATCTGGTGTGTTAGTGTGTCTGTCCTTCTTGGGGCCAATTAAACCCTTATAATTGGTCACAATATGTGACTCTCCCCCCATTAAAAAAATGTTTTTTTTCAAAACAAATGTTTGGACATGGCACACTTCCCAATGGTGGGCCAGTGCTAAGTTTATCATCCAAATGTTCCAGGATGTAAATAGCATGTGGCAGCAACCCAAAGGTTGCCTAAATAAATAAAACTGTTTTTGAAATAAAAGGTCGAATGAAGTGCGTGTGGGCCGCGACGGGTAAGATTTGGGTGGAGTCCCCGGGTAGTGTCATGATATTCAAACACACACATCATGATAGACACACCAACAGACAAATCAGAACACACAACACCACAACCAATGACAGAAAGATATAAAAGCACAGACACGACCCCCGGTGGTCAGTATTAGCTGCAGAGGAGGACCAGGACAGATCTGTTACCAAACACACTCAGGGAGACAGCACGTGCAGAGTATCCAGAACGAACTGTATTATAAGAGTTAAAATAAAATAGAGTTGTACCACATACAACTGTGTTGGCTCATCTGTGCACCAGAGCACCCAACACCACATGGTACAGGAGTGGATCGATACCTGCCGGCATACCTCAGTGTACAGAGACAACCAGCAGTGCCCAGGCAAAATGATAGAGCTCCCGGTTCCGCAGCCGCTCCAGTGCTACGGCGACCTCCGCGAAAACTGGCGGCGATTCCGGCAATGGTTCGAATTGTTCCTGGTGGCAGCTGAACTCCAAGACCTGGATGATAGCGAAAAAATTGAATTTCTCCTCACCATCGCCGGTGCAAGGGCAAGAGAAATATTCACAAGGTTCAGGTTCTTCAGGAGGCAGCAAAGGTACGATTACCAGGCAGTCCTGGACAAATTCTCCAAGTACTGTGAAGAAAACGCAATCCAATCGGCAAGTAAAGGTAAGAAAAGCTGCAGTACTCACCTCGTGGCTGGGATCCCGGAGCCCGAATTCCCAGAGGCCGAAATCCCGGGCCTGAGAGAGGGCTGGGTCTAGGTTGGCGGCCATCTTGCTAAAGGTATGACGCTAGCACAGTTGCGCGAGCAGCGCGCAGAACCGGAAGTTTCGTTTGCGCATGCGCGAGATTATGCGCATGCGCAGTCAAGACAACGGCCATCGGTAAAGGAACAGCGATCTGAGCATGCGCAGTCGCTTCCTACGTGCTACATACCGAGCGTCAGGATGTCAGAGGCCCCAGACTGCACCAATTTAAAAGGGAAACGTCCCAAATCAAAAAAACAAAAATCTGTTAAAGCTGTAAAACAACCTTCCCTCACCTGGAATGACAGCACATTGCCGCAAATTGACCCAGGAGATGAATTTGACCTCCGAAGAACCCTCCGACAAGCAGTTACCTACGCACAAGCCGATGATTCCGACCTCGAATACTTCGATGACGATCTTTACAGTGTTTCCGGACCTCGCGAGCCCAATGATAGCTCCGTGGTCCTATACGACTATGACTCGGACGAACCTTTTGTGTTGCACATTGGCGGCCCCCACATTGAATCCGACGCAGATGCATATTCATTTTTCGGATTTGAGGATCTTCAATCGAGCAGATATGACGTTCCAACTTATCAGTACCGGATGATGCTGCAGCCTGACATTAACAGACAGGGAGCGGTGCAAGCACACGGAGAGCGCCCTGCTGCCACACAGAGCGTGGTCCACGTCCCGCTCAATGCTCCCGACTCTATGAAAGAAGACATGCAAGACTCCAGAGTGCAGTCCTCGCATGAACCAGAAGTGACTCCAGTGTCACAAGCTTCCACAGCAAGCTCGTGGACAGACTCCACAATTGCAGAAATGCAAGACTCCAGAGCGCAGTCCTTGCACGGACAAGAAGTGACTCCAGTGTCACAAGCCTCCACAGAGAGCTCGTGGACAGCCTCCACGATAGAAGCAATGCAAGACTCCAGAGCGCAGTCCTTGCACGAACAAGAAGTGACTCCAGTGTCACAAGCCTCCACAGAGAGCTCGTGGACAGCCTCCACGATAGAAGCAACGCAAGACTCCAGAGCGCAGTCCTTGCACGAACAAGAAGTGACTCCAGTGTCACAAGCCTCCACAGAGAGCTCGTGGACAGCCTCCACGATAGAAGCAACGCAAGACTCCAATGTGCAGTCCTTGCAGGAACAAGACCATGAGGGTCTAGCAACCTCCCCTGACCAACCAGCGGCAGACGATGCAAGTCTGCCATGCTCACGTGAACAGCAAGAAGGCTATAACAGCCTACCATGCTCCACTACACAGCAGCATGACCATGACGGTCTCTCATGCTACAATGAAGGGCACAGCGCTGAAGACTGTTCCAGCCCAACTGAAGACAAGCCAAAGGAATCGCCTCGTCCAAGCCCGAAAAAAAAAGGTTTATGCGCTGACCTTCAGGATCATTATAGCCGAACAGAGATTAATAATGCTGCACGGCCACAGAAGGATGCTGAGGATTTGCTAACGAAATTAATTGAATGTTTAACTTGCAAGGAGCAGACTGAGAATTGCCAGTGTTTTAGTACGGATCGAAAAAATGGACAAGATATTGATCCTCAGGTAATGGAAATAACACAACCTGAATCATATCTACAGCAGGGACAAATGTCTCCCTTCAACACAACGCCGCAAAATCCCAACTTCGGAGACCAGCAGTTAGTCAGTAATGACTCTTCAAACCTTGAGGGGAACATTAATTGCATTGAACCTATACACACTCCACTGATTATTGAGCAGAACATTGGAGCAAGAATCCTGAGGACACCGACATCGAGTAGCCAGATAACGAATTTAAAACCCACAGCAGTTTCAAGTGAACCAAGTGTGCTTTCCACTAATGGTGAAGATGCAGATAAGGTCGACCCGATTATCCATTGTACCACACTAACCCCAGTGATTAAGCAGTTATGTATGGGGAGTATAATGTGGGCAATTGAGAACAGTAAAAGAGAGACTGTGACCATGCCAGTCCCAGCAAAATCAGACCCAGAGACCATGAAGGCATGTACATTAGACAAAGATACATATGAGGTACCTGAGAAGAAAAGTGAAACGGAATGTTCTTTGGAAAATAGTACAATGTCGATAGAAACATTGGATCCTATATTCGAGACCATACATATGGGAGAATTTGGGGGTAATAAACAAGGTTCTGCAATGTCTGGGGGAAGATTTAAAATTCCAAAGAAGAAAAGCCCAAATGAAGGACAACGGCAAGACAATGACAGTCCACCGACATGGTGTGCACCACCAGATGAAAACTCTGACAATTTACCCAACCCTAGTGAACAGCAAGCTGCTAATGAGGATCTATCCACGGGATGTGAGACGAGTGACGACAGCATCCCACTTCCCATGCAAAAGGTGCAAGGTGACAGACCTCGCCTAGTGCGTACCGAGGCACTCGACGATCACGGTGGGACCACTGACGACTGCGGTGGCGGCGCACCGCTTCCACCCTCGATGGCTCGACCCTCTCCACTGGTTGGTGCATTCCTGCATGTTCCGACTCCAGAAGTGCAGCTTCAGGGAATCTCGGCTGCCTCCAGTGAACCTGTTGGGACTCCGGACGGGGGGCATCGACGGAAGGCAGACCGGACTCCAGATGGGGAGCAGCCAAGTGCCGACTCTGATTTGCTCACGCCAGACCTTGCTCCGGACGGGCGGTGTCGCGGCCTCGGTGATGGCACGCTCAGGGTGACGGCGGATGCCACGGCGACAGGGAATGGATCGCGTGGCAGTCCCACTGGGTCGGCAGTGGCAACCAGCACCGGCGGTCCAAGATGGACACACCAATTCGCGCCATCGCCAGACGTTGATGCGAGCAACAATTCTCTCTCCAAGGCGACATGCTTCGACGTTTCTCTGCGGAGTCACCCTTCCGGCACAGCAGGTGGCCGGAACCAGCGTGCACGGTCTCGGCCAACTTCCACATCTGACACAGTCATCGCCTTGCATGATATTAGTGATGGTGCTACTTCGATGGCAACGACCCATCGGCTACAAGATGCCGTCCACCACAAACATAAAAAGAAAAAGACTCCACCTTGTTCCTGGCATGCAGGGCGGATGGATTGGTGCGTAGGCGCAATCAGCGAGCTTTGCGCCGCCTTCCACGCTCGCAACTGAACCGTACGCACACGCCGGATCCTCCACTGGTTCCCAAGGATGACTTTGTGGAGATGCCACGGATCATGCCCCTTCCATCACCACCAGAACCAAACCACAGCCAAGGCACCACTAACAAAGATGTTGAATGTTATATTTGCACGAATGAAAAAACCAAGCACTGCACGAAGTACAACA
This sequence comes from Scyliorhinus torazame, assembly GCF_047496885.1. Taxonomy (NCBI): domain Eukaryota; kingdom Metazoa; phylum Chordata; class Chondrichthyes; order Carcharhiniformes; family Scyliorhinidae; genus Scyliorhinus; species Scyliorhinus torazame. The sequence goes on along the minus strand of NC_092707.1, from coordinate 149,119,711 downwards.
AATGGTAAAGTAGAGACTTCGGCAACAGCATCACCTCCAACAGTCCAAGGTGAACCAGTGTGACCCCAAATCTCCACAGCTGAACCGGCTTGAGGACCAGCCCATTCTTGAGGCGGTCACCCATTAGACTGGACTTATAACGCTGTCCATACGTTCAAAAAGTCAAACACTTCTGTATTATAACCTGTTGTTGTTTATTGTTCCAGATATCGTCTGACCAGACCAATGTTCAAGTTTTTTTTTCTCTCGCATCCAAGTTTTGTTATGGTACAACCTTGTTAGTGTGATGCACCCGACATCGCCCCATGTAAATAGTTACGTCATATACACACGCTGTACACAACACACACACACACTCTTAGATGCACTCACGACACAATTATATTTATAACCACGTAGGCACATATCTTTGTAAAAAGGGGGGATGTCATGATATTCAAACACACACATCATGATAGACACACCAACAGACAAATCAGAACACACAACACCACAACCAATGACAGAAAGATATAAAAGCACAGACACGACCCCCGGTGGTCAGTATTAGCTGCAGAGGAGGACCAGGACAGATCTGTTACCAAACACACTCAGGGAGACAGCACGTGCAGAGTATCCAGAACAAATTGTATTATAAGAGTTAAAATAAAATAGAGTTGTACCACATACAACTGTGTTGGCTCATCTGTGCACCAGAGCACCCAACACCACAGGTAGGACGGCTACCAATACCGTATCTTCCCTACCCGAGCGTTTTTGACCAATGGGGGGGTCCCCAGGCAGGGCGGGTCTCACGCCGTTTCTCCACTGCCTGAGCAACCAAAGAACGGACAAAAATGTAGTCATCATGGTGTGGTTACTGTTCTGATTCTACCATCAAATCAGAAGAGCAGCTACGATCGGGCGTCTGGTCTGGTGACCATGTATCTGTGGACAAGTTGGTACCGCTGAACAAGCGTCTGGCTTGTCTGTTTGGAAAAGAGCTACAAAGTTCAGGTGAATGGGTGTGGGGCGGTGAGAAAATTCTCCTGTAGGACGAACAACATTTAACAAACAGACAGACAACATAAAACATTCTGCAGGTTCCATCAGAATACGGGACATCGTAAATCACATTTGGGCTGGGGTGTAATTAGCATATGGAGGGAGTGCAGCGTGACCGAAGAAGAGAGGAAGGAGGAGCGAAACAAAAATGAAGTGGCCTTGCTGAGGTAACGCTGCCATGAGAAGTGGTGGGTAAGCGCTCACAGTTTGCATGGGGCAGCTGGGACCTTGTAGCTGCTGTGGGTGGTGTTCTCTTGCATATCTGGGGGCTAGTCTAGCTGGTGGGGGTCTCCTGCAATCTCGGGCGAAGTGTCCTGACTGCCCACAGTTGTAACATGACCCCTGGGGCACATAAGGTGGAGCAGGCTCTCTGGTGCATTGTTCCCTTGGGTATGGTTCCCTGGGTGGGGGGTCGGGGCTGTTGGTGTCTTTGCTGGTTCGGGGGGCATTTGTGGGCTGATTCCGTTGCTGTTTCAGGGGGGCTTGACATTCCCGTGCGTAATGTCCTAATTGTCCGCAATTGTAACATTCCGGTGGTTTCTGTGGGGGGCTGTTCCTTCCTTCGTTTACCCATGCGGGGTTCTGGTGCGTTTTAACTGGATGCATGTCTGCCTGCTCTTCCTCGGGATTTTTAGCTGTGGGTTTGTTTTGTACAGACTGCTCCCAGGCGCGGGACAATCTTTTTAAAACCCATTTCTCATTGTGGGCTTCCTCTGAGGGGTCATAATTTGTACAGCCTTTTTGTCCTGCCTCTGTGGCATGGGAGATAAGGGTGCGGATCCATTTGGCCATATTGTCTGCGGACAAATGGGCACGGTCTACATTTCCGAAAACGGCTTCGAAGTGAATTCACAAGCGTCCTGCGAACGCTGTGGGGTGTTCAGACTTTTTCTGTCTGCACTTATTTAGACCGTCTATGGGGTCGCCCCGGTTGTACCCGATCGCATCCAGGATCACGGTATGCATTTCTGCAAGGGTGCCTCCTCCTACATTCTGTGGGTCGGGAAGGGCTGCTGCGACCGATGGGTCTAAGCTGAGGACCGTGAGCTTTACCTGCTCTTTCTCATCCAGGCCGTACATGGTCACCTGGTGTTTGACGGTGGCAAAGAAATGGTGTGGGTCTGAAGCGGGGAGGAACGGTGTGATTTTGGCACACGCGTCCCGTAATTGGGTCACTGTGAGGGGAGTGGAATATAAGACCTCCGCCTCGTCTGCTGTGGCGGTGCGGTGGGTTGTTACAGGGTTCATGGGAGCCTGTATTATCTGTTGTGTGGGGGGTGGGGTGCTTTCTTCCTTTGGGGTTTTCCCTGCGCACATGCTCCCTGAACATATCTCTGCGCTGTCTCTTGCAATTCTTCCCAATCAGGGCCATCTTCCTGGTCTAAACTTTCCCCAAAGGTTTCTTGAAATCCCTTTTGGACAGAAAGCAGTGCTTTCAAGTCTGCAATCTGCTTTCGGCACTTTGCATGGTCCAAAGTACTCTGCCTTTGTTCCGTGGTTGTGGCGTGGAGCGCTCTCAAGGCTGCCTTGAGATCACTGCGTTGTTTCTGGAGCGTCTCTAACTGGTTTTCTGTTTCTTTCTTTACCAGGACTGCACGCTGCAGGTCCTGATAAGCCTTTTCATATTGTGACTGGAAACTACTCAAGTGCGCCAGACAAGATTGGTGACCCCGTTTGGCGTCAGCCACCTCTTCGTCTTTTGCTGCTAATTTCCCTTTCAATTCCAGGTTCTCTTTCTCAAGTTCGCATCCATCGATTTTACTCATCCGATGTATGCCTTCCATTTCCTTGCGGAGCGTCCTGACGACCTCCTGTGTGCTTCGCAATTGTGCCAGACAGGACACAATTGCCATCGGATTGCGCGCTTTTGCTAAACTCTTTTTATGGATCTCACTCAGGTTCGCCCACCAAGTATGCCCTATACTTCCAGGACCTGAGTCGTCGTTACTGCAGAAATCCTTCCACACGGGCCATCCTTTGCCCTGCAGAATTTTGCGGATTTCCACTTCCCAAACGGGACACTGTCCCGCTCCTACGCTGCTGACTGGTGCGACAGCAAAATCTTCGGGGTTCATGAGGCGCTGCATCGCTTGCATGGCTCTCTCTTATCTGCTCATTACGTTGGAATTTGGAACAGGGGGCTAAGGTGGTGTGGTAGATGCGGGTACGGCTTGCGCTAATTTCCGAAATACCAACTGCCGATAGTCTTGACGCAACAAAAAGTCTATCAGTTTTGCCTTATAACCCTGTTAGTTACGCATGCATATACACACTTCCGAATTGTGAATTATTAACCAGAACCGCTTGAACACTTGTGGGTTTTTTTTGTTTTTTTTTTCCGATTGGATTCTAATTCAAATGTTGGGGTTCTCCCGGAGTGGTTTTCCACTTCTAAGTCGGGTCCCGTCAGGATTTCGCCAATTATGTTGCTCTTTTTAACCTTAGTCTATTTGCTCTGATTACGTCACCTTTGCTCGTGAGTCGCCAGGTATCTTTATGATACCGCCACGTGGTTCAAGTTCAGGTTATGATTAATAATACAGCACACCGCTTGGTAAGGATTAAAACAACGGTCATTTATTATATACAACAAGAATATTAATACCCTAATACTACTTTCTATATAATAAACCTATCACTACTGGCCAATACTTAACTTAGGAAGAGCCCACCAGGTCAGGGAAATGAATGGCTTGTCCAATCAGATCTGGCCCGCGGGATTCAAAAGGCTGCTACAGGTCGGTGGCTAGGTGTCTCTACCGGATAGCGATCGCTGGATTCAAAATTACAGTTGCCGGTGGCTGGTCTTTCGAAAGTCTCGAGCAGGCTAAGAGGAGAGAGAGAGAGATCTGAACTTGGCCCCTCACTTTTATAGGGCCATGGGGCTTCCCGCCTCCCGGGGCAGCCCTTGACCCTGAGTCCCAAGTGATTGGATTTGTCCCCAATCCCTGGGGTCGATGTGTCCAATGGTGAGGCGATTCCTCGATCGGGGGGTGGTCGTTCACCTGTCTTTGTTTCGGCCACTGCAGGCGCCGACAGGTCTGGCCCGGTATTCAATTGCTAATATGTTGCAATTGTTCCCGGGGATAGCCGATTTAACTGCAGATGCCTGGATAGATGGGCTGCTAACAGTCCTGAATGTAACTGCAAATACCTGGGTTGATGGGCTGTTGATAGCCCTGAGTATCGATCTGGGCTAACTTCCCAGAGCCGAATATGCAATACTGTCTGCAGCTGCCTGCTTGTGTCTTGTTAGCTGCTTTTCCCAGCAGTCTTTCGGGTTAGCCATTTCAAACTGGGTTTTGGCCAGATTAATCGGGACGCAGCCATTTTACGTGGCTACAGTATCGATATCTAATCAGAGCAGGGCATCGATATCTAATCAGAGCAGGGTATCGATATCTAATCAGAGCTGGGCATTGATAACTAATCAGAGCAGGGCATCAATATCTAATCAGAGCAGGGTATCGATATCTAATCAGAGCAGGGTATCGATATCTAATCAGAGCAGGGCATCAATATCTAATCAGAGCAGGGCATTGATATCTAATCAGAGCAGGGTATCGATATCTAATCAGAGCAGGGTATCGATATCTAATCAGAGCAGGGTATCGATATCTAATCAGAACAGGGTATCGATATCTAATCAGAGCAGGGTATCGATATCTAATCTGAGCAGGGTATTGATAGCTAATCTGAGCAGGGTATTCATAGCTAATCAGAGAAGGGCATCAATATCTAATCAGAGCAGGGCATCAATATCTAATCAGAGCAGGGCATTGATAGCTAATCAGAGAAGGGAATCAATATCTAATCAGAGCAGGGTATTGATAGCTAATCTGAGCAGGGTATTCATAGCTAATCAGAGAAGGGCATCAATATCTAATCAGAGCAGGGCATCAATATCTAATCAGAGCAGGGCATTGATAGCTAATCCGAGCAGGGCATCAATATCGAATCAGCGCAGGGCATCGATATCTAATCAGAGCAGGGTATTAATAGCTAATCAGAGCAGGGTATCGATATCTAATCAGAGCAGGACATCGATATCTAATCAGAGCAGGGTATCGATAGCTAATCAGAGCAGGGTATCGATATCTAATCTGAGCAGGGTATTGATAGCTAATCTGTGCAGGGTATTCATAGCTAATCAGAGCAGGACATTGATATCTAATCAGAGCAGGGTATCGATATCTAATCAGAGCAGGGCATCGATATCTAATCAGAGCAGGACATCCTTATCTAATCAGAGCAGGGTATCGATATCTAATCAGAGCAGGGTATCGATATCTGATCAGAGCAGGGTATCAATATCTAATCAGAGCAGGGTATCGATATCTAATCCGAGCAGGGTATCGATATCTAATCAGAGCAGGGCATCGATATCTAATCAGAGCAAGGTATCGATATCTAATCAGAGCAGGGTATCGATATCTAATCAGAGCAGGGTATCGATATCTAATCAGAGCAGGGTATCGATAGCTAATCAGAGCAGGGCATAGATATCTAATCAGAGCAGGGCATCGATATCTAATCAGAGCAGGACATCGGTATCTAATCAGAGCAGGACATCGATATCTAATCAGAGCAGGGCATCGATAGCTAATCAGAGCAGGGCATCGATAGCTAATCAGAGCAGGGTATCGATATCTAATCTGAGCAGGACATCGATATCTAATCAGAGCAGGGCATCGATATCTAATCAGAGCAGGGTATCAATATCTAATCAGAGCAGGGTATCGATATCTAATCAGAGCAGGGTATCGATATCTAATCAGAGCAGGACATCGATATCTAATCAGAGCAGGACATCGATATCTAATCAGAGCAGGGTAACGATATCTAATCAGAGCAGGGTATTGATAGCTAATCAGAGCAGGGTATCGATATCTAATCAGAGCAGGGTATTGATAGCTAATCAGAGCAGGACATCGATATCTAATCAGAGCAGGGTATCGATATCTAATCAGAGCAGGGTATCGATATCTAATCAGAGCAGAGTATCGATATCTAATCAGAGCAGGGCATCGATATCTAATCAGAGCAGGGCATCGATATCTAATCAGAGCAGGGTATCGATATCTAATCAGAGCAGTGTATCGATATCTAATCAGAGCAGGGTATCGATATCTAATCAGAGCAGGGTATCGATATCTAATCAGAGCAGGACATCGATATCTAATCAGAGCAGGGTATCGATAGCTAATCAGAGCAGGGTATCTATATCTAATCTGAGCAGGGTATTGATAGCTAATCAGAGAAGGGCATCAATATCTAATCAGAGCAGGGCATCAATATCTAATCAGAGCAGGGCATTGATAGCTAATCAGAGAAGGGAATCAATATCTAATCAGAGCAGGGCATCAATATCTAATCAGAGCAGGGCATCGATATCTAATCAGAGCAGGGTATTAATAGCTAATCAGAGCAGGGTATCGATATCTAATCAGAGCAGGGTATTGATAGCTAATCAGAGCAGGACATCGATATCAAATCAGAGCAGGGTATCGATATCTAATCAGAGCAGGGTATCGATATCTAATCAGTGCAGGGTATCGATATCTAATCAGAGCAGGACATCGATATCTAATCAGAGCAGGGTATCGATAGCTAATCAGAGCAGGGTATCGATATCTAATCTGAGCAGGGTATTGATAGCTAATCTGAGCAGGGTATTCAGAGCTAATCAGAGCAGGACATTGATATCTAATCAGAGCAAGGTATCGATATCTAATCAGAGCAGGGCATCGATATCTAATCAGAGCAGGACATCCTTATCTAATCAGAGCAGGGTATCGATATCTAATCAGAGCAGGGTATCGATATCTGATCAGAGCAGGGTATCAATATCTAATCAGAGCAGGGTATCGATATCTAATCCGAGCAGCGTATCGATATCTAATCAGAGCAGGGTATCGATATCTAATCAGAGCAGGGTATCGATATCTAATCAGAGCAGGGTATCGATATCTAATCAGAGCAGGGTATCGATATCTAATCAGAGCAGGGTATCGATAGCTAATCAGAGCAGGGCATCGATATCTAATCAGAGCAGGGCATCGATATCTAATCAGAGCAGGACATCGGTATCTAATCAGAGCAGGGCATCGATATCTAATCAGAGCAGGGCATCGATAGCTAATCAGAGCAGGGTATCGATATCTAATCAGAGCAGGGCATCGATAGCTAATCAGAGCAGGGTATCGATATCTAATCAGAGCAGGACATCGATATCTAATCAGAGCAGGGCATCGATATCTAATCAGAGCAGGGTATCGATATCTAATCAGAGCAGGGCATCAATATCTAATCAGAGCAGGGTATCAATATCTAATCAGAGCAGGACATCGATATCTAATCAGAGCAAGGCATCGATATCTAATCAGAGCAGGGCATCAATATCTAATCAGAGCAGGGTATCGATATCTAATCAGAGCAGGGCATCGATAGCTAATCAGAGCAGGGTATCGATATCTAATCAGAGCAGGGTATCGATATCTAATCAGAGCAGGGTATCTATATCTAATCAGAGCAGGGCATTGATATCTAATCAGAGCAGGACATCAATATCTAATTAGAGCAGGGCATCGATATCTAATCAGAGCAGGGTATCGATATCTAATCAGAGCAGGGCATCAATATATAGTCAGAGCAGGGCATTGATAGCTAATCAGAGCAGGGTATCGATATCTAATCAGAGCAGAGTATCGATATCTAATCAGAGCAGGGTATCAATATCTAATCAGAGCAGGGTATCGATATCTAATCAGAGCAGGGTATCGATAGCTAATCAGAGCAGGGCATCGATATCTAATCAGAGCAGGGCATCGATATCTAATCAGAGCAGGACATCGATACCTAATCAGAGCAGGGCATCGATATCTAATCAGAGCAGGGCATCGATAGCTAATCAGAGCAGGGTATCGATATCTAATCAGAGCAGGGCATCGCTAGCTAATCAGAGCAGGGTATCGATATCTAATCAGAGCAGGACATCGATATCTAATCAGAGCAGGGCATCGATATCTAATCAGAGCAGGGTATCGATATCTAATCAGAGCAGGGTATCGATATCTAATCAGAGCAGGGCATCGATATCTAATCAGAACAGGGTATCAATATCTAATCAGAGCAGGGTATCGATATCTAATCAGAGCAGGGTATCGATATCTAATCAGTGCAGGGTATCGATATCTAATCAGAACAGGGTATCGATATCTAATCAGAGCAGGGTATCGATAGCTAATCAGAGCAGGGTATCGATATCTAATCTGAGCAGGGTATTGATAGCTAATCTGAGCAGGGTATTCATAGCTAATCAGAGCAGGACATTGATATCTAATCAGAGCAAGGTATCGATATCTAATCAGAGCAGGGCATCGATATCTAATCAGAGCAGGACATCCTGATCTAATCAGAGCAGGGTATCGATATCTAATCAGAGCAGGGTATCGATATCTGATCAGAGCAGGGTATCAATATCTAATCAGAGCAGGGTATCGATTTCTAATCCGAGCAGGGTATCGATATCTAATCAGAGCAGGGTATCGATATCTAATCAGAGCAGGGTATCGATATCTAATCAGAGCAGGGTATCGATATCTAATCAGAGCAGGGTATCGATATCTAATCAGAGCAGGGTATCGATAGCTAATCAGAGCAGGGCATCGATATCTAATCAGAGCAGGCCATCGATATCTAATCAGAGCAGGACATCGGTATCTAATCAGAGCAGGGCATCGATATCTAATCAGAGCAGGGCATCGATAGCTAATCAGAGCAGGGTATCGATATCTAATCAGAGCTGGGCATCGATAGCTAATCAGAGCAGGGTATCGATATCTAATCAGAGCAGGACATCGATATCTAATCAGAGCAGGGCATCGATATCTAATCAGAGCAGGGTATCGATATCTAATCAGAGCAGGGTATCGATATCTAATCAGAGCAGGGCATCAATATCTAATCAGAGCAGGGTATCAATATCTAATCAGAGCAGGACATCGATGTCTAATCAGAGCAAGGCATCGATATCTAATCAGAGCAGGGCATCAATATGTAATCAGAGCAGGGTATCGATATCTAATCAGAACAGGGTATCGATATCTAATCAGAGCAGGGTATCGATATCTAATCAGAGCAGGGCATCAATATCTAATCAGAGCAGGGTATCAATATCTAATCAGAGCAGGACATCGATATCTAATCAGAGCAAGGCATCGATATCTAATCAGAGCAAGGCATCGATATCTAATCAGAGCAGGGTATCGATATCTAATCAGAACAGGGTATCGATATCTAATCAGAGCAGGGTATCGATATCTAATCAGAACAGGGTATCGATATCTAATCAGAGCAGGGTATCGATATCTAATCAGAGCAGGGCATTGATATCTAATCAGAGCAGGGTATCGATATCTAATCAGAGCATGGCATCGATATCTAATCAGAGCAGGGTATCAATATCTAAACAGAGCAGGGCATTGATATCTAATCAGAGCAGGGCATTGATACCTAATCAGAACAGGGTATCGATATCTAATCGGAGCAGGGTATCGATATCTAATCGGAGCAGGGTATCGATATCTAATCAGAGCAGGGCATTGATAGATAATCAGAGAAGGGCATCGATATCTAATCAGAGCAGGGTATCGATATCTAATCAGAGCAGGGTATCGATATCTAATCAGAGCAGGGCATTGATACCTAATCAGAATAGGGCATCGATATCTAATCAGAGCAGGGTATCGATATCTAATCAGAGCAGGGCATTGATAGGTAATCAGAGAAGGGCATCGATATCTAATCAGAGCAGGGTATCGATATCTAATCAGAGCAGGGTATCGATATCTAATCAGAGCAGGGCATTGATACCTAATCAGAATAGGGCATCGATATCTAATCAGAGCAGGGTATCGATATCTAATCAGAGCAGGGCATTGATAGGTAATCAGAGAAGGGCATCGATATCTAATCAGAGCAGGGTATCGATATCTAATCAGAGCAGGGTATCGATATCTAATCAGAGCAGGGTATCGATATCTAATCAGAGCAGGGCATTGATACCTAATCAGAATAGGGCATGAGAAGCAATCCGCAGTTGGTTCCCACTTACTCTCTTCTCATTCCCATTTCCCAGACGTTTCTGTTCTTTTTTTCGATTTGTTTTCTTTTCCTTGTCCTCTTTATTTAACCTCCGTCTGCCCCTGTCTGTTATATCGCATTTGTTATTTATTCCCCTCGTTCAGATGAGGTCAGGTCGCACCTGCTGGGAGTTGAGAAGTGTTTGAGAGGCCCAGCAGCCAAGATCTATTTAAAGCTGCTTGTTTACCTGGATCAGTATCAATATCAGGATTGCTGCAGCATGATTCAGGCTCTAAGCAGCTCACTGAAAGCTCATCCCTGTTCCCAAAGCGTCCAGAGATTTGGGGGAATGTTGTTTGAGCAGTGAGCGCGGCGAACCCTCTGTAAATGCAATAACTTATCTGTCAGATATTCACGATCAGGCTGCCGCGGTGAGTTAGTCACGGTGCATGATGCAGGACGAGTGATGAGTGGGAAATTAATGACAGCTTCTGTCAGTGCGCCTGGTATCTTGTGTGGGTTTTAAATGACCTGTCTGAATTTTTACCTTGTACCCCGTGCTATAAATCCCGACATTCAGTTTTCTGTAACAGCCTGGGAACATTGTGCTGATGGTGTGGGTGATCACTCCACTAAAGCCTCCCAAGGTTCCTCTCCTGTTCTGATATTTCCAGTACATTCCCATTTAGCAGTTAACCCACTGCAACCTTGTACCTAACAAATCTCATCACTGGACCTTTCTATCTGATATTTCCCCACGGCTAGTCGAGTTTGTCCAGATCTTCTCGAATTTGTATACATTGATGTTCATCATTCACCACCGTTGCCAATTCAGTATCGTCTGCATTTTGTAAACTACACTCATTCGCGGGCATCTGGCGAGATCAACATTAATTGTTCGTCCCAGATTAGGTCATTGTGGATACAATTCCTTCCTACAAATCATTTACAAACATTCCAAACACGTCTGCTTCGTCATTGAACTCGTAGCTCAGTTGAAGAGCAATTAAGGATGGGCCCAGCCAGTGACGTCCACATGCCATGAATGAACTAAAAAAAACGCTTCACTAATACCTTGCTGCCAACTAGATGCTATAACAATTCCAACATTTCTCCCTCGTTTGTGAAGCATTTGTAAAGTAATGGTCAAATACTTCAATTTATTTCCTGTTGGAGACAATCCCTCCCTCCCACCTTGAAGCGAATACCAAGAGAGAATATTAAACCAAGCTAAAGTCACAGACAGACTCTCAGCGGTTGTGGCAAGGACTAAACAACACAATGGGCTACAAAGCGAAGCCGAACAGTATCTCTGGCAGCAGTGCACCCCTCCCCGATGAACTCAATGCATTCTATGCTCGGTTCGAGCAGGTAACCAACAATCCGCTGGCGAGTGCCCCAGCAGCCCATAATTCACCCATACCCACCATCACAGCTTCCAAAGTCAGATTGGCCTTCCTGAAAGTGAACCCTCGGAAGGCGACGGGCCCAGATGGGATCCCTGGTCGTGCACTCAGAGCCTGCGCGGACCAGCTGGCAGAGGTATTCACGGACATCTTTAACCTGTCCCTACTCCACTCTGAGGTCCCCACCTACTTCAAGAAGACCACCATCATACCAGTACCAAAGAAGAACCAGGCAACGTGCCTCAATGACTACCGACCAGTGACCCTGACTTCAGTCGTAATGAAGTGCTTCGAGAGGTTGATCATGAAGCGCATCACCTCCATACTCCCAGAACGCCTTGATCAACTGCAATTCGCATACCGCTGCAACCGGTCCACATCAGACACCATTTCCCTGGCCCTACACTCATCCCTAGAGCATCTCGAAAACAAGGACTCCTACATCAGACTCCTATTTATTGACTACAGCTCCGCCTTCAACACCATAATCCCAGCCAAGCTCATATCAAAGCTCCAAAACCTAGGACTTGGCTCCCCACTCTGCAACTGGATCCTCGACTTTCTGACCAACGGACCACAATCAGTAAGAGTGAACAACAACACCTCCTCCACAATAGTCCTCAACACCGGCGCCCCGCAAGGCTGCGTACTTAGCCCCCTACTCTACTCCCTGTGCACACACGACTGTGTGGCAAAACTTGGTTCCAACTCCATCTACAAGTTTGCTGACGATACGACCATAGTGGGCCGGATCTCGAATAACGATGAGTCCGAATACAGGAGGGAGATAGAGAACCTAGTGGAGTGGTGTAGCGACAACAATCTCTCCCTCAATGCCAGCAAAACTAAAGAGCTGGTAATTGACTTCAGGAAGCAAAGTACTGTACACACCCCTGTCAGCATCAACGGGGCCGAGGTGGAGATGGTTAGCAGTTTCAAATTCCTAGGGGTGCACATTTCCAAAAATCTGTCCTGGTCCACCCACGTCGACGCTACCACCAAGAAAGCACAACAGCACCTATACTTCCTCAGGAAACTAAGGAAATTCGGCATGTCCACATTGACCCTTACCAACTTTTACAGATGCATCATAGAAAGCATCCTATCGGGCTGCATCACAGCCTGGTACGGCAACTGCTCGACCCAGGACCGCAAGAAACTTCAGAGAGTCGTGAACACCGCCCAGTCCATCTCACGAACCTGCCTCCCATCCATTGACTCCATCTACACCTCCCGCTGCCTGGGGAAAGCAGGCAGTATAATCAAAGATCCCTCCCACCCGGCTTACTCACTCTTCCAACTTCTCCCATCGGGCAGGAGATACAGAAGTCTGAGAACACGCACAAACTGACTCAAACACAGCTTCTTCCCCACTGTTACCAGTCTCCTAAATGACCCTCTTATGGACTGACCTCATTAACACTACACCCTGTATGCTTCATCCGATGCCGGTGCTTATGTAGTTACATTGTATATGTTGTGTTGCCCTATTATGTATTTTCTTTTATTCCCTTTTCTTCTCATGTACTTAATGATCTGTTGAGCTGCTCGCAGAAAAATACTTTTCACTGTACCTCGGTACACGTGACAATAAACAAATCCAAATCCAAGACTGCCCATGGATACGTTGGATTTCCCCCTTTCAAAATACCACACAAGCATATGAACACACGGATTTGGAACAGGTGTAGGCCATTCAGCCCTTGGAGCCGTCTCTGCCATTCAATAAGATCATGGCTGGTCGGATCGTAACCTCATCTCCATTCCCTCCTACGCCCAATGACTTTTCACGCCCTTGCTTATGAAGAATCTCTCTACCTTTGCCTTAAAAATATTCAGAGACTGTTTCCACCCCCTTTTGACGAAGAAAGTTCCAAAGACTCACAGCCCTGAGAAAGAAATGTCACCTCTTCTAAATATCCAAAGTGCGCGACCCCTTATTTTTAAACAGTGGGCCCTTGTTCTAGATCCTCCCCCAAGAGGAAGCATTCTCTCCAGTCACCTTGTCAAGACTCCTCAGGATTTTTCAATCAAGTAGCCTCTTGCTTTTCTAAACTCCACAGGATACAAGCCTAACCTAGCCAACCTTTCCTCATAAGACAACCCACCCCATCCAGGTATTGGTGTAGGAAACCTTCTCTGAACTGCTTCCAACTAATTTACTTCCTTTCTCAAATAAGGAGACCAATACTGTACACAGTACTCCAGATGTGGTCTCACCTATATGCTGTATAACTGAATCACATTTGTATTTAGCTCCCATTGCAATAAATGATAACATTCCTAATTACTTTCCTAATAACGTTTCTAATTACTTGCTGTACCTATGTACGAGCCTTTTGCAATTCATGCACTAATACCCCCGATCCCTCTACATCTCAGGGCTCTGCATCTTTCACCATTTTGATAATATGCTTCTTTTTACTTTCCTGTCAACATGGACAATTTCACACTTTCCCACATTGTACTCCATTTGCCAGTTCTTTTCACACTCACTTAATCTGTCTATGTCCCTTTATAGTCTCCCTCAGTCCTCTTCACATCTTCCTATCTTACCTACCTTTATGACTCCAGCAAATTTAGTAACCATATCTTTGGTCCTTTCATTTCCAGTCATTTATATCATTACATCTTGCCAACTAGAGAAAGACCTATTTGTGCTTACCCTCTGCTTTCTATAGCTAGTCAGTTTTTAATCCATACCAATATGTTACTCCTTACACCATGAGCTTTTACTGTTTGCAATAACCTAATGGTGTGTCACCGTATCAAATGCCTTCTGGAAATGTAACTACGTTCTCCCACTGGTTCCCCTTTATCTACATCATATGTTACTTCTTCAAGGAACTTAAAAATTGGTTAAACATGATTTTTTAAATTCATTCAATGGATGTTGGCTTTGCTGGCTCGGCCAGCATTTATTGGTCATTCCAAATGGGCCTTGCAAAGGTGGTGGCGAGATGCTTTCTTGAACCACTGCAGTCCGTAAGACATCGATACATCCACAGTGCTGTTAGGGAGGGAATTCCAGGATTTTGACCTCGCGGCAGTGAATGAACAGAAATATATTTCCAAGTTAGGATGTGAGTGGCTTGGAGGGGAACTTCCAAGTGGTGGTGTTCACATGTATCTGCTGCATTTTGCCTTCTGGATGGTAGTGGTTGTAGGGTTGGAAGGTCCTCTCTAAGGAGCCTTGGTGATTTTTCTTTCCCAAAACTACGTTGACTCTGCCTGATTACCCTGATTTGTTTCTAAGTGCCTTGCCAGGACATCTTAAATAATAGCTTCTAACATTTTCCCCATGACAGATGTTAAGCTAACTGGCCTTCAGCTTCCTACATTTTGTCTCCCTCCCTCCCTTTTTGAATACAGGAGTTACATTTGTTATTTTCCAATCTGATGGAACCTTCCCTGAATTTAGGGAATTTTGGAAAATTAAAACAAATGCAACAACTATCTCGCTAGACACCTCTTTTAAGACCCCAGGATGAAGTCCATCAGGACCTGGGGACTCATCAGCCTGCAGCTCCAACAATTGACTCAGTACCACTTGCTGGTGATGACAATTTTCCTGAGTTCCTCCCTCTCTTCCATTTCTTGATTTACAGATATTTGTGGGATGTTACTTGTATCCTCTATGGTGAAGACTGATGCAAAATACCTATTTGATTTGTTTGCCATCTCGTTTTCCACTATTGATTCCCCAGACTCACTTTATTAACTCTTTTGAAAATATTTATAAAACCTCTTACTATCTATCTTTATATTTCTAGCTAGCTTTCCCTCGCATTCTGACTTTTCATTCCTTATCAGTCTTTTGGTCATCCTTAGCTTTAAAAAAAAAAATTCTGTCCAATCTTCTGACCTGACACCGATCTCTGCTCGATGCCAACCCAACCATCTTCCCATTGCTTCGCTAAATGAAGCCAGCCTCTTGTCTGCATCACTGTTGGTGCAGCTCAGAGTTCACTTTGGTGAAGTTAAATTTGCTTTCAGGTTCATTAAACTTAATTTTCAGGTAAGTAATGCTGAATAATCGCTCTGATTTGTGGTCTCAGTAAATATTAACGTTTACCTGGTTAGGCGGGATGCGAGAGAAAGGGAAGGGTGGTCTGACTGAATGGATTCTCCCCCTTTATATAGAACCCGAGATAGGATTTTAACCCCTTCACTTTAATGGAATGAAAATCGGGCAGGTTCTGCAATGGACGTGCAGCTCCCCGAGGTTACTGCCCAGTCGTTGAAAACCAACATTTAGCCATTGTCTCCGCTGATCCCTATCTATCTCCCCCCAGATGTCTGGCTGAATGTCCCTCTCTGTTTCTCAGGATCCCCAGGCTACACCTTGGTTGCTCAATGATTGGCAGGTGTCAGGACCAATGGGGGCTCGCCGCCGCCTACCTGTAAGTGACGGGGCTGGGCGGAAGCGGCTGAAGTTTGGTGAGAAATCTCGGGCAGTTTTGAACGAGTTGGAACCTCTCTGCCAGCGTTTGCTTTTGGCGCCGTGTCGGATCCGGATCGAGGGCGAGATGGAACCGATCAACAGCTGGAGCCCACGCAGGGTCTCGGTGTGGTTACAAGGTGAGAGATCGCAAAAGGGAGGAGGAAACGCAGTTCCACCAGGTGTTTCTCCTTTAAGGAACCGAGCGAGTTGTGTCTTGTCTTATTGACCGTCGCGTTTCTGGGTTGGCGCTCCTGCAGACACTGAGAATAACATCTGTTTCCCCCCTCCCCGCACCAACAGATATATAACCCGCGCCTTTTATTGAGTCAACTTTAACGGCTAAAATGTTGCCATTGTTTATAGTTACATTTGTAAATGTTTATAAGCAATGGAGCAACAGGCGGCCCAATTCTTGCTCCGATGATTTGCCAACCTAACCAGTGCTAAGATTTCCTCCTCCCGGTTTTGGAAAGGGCAGCAGTTCGATTTGGGCGGCGTGCACTCAGACCCAGGACACATGAACTGGTTCCTGCCCCAGATCGGATCCTTCTTACTGTTGTGTTCCATTGACCTCAGGGGTTGGAAAGAAAAATCAGGCCACAGCACTGACACACTAACCACGATCCGACCTTCATGGACATTCCAGCAGCAATTAGGCTATTTATTTTTTGCTCTTCATGTAGTAAAACATCCCCTAGATGTATCCAGGAAACATCAAGTTGGAAGCTGTAGTTTGATGGAGTGTGTCTGGTTGTGGATCCCACAGTAATGTTTCCTGGCACTCCGCGTCTGATGTCGATATCAGAAGGGGATGTGGAGTAGAAGCCAAGGAATGATTGAGGATACATTGGGAAGTATGCTATACTCGGCAGGTAGTGGATCCTGAACAGCCATTGGCATTGATAGGCTGAATGTCGGAAGACTTGTCGACAGGTAATGGGATATGGCCTAAT
The DNA here is from genome assembly GCF_047496885.1 of Scyliorhinus torazame. Lineage (NCBI taxonomy): Eukaryota > Metazoa > Chordata > Chondrichthyes > Carcharhiniformes > Scyliorhinidae > Scyliorhinus > Scyliorhinus torazame. The sequence goes on along the minus strand of NC_092707.1, from coordinate 149,102,780 downwards.
GACATAATGTTGTCATAATAAAAGCTATTTATACCACAACGTTTCGAAATTGGAATGTACTCAATAGAAATCCAGATAGGTCAATCCAATAAAATGCTGGGGACAAAATGTTGTTTGACTATTGAGGAAGAGTATAATGCACGGTAGCACATTGGGTAGCACAGTTGCTTCACAGCGCCAGGGTCCAGGGTTCGATTCCCCCTTGGGTCACTGTCTGTGTGGAGTCTGCACGTTCTCCCAGTATCTGCGTGGGTTTCCTCCAGGCGCTCCAGTTTCCTCCCACAAGTGCCAAAAGACTTGCTGTCAGGTGAATTGGACATTCTGAATTCTCCCTCTGTGTACAGGCGCCGTGTGGTGACTATTGGACTTTCACAGTAACTTCATTGCAGTGTTAATGTAACTGACTTGTGACAATAAAGATTATTATTATTATTAGAGATTGTCTTAAATTTTGTGCAAGAAGCCAGTCACGTTCTCCAGGGTGAAAGGTAGACTTTGCTGGGTGAGCACTTTGTGGAACCCTTTCACTGAGCCCACAAGCATGACCCCAACCTTCTTGTCGCTTGCCATCTTAACTCAGCACCTTGCTCTCATGCCCACATTTCCGTCCTTGGTTTGCTGCAAAGCGCCAGTGGAGCCCAACGCAAACTGGATGAGCAGCACCTTATAAAAGCAAATTACTGCAGATGCTGGCATCTGAAACCAAAAGAGAAAATGCTGGAAAATCTCAGCAGGTCTGTCAGCATCTGCAGGGAGAGAAATAGTTTTTTAAAACCGCATTGCAAACCCCACCTCCACACCAGGCCATCTGTGTCTTGTTCATAACTTTGCCACATTTTTGTTGCAGTCTCTCCCAGTTACAGTAAAATATCCAACCCATTTTCCCTCTCTTTTAGTTCTGATGAAGAGGCAAATGGACTGGAAATGTTAACACAGTTTTCTCTCCCTATAGATGCTGCCAGACCTGCTGAGGTTTTCCAGCATTCTCTGTTTTTCTTTATTTTCTTCAGGGTGCTCCTGTAGACCCCGTTCAAAGTGACCAAAATGATGGTATTTCAAACACTTAGCTTATGAAACTGCAATCGTAAGGGACTATTCTTTGTGTATGGTATTTCCTGTACTTGTAAGCTGCTTAAAGATTTTGGTCAGGTAACTAAGCCCAAGTGCACATAGCACCTTTAACAATACAAAATGTTTCCACAGCAGAATTAAATTCAAATTTACTTCCAGTGCACCCAAGGCACTTGGATGAGCTCATTGCTGTTTGTGCTTAACCTATGCAAATCAAGCTGTCACTCCTTGATGACACATCTGGTCATATGCTGCCTTGATGTCAAGGTCAGTCACTCTCACCTCACCTCTGGAGTTCAGCTCTTTTGTCTATTCTTTTGGACCAACGCTGTCATAAGGATCGGATGGGTATAGAGAGATACGGCACAAGGAAGTGCTGAGTGTTTTGGCCAAATTGGTATCATGACCAGTACAGGCTTGTAGGGTTGAAGGGCTTGTTCCTGTGCTGTATGTCCTCCTGCTCCTCTATACCGGTGCAACCCAAAGGAGTGTCACTGTATTGGCCTTGGGTGATTGTGTGGAGTTTGCACATTCTCCCCGTGTCTGCGTGGGTTTCCTTCGGGTGCTCCAGTTTCCTCCCACAGTCCAAAGATGTGCAAGTTAGGTTGATGGGCCATGTTAAATTGCCCAAGGTTACGGGATAGGACAGGGGAGTGGGCCGAGGTAGGGTACTTAGAGAATTGGTGCAGACCTGATAGGCCGAATGGCCTCCTTCTACACTGTAGGGATTTTATGTGTCCTTCAAGCATTCCACAATGGCCTATGGCAGTGACCGTGCAAGTTAATGCAACATTCGGGTGAATAGTTTCCCTTTAGCTGCCGATGTATCAATCATATAATCCGTAATTAAAGAGGAAAGCAAACTCTCAGGGGACATTTCGTTAGACATCAAGTTTATTACTCAGTTTGCTGCAGGTGTCTGGTAACCCTGTCGAAGTTCTAGAAGTGGGACTGTGTTTCATTGAAAGGAACTTCACACAAACTACATCCCTCTCCATGCCCCATCTATCCAAGAAGCATTATTCATCATCTGAAGGGGGGGGTGGGGGGGGGTTGGGGGTGGGTGGGGGGGTGGGGGGGGTTGAGGGTGGGGTGGGGTGGGGGGGGGGCGAGGTTTTGGAGGTGGCAGCAGGGCAGGAATTAAGTGATTTGGTGACCTGTTTGTCGGGGGTAGTTTCGTGAAATTGGAGGACCTGAAGGAAGAGTATGAGCTGCCCAGGGGGAACGGTTTCAGGTACCTGCGGGTCTGGGATTTTGTGAAGAGAGAGGTACTGTCTTTTCCTGTGTTACTGCCTTTGGGGCTGCAAGACAAGGTGTTGACGAAGGAGGAGACGGGGAGAAGAAGGTGTCCGAGGTCTACAAGGAGCTGATGGACTGGCAGGGTGCCCTGTCGGGGATATAAATGCAAGTGGGAGGGGAGGTGGACGCTGGGACGGTGGGCACAGGCCCTGCAGAGGGTGAATGCGTCCTTGTCGTGTGCGAGGCTAAGCCTCATTCGGTTTAAAGTAATTCATAGGGCACATATGACGGTAGCATAGATGAGTAGATTTTTTGAGGAGGTAGAGGATAGATGTGGGCGGTGCACAGGGAGACCCACAAACAGTAAACCTTCTGCACTGTAAATACTATGATCTATGAATGTTCACATGTTTTGGGCATGTCTGAATCTAAAGGGGTTCTGGCAGGGATTTGCGGACATAACGTCCGAGATGCTGGGGGTGGAGGTGGCCCCGAGTCCCAAGGTAGCGTTATTCGGGGTGACAGACGATCTGGGAGTTCAGGGGGCGAGAGAGGCCGATGTCTTGGCCTTTGCCTCCCTGATAGCCTGGGGATCTTGCTTGGATGGAGGGACTCGGAGCCGCCAAAAGGGGGGTGTGCGGATGAGTGACCTGGAAGAATTCATGAGGCTGGAGAAGGTCAAATTCGTTCTGAGGGGTCTGTTAATGGGTTTGCTCAGAGGTGGAAGCCATTCACTGACTTCTTTCAGGAGGATTGAGGTGTCGGCAAACAGGAGGGGCGGTAAGGGGCTTAATATAATAAGGGGAAGGCAGGATGGGAGAAGGGGTGAGGGTGGGGAGCAGGGGCGGGGGTATCTTCCTACCACACACCTCTTTGGCTTTTGGATTCTCCTCCAGATATACTCCAACTTCTCATATCTTCAATCGTTTTTGTTCTGGCCTTGGTTTGCATTCAGTAATGTGCCCAAGGCAATGAAACAGAAATCTCTTGTATCAAGCCGTTGAAGGAATTGTCTTCAGTAAATCGAGTACCGCACCTCCAATTTAAGTTCAGAACTATTAACTGAATGTATTTAACAAAAGACAAACAAGTAACTGCCCAATAACACACAGATATTTTCTGTAGAAATCCTTACACCAAGGGCAGCACGGTGGCCCAGTGGTTAGTGCTGCTGCCTCACGGCACCGAGGTCCCAGGTTCGATCCCGGCTCTGGGCCACTGTCCGTGTGGAGTTTGCACATTCTCCCCGTGTTTGCGTGGGTCTCACCCCCACAACCCAAAGATGCGCAGGTGGATTGAACACGCTAAATTGCCCCTTAATCGGAAAAAATGAATTGGGCACTCTAAATTTATCAAACTCGAAGTGGAAAGAAAAACAGAAAGAAAGTAACTGCAAGCCCCAAAATAGCAGTTTATAAGATGCAATGTTTCCTTTTGTGCCAGTATGCAGCTGCAACAACTTAAACTATTAGATATAAGGCATATTTCTCTCTCTCCCCCGCTTTTGATCTCTTGCTTCCTCTTGCTCACACATTCTTCCTTGGATTCAATTTCCAACCTATTCCTCCTCCAGAATATCAATCCACATAAGTCCTTTTATATCCCAGGTAGGAGTTAATGAGACATCCAGGATGTCGGATCTTTCAATCATTACATTTTAAAATGCTTGTTGGTCATAAGCCACTGCTTGTTTGACACTTTTAAGAAAACTCTGTAACTAGTAAAACATTTAGAATTGTGTTGACATAAACTTTGGGATATGAATTTGAACTGCAGTTCTTTTTAACAGCTGTGAGTGAAATGTCCAAAGGACCCTAACAAAACTCAATAATACTTATTATTGTCACCATTGTAAAACAAATCACGATAACATTAACACCAGGGTAACTTATTTGAAGGTTGTGTTCTCTCTTTGGAAGTTCCCGACATTTCAATTACACTTTGTGCCATGTGATAATTACACTATCCCGTCAGACCAAGCTGACCGAATTTTAATGAGGTGAATATGCTCTGCATTCCCAATACCATTGTAACAATTGATGCCTAGTTCACAACAATTAAAGTATATGGTTTAATGTCTCTTTACATGCTTGAGATGTTAGCTGGCTGTGATTCAGGTGCTCAGAAGGTCAATTTTCAACATTCCAATGCACATTCTAATCCATGCTGGAGCACACCCAGGATTTTGCTCTGTAAACTTTTGAAAATCTCGAAGATATTTGGAATGAATCTTTGAGCTAGGTTACCACCATTTTTAAAAGTTACACATAAGGGGGGAGGGGCGATTCTCCCAAATGGAGCCCAAGTGTTTGCGCCGTCGTGAATGCCGTTGCGTTTCACGACGGCGCAAAACGGGCACAGGGATGACCGATTCTGGCCCCCGCTGGAGTGGTTCACGCCGCTCCAGCCTCCCTTCCCGGTGCCAAATGGGCGCCACGCCAACCCATGCATGCGCAGTTGGGCCGCGCGGGGGACTTCTTCAGCGCGCCGGCCCCGACTCAACATGGCATCGGTGCTCGGGGACTGGCTGCACAGGAATGTAGGCCCGGGGGGAGGGGGGGGGAAAGGCCGGCCCACAGACCCCCCCCCTTCCCCCACAGGCCGCCCCCCGACAGTTCGCGCAGAGTTCCTGCCGGCAGCGACCAGGGATGAACGGCGCCAGCGGGACTCTGTCATATCCGCGCGGCCCATTCGGGCCGGAGAATCGGCGGCCCCGCTCCACGCGAATGGCGCCGATTCTCCGCCGGCATTATGGCGCAGTTGCGGCGATTCTCCGGCCCAGCTCGGAGAATCGCCCCCAAGAGATCTACATTGGTAACCATACGTAAGTTCCATTTTGTTAGTGATGAGAGCGGAGACCAAGACAATCCCTTAATGTAGCGGAAGAAAGAAAGCAATGAGCTCATGAACAGGGGCCATTGAAAAGGATAACTCTGGAGGAGTGCACACTGATTGGGAGATTCCCACACGGGGGGGTCAATGGGACGGCGGGGGGAAGCCGGGGTCAGCAGGTGTCAGCTGACTTACGGGAGTGCTATGGGGGGAGCAAAAAAGCTAGACACGGGTCTAAGGGGGGGGGGGGGGAAGGGTTGCTGCTGCACTGGCTGAAGGGGAATGGGACACAGAAGAGGTCGTCGGGGCGGGGGTCCCCCGTCTGGGGGATTGGAGGGTGAGGGCGGCGCGGGCACGGGACTGGCCAAGAAAAGGAGATGGCTAGTCGGCAGGGGTGGGAGAGGGGGGGGGGGGGGGGAGAGGCCCCCAAATCCGGCTGATAACGTGGAATGTGAGGGGCCTGAATGGGCCGGTAAAGAGGGACCGAGTGTTCGCGCACTTAAAGGGACTGAAGGCAGACGTGGTCATGCTCCAGGAGACACATCTGAAGGTGGCGGATCAGGTCAGGTTAAGAAAGGGATGGGTAGGACAAGTATTCCATTCGGAGCTGGACGCGAAGAACAGAGGGGTTGCAATATTGGTGGGGAAGCGGGTGTCGTTTGAGGCCAAGAATATCGTAGTGGACAATGGAGGTCGATACGTGATGGTGAGCGGTAAGTTGCAGGGGACATGGGTGGTCTTGGTAAATGTATACGCCCCGAACTGGGATGATGCCGGATTCATGAAGCGTATGTTGGGGCGCATTCCGGACCTGGAGGTAGGAAGCTTGATAATGGGAGGGGATTTTAATACGGTGCTGGACCCAGCACTGGATCGCTCCAGATCTAGGACCGGAAAGAGGCCGGCGGCGGCCAAGGTGCTTAGGGGGTTTATGGAGCAGATGGGGGGAGTCTCCCATGTGCACAAAGCCTACTCCCGGATAGATTCTGTTCTGGGCTGGGCGTTGATCCCGAAAGTGGAAGGAACGGAGTATTCGGCCATAGCCATCTCAGATCACGCCCCGCACTGGGTGGAACTGGGGTTGGGTGAGGAGAGGGACCAACGCCCGCTGTGGCGGTTGGATGTGGGACTGCTGGCAGATGAGGCAGTGTGTGGGAGGGTGAGGGGATGTATCGAAAGGTACTTGGAGACAAACGACAACGGGGAGGTGCGAGTGGGGGTGGTATGGGAGGCGCTGAAGGCGGTGATCTGGGGAGAGCTAATCTCCATCAGGGCTCATAGGGAGAAGATAGAGGGCATGGAAAGGGAGAGGTTAGTGGGGGAGATTTTAAGTGTGGACAGGGGATACGCAGAGGCCCCTGAAGAGGGATTACTTGGGGAAAGGCGACGTCTCCAGACAGAGTTTGACCTGTTGACCACAGGGAAGGCAGAGGCACAGTGGAGGAAAGCGCAGGGGGCGACGTATGAGTACGGGGAGAAGGCGAGTCGGATGCTGGCACACCAGCTCCGTAAGAAGATGGCAGCGAGGGAAATAGGTGGAGTCAAGGATGGAAGGGGAACTATGGTGCGTAGTGCGGTGAAAGTAAATGAGGCATTCAAGGCCTTCTATGAGGAGCTGTACAGATCCCAGCCCCCAGCGGGGGAAGAGGGGATGAGACGATTCCTGGACCAACTGAGGTTCCCGAGGGTGGAGGAACAAGAGGTGGCTGGTTTGGGGGCACCAATTGGGTTGGAGGAGCTGAGCAAAGGTTTGGGGAGTATGCAGGCAGGGAAGGCCCTGGGACCGGACGGGTTCCCTGTTGAGTTCTACAGGAAATGCGTGGACCTGTTGGCCCCGCTGCTAGTGAGGACTTTTAATGAGGCAAGGGAGGGAGGGTCCTTTCCCCCGACAATGTCGGAGGCGACGATCTCTTTGATCCTGAAGCGGGACAAGGACCCACTGCAATGTGGGTCGTACAGGCTGATCACGCTCCTTAATGTGGATGCAAAGTTGCTGGCAAAAGTGCTGGCTACGAGGATCGAGGACTGTGTCCCGGGGGTTATTCAGGAGGACCAGACGGGATTTGTAAAGGGCAGGCAGCTAAACACCAATGTGCGGAGGCTTCTAAACGTAATAATGCCATCGGTGGAGGGAGAGGCGGAGATAGTGGCAGCTATGGACGCGGAGAAGGCCTTTGACTGAGTAGAGTGGGAGTACCTCTGGGAAGTGCTGCGTAGGTTTGGGTTCGGGGGAGGGTTTATTCGGTGGGTTAAGCTCCTTTACAGAGCCCCGGTGGCGAGTGTGGTGACGAATCGGCGGAGGTCGGAGTATTTTCGTCTGTACCGTGGGACGAGGCAGGGGTGCCCCCTCTACCCCCTGTTGTTTGCGTTAGCAATTGAACCCTTGGCCATGTCATTAAGGGAGTCTAGGAAATAGAGGGGGGGTGGTCCGAGGGGGAGAGGAGCATCGAGTGTCGCTTTATGCAGATGACCTGTTGCTGTATGTGGCGGATCCAGTGGAGGGGATGGTGGAGGTCATGCACACTCTAAGGGAGTTTGGGGATTTTTCGGGCTATAAGCTTAATGTAGGGAAGAGTGAGCTCTTTGTATTACAGGCAGGAGACCAGGAAAGGGGGATAGACGATTTACTGCTGAGGAGGGCGGAAAGGAGCTTTCGGTACCTGGGGATCCAAATAGCTAGGAGTTGGGGGGCCCTACATAAACTGAATCTGACGAGGCTGGTGGAGCAGATGGAGGAGGACTTCAAAAGATGGGACATGTTGCCGCTCTCGCTGGCGGGTAGAGTGCAGTCGGTCAAAATGGAGGTCCTCCCGAGGTTTCTTTTTGTGTTTCAGTGCCTTCCCATCGGGATCACCAAGGCCTTTTTTAAGAGGGTAGGTAGGAGCATTATGGGGTTTGTGTGGGCGAATAAGACCCCGAGGGTAAGGAGAGGGTTTCTGGAGCGTAGTAGGGACCGAGGAGGGTTGGCGCTGCCGAATCCGGGGGGCTACTACTGGGCAGCAAATGTGGCGATGATCCGCAAGTCGGTGATGGAGGGAGAGGGGGCGGCATGGAAGAGGTTAGAGATGGCGTCCTGCAAAGGAACGATCCTGGGGGCGCTGGTGACGGCACCGCTGCCGCTCTCGCCGGCAAGGTACACCACGAGTCTGGTGGTGGCGGCAACGCTAAAGATCTGGGGCCAGTGGAGACGGCACAGTGGGTGCGACGGGAGCCTCGGTGTGGTCCCCGATCAGTGGTAACCATCGGTTTGTCCCGGGGAGGATGGACGGGGGGTTTCAGAGCTGGCATCGGGCAGGGATTAGAAGAATGGGGGACCTGTTCATGGATGGGACGTTTGTGAGCATAGGGGCACTAGAGGAGAGGTTTGGGCTACCCCTGGGAAATGCTTTCAGATACATGCAGGTGAGGGCGTTTGTGAGACGGCAGGTGAGGGAATTCCCGTTGCTCCCGGCCCAGGAGATTCAAGACAGGGTGATCTCGGGTGTATGGGTCGGAGAGGGCAAGGTGTCGGCGATATACCAGGAGATGAAAGAAGAGGGGGAGGCGTTGGTAGAGGAGCTGAAGGGTAAATGGGAGAAGGAGCTGGGGGAGGAGATGATTGAGGGGCTATGGGCTGATGCCCTAGGTAGGGTTAATTCCTCTTCCTCGTGTGCCAGGCTTAGCCTGATACAGTTTAAGGTGGTTCACAGAGCACACATGACGGGGGTGAGGCTGAGTAGGTTCTTTGGGGTAGAGGACAGATGTGGAAGGTGCTCAGGAAGTCCGTCAAACCATGTCCACATGTTCTGGTCATGCCCGGCACTGGAGGGGTTCTGGAGGGGAGTTGTGGGAACAATATCTCAGGTGGTGAAAGTCCAGGTCAAGCCAAGCTGGGGGCTAGCAATATTTGGAGCAGTGGACGAGCCAGGAGTGCAGGAGGTGAAAGAGGCCGGCATTCTGGCCTTTGTGTCCCTAGTAGCCCGGCGAAGGATCTTGCTAACGTGGAAGGAGGCGAAGCCCCCCAGCGTGGAGGCCTGGATAAATGATATGGCAGGGTTTATCAAGCTAGAGAGGATAAAGTTTGCCTTGAGAGGGTCTGTGCAGGGGTTTTACAGGGGGTGGCAACCGTTCCTAGACCATCTCGCGGAGCGTTAGATGAAGGTCGGTCAGCAGCAACCCGGGGGGGGGGGGGGGGGGGGGGAAGTCTTGCGAAGGGGGGGGGGCTAGGGAGGGAGGTATGTTTGGGGGGTATTTGAGCAAGATAATACATGAAAGATCTGGAAAACTGGCATGAACGGGAGGAATCCAATGTACAAAGTTCTGTAACATATTGTTTTACCATGCTTATGTCTTGCTATGTGCGTTTTCTTTCTATTTGTTACGAGGGGGGGGGTTGTTTGTAAGGGTGAAAAATTGTGTTAACATTTTTTAATAAATATGTTTTTAAAAAAAGAAAAGGATAACTCATTGTCAGTTGAGTCAAAAGGTAATTGATTATTTCACAGCTCTCAGGACTTTGGAAAGATCGATAAATTAGCACAACACAGTGCTGAGTGGAAATAGAACACAACAAGCGCAATCTATGGCGACCAGGCGAGAGAATTAGCGGGCCGGTTAGATAGCGGGAGAGGCCAAAATGGGGAACCACATCCGGCGCTGATCCGTTTCCGAACTAACCAACCCGCTCCCTTTGACAAGATGCGGATCCCGTTGCGGTGTGGTAAGAAACCAGAAATCACCAATTAAGACCAGTCTCCATCCCATTAACGGGAAGGACCCCCTATCAAATGGTTTCCCATGATCTAACTGCCTCCCCATTTCTTCAGAAGAATTCTTCTGAGGGTCATGAATCTTTTAAATTCTCTACCCTAGAGTGAGATAGACAATTGTTACAATCCTAGGAGAGTCCAGGGTTACGGGAAAAGGACAAGAAACTGGAGTTGAGGCCACGATAAGGTCAGTCATGATCTTATTGAATGTCAGAGCAGGCGCGAGGGCGTGCATGGCCGACTTGTGCTCCTTATGTTCTTGTATCTCACATTGCAAGGGGTGGATGAGGTTAAGCTGTTGCACGTTGCTATCGGCAAGAGAAGGGCGCATTGTTGAACACGGAGTGCTGGATGAGGGTAGGCTGTCAGGCACTGCGGGGCTGATGAGGGTGGGCTGTTCAGTACAAGGAGGGTGGGCTATCACACACTCTGAGGATGGACTGGGCAGTCACATATCAGATAGCTCACTTGGGACATAGGAGAGATTGAACTGCCTGTATGTGTCTATATGGCTCAGTAAGTTAACAGGCTGCGACTTGTCTATTGCACAGTCGGGGATGCCGATTTGTCTGTTTCTGATCTGCAAAGTTAGGCCTTGAGTTAGTTAGCACTCCCTGACCCAGACTCTGCATGTTGCTCTGTTCCCTAGGCCTGGACAACAGTGTGCAGAAATATCAATTTGATCAATGGCAGGTGAATGGAGAGCAACTCTTACGACTATCACAGCAGGACCTGGAGGAGCTGGGTGTGAAACAGATAGGACACCAGGAGCTGATTCTGGAGGCAGTGGAGCTACTATGTACACTGGTAAGGAAAGGGTATTGTTTTGTGTGCCTTGTGACTTCTGGTATCACTGGAGGGAGCCTGTGGACTGACTCCATTAATCCTATTGCCTGGGACTCTGACTTGCATTGGGAGTGTTTCACATATATGTCAGTCAGTTGCTGAATCCCTTAAATAGCTTCGATTTAACTGTGGGAGTGATAAGCCGGTGCCTCACCAGCAAAACCTCCTGACTGTGCTACTCTATCATGTTTGTTTATATTACAACAGATGGACTGGGCTAGATTCCTCATTTTCATAATATTTAAAAATTATTTCACGGACTTTGATCATCGCTGCTAAGGTCAGCCTTTGTTGCCCATCCCTATTTGACCCTTAAACTGAGTGGCTTGCTCAGACTTTTCAGACGAGAATTGAAGAGTCGCTGACATTGCTGCGGGCCTTGAGCCACATGTAGGCCAGACTAGGTAAGATTTCCTTCTCGAAAGGACGTTACTGAACCAGGTTTTTGCAACAATCAATTACAGTTGCCATGGCTGCCGTTACTGATATGAGTTTTAAATTCCAGATTGTATTAATTGAATTAAAATTCCCCCAGCTGCCAAACCGGTGTTCCCAGAGAATGTAACTTTGGTCTCAGTTACAAGTCTAGTGACGTTATTATGACACCATCATCTCCCACTAGTGGTCTCGTGCAGGAGAACCATGTCAAGTAATTGTTGGTGTAACAGATCTGGAGTGTTTAAGTTATTGGGTGACATCATTGGATTCGGGTTGGGATATATTCTTGAGTCTAATCCATCACTGGAACCCATGCTTTTGTCACCTGCAGGCTTGACTTGGTCCAGTTCTCCTAGCCTGCCCAGCTGCTTCTATCCTGTCACAGCTTTATTATGTTGCTGTAACATTTATTGTTGCAATGATGAGTTTCTGTTGCTCCCTTTACATCCTCTGACTCAACCAATTAGTTATCCACTTCAAAAACTCCCCTTCTATTAAATGCCTTTCTGCCTTTGAAAGCACTGTGCTATGTGAAAAGCCTTGGGGATCTCATTGAAGCAGATAGAATTCTGACAGGGCTGGACAGACTGGATGCGGGGATGATGTTTCCTCTGCCTGGGGTGGGGGAGGGGGGGGGGGGGGGGTGGGTTCTGGGACAAAGGGATCACAGTCTCAGGCTATGGGGTAGGCCATTTAGAAACGAGTTGAGGAGAAGCTTTTTCAGTCAAGGACTGATGAATTTGAGGAATTATCCACCACCAAAAACTATGGATGCCAAATCCCTGATCATATTTAAGAAAGTAATAGATAAATCTCCAGGCTCTAAAGGAATCAAGGGGTATAGGCAGTGTGCGGGAGCATGGTGTTGAGATGGAGAATCAGACATGATCACATTTAATGGCAGGCAGGCTCGAAAGGCCGAATGACCTACCCCTGCTCTTATTTTCTGTTTGTTTTGGGTTGTATCCTCCAGGGAGTTTATCAAATAAAATCTCTCTGTTGTAAAGCTGAGCTGACCTTCTACTTTGTTTCTCCTGATGCCCTGCTTTTCCTTCTTCCAGGATGTTTTCAAAATATAAATAAACCTTCTAATTTTAGGCTGGTACTAAAACTATCATTCCTTTTTGTGAGGTTTTTATTGAGGACAATTTGCTGTCTTATGGTGAGGGAGTTCCTCGCTCCAAAACAAGTTATAAAAGAGCAGAAACTAACTGTGCTGATAACACCAGGGTGGGGAGGGCTTGGGTAGTATTGTGGGTTAAAGCATTGGCTGTACATCTACTGTACCTTTTGGGATTCATTAACTGACTGGGCTTGAATGCAGCTCAGAGACATGCTGCAAGAAATAAATGACTGACTGCCGTAGCCAGGCAATCTCACTAACCCCTCGTATCCTAGCCATCACCAGACATGTTTGCTTAGAATTACAATGTCTTAAAGAGATACCTCTTCCTCCACCAGCCTCTATTCAAAGAGAATAATCACTTGGTATATTCACACTAGAAATAAGTAATCTGATACCAATTTGCTCCAATCTCTCATTTTGTCCTGGATAATAGTTTTGGAATTAGTTTCTCAGAATTCATATTATTAGTATTTGATGGAATCAAAATGCGTTGAACTGGTTTGGGTCTGTTTATTTTGATTCAGTCACCGCTATTTCTGGTCTATTACCATCAGCAGCCAAGAGAATATGGAATATAAAATCTCAAATGACTCATTTGATTGCTGTTTATAGGTTGCCTAGTGCCCATGTTGCTGCTTGTGTTGTAGTTCAGGTAACATGTATGGTTTAAAATTGCGATGCTCACTTTCTGCTCATCACTCCAATCTACTACAGTCTGACACACGGATTTGCAGCATTAATGTCCTGTAACTTCATGGCTGCTCAGTGTTGGATTTGGGGGCTATCCCAAAGATGTGCTGAGGAATCCCTCTCGAAGGTTTCCAGGTAAGGGTTTACCTCGCAATTGTCCAGAAGCGCAAACTTTCCCTGGACAGTTGCACTGTGCTGGGAATCATCCAACAAAGTGACATAAATCATTAACTTCGGATAGTTCTGCCAGTTTTACCCTCTGAAAGAGCCATACGGGAAAAAGAAATTCACGTCTAACTTCAGAGTAACTGTTTTAAAGACCGAGCCCTGCACGGTACACCCCCAGGGAATTTTCCCCCAACTAAGCACCCCATCTCCCACTGGTATTCCTGCCTGCACAGGAAGCCCCCACCCCCCCCCCCCCCCCCCCTCCCCCCCACCCAACATGGCTGCTGGAGCCAGGGACATACTTTGCTGCCTGAGTCTCACTTGACCTGAGTCAGGAAGATTGGGCGGGACGAGCACTAGGCGCAGGTGAGTCGATGTGGAGTAGCAATCCGCTGCTGATCGCCACTCTGAGGAAGTTACGGTCCAATAAGTCCAATAAATGATATGGTTTGTACATGGATTTTGGAGATGTGAATTAGTCCTTAGACTGTAAAAACCCTGTGTTCCTGGCTGTTGAGTGCTACTGTTGTTCGAGTTTCTTTCTAGATGATTTTGTCTTCACTTTCAGACCTATGATCTAGAGACCGAGAATCTGAAGATTCTGATGGAAAAGTTGAAAGCTGTCTCTGGAACACTTCAGTCATTCATTGTCAGTCGGAGGAAGGTCAGCCCAGGCCCACAGAGACCTTCTGGAGACCTCCTCACCTCTGTCATAGATCTACTTCAAACTACCAAAGCTATATTTTCATGGCTAAACAGGTACTCGGACAAAATGCATGTTATGCCTGTTGATTAGAATGATCTGTCAGGAAATTGCCAACCTTCCTCCTTAATGTTATTAACCGCCTGATGTTAAATGTTTTAGGTACATAAGGATAAAATTAATAGGCTTAGCAACTAAAGCGCCATTGTTTTGTTAAGAGACTTTCATTGTGTGATTTACAGGGCACTAAACGACGGGTCAACACAGAGCAACTTGCATATAGCATGTGGTTTGAACATAGACACTACAATGAAGGAACAGAGCGAATGCTAGCCCTTAGAGGGAGAATTAGTTGTGATGGATCAAAGCAATGTTTGAAGAAATGGGTTTTAAGAGTTTTTAAAAGGAAATGGTGAGAACAGCAATGTTTAGGAGGAAGGACTTCCAGTGAGTAGGGTCAAGGGGCTAAGGCTTCATTATCAATGTTGCAATGGAAGGAGGTCATGTTGAACTTGTATAAGACATTAGTTAGACTTTCATGTGGAGTACTGCATCCAGTTCTGGGTGCCATACTTGAAGAAGGATATAAAGGCATTAGAGAGAATACAAAGGAGATTCACGAGCATGATCCAGGGATAGAGATCTGTGACTATGAGGATGGATTGGAGAGGTTGGGACTGATTTCCTTAGGGAAAGGAAGTCTGAGAAAAAATTTGATAGAGGTATTCAGATCCTGAGGGGTATGGACAGAGTAAATAATGAGAAACTGTTCCCACTCGTGAGAGCATCAAGAACTAGAGGGCACAAGTTCAAAATAATTGGCAAAGGTATAAAACTGATGTGAAAACCCACAGGGTGGTTGGAGTTTGGAACGAACTTCGAGAGGGTGGTGGAGGCAGGTTCAATTGAGGTACTCAACTGGGAATTGGATTTCTATCTGAAAAGAAAGAATGTGCAAGGTTTCGGGGATAAGGCAGGGGAATGGGGCTAGGTAGAAAGCCCTTTCAGAGACTTGATGGGCTGAATGGCCTCCTTCTGCACTGTAAAGATTCTGTGATTCTGGAAGGAAGGGACGCACAAGAACAGAGAAGGGGATGTAAACATGGAGAAATCTCCAGAACTAGGGTAGAGCAAAGCCATGGAAGGATTTGTGAATGTATTAGAAAATTTTAATCTTGATTCACTGGTGGGATGGGCAGCAGTACAGGACTGTTTTTTGAAAAGTAAACGCATGATGTGAGAGCGGCTTAGGGCAGTTATGGTGCAGCAGGATATGCTGATGTGTGTGGAGGTTGGAGGTGGTTGCTTATCACTTTTGGAGAATTTGAGACCCTAAAGAAGCTCTAACTGCTTCTCTTCTGCCAAATCAGATACCCGTTTATATGTTTAATCAACTACTCTGCCATGAAGAGAGAGATCATCAGGTTATGTATGGAGCTGGCTGAAACCATTCATAAGGTTTGTCAAATACTTAATTCTGATACAATTCATTAAATTATGTAGAATTTACAGCACAGAAACAGGCCACTGATACCAACAGGTCCATGCCGTTACTTACACTCCACATGAGCCTTTATCCCACCTCTCAAAATATTCTCCTTTCTCTTCATATACCTACATAGCTTCTACCAAATTGCATCTATGTGTGAAAAGCTTTGAGATGCTGATGTGAGCACAGACCATAAAACACAAGGATTACTTTCCTTTGCATTTCTATATTTATCCCTTCACCCTTCTGAAGGTGATAACCCTTCCTCGAGTACAGTTCTATGGTGGCAACTCCCCCAATGTCCATATTAATTTCTGAGGGTGGTTGCAGTGGGTTTCTGGTTGCAAAAGAACAAAGAAATGTACAGCACAGGAACAGGCCCTTCGGCCCTCCAAGCCCGTGCCGACCATACTGCCCGACTAAACTACAATCTTCTACACTTCCTGGGTCCGTATCCTTCTATTCCCATCCTATTCATATATTTGTCAAGATGCCCCTTAAATGTCCCTATCGTCCCTGCTTCCACTACCTCCTCCGGTAGTGAGTTCCAGGCACCCACTACCCTCTGCGTAAAAAACTTGCCTCGTACATCTACTCTAAACCTTGCCCCTCTCACCTTAAACCTATGCCCCCTGGTAATTGACCCCTCTACCCTGGGGAAAAGCCTCTGACTATCCACTCTGTCTATGCCCCTCATAATTTTGTATACCTCTATCAGGTCGCCCCTCAACCTCCTTCGTTCCAGTGAGAACAAACCGAGTTTATTCAATCGCTCCTCATAGCTTATGCCCTCCATACCAGGCAACATTCTGGTAAATCTCTTCTGCACCCTCTCTAAAGCCTCCACATCCTTCTGGTAGTGTGGCGACCAGAATTGTACACTATACTCCAAGTGTGGCCTAACTAAGGTTCTATACAGCTGCAACATGACTTGCCAATTCTTATACTCAATGCCCCGGCCAATGAAGGCAAGCATGCCGTATGCCTTCTTGACTACCTTCTCCACCTGTGTTGCCCCTTTCAATGACCTGTGGACCTGTACTCCTAGATCTCTTTGACTTTCAATACTCTTGAGGGTTCTACCATTCACTGTATATTCCCTACCTGCATTAGCCCTTCCAAAATGCATTACCTCACACTTGTCCGGATTAAGCTCCATCTGCCATCTCTCCGCCCAAGTCTCCAGACAATCTAAATCCTGCTGTATCCTCAGACAGTCCTCATCGCTATCCGCAATTCCACCAACCTTTGTGTCGTCTGCAAACTTAC
The DNA here is from genome assembly GCF_047496885.1 of Scyliorhinus torazame. Lineage (NCBI taxonomy): Eukaryota > Metazoa > Chordata > Chondrichthyes > Carcharhiniformes > Scyliorhinidae > Scyliorhinus > Scyliorhinus torazame. The sequence goes on along the minus strand of NC_092707.1, from coordinate 149,086,161 downwards.
TAATCAGACCTGTTACATTTTCCTCCAAATCATTTATATATACTACAAAGAGCAAAGGTCCCAGCACTGATCCCTGTGGAACACCACTGGTCACAGCCCTCCAATTAGAAAAGCATCCCTCCATTGCTACCCTCTGCCTTCTATGGCCTAGCCAGTTCTGTATCCACCTTGCCAGCTCACCCCTGATCCCGTGTGACTTCACCTTTTGTACTAGTCTACCATGAGGGACCTTGTCAAAGGCCTTACTGAAGTCCATATAGACAACATCTACTGCCCTACCTGCATCAATTATCTTCGTGACCTCCTCGAAAAACTCTATCAAGTTAGTGAGACACGACCTCCCCTTCACAAAACCGTGCTGCCTCTCACTAATACGTCCATTTGCTTCCAAATGGGAGTAGATCCTGTCTCGAAGAATTCTCTCCAGTAATTTCCCTACCACTGAAGTAAGGCTCACCGGCCTGTAGTTCCCGGGATTATCCTTGCTACCCTTCTTAAACAGAGGAACAACATTGGCTATTCTCCAGTCCTCCGGGACATTCCCTGAAGACAGCGAGGATCCAAAGATTTCTGTCAAGGCCTCAGCAATTTCCTCTCCAGCCTCCTTCAGTATTCTGGGGTAGATCCCATCAGGCCCTGGGGACTTATCTACCTTAATATTTTTTAAGACACCCAACACCTTGTCTTTTTGGATCACAATGTGACCCAGGCTAACTACACCCCCTTCTCCAGACTCAACAGCTACCAATTCCTTCTCTTTGGTGAATACTGATGCAAAGTATTCATTTAGTACCTCGCCCATTTCCTCTGGCTCCACACATAGATTCCCTTGCCTATCCTTCAGTGGGCCAACCCTTTCCCTGGCTACCCTCTTGCTTTTTATGTACGTGTAAAAAGCCTTGGGATTTTCCTTACCCTATTTGCCAATGACTTTTCATGACCCCTTCTAGCCCTCCTGACTCCTTGCTTAAGTTCCTTCCTACTTTCCTTATAAGTAGATGGTGAGTCACAGACTCTGCCCTAGACTGTGATGTGGTGAAGCCAATGGATTGCCCAATAATGGTGTGCAATAACTTTAATATTTTGCTTATTATTTCCCCATCACAGCCAGAAATGGCTCAACTGGTTTAAAAGGGAGAGCATTCTCCTTTGCAGGAGGGGTCATTAATACTGCATGCCAGCCAACACTTTCTGTTCTTCCAGTTTTGATCTCATCTGTACCCCGTTTTGCATTATAACTTCAATGTCAGCAACTTTGGTCTTCTGGGTTCTTCTCTCTCATGATTCCTGCTTCTTACATTTCCCAATCTTCCAAACTAAACACTTCTGGAAAATAAAGAAAGCAAGATTCATGGGAAAAGGTTGGGAAAATGAAATTGAAGGTAGTAAATCAGCCATGATCTCACTGGATTGAGGAGCTGGCTCAAGGGGTCATTTTGCTTACTCTTCCTTATGTTTCTATATGCAACATCCCTTCCCCAACTAGTGTTCATTCTCTGCTTTGTGAAGTAACAGTTTGCTATGTTAAAAGTGGAGTGTAAATGGGGTCTCTGATGACACTGGCTAAGAGATACTGAGGTCAGGAGAAACAGAAGATGTGGGAAGGGGTTTGACACACGTTTCCACAGGATTCGTCTGTCCGAGATCTGCTTGCCTCTTTCACGATTGTGCTTTTAAATTAATTGAATTGTGGTTAGTTAAGGGTGCAAGTCACAGAAGAAGAGCTGTGTGGCATATTGACAAACCAATGATCTGGTACATGTGCAACCATGCCTGAAATGCAGAAACACAGCCCGTCACTGGGAGTACAAGATTGATGAACTTTAATGGAATAAGGAATCGAGCTGCAGGAGTGACAGCCAGCTGGGCATCTTCATCCAGCTGAGAAGCCTGCTGCAATGAGGAGCCTGTGATCAGCCAATGCGAATTAATACGAATTAAAAAAGAACGCTTCTACCAAATTGCACATGTTTAGGCGTAAGCCTGTGCCTGTGTGTATGTTAGGGAAGATGCAGTGAGATTTATTTGTTTTTGTTCTCCCCACTAGATTGTTAACTGCCCACATGCTCACTGTTTGCTGAGAGAAGAGTTGGCATCATCCCCACAGTTAATACTGTAAACATTTGGTGTGATCTAACGGAAAGGTTTTTAAGTGTAATTTGTGGTGGGTTTTGCGGGGAGTCTCCCAGTTCCCCACTGCTATCTAAACACACCAAGTCACTATTTTGTGCCCTAGAGAGCTTGTCACCAGTTTAGACATATTTGGAATTATCTTCATCACTGGGGAGCTGAACTCGCTGACCAGACCAGCTCCTGGGAGATCAGACTGCCCTTTTGAAAGGGTGTCCTGATCTCTAAGTGAGCTTGTGGGTCCCCAACAACCCGCACCCATGGCAAATGTCACCCTCCACACATATGGGCATTACCCCACACCCCCACAAGCGATGACACCCCACTGTGGGGTCCCTGCACCCCCCCTTCACTCCACCCTCCACCACCCCAACCTCCCAGAGGTTCCTTCTTACCTGTCCTTAACCCCCCCCCCCCCAACCCTTCATACCCCCCTCCACCCTTCTCTCATGGGCATGGCCCCCTTGGGCCCTGACCCTTGGCAGTGGCATCTGGGCACCCTTACACTGCCACCATGGCAGTGCTCCTGCTGGCTTTACAGTGCCACCTGGGCCCCTTGGCAGTGCCAAGGTGATGGAGACCACCTGGCAGTGCCATGGTGCCCATGTTACGGGGGGGGGGGGCAGGGAGGTACCTTGCACTGCCCCTGACCATCCAAGGGCCTCTGATAGCCCAGGATCCCCTCCCTCAGTACGTTCCTCTTGGTTCACGTTTATGTGGACCAGTTCTGACTGTCGCCTGACTGGGGCCTCCCTGAGGCGGCCGGTAGATCCTGGGTGAACTCGCGTAAGTAGGTTTAAAACATACTTGTGTGAGTATAGTTTGGTCATGCCCATTGTGGGCGGGATTCTGATCTTGGCGCATCGTGAGATCTGAGTTTATCTCTCAAGGCGTACTGGCTGCCAGGAAGCCCGCGAGTAGCTTCACTTGATATCTACCGGCTGTGCCACACTCTCAGTTCAGCATGATGCGGCCGGTAGATCGCGCCCATAGTCAAATCGAGGCTGGGTGTTTGGCTGAGGAACGTGTTTACCACGCTGATTTCTGGTCTCAATGGTACTTCCAGAACCACCATGGAGTCTCTGTTGACAAGGGTGTGAAAGGAACGGAAGAACATTCAGCTTTTTCCTTCTCCGTTTAAGCTTCTTGGCTTTACTTGCGTCCCTTGCCCTACCCCATGGTCCACTGTAGTCGCACCTAACCCCTCCATACTAGGAGGGTTCACTGGTCTGTTGCATTTATATGACTTGAGTACAGATTTGCTCAATATCCTTGAGTATCCATGGATTGTTTTATTCCCAACCTTCTCTTTCCACCTCTGCCCAGACTGTTGCTGAGCTTTACAGGGCCTGAACATCCTCTTGTCCTCACCCAGGCATCCATTCATCATGCATGAGTATTATTTGACCATGGAGGACATCATAATGGAGTCTCAAAAGGCAGAAAGATGCACATACCAGTAAGGACCAGTGGATGAGGATCAGCAGCAATATCCTTCCTTAATCCTAAATATAATGTAATATTTGTGTTCCCTTCATATTGAGATCAGCTACTTTGACAAACATTGAGGTGGAACATGGGACTGTCCATTTGATTGTAGAACTTTAATAAAATATATATTTGGAATAGCAATCCTAGACACATGAAGAAAATGAGGCCACAGCACTTGATATTCCCATTTAGTGCCTTAGCAGCGACTTGAATTCTGGAATCTTAACTATATCGGCCCTCTCAGCCTCCTAGCTGTGCTGCTGGTGTTGAGTCCTACAGTGTGTTTTGCTTGGTTAAATAATGGTCATTTATTGAAATCTTAGATTTGACGTCTTTTGTTTAGGAATGCAGCCAGACAGAGAAAGAAAATCGGATACTGAGCATCGTAAGTATGAATCAATTGCCTGCTTTCTCTTCCACCACGATGAATCTTTCCAGCAAACTTCGATTTCTGTTTCTAGAATCTGCCTTATCGAATGAATATTAATTGCTGTGACAGCTCTTGCTCAGAATCTAGGCTGCACTTTAGTACTGAAGAAGTGCTGCTGTCAGAGGTGTGCACTAAACGGGGCCCCAGGCTGGAATTCTCCGACCATTGGGATTTGCGGGTTTCTTGGCGGCGTGGGGAGTCTTCAGTGGGAATTCCCATTATCAGCGGTGGGAACAGCGAATCCCGCCGCCGGTAAATGGTGCACCGCCAAGAAACATGCCACTGGGGGGGCCAGAGAATCCAACCCTCTTGTCATCATCCATAAATCCCCCCGCACTACCCAGCTCCTAGCAGGGAATATTTCCCCAGTGTCTAGGCCAATATTTATGCCTCAACTGACATCACTAATACAGATTAGCTGGTCATCATTGCATTGCTGTTTGCGGACGTTCGCTGTGCTTAAATGGGCTGCAATGTTTCCTGTATTGCAACAATACTTCAAAATTGCTTCATTGTCTGAAAATGATGTTCTGAGTTTGTGAAATGCATCATCTAAATGTGAGTTCTTTTCTCATTTTAAAAAAAAACAACTGATGTGATTATTGAATGTCATACAAAGCTGTTCAATGTTGATCATTTACCATAAAGAGATTTTTGACCTTTGAGCAATTGATCCATCTCAAATAAGGATTTGGGACTGATGCTGCCTTCTTAATAATGATTGCCAACAGGTAATTGCTGGACATAATCCGTATTATATCCCAGAAAGCTAGTGGTGAAAGAGAAAACTGGAGCTAAACTTGTCACACTTTATAAGTATTTACTGAGATACACATTACAGACATGCACCTCCGAACTCAACAGGCAGAATTTCAGTCTGTTCCTATCTATAAGAGCACAAGTAAAAATTCAGTTAATGCTCACTAACTCCATACAATTAAACACAATTTACATACAATTTACACTCAGCAGGTCTGGTAACATCTACAAAGAAAGAAACAAACATTTCAGGTCAATAACCTTTTATCAAAACTAATTATGGGTTGGAGGGAAGGGTTGACGCTCTCTGATTCTTAAATTGTTTGGTGTGAATATGATTCTGCTTCAATTAAACTGCTTTGTCTCTGCAAATGAGCTGGGGAGGATATTGGAGCATAATCATTTGTGTATCACATGGATTGTAATCAGGACCAGCCAAAATACTACCTGCTATTTCTATTTTGGCTATTGATTTTATATTTACAACATTCTGGTTTTACATCGTTCAGTTCCTTGATTTTAATCAGTTATCATATAACCTTACAGCCCAACATATCTGTGCTGGCTCTTTGGAAGAGTAGTTGACCCACATTCCCGCTTTTTGTCCGTAACATTGTAAATTCCTCATCTTCCAATACCTGTCAAGAAGGCAGCTCACCACCACTTTCTCGAGGGCAATTGAGGATGGGCATTAAGTGATGGTCTAACCAGTGAAGCCCACATCCCTTAAATGAATAAAAAATCAATTTCCATTTAAAACTATTTATGGAACCAGCTTCCATCACTGGAGCATAAAATTAACTTTGCCGATCTGGTGCAAATCAGTCCAAATAGATTTCATAAGATGGGGTCTTCAAGATCAGTCATATTTTCCCAATTAAGTGGATAATTTTGCAGCCTGATTAATAATTTATTCTTTTTAGGATTCCCCTTCCCTACACACTTGAGTTGATTGGAATGGGCCAATAACCAAGTCCCACTCTCCACCTGCTTGTCGGGTGTGTGAAGTGACTTTGGGAGTCTTGCCCATGGCTTTCCTTTTGTCTTTCTAACAACATAAGATGCAAGAAGATCAGCAAGCACTCCTGCCCGAGTGTCTGTCTTATGTTGTAATGTTAGAAAGTGACTATGGTGCTGTGCCATTGGTGTATTGTTACGTTGCCAACTGCATTTCCTGTTGTGCCTGCTGTAGGTAAAGCAATGTTTCCGGGCATGTGATTGGTTCTGTTTGAACTTATGGATTGTGTCTCATTCAGTGCAGGGAACTCTCCAGTTTCTGTGAGAATATGGTAATAGGTAGCCCTGAGGTGCTGGTGAACCAGTGTGCTTGCCTGGAAACTATACATCTACTCACCACTTCACCAGGGCAGAGTCTGGTGAGTACTGCATGGTGTCCTCCGTTATAAGGGGGATTATGGAGGGTTTACTGTCTGTGGACTTGTTCCTCCTCCTTGAATGTCCAGATACTGTGCTTTGTGGGTGAGGGTTTGTATAAATAAGACTCTTCCCAATTCATTGTTTTGAGAAAGGCATTTCCATTTTAGAATTCTTTGCCCTAGTGTTCAGACAATCTTGAGTGTCTGACAGTATTTCACATCTATATCTTAAGATGCAGTGTGTGTGTGCTATGTGGACACTTAAAAGACGTTTATCACCCAGCTTAGCGCAGTTGGTAATCTATCCCCTTTTGAAGTAGTTCAAACGCCACTTGAGAATTTGAGCATATATTCAAGGCTGACTCCCTGGTGCAATAGTGAGAGAGGGCTAGAAGCACCGTCGTTCAGTTGAGGCGTTAAGCTGAGATCGCTGGTTTAAGTGAACGTTAGTTTAACATTTGCTCCAAAATAAATCTCAGCCCTATTTTTTCTAATAGTCTTCTGTAAAGTCCTTCAACTTAGCCAGCTAAGTTTTCAAAACAACATCACACTATGGCCCTGAACACTGCTACTTCCACATAATGTGCCCAACAGCCAGAATAACTCTGCTTTTTTAATATGACCTGAGCCGACTTTCAGGGGCAGTCCTTGAATTGAGGCCTCAACAGACAAAGGTGGCCGTTGGGTGGAATCTTCTGTTCTGAAGTTGAGGTTCGGTGGTGGGAGTGGAAGTCAGGAGTATTTTCCACTGGAGGATCTGACCAGATACCATCTTGCGCTGTTCATAGAATTTACAGTGCAGAAGGAGGCCATTCGGCCCACCGAGTCTGCACCGACTCTTGGAAAGAGCACCTTACCCAAGGTCAACACCTCCACCCTATCCCCATAACCCAGTAACTCAATAACCCCACCCAACACTAAGGGCAATTTTGGACACTAAGGGCAATTTATCATGGCCAATCCACCTAACCTGCACATCTTTGGACTGTGGGAGGAAACCGGAGCACCCGGAACAAAGAACAAAGAAATGTACAGCACAGGAACAGGCCCTTCGGCCCTCCAAGCCCGTGCCGACCATGCTGCCCGACTAAACTACAATCTTCTACACTTCCTGGGTCCGTATCCCTCTATTCCCATCCTAATCATGTATTTGTCAAGATGCCCCTTAAATGTCACTATCGTCCCTGCTTCCACCACCTCCTCCGGTAGCGAGTTCCAGGCACCCGCTACCCTCTGCGTAAAAAACTTGCCTCGTACATCTACTCTAAACCTTGCCCCTCTCACCTTAAACCTATGCCCCCTAGTAATTGACCCCTCTACCCTGGGGAAAAGCCTCTGACTATCCACTCTGTCTATGCCCCTCATAATTTTGTATACCTCTATCAGGTCTCCCCTCAACCTCCTTCGTTCCAGTGAGAACAAACCGAGTTTATTCAACCGCTCCTCATAGCTAATGCCCTCCATACCAGGCAACATTCTGGTAAATCTCTTCTGCACCCTCTCTAAAGTCTCCACATCCTTCTGGTAGTGTGGCGACCAGAATTGAACACTATACTCCAAGTGTGGCCTAACTAAGGTTCTATACAGCTGCAACATGACTTGCCAATTCTTATACTCAATGCCCCGGCCAATGAAGGCAAGCATGCCGTATGCCTTCTTGACTACCTTCTCCACCTGTGTTGCCCCTTTCAGTGACCTGTGGACCTGTACTCCTAGATCTCTTTGACTTTCAATACTCTTGAGGGTTCTACCATTCACCGTATATTCCCTACCTGCATTAGACCTTCCAAAATGCATTACCTCACATTTGTCCGGATTAAACTCCATCTGCCATCTCTCCGCCCAAGTCTCCAAACAATCTAAATCCTGCTGTATCCTCCGACAGTCCTCATCGCTATCCGCAATTCCACCAACCTTTGTGTCGTCTGCAAACTTACTAATCAGACCAGTTACATTTTCCTCCAAATCGTTTATATATACTACAGAGAGCAAAGGCCCCAGCACTGATCCCTGTGGAACACCACTGGTCACAGCCCTCCAATTAGAAACGCATCCTTCCATTGCTACTCTCTGCCTTCTATGGCCTAGCCAGTTCTGTATCCACCTTGCCAGCTCACCCCTGATCCCGTGTGACTTCACCTTTTGTACTAGTCTACCATGAGGGACCTTGTCAAAGGCCTTACTGAAGTCCATATAGACAACATCCACTGCCCTACCTGCATCAATCATCTTAGTGACCTCCTCGAAAAACTCTATCAAGTTAGTGAGACACGACCTCCCCTTCACAAAACCGTGCTGCCTCTCACTAATACGTCCATTTGCTTCCAAATGGGAGTAGATCCTGTCTCGAAGAATTCTCTCCAGTAATTTCCCTCCCACTGAAGTAAGGCTCACCGGCCTGTAGTTCCCGGGGTTATCCTTGCTACCCTTCTTAAACAGAGGAACAACATTGGCTATTCTCCAGTCCTCCGGGACATCCCCCGAAGACAGCGAGCATCCAAAGATTTCCGTCAAGGCCTCGGCAATTTCCTCTCCAGCCTCCTTCAGTATTCTGGGGTAGATCCCATCAGGCCCTGGGGACTTATCTACCTTAATATTTTTTAAGACACCCAACACCTCTTCTTTTTGGATCTCAATGTGACCCAGGCTATCTACACACCCTTCTCCAGACTCAACATCTACCAATTCCTTCTCTTTGGTGAATACTGATGCAAAGTATTCATTTAGTACCTCGCCCATTTCCTCTGGCTCCACACATAGATTCCCTTGCCTATCCTTCAGTGGGCCAACCCTTTCCCTGGCTACCCTTTTGCTTTTTATGTACGTGTAAAAAGCCTTGGGATTTTCCTTAACCCTATTTGCCAATGACTTTTCGTGACCCCTTCTAGCCCTCCTGACTCCTTGCTTAAGTTCCTTCCTACTTTCCTTATATTCCACGCAGGCTTCGTCTGTTCCCAGCCTTTTAGCCCTGATAAATGCCTCCTTTTTCTTTTTGACGAGGCCTACAATATCTCTCGTCATCCAAGGTTCCCGAAAATTGCCGTATTTTGCCGTGGGGAAACCCACGCACACACTGGGAGGACGTGCAGAGTCCGCACAGACAGTGACCCAAGCCGGACGAACCTGGGACCCTGGAGCTGTGAAGCAATTGTGCTATCCACAATGCTACCGTGCTGCCCATACTGTTCAGCTAATTATTTATGCATCCACGTGGAGCACAGTGAACTTAGTGGCAGGGCAGAAAGCATATCGCCCTCGGCGTCGCGCTCCCTCGCCGTCGCGCTCCCTCGCCGTCGCGCTCCCTCGCCCTCGCGCTCCCTCGCCCTCGCGCTCCCTCGCCCTCGCGCTCCCTCGCCCTCGTGCTCCCTCGCCCTCGCGCGCCCTCGTGCTCCCTCGCCCTCGAGCTCCCTCGCCCTCGCTCACCCTCCCTCGCCCTCGCTCTCGTGCTCCCTCGCCCTCGCGCTCCCTCGCCCTCGCGCTCCCTCGCCCTCGCGCTCCCTCGCCCTCGCGCTCCCTCGCCCTCGCGCTCCCTCGCCCTCGCGCTCCCTCGCCCTCGTGCTCCCTTGCCCTCGAGCTCCCTCGCCCTCGCTCACCCTCCCTCGCCCTCGCGCTCTCGTGCTCCCTCGCGCTCCCTCGCCCTCGCTCGCCCTCGCGCTCCCCCGCCCTCGCGATCCCTCGCCCTCGCGCTCCCTTGCCTTCGCCCTCCCGCTGCATAGACCTTGCGATATCTCGCTCTCCGCTCCCTCTCGTGCTCCCTCTCGCGCTCCCTCTCGCCCTCACTCTCGCCCTCACTCTAGCCCTCACTCCAGCCCTCACTCCAGCCCTCACTCCAGCCCTCACTCCAGCCCTCACTCCAGCCCTCACTCTCGCCCTCCCTCTCACCCTCCCTCGCTCACCCTCCCTCTTTCGCTTCGCCCGCGCCCTCCCTCGCCCACCCTCTCCCTTGCCCTCGCCTTCACGCTCCCTCGCCCTCGCGCTCCCTCGCCATCGCGCTCCCTCGCCCTCGCGCTCCCTCGACCTCGCGCACCCTCGCCCTCGCGCTCCCTCGCCCTCGTGCTCCCTCGCCCTCCCCCTCGCCCTCCCTCGCTCACCCTCCGTCTTTCGCTTCTCCCTCGCCCGCCCTCGTGCTCCCTCGCCCTCGTGCTCCCTCGCCCTCGTGCTCCCTCGCCCTCGTGCTCCCTCGCCCTCGTGCTCCCTCGCCCTCGCGCTCCCTCGCCCTCGCGCTCCCTCGCCCTCGCGCTCCCTCGCCCTCGCGCTCCCTCGCCCTTGCCCTCGTGCACCCTCGCGCTCCCTCGCCCTTGTACACCCTCGCCCTCGCGCTCCCTCGCCCTCGCTCACCCGCCCTACCACGCCCTCGCGCTCCCTCGCTCTCGTGCTCCCTCGCCCACGTGCTCCCTCGCCCTCGTGCACCCTCGCCCCTGCGCTCCCTTGCCGTCGTGCACTCTCGCCCTCGTGCTCCCTCGCCCTCGCTCACGCGCTCTCTCGCGCTCCCTCGCCCTCGCGCCTTCTCGCGCCTCCTCGCCCTCGCGCCTCCTCGCCCTCGCGCTCCCTCGCCCTCGCGCTCCCTCACCCTCGCGCTCCCTCGCTCCCTCGCCCTCGTGCTCCCTCGCCCTCGTGCACCCTCGCCCCTGCGCTCCCTCGCCGTCGTGCACTCTCGCCCTCGTGCTCCCTCGCCCTCGCTCACCCGCCCTCCCACGCCCTCGCGCTCCCTCGCCCTCGCGCTCCCTCGCCCTCGCGCTCCCTCGCCCTTGCCCTCGTGCACCCTTGCGCTCCCTCGCCCTTGTACACCCTCGCCCTCGCGCTCCCTCGCCCTCGCTCACCCGCCCTACCACGCCCTCGCGCTCCCACGCTCCCTCGTGCTCCCTCGCCCTCGTGCTCCCTCGCCCTCATGCACCCTCGCCCCTGCGCTCCCTCGCCGTCGTGCACTCTCGCCCTCGTGCTCCCTCGCCCTCGCTCACCCGCCCTCCCACGCCCTCGCGCTCTCTCGCGCCTCCTCGCCCTCGCGCCTCCTCGCCCTCGCGCTCCCTCGCCCTCGCGCTCCCTCACCCTCGCGCTCCCTCGCTCCCTCGCCCTCGTGCTCCCTCGCCCTCGTGCACCCTCGCCCCTGCGCTCCCTCACCGTCGTGCACTCTCGCCCTCGTGCTCCCTCGCCCTCGCTCACCCGCCCTCCCACGTCCTCCCTCGCCCTCGCGCTCCCTCGCCCTCGCGCTCCCTCGCCCTTGCCCTTGTACGCCCTCGTGCTCCCTCGCCCTCGCTCACCCGCCCTACCACGCCCTCGCGCTCCCACGCTCTCGCGCTCCCTCGTGCTCCCTCGCCCTCGTGCTCCCTCGCCCTCATGCACCCTCGCCCCTGCGCTCCCTCGCCGTCGTGCACTCTCGCCCTCGTGCTCCCTCGCCCTCGCTCACCCGCCCTCCCACGCCCTCCCTCGCCCTCACGCTCTCTCGCGCTCCCTCTCCCTCGCCCTCGCGCTCCCTCGCCCTCGCGCTCCCTCGCCCTCGCGCTCCTTCACCCTCGCGCTCCCTCGCCCTCGTGCACCCTCGCCCTCGCACTCCCTCTAACTTGCTCACCCGCCCTCCCTCGCGATCCCTCGCCCTCCCTCGCTCACCCTCACTCCCCCTCCCCCTTTCGCTTCGCCCTCGCCCGCCCTCTCCCTCGCCTTCGCGCGCCCTCACGCTCCCTCGCCCTCCCTCGCCCTCGCCCTCCCTCGCCCTCGCCCTCCCTCGCCCTCGCCCTCCCTCGCCCTCGTGCTCCCTCGCCCTCGTGCTCCCTCGCCCTCGTGCTCCCTCGCCCTCGTGCTCCCTCGCCCTCGCGCTCCCTCGCCCTCGCGCTCCCTCGCCCTCGCACTCCCTCGCCCTCGCGCTCCCTCGCCCTCGCGCTCCCTCGCCCTCGCGCTCCCTCGCCCTCGCGCTCCCTCGCCCTCGCGCTCCCTCGCCCTCGCGCTCCCTCGCCCTCGCGCTCCCTCGCCCTCGCGCTCCCTCGCCCTCGCGCTCCCTCGCCCTCGCGCTCCCTCGCCCTCGCGCTCCCTCGCCCTCGCGCTCCCTCGCCCTCGCGCTCCCTCGCGCTCCCTCGCCCTCGCGCTCCCTCGCCCTCGCGCTCCCTCGCCCTCGCGCTCCCTCGCCCTCGCGCTCCCTCGCCCTCGCGCTCCCTCGCCCTCGCGCTCCCTCGCCCTCGCGCTCCCTCGCCCTCGCGCTCCCTCGCGCTCCCTCGCCCTCGCGCTCCCTCGCCCTCGCGCTCCCTCGCCCTCGCGCTCCCTCGCCCTCGCGCTCCCTCGCCCTCGCGCTCCCTCGCCCTCCCGCTCCCTCGCGCTCCCTCGCCCTCCCGCTCCCTCGCCCTCCCGCTCCCTCGCCCTTGCGCCCCTCGCCCTTGCGCCCCTCGCCCTTGCGCCCCTCGCCCTTGCGCCCCTCGCCCTTGCGCCCCTCGCCCTTGCGCCCCTCGCCCTTGCGCCCCTCGCCCTTGCGCCCCTCGCCCTTGCGCCCCTCGCCCTTGCGCCCCTCGCCCTTGCGCCCCTCGCCCTTGCGCCCCTCGCCCTTGCGCCCCTCGCCCTTGCGCCCCTCGCCCTTGCGCCCCTCGCCCTTGCGCCCCTCGCCCTTGCGCCCCTCGCCCTTGCGCCCCTCGCCCTTGCGCCCCTCGCCCTTGCGCCCCTCGCCCTTGCGCCCCTCGCCCTTGCGCCCCTCGCCCTTGCGCCCCTCGCCCTTGCGCCCCTCGCCCTTGCGCCCCTCGCCCTTGCGCCCCTCGCCCTTGCGCCCCTCGCCCTTGCGCCCCTCGCCCTTGCGCCCCTCGCCCTTGCGCCCCTCGCCCTTGCGCCCCTCGCCCTTGCGCCCCTCGCCCTTGCGCCCCTCGCCCTTGCGCCCCTCGCCCTTGCGCCCCTCGCCCTTGCGCCCCTCGCCCTTGCGCCCCTCGCCCTTGCGCCCCTCGCCCTTGCGCCCCTCGCCCTTGCGCCCCTCGCCCTTGCGCCCCTCGCCCTTGCGCCCCTCGCCCTTGCGCCCCTCGCCCTCGTGCACTCTCGCCCTCGTGCTCCCTCGCCCTCGTGCTCACCCGCCCTCCCACGCCCTCCCTCGCCCTCCCGCGCTCTCTCGCCCTCGCCCTCGCGCTCCCTCGCCCTCGCGCTCCCTCGCCCTCGCGCTCCCTCGCCCTCGCGCTCCTTCACCCTCGCGCTCCCTCGCCCTCGTGCACCCTCGCCCTCGCACTCCCTCTAACTTGCTCACCCGCCCTCCCTCGCGATCCCTCGCCCTCCCTCGCTCACCCTCACTCACCCTCCCCCTTTCGCTTCGCCCTCGCCCGCCCTCTCCCTCGCCTTCGCGCGCCCTCACGCTCCCTCGCCCTCGTGCTCCCTCGCCCTCGCGCTCCCTCACCCTCGCGCGCCCTCGCGCTCCCCGCCCTCGCGCTCCCTCGCCGTCGTGCTCCCTCGCCGTCGCGCTCGCTCGCCCTCGCGCTCCCTCGCCGTCGCGCTCCCTCGCCCTCCCTCGCCCTTGCGCCCCTCGCCCTTGCGCCCCTCGCCCTTGCGCCCCTCGCCCTTGCGCCCCTCGCCCTTGCGCCCCTCGCCCTTGCGCCCCTCGCCCTCGCGCCCCTCGCCCTCGCGCTCCTCGCCCTCGCGCTCCTCGCCCCCTCGCCCTCCCTCGCGCTCCCTCGCCCTCGCGCTCCCTCGCCCTCGCGTTCCCTCGCCCTCACGTTCCCTCGCCCTCGCGCTCCCTCCCGCGCTACCGGTCTCTCTCTCTGTCCCCCCTCTCTTCTCAATCATCTATTTTGAGATAGTCAAGTATTTAGAATGATTATAATTGCAATTTTTGTCTGAATAAAATTTTTAATTGACAGTGTAGCACAGAGGTTAGCACTGTTGCTTTGCAGCGCCAGAGTCCCAGGTTCAACTCCTGACTTGGGTCACTGTCTGTGTGGGGTCTGCACGTTCTCTTCTTGTTTGCGTGGGTTTCCTCCGGGTGCTCCGGTTTCCTCCCAGAAGCCCTGAAAGATATGCTTGTTAGGTGAATTGGACACTCAGTGTACCCGAACAGGCAGTGGAATATGGCGACTAAGGGATTTTCACAGTAACTTCATTGTAGTGTTAATGTAAGACTACTTGTGACAATAATAAAGGATATTTATTTATTTATCTCCTGTCCTGTAGGCACCAGTTATTGTTGGATATTGTGCCACAGGCTCTCTAATCCTCTGGTACTACTGCCATGTAGTTATCCAAGTTTGCATTTAGACAGTGAGTGTAAGACATGGTAGGGTTGATGATGCTGGGATGGGTGGGATGATGTGCTTGCAACCACATATGCAAGTTCCAACAGGTGTCACTGCATAGTGATCAGGAGTAGGATCTCTGGTTGTTTATTCCTGTCCTTTCTGGCCAGTGATCAAGACATCAATTATTCTGCTTTTGTAGCTACCATAGCTAAGATCAGCTAGCTCCATCCTGATTTATACAGCCCCTCTAAATTATGCCTTTGCAACATTAGGCGTGGAGTAAGAAATTCTATTTTTTTTTTTAATTTGTTCCTTTTAATCAGGATGTTTAGATGCAATGAGCCACTGATAATTACATTGTAGCAGCTTTAGTTTACTCAGATACTCTGTTTACACTGCTCCGAATTATATTCACATGTCTATGTGCTAAGTTTGCCTTGGGGAGGTGCCAGGGCAACATAATCATATTAAGTGTCCAACCTATGTAGATATTGTTTTAAATTGTTTGTACTTGAAAGATCCTTTAAGGAGGTTTCAATTTTGTGTATTATCCGACTGACCACTTTCTGGTCTATGAATGCTCCAAAGAAGCATGTGTTGATTTGGGTGTTCACAGGAGGTTTGGTGCAGGCTAAGAGTTTTCTGTCCAATGTTGGCATATTCAGGTTGGAATTTCTGCTAATTTACAATAACTGAATAGGTCTCAAACCTGATCAGGAATTTACCCCCAAATTAAACTATTTTACAGCATTAGTTCAAAGTTAAAAGCTAAAATCTAATGCCAAATTTAAAATAAAAACTGTGGGTTGTTCTACAAGTTGATTGATTCAGGGTTGTGACAGCTGTGATCCGAGCTGACATGGACATTCACTGAGAATATCACGGGTGCCCAAGAAGTATTTCAGTTTCTGCGTGCAACTGTTGGAGAGCGATGGCTTCAGTGCTTATGAACACATAGTTCTCAAGCAATTGGTCACTTTTGTTTGCCCTTGCTTGGATTAAAAGCTGCTCCTTTATATTGTTCAGGGAATTGAAATCAAGTCGAATAACGGGCTGCATTTTATCACAGGAACCACGGTAAATGTGAGTATAATTTGTTCATTCCACTCACTCTTCAGAGTGTCACTCACGTTGTATGTGTTTGTGTGTGTGTATACAATTCCTGTTCTTTATCTCGGTGTATCTCCATGCCAGTTTTTGTTAATCTATTTGTCTCCATCAATGTGTACCTGTATGTCTATTAATGTGTGTATGAGTCATTTCTATTTGAAATTGTTCTTGTAATATAGGTGACCTTAGTAAAGCAGTGTTCATTGCCTTTTGTTCATTTCCCCGAGAAGCTGTTGCTGAGTTACCTCCTACCTGTGCACGTCTCTCCCTATTGTTGCTGTCTGTCACTCTGTACTTGCGAGTGCGTGTCTCAGTTTTTTCCTCCCGTTTTTCTCTCTCCTATTTGCTTTGTGTTTTTTTTATCTGTGGGTCCCCTTCTAATTGAGTGATCGATCCAACCTGACCTTCCATGCACTTCCACCGCCATCTCCATGATCTGCTCAAAGTCACCCATTATTGTTCCTCGAGCAGTTATCACAGCCCTTAAACATGACTGATCTTGTACCATTGTGAGAACACCGTCATCACAAAGACTTCTGCAGCTTAAAAATAAGGCCCTTCACTATCTACACCGGGCTGCCAAGGGAGGGCAATAAATATCATCTTATCACGATCGCCCATAATGTCTGAACAATTATTTCAAATGTTCATTTGGAGTTTTACAAATCTTTTAACAGGTCGAAGAAATAATTTACAATTTCCTGCATGTTTACCTGTAAGCCTGCAGAATATTGTTGCAGTGTCCTGGTGTAAATGTAAATGTATCCATGTGCAACATACAAATCCCCTGGATGTGAAAGAGAAAATTCTGAAAGTGCTGATGCCTTGTCCTTTGGTAGGTATTGGCATTTGATCAACAGCTTTGACTTTTGATTGGTCAGGTTGCACTCCACATTTTGAGATGACATCTCCCCAAAATGTTAGTTTTTGAATGCCAAATTGGCATTTTTCTTTGTTTAGTTTCAGTCCATGTCATGATATCCAGATCAGCATATCATGGTGCAATCACACACACACTGATGGACAGGCAGTTGGACCAACCAGCACACACATAACATCGCAGCCAATCACCAGTGAGAGCACACGCACTATAAAACAGGGAACACCACAGTTCCCGCTCATTCTACCAGGAGATAGCTCAGAGCACAGAGCTCACAGCGTGCCACTCAGACAAACACCATGTGCCTCACTAAGATAGTGATAGGGCTGGGTCCACAGGTTAGCTGGTGAAGCACGTACCCAAGCCAGCAGTTAGTTGTTACCGTTGATTAGACAATAAAACAGAGTTTTACCATCTACAGCCGTGTTGGATCATTTGTGCATCAGAACACCCAACACTCCTGATACCAGTAGTGGAAGCTAACCAGCGACGTGAGACCTACCTGCACCCTTTCAGAAATCCGCCATCCTGCTCCATGGAAAACATCAGCCCACCGCAGCCGCTCCGAATCGCTGCCAATCTCGGCGTAAACTGGAAGCTGTTTAAACAGCGCTTCCAGCTCTTCCTAGAAGCCACAGACAGGGAGAATGCATCGGACACCAGGAAGATCGCCCGCCTCCTCTCCATGGTGGGGCAACACGCCATCCACATCTACAACTCCCTGGCATTCGCGGAAGGCGAGGACAAAACAAAATATAAGACGGTCCTTCTGAAGCTCGAGGAACACTTCAGCGTGGAAGTCAATGAGAGCTTCGAGAGGTACGTATTCCAGCAGCGCCTGCAGGGTAAGGGTGAGCCTTTCCAATCTTACTTAACACACCTCCGTATCCTCGCGCAGTCCTGCGGCTATGAGGCCACCTCCGACTCCATGATATGGGACCAGATAGTTTTTGGGGTCATCTCGGACATCCTATGCCAGCAGCTCCTTAAAATAAAGCGTCTCACCCGAACGACTGCCATCAAGACCTGCGTCCTCCATGAGAACGCGACCAGCCGGTACTCCCAAATCCAGGCGGCCGAAACGGCACGGCACGGGCCCCACGAGGCGGAGCCGGTCCAGTCGATCGAGTACCTCCTGGCCCGCCGCCCGGACGAGGGTGGCCATTTTGCCCGCTTTCCGAGGCTTACCGCGCTTGTACAATGCCTACGATGTGGCAGGATGGGCCACTATGCTGCCTGCTGTCGAGCAGCTCTATCTGCCAACTCCCAACAATTCCGCCAGCCTCGCAGGGACGTGCGGGGGATTCAGCCCACCTTCACTGAGTCATATCCAGATAGTATGCAGACCAGCGATACCGAAGACAGGGAGCCCTTCCGCGTTGCGGTAATCCACAAGAACCAGATGTCCCCAAGTCGGAACCACCAGCCGCTGCCAGTGCACAGCATTGATCCGGGCGATGAGTGGTGTGCCACCCTAACGGTCAACCAATCCCAGATCACATTTCGCCTGGACTCTGGTGCCTCCGCCAATCTCCTCGCATGGTCAGCCTTCCAGACCTTGAAGGTTAAACCACCGATTCTGCCATCCCACTGTCAGCTGGTTGACTACAATGGAAACGTCATCCCGGCCACGGGGTCCTGCCAGCTCGATGTTACACACAACGCACACAAAGCCACATTATCATTTGAAATCGTAGGATCCTCGAAGGACTCTCTGTTAGGCGCACAGGCGCATAAAATCCTCCACCTCGTTCGGCGGGTACACACTCTGTCTCCAGAAGGCACGTCCGATTTCCCAGATGCAGACTTTAGGGCGCAGCTCCACTCACTCCTCGTGCACAACCAGGAGTTTTTCGAAGGCATGGGCACACTGCCATACACGTACAAAATACGGCTCAAACCGGACGCCACCCCGGTCATTTACGCACCTCATAGGGTCGCAGCACCACTCCAGGACCGCCTCAAGCAGCAGCTGCAGGACCAGGGAGTGCTTTCCCGGGTCACGGAGCCAACGCCATGGGTCAGCTCCATGGTGTGTGTCAAGAAGACCTCCGGCGAGCTCCGGATCTGTATCGACCCAAAAGATTTAAATCACAACATTATGAGGGAACACTACCCCATACCCAAACGAGAAGAAATCACGAGCGAGATGGCTCGGGCAAAAATCTTCACCAAGCTTGATGTCTCAAAGGGCTTTTGGCAGATTCAGTTGGATCAGTCCAGCAGGAAGCTGTGCACTTTCAAAACTCCCTTTGGCAGATACTGCTACAATAGGATGCCATTCGGCATCATTTCGGCCTCCGAAGTGTTCCATAGCATCATGGAACAGATGATGGCAGGCATCGAAGGGGTACGCTTCTACGGAGACGACGTTATCATCTGGTTCACCACACCACAGGAGCACATCAGTCGTCTCCAGCATGTCTTTGCACGGATACGGGATCAGGGCCTGCTCCTTAACCGAGCCAAATGCTCTTTTGGCCAGACTGAGCTAAAGTTTTTGGGGGACCACATCTCCCGGTCGGGTGTGCGGCCGGATGCCGACAAAGTGGCAGCTATTGCAGCCATGCCGCAGCCGTCAGACAAGAAGGCAGTGCTGCGCTTTCTCGGGATGGTCAACTACCTGTGGAAGTTCATTCCTAACCTTGCTTCGCACACGACTGCTCTTCGCCACCTGGTCAAAAAGACAACAAAATTCCAGTGGCTGCCCGCACACCAGAAGGAATGGGAGGAGCTCAAGATCAAGCTCACCACCGCCCCGGTACTGGCATTTTTCGATACCACACGGGAAACAAAGATCTCGACTGATGCAAGCCAGTCCGGCATTGGGGCGGTACTCCTGCAACGGGACGACACCGCATCATTGGCTCCGGTCGCCTATGCGTCGCGGGCCATGACCCCCACAGAACAGCGCTATGCGCAGATTGAGAAGGAGTGCCTGGGTTTGTTGACTGGCATCAACAAGTTTCACGACTATGTATATGGTCTTCCGCAGTTCACTGTGGAGACCGACCATCGCCCCCTGGTTGGCATCATCCAGAAGGCCTCAACGACATGACCCAGCGCATTCTGCTCAAGCTCCGGAGGTACAACTTCCAACTTGTCTACACCCCGGGGAAGGATCTCATCATCGCGGATGCTCTG
This sequence comes from Scyliorhinus torazame, assembly GCF_047496885.1. NCBI lineage: Eukaryota > Metazoa > Chordata > Chondrichthyes > Carcharhiniformes > Scyliorhinidae > Scyliorhinus > Scyliorhinus torazame. Next base: position 149,066,655 of record NC_092707.1, on the reverse strand, counting down.
TCCAGGGCGGTCACACACCGCCCGACTCGGAGGGGTTCGTTTGTCAGGTCGACGCACAAGTAGCCTTCACATCGGCCAATCTGCCGGCCACTGATGCACGTGTGGCCCACATTCGCCGTGAGACTGCAGCTGACCCCCTTCTACAACGTGTGATGCGCCACATGACGGAAGGGTGGCTCAAGGGGCAGTGCCCACAATTTTACAACGTCCGGGACGACTTGGCCGTCATTGATGGTGTCCACTTGAAGTTGGACCGGATTGTGATCCCACACAGCATGCACCGGCTTGTCCTCGAACAATTGCACGAAAGCCATCTCGGGGTTGAAAAGTGCAGGCGGAGGGCCCGAGAGGCTGTGTACTGGCCGGGCATCAGCGACGACATCGCCAACATGGTGCTCAATTGCCCCACCTGCCAGAAGTTTCAGCCGCCGCAACCCCCTGACACCCTTCAGCCCCATGAGTTGGTCACGTCCCATCTGGGCGAAGGTGGGCGTGGACCTCTTTCATGCGCTCGGCAGGGACTACATTATTCTGATTGACTACTTCTCAAGTTATCCGGAGATCATACGCCCGCATGACACGACGTCATCAGCTGTCATCCGGGCCCGCAAAGAAACCTTCGCTCGCCATGGAATTCCACTCACCGTCATGTCTGACAATGGGCCTTGCATTGCGAGTCAAGAATGGTCTTCCTTTGCCACTTCATACAACTTCACACACATGACGTCCAGCCCTTGCATCCTCAGTCGAATGCCAAGGCGGAAAAGGGCGCCCACATTGTGAAGCGGCTCCTCTGCAAGGCTGCTGATGCCGGATCTGACTTCTGTTCAGCCCTGCTGGCCTATCGTTCGGCCCCACTGTCCACGGGCCTCTCGCCAGCCAGCTGTTGATGGGTTGCACCCTCAGGACCACTGTGCCGTCCATTCATGTTCCTGACCTCGACCATGCTCCAGTATTGCGAAGGATGCAATAACAGCGTGCTCAGCAGAAGTTGGCACATGACGCTCGGGCGACTGGTCTTCCTGCCCTTGCGCCTGGAGACAATGTCCGCATACACCTACCGGAGGGTGGCTGGTCGGCAACCGCCGAGGTTCTCCGCCACGTGGCTCCCCTCTCATTCCTGGTTCGTATGCCTGATGGCTCCATTCGCCGGCATAATCAGCGGGCCCTTCGGCTGCTTCTACACTCGCTACGTGATCATGCACCGGTGCCACGCCCTCCTGTTGTCCCTGATGTCGACTTCGTGGAGCTTCCTGCCACTCTGCCTATTCCTCTCTCGCCCGTGGCCAGGCCCATTCCTCAGCTGGTGGATCCTGACCCACCCTTGAGGCGGTCAACCCGAATTTGTTGCCCACCTGAGAGACTTGAGTTATGAGCCTGTTAGCACATTGGACTCACTGAATTGTTTTACAGTACTGTTAACAAGTTTTTTTTTCTTGTCGTTCGTTGTTCCAGAGTTTTCTCTCGTCATTTGCTGATTGCATTTGTTCTGTTATTGGTACAACCTCATTGTTCTGTTGCACCTGACACCTTCCTCTGTATAGTTTAGCCTCATGTACATGTTGTAAATATTGCACACACATACTCAGATGCACTCAGTACACATTTCTATTTATTAGCATGTAGGCACATATCCTTTGTGAAAGGGGGGGATGTCATGATATCCACATCAGCATATCATGGTGCAATCACACACACACTGTTGGACAGGCAGTTGGACCAACCAGCACACACATAACATCGCAGCCAATCACCAGTGAGAGCAGACGCACTATAAAACAGGGAACACCACAGTTCCTGCTCATTCTACCAGGAGATAGCTCGGAGCACAGAGCTCACAGCGTGCCACTCAGACATAGACCATGTGCTGAGTGCCTCACTAAGATAGTGATAGGGCTGGGTCCACAGGTTAGCTGGTGAAGCACGTACCCAAGCCAGTAGTTAGCTGTTACCGTTGATTAGACAATAAAACAGAGTTGTACCATCTACAGCCATGTTGGATCATTTGTGCATCAGAACAACCAACACGACAGTCCATAGGAGTCAATTCTGGTGAGAACTTTGAGTAGTCTCCCACAGTGTTCTTCCTGTGTATTGGACCATATGATGGCATCGTCCACATACAGCGTACACCTGGAACAAAGACAAAGAACAAAGAAAAATACAGCACAGGAACAGGCCATTCGGCCCTCCAAGTCTGCGCCGACCATGCTGCCCGTCTAAACTCAAGTCTTCTACACTTCCAGGGTCCGTATCCCTCTATTCCCATTCGATTGATGTATTTGTCACGGTGTCCCTTAAATGTCACTATCGTCCCTGCTTCCACCACCTCCTCCGGCAGCGAGGTCTAGGCACCCACTACCCTCTGTGTAAAAACAAACTTGCCTCGTAAATCTCTAAATCTTGCCGCTCGCACCTTAAACCTATGTCCCCTAGTAATTGACCCCTCTACCCTGGGGAAAAGCCTCTGACTATCCACACTTGTCTGTGCCCCTCATAATTTTGTAGACCTCTATCAGGTCGCCCCTCAACCTCCGTCGTTGGGCAGCACGGTAGCACAAGTGGATAGCACTCTGGCTTCACAGCGCCAGGGTCCCAGGTTCGATTCCCTGCTGGGTCACGGTCTGTGCGGAGTCTGCACGTTCTCCCCGTGTCTGCATGGGTTTCCTCCGGGTGCTCCGGTTCCCTCCCACAGTCCAAAGACGTGCAGGTTAGGTGGATTGGCCATGATAAATTGCCCTTAGTGACCAAAAAGATTAGGAGGGGTTATTGGGTTACAGGGATAGGGTGGAAGTGAGGGCTTAAGTGGGTCGGTGCAGACTCGATGGGCCGAATGGCCTCCTTCCGCACTGTATGTTCTATGTTCCAGTGAGAACAAACTGAGTTTCTTCAACGTCTCATAGCTAATGCCCTCCATACCAGGCAACATCCTGGTAAATCTCTTCTGCACCCTCTCCAAAGCCTCCACATCCTTCTGGTAGTGTGGCGACCAGAATTGAACACTATACTCCCAACTGTGGCCTAACTAAGGTTCTATACAGTTGCAACATGACTTGCCAATTTTTATACTCAATGCCCCGGCCAATGAAGGCAAGCATGCCGTATGCCTTCTTGACTATCTTCGCCACCTGTGTTGCCACTTCCAGTGACCTGTGGACCTGTACACCTAGATCTCTCTGACTGTCAGTACTCTTTATGGTTCTACCATTCACAATATATTCCCTACCTGTATTGGACCTTACAAAATGCATTACCTCACATTGTCCGGATTAAACTCCATCTGCCATCTCTCCGCCCAAGTCTCCAAATGATCTAAATCCTGCTGTATCCTCTGACAGTCCTCATCGCTATCCGCAATTCCACCAACCTTTGTGTCGTCCACAAACCCACTAATCAGACCAGTTACATTTTCCTCCAAATCATTTATATATACTACGAACAGCAAAGGTCCCAGCACTGATCCCTGCGGAACACCACTAGTCACAACCCTCCAATCAGAAGAGCACCCTTCCATTGCTACACTCTGCCTTCTATGACCTAGCCAGCTCTGTATCTATCTTGCCAGCTCACTTCTGATCCTGTGTGACTTCACCTTTTGTATCAGTCTGCCTTGAGGGACCTTGTCAAAGGCCTTACTGAAGTCCATATAGACAACAACCACTGCCCTACCTGCATCAATCATCTTTGTGACCTCCTCGAAAAACTCTATCAAGTTAGTGAGACACGACCTCATCTTCACAAAACCGTCTCTCGCTAATACATCCACTTGCTTCCAAATGGGAGTAGATCCTGTCTCGAAGAATTCTCTCCAGTAATTTCCCTACCACTGACGTAAGGCTCACCGGCCTGTAGTTCCCTGAATTATCCTTGCTACCCTTCTTAAACAAAGGAACAATATTGGCTATCCTCCAGTCCTCCAGGACATCACCTGAAGATTGTGAGGATCCAAAGATTTCTGTCAAGGCCTCAGCAATTTCTTCTCTTGCCTCCTTCAGTATTCTGGGGTAGATCCCATCAGGCACTGGGGACTTATCCACCTTAATATTTATCAAGGCACCCAACACTTTGTCATTTTGCATCTCAATGTGACCCAGGCTATCTACACACCCTTCTCCAGACTCAACATCCACCAATTCCTTTTCTTTGGTGAATGCTGCTGCAAAGTATTCATTTAGTACCTCACCCACTTCCTCTGGCTCCACACATAGATTCCCTCCCCTGTCCTTCAGTGGGCCAACCCTTTCCCTGGCTACCCTCTTGCTTTTTATGTACGTGTAAAAAGCCTTGGGATTTTCCTTAACCCTATTTGCCAAAGACTTTTCGTGACTCCGTTTAGCCCTCCTGACACCTTGCTTAACTTCCTTCCTACTTTCCTTATATTCCACACAGGCTTCATCTGTTCCCAGCCTTCTAGTCCTGACAAGTGCCTCCTTTCTTTTTGATGAGGCCTACAATGTCTCTCGTTATCCAAGGTTCCCGAAATTTGCCATATTTTTCCTTCTTCCTCACAGGAACATGCTGGTCCTGAAAGCCTCCCACATGTCAGATGTTGATTTACACTCAAACATCCGCCCCCAATCTAGGTTCTTCAGTTCCCACCTAATATTGTTATAATTAGCCTTCCCCCAATTTAGCACATTCACCCTAGGACCACTCTTATCCTTGTCCACCAGCACTTTAAAACTTACTGAATTGTGGTCACTGTTCCCAAAATGCTCCCCTACTGAAACTTCTACCACCTGGCTGGGCTCAATGCCTTCAATGATTGTCTCCATGGCACGGTGAAATATTTCAGAAGTTGAAATGATGCTGAAGGGCAGTCGATTAAAACAATATGGACCATTAGGAGTGTTGAAAGTGCAGAATCAGATTTGGGCAAAATAGCAACCCTTCTAAAATATAAAAATTAACGATGTTAATTCCTCACCTGAGGAAGGAGCAGCGCTCCGAAAGCTAGTGACATCGAAACAAACCTGTTGGACTTTAACCTGGTGTTGTAAGACTTCGTACTAAAATATAAAAAGTACAAGTGCATTGTAGATTAACAGACTACAATGGAAATAAAATAGCAACAAAAGGTTCATGCTACCTCATAGTTGAGAGTGGTGGCATTAAAATTTCACTTGATTTTGAAATTGTGGATGACACCAAATCCTCACTTATTGGAGTGTCCAGTATGTCTCCAGATAAACCTGATTCAACGAATTCACACTGCCAAATCTTTCACTGATTCGTTAAAAATAACATTGAATCTATTTTGAGCAACTTCATGCATGTGTTTAATGGAATGGGGACATTACCATTTACCTACAGCATCAAGCTCAAAGAGAATGCTAAACCAGTCATTCATGCTCCCAGACGAGTACCAGCACTTCTTGAGAGAACGAATAAAGGAAGAACTAGATAGGATGCAGCAGAATGGCATATCAAAAGTTACCGATCCAACAGCTTAAGCTCAATGGCCTGTGTTAAAAAACCAAATGGTGATCTCAGAATCTCTATAGACCCCAAGGACTTAAATGATAATATAAAAAGGGAACATTATCAGATTCCAAAATGTGAAGAAATTACAACGGAAATGGCGCATGCCAAATTCTTCACCAAACTTGACACCTGGTAAGGAATTTTGGGAACTATTTCTGAGAAGAGTAAATGACTTTGCACTTTCAACACTCCTTATGGTCGATATTGCTTTAATAGACTGTCCTTCAGCATCATTTCAGCGTCTGAAATATTTCACCGTGCCGTGGAGACAATTGTTGAAGGCATTCCAGGTGTATGCGTGTATGTGGACGATGTCATCATATGGTCCACTAATGTTCTCACCAGAATTGACTCCAATGGACTCAAACTAAACAAAGAAAAATGCCAATTTGGCATTCAAAAAGTAAAATTTTGGGGAATGTCATCTCAAAATGTGGGGTGCAACCTGACCAATCAAAAGTCAAAGCTGTAGGTCAAATGCCAATACCTACCAAAGGACAAGGAAACCATATCGTGAATCGGGATTGTCAACTTTATGGGGAAATTAATTCCGAACTTATCAAGTAGGGCAACTGAATTAAGAAACCTGATAAAGAAAAATGTTGCATTCATCTGGACTCCACACATGAAGCGGAGTGGCAAGATGTAAAGTCATCGTTAATCACTGCACCAGTTCTAGCATTCTACCACTCAAACACGAGTCACCAAAATATCAACAGCTGCAAGTCAAAATGGTATTGGCGTAGTTCTGCTACAAAAGGCAGACAACGATTCGTGGAAGCCTGTTGCGTAAGCATCTCGCTACATGTAGCAAACTAAGCAAAGGTATGCTCAAATTGAAAAAGAATGCCTCGGTCTCTTGACAGGCATCACCAAATTTCACTACTCTGTCTATGGACTGCCACACTTCTTCGTCGAGACAGATCACCATCCGCTGGTCAATATAATCAAGAAAGATCTAAATGACATGTCGCCAAGACTTCAACGCATGATACTGAAGCTGCGTCGATATGACTTTGAATTAATATATACACCAGAGAAAGATTTAGTACTTGCAGATATGTTATCCAGAGCCACAATGCACGAGGATAACAAAGTTGTTGACTGTGTACTCCGTATTGCAGCACAAGCCAACTTCATCACTTCAATGCTACCTGCCACGGATGCTAAACTTAAAATAATCAAGGCAGAAACTCTACGATATACGACGCTTCAGCAAGTGATACAATATCTACGTACTGTCTCGCTTAAAGGGAAATGTGCAAACTTTCGCAACATCAGAGAAGACCTGACAACAATAGATGACTTTCTATTGAAAGGGGATCGCATTGTAATTCCATCATGTCTTAGACAAGACATTCTTGCACAAATCCACAAATGACAGCAAGGCATTAAGAAATGTAGAAGAAGAGCACGATAATCGGTGTATTGGCCAGGTATCAACAAGGATATAGACAACTAGATTCAACAGTGTCGGATATGCCGAATGAACCAACCGGCACAATGTAAACAGACCTCGGCGAAAAGCGAACTAGTTACTTAACCGTGGGCAAAAGTCACCATGGACATATTTTACTGTCAAGGCTGTGATTATTTGATAATTATTGGCTATTACTCAAATTTTCCGACACAACAACTCATTCAGTTGTCAGGGCAACAAAGAATGTATTTGCCAGACATGCCATACCAGTTACTGTTGTCACAGACAATGGGCCGTGCTTTAGCAGCCTGGAGTGGTTACAATTTGCCAATGACTATAACTTCACACATGTAACTTCTAGCCCACTATATCCACAGGCAAACGGGAAAGCTGAGAAAGGGTTGGGAACTGTGAAGCAGCTTCTCAAAAAGGCTATGGAGGACAGAAATTTGATTTAGCACTGTTAGTATACAGGGCTACACCACTGTCGGCGAGACTTTCTCCAGCACAACTACTGATGGGGTGAAGAATGTGTCCTATGTTAACAACTCTTTTTAAAAAAAAAATTTTAATTAAATTTTAGCAAATTTTCAACAAACCCCCCCCCCCCTTACAGAAAAAAGAAAAGCATAAAACACCCAGATCAACATCGTACACTTATATCACAAACTCCCCCAATGAACAAACCCCCCATGAAACAATAATAAACACATACCAGAAACCTCCCCCCCCCTCCTCCCCTGGGTTGCTGCTGCTGACCACCTCCTAACGTTCCGCTAGAAAGTCTAGGAACGGTTGCCACCGCCTGAAGAACCCTTGCACAGACCTTCGCAAGGCAAACTTTACCCTCTCCAATTTAATGAACCCTGCCATGTCGCTGATCCAGGCTTCTACGCTTGGGGGCTTTGCATCCTTCCACTGTAGCAGAATCCTCTGCCGGGCTACCAGGGACGCAAAGGCCAGAATACCGGCCTCTTTCGCCTCCTGCACTCCCGGCTCATCCGATACCCCAATTAATGCTAGCCCCCAGCTCGGCTTCACCCGGGTGTTCACCATCTTAGACACAGTCCTCGCAAAGCCCCTCCAAAACCCATCCAGTGCCGGACACGCCCAGAACATATGGGCATAGTTTGCTGGGCTCCCCGAGCACCTGTCCTCTACCCAAAAAAACCTACTCAACCTCGCCCCTGTCATATGTGCTCTGTGAAGAACCTTAAATTGTATCAGGCTAAGCCTGGCGCAAGAGGAGGAAGAATTAACCCTACCCAGGGCATCAGCCCACAGACCCTCATCTATCTCCTCCCCAAGCTCCTCCTCCCATTTACCATTTAGCTCCTCCACCGAGGTCTCCTCTTCCTGCATCTCCTGATAGACCACCGAGACCTTGCCTTCTCCAACCCACACCCCCGAGAGCACCAAATCTTGAATCTTACGTGCTGGAAGCAGCGGAAATTCCCTCACCTGCCGTCTCACGAACGCCCTCACCTGCATGTACCTGAAGGCGTTTCCGGGGGGCAGCCCAAATTTCTCCTCCAGCGCCCCAAGGCTCGCAAACGTCCCATCTATAAACAGGTCCCCCATTCTTTTAATTCCTGCCCGATGCCAACTCAGAAACCCCCCATCCATTCTCCCCAGGTCGAACCGATGGTTCTCTCGGATCGGGGACCAAACCGAGGCCTGTACCTCACCCCTGTGGTGCCACCACTGCCCCCAAATTTTCAGAGTTGCCGCCACCACCGTACTCGTGGTATATCTTGTCGGCGGGAGCGGCAGCGGTGCCGTCACCAGCGCTCTCAGTCTCGTGCCCACACAGGACGCCATCTGCAGCCCCTTCCACGCCGTCCCCGTTCCCTCCATTACCCACTTACGGATCATCGCCACATTGGCAGCCCAGTAGTACCCACATAGATTGGGCAACGCCAGCCCTCCTCTGTCCCTGCTACGCTCCATAAACACCCTTTTTACCCTTGGGGTCTTATTCGCCCAAACGAATCCCATGATGCTCCTGCTGACCCATTTAAAAAAGGCCTTAGGGATCAGGATGGGAAGGCACCGGAACACAAAGAGGAACCTCGGAAGGACCGTCATTTTCACCGACTGCACCCTACCCGCCAACGACAGTGGCAGCATATCTCACCTTTTAAACTCCTGCTCCACCAGCTGCGTCAAATTGAGCTTGTGCAGGGCTCCCCAACTCCTAGCCACCTGGATCCCCAGGTACCGAAAGCTCCTTTCTGCCCTCTTCAGTGGAAGCTCGACCATCTCCCTTCCCTGGTCCCCTGGATGTATCACAAAGAGCTCACCATTCCCTACGTTAAGCTCATATCTGGAAAAGCCCCCGAACTCCCTGAGGATCCGCATAACCTCCGGCATCCCCTCCACTGGGTCGGCCAAATACAGTAACAGGTCATCGGCATACAGCGACACCCAGTGTCGTCCCCCCCCCCCCCCCCCGAACCAGTCCCCTCCAGTTCCTGGACTCCCTCAGTGCCATGGCCAAAGGCTCAATTGCCAATGCGAACAAGGGGGATAGGGGACACCCCTGCCTCATTCCCCGGTACAGCCGAAAGTATTCCGACCTCCGCCAGTTTGTGGCCACACTCGCCACCGGGCTTCATACAGTAGCCTAACCCAACTGATGAACCCCTCCCCGAACCCAAACCTCCTCAGCACTTCCCAAAGATACTCCCACTCCACCCTATCGAAGGCCTTCTCCGCGTCCATAGCCGCCACTACCTCCGCTTCCCCCTCCACCGATGGCATCATAATTACGTTGAGGAGCCTCCGCACATTGGTGTTCAACTGCCTACCCTTCACAAATCCTGTCTGGTCCTCGTGAATCACCCCCGGGACACAGTCCTCAATTCTGGTAGCCAGCACCTTCGCCAACAACTTCGCGTCGACGTTGAGGAGCGAGATCGGCCTGTACGACCCACACTGTATTGGGTCCTTGTCCCGCTTCAGGATCAGCGAGATCAGCGCCCTGAACATTGTCGGGGGCAGGGCCCCCCCCCCTCTCTCGCCTCATAGTAGTGGGCCCAACAGGTCCATGTACTTCCGGTAGAATTCCACCGAGAACCCATCCGGCCCTGGGGCCTTCCCTGCCTGCATGCTCCCCAACCCCTTAACCAGCTCCTCCAGCCCCATCGGTGCCCCTAGCCCAACCACCTGCTCCTCCATCCTCGGGAACCTCAGCCGATCCAAAAATCGGCGCATTCCCCCCCCTCCCCGTCGGGGGCTCAGACCTATACAGCTCCTCATAAAAGTCCCTGAATACCCCATTTACTCCCACCGCACTCCGCACCGTGTTCCCCCCTCTATCCCTAACACCCCCAATCTCCCTCGCTGCCTCCCGCTTCTGAAGCTGATGTGCCAACATCCGGCTGCCTTCTCCCCATATTCGTACACCGCCCCTTGCGCTTTCCTCCACTGCACCTGTGCCTTCCTGGTAGTTAACAGGTCGAATTTGGCCTGGAGGCTTCGTCGCTCCTTATGGGCCTGAGTGGAGATTAGCTCTTCCCTGACCACCACCTTCAGCGCCTCCCAGACCAACCCCACCTGCACCTCCCCATTGTCGTTAGCCTCTAAATATCTTCCAATGCACCCCTGGATCCACCCGCTCACCTCCTCATCCGTCAACAGTCCCACATCGAGGTGCCACAGCGGGCACTGGTCCCTCTCCTCCCCCAACTCCAGCTCCACCCAATGCGGGGCATGATCTGAGATAGCTATGGCCGAATATTCCGTGCCCTCCACTCTCGGGATTAATGCCTTAGTCATAATGAAAAAATCTATCCTAGAGTAGGCTTTATGGACGTGGGAAAAAAAGGAAAATTCCCTGGCCCCCGGCCTGACAAACCTCCATGGGTCCACTACCCTCATCTGGTCCATAAACCCCCCCGCCGCCGGCCTCAACCCGTCCTGGACCTGGATCGGTCCAATGCTGGGTCCAACACCGTGTTGAGGTCCCCCCCCCCATTATCAAACTCCCTGTCTCCAGGTCCGGAATCCGACCCAACATGTGCCTCGTGAATCCGGCATTGTCCCAATTGGGGGCGTATACATTCACTAGTACCACCCGCACCCCCTGCAGCTTACCATTCACCATCACGTACTGACATCCATTATCTGCCACAATGTTCAGCCCCTCAAACGACACCCGCTCTCCCCCCCCCCCCCCCCCCCCCCGCCGACTAGCCATCTCCCTTTCTAGGCCAGCCACATGCCCGCGACACCCGCACCCTCCATTCCCCCAGGCGGCGGCACCCCGCCCCGACTCTCCGAACTCCAGCTCCCCTTTGGCCAATGCAGCAGCAACCTAGCGCCCCCCCCCCCCCCCCCCCCCAGCTAGGTCCCCCCCTAGCTGTATTGCTCCCCCCATTGCACTCCCATAAGTCAGCTGACTCCTGCTGACCCCGGACTCTCCCGCCACTCCGTCAACACCTCCCGTGTGAGAATCTCTCCTCCCCCTCCTGGCAGTCAGTGTGCGCTCCTCTCCAACACCGCCCCCTTCCTTCCCTTGCACGGGAAAAAGCCCGTGCTTTCCACCAAGCCGGCCCCATCTTCTCTGGCGCAGTTCCCTTTTGCGGCCTTATCTCAACTCCCCCACCTCGGGCCTCCCATTCCCCCCCCCCCCGGCGTGGCCCCGTCTTTACAACTACGGACGCCCACACTCTCACACAACCCCCACTTCGAACCATTTACCCAACCCCACCCAGCACCAAAGAAAACAGAACAGAACATCCCCCAAAACACAATAACCACAATAACTCCCCCTCGACACCTCCTGCCAACAAACCCTCAGTCCGTGTCCAACCTTTCGGCCTGGATAAAGGTCCACGCCTCCTCCGGCGTCTCAAAGTAATGGTGCCGGTCCTTAAACGTGACCTACAATTGCGCCGGCTGCAGCATCCCGAATTTCACCCCCTTCCGATGCAGAACCGCCTTAGCCCGGTTGTACCCGGCCCTCTTCTTGGCCACCTCTGCGCTCCAGTCCTGATATATACGAATCTCCCACCTGCTGCTCCGCTCCTTTTTAGCCCATCTCTGGACACACTCCCTGTCCACAAAGCGGTGGAACCGCACCATTACCCCCGCGGCGGCTCATTGGCCTTGGGCCTCCTCGCCAGGACTCGGTGAGCCCCATCCAGCTCCAGGGGCCTTGGGAAAGCTCCCGCGCCCATCAGCGTGTTCAGCATCGTGACCACGTATGCTCCAGCATCCGACCCCTCCACTCCCTCCGGGAGACCTAGAATCCGAAGGTTCTTCCTCCTCGACCGATTTTCCATGTCTTCAAACTTTTCTTGCCACTTCTTGTGCAGCACCTCGTGCGCCTCCACCTTCAGCGCCAGATCCAAGATCTTGTCCTCGTTCTCCGAGGCCTTTTGCCTCACCTCCCGGATCGCGGCCCCTTGGGCCTTCTGGGTCTCGACCAACTTATCGATCGATGCCTTCATCGGCTCCAGCAGCTCTGCCTTCAGGTCCGCAAAACAATGCTTGAGGAACTCCTGCTACTCTTGCGACCATTACGCCCACGCTGCCTGGTCTCCACCCGCCGCCATCTTGGTTCTCCTCCCTCGCACTTTTTACTTCACCAAATCACTTTTTTCACCGCTCCACTCCTGGTCCAATCCATACAGTGCCGGGGGAATCATACTGTCACCTTCCCACACTGGGAACCGTCAAGCAAATGCCGCTGGGGCCCCTAAAAAGAGCCCAAAAGTCAGTTTCTAGCGGGAGCTGCCGAATGTGCGACTTAGCTCAGCATAGCCGCAACCGGAAGACTATGTTACCAACTCTAATAGTTCCAAAAAAAGATGCACAAGTCGTGCATAAAAAATGCAGCAATTGAAGAGTAAGCAAAAGAAGTATTACATTTAAAAACTCCAAACCACTATCTACACTCAAAGAAGGTGATATTGTTCGCATTCATAATCCTGAAGGTGGCTGGATGGACACTGCAAAAGTACTCCATGAACTCGCACCAAGATCATACGTCATCAGAACAGAATCTGGAAAGATTTTTTGTAGAAACAGAAGAGACCTATTGAAACCCAAACAACCTGGTACATTCCCAGAATCAGCTACCACGAGCCAACAATTCATATTTCCTACAAATGACTTTCCAAAAGCTATATTGTCAGATGAACCAGATAATTCAAATAACACTGTTGTAACATTAAGAAGGTCTACAAGATGTAGGAAACCTCCAAATAGATTAAATCTGTAAATCTAACCTTAGTTCTATCATTGTTGACATGCTGTATAATATTGTAAACAATAAAATGTATAGCCAACATTTTACTCCAAGAAAGGGGGATATGACATTATACAAATGTACAGCATGTGGAGAGTTAATGTTGTGTTAAGACTAGCCACTGGAGAGAGCTAAGGGGCAGTACTATAAATTGCACTGGCTCTTGAGCTAAGGGGAGGAGGTTAGACTGGAGCTAACGAAGATCAGATTCATAGTGTATTGCAGAGTTAGTCGAGATATAATAGTTATAATTAGTAGATAGAGATCGTGTTAGCGAGTGTAGTTTAATTCTCACGTGTGTTTGCTACTCAGAATAAGTGTCAAACTCAAATTTAGTAGTGTTAATAAAATTAGTTTAGTTCTTCAAAAGAACTTTGTGTACTTTTGTGATCACTACACCTTCCATCCTGGAAACCCCTCACAAAGATCACCACATCTCAGTGACACACTGGGCGAATCAGCCCTGCCCTGTGTGGCTCAGTGATATACTGGCCAATGCAGCCTTGCCCTGTGTTGCCCAAATTTTGGGATCCTATTAATGTTCTCTAGTTAGGGTTAGGTTTGAGTTAGGGTTATTCCCAACTTAATTTGCCTAATGTCCAACCCCACATACTTAAAAGCCCAACTTCCAATTTTGAATTCCTTTATAATTATATCACAAATTTCTCAAGTGTCGCTGGTTCCACCCCACACCCCCCTCCCCTGGTTCCGCCCCACACCCCCATCCCCTGGTTCCACCCCCCCCCTCCCCTGGTTCCACCCCACACACCCCTCCCCTGGTTCCACCCCACACTCCCCTCCCCTGGTTCCACCCCACACCCCCCTCCCCTGGTTCCACCCCCCCCCCCCCCCCCCCCGGCTCCACCCCACACCCCATCCCCTGGTTCCACCCCCCCCTCCCCTGGTTCCACCCCACACCCCCCTCCCCTGGTTCCACCCCACACTCCGCCCCCCTGGTTCCACCCCACACACCCCTCCCCTGGTTCCACCCCACACCCTCCTCCCCTGGTTCCACCCCACACCCCCCTCCCCTGCAACCACCAACAGAAAATCATTTACGTTCATTATGAAAATGCCTGCTAGTTTTCCTTCATCATGCCAATAACACATTGTCTTCAGCTAAAAGCAGATCATGCAATCAGTGTTTTTTAAATATAAATTAAGAGTACCCAATTCTTTTTTTCCAATTAAGGGGCAATTTAGCATAGTCAATTCACCTACGCTGTACATCTTTTTGGGTTTTGATGGGTGAGACCCACGTAGACACAGGGAAAATGTGCGAACTCCAGACGGACAGTAACCTGTGATCGGGATTGAACCAGGGTCCTTGGTGCCATGAGGCAGCAGTGCTAACCACTGCACCTCTACAATCAGCTTTTAGTAGGCCGGAACTGACTGTAAAATGTCATGGATGCATAGTTCAGCCTGTAAAACAATTTAGCCTCCATAATTTCCCATCTATATCTCCAGCCTCTTTTGGAGACTTTTAAGAATGCTCCCCTTGCAAAAATGCGATTTTGATGTCAATGGATTTATATTCCCATGAGTATGTCACTAAGCGTGTCGGAAAATGCTCAAACTTGCCTTTTCTGCTGTTGGGGAGTCTATTCTAACTTTCTGGTTGCCCAGTTGTTCGTCAAATCCCTAAGCTACAAGACTGGCTTTATGAAATGAAAATTGCTTATTGTCACAAGTCAGCTTCAATGAAGTTACTGAGAAAAGCCCCTAGTCGCCACATTCCGGCGCCTGTTCGGGGAGGCTGGTACGGGAATTGAACCGTGCTGCTGGCCTGCCTTGGTCTGCTTTAAAAGCCAGCGATTTAGCCCAGTGTGCTAAACCATCTAAACCAGTACATGAACCATCGGGAAGTACTTCTGCACATATCCAAGTATGGGACAACGCTGATTGTCCTTTGGCACCTCCTTGTAAAGGCAAAACTTTCTTCAACAGTCAAGTTCTTCTCTTTTTGTTTTGCCTCCTTAACCAATTTATCATCTAACTTGTTTGTAGCCACTAGGACTGCTTTATCGAAGGGACTTCCACTTATTGTGTCACCCCTCACTGTTCTTTAGTCCTTATCTTGTTAAAATACATCCCCTATTCAATCTCCTGACACTCCTGTGCTGAAGTTCTTGATTTTCCTTGGGCTGTGATTACCATCAAGCTCATATCTGGACTCACACTAAGTTTCCTGGCTTTTCACCTTTTACTTCCTTTTGCCAGTCACAGATCTGGGACTGGATTCTCCGGTCCCCCAGTCGTGTGTTTTTTGGTGGCGCACCATTCGCTGGAGGTGGGATTCTCTCTTCCCACCAGTTGTCGATGGGATCTACCATTGAAGCCATTCTATGCCACTGGGAAACCCGCGGGCAGGGGGCACTGCCAGCGAAAAAAGAAAATCCCAACAGCTGGAGAATTCCAGCCCTGATATCCTGCCCCTTGTCTTGTACTTTCAGCC
Source organism: Scyliorhinus torazame (assembly GCF_047496885.1). Classification (NCBI taxonomy): domain Eukaryota; kingdom Metazoa; phylum Chordata; class Chondrichthyes; order Carcharhiniformes; family Scyliorhinidae; genus Scyliorhinus; species Scyliorhinus torazame. The sequence goes on along the minus strand of NC_092707.1, from coordinate 149,051,037 downwards.
AGTTTTTGTATTTCCATGGCCTTTCCTGCCCATTCCTGCTATCGTGGCTTCTCTCCATTCACTGACTCCTTCCGGATTACATGCCACCCTAGTTCTAATGCGTAGTTGATCTTTGTGATAAAGGGTCCTATCCATACCTTCACCATCACTTGGTCCATTGTCAGTTAGCCAATTATCTGTCACATGGTTGTTCATACAGCTCTGGCATATATGTGTGTGTGTAGTGCATGGTACATCTTCAGTTTCTGTCAATGTGTAATCCGTGCCAGTAAACTGTGTGGAACAGGTTTTTTTTTTGAGTAAACGAGTTTGTATTTTATTGATTCAAGTCCTTTTGTTCCTACCCATTCGGAAGGTTTTGCCCATCTTAAGGATTCAGTGTCGGATCTTGAGTAGCACTTGCGCCAGCAAAGCATTCACCTCACCGAGACCATCCCAGCCATGTCACCGAACAGTGGGTCGTGTTTGCACAGATGGATGGACCTCCAATTCCATCCACCCCTTCCCCCAATCTCTTTGCAGTTCCCCCCCCTCCCTCACCAACATGTCCGAAACAGTCCCAGGAAACACGGCGTGACCTCAATCGGTGAGAGCGATCAAAGCTTCGACGACGTTGCCCAAATGTTCCCGCAGACCTCGCTCGGCTGCATTTCGAGAGATCTCCATCTCGTTCATTATCAATTCGACATCTTCCTTCCTGATGGTCACTTTTGCCAGCTCTTTCTCCCTTTCCTGTTTAGCTTTCTGTTCGCACGACCTTCTGTCTCCAATGACGGACATCGCCGTCTCCAGGTCCGAGCTGAGAATCTCTTTCTCCTCCGCATAGTCGGTCACCCTCTCCAGATCCGCCGCTCCGCTGTCATGTTTCCGCGGTTTCTCCGTCGGCCGCTCGGTCTCCTCATTCTCCAGGTCCAGGTCCCCGTCAGCCTCCGCCATCTGCCCCGCTGCTGTTACGCCCTGTGTGGAACAGTTTGATTATCATGTTGCGAGATTATTGTTTTGCCATCAGTGCCTGTGACATTTCCTGTGCCTCTCCATTCTTTCTGCCCTTCTGTTTTAAAATATGTCATGTCCCCAAGTTTAACATTTATTTGACTGCCTGATTTGATACCTCAAAGCTGTCCTGATTTTCTTTCCTGAAACTTCTACCTTAATCAACACCCTCCTTCCTGCAAGCATGGCATTTGAATGTTCTGCAAAAATTGAACATACAGTAGTCTCCTCCAAAGGCTGGGGGGGGGGGGGGGGGTATTTTTGGATTCCTGCCAAAAACTAATTGATTGGGGCTGCAGCCCCTAACCATCTGAGTGTGTTTTTTATGTGTGTGCTATGCACACGAACAGTTGTCAGTTTCCGATTCAGTTGGTCAGCTAAACTTTCGGATTATTTTGTCAATAACAGTGAGATTTCTTGAACATATCCCATTGATTAAAAGGACTTTCTGCTATGTACATTGCGACAATATTTACATTTTCTCACACAACTCCTGAATTCATCATTGGCAAGTTCCCCTCCATTGTCTGTTAAGAATTTAGCTGGTGCTCAGCCTCGTTCCTATTCATCTTTCTATTATTTTATCGATAATTACTTTTTTGTCTTTAATAATCATTAACAGTCTAAATCTAGCTGCTGCATTTACAAAATGTAGAAGAAAAATATTTATTTTCTTATACTAAACGTTGAGGTCCATCGGTCTGGCTTCATTTAAGTTTCCCACCAATCTAAGATGTTCCACTGGTTACGATGGTGTTCTCCTGAACCTTTTACAAATATCACATTTTTCACTAATATGGTCAACAAGCCCAGTCTATTTCTAATCAAGCTACCCCTGCATCCTTTAACAAATCCTTCCACCTATGACCAGAGGGATGTAAAAATTGGTGGTGTAGTTTGGTAATAATTTGCTTCTCTCCTTTAAATTTGTATCTCTAGTTGTCATTTAATATCCCTAACATTCAGTCTAGTGATGTTAGGCCTGAAAGGAATACAATAATTTCCCACATGTGTAAATTGCAAATCTCCCCAAAATAATTGCTCTATCATGCTCTATGTCCAACTTCATTTGGGCCTTTTTCATTGAAGGCTTGTTTAACAGTAAGGGTATATCACTTGATACCACATCAGTACTGATAATATGGTTCACTTCTGCTGTTTCACACAGAATTACTACTCTTTAGTAATTTCAATGTGTTACCATTGCAGAACTTGAAACAAGTAGAACGCCATATTCTTTGACTTTACTTTGGTCTTCCTTTCTTAAAGAAGTCATGTAACAGTTTAGCCAGTCCACTCCTCGTACTGCGGATGTACACCCATTGTCTAGAACTGCACAACTGAATGAATCTGCGATTAGGATACTCCTTTCTGGACTAAAGCTTCTGGTGCCCAATACAATACTTTCTGATTGGTCAGTTTCATCCTCCTTACCTTCTGTACCCTCTGTGCTATATGTTGTCTCAAAAACACTTTATTTTGGGGCAATTCAACATATAATGATACTTGGAGTCAAAGAACAATACAGCACAGGAACAGGCCCATCGGCCCTCCAAGCCTGCACCGGTCATGATTCCACCGTTGGCCAAAACCCTCAGCACTTCCTAGTGCCATATCCCTCTATACACATCCTATCCATGTATTTATGGAGATTCCTTATGAATGCCATTAATGTATTTGCTTCCACAACCTCCCCTGTCACTGCGTTCCAGGCACTCACCACCATCTGTGTAAAAAATACCTGCCTCGCACATCTCCTTTAAACTTTGCCCCACGGACCTTAAACCTATACCCCCTAGTGACTGACCCCTCTATCCTGGGAAAGAGTGCCTGCCCATCCACTCTATCCATGTCTCTCATAATCTTGTAGACCTCTATCAGGTCACCCGTAAACCTCCATTGTTCTACTGAAAACAGTCCGAGTCTATTCAGTCTCTCTGCATAGCTAACACCCTACAGACCAGTCAACACCCTGGTAAACCTCCTCTGCACCCTCTCCAAAGCTGCCACATCCTTCTGGTAGTGTGGCGACCAGAATTGTGTGCAATATTCCAAGAGCGGCCGTACAACTGTAGCACGGCTTGCCAGTTTTTATACTCGATGCCCCGTCCAATGAAGGCAAGCATTCCGTATGCTTTCTTGACTATCTTGTCCACTTGTGTTGCCACCTTCAAAGATCTGTGCACTTGCTCGCCCAGATCTCTCTGACTTTCTATATTCCTATGAGTTTTGCCATTTATGGTGTATTTCCCCTCTGTTAGACCTACCAAAATGTATTACCTCACATTTGTCTGGATTAAACTGCCATTTGCCATTTCTCTGCCCAAGTCTCCAACCTATGTCCTGCTGTATCCTCTGACAATCCTCAACAGTATCTGCCACTCCACCAACCTTGGTGTCATCCGCTAACTTACTATCAGACCAACTACATTTTTCTCCAAATAATTTATGTATACTACAAGCAACAGAGACACCAGCACTGATCCCTGTGGAACACCACTAGTCACAACCTTCCATTCAGAAAAACACTCTTCTACTGCTTCCCTCTGCTTTCTGTGACCGAGCCAGTTCTGTATCCATCTTACCACCTCACCTCTGATCCCGTGTGACTTCGCCTTTTGTACCAGTTGTATTTGAAGCATCTGTTGACTACCCCTTGGTTATTCCTGGGGTTCATCTCCTCCCATACTTGGTCAACTCCTGCTACCTAATATAACTCCCAAAAGGATCTCCTACTTTTTGTTTGTAATTTTTCTTTTGTACAGATGTTAGGGCCATATATTTGAACAGTCTCAAAATGCTGCTCGTATTGTATCCTTCATCATTGGTGACACTGCTGAAGAGACCATTTATGCCAGAAAAGTTGCTGGAAATGAATGTTTTCCTCCCCCCAATTTTTTTTAAGGCGTCAGAAATTTGATACAAACGTATATATTTTTCTCTGAATCTAACTCCGGTTAAAACTAGGAGACTATCCATATTTGATATCTTGGCATGGCCCAATAATTTAAAAGACAAGAAGTGATTTGGGAATTTCCAAGTGGAATTGCTGCAATCTCAGATACAGTCAGTTAAACTCCATAATCTATTCTCTTATGGAAGAATCATACTTTTTTCAAAATTTATAGATTTCTCTCTGAGCATTCAACAAGTGATCTTTCTCACAAATTTTATCCATAAATTTTGAGAGAGTGTCCAAACCTTTCATTGCTCAGTTCCCGAGTGCCAAGTTTTGAGAACATTTTGCAGCAGATCTTATTCCTGGCAGGAAGCAAAAGTTCCAGAGCTATCCCTGGCTTTCTTTTCAGGAGAGGTATAACCAATGTCCATGCCTCAACTTAATTTTTCAATTGACCGAAAGGTTCTGTTTCACAAAACAGTGGTGGAAAGTCATATCCTGCCACCTTCTATCTGATTTCCGTTATCTTTCTTCAAAAAGTCTCCAAATTACAGTCTTCTCTCGAAAAGAATCAACTCCAATTCCAACCTTTTGTCTGGAAGTAAATCTCAAACTCTAATCTTCACTTTCAGGCAGCCATCCTCTGCCAGCAATGTCAATGGTATTCCCAAAGCTGGTTGTGAAGAAGACACTGAAACTAGGATGCTTCACTGGAGGCCATTTGTTGCTTCCCACAGAACTTATTCTCCACTCTAACACCATACCCCCAGTGCTGGCTGACTTTTCCTTATATACACATTTGAGTATAAGTATCTAATCAATAAACAACACCGGTTCACCTTCAACTATTGGGAATTGAACGTCCATCAAAAAGGACCCGTTAAATACTAACAACCATTGCCATACAAACCCAAGTTGAATCTCGAGTGTTGGTTCGTTCATGCAGACTGAACTTAATAGAAAATGAAATATGTCCTCGGTGAATTAAGGGAATTTCTGCAGAATTCCTTGGAAGTTGGAGAATGGGAGATGCAAAGAACATTACAGCCGGAGATTCCAAAATATCCCCTGGCTTCCATTCTAAAGCTTTTGGTATTGACATTTCTTGATGGGGCTGAACAGGAGAGGGGAGCATTGCAGTCTAACCTAGGAGTGACAGTCTAACCTATGAGTGTATATACCTGGTGTGGATTGTTAATAATTGAGTGAGTGTTTTTATGAACTTGTCTTCACTTGCTTTTTTTTTTTCAGTCTCCAGCTCATCGTTCTCAGAAGATTCGTCCAGGTGATGAGGTGGTCCAGGTGAATGATATGGTTGTAGTAAGTATTAGTATCTGTATTAGATGATTTAGTTGTGCTATAAATTGGGTGTTGAATGAAGAGCTGTATGGGCCAAAAGGTGGAGGTATGTAAGGATCGGGTTTGGAGGAGGGTGTATAATTGGTTATTTGATGATGCAGGGATGGGATGAGTGTAGATGTTAAATCACACAACATGAGTTATTCAGAATAACTCATTTGTTCCAGTGCTAACTCTCGCTGGAACTGACTTTTATCTACCCCTCTACCCATTTCACATTCCTTTTAATACCATCGGGATAGTTTTGAAAGGTACAGTCCTAGTGTGCATATTTGCCACCTGTGGTGGATTGAGACTTATACTGGAGACTTCCAGCAGTTAACAAAGGGATTTATTGATGATTGGCAAAGGCAGCTGAATAACAGGCACAGAACAATATACAAAAAATCTTTACATTTCACCCTGGTTCACACTGCCCAGGGTCCTGCTCCCAGGACCCCGCGCAAACTCCCTATTGGCTGTGGCTTACATACTCTCACGTGATTGGCCCCAAGGTGGTCTATGGAGCCCACCTCCTTAAAGGGACCACCCTACCACATCCCTCCCCCTTATGTCCTTTATTATATTATCCCAAAATTTATGTACGTAAGTTACAATTGTTAACAGAGTCAACCGGGGAAAGAGAGTCCATCAAAATGTAAATTGGTCCGGAGGCCTCGCAAGTCCTCCCAGACCTCCATAGCCCTGCTACAGGCTCGACGCTCTTATGGGCCGCCTCAGAAGGCACTACTTCCGCAACAGGCAAACTGGCCTCACCAACTTCAACAGATGCAGCTAGTTGAACAGAAATGAGAATCCCTGGCTCCCTTGGCTGGACCAAGGTACAGGAGTACCTACAACGCTCGCTGGACTTGTCAGCCCCATGTTGGGGGTTGCCACCCTTCCATGAGGTCGGCATGCTTCCTGACAGACTTCCCTGTTGACATTGACCACATAAGGCACTGGCCCTGACCGGGCCAGAACCCATCCTTCTAACCAAGGCGAACCTGAAACAAAACTACGGCCCAAAACTGGGCCTCCCACCTGGAATGACCTGCTGCTCTTCTGCTCCGACCACTGACCTTCTGGGAGGCCTGACGTGCCTTCACCCGTTGCCAAATTTGGAAATACATGGTCCAATTGGGTTCTCAACCAATGGGCCATGAGCATCTCAACTGCCATGACCTCAGTAGTTGAATGAGGGGTTGAGTTGCACAGCAACAAAACATTAGCCAACCTCTGGCAAAGTGATTTATCAGATTGCTTTTTCATGACATTCTTGAAAGTTTGGCCAGCCAGATCATTGTATGCTGGGTGGTACGGGGCTATCCTTGTGTGTCGTATGTCATACATTCAAACCTGGTCATCGTCACCAGTGAAGGGTGCACCAATATCCAAAACAATTGACCCGGGAAGCCCATGAATGGCTAACACTCGGCTTAAGGCATCTACCATAGCCGTCAAAAACATCTTGCCCATAACCGGGCCCGCTTAATCAACGCAGACCCTGGTCCACTGGCAACCCAGCCATTCCCAAGGGTGTAGGGTGGTGGAAGGTGGCAAAGATTGTTGCATTATCAAGGGTGGCACTGTTGTACTTGGCTTTATCTATGCCTGGTCACCAGACATAACTGCGTGCTAGCATCTTCATCTTTGTCTGCCCTGGGTGGGCGCTGTGTCGCTCTTGAAGGAGAGGTCCCCCTGGCCTGAGTGGGGTCATCTGTGATCCCCACAGTATCATGCCATCTTCACATGTCAGCTCGTTTTGACGAATGAAGTCGGGCCTCAGCTGTTCAGATTTCTTGTATATAGCCAGACTGTATAATTTGTTTAACCTTTGAAAGAATAGGGTCTCTTTGGGTCCAACTGCAGATGTGCTTGCTGGATGCTGGCAGATTGTCTAGGACATTTAGGGCTATAATGGTCTCCTGGGGGTACCAGTGGTGGAAGAATGCTCTTGGTTGGCAGATGACTTCATGCATCCGCATTAGCAATTTGTGTCCCAGATTGGTTCTGAAAAGCAAAGTTGGAGGCCGCCAACATCAGGCCCCAATGCTGCACCCTCGCCCACTCTAAGGGCAGTATGGGCTTATCTTCCCTTAACAGATCCAGCAATGGTTTGTGGTCAGTCACTATGTCGAACCATCAACTGTACACGTACTGGTGGAATTTCTTCACACTGAATATAACTGCTAAGCCCTCCTCCTTAATCTGGGCATAGTTTTGTTCTGCTTCAGAAAGTGCCGTTGAGGAAAAGGTGATCAGGCATTCTGTACCAACTCTCATTTTGCTGGGTTAAACATCTTCTATACCATAAGGGGACGCACAACGGTATGATTGTTTTTCCCAATCAAAGTGCAGCAAGAGGTTTGAAGACTGATGATTCACGACTCAGAAGGCTTTCTCTTGGGGCTCCCTCCATTGCTACCGCTGATTCTTCCTTGGTATAATGGTGCCAGTGTTGGGGCTAGATTCAAAATTAACCTTCCATAATAATTGACAAGACCAAAGAAGGACTTCAGCTCGCTGACGTTTTTGGGTTCAGATATGTCTCGTATAGACGTGCCCTTTTCGTTCAAGCGGTGCAACCCTGTCGCATCAATGCAAAATCGTAGGTATATCTCTTCTGAGGCCGGAAAAATACATTTTGCGTGTTTTTTTAAATTAATATTTTATTGAAAATTTTTGGTCAACCATCACAGTACATTGTGTATCCTTTACACAATAATATAACCGTATAAATAACAATGACCTGTTTTATAAACAAAAAATAAATAATATATAACAAAAACTAAAACTAAAACTAAATGGCAACTGCCTTGTCTCAGATAAACACTCTCCAAAAATATGATTTAACAGTCCAGTATACAATTATTTATAGCAACGACCTATACATATTATACATATATATTAACAACCCTGAGAGTCCTTCTGGTTCCTCCCCCCCCCCCCCCGGGCTGCTGCTGCTGCCTTCCTCTTTTCCATTCCCTCTAACATTTCTGTGAGGTATTCGACGAACGGTTGCCACCGCCTGGTGAACCCTTGAGCCGATCCCCTTAGGGCAAACTTAATCCGTTCCAGCTTTATAAACCCTGCCATGTCATTTATCCAGGTCTCCACATCCGGGGGCTTGGCTTCCTTCCACATCAACAGTATCCTGCGCCGGGCTACTAAGGACGCAAAGGCCAAAACATCGGCCTCTCTCGCCTCCTGCACTCCCGGCCCTTGTGCAACCCCAAATATAGCCAACCCCCAGCTTGGTTCGACCTGGACCCCCACTACTTTCGAAAGCACCTTTGTCACCCCCACCCAGAACCCCTGTAGTGCCGGACATGACCAGAACATGTGGGTGTGATTCGCTGGGCTTCTCGAGCATCTCGCACACCTATCCTCTACCCCAAAGAATTTACTGAGCCGTGCTCCAGTCATATGCGCCCTGTGTAACACCTTAAATTGAATCAGGCTTAGCCTGGCACACGAGGACGATGAGTTTACCCTACTTAGGACATCCGCCCACAGCCCCTCCTCAATCTCCTCCCCCAGCTCATCTTCCCATTTCCCTTTCAGCTCGTCTACCATAATCTCCCCCTCGTCCCTCATTTCCCTATATATATCTGACACCTTACCGTCCCCCACCCATGTCTTTGAGATCACTCTGTCCTGCACCTCATTCGTCGGGAGCTGCGGGAATTCCCTCACCTGTTGCCTCGCAAAAGCCCTCAGTTGCATATACCGGAATGCATTCCCTTGGGGCAACCCATATTTCTCGGTCAGCGCTCCCAGACTTGCGAACTTCCCATCCACAAACAGATCTTTCAGTTGCGTTACTCCTGCTCTTTGCCATATTCCAAATCCCCCATCCATTCTCCCCGGGGCAAACCTATGGTTATTTCTTATCGGGGACCCCACCAAGGCTCCTGTCTTTCCCCTATGCCGTCTCCACTGTCCCCAAATTTTCAAAGTCGCCACCACCACCGGGCTTGTGGTGTATTTCTTCGGTGAGAACGGCAATGGGGCCGTCACCATAGCTTGTAGGCTAGTCCCCCTACAGGATGCCCTCTCCAATCTCTTCCACGCCGCTCCCTCCTCTTCTCCCATCCACTTACTCACCATTGAGATATTGGCGGCCCAGTAGTACTCACTTAGGCTCGGTAGTGCCAGCGCCCCCTATCCCTACTATGCTGTAAGAATCCCTTCCTCACTCTCGGGGTCTTCCCGGCCCACACAAAACTCATGATACTCTTTTCGATCCTTTTGAAAAAAGCCTTCGTGATCACCACCGGGAGGCACTGAAACACAAAGAGAAATCTCGGGAGGACTACCATTTTAACCGCCTGCACCCTCCCTGCCAGTGACAGGGATACCATGTCCCATCTCTTGAAGTCCTCCTCCATTTGTTCCACCAATCGCGTTAAATTTAACCTATGCAATGTACCCCAATTCTTGGCTATCTGGATCCCCAAGTAACGAAAGTCCCTTGTTACCTTCCTCAGCGGAAAGTCCTCTATTTCTCTGCTCTGCTCTCCTGGATGCACCACCAACAACTCACTTTTCCCCCATGTTCAGTTTATATCCTGAGAATTCTCCAAACTTCCGAAGTGTCCGCATTATCTCTGGCATCCCCTCCGCCGGGTCCGCTACATATAACAACAAATCATCCGCATACAGAGATACCCGGTGTTCTTCTCCTCCTCTAAGTACTCCCCTCCACTTCTTGGCACCCCTCAATGCTATTGCCAGGGGCTCAATCGCCAGTGCAAACAATAATGGGGACAGAGGGCATCCCTGCCTTGTCCCTCAATGGAGCCGAAAGTATGCAGATCCCCGTCCATTCGCGACCACACTCTCCACTGGGGCCCTATACAACAGCTGCACCCATCCAACATATTCATCTCCAAAACCAAATCTCCTCAGCACCTCCCACAGATAATCCCACTCCACTCTATCAAATGCTTTCTCGGCATCCATCGCCACCACTATCTCCGCTTCCCCCTCTGGTGGGGGCATCATCATTACCCCTAGCAGCCTCCGTATATTCATATTCAGCTGTCTCCCCTTCACAAACCCAGTTTGGTCCTCATGGACCACCCTCGGGACACAATCCTCTATCCTCATTGCCATTACCTTGGCCAGAATCTTAGCGTCTACATTTAGGAGGGAAATAGGTCTATAGGACCCGCATTGCAGCGGGTCCTTTTCCTTCTTTAGGAGAAGCGATATCGTTGCCTCAGACATAGTCGGGGGCAGCTGTCCCCTTTCCTTTGCCTCATTAAAGGTCCTCATCAGTAGCGGGGCGAGCAAGTCCACATATTTCCTGTAAAATTCAACTGGGAATCCATCCGGTTCCGGAGCCTTCCCCGCCTGCATGCTCCTAATTCCTTTCACTACTTCCTCTATTTCAATCTGTGCTCCCAGTCCCACCCTTTCCTGCTCCTCCACCTTGGGAAATTCCAGCCGGTCCAGAAAGCCCATCATTCTCTCCCTCCCATCCGGGGGTTGAGCTTCGTATAATTTTTAATAAAATGCCTTGAACACTCCATTCACTCTCTCCGCTCCCCGCTCCATCTCTCCTTCCTCATCCCTCACTCCCCCTATTTCCCTCGCTGCTCCCCTTTTCCTCAATTGGTGGGCCAGCAACCTGCTCGCCTTCTCCCCATATTCATACTGTACACCCTGTGCCTTCCTCCACTGTGCCTCTGCAGTACCCGTTGTCAGCAGGTCAAATTCTACGTGTAGCCTTTGCCTTTCCCTGTACAGTCCCTCCTCCGGTGCCTCCGCATATTGCCTGTCCACCCTCAGAAGTTCTTGCAGCAACCGCTCCCGTTCCCTACTCTCCTGCTTTCCTTTATGTGCCCTTATTGATATCAGCTCCCCTCTAACCACTGCCTTCAGCGCCGCCCAGACCACTCCCACCTGGACCTCCCCATTATCATTGAGTTCCAAGTACTTTTCAATGCACCCCCTCACCCTTAGACACACCCCCTCATCTGCCATTAGTCCCATGTCCATTCTCCAGGGTGGGCGCCCTTCTGTTTCCTCCCCTATCTCCAAGTCCACCCAATGTGGAGCGTGATCCGAAATGGCTATAGCCGTATACTCCGTTCCCCTCACCTTCGGAATCAACACCCTTCCCAAAACAAAAAAGTCTATTCGCGAATAGACTTTGTGGACATAGGAGAAAAACGAAAACTCCTTACTCCTAGGTCTGCTAAATCTCCACGGGTCTACTCCTCCCATCTGCTCCATAAAATCTTGAAGCACCTTGGCCGCTGCCGGCCTCCTTCCAGTCCTGGACCTCGACCTGTCCAGCCCTGGTTCCAACACCGTATTGAAATCTCCCCCCATTACCAACTTTCCCACCTCTAGGTCCGGGATGCGTCCTAGCATACGCCTCATAAAATTGGCATCATCCCAGTTCGGGGCATATACGTTTACCAAAACCACCGTCTCCCCCTGTAGTTTGCCACTCACCATCACGTATCTGCCCCCGCTATCCGCCACTATAGTCTTTGCCTCAAACATTACCCGCTCCCCCACTAATATAGCCACCTCCCTGTTTTTCGCATCTAGCCCCGAATGGAACACCTGCCCCACCCAACCTTTGCGTAGTCTCACCTGGTCTATCAGTTTCAAGTGCGTTTCCTGTAACATAACCACGTCTGCCTTAAGTTTCTTAAGGTGTGCGAGTACCCCTGCCCTCTTTATCGGCCCGTTCAGCCCTCTCACATTCCACGCGATCAGCCGGGTTGGGGGGCTTTTTACCCCCCCCCCCCTTGTCGATTAGCCATCCCCTTTTTCCAGCTCCTCACCCGGTTCCCAAGCAGCTGTGTCCCCCCCAGGCGGTGCCCCCCCCGCCCATCCCACCCCATACCAGCTCCCCCCCCTCTCCCCAGCAGCAGCAGCCCAATAGTTCCCCCCTCCCACCCCCCCCCCGCTAGATCCCCCACTAGCGTAGTTACACCCCCATGTTGCTCCCAGAAGTCAGCAAACTCTGGCCGACCTCGGCTTCCCCCCGTGACCTCGGCTCGCACCGTGCGACGCTCCCTCCTTCCTGCTTCCCTATTCCCGCCATGATTATCATAGCGCGGGAACCGAGCCCGCGCTTCCCCCTTGGCCCCGCCCCCAATGGTCAACGCCCCATCTCCTCCACCTCCTTTCCTCCCCCCACCACCTCCTGTGGAAGAGAGAAAAGTTACCACATCGCAGGATTAATAACATAAAACTCCTCTTTCCCCCCTTTTTACCCCCCCTCTTCGCCCCCCCATACTCGCCCCACCACTTTGTTTCAAACGTTCTTTTTTTTAAAAAACCCGCTCATTCCAATTTTTCTTCCACAATAAAAGTCCACGCCTCATCCGCCGTCTCAAAGTAGTGGTGCCCCACTTGATATGTGACCCACAGTCTTGCCGGCTGCAGCATTCCGAATGTTATCTTCTTTTTGTGAAGCACCGCCTTGGCCCGATTAAAGCTCGCCCTCCTTCTCGCCACCTCCGCACTCCAGTCTTGGTATACGCGGATCACCGCGTTCTCCCACTTACTGCTCCGTGTTTTCTTTGCCCATCTAAGGACCATCTCTTTGTCCTTAAAACGGAGGAATCTCACCACTATGGCTCTAGGAATTTCTCCTGCTCTCGGCCCTCGCGCCATCACTCAGTATGCTCCCTCCACCTCCAGCGGACCCGCCGGGGCCTCCGCTCCCATTAACGAGTGCAGCATCGTGCTCACATATGCCCCGACGTCCGCTCCCTCCGCACCTTCAGGAAGACCAAGAATCCTTAGGTTGTTCTCCAGTGCCTCCAGCCTTTCCACACAACGTTTATGGTGTGCCTCGTGCATCTCCGTCTTCACCACCAGGCCCTGTATGTCGTCCTCATTCTCGGCAGCCTTTGCCTTCACGACCCGAAGCTCTCGCTCCTGGGTCTTTTGCTCCTCCTTTAGCCCTTCGATCGCCTGTAATATCGGGGCCAACAGCTCCTTCTTCATTTCCTTTTTGAGTTCTTCCACGCAGCGTTTCAAAAACTCGTGTTGTTCAGGGCCCCATATTAAACTGCCACCTTCCGACGCCATCTTGGTTTTTGCTTGCCTTCCTTGCCGCTGCTCTAAAGGATCCACCGCAATCTGGCCACCTTCCTCTCCTTTTTTCATCCGTATCCAGGGGGGATTCCCTTCTGGTTCACCGCACAGTACTTTTAGCCGTTAAAATTGCCGTTGGGGCTCTTAGTAAGAGCCCAAAAGTCCGTTCCACCGGGAGTTGCCGAAACGTGCGACTCAGCTGGTCATCGCCGCACCCGGAAGTCTCCCATTTTGCGTGTTTTAGGTAGACCCTTGCATCACACAACTTCTTTAATACATCCTCTAGGCTGGCCGTGTGTTTTTCTGGTGTTGTGCAGTGACCAGCACCTAATCAAGATAAAACATCGCCGTAGGAATTTCCTGGAGGAGATTTTCCATTGTGCGCTGGAAAATAGCACTGGATGAAGCAATGCCAAATGACAGTCTGGTATACTGGAAGAGGCCTTTTAGGTATTGATTGTATCAAATCTCTGAGACTCCTCATCCAATTCTAGTTGCAGCTGGTGTGACTGACGTCCAATTTGAATAGGTGATGCCCCCTGCCAGCTTAGCATAGAAGTCCTCAATCGGGGAGTCGGATACCGATCGACCTGGGCAACCTGATTTATGGTCAGCATATAGTCCCCACAAATCGATATTGAAAGATCAAGTTTAAGGACAGGGATTATTGGCACTGCCCACTCTGAAAACTGAACCGGCTTGGTAATACTCAACTCTTCCAATCTCTTTAGTTCTGCTTCACCCTTCTGATGCAATCTGTCTGGCACTGGTCTGGCTCTGAAGAACTTGGGTGTCGAATCCAGATTGACATATATTTTGGCTTTTATGCCCTTGGTCAGGCCCAATTCATTATGGGGGACGTCTTTATACATCCTTAAGACATCTTGGGAGAATGCCATCAGATATTTTGAAGATTTCCAGCCAATTGAGTCTAATCTATTGCTAACAAGTCTTCCCAACAGACTGGGTCCATGTCCATCCATGACAACCAAAGGCAGGTTGACCTTCTGCCCTCTGTAGGCTACTGGGGTATTAGCTGATCTTCAAAATATGTCAAAAACTTTTCTGTAATGCTCTTCCAGCTTAAATATTGTGCTCCTGGGTTTTCTGGTAGCGTAATGTAGGGGGAAGGCACGCACAAGGTGGTCCCCACTAAAGTACTAGACATTTTGCCCTTTTCTCTTAGTATCAGGGCATATTTTCATTTGAAAACCCATGTAATTAATGGAATAAGGATCCTATTTGATTGAAATGCCATAAAAGTCAGGGAAAGGAGATGGACAGCTGACATTTGTCAATTAGAGTCGGAGGCCTCTCCGAGATCGTCGGCAGATAGAATGGCAGAGGCAGCTTCTGGGGCTCCGACCACTCCATTCATGCCTGAGGCGCTTTAGAGTACCTTTGCAAAGAAATTTCATAAACACTGGCGATTGGGTCGGAGGACTTCCTGAAATCAATGGAGGAGGCCTTGGCCCCCATCCGAGTGGCGCTGGAGAACACCAATGAAACCGTGATGGAGCCACGATAAAAGATATGGGAGTGACACTTTCGAGACGCAGCGATCAGATTGCCTCACTGGAAGCAGAGATGTCTTTTGTGGCCGAAACGAGCAAGTCGTTGAAGGCCAAAGTGAATGATCTAGAGAGTCGATCCAGGAGGTAAAACAATCAAATTGTGGGGCTGCCAGAGGGCATGGATTGCCCAACGCCCACGGAGTACTTTGTTATAAATTTTCTTATTCTCTGCCTTTTTCATATTTTCATCAAAATTTACAACAGACAATCAACAATAACAACAAATACAATGACAATCCTCTCATCCCACCCACCCTCAAAAACTCCCAACATTTTGAATACAAAACACCAATGAAAAAGAATCATCAATAACTTATACATTCCAGACCCCTCCCCCAATGTTCAATGTCATCCAATTCATGAAAATGCATGATGAACAAGGCCCATGAGTTGTGGAACCCTTCCATCCTCTCCCTCCACTCGATCTTTACTTTCTCGAACATTAAGAACTCCAGCAGATCCCCCCCGCCACGCTGAGGCACAGGGTGGAGAAGCCGTTCTCCACCCCAACAGAATCCGCCTTCGGGCGATGAGCTAGGCGAAGGCAAAGACATCTGCCTCCGCATCCGCTTCCAACCCCGGCCGATCCGACACGCCGAATGTGGCTTCTAGGGAACCCGGTTCGGGTCTTACGTGCACCATCTTTTGAGATTACCTTAAATACCTCCCTCCAATACCTCTCCAGTTTTGGACAGGACCAAAACATATGAACAAGATTAGTGCCGCCCCTCCCCCCATCCCCCCCACCCCCCCACACTGTCCACAAACATCCTCCACCCCCTCAAAAAGTCGGCTCATCTTCGCCCTTGTGAGGTGCGTCCTATATACCATCTTCAACTGTATCAGTCCCAACCTTGCGAATGAAGTTAACGCATTCACCCTCCAGAGCACCTCACACCATGACCCCTCCTCAATATCCTCCCCCAACTCTCCCTCCCACTTCGCCTTAACCTTCTCCAGCGATACCTTATCTTCCCCCAGAATCACCCCATAAATCGCCGACACCACCCCCTTCTCCACTCCCCGTGTCGTCAACATCTCTTCCAGTAGTGTGGGGGCTGCGCCATCGGAAAGCTCTGTACCTCCATCTTGGCAAAATTTCCGACCTGTATATACCAAAACATTTCCCCCTGCCCTAACCCATATTTCCCCCCAGTTCCTTCAATTTCGCAAACCGGCCACCCAGAAACAAATCCTTTAATACCCAAACTCCCCTCTCCTCCCATCTCCGAAAATTCCCATCCCACCTTCCTGACTCGATTCTATGATTCCCTCGAATCGGCATTTGCCCACGGAGTACTTTGCAGATATGTTCAGTAAGATGGTGGGGGAAGGGTGGATTCAGGTCCCCTCCTGAATTGGACCAAACCCACCGGCCTCATCCTGAGGATGCACCAAATGTGGTAAGAGTGAAGATCCATAGTTTCACAGAGAGAGAGCGGGTTCTGAGATGGGCAAAGGAGCATCGGGCCTTCAGATGGGAGGGCCTCGCCATCAGGTTCTACCAAGACGTTGGAACAGAGCTGAAGAAGAAGAGTACTGTGTTCCATAAAGCCAAGGCTACCGTGTGTAGAAGTGGAGTCCGTTTTGGCTTGGCTTCGTGATTTTTGATGGAAGGGACGATTTATTTGTTGCTGTGGGAAAGGCGGACTCCTTTGTTAAGAAACACGGGTTGGGTGTGGTGTGATTGAGTTTTTGGGTGTTGGGGACGGGCATGTTGAATTGTTGCATGGTTGGAGTTTCATGTTTGTTCTTGTATTTTCCTGTTCTTGTTGGATTTTTACAGTTTGGGCTTGGATTTGGGGTTTAGTTCTATGTGAGGTTCTGTTCGGTTGGTTATGATAATATATAACTCCCTTTTGGAGTGCAATGGTTTATGATATAGGAACCATTTTTTAAAACTCTAGTTGGGAGCCACCCTGCTAACCTAAACATTGGCTAATGGGAGCGGTTTTGAAGGGTTTGTTGCAACTCATTATAGTAGTTTCTTAGATAATGAGCTTAGAGTTTATTTTTTGGTTAGGTTTGTTAGAAGTAGATTTTGGTTGTTTGTGTTTGCCTTGCCTCTTTCTATGTCTATTCGGGTGTGGTAATATTCAAGGGTGATGGCACATGGGGGTAGTTTGCTGATGGTGCCTGCAGATTTTTCTTAGTTCAGTCTTTTTATTCGGTTTGGTAGCCACCTTGGGTATAAAATGCATTAGGTTGATGAAACTGCAAAGATCCACACCCGAATGGCTTTCCCATTGACTTTTTAAACGTTCACGGAGCAATTGGTGCCTTTAATTCTGGACATGTTTAATGATTCCTTTTCCTGAGGTTTGTTGCCCTCTACCCTCACACTGGCCTCTATCGCCTTGATTCTCAAGAAAGACAAAGACCCAACAGAGTGTGGACTGCATTGAACTATCTCACTCTTCAATGAGGATGTTATGTTACTTGCCAAGGTGCTGTGGCTGGAGCCCTGTAATCTTGGAGGATCAGACTGGCTTAGTTAAGGGTTGACAATTGTCAGCCAATACATGTTGCCTGATAAACATTGTCTTTTCCTCCCTCCTTGGCAACTAAACCAGAGGTGATTGTTGCCCTGGATATCCAAAAAGGTATTTAATAGAGTGGAGGGGAGTCTCTGTTTGAGATTCTGGGGCGGTTTGATTTGGCCACAGGTTTATTTCCTGGATTCTACTACTGTTGGGCCGCCACTGCCCGTGTTCGTATGAATACCCTGAACTCTGGTTATTTTTTGTTGTGATGTGGAGATGCCGTCGTTGGACTGGGGTGAGCACAGTAAGAAGTCTTACAACACCAGGTTAAAGTCCAACATGTTTGTTTCGAACACTGTTTAAGATTTTTGCCTCCTTCTCTGGTTACATGTCGAACTTGGACAAGAGTGAATGTTTCCTGGTCAACCCCCATGGGGAGGAGAGCCCAACTGGGGACGCCCTCAATTCGCCTTGCCGAGACTGACTTTCATTTTCTGGGGCTCCAGGTGGCCCACAAGTGGGCCTTGCTTCATAAATTTAATTGCATTAATCTGGTTGACAGTATCAAGTCAGACTTGCAAAGGTGGGATAACCTCCCCCTGTCCTTGGTGGGTCGGGTTCAGACTATTAAAATGAACATGCTCCCAAGATTTTTATTTCTTTTTCAATGTCTCCCTATTTTTCTCTCCGATTCCTTTTTGTTAAAGTAAAAAAAAGACATATTGTGTTACTGCACAAAAATATTAGAGGGTCCACTACAGTCACCAAAGTGTCCCGATGTCAACTTCCATTTGAAAGGGCCAACCATTTATCTTCAGCCAATTTCAATCGGAGCCGTCTTATTCAATTGGATCGCATTTAACTGATGCATTGCATGCTCTTCGTCAGAGTTCTTCGCCACTGTGTCCAGTGGCGCTTTGGACTGCAGCTGCTGTTGCTTTTTTTTGCATTTGTCTCATGCGGCAACATGACCCCTTTGGTTGCATCGGTGGCGCACAAACTGCTGAATAGGCAAGGTCTCCTGGGGATGGTCCCCGCTGCAATGATAACCCATCTCAAAATCTGTCTAATACCCTGATTCCTTCCTGCTCCTTGGGTTCCAGTCCTGTCCCGAGGACCGTGTCTCATTCTGGGCTGTGCATGTTGATCCCACCACCACCCTATACTTTGTTAACCTCCCCTTCAGCCATTTTTCAAACTCGGTGTATGTCTCGAGCCACCACATTGGCTACGAGGTAAAAGTTTTCTATCACAGTGACAGTCGCCGTGACTCGAGAGAGGGAATGAGAGCTGCTCCCAGCCAGCTGCCATCCTATTTTCGTGCATGTGCTTGAAGGCTGTCATTCTACGATCCTGCATTCTTTATCATCCTCTCCCACCAAAATCATCTGACTGGGATAGGAACTTGCAAGTACACTGTGCCAATCTATTACTCAGCGATGAGGCAGTATGCTAGTGCACAGAGCTGCTGAAATACATTTTAGTTATAGTTTCCTAAAGTCTCTCACCTTATTTATTGACATTGATACTAAAGAGAAACTTTGTTCTAACATTCTTTGTAACAATGGGCTTCCCCCCGGAGACAATTAATTATTGTTCTTTCCTGCACCATTAGGTTGGGTGGACATTGAATAACCTGGTTGCCAAACTGCGGGAGAATCCGAGTCAAGTCGTTCTAATTATGAAAAAGGTCCCCCTTGATATATCACCATCTTTCGCTTTCTCTGAGAATGAACAGCTGCAACAATCCCCTCAACCACAGGTGAGGACAGTCCCTTACTGAATACCTACTGATAAGAGAGAATACAAAGAGATTCGGAGAGAAGCCAAAGAAACAATTAGGAAGGCAAAGAGGAACTATGAAATTAAATTGTCAAGGAACAAAAAACTGAAGTAATTTGAAGGCTCATCAATAAAAAGAAGGCAGGCAGTGATGACAATGGGATGATTTAAGGATAGACAGGATAATACCACAGGTAATGATAAAAGAAATAGTAGAATTATTAAATAAGTATTTTGCTTCAGTATTTGTAAGGGGGATAGAACAGATAGGCATTACGTTGACTGATGACGATGAGTAATGTGATTAGTGCATTTACATTTTTTAAAAAGGGATGCACTGAGTAAACTAAACACATGTTTTTAAAAAAAAAGTATTGAACATTTTCAATGAATACAGAACAATAAAATAAAACAAACCACACCCTCAAACACAACAGCAACACTCCCCTGCTCTTTCCCCTCACCCCACAGCTGACAGTGACTAGCTCTTTACAGAACAGAATGAAAGGCCACCATCTTTTCTAAAACCCCTCTATTGTGCCCCTTAATGCAGTAAGGTTGCCCCGTGTACACTGACGTCACGTGCCTGTGTGAAGAACTGAAGATTAGTCATTTTGTAATAACGAAGAGAGGGCCACAGACACAAACGGGTCAGAATCTCACAACTGAATCTGCTGGAGAGAGCTTCGCAGGAGAGGCCAGGGCAGGACAAAGCAGTTCTGGTTTGGGCTCCAGGGCCTGTAATGAACAACCCATTAAGAAGCTGAAATTGGGAACAAAGCAATACAAAGATGATTTCTTGAGCTATGGCTTTATTAATTGTGCCAATGCAAATCAGTATGCAAAGCCCATGCGTGTTATGTGCAGGGAAGTACTGGCAAATGAAAGTTTAAAACCCTCAAGTTTGCATATTCTCTCCGTATCTGCTTCTGCGTGGGTCGCACCCCCACAACCCAAGATGTGCAGGGTAGGTAAATTAACCCCACTAAATTGCCCCTTAATTGGATAAAAAGAATTGGGTGCTCAAAATTTATATTAAAACAATGTTTAAAACCCTCAAAACTTCAAAGGCATTTGAAGATTCGCATTGCGAGTTCCAGAACAAACCTTGTGATATTTTTCAATGGATCCAGCAAGAACTTCAATCACCACCTGAAGTCCTTAGCAGAAATGTAACATTGAATGACAAAATGAGTGAGATAGTGAGGATAAAGCAGGCTCACCTGTTGCATTAAAGGTAAGCAAAAATGGTGTGTCGCCAAGTTCATTGGTTGCGAATGTGGCCAGCCTGGGTCACGAAGGTCAGTTGGCGTGGGTTGTGGAAGTTGGCTGGCATGGGTCTCAAAAGTTGACCCGTTGGTAAAGGTGGGTCCTGGGGAAAAAAAAAGTTTGAAAAACACTGCCTTAAAGTGTACTTAATTTTCTCAAGATGCAAAATTCCATATGATCCTCCTACCATACCGAGGCATTGGATGAAGAAGCTGACCTCCACTCCATTGCCTGCGAGCAATTAGTGAGGCGAAGGTTAAGACATCCGCCCCTGCAACTCCAGCAGATCTGACACCCCAAATATGGCCACCAGGGGACCGGGTTTCAATTCCATCTGTAGATTCGCCGACACTGTGCTGAAGAAGGAAACCCAAAATCTCACCAGCTCAGGACATGCCCAGAACATGCCCAGAACATATGCACATGATTCGCCGGGCCCATCCCACAATACTCTCACTTAGCCTGCACCCCCTCAAACAACCGACTCAACCTAGCCCTTGTTAAGTGCGCCCAGTACACTACCTTCAACTGTATCAGCCCCCCTGCCTCGCACATGACAAAGAGGCGTTCACCCTACACAAGGCCTCATGCCACACACCCTCATCTAATCTCCACCCCCCCTCGCCCCCCAGTTCTTCCTCCCACTTGGCCTTGGTCTGCACCAGAGATGCAGTATCCTCCCATAAAATCCCGAGGTGCTCCCCTCTTCCATTCCCGTGAGCAACAGAACCCGTTGCAACAATAATGTTAATAATCTTTATTAGTGTCACAAGTAGGCTTATATTAACACTGCAGTGAAGTTACTGTGAAAAGACCCTAGTCACCACATTCCGGTGCCTGTTCAGGTACAGCGAGAGAGGATTCAATGTCCAAATGACCTAACAGCACATTTTTCGGGACTTGTGGGAGGAACCTGAGGCACCGGAGGAAACCCGCGCAGACATGGGGAGACTCTGCACAGACAGTGACCCAAGCTGGGAATCAAACCTGGGTCCCTGGCGCTGTGAAGCCACAGTCTTAACCACTATGCTACCAATGAGGCAGCACAACCGGAAATAACAGGAAGATCTTCCTCGCAAAGTCCATTACCTGCAAATATCTAAATACTGCAAATATCTAAATACCTGTGATAGCCCAAACTTCTCTGATAACTCCTCTAGGCTCACTAACCGCCCCTCCAGAAAAAAGTCCCCCACACCTTCCACCCCTAATCCAGCCAGCCTCAAAACCTTTTATAAAATTTCGCCGGGAACCCGTCTGGCCTTGGTACCTTGCCAATCCGCATGCTTCCGATTGCCTTATGAATTTCCTCCGCCCCCAGTGGATTTACTAACCCTCCTGATCTTCCTCTTTCAATGTAGGACATGTCAACCCCTCCAAGAACTCCCCCATATCCGACTCAGCCTTTGGCAGTTCTGACAGACACAACTTCTCATGGAACGCCTCAAACACCCCATTCACCTTCTTGGGCATGGCCACTAGCCCACCTCACATATCCTGCACCTGAACAGTCTCCCGGGAAGCTGCCTGTCGCCTCAATTGGCCAGCCAACAAGCGACTAGCCTTCTCCCCACATTCGTACAATGCCCCAAATGCAGCCCTCCGCAGATGGTGCACCATCTTATCCATGGTCACCAGACTAAACTGCGACTGCAGTTTGTTCCTATTAGTCAATAGTTTGGGGGTTCCCATCCACCTCCAAAATTTCATCCACCAACCGCTGGTGCTCCTCCTAGCCTCCCTATCAGCTGGCACCTTATATGCAATTATCCCTCCTCGCACCACCTCCTTCAACCCCTCCCTTAGCACCGAGGGTGAGACCTCCCCATTTTTCTTAAACCCTACATACTCATCACTTGCCCTCGCCACCCTCACACAAAACCCCAGATCTGCTAGCAGCCCAACATCTGAACTCCAAGCAGCCATTGAGCTGGCCTCTCCAGCACCACATCCACCAGGTGCGGGGCATGATCTGAAATAACAATTGCAGACTATTATGCTCCATGAACCCCCTGCAACAAAGACCTCCCCATAATCAATAAATCAAAGTGCCAGTAGACCTTATGCACTGGCAAGGAAAAGGAGAACTCCTTGCCCACAGGGTGCAGAAAAGGCCACGGATCCGCTCCTCCACCTTTCTCATAAATGCCGCCAACACCTTTTCCACTCCCAAAGGGAACAAAGACTTTGTCCTGGAGTGGTCCACCTTCGGATCCAAGGCCATATTCCAATCACACCCCAGGATCAATTGATGCGTATCCGTATCCGGGATATTGATCACCACTACCTTCGTAAACTGTACATCATTCCAATTTGGAGCATATACATTCCCCCAAACTACCAACCTGCCCTCCTGCACCCCCGAGACCATCACATATCTGCCCCCCCCGATCCTCCACCACCTTCTGCAAGGGATATCGGACACTCTTA
Organism: Scyliorhinus torazame; assembly: GCF_047496885.1. Lineage (NCBI taxonomy): Eukaryota > Metazoa > Chordata > Chondrichthyes > Carcharhiniformes > Scyliorhinidae > Scyliorhinus > Scyliorhinus torazame. The sequence continues at coordinate 149,028,196 of NC_092707.1, read as the reverse complement.
TTCACAGAATCACAGAAAAATACAGTGCAGAAAAGGCCCTTCGGCCCATCGAGTCTGCACTGCCACATGAAAGGCACCTGATCTGCCAATCCTAATCCCATTTGCCAGCACTTCGCCCATAGCCTCAAATGTTAAGACATGCCAAGTGCTCACCCAAGTACTTTTTAAAGGATGTGAGGCAACCTGCCTCTTCCACCCTCCCAGGCAGTGCGTTCCAGACCATCACCACCCGCTGGGTAAAAATGTTTTTCCTCAAATCTCTCCCTGAATCTCCCGCCCCTCATCTTGAACTTGTGTCCCCTCTTAACTGACCCTTCAACTAAAGGAAAAGCTACTCCCTATCCACCCTGTCCGTTTCCCTCATAATCTTGTACACCTCAATCAGGTCACCCCTCAGTCTTCTCTGCTCCAGCGAAAACAACCCAAGTCTATCCAACCTCTCTTCATAACTAGAATGTTCCATCCCAGGCAACATCTTGGGGAATCACCTCAGCACCCCCTCCAGTGCAATGACATCCTTCCTAAAATGTGGTGACCAGAACAGCAAACAGTCCTCCAGCTGTGGCCTCACCAATGTTCAGTATAACTCCAACATGACTTCCTTGCTTTTGTAATCTATGCCATGATTGATAAAGGAAAGTGTACCATATGCCTTTTTCACCACCCTATTAACCTGCCCTTCTCCCTTTAGAGATCTATTTCTAAACACACCAAGGTCTCTTTGTTCCTCAGGATTTCCCAGTGTGGTGCCATTGATTGAATATTTCCTTGTCAAATTGCTCCTTCCAAACTGTAACACTTCACACTTTCCAGGATTAAATTCCATTTGTCACTTTTCTGCCCATTTGACCATCCGGTTTATATATTTGTGTAACCCAAGACTCTCAGCCTCACTGTTAACCACTTGGCTCACCTAACTCATTTATATAAATGACGAATAATAGGGGACCCAGCGCAGATGCCTGTGGTACACCACTGGACACTGGCTTCCAGTCACTAATGCAGTCGATCATCACCCTCTGTCTCCTACAGCTCAGCCAGCTTTGAATCCACCTTATCAAGTTCACCTGTATCCCATGTGAATTAGCCTTCCTTCTAAGTCTCCCATGTGGGACTTTGTCAAATGCTTTGCTGAATCAACTGCACTATCCTACTCTACACACCTGGTCACATGCTCAAAAAATTCTATCAAATTTGTTAGGCATGACCTTCCTCTGACAAAGCCATGCTATTCCGGATCAAATCTTGCCTCTCCAAGTGGAGATAAATTCTCTCCTTCAGAATTTTCTCCATTAGTTTCCCCACCACAAATGTGAGACACACTGGTCTTAGTTCCCTGGCTTATCCCTACAGCCTTTCTTAAATAGTGGGACCATATTTGCGGTTCTCCAGTCCTCTGGTACCTCTCCTGTGGCCAGAGAAGAATAAAAAATTTGCCCCTGCAACCTCCTCCCTCGCCTCCCACAGCAACCTGGGACACATTTCATCCGGACCTGGAGATTTCTCCACTTTTAAGCCTGCCAACACCTCTAATACCTTGTCCCTCCCTATAACAACCTGCTCAATAACCTCAGTCTCTCTCCCAGAGTTCCATATCTACCTCTTCATTCTCTTGGGTGACGTTAGATGTGAAATATTCATTTTGCATTTATTGATCAGGATTGCCACCCCTTAGGCCTTCCTGTCAAAGCCTGGCTGACCCAACCCTTACGGAGCTTTACCTGGTCCTTCACCCACAAGTGAGTCTCCTTTTGTCTTTAGCACTCAACAGCACCGCCTCTTCAGATGAGCAATAACTCTCGCCCATTTTACTAGGCCCCCAGCCCCCGTACAATCCATGTCACCAACCGAAGCGGGGGCCTCTCTTTCCCCCCCCCCCTTGGATAAACCATCACCCCCATGAGGGATGTTCCCATCCCCCACCATATACCAACCACCCCACATTCAGACCTAGGTGCATCAAAAAACAAAACCTGCACGAACGGGCTCAGCAGGCCGCAGCCCCTCATCCCACCTCGCTCCCATTTACTAGCAAACTGGGGTTATCTAGCAGGGTAGACCCCCCCCTCCCCCCGCACTAGAGTTCCCCTCACCCAATAATCAACAAAAAACCAAACCCAAGGATCCCTTCACACTCAACTTAGTACCTCAAAAACCCCTCCCTCACTCCCCACCGCCCTTACTCCCCTCTCCATTCCCATTATGCCCATATCAACCATAAACCCACAAAAGAAAGAAGAATCCCCATTCTATTGACAATCCAGCAACAATTTTCAATTGACAATTAACATAATCCAAAAAGAATAAAGAGCCTCAAATAAGACAAAGAAAATACAAAACCTATAGTCCTACAGCACCCCCCTTGCAAAACAAAATCCCACTTCTACTCTTCTCCGTCCAGTCCAAGTCCCTCTGCCTTTACGAATGCCTTGGCCTCCTCTGCCATCTCGTAAAAGTGATCCCTGGAGCTGTGTGTGTCCCTCAACTTTGCCAGGTAGACCACTCCAAAACGCACTCTGCTTTTGTCAAGTGCTGCCTTTGCCCTATTGAATGCCACCCGCCTTTTTGGCAGCTTGTGGTGAATGTATAATTACTGATAATTCACCAGTGCACTGTGTTATGCTATTAACCCTGTGGGCTGTACCTATGGGCCATTGTGTGGCTTCACCCACAGGGGATATGTTGGGACATGTACGGGCTCCGCCCATAGCACCACCCCCTTTACAGGAAGTATAAGAGCTGCTGACCTGCGGGGCCACCTTCAGTGTTGTACCGGTCACAGGCAGGCTCAGTTCTAAGCTGATTAAAACCACGGTTTACTTCTCCACGTGTCTTCGAGTGAATTGATGGTCGCATCACAGCTCCACCATGACATCTTGGTATATCTGAATACCACTGCCTTCTCACCTCACCTCACAGTTCTGCTTAGCCCATCGCAGCACCTTTGCCTTCATCTGGTAGCAGTGAAAGCAGACCATCACAGCTCTAGGTAGCTCTTTAGCCCTCGGCTTTGGCCGGAGCAACCGATGTGCCCTATTCAGCTTGAAGGGGGAGGCTTCGTCCCCTCCCCAAACAGCTTTCCAAACATTGTCGAAAAGTACTCCGTTGGCCTCGGGCCCTCCACACCCTCAGGTGGCCGCACAATCTGTAAATTCAGCCAACGGGACCACGACCTTTGCTCTCAAACCCTTATTACTGTTCCCCACCTTCAATAGCTCGGCCTCCAGAAAAGCAAGCTGGTCACTATACTTCGACAGCGCCCCCTTCAACAGCTCATCATGTTCCCGCACCTCTCTGCGTCTTTCCAACCGCTTCCTTTATTGGGGCCAACGTATCTTCCACCAACTGCTTAAGCCTCTCCAGCATTTCCAAATGCCGCTCAAAATGCTTGCTGAACTGCTTCTCAACTCAGCAGCCATCACCTCCGCCAGCATATCCATCGTTATTGAAGCAGTCCCATCCAGAGAGCCCACCTCCGCCATCTTTACTCCCACAGCACCCCTCACTGAACTCTACACTGCCGGCGGACTAGCGCTCTCACCTTTCTTCAAAGTATTCCTCCTTTGGTCCTTAGAAATTCACTCGTAATCATCTTTCAATTAGAACAGGCTTCCATGTGCATTCTCCCAAGAAATTGGGTGAAAAGGCTAAAAACAGAGGACTTTGGCAGGAGCTACCCAACGTTCGACCTCCTCCAACAGTCGCCACCGGAAGTCCAACTAAACAAACTTAAAGAGGATAAAGCCCCCTCGTCTCGATGGATTGCACCCATGGAAGAGACAGTGAAAGCATTACTATTCGTATTTAATAATGTAATAAGTTAGAAAAAGAGGACTTGCAAATAGTTGATGTAATTCATATCTATAGGAGGGCAGACAAGGCATGGAATCATAGAATCCCTACAGTGCAGAAGGAGGTCATTCGCCCCATTGAGTCTGCACTGACCTTCCGACCCAGACCCACAGCCTAACTTCACCTAACCTTTTAGGACACTGAGGGGCAATTTAGCATGGCCAATCCACCTAACCTGCACATTTTTGGACTGTGGGAGGAAACCGGAGCACCCGGAGGAAACACGCGCAGACACTCGGAGAATGTCCAAACTCCACACCAACAGGCTGGAATTGAACCTTAGTCCCTGGTGCTGTGAGGCAGCAGCGCTAACCACTGTGCCACCATGCCATTCTAGACCAAGTCATTATGAAAAATATTGGAATCCTCACAAAAGGAGACAGCAGAAGAATATCTACAAATTATTATTATAATAAATAGTTTGTGTGGGTGTTAAAAAGAAAAATCTTGCTTAATTGAATTTTTTGAAAAGGTAACAGAGAGAGTAGACAATGATAATTCAGCGGATGTAATTTATCTGGGTTTTCGAAAGGCCTTTGATAAGATACCCCGTTATAAACTAATGAACAAGTAACCTATAAAGTAGTGAAGTAGCCTTTCAAAGAAAGTACTTGAGTATAACCTGTCTTGTAAATAGGCAGCTGTGAGATTTCAGCTGTGAGATTTCATTACTTGGGGGAATTTTTGTTTTTCATTTAGACAGCCCCATCAATTACTGTTGTGTCCTGCTTTCACTGTCGATTTCCAAGTGAACTACTTTAATATAATGTTAATACTAAAAGGCACAACCCACCTCCTCCATGGGGGTTGATTGCATACAACCAAATGCACTGCTGTTAAATATGGAAGTCTGTTGAAACCCGGCTTCCTGACATGCCGTCAATTTCAATGCTTTTAATCGCACAAGCACCCTCAAACCCACTTATGAAAAACTCTTTCACCCCTCCCCCCCCCCCTTAGAAAAAGAAATAGATTAATCAGCCCCTCAAACTAGTTTTCAGATAATTGATCGTCTCACTTGGCTATTACTTGATAAATGGAGGGATTCTCTTGAAATTGCATGTTGTCCATGCTCCCAGCCTTGGCCCAGTCCTGGTGAGAGTGCCAGATGACGGGGAGGAAGTGCGACCTGGGAGAAGAAACAACGGATCCTTTGACTCTCCACTGAATTGGTGCATTTATGATGAATACAAACAACCCATCATCCAAGATGATCACTCTCTTGTTGGGACAGAATGGTGGTTGACCAAGAGGGGTAGGCAAAAACAAATAGTTTGAGATGTTCTTGTCATTGGTGAAACAGAATCAGTGCAAGTAGAAGAGACTTTTAGTAATTGTGGGGTTATCATTCTCAATGTTTGGAGGTGACTGCCAGGTATTCTACTGAGGAGGTCTTGGGTCTGTACAGTGCATTATCTGATCCTATTTGGAGCACTATCTGGAACGTTGCCTGCAACTTGTACCTTCAGCATTATTTAGTGATGACTTCACCATCCTTTCCCAGCCACCACACTAAAAATGGAATATGAAAGTGTTGGAGGAAGTACAAAGGAGAATAGCAAAGATGATTTTGCATTTAATGGGGTGCACTATAGGGAAAGTTTTTTTTAACACAATCTATAGAGCTTAAAGCAAAGATAATGAACAAATAAGACATTTAAATCTTATACCTGAGGGAACCCCTTCACTGATGGAATGAAAAATGTCTGCAATAGTCTGGCTGAGCAGGAAGCTGAGCCACAGGTTTTAGGAACACTAGAAAGACAGCTGGATGCCAGGCTGGGAGAGTTGGAATATTAGAGACATGAGTTTCAATGGAAAAATGGCCTCTTCTCATCCTTTCGATTAAGGGTGACTTTGAAATATATGAAAAACATACAAAGCGTCTTAGTGACATATTAGAAAGCTCTTTTGATCTTCATTATTGACTTCCGTTGTTGCTCATTTTATATCATTTAAAGTCAAAATTACCACCCGTGACTTTTTCATGTTCTTGTGCCTCTATTATCTGCTTTGTCTTGTAGGCACTGGGAAGCACATCAGAAGATGCAACATCGTGGCCAGACCCAAGTGTATTTTCTGAGAAATCTGTCCAGTTAGTTTCAATTTAATTCCTTTGTTCTCTGGGGAAATTGTATCTCACTTGGTCCCTGCAAAAGTGACCCTGGTTCAGTTCTCAGATGACCAGTGTGATTTATGATCCAGGCTTGTTGGTATTGTTGAGCTTAGTATTGAAGCCATTGACAAATTAACAATCCATTCTCCCTTTCTTAGTATTGGCTGTCTTTCAACTCAGGCTGGACAAATGGACAATAGTGATCTTTGTTTCCTGTACGTTCCTGAATTGGTCATTTCTAAATGAGTAGTTAGACTGTAGAACAGCTCTTAGTCTGATTTATATGAATGAGCCATCTGCTCGATGCAATGGTAAAATTGCGAGCTCATGATCAGGAAAACTGGGCCGAAAGTCCAGTAGGAGCTTCACCCGTTGCAATCCCCATGTACATGAGCCAGATCTGTAGTTTAATGTTCCACTTGAGTGAATGGCCATTGTTTCTCATCTACACAACAGACAGAAATGATGGGCGAAAGCCCAAATGTTTAATTTGCTTTCTTCCCTGACAACTCTACCAATAATTTTACATGGAGGGTGTTTTGTACATGAATCACAAACAATCTATCCTACTGTAGGATATTGGTTAAGTGCAACAGTAAATAATTCCTCAAAATGTTCCTTCAAACTTCCAAGAGACTTAACACCTTTAAACAGAATCACATCAGGTTAAAGGCTTTACTGTTATGAGTTTAAATCACCCAAATGATCCAGAGATAGTCTTTCATGGCAGAGATCCAGCTCACTGCAACACAGACACTCCCAAGCTCTTTTCAAACTGCAAAACTGCAGCTCTCTGGAAACACACAGACGCACAACAAGCTGCTTTTCCAAACTGAAACTTCCAAAATGGCTGAACTGAGCTCAGCCCCACCCACTCTCTGACATCACTGTTTTCTTAAAGGTACATTGCTTAAACATCCATGTCTTAAAGGTACTCTCACTTGACATTAGCTTTCATGCAACAAACAAAAAGATCACAACCTGTGGGGACAGGGACAAGCTTTCACTTGCAACAATCCAGAGCAATAATTGGGATCAGCTCTATGCTGTGTGGAGAATTGCAACTGCAGACAAATGCCACATTCCTGGTCTAGCATTTCTGAGCCATTCTCAAGTGACACATTAACTGGCATTGTGTCTCTCAACAAAATGTAAGTGGTAGGGTGGGGTTTTCTGGTGATGGCCGGGAAAAGCGGTGCAGTGGGTTTCTGCGCCATATTGTCTACTTTTCAGCTCATCATATATGTATGAATGTGAAGGACGTCATATCTTGTGGAGGGGAAGGTTGGGATTCATCTGCTCTGCTATCACCCATTCCAGGTGCCATATTTAAACTGCAGTCGTGCACATCTGCAGTGGTCTGGTCATGTCAAGTGATGACTCCGAGAGGAAAGAAGCCTACTGCCCCCAAGTTCAGCGACAATGTGCTGGAAGCATGTCTGAATGCTTTGGAGGTAAACCTGGAGCTCCTTTTTATCCCCGTGATGGCAGTAGGAAGTCCATCAACCTCCATCATCCATGACAGCTTGGGAGCAGTTTGCCAATGGAGTCAACGCCAACATTCCTCCGAAGAGGACTACCAGAGTATGAATGATCTCATCCACTCTGCCGGTGCAAGTCAGCCTTCTCCTCACTTTCACAAGGCCATCAGGCACTCACAGCGTTATAATCCAGAGGGATCTCACACATTCACAGCACAAGAACCTTCACTATTGACTCTCTCAAGCACACTTTTACATCTTCATCTCTTCTCACATCCTGTGCAGCTCAAATCCTCAACACCATACACAGGTCCACTCAACATGCACAAAGGCAGGCATCCTTATCATCTGCCTTGCCATCACTCCTCAAGGTCTGTCCATTTTTCTTTATGCAGGAGAAGATCACCCATGACAAAAGGGAGAGATCCCAAACCAATGAGAGCTGCCTGAGTTAAGGGCCCTCGCACAAGATCAAAAGCGGCAAGGACCAGGACTGGAACTCTGCTTCTCCCTGTGCTGAGGGCGAGACCGGCATCTCTCAAGGCAGTGAGGACCAATCAACAGTTCATCGATTAAACTGTGACTGTTTCGTAATTCTGTTGACAATGTACCAATCACTAATTATCTCTTCTCTTTTTGACGGGCACCATCAGGAAAAAGCAGAGACCCAGAGTCAGCCAGTCCATCAGCCCTAGCCTCCATGCCACCTTGGATGAGGATCCTGTGAAAACCCGTCACAGCTTTCATACATATTCCCCACCAGCACAGAGACACATTCCTCGAGGGAACCTAGTTGTAGAGCAGGCTCAGGGTCATAATCTGGTGAGTACTGCACAAATTCGGGTCCTTGGCAGGCAGAGACAGGGACATTCAAGGTCACTGGCATTTGGAGGACTGCTGGAGGCCAGGCCCCTGCAGTCTTGAGTCAGACGATGAGCCTGTGGACTTGGTTCTAACACAGATGTTGGAGTTGCCATGACACAGGAACATCAGGCAGGGTTGTCAGATTGTGACGGCCAATGGAGAAGTCCGTCCATGTTCAGTCTGATGTCATTACGCTGATATGCCAGTGCACCGAGGTCAACACTGGTCAGATGGTGACTGCCATGGAGACCTTTATCCAGGACATTGTGCCAGAACCGGCATCCCATTGATCGAGACATTGGTGGGATCTCAGTGGTTCGGCAAGAGGGGGGCAGGCAGTGGCAGATTTACAATGTAACATATTGTACCTAGGCACAGGGCCTCCAAACAGTAGGGACCCCCAAACCGATGAGTGAGTGTCTCGCAGCCAATTTGAAATCCCTTCCAGAATTTACAAATCACTCACTCTGCTAAGCCAATCACAGAGGAGGGGGCAGTTTTTCTGAAACAAACCCAGTTGGAATTACATTACCCATGTGGCTGTGGCATGGGACACCTGTATAATGGAGAGCAGCAGTATGGAATCATGGGAAGACCTGTCCCGCAGTGCCTGATGGAAGCTGTGGTTCTGCATGCGCAGGGGTTTGGCGGCCAGCGTTTCAGAGTTTGAATCTGAGCGCAAATCAGAGTAGCTGTCACGTGGATGGGGCTGGAATTTGAGGTGCGCATGTGTATATCACAGCCCCAGAAGGTGGGAACAGGATCGCAGCCATTTAACTCTCTCTACCCCATCTCCACCCCCCCCCCCTGCAAATCCCACACCTCCATCCCCTTCACACTCCACTCTCAGCTCCTTCACATCCCCAACCCACCTCTTCACACCCCAATCTCTCTCAGCCCCATTACACCACCACCCCCTTACCTCACCCTCCATCCCCAGTAGGAAACCGCTGAATGTGTGCGAGTGAGGTGTGTGTATATTATGAAGCAACGGTCAAAAATTGTGTGTGATGCCTTACTCAATAGATAGTATGACAGAAGAAAGTTAGTTGGGGGTACAGGCAAGAATTCCTTCCTTACTCAACATGTTGGGAAGTAATGCCATCTCATTACAGTGCCTGACTTGGAAATATATCGCCGTTTCTTCACCGTCACTGGGGTAACATCCTGGAACTCCCTCCCCAACAGCACAGTAGGTGTACCTACACCTCCAGACTGCAGTGGTTCAAGAAGGCAATTCACTACCACCTTCTGAAGGGCAACTAGGGATGGGCAATAAATGCAACGTCCACATCCTGTAAATGAACAAAGAATTTAAAAAATCTCTGCACAGCACTGACATGGGTGAAGCATCTGACTAAGAAAGTTGTAGCTGGCCAAGGCATTTCTTACACCGGCTTCATAGGTTCATATAATGTTGCCTCATGAGTTTAGAAACTGGAGTTGCTTCAGTTCCTGATAACTTCTGCATTGTAGAATGCTCTGCATTGTAGAATGCTCAATGTGGATCTTGCAGGACTGATTGGCGCGGCATGGAGCCGGTGCATCTTTCCTTGGCATTCATTTACTTTCCGTAGGTCTTGAGTGTTTTTCCTTTGAACCTAACTTGGAGCTCTTATGCGCTCCTGTCTGCCTACAACGTTATCTCATGTCCACATGTATATTCATACATCACCCCTATATTTATCCCAATCTTACCACCTCCATGATTTAGAGCTATGAACCTTGCTCGTATTGAGCCTTTTGATTCCTATTAGATGGCTAAAACTGAGCAACTTAGGAGTTATGGACAGAAGCCCCAGATGCCTGACTTGGACAGAGGAGGATGCAGCGTTCGACCAGAAGGTCTGGCGAGCATCGCGTCACATGAACCCTCAGCTAGCTTTGAAATAGTCATTCAACATGGTAATGTGCAACTTGCGATTGCATCAGTATGCCTAGTTTATTTAATAAGGTCACAGGGAGTCCACACTGAGTAAGAAAAAAGAACTTTGGTTTATTTACAGTTACATTATATACAACTCCCAATGGATCCCTACCGGGTCTCTTCACTAGCCAACCTTTTATACATAGCTGAATGGAGTTTCCCCCGCCCCTCAGCAGGGGGAGTTCGTACTCCGTGAGACCCATGGGGAAGATGATCATTGCCACTCCGTAAGCCCCTTGCAGGATATAACATTTTCCATTTGCAGATGTCAGACTTGTCATATGTTTGAATGAAAATGTGGCGGTCTCAAATGCGATCAAAGCGAGGCTCCAATACATCTGATATATGGGATGGGATTCTCCGTCCCGCCGCACCCATTTTCTGGGGGATCCTCCGTCCCGGCAGCTGGCCAAAAGGGTTCCCCATTGTGGACACCTCCATACCGTTGGGGGATCCCGCCAATGGAGAATCCAGCTTATGCTCTTTATTATCAAAGCCAAAGGCCTTAAGGCCTAGATAGAGATACAATTTCCAGGCCCACACATGCCACAGCTAGACAGCACAGGAAATTGGGAGACTCCAAACAGAGGCATGGTCATGAATGCTTGCCAGAGATCAGACTGTGCTACTCCTGAAGCTTTCAACGTCCACTGGAAGATTAGCTGAAACACAGCCTCTTATTCATTACCAAGAGTTACAGATGAGTTTGTCCTGAAGCTATATTTTTTATTGTTAAAAAAAAAAAATATTCAAAGTTTTCAACAAACCCCCCCCCCCCCCCCCCCCCCCCCCCACAACAAGAAGAAAGAAACAAGAACACAACAAGCAGAAATTATACATTGGATTTCCCCCCATATACAATAACCACCATATAACATTTAAAAATACAAATAGGGAAAACCCCCACCTTCACCCAAACCGCCCCCCCAGCCGGCCCTTGGGCTGCTGCTGCTGACCTCCTAACGCTCCGTGAGATAGTCTAGGAACGGTTGCCACCGCCTGAGGAACCCTTGCACAGACCCTCGTAAGACAAACTTTATCCTCTCCAGCTTGATGAACCCTGCCATGTCATTGATCCAAGCTTCCACACTAGGGGGCTTCGCATCTTTTCCATAGCAGCAAAATCCTCCGCCAGGCTACCAGGGACGCAAAGGCCAGAATACCGGCCTCTTTCGCCTCCTGTACTCCCGGCTCGTCCGATACCCCAAATAATGCTAACCCCCAGCTCGGCTTGACCTGGGCTTTCACCACCTTGGACATAGTCCTCGCAAAACCCCTCCAAAACCCAATCAGCGCCAGGCACGACCAGAACATATGGACGTGATTTGCCGGGCTCCCCGAGCACCTCCCACATCTGTCCTTCACCCCAAAGAACCTACTCAACCTCGCCCCTGTCATATGCGCTCTGTGAGTAACTTTGAACTGTATTAGGCTGAGCCTGGCGCAAGAGGAGGAAGAATTAACACTACTCAGGGCATCAGCCCACAGACCCTCATCTATCTCCTCCCCCCACTTGCCCTTTAACTCCTCCACCGAGGCCTCCTCCTCTTCCTTCAGCTCCTGGTAAATCGCCAAAACCTTGCTTTCTCCAACCCATACACCCGAAATCACCCTGTCCTGAATCCCACGTGCCGGAGGCAGCGGGAATTCCCTCACCTGCCGCCTCACTTGCATGTTTCCCGGGGGTAGCCCAAACTTTTCCTCCAGCGCCCCTAGGCTCGCAAACATCCCATCGATGAACAGGTCCACCATTCTTCTAATCCCTGCCCAATGCCAGCTCCGAAACCCCCCATCCATCCTTCCCGGGACGAACCGATGATTCTCCCGAATCGGGGACCAAACCGAGGCTCCCACCTCGCCCCTGTGTCGCCTCCACTGCCCCCAGATCTTCAGCGTCGCCGCCACCACCGGATTCGTGGTGTACCTTGTCGGCGAGAGCGGCAGCGGTGCTGTCACCAGCGCCCTCAGGCTTGTGCCCACACAGGACGCCATCTCTAGCCTCTTCCACGCCGCCCCCTCTCCCTCCATTACCCACATACGGATCATCGTCACATTGGCTGCCCAATAATAGCCACACAAATTCGGCAACGCCAGCCCCCCCTGTCCCTTCTACGCTCCAGAAACACTCTCTTCACCCTCTGGGTCTTATTCGCCCACACAAATCCCATGATGCTCCTGCTTACCCATTTGAAAAAGGCCTTGGGGATCAAAATGAGAAGGCACTGGAACACAAAGAGAAACCTCGGGAGGACCGTCATTTTGACCGACTGCACCCTACCCGCTAGTGAGAGTGGCAGCATATCCCATCTTTTAAAATCCTCCTCCATCTGCTCCACCAACCGTGTCAAATTGAGCTTGTGCAGGGCCCCCCAACTCCTAGCTACTTGGATCCCTAGGTACCGAAAGCTCCTTTCCGCCCTCTTCAGCGGTAGCTCGTCTATCCCCCTTCCCTGGTCCCCTGAATGCACCACAAAGAGCTCACTCTTCCCTACGTTGAGTTTATACCCCGAAAAGTCCCCAAACTCCCGAAGGATCTACATGACCTCCGCCATCCCCTCCACTGGATCCGCAACATACAACAACAGGTTAACGGCATACAACGACACCCGGTGTTCCTCCCCCCCCCCCCCCCCCCCCCCCCCCCCCGGACCAATCCCCTCCATTTCCTGGACTCCCTCAGTGCCACGGCCAGAGGCTCAATTGCCAGTGCAAACAACAAGGGGGATAGGGGGCACCCCTGCCTTGTCCCCCGGTACAGCCGGAAGTACTCCGACCTCCGCCGGTTCGTAGCCACACTCGCCACCGGGGCTCTATATAGCAGCCTGACCCAACTGATGAACCCCTCCCCGAACTCAAACCTCCGCAACACTTCCCAAAGATACTCCCACTCCACCCTATCAAAGGCCTTCTCCGCGTCCACAGCTGCCACTACCTCCGCTTCCCCCTCCACCGAGGGCATCATAATCACATTGAGGAGCCTCCGCACATTTGTATTTAGCTGCCTACCCTTCACAAATCCCGTCTGGTCCTCATGAATCACCCCCGGGACACAGTCCTCAATTCTCGTAGCCAGCACCTTCGCCAACAACTTAGCGTCAACATTGAGGAGCGAGATCGGTCTATATGACCCACATTGCAATGGATCCTTGTCCCACTTCAAGATCAAAGAAATCAGCGCCCTGGACATTGTCGGGGGCAAGGTCCCCCCCCTCCCTCACCTTATTACGAGTCCTCACTAGCAACGGGCCCAGCAGGTCCACGTATTTCCTGTAAAATTCAACCGGGAACCCATCCGGCCCTGGGGCCTTCCACGCCTGCATGCTCCCCAATCCTTTAACCAACTCCTCCAGCCCAATCGGCGCCCTCAAACCAGCCACCTCCTCCTCCTCCACCCTCGGGAACCTCAGCTGATCTAGGAATTGTCGCATCCCCTCCTCCCCCGCTGGGGGCTCAGACCTGTACAGGTCCCCATAGAAGTCCCTAAATACCTCGTTTATTCTCACCGCACTCCGCACCGTATTCCCCCCTCTATCCTTAACTCCACCAATCTCCCTCGCTGCCTCCCTCTTACGAAGCTGATGTGCCAGCATCCGACTCGCCTTCTCCCCATACTCATACGCCGCCCCCTGCACTTTCCTCCACTGTGCCTCTGCTTTCCCCGTGGTCATCAGGTCAAATTCCGTCTGGAGGTTCCGTCACTCCCTAAGTAGCCCCTCCTCGGGGGCCTCTGCATAACTCCTGTGCACCCTTAAAATCTCCCCCACCAACCTCTCCCTCTCCCTCCTCTCTCTCTTCTCCCTGTGGGCCCTAATGGAGATTAGCTCTCCACTGACCACCGCCTTCAGCGTCTCCCAGACTACCCCCACCTGCACCTCCCCATTATCGTTGGCCTCCAAGTATCTTTCAATACACCCCCGCACCCGCCCGCACACTCGCTCATCCGCCAACAGTCCCACATCGAGGCGCCAGAGCGGGCGCTGGTCCCTCTCCTCCCCCAACTCCAGCTCCACCCAATGCGGGGCGTGGTCCGAGATGGCTGTGGCCGAATATTCCGTTCCCTCTACTTTCGGGATTAGCACCCTACTCAAAATGAAAAAGTCTATCCCGGAGTAGGCTCTATGGACATGGGAAAAGAAGGAAAATTCCCTGGCCAGTGGCCTGGCAAACCTCCATGGATCCACTCCCCCCCATCTGGTCCATAAACCCCCTGAGCATCTTGGCCGCAGCCGGCCTCTTACCCGTCCTGGATCTAGAACGGTCCAGTGCTGGGTCCAGCACCGTGTTGAAGTCCTCCGCCCCCCCCCATTATCAAGCTTCCTACCTCCAGATCCGGAATCCGACCCAGCATGCGTTTCATAAATCCGGCATCATCCCAATTCGGGGCATATACGTTCACCAGTACCACCAGCAACCTACCACTCACCATCACATATCGACCTCCATTATCCGCTACAATATTCAGTGCCTCGAACGACACCCGCTTCCCCACCAGTATTGCAACCCCTCTGTTCTTCGCATCCAGCCCTGAATGAAAGACCTGCCTTACCCATCCCTTTCTCAGCCTAACCTGATCTGCCACCTTCAGATGTGTCTCCTGGAGCATAACCACGTCTGCCTTCAGTCCCTTTCAGTGCGCGAACACCCGGGCCCTCTTGACCGGCCCGCTCAGGACCCTCACATTCCAAGTTATCAGCAGGATCGGGGGGCTACTCGCCCCCCCCCCCCCCCCCCCCGCCGACTAGCCGTCTCCTTTTCTAGGCCAGCCACGTGCCCGCGCCTCCCACACCCTCCAGTCCCCCAGGCGGCGGACTCCCGCCCCGACTACCTCTCCTACTTCCAGCTCCCCTTTGGCCAATGCAACATCAACCCAGTTCCCCCCCCCCTCCCTCCCTCCCCCCCGCTAGATCCTCATCTAGCCATTTTGCTCCCCCTATGACACTCCCGTAAGTCAGCTGACTCCAGCCTCTCCCGCCATTACATCGACCCACCAGTGTGAGAATCCCCCCACCCCTTGGCAGTCAGTGTGAGCTCCTCTCCAGCACTGCCCTTCCCCCCCGGCCCTGCCCCCATCCTTCCCTAATGCGGGAAAAAGCCCACGCTTTCCTGAGTTGGCCCCGCCCTCTCTGGCGCAGCTCCTTTTTGCGGCCTTACCCCAACTTCCCATCCCCGGGCCTCCACCCCCCTCTTCCTCCGTGGGGCCCTGCCCCTCCAACACTGACGCCCACACTCTCCCACAGCCCCCACATCAAATCCATTCACCCATCCCCACCCAGCAGGAAAAAAAAAACATTCACCAAATGCAATAAACACAGTAAACACCCCCCCACGACAAACCCTCAGTTTGAGTCCAACTTTTCAGTTTGTATAAAGTTCCATGCCTCATCAGGCATTTCAAAACAGTGGTGTCGATCTTGGAACGTGACCCACAATCACGCTGGCTGCAGCATCCCGAACTTCACCCCTTCCGATGGAGCACCGCCTTAGCCCGGTTAAAACCAGCCCCCTCTTCTTAGCCACCTCCGCACTCCAGTCCTGGTAAATTCGGATCTCCGTGTTCTCCCACCTGCTGCTCCGCTCTTTTTGGCCCATCTCAGGACACACTCTCTGTCCATAAAGCGGTGGAACCTCACCACTACTGCCCTTGGCGGCTCGTTGGCTTTGGGGTCTCCTTGCCAGGACCCGATGAGCCCCACCCAACTCCAGGGGCCTCGGGAAAGCTCCCGCGCCCATCAACGAATTGAGCATCGTGCTCATATATGCCCCGGCATCGGGCCCCTCTACTCCTTCAGGGAGACCCAGAATCCAAAGATTCTTCCTCCTCGACCTATTCTCCAGGTCCTCAAATTTTTCCGCCCACCTCTTGTGCAGCGCCTCGTGTGCCTCCACCTTCACCGCCAGGCCTAAGATCTCGTCCTCTGAGGCTTTTTGCCGCACCTCCCGGATCGCCGCCCTTTGGGCCTCCAAGCTTCTCAATCGCCGCCTTCATTGGCGCCAGCATTTCTGTCCTCAGCTCCGCAAAGCAGCGTTTAAGAAACTCCTGCTGCTCCTGCGACCACTGTGCCCACGCTGCTTGGTCTCCACCCGCCGCCATCTTGCTTTTCCTCCTCGCACTTTCCACTGCACCAGGATCACTTTTTTAACCGCTCCACTCCTGGTCCAATCCATATAATGTCGGGGAGATCTTGCTGTCACCTTCCCACACTGGAAGCCATTGAACAATTGCCGTTGGGGCCCCTCTGAAGAGCCCAAAAGTCCGTTCCCGGCAGGAGCTGCCGAACATGCGACCTACCTAGGCATAGCTGCAACCGGAAGTCGTCCTGAAGCTATATTTAACGCTGGGACTGATATGAGGCCTGAACATTTGTCTTGGATGAACAATTGCCTGTGTGATTTCAGAATCAACTTCACAACATGAAGGCAATATCCGCTGAGTGATGATTGTCCTCCTTGAGGCGCCTTGCCAGAGTGAAGGCATACTGCCACAAGAGCACTCAGGATCGCAATGCTGCACCTGCCTCTTGAAGGATGCCATCGGCAGTGAAATGTCATGATGCTTGAAGAGGCTGCACCATCTCAACTCTGCTCACAAAACGCCCTGTTGCAGTTATTGTCCCATAACAGAAAGGCCATGTGTTCCTGAGGCTGCTGTACCTTCCAAAGATGAGGACATGGTGATGCAAGATTGTAGCTCCTCATTCAGATATCAACTGTGTTGAGATGATCAGGTTTGCAACCAAGATGGTAAGGTGGATCCAGCATGGAGGATTCTGACCAAAGAGGCTCCTATGAGCTATTCGTCATTATCCTCCTTGAACCCGGCAGCTATTAGCATGTCACGTATATACCTACCTTGTCTGGCCCGTGCTATGGCCTCTTCCTCTGGAGCCTCTGCTTCTTCTTCCTCATCGAGCTCGGCTCTCTTGAGTCCTCACCATCGGAAGAGATATGAAGCTCCTCCAGTCCTTGTTCTGGCAAGACATCCAGAGGGGAAGCAGTAGTTCAGTGGTATTGTCGCTGGACAAGTAATCCAGAGCGCAGAGTCATGCGCTGGGGACCTGGGTTCAAATCCCACCATGGCAGATGGTGAAATTTTAATTCAATAAAAATCTGAATTTGAAGTCTCACGGTCACCATGAAACCATTGTCATAAAAACCAATCTGGTTCACAAACCTTTAGGAGGAGGTGCCTGAGAAATCCCACAAGAAGCCGCCATTGGACCCCTGGAATGAGCCACTCGCGAATAGGTTCAGTGTGGCAGTCACTTTCAGAGCCACTGACAATGGATGGCCTCCCATTCCCTGTGGTGTCAAACTCCTCCCAGAGAACGTGGCAGTTGGGTGTCACCACATCCCTAGACATGCAAGGCTTTGCCAGAACTGTTGCTCATCTGGAGGTATGAGTGACATCTTCTGTACACCTGTGCTCTCGCCAGACGCCACCACTCAATGGCTCTGTCAGTCTCAGTTTCTAGGTATTGAGGGGGCCCCACTGTCCATTATTAATGAGGCCCAGCTTGGTGACTGCCAGGATGAAGGCAACATTGCCTGCTCCATCCATGAGGTTCTCGTTGTGTCTGTGGACCAAAAACATGAATGAACTGCAATAGGCAGCTTCCGGTCACTAACTAAAGAGTCTTTGTGGAGCCCATGGGCCACTTTCACTTCAGCCATTACATCCCTACTTAGTCCCTTGGAGTGCTATTATAGTCTTCTGGATTATTTTTTTTCTAAATTTAGAGTGCCCAATCATTTTTTTTTCCAATTAAGGGGCAATTTAGCGTGGCCAATCCACCTAACCTGCACATCTTTGGGTTGTCTTCTGGATTATTGACCACTTATGGCTGTTTTCTGCCCAGCCTTGGGCTGACAGGAGGATTTACCTGGCGTAGCGGGGGGGGGGGGGGGGGGTTGCTCAATACCTAATGGACTTCGATCTCGGGTCAGATGGGTCCTATCAGAAGTCTCCTCCTGACTGTGGGCACCTACACCTAAGGTCCAGTGGCAGCTGGACCCCCCACCCTAAACCTCTGCAGGGACACCGCAATCACTCCTTTGCACCCCCTCTACCTTCGCTACTCCCCATCCTTAAACTTACCTTGTCCTCTGGTCCTGAGACTTCGGCTCAGGCATCTTCCTGAAGTTCCTCTTCGATCCACTGCAGCTCTTGTTGCTGCAGGGACTGGAGAGCTGCCAGGCAATCTGATTGGCTACCAGCTCTCAAAGGTGGGACTTCTTCCAAAGTAAGGGGCAGAAGTCCCACCTGCAGCCATTTGACATCTTTTGAGTGTGAAATGTCTGTGGGCTGCTCTGAATTGGTGGGGATGTGTTCCATGCTGACTCTTTGGATGGCAGATGGGGAAACCCCAGCATCTGAAAAATTCAGGCCGTACAGTTAGAGGCCTTTCAAACTCCTCAGATTGTGTTCACAGCACTCTGTTTCATTGTTTAGCTGCATGATTTTGATTCTGTAAAGTGGCTTTACTTCTCACTGTGTTCACATGGGGAGTATGACCCTGACTTTCACTGATCTCCTTCAGTCATTCATGCCCCTTTATCTCCGGTAAACCATTCTTAATTGTTTCTTGATATTCAAAATCTGCAGAGAACAGTCTCTCAACAAATGCTCTCAAATTAAAACCAGAAGCTCCAAAGACCGTTTCCTCTTTTTTTTACCCAGGCCGTCTCCGAGAGAGCGGATGGGGCTGCAGCAGGGTACACAGCTCAACTGCGACATCTTTGAATCCAGTGCAGGCTGTGAGGCGAAGGATGAGTCAGTGCTGTCTGAATCTTGCTTTGAAACCGGACCTGTGACTGATGATGGAGAATTGGATCAGGTGCAGCCAGAACAACATTCCAGCCCTGAGGACCTGGAGAAATATGCACACAGTGAGTGAAGCAATTTTGCAATTTTTACAGTGACCAGCTGGTTGTATGTGCCCCATTCTACTTTACTCACCTACATGGTTTAAACTTGGGTTCAGAGTTGCAAAGCATATGGTGGCTAAAGTCAGCTGGATAATGTTTCACACCTTCTGTAACTGTTGGTGTGCAAAAAGTGATTAACAAACCTTGAGGACTACTTGAACTCAGTTGCCTGTGGCACCTGGATAAAAGCAAATTACTGTGGATGCTTTGACAAAGGGTCATCTGGACTCGAAACGTTAGCCCTTTTCTCTACCTACAGATGCTGCCAGACCTGCTGAGATTTTCCAGCATTTTCTTTTTGGTGCCTGTGGCACCTTCAATGCAACTAGTGCTACTGAGTATTTAGACAACTAAATAGGCTGTGGTTTGGATCTCTTTGGGTAGGTGTGGTCTTGCACGTGTTGGGTAACTTTCAGATTTAAAAGATTGATGTTTAATGATGAACATATTTTTATTTAATTGTATTAGTAAAATTGCATAGGTTACCATTCTTAAATACATCAAGCAATACGTTTTAATGGAAAGGTTTTTTAAAAAAACAGTGAGGTTCTGTTAAACTATCCCATTTTGCTAGCTCAGTGAAGACCATTTTTGTGACTATGCAAATGAAATTAACCGAAAACCTGGGGCTGAATTCTCCGTCACGGGATTCTGTTTTGCCGATGGCCCGGGGGTTTCCCGATAGCGTGGGGCTGCCCCACAATGGGAAACCCCATTGACCATCCGGCGAAACGGAGAAACTGCCCCTTATCTATAACCTAACCAACACAATTTTGAGAGCATTTTGGCCATAATATCTCAATTGTTTCCACAGCAGAAACTGTACCCCAATGTTATTTTACGTGTTATTGTGTTTAAACCCATTCATAATGCATGTGGTGTTTGCTCGTCAGCTTGTGTTGTATAGAATCATAGAATCCTTACAGTGCAGAAGGAGGCCATTTGGCCCATCAAGTCTGCACCGACCTTTCGAATGAGCATTCTACCCATGTCCACCCCCCTGTCCATCCCCCCCTATCCCCATAACCGCAAAACCTAACCTGCACATCTTTGGACTGTGGGTGGAAACCGGAGCACCCGGAGGAAGCCCACGCAGACAGGTCCTTTTCAAATATGCACCCAATTCCCCTGCCCTATCCCTGTTCATAACCCCACTTAACCTGCACATCTTTGGACATTAAGGGGCAATTTAGCATGGCGAACCCACCAAACTCTGGGAGAATGTGGAAACTTCACACGGCCACCCAAGGTCGGAATTGAACCCGGATCTGTGGTGTTGTGAAGCAGCAGTGCTAACGCCTCTGTGCCACAGTAACACCACTATTTCAGATGTAATATTGCAAGTTTCATTAATTACAGGATTGAGAGGTATCATTAAAGTATAATAGGGCTGCGCGGCTGGTTCTGTTTGTAGGCGAGGGTTCCTTTTTGAATTTGTCAGTTCAGTCAGGACCAGCTCAGTAATTCATTTCCAGATATTGAAAAGACAATTATTTTTGATTTTGAGTTAGGTTAGTAATTCAATGAGCAAGTCAAATATCAGAAGCAGCCAGTGGCAATTTGAAAAGGGCTGACCATTTGTTCTGGAAAAAATGAAGAACACATTGTCTATTTAAGAGTGGTAATTTTTAACTTCAGCACCTGCTGGACAGTGACGCGGGGGAGCAAATCAACCACCCTCAGTCCCGATTTTCAATTATTGATCAAAGGAACTGTTCCATCGTAGATAATGTTGAATGTTTTAAGTATCATTGCAGCTAAACCCACCCAGGCGAATGGATAGTATTCCATCACATTTCTGAGTTGAGATTTGTGAGTGGTGAAAAAGCATTGCAACATCATGTGGTGGATTATTTACTGTTTGTCAGAGAGTACTCAGCTCTGTCCTGCTCATGTAGCCAAGTTGGTGATATAGCTGGTCCATATAGCTTTTGGTCAATGATGATATTCCTGGCCCCTCACCACCCCTCCTCACCAACCCACTCAGAATAGTTACTTTCAATGTCAAGGGAAGGTGGATAAGCCTTTTGGCTTTTGAAATGCCCATTATTTGGTATTTGTGCAGCGCAAATGTTATCCGCCACTTGTCAGTCCAGCCATGGATGCTATTTCAGTTCTGCTGTCGACTGGCATGGGCTGTTTCATTTTTGGAGGAGTTGTCAATGGAGCTGAATATTGTAAAATCCTGAATAAATAGCCTCAGTCCTGACCTTGGGGTGGAAGAAGGACCATCAATGAACCAATTGAAAATAGCTGGGCCGAAGATAGTTATGGACTCAGAGAACCATAAAATAATGTAAAACAGCAGGAGGCAATTTGTTTTTTGGTTCCTATGCTCGCTTTTTGAAAGAACCATATACTAACTCTTACTTCCTGGCCCTTCCTCATAACCCTGCACATTTCTCCTTTTCAAGAATGTACCCAATTCCTTTTTGAAAATTACTACTGTATCTGTTTCCACCGCCCTTTCATGCCACATCATAACAGCTCAGTCGAAATAAAATTTTCCTCCCCATGCTGGTTTTTCCTCCCAATTATCTGAAATTTGTGTCCTCGGGTTATCCACCCTCCACCAGTGTAAACAGTTTCTCCCTAAATCAAAGCCCTTCATAATTTTGAACATATTCCCATTGTAGCCAGAATCTTCATCCCATCCCCATTGGCGAACCTGTTGGTTGGGGGTGGGGGAATTTAATTAGGTGTGAGGATGGCAGGCAGGGACACCATCTCTTCTGGTTTCCACCCCAGTTATGTCCATGACGGAAGTCCCTGGGCCGCTTTCCCATCCCACTGCCAATTGAGGCCCTTAAGTTGCTGATTAATGCCTGCTAAGGGCCTCATCCCACCACTGGTATTAACCCATGAAGTGGGTGGGGTCTTACAATTCAGGAAAGATGGCAAGCAAACCAGTGCGCGGTTGTTTGCAGGCATGGGCTCACTGAGCTCTGATTGACCAGCATCTCTTGATGGGAGGGCTCCCCTCCTCGAGCCCACTGCTGACTGTCAAGTGCCTGAGTGGCATATTCCGGAAAGAGACGATGCAGCGCTTTTGCTGGCTCTCCAGCTAGTGGCTGAGACCCCTGTCACTGCCGTAAGGTTCTGGCCTATAATTTCTCTTAACATTCTTTACTCTGAAGAGTTCCAGCTTCCGTAGTTCCTCTGCTTAACTGAGTCACCTCAGTCCTGGTGCCATTCTGGCAAAAGTCCTCCGCAGCCTCTCCATGGCCTCCACATTTTTTCTAAAATATGGGGTGGGATTCTCCAATAATGGGGCTATGTCCCCACACCCGCAAGAAAACGGGCGCGAATCACTCCGGACATTTTTCTGGAAAGTCCGGAGTGATTCTCCATTTTTAAGGGGGCTATCAGGGCCCCGGTATGCTCCATGCAGAGCCGGCTGCCGATACAGGGCCCTACACCTGTGGCGCCGGCCCCACGCGACATGGCGGACCCACACAGCGGGCCGGCGCTGAAGAAGTAGGTCCCCCCCTAGATCGCGCATGCCCGCCGATCGGTGGCCCCCGATCTCGGGCTTGGCCGTCGTGGAGGCCCCCCCCCAGTGACGGATCCCCCCGCCCCCCACCAGGATGGCCACCGCAGCCGCAACTCCGAGCTCTTGCCGGGTGGAACCATACGTGACCCACGCTGACGGGAACTCAGACGGTCGTCTGCGGAGAATCGCTACAGGGGCCTCTTTCAACGGCCCCCGACCGACGCCGCGTCGACCGCGCGCGCGACTGCCGGTGATTCTCCGGTCAATTGCGAGCGCAATTGCGGCGTGGAGGCTCGGGGAATCCGGCCGTGGTGTCCATGAGGAGGACCCATTCACCCTCAAAGCTTCTTCCCATAACTCAGCCACCCGCTAACCCCCAAGCTCCTCCTCCCACTTTTGCTTAACTACTTGTATATCTCTGACACCCTGCCCTCTCCAGCCCCTGTTCTTGACAGCACCTTGTCCTGCAACCCCGGGGGCGGCAGATCAGGAAGGGACGGCACCTGCTTTCTCACGTAGTTCCACATCTGTAAGTATAGGAACCCATTTCCACTGGGCAACTCGTACGCCTCTACCAGTCCTTCCAAACTTGAGAAGCTGCCCTCCACGAACAAATCTCCATACTGCTCAATCCCTGCCCGCCGGCAACCCTGACACCCCCCCCCCCCCCCCGTCCAATTCCCCCAGAGCGAACCTGTGATTCCCACAGATCAGTGCCCAAACCGAGGCCCCCTCAAGCCTCAAGTGCTGTGGCCACTGTCGCCACACCCTCGGGGCTGCCACTGCTACTGGACTTGTGGAGTACCTGGTTGGCAAAAACGGCAGAGGCACCGTCAACAACGCTCCCAAACTAGTACCTTTACATGAGGCTGCCTCCAACAGCTCCCATATCAATGCACCCCCCCCAACTACGCACTTCCTTACTGTGACTCAAGTACCTCATTCACCCCTTCCAGATCCAATACCACTCCACCCTTGTCGTCCTTCAACGTGCCAATCTCCCTCGCCGCCTCCTGCTTCCTGAGCTGGTGGGCCAGCAATCTGCTAGCCTTCTCCCCGTACTCGTACACTGACCCTCTGGCCCTCCACAACTGCCCCTGTGGACACCAACCCAAAGTTCATCTGGAACCTCTGCCTCTCCTTCAACAATCCCGCCTCAGGGGCCTCCGTGTACTTTCTGTCACCCGCATAATCTCGTCCACTAACCTTGACATCTCTGCCCGCTCCTCCTCCTCCCTGTGGGCACGAATTGATATAAACTCCCCCTTGAGTGCCTCCCATAGCATGGCGGCCGAGTCCTCATACTGTGTCGTTTACCTCCACGTACCCCTGGTTGGCGGCCCTCACCCGCTCACACACCTCCTCCTCCGCTAGCTGCCCCACATCCAACCTCCACAGTTGACCCTGCTAGCGGAGGAGTCCGAGACCACGATTGCTGAAAATCCCGAGTCCACCACCTTTGCCAGCAATGACTTACCCACCACATGAAAATCAATCCGCGAGTAGACCTCATGCACATGGGAGAAGTATGAAAACTCCTTCGCCCTCAGCCTCCCAAACCTCCACGGGTTCACTCCCCCCATGCGCTCCATAAACCCCTTCAGCTCCTTCGCCACCGCCGACACCCTTCCCGATCTCTAACTCAACCGGTTCATCCCCGAGCCAATGACCATGTTAAAGTTCCCCCACCCCCCCATAATAAGCCGGTGTGAGTCCAGTTCCGGGATCTTCCCCAATAATCGCCCTTGGTGGTTCATTTGCTTTAGGCTTCCGCCTGAGCGACCGATGTGCCCTGTCCAATTCGTAGCGGGAGGAATCTTTCCCCTCCCCCATCAACTCTGCCAACATCTTTGTGAAGTACTCAGTCGGCCTTGGGCCCTCCACGTCTCAGGCAGGCCCACCATTCACAGATTTTGCCTCCTTGACCTTATCTCCAGGTCCTCCACCTTAGCACAGCTCTTCGATGGCCTCCGCCACTCTCCTTGCCTATCGAGGTGAACTGGTTGTTATGTTACGACAATGCCTCCTCCACTCCCTTCAACATCTCCCCTTGCTCCTGCACCTTGACCAACATCTTCATCAATGCCGCCTTTACCGGGCAATTGCCTTCTCCACCCCTCTTTCATCGCAGTCATCATCTCCCTCCGCAGCACCTCTATATGCTTGGCAAACAGCCTCTCGAACACCCCCAACATCACCTCGGTCAGAGTTTCCACTGTGAGGGGAGCGGCCCCATCCAATGACCCAGCCTGCCATCTTTCTTCATACAGGACTCACAGACTCACTCAATGGTGAACTTGCGCTCGCCCCCTTCTTTCCAGCACTCTTCTGCTGGGTCTTCAACATTTTACACCTTATAACTTCCCACACCGACCCATTCACAAACTACCCCTGAAACCAGGCATAAAAGTCCATAAACCAGAGTACTTCACAAAGATGTTGGCAGAGTTGATGGGGGAGGGGGAAGATTCCTCCCGCTACGAGTTGGAAAGGGCACATCGGTCGCTCAGACCAAAGCCTAAAGCAAATGAACCACTAAGGGCGGTTATAAACAGCTTTCACAAGTCCCATGTGAATGAGAAGGTCTTGAGCTGGGTGAAGCAGAGTCGACAGAAGAGCGGTCAAGTGGGAAGGGAAGGCGTTGGTATATGAATATATCAAGACCTAACGGCGGAGCTGGCGAGAAGGCCTCGGATGGGTGAAAGTGGCATCGTATAGCAGTGGAGTGAGGTTTGAAGTGGTCTACCCTGCGAAGTTGAAAGTGACTCACAATTCAAGGGATTTTTATTGAGATGGTGGCGGCGGCAGAGGCTGAAGTACTGGGACTAAGATGAGAGTGGGATTTGGACTTGGTTTGTGGGGACGGGTGTGGTGTTTTTTCTTTTGGAGGGGTTTCTATTTGATTGTGGTTTTGTTTTTCTGTTTCTTGAATGGGAGGGTTTTGTTTACATTTGTTCACATGTATTGGGTTTATTCCTTTTTTCTGTGGGCACGGTTTTGTATTCTTTAGTATGAGGGAGATGGGGGATTGTTAGGGTCTATGGGGCCGGATTAATGAAGAGGGGGATGGAAGAAGTGGGGTGGGGTGCTGGCAGGGGTCACCGCAGTAGCAAGCGAAGGTTGGCGAGTGAACGGGAATGTGGTGGGGGGAGGGGACCGCGGTCGTTGGAACCAGGTCGAATAGGTTTCGATGGACCTGGGAGGTGTGAAAGATGAGTGGAGGGCATTGATACTGGAGGAGGTTTTCAAGAGGAAGTGGATGGGGGGATTCTGGGAGGGGGAGGAATTCAACGGTAACAAAAGGTTGGGGTGAGCCTGGACAGAGCGGCATGTGCTGGGGTTATGATAATGGCGGATAGGAGAGGGGGGGAATGAGAAACCCCCGGTCAGAATAGTGACGTGGAACATGAGGGGGTTAGGGGGATGATGAAGAGATCAAGGGTTTTTACACATTTGAAGGCATTGACTGGGCTCATGAGGGAGATGGGAGGAGTGGACTCATGCAGGTTTTTACACCCAAGGGATCGGGAGTATTCGTTTTTCTCCCCGGTGCACAAGGTGCATTCCATATTGACTTTTTGTGGTGGGATAGGCGCAGTTAGCTGGGGTTAAGAGGTCAGAGTATTCTGCAATTCTGATCTCGGATCATGCTCTGCATTGGACGGATGTGGTATTGAAGAAGGGACAGCCCAGAGGCGGGGGTGAAGAATGGATGTGGGGTTATATTGGTGGATTGGAGCTTCAGTGACAAGATAGGGAAGGTGATTGAGGAGTATGTGGGGTTTAATTACACGGGGAAGTCTCACTGTCGGTGATCTGGGAGGCTGTTAAGGTGGTGGTGAGGGTGAGGTGATCTTGTTTAAGGCTAAGGTGGATAGAGAGAGGGAATGCCAACAGCTGATGGAAGGGATTTTGTAGGTGGATGGAAGGGATTTTGTAGGTGGATGGAAGGTAGATGGGGACCCGGAACCAGGGCTCCTGGCAAGTGAGGTTTGATCTAATGTCCTCGGGGAAAGTGAAGCGTCAGTTGAGAAGGGGAAGGGGAGCTGTCCGAGTATGGGGAGAAGGCAGGGCGAGGGGAGTAGCTGCCTGAATATGGGGAGAAGGCAGGGCGAGGGGAGTAGCTGTCTGAGTATGGGGAGAAGGCAGGGCATATTTTGGCAGATCAGCTCCGAAGCGTGGCCTTGGTGAGGGAAATTGCTCGGGTGCAAGATAAGGCGGGACCCTCTGAAAGAGTACTCTACCTAGGCTCAGGCTCCAACCACACCTAACCTAACCTTTTGGACACTAAGGGGCAATTGATCATGGCCAATTCACCTAACCAGCACATCTTTGAACTGTGGGAGGAAACCGGAGCACCCGGAGGAAATCCACGCAGACACTGGGGGGAAAGTGCAAACTCCAAACTCCACCCAGACAATCACCTGAGGCCAGAATTGAACCTAGGTTCCTGGTGCTGTGAGGCAGCAGTGCTAACCACTGTGCCACCATGCTGAATGGGGATGAGAAAAATATCAGTCATGATTGAATGGCGGAGCAGACTCGATGGGCCGAGTGGCCTAATTCTGCTCCTGTGTCTTATGGTCTTGTATGTTGGAAAGGTTTACAAGTTAATATTCAACCTGTTTGACACATTATGAATGCACTTTCCTCCGTCATCAAGTCCTGGAATGGGGCTTCAGGTTCAGAGGCAGAGACACTGCACCACAAGACCTCCTTATTCCAATATATATTCTACAATAATGCAGTATACTGTTGGCACAATGCCTTTCTGTGTTATGTAATTCACTGTATTCCTATCCCAGTATGTGTTAAGAGTTGTGTGTATTTTGTTTTTGCAGGTGAGCACATGCAGTTAATGAATCCAATGTCTGAAGAGAGCACTGTCACTTCCTGCAATGAAGGGGAGCTGGTAATTGACGAAACATCAACCCCCCAATCTCCAAGGATAAGTGAGCCTCATAATGTTGAAGATGGAATGAAAAATGATTCTGACTATGAGGGAACACCTAAATCATCATTAGCAGATGATGATAGAGGGGTGAGGACCAAGTGTTGTGTTGTGCCATTGTTTACCATGAAATGTGTACACTTTTAAAGCCCTTTGCTCAAGGAAGTGTTTAACTTGGTCAGTATAAGCAGGAGCAATCTTACAGAAAATAATGGGTGCGATTCTCCGGCCTCGTTGCGCTCTTGCTTAAGCGTAATGAGGCTGGTCAATAGCGAGAGAGGCCAAAAGCGAGATCCGCGCCGGGTGACAAACAGGTTGCGATGCAACCGGCCATAGGTAAAATCAGGATCTCGCCGTAGCGTAGTGAGAAACCAATTATCGCCACTTAAGCCCCATTTCTATACAATTAACGAGAGCGGCCCCATATCCAACGGCCTCCCGTCATTCAGTGGCCTCCCCAGCAAGTGTTTACGCTGACGCCGATTAGTACTCCTATTTAAAAACATGAATCTGACGGAAGGGCTTCTGTGGGGAGCCGAGGAGGTGTGTAGCCACCTTTGCTCACAGGCAAAGAGCCCAAGGGTGCTGGAATTGCCACCCCAGTGCTTGGCGGGGGTGGGGGATCCTCGCAGGGTTGAGCCGCCATGGAGGGGGATGTGCTGGGTGGGGGTAGCCGGCAAGGGGGGGGGGGGGGGCAAACACTTGTGGCACCACCATGCTAACCCCTGGATCCCATCCACATTCGGGGGTAACCATTGTCTCTGCCCCACCGATCACCCATAACCCCCACCAACTGCTGAGGCCTCGGGCCGTGTGGCTGAAGGCTATTGCTAATAGGGTATTGGCAATCGTGGTTAAGTGAGCACTTGACACATGCCAAGTGGATTTTTGTGGGTGAGCAGGCCATATAGCATGTGGGAATTATTGGCTCTCATTCCAAACAAACCTTGATGCTTGGACACTGCGCTTGAACACTGGGAAGCAACATCCCACACAGAGCAGCCAACATCCGAACACCCAGGGGATGGGACACAGCTCTGGGTGCATGTCCACGCCCAAAGGCTGGGTGAACACCATGGAGGGGCGGGATGCCCAGACAGATGGGCAAAGTGTCCTGGGGTCAGCCCGCATTGCGGAAGAAAGTGACAGAGGCATCATAATGGTTGTGCAAAAAGTTGTTTAATGTGCTGTACAATACCCCACTCCCGAGGTGCCCCCCCCCCCTCCTCTCAACCCCGATGCCCTCCGTGATCCTCAATGTGCCTGGTCCTCCTATAACTCTATCACTACGTCTTGGTGTTTCCCTAGGATACACATCAGAGATGGAGGCAGCCAGCTGCTTACCTTGTCCCGTGGCCTTCGATGGCCCTGGTGGGCGTCTTCTGGAGGCTCTGGGGCCGGAGGGCCCTGGCTCACTTGTTGGCGGTGTTACGTTCTAGTGCGTTGCAATGATTGAGTCAGTACACCAAAGGACGTCTAGTTTGTGACTAGTTAAGATTTATTAAATTATATGTAATAACGTGGGTAGAAAACGATACTAATAATACTAACGAACCGTAAACTGTTAACAACGAGCGCTAATACAAAACGTGACTATCCATGATAACTCCTCACCCAGATTCCTCGAGGTTGCAATGTCACGTGATGTAATTCTACTGCCACCTGCTGGTTGGAGGTCTAACATATTAACATACAGAATTGCTCATGTATATCATTACATCTCCTTTCCTTTAGATTTTAACAAAGATATAATATACATCATTCCAACCAATTATCAAACGTATGATTCGCATAGCATAACAATTCAGATTATTTACAATTACAGTGTCCACTATGGATTAAGTCTGTCAGGCTTCTTGCGATGACCTTCTAAGCTTTTGTTGATCTGCCGCATCTGCTTGACATTCTAGTGGCTCTGAAAATGCCTCTGTTGGAACTGCATTGCTCTGGGTATCTTCAAGTTGTACACTTGATTCTTGTTCAGGTTGCGTTGGTTTAGATAGACAGAGGTTTTCACACACATCATCTGCTGACAGTGAAGTAACAGGTTGCTGAATTTTTAACAAAGCTCTTCTGTTCCTCCCGAATACCTGTCCTTGTTCTGTGATGACTGTGTAGGAACTCAAACCTACCTTCTGTATCACCTTTGCACACATTGACCAGCCATCAGGATGCTCCACTCTTACGATATCATTGTGTTCTAAAAGTTGTATTATTTCGAAGGGAAAGAGTGCTTGACCTGTCATAGTGTCTCTACTGCTTCCTCTTTTGATGTTTTATTTTGATGTTACAGTTGATGTTTTATTTTGTGACTTGCTTGTTGATTTGAAAGACATGGCAACATTGTTTTTATCTTCTTGTTCATCAGTAATTGTGATGGTGATGCTCAATAACCGAGAAATGCCACATATGGGTCATCCTGGCTGTCCATTGATATTTTAAATAATTGTTTTGCTATTTGCACACTTTTCTCTGCCTTTCCATTTGACTGTGGATATAAAGGACTGGATGCGTATGACATGCTTGAAGTTGTAATTCTGCGCAAATTCCCTTTATTCCTGACAAGCGAAACATGGACCATTGTCATGACAACCTGTGGAATGCCATGATGAGCAAAGATAGCTTTAGTATGCATTATAACACACCTAGCTGACGCGCTGGATAACTGTGCCACTTCAGGAAAATTGAGAAGTAATCTACGACCAGTAAATACTCTTTCCCTTCGAGATAAAACAAATCTATCCTTACTTTCTGCCATGGAAGTGTCACTATGTCACCCATCTGCATTTATTCTTTAATTTGTCTATGTTGGAATTTTTGACATGTCGCGCATTCCGCTATCATCCTTTGACTCTTGTTGATCCCTGGCCAATATACCGTGTCTTGTGCTCAATTCCAAGGTGGACCTCGTGAATTTTTTGTAAAGTTTCAGCTCGCAGAGACTGTGGTAATATTATTCTTTGTTGCCTTATAGGGAATCCATTGGCTACACTTAGTTCTGCTCTGATGCTGTGGTACTTTGAACATGACCCATTTGGCCATCCCTCGTTGAGATTCTTGATTACCATCTGCAGAACTTCAACCTTTTGGTTTCTGCTACTATTAGTTTTGATTTTTTAATCAGACACCGGCAGTGTCTTAGTTATCAGATTGACGTGCACTTGCACATCGCCTTCAATCTGATTGTCTTCCAGCACAGCTGTAGCTCTTGATAGCGCAGCTGCAACTACAATGTGCTTGCCTGGAGTGTACATTAGATCAAAATCATGCTGTTGGAGCTTCATCATCATTCTCTGTATGTGTGGTGACATTGTTGCTCTTTTTAATGAGTGGAATACTATCCCACCAGCGTCACCAATAATGTTGCCAAATTAACTAGATATGGCAGTTATTAATGATAATATTGCTTTTCAGAGTCGCCAGGTATCAAATGATACCGCCACAAGGCTTTACCGGATATTGATCAAAGACCAACCAGTTAGTCTGTTCAAGTTCAAAGGTGGTTTATTTACACATAAGGATTACTTCGACATGCAACATAAAACACTACAAATTAAACTACACCTAACAACTACAATAACCTATACTTAACTTCAGGGCAACCGGCTCTTGGGGGATGAACAAGGCCTTTGTTTGGATCTTGTGTGGCTGGATAGAAGAAGTGGCTTCGTTTCTGCTGGGCTCAGCCGTCTGGTAGCAATCGTTGGTCTTGAACTTGTCTTCTGGTCATAATGCTACACTTTGTTTTAGGCGTGGGCCGGGGCCAAGAGAGACCGAACACATGGCTGTGTCTCTTTTTATCCCTCTGGGATTTCGCGCTCTTTGGGGCGGTCCTTAGCTTTGGACCCAATAATTCGACAGGCTTCGATCACTGCTTTCGATTTTGGCCAATAAAGGGGCGGGTGCCTTGATGGCTGGGCGTGTCCTGAGCGGTCATTGATCATGGCTGTTTGGGCTTTCTTAGCAAAGGGAGTGGCGCCGTTTAGTCTGCATCTGTATCGGTTACCTGAGTACAGTCCTTTTGTTCTGGGGAAATGGGCCATTAGAATGCAAACGAGCGGGGGTTTCAATCGCGTCTAGCTATCTGCAAATACACACACAAGCTCTGAGTGTGTCTGAGTCCTGGGTTGGCCATAATTCCCGTGGTCTTTTGCAGGTAGCCATCTGAGATGGCTACAACATCTCACTTAGGTTTTTTTTGACGAAGGCTACCAATGGTCTGTGATCCGTTTCCACCAGAAAAGTTGGTAGGCCATACACATAGATACAAAACTTTTCCATGCCATTAACTAGTCCAAGACATTCTTTCTCAATTTGAGTGCATCGACACTCGGAGTCAGTCATGGACCTAGACTCTAGGCAATTGGCTTCTAATCCTCTCCATCTTCCTGTTGTAACAAAACTGCACCTAACCATCCTTTGGCACTTTGTCGAGATTTTCATTTTCTTGGTTGGGGTTGAAAAATGCTAGCACTGGAGCTGTTGTCAAAGCTGTCTTCAGAGTAAGCCATTCTTGCTCATGCTTATCTGTCCATTCAAAAGTATTCATCGTCTTGATAACTTCTCTCAGACATATTGTCTTGGTTGACAAATTCGGAATAAATTTGTATATAAAGTTGATCATTCCTAATATCCTCAGAACGCCTTTCTTGACGGTCATGGCATATTCATTATTGCCTGAATTTTCATTTGATCAGGTTGTACACCATGAGCAGACTTGTCCCCCAGAAACATGATTTCTTTAATGCCAAATTGACACTTGGCTTTGTTCAATCTCAGTCCATACTTCTTAACTGTTTGTAGTACTTTGATGAGTCGGTCGTTGTGTTCCATCTTTGTAGAACCCCATACTATTATATCATCAACGTACAGTGCGCAGGGGCCTTCTTGGAGGTGAGTAGTGAGTTTAAAACCATTTACCTTTACAGGAGCAGCCCTTTGGATTTCGGCGGCAGCGGTGCGCAGGGGCCTTCTGGGAGGTGAGTAGTGTGTTTAAAAACCTTACCTTTACAGGAGCAGCCCTTTGGATTTCGGCGGCAGCGGTGCGCAGGGGCCTTCTTGGAGGTGAGTAGTGAGTTTAAAACCACTTACCTTTACAGGAGCAGCCCTTTGGATTTCGGCGGCAGCGGTGCGCAGGGGCCTTCTGGGAGGTGAGTAGTGTGTTTAAAAACCTTACCTTTACAGGAGCAGCCCTTTGGATTTCGGCGGCAGCGGTGCGCAGGGGCCTTCTTGGAGGTGAGTAGTGAGTTTAAAACCACTTACCTTTACAGGAGCAGCCCTTTGGATTTCGGCGGCAGCGGTGCGCAGGGGCCTTCTGGGAGGTGAGTAGTGTGTTTAAAAACCTTACCTTTACAGGAGCAGCCCTTTGGATTTCGGCGGCAGCGGTGCGCAGGGGCCTTCTTGGAGGCGAGTAGTGAGTTTAAAACCACTTACCTTTACAGGAGCAGCCCTTTGGATTTCGGCGGCAGCGGTGCGCAGGGGCCTTCTGGGAGGTGAGTAGTGTGTTTAAAAACCTTACCTTTACAGGAGCAGCCCTTTGGATTTCGGCGGCAGCGGTGCGCAGGGGCCTTCTTGGAGGTGAGTAGTGAGTTTAAAACCACTTACCTTTACAGGAGCAGCCCTTTGGATTTCGGCGGCAGCGGTGCGCAGGGGCCTTCTGGGAGGTGAGTAGTGTGTTTAAAAACCTTACCTTTACAGGAGCAGCCCTTTGGATTTCGGCGGCAGCGGTGCGCAGGGGCCTTCTTGGAGGTGAGTAGTGAGTTTAAAACCACTTACCTTTACAGGAGCAGCCCTTTGGATTTCGGCGGCAGCGGTGCGCAGGGGCCTTCTTGGAGGTGAGTAGTGAGTTTAAAACCACTTACCTTTACAGGAGCAGCCCTTTGGATTTCGGCGGCAGCGGTGCGCAGGGGCCTTCTGGGAGGTGAGTAGTGTGTTTAAAAACCTTACCTTTACAGGAGCAGCCCTTTGGATTTCGGCGGCAGCGGTGCGCAGGGGCCTTCTGGGAGGTGAGTAGTGAGTTTAAAACCACTTACCTTTACAGGAGCAGCCCTTTGGATTTCGGCGGCAGCGGTGCGCAGGGGCCTTCTGGGAGGTGAGTAGTGTGTTTAAAAACCTTACCTTTACAGGAGCAGCCCTTTGGATTTCGGCGGCAGCGGTGCGCAGGGGCCTTCTTGGAGGTGAGTAGTGAGTTTAAAACCACTTACCTTTACAGGAGCAGCCCTTTGGATTTCGGCGGCAGCGGTGCGCAGGGGCCTTCTGGGAGGTGAGTAGTGTGTTTAAAAACCTTACCTTTACAGGAGCAGCCCTTTGGATTTCGGCGGCAGCGGTGCGCAGGGGCCTTCTTGGAGGTGAGTAGTGAGTTTAAAACCACTTACCTTTACAGGAGCAGCCCTTTGGATTTCGGCGGCAGCGGTGCGCAGGGGCCTTCTGGGAGGTGAGTAGTGTGTTTAAAACCACTTACCTTTACAGGAGCAGCCCTTTGGATTTCGGCGGCAGCGGTGCGCAGGGGCCTTCTGGGAGGTGAGTAGTGTGTTTAAAAACCTTACCTTTACAGGAGCAGCCCTTTGGATTTCGGCGGCAGCGGTGCGCAGGGGCCTTCTTGGAGGTGAGTAGTGAGTTTAAAACCACTTACCTTTACAGGAGCAGCCCTTTGGATTTCGGCGGCAGCGGTGCGCAGGGGCCTTCTGGGAGGTGAGTAGTGTGTTTAAAAACCTTACCTTTACAGGAGCAGCCCTTTGGATTTCGGCGGCAGCGGTGCGCAGGGGCCTTCTTGGAGGTGAGTAGTGAGTTTAAAACCACTTACCTTTACAGGAGCAGCCCTTTGGATTTCGGCGGCAGCGGTGCGCAGGGGCCTTCTGGGAGGTGAGTAGTGTGTTTAAAACCACTTACCTTTACAGGAGCAGCCCTTTGGATTTCGGCGGCAGCGGTGCGCAGGGGCCTTCTGGGAGGTGAGTAGTGTGTTTAAAAACCTTACCTTTACAGGAGCAGCCCTTTGGATTTCGGCGGCAGCGGTGCGCAGGGGCCTTCTTGGAGGTGAGTAGTGAGTTTAAAACCACTTACCTTTACAG
Organism: Scyliorhinus torazame; assembly: GCF_047496885.1. NCBI lineage: Eukaryota > Metazoa > Chordata > Chondrichthyes > Carcharhiniformes > Scyliorhinidae > Scyliorhinus > Scyliorhinus torazame. The sequence continues at coordinate 148,993,520 of NC_092707.1, read as the reverse complement.
GAGCAGCCCTTTGGATTTCGGCGGCAGCGGTGCGCAGGGGCCTTCTGGGAGGTGAGTAGTGTGTTTAAAAACCTTACCTTTACAGGAGCAGCCCTTTGGATTTCGGCGGCAGCGGTGCGCAGGGGCCTTCTTGGAGGTGAGTAGTGAGTTTAAAACCACTTACCTTTACAGGAGCAGCCCTTTGGATTTCGGCGGCAGCGGTGCGCAGGGGCCTTCTGGGAGGTGAGTAGTGTGTTTAAAAACCTTACCTTTACAGGAGCAGCCCTTTGGATTTCGGCGGCAGCGGTGCGCAGGGGCCTTCTTGGAGGTGAGTAGTGAGTTTAAAACCACTTACCTTTACAGGAGCAGCCCTTTGGATTTCGGCGGCAGCGGTGCGCAGGGGCCTTCTGGGAGGTGAGTAGTGTGTTTAAAAACCTTACCTTTACAGGAGCAGCCCTTTGGATTTCGGCGGCAGCGGTGCGCAGGGGCCATCTGGGAGGTGAGTAGTGAGTTTAAAACCACTTACCTTTACAGGAGCAGCCCTTTGGATTTCGGCGGCAGCGGTGCGCAGGGGCCTTCTTGGAGGTGAGTAGTGAGTTTAAAACCACTTACCTTTACAGGAGCAGCCCTTTGGATTTCGGCGGCAGCGGTGCGCAGGGGCCTTCTGGGAGGTGAGTAGTGTGTTTAAAAACCTTACCTTTACAGGAGCAGCCCTTTGGATTTCGGCGGCAGCGGTGCGCAGGGGCCTTCTGGGAGGTGAGTAGTGTGTTTAAAACCACTTACCTTTACAGGAGCAGCCCTTTGGATTTCGGCGGCAGCGGTGCGCAGGGGCCTTCTGGGAGGTGAGTAGTGTGTTTAAAAACCTTACCTTTACAGGAGCAGCCCTTTGGATTTCGGCGGCAGCGGTGCGCAGGGGCCTTCTTGGAGGTGAGTAGTGAGTTTAAAACCACTTACCTTTACAGGAGCAGCCCTTTGGATTTCGGCGGCAGCGGTGCGCAGGGGCCTTCTGGGAGGTGAGTAGTGTGTTTAAAAACCTTACCTTTACAGGAGCAGCCCTTTGGATTTCGGCGGCAGCGGTGCGCAGGGGCCTTCTTGGAGGTGAGTAGTGAGTTTAAAACCACTTACCTTTACAGGAGCAGCCCTTTGGATTTCGGCGGCAGCGGTGCGCAGGGGCCTTCTGGGAGGTGAGTAGTGTGTTTAAAACCACTTACCTTTACAGGAGCAGCCCTTTGGATTTCGGCGGCAGCGGTGCGCAGGGGCCTTCTGGGAGGTGAGTAGTGTGTTTAAAAACCTTACCTTTACAGGAGCAGCCCTTTGGATTTCGGCGGCAGCGGTGCGCAGGGGCCTTCTTGGAGGTGAGTAGTGAGTTTAAAACCACTTACCTTTACAGGAGCAGCCCTTTGGATTTCGGCGGCAGCGGTGCGCAGGGGCCTTCTGGGAGGTGAGTAGTGTGTTTAAAAACCTTACCTTTACAGGAGCAGCCCTTTGGATTTCGGCGGCAGCGGTGCGCAGGGGCCTTCTTGGAGGTGAGTAGTGAGTTTAAAACCACTTACCTTTACAGGAGCAGCCCTTTGGATTTCGGCGGCAGCGGTGCGCAGGGGCCTTCTGGGAGGTGAGTAGTGTGTTTAAAAACCTTACCTTTACAGGAGCAGCCCTTTGGATTTCGGCGGCAGCGGTGCGCAGGGGCCTTCTTGGAGGTGAGTAGTGAGTTTAAAACCACTTACCTTTACAGGAGCAGCCCTTTGGATTTCGGCGGCAGCGGTGCGCAGGGGCCTTCTGGGAGGTGAGTAGTGTGTTTAAAAACCTTACCTTTACAGGAGCAGCCCTTTGGATTTCGGCGGCAGCGGTGCGCAGGGGCCATCTGGGAGGTGAGTAGTGAGTTTAAAACCACTTACCTTTACAGGAGCAGCCCTTTGGATTTCGGCGGCAGCGGTGCGCAGGGGCCTTCTTGGAGGTGAGTAGTGAGTTTAAAACCACTTACCTTTACAGGAGCAGCCCTTTGGATTTCGGCGGCAGCGGTGCGCAGGGGCCTTCTGGGAGGTGAGTAGTGTGTTTAAAAACCTTACCTTTACAGGAGCAGCCCTTTGGATTTCGGCGGCAGCGGTGCGCAGGGGCCTTCTGGGAGGTGAGTAGTGTGTTTAAAAACCTTACCTTTACAGGAGCAGCCCTTTGGATTTCGGCGGCAGCGGTGCGCAGGGGCCTTCTTGGAGGTGAGTAGTGAGTTTAAAACCACTTACCTTTACAGGAGCAGCCCTTTGGATTTCGGCGGCAGCGGTGCGCAGGGGCCTTCTGGGAGGTGAGTAGTGTGTTTAAAAACCTTACCTTTACAGGAGCAGCCCTTTGGATTTCGGCGGCAGCGGTGCGCAGGGGCCTTCTGGGAGGTGAGTAGTGTGTTTAAAAACCTTACCTTTGCAGGAGCAGCCCTTTGGATTTCGGCGGCAGCGGTGCGCAGGGGCCTTCTTGGAGGTGAGTAGTGAGTTTAAAACCACTTACCTTTACAGGAGCAGCCCTTTGGATTTCGGCGGCAGCGGTGCGCAGGGGCCTTCTGGGAGGTGAGTAGTGTGTTTAAAAACCGTACCTTTACAGGAGCAGCCCTTTGGATTTCGGCGGCAGCGGTGCGCAGGGGCCTTCTGGGAGGTGAGTAGTGTGTTTAAAAACCTTACCTTTACAGGAGCAGCCCTTTGGATTTCGGCGGCAGCGGTGCGCAGGGGCCTTCTGGGAGGTGAGTAGTGTGTTTAAAAACCTTACCTTTACAGGAGCAGCCCTTTGGATTTCGGCGGCAGCGGTGCGCAGGGGCCTTCTGGGAGGTGAGTAGTGTGTTTAAAAACCTTACCTTTGCAGGAGCAGCCCTTTGGATTTCGGCGGCAGCGGTGCGCAGGGGCCTTCTTGGAGGTGAGTAGTGAGTTTAAAACCACTTACCTTTACAGGAGCAGCCCTTTGGATTTCGGCGGCAGCGGTGCGCAGGGGCCTTCTGGGAGGTGAGTAGTGTGTTTAAAAACCTTACCTTTACAGGAGCAGCCCTTTGGATTTCGGCGGCAGCGGTGCGCAGGGGCCTTCTGGGAGGTGAGTAGTGTGTTTAAAAACCTTACCTTTACAGGAGCAGCCCTTTGGATTTCGGCGGCAGCGGTGCGCAGGGGCCTTCTGGGAGGTGAGTAGTGTGTTTAAAAACCTTACCTTTACAGGAGCAGCCCTTTGGATTTCGGCGGCAGCGGTGCGCAGGGGCCTTCTGGGAGGTGAGTAGTGTGTTTAAAAACCTTACCTTTGCAGGAGCAGCCCTTTGGATTTCGGCGGCAGCGGTGCGCAGGGGCCTTCTTGGAGGTGAGTAGTGAGTTTAAAACCACTTACCTTTACAGGAGCAGCCCTTTGGATTTCGGCGGCAGCGGTGCGCAGGGGCCTTCTGGGAGGTGAGTAGTGTGTTTAAAAACCTTACCTTTACAGGAGCAGCCCTTTGGATTTCGGCGGCAGCGGTGCGCAGGGGCCTTCTTGGAGGTGAGTAGTGAGTTTAAAACCACTTACCTTTACAGGAGCAGCCCTTTGGATTTCGGCGGCAGCGGTGCGCAGGGGCCTTCTTGGAGGTGAGTAGTGAGTTTAAAACCACTTACCTTTACAGGAGCAGCCCTTTGGATTTCGGCGGCAGCGGTGCGCAGGGGCCTTCTGGGAGGTGAGTAGTGTGTTTAAAAACCTTACCTTTACAGGAGCAGCCCTTTGGATTTCGGCGGCAGCGGTGCGCAGGGGCCTTCTGGGAGGTGAGTAGTGTGTTTAAAAACCTTACCTTTACAGGAGCAGCCCTTTGGATTTCGGCGGCAGCGGTGCGCAGGGGCCTTCTTGGAGGTGAGTAGTGAGTTTAAAACCACTTACCTTTACAGGAGCAGCCCTTTGGATTTCGGCGGCAGCGGTGCGCAGGGGCCTTCTGGGAGGTGAGTAGTGTGTTTAAAACCACTTACCTTTACAGGAGCAGCCCTTTGGATTTCGGCGGCAGCGGTGCGCAGGGGCCTTCTGGGAGGTGAGTAGTGTGTTTAAAAACCTTACCTTTACAGGAGCAGCCCTTTGGATTTCGGCGGCAGCGGTGCGCAGGGGCCTTCTTGGAGGTGAGTAGTGAGTTTAAAACCACTTACCTTTACAGGAGCAGCCCTTTGGATTTCGGCGGCAGCGGTGCGCAGGGGCCTTCTGGGAGGTGAGTAGTGTGTTTAAAAACCTTACCTTTACAGGAGCAGCCCTTTGGATTTCGGCGGCAGCGGTGCGCAGGGGCCTTCTTGGAGGTGAGTAGTGAGTTTAAAACCACTTACCTTTACAGGAGCAGCCCTTTGGATTTCGGCGGCAGCGGTGCGCAGGGGCCTTCTGGGAGGTGAGTAGTGTGTTTAAAAACCTTACCTTTACAGGAGCAGCCCTTTGGATTTCGGCGGCAGCGGTGCGCAGGGGCCTTCTTGGAGGTGAGTAGTGAGTTTAAAACCACTTACCTTTACAGGAGCAGCCCTTTGGATTTCGGCGGCAGCGGTGCGCAGGGGCCTTCTGGGAGGTGAGTAGTGTGTTTAAAAACCTTACCTTTACAGGAGCAGCCCTTTGGATTTCGGCGGCAGCGGTGCGCAGGGGCCATCTGGGAGGTGAGTAGTGAGTTTAAAACCACTTACCTTTACAGGAGCAGCCCTTTGGATTTCGGCGGCAGCGGTGCGCAGGGGCCTTCTTGGAGGTGAGTAGTGAGTTTAAAACCACTTACCTTTACAGGAGCAGCCCTTTGGATTTCGGCGGCAGCGGTGCGCAGGGGCCTTCTGGGAGGTGAGTAGTGTGTTTAAAAACCTTACCTTTACAGGAGCAGCCCTTTGGATTTCGGCGGCAGCGGTGCGCAGGGGCCTTCTGGGAGGTGAGTAGTGTGTTTAAAAACCTTACCTTTACAGGAGCAGCCCTTTGGATTTCGGCGGCAGCGGTGCGCAGGGGCCTTCTTGGAGGTGAGTAGTGAGTTTAAACCACTTACCTTTACAGGAGCAGCCCTTTGGATTTCGGCGGCAGCGGTGCGCAGGGGCCTTCTGGGAGGTGAGTAGTGTGTTTAAAAACCTTACCTTTACAGGAGCAGCCCTTTGGATTTCGGCGGCAGCGGTGCGCAGGGGCCTTCTGGGAGGTGAGTAGTGTGTTTAAAAACCTTACCTTTGCAGGAGCAGCCCTTTGGATTTCGGCGGCAGCGGTGCGCAGGGGCCTTCTGGGAGGTGAGTAGTGTGTTTAAAAACCTTACCTTTACAGGAGCAGCCCTTTGGATTTCGGCGGCAGCGGTGCGCAGGGGCCTTCTGGGAGGTGAGTAGTGTGTTTAAAAACCGTACCTTTACAGGAGCAGCCCTTTGGATTTCGGCGGCAGCGGTGCGCAGGGGCCTTCTGGGAGGTGAGTAGTGTGTTTAAAAACCTTACCTTTGCAGGAGCAGCCCTTTGGATTTCGGCGGCAGCGGTGCGCAGGGGCCTTCTTGGAGGTGAGTAGTGAGTTTAAAACCACTTACCTTTACAGGAGCAGCCCTTTGGATTTCGGCGGCAGCGGTGCGCAGGGGCCTTCTGGGAGGTGAGTAGTGTGTTTAAAAACCTTACCTTTACAGGAGCAGCCCTTTGGATTTCGGCGGCAGCGGTGCGCAGGGGCCTTCTGGGAGGTGAGTAGTGTGTTTAAAAACCTTACCTTTACAGGAGCAGCCCTTTGGATTTCGGCGGCAGCGGTGCGCAGGGGCCTTCTGGGAGGTGAGTAGTGTGTTTAAAAACCTTACCTTTACAGGAGCAGCCCTTTGGATTTCGGCGGCAGCGGTGCGCAGGGGCCTTCTGGGAGGTGAGTAGTGTGTTTAAAAACCTTACCTTTGCAGGAGCAGCCCTTTGGATTTCGGCGGCAGCGGTGCGCAGGGGCCTTCTTGGAGGTGAGTAGTGAGTTTAAAACCACTTACCTTTACAGGAGCAGCCCTTTGGATTTCGGCGGCAGCGGTGCGCAGGGGCCTTCTGGGAGGTGAGTAGTGTGTTTAAAAACCTTACCTTTACAGGAGCAGCCCTTTGGATTTCGGCGGCAGCGGTGCGCAGGGGCCTTCTTGGAGGTGAGTAGTGAGTTTAAAACCACTTACCTTTACAGGAGCAGCCCTTTGGATTTCGGCGGCAGCGGTGCGCAGGGGCCTTCTTGGAGGTGAGTAGTGAGTTTAAAACCACTTACCTTTACAGGAGCAGCCCTTTGGATTTCGGCGGCAGCGGTGCGCAGGGGCCTTCTGGGAGGTGAGTAGTGTGTTTAAAAACCTTACCTTTACAGGAGCAGCCCTTTGGATTTCGGCGGCAGCGGTGCGCAGGGGCCTTCTGGGAGGTGAGTAGTGGGTTTAAAAACCTTACCTTTACAGGAGCAGCCCTTTGGATTTCGGCGGCAGCGGTGCGCAGGGGCCTTCTTGGAGGTGAGTAGTGAGTTTAAAACCACTTACCTTTACAGGAGCAGCTCTTTGGATTTCGGCGGCAGGGGTGCGCAGGGGCCTTCTGGGAGGTGAGTAGTGTGTTTAAAAACCTTACCTTTACAGGAGCAGCCCTTTGGATTTCGGCGGCAGCGGTGCGCAGGGGCCTTCTGGGAGGTGAGTAGTGTGTTTAAAAACCTTACCTTTACAGGAGCAGCCCTTTGGATTTCGGCGGCAGCGGTGCGCAGGGGCCTTCTTGGAGGTGAGTAGTGAGTTTAAAACCACTTACCTTTACAGGAGCAGCCCTTTGGATTTCGGCGGGAACCGGAAGTTCGACCTCTGGCAAGTTTCCCCCCCCCCCCCCAACCAATAAATTCTGGTGGAGAGGAAACCCGAGACACTACACGTGTAGTGTCTCCCACCCACCCTCCTCCTCTAACCTAATAATAAGACCCATTGGTGTAAGGTAAGTGCCATATTATATTATTATATTATTAGCATTGTGCAGGTCAAGGATTGGAGGTGGAGGAGCAGTCTCTGTCAGCGAGAGAACCTGAGAACATCTCAGAAGGTAAGCAAGTGATTTTTACTTTTATACCTTTTTTCAAATTGTGTGTGTCGGGGGGAAACTGAAGTGACATCACAGAAAAGCTGTGACCTGAGTGGCTGGTTGGGATTCTAACCTAAATTTTTTTGAGTATTTGGGAACTAATTAAACATAATAACTTAATTATAATTTAGAGGATATCTAAGCCAGAGATCGGAGAATATTATAGTTAGCTATCGCATTTCTATTAGAAATCTAGTGCTAGGAAACAGATAGTTGACAGTAACTTTGTAATTTAAAAAAAAAAGTATTTAAAAAAAAAAAAAGACAAATTTTAATTTTAATTAATTGACGCAATGTCAGTTAGAGGGGTGCTGTGCTCTGACTGTGAGATGTGGCAGGTCCGGGAGGCTTCCAGCGTCCCGGATGGCTTCATCTGCAGAAAGTGCACCCAACTGCAGCTCCTCACAGACCGCATGGTTCGGTTGGAGCAGCAATTGGATGCACTTAAGAGCATGCAGGTGGCGGAAAGCGTCATAGATCGCAGTTATGTAAGTGTGGTCACACCCAAGGTGCAGGCAGAGAAATGGGTGACCACCAGAAAGGGCAGGCAGTCAGTGCAGGAATCCCCTGTGGTTGTCCCCCTCTCGAACAGATATACCCCTTTGGATACTGTCGGGGGGGATAGCCTATCAGGGGAAAACAGCAGCAGCCAGAGCAGTGGCACCACGGCTGGCTCTGATGTTCAGAAGGGAGGGTCAAAGCGCAGAAGAGTAATAGTTATAGGGGACTCTATAGTCAGGGGCACAGATAGGCGCTTCTGTGGACGTGAAAGAGACTCCAGGATGGTATGTTGCCTCCCTGGTGCCAGGGTCCAGGATGTCTCCGAACGGGTAGAGGGAATCCTGAAGGGGGAGGGCAAACAGGCAGAGGTCGTTGTACATATTGGTACTAACGACATAGGCAGGAAGGGGCATGAGGTCCTGCAGCAGGAGTTCAGGGAGCTAGGCAGAAAGTTAAAAGACAGGACCTCGAGGGTTGTAATCTCGGGATTACTCCCTGTGCCACGTGCCAGTGAGGCTAGAAATAGGAAGATAGAGCAGACAAACACGTGGCTAAACAGCTGGTGTAGGAGGGAGGGTTTCTGTTATCTGGACCACTGGGAGCTCTTCCGGGGCAGGTGTGACCTGTATAAGATGGACGGGTTGCATCTAAACCGGAGAGGCATAAATATCCTGGCCGCGAGATTTGCTAGTGTCACACGGGAGGGTTTAAACTAGTATGGCAGGGGGGTGGGCACGGGAGCAATAGGTCAGAAGGTGAGAGCATTGAGGGAGAACTAGGGAATAGGGACAGTGTGGCTCTGAGGCAGAGCAGACGGGGAGAAGTTGATGAACACAGCGGGTCTGGTGGCCTGAAGTGCATATGTTTTAATGCAAGGAGCATTACGGGTAAGGCAGATGAACTTAGAGCTTGGATTACTACTTGGAACTATGATGTTGTTGCCATTACAGAGACCTGGTTGAGGGAAGGGCAGGATTGGCAGCTAAACGTTCCAGGATTTAGATGTTTCAGGCGGGATAGAGGGGGATGTAAAAGGGGAGGCGGAGTTGCGCTACTTGTTCAGGAGAGTATCACAGCTATACAGCGAGAGGACACCTCAGAGGGCAGTGAGGCTATATGGGTAGAGATCAGGAATAAGAAGGGTGCAGTCACAATGTTGGGGGTATACTACAGGCCTCCCAACAGCCAGCGGGATATAGAGGAGCAGATAGGTAGACAGATTTTGGAAAAGAGTAAAAACAACAGGGTTGTGGTGATGGGAGACTTCAACTTCCCCAATATTGACTGGGACTCACTTAGTGCCAGGGGCTTAGACGGGGCAGAGTTTGTAAGGAGCATCCAGGAGGGCTTCTTAAAACAATATGTAAACAGTCCAACTAGGGAAGGGGCGGTACTGGACCTGGTATTGGGGAATGAGCCCGGCCAGGTGGTAGATGTTTCAGTAGGGGAGCATTTCGGTAACAGTGACCACAATTCAGTAAGTTTTAAAGTACTGGTGGACAAGGATAAGAGTGGTCCGAGGATGAATGTGCTAAATTGGGGGAAGGCTAATTATAACAATATTAGGCGGGAACTGAAGAACATAGATTGGGGGCGGATGTTTGAGGGCAAATCAACATCTGACATGTGGGAGGCTTTCAAGTGTCAGTTGAAAGGAATACAGGACAGGCATATTCCTGTGAGGAAGAAAGATAAATACGGCAATTTTCGGGAACCTTGGATGACGAGTGATATTGTAGGCCTCGTCAAAAAGAAAAAGGAGGCATTTGTCAGGGCTAAAAGGCTGGGAACAGACGAAGCCTGTGTGGCATATAAGGAAAGTAGGAAGGAACTTAAGCAAGGAGTCAGGAGGGCTAGAAGGGGTCATGAAAAGTCATTGGCAAATAGGGTTAAGGAAAATCCCAAGGCTTTTTACACTTACATAAAAAGCAAGAGGGTAGCCAGGGAAAGGGTTGGCCCACTGAAGGATAGGCAAGGGAATCTATGTGTGGAGCCAGAGGAAATGGGCGAGGTACTAAATGAATACTTTGCATCAGTATTCACCAAGGAGAAGGAATTGGTAGATGTTGAGTCTGGAGAAGGGGGTGTAGATAGCCTGGGTCACATTGTGATCCAAAAAGACGAGGTGTTGGGTGTCTTAAAAAATATTAAGGTAGATAAGTCCCCAGGGCCGGATGGGATCTACCCCAGAATACTGAAGGAGGCTGGAGAGGAAATTGCTGAGGCCTTGACAGAAATCTTTGGATCCTCGCTGTCTTCAGGGGATGTCCCGGAGGACTGGAGAATAGCCAATGTTGTTCCTCTGTTTAAGAAGGGTGGCAGGGATAATCCCGGGAACTACAGGCCGGTGAGCCTTACTTCAGTGGTAGGGAAATTACTGGAGAGAATTCTTCGAGACAGGATCTACTCCCATTTGGAAGCAAATGGACGTATTAGTGAGAGGCAGCACGGTTTTGTGAAGGGGAGGTCGTGTCTCACTAACTTGATAGAGTTTTTCGAGGAGGTCACTAAGATGATTGATGCAGGTAGGGCAGTAGATGTTGTCTATATGGACTTCAGTAAGGCCTTTGACAAGGTCCCTCATGGTAGACTAGTACAAAAGGTGAAGTCACACGGGATCAGGGGTGAACTGGCAAGGTGGATACAGAACTGGCTAGGCCATAGAAGGCAGAGGGTAGCAATGGAGGGATGCTTTTCTAATTGGAGGGCTGTGACCAGTGGTGTTCCACAGGGATCAGTGCTGGGACCTTTGCTCTTTGTAGTATATATAAATGATTTGGAGGAAAATGTAACTGGTCTGATTAGTAAGTTTGCAGACGACACAAAGGTTGGTGGAATTGCGGATAGCGATGAGGACTGTCTGAGGATACAGCAGGATTTAGATTGTCTGGAGACTTGGGCGGAGAGATGGCAGATGGAGTTTAACCTGGACAAATGTGAGGTAATGCATTTTGGAAGGGCTAATGCAGGTAGGGAATATACAGTGAATGGTAGAACCCTCAAGAGTATTGAAAGTCAAAGAGATCTAGGAGTACAGGTCCACAGATCACTGAAAGGGGCTACACAGGTGGAGAAGGTAGTCAAGAAGGCATACGGCATGCTTGCCTTCATTGGCCGGGGCATTGAGTATAAGAATTGGCAAGTCATGTTGCAGCTGTATAGAACCTTAGTTAGGCCACACTTGGAGTATAGTGTTCAATTCTGGTCGCCACACTACCAGAAGGATGTGGAGGCTTTAGAGAGGGTGCAGAAGAGATTTACCAGAATGTTGCCTGGTATGGAGGGCATAAGCTATGAGGAGCGATTGAATAAACTCGGTTTGTTCTCACTGGAACGAAGGAGGTTAAGGGGCGACCTGATAGAGGTATACAAAATTATGAGGGGCATAGACAGAGTGGATAGTCAGAGGCTTTTCCCCAGGGTAGAGGGGTCAATTACTAGGGGGCATAGGTTTAAGGTGAGAGGGGCAAAGTTTAGAGTAGATGTACGAGGCAAGTTTTTTACGCAGAGGGTAGTGGGTGCCTGGAACTCACTACCGGAGGAGGTAGTGGAGGCAGGGACGATAGGGACATTTAAGGGGCATCTTGACAAATATATGAATAGGATGGGAATAGAAGGATACGGACCCAGGAAGTGTAGAAGATTGTAGTTTAGTCGGGCAGTATGGTCGGCACGGGCTTGGAGGGCCGAAGGGCCTGTTCCTGTGCTGTACATTTCTTTGTTCTTTGTACACATGGACTCCTGGAATACCTTCCAAAATGTGCTCCATTGCCCTGTGAAAGATTTCAATTACGGATATTATCCCAAAAGGCATTAGAAGAAAACAAGCGCCCAAATGGAGTGTTAAACGTACAATACTTTGTACTATCTTCATCCAATTTGAGTGCCAAAAACCCTGTGACGCATCCAGTTTACTAAAGCACGTTGCACCTGACATTTTGCTCATTATTTCTTCACGTTTTGGTGTTGGATAGTGTTCTCGCTTGATGTTGTTATGAGGTCTTTAGGATCCATGCATATTCTTAAATCTTATTGCGTTTCTTAACATGCACCATTGAATTTACCCAATCTGTTGGTTCTTAGATTTTCTTAATAACCCCCAGATTCATCATTCTATCAAGTTCAGCTTTCAACCGAACCTTTAATGGTGCTGGTACTCTCCTAGGAGCATGTTTTACGGGTTGCGCATTATCCTTTAGTTGAATTCAGTAAGTAAATGGCAAGACACTGAAACCTTGAAAAATCTCCGTAAATGCACCTATCCACTGTGTGCATTCAAAGCAGTCAGCACTATATACTGTCTCGACTAACTGAATTGATTCACAAGCTTCCACACCTAGTAACGATTCACGATCTGAGGCTACAACTGAAAATTTCCCTTTATGGAATTCTATCTTTGACTTGAACTTCAAGCTCACACACTCCTAAAGAATGAATCCTTTGACCATTGTAATCTTTTAAAAATACTACTCTATTCAAAATCTTGGGCTTGATTCTCATCACTTCAATATCCTTAATACTGATGAGATTCACTCTCGCTCCTATGTCGAGTTTGACATTTATAAACATTTGGGGTGGGATTCTCTGAAAATGGGGCTTTACAATAGAACATTACAGCGCAGTACAGGCCCTTCGGCCCTCGATGTTGCGCCGACCTGTGAAACCACTCTAAAGCCCATCTACACTATTCCCTTATCATCCATATGTCTATCCAATGACCATTTAACTGTCCTTAATGTTGGCGAGTCCACTACTGTTGCAGGCAGGGCATTCCACGCCCTTACTACTCTCTGAGTAAATAACCTTCCTCTGACATCTGTCCTATATCTATCTCCCCTCAATTTAAAGCTATGTCCCCCTCGTGCTAGCTATCACCATCCGAGGAAAAAGGCTCTCACTGTCCACCCTATCTAATCCTCTGATCATCTTGTATGCCTCAATTAAGTCACCTCTTAATCTTCTTCTCTCTAACGAAAACAGCCTCAAGTCCCTCAGCCTTTCCTCATAAGATCTTCCCTCCATACCAGGCAACATCCTGGTAAATCTCCTCTGCACCCTTTCCAATGCTTCCACATCCTTCCTATAATGCGGCGACCAGAACTGCACGCAATACTCCAAATGCGGCCGCACCAGAGTTTTGTACAGCTGCAACATGACCTCATGGCCCCGAAACTCAATCCCTCTACCAATACAAGCTAACACACCGTACGCCTTCTTAACAGCCCTATCAACCTGGGTGGCAACTTTCAGGGATCTATGTACATGGACACCGAGATCTCTCTGCTCATCCACACTACCAAGAATCTTACCATTAGCCCAGTACTCTGTATTCCTGTTACTCCTTCCAACACTTTTCTGCATTAAACCCCATTTGCCACTTCTCAGCCCAGCTCCGCAGCTTTCCTATATCCCTCTGTAACCTGCAACATCCTTCCGCACTGTCCACAACTCCACCGACTTTAGTGTCATCCGCAAATGTACTTACCCATCCTTCTACAGCCTCCTCCAGGTCATTTATAAAAATAACAAACAGCAGTGGCCCCAAAACAGATCCTTGTGGTACACCACTTGTAAGTGAACTCCAGGCTGAACATTTCCCATCAACCACCACCCTCTGTCTTCTTACAGCTAGCCAATTTCTGATCCAAACCGCTAAATCACCCTCAATCCCATGCCTACGTAATTTCTGCAATACCATACCGTGGGGAAACTTAAAAAACGCATTACTGAAATCCATATATACCACATCAACTGCTTTACCCTCGTCCACCTGTTTGGCCACCTTCTCAAAGAACTCAATAAGGTTTGTGAAGCACGACCTACCCTTCACAAAACCGTGTTGACTATCCCTAATCAAATTATTCATTTCTAGATGATTATAAATCCTATCTCTTATAATCCTTTCCAAGACTTTGCTCACAACAGAAGTAAGGCTCACTGGTCTATCGTTACCGGGGTTGTCTCTACTCTCCTTCTTGAACAAGGGGACAACATTAGCTATCCTCCAGTCTTCTGGCACTATTCCTGGAGACAATGACGACATAAAGATCAGGCTCTGCAATCTCCTCCCTAGCTTCCCAGAGAATCCTAGGATAAATCTCATCCGGCCCAGGGGACTTATCTATTTTCACACTTTCCAGAATTGCTAACACCTCCTCCTTATGAACCTCAATCCCGTCTAGTCTAGTAGCCTGTATCTCAGTATTCTCCTCGACAACATTGTCTTTTTCCTGTGTGAATACTGATGAAAAATATTCATTTACCACCTCTCCTATCTCCTCGGACTCCACGCACAACTTCCCACTACTGTCCTTGACTGGCCCTACTCTTACCCTAGTCATTCTTTTATTCCTGACATACCTACAGAAAGGTTTAGGATTTTCCTTGATCCTACCTGCCAAAGACTTCTCATGTCCCCTCCTGGCTCTTCTTAGCTCTCTCTTTAGGTCCTTCCTGGCTAACTTGTAACTCTCAAGCGCCCTAACTGAACCTTCACGTCTCATCTTTACATAAACCTCCTTCTTCCTCTTGACAAGTGATTCAACTACTTTAGTAAACCACGGTTCCCTCGCTCGACCACTTCCTCCCTGCCTGACAGGACAGGTACATACTTATCAAGAACACGCAGTAGCGGTTCCTTGAACAAGCTCCACATTTCAATTGTGTCCATCCCCTGCAGTTTCCTTCCCCTAACTATGCATCCTACGTCTTGTCTAATCGCATCATAATTGCCTTTCCCCCAGCTATAACTCTTGCCCTGCAGTATATACCTATCCCTTTCTGTCATAATATACACCAGTATATCATGGTGCAGACACACACTGATGGACACACAATGGGAACAATCAACACACACAACACCGCAGCCAATCACCAGTGAGAGCACGCGCACTATAAAGACAGGGGGCATCAGAGTTCCCGCTCATTCGAGTTGCAGCTAGCTAGGAGGACAGAGCTCACAGCCTGCAACACAGACATTCACCATGTGCTGAGTGCATCGACTGGTTAGGACAAGGCAAAGGTCTTTAGTTAAAGCTGGTATCGTGTTAACCCACAGTCTGAGTAAGTTTAAACAGTTAATGATTCAATAAAATAGTGTTGCACTATTTCAAGTGTTGGTGACCTGTATGTAATCCAGAACACCCAACACATCACTTTCCATCGCTAAAGTAAACGTAACCGAATTGTGGTCACTATCACTAAAGTGCTCACCTACCTCCAAATCTAACACCTGTCCTGGTTCATTACCCAGTACCAAATCCAATGTGGCCTCGCCTCTTGTTGGCCTATCTACATACTGTGTCAGGAAACCCTCCTGCACACATTGGACAAAAACTGACCCATCTAAGGTACTCGAACTATAGCGTTTCCAGTCAATATTTGGAAAGTTAAAGTTCTCATTAACAACTACCCTGTTACTTTCGCTCCTATCCAGAATCAGCTTTGGGGTGGGATTCTCTGAAAATGGGGCTATGTCCCCACGCCGGCGGGAAAACCGGCGCCAACCACACCGGCGTCAACAGCCCCCGAAAGTGAAGAATTCTCCAAATTCTCAGGGGCTAGGTTGACGCCGGAGTGGTTGGCGCCGCTCCAGCTGGTGCCGAAGGGCCGGCGCGAGTTCGCGCATGCATGGAATGGCCGGCGTGATCTTGCGTATGTGCGGACCGGACAGCATATTTCCGCCTATGCGTGGGGCTTCCCTTCTCCGCACCGGCTCCCGGGCAATATGGCGGAGCCTACAGGGGCCCGGCGCGGAAGAAAGAAGGCCCCCCACTGAACCAGCCCGCCCGCAGATCGGTAGGCCCCGATCGCGGGCCAGGCCACTGTGGGGGGGCCCCCCCAGGACCGCCCCCGCACACTTACCTGCCAGGTCCCGCCGTGCACGAGGTGAGTAATTCACGCCGGCGGGACTGGGCAAAACTTTATGCCCACCTGGCCCAGAGAATCGCCAGGGGGGCGGGGGGGGGGGGGCGCTGTCTACGGCCCCCAACCGGCGTGGTGGGAATCCTGCCGGCCCCTGAAAAACAGCGCCGGAAAAAAGGGCAGCTGGCGGCGTGGCGGGATTCGCGCCTCCCCCCGGAGATTCTCCGCCCCGGCGCAGGAGAATCCAGGCCTTGATTTATGAGTAAAGAAACTGCCCAGTTATCTTTATTTACAGTACATACTTCATTATTACTACTTCTTATGTTCATCGAAGACATTTCATTTTGCTTGGCTATGTTGACCCTGTCTTCATTAGTAACGACATCAATGAAGAATGTATCTTCTAAATTAATTTCTTAAACAGTATTTATAGATTGTTGTGAGTCGACGTTTTTGTTGGATATACTGCTTAGCAATTGGTTTTTGCCTTTGCACAAATTTTCCCAAGGCAGGACATTGCTTCTCTAAGTGTTTATTTCCACACCGCTTACACAAAATGGTGGAGTCTGGCAATTGCTTAAAATGGCCACTGCTGGTGAGACCACCTTTCCTTTTTGGGCACGTGACAAAATTTATGGCGTCGGCTTCATTCCCGATTTTTGCGCCTAAACTCCTCATGTTTAACATGTTGATTTGCTACGCAGCTAAACCGCTGGCATGGCAAATTTTTATTGCAACTTTGAGCTGGAGCTCATTCTCCCTCAAATTGTGGGAGAGCTTTTCCTGATGAGACACAGAGAGAGCATCATTAGCCACACGCGTGGTACAGTGGTGGGAGAGGGGATTTGATGGCTGGGGAGGGAGTTGGAGAGTGGATGCTCCCTTGGGGGGGAGGGGGTGTGTGCGTTGGTGTCTACTCACTCGTGCTGCCTGATGTAGGTCATTGACCTTCTTCCTGCACTGCTGGCCAGTCCTCTTGGTCATATTGTTGGAATTAATGTCTGCCACCACCTCATCCCAGGCAGCACTGGCTGCCCTGTGGCTCACCCTCTAGAACCCACGGGGAAACAGGACATCCCTCCTGGTCTCCACCGAGTCCAGGAGCCTCCCCAGGTCATCCCCCCCAAATCTTGGCGCTAGTCTCCTCTGCGCCATTATTGCGAGCTGGCTGGGGTTCACTGAGCAAGTGCAGTTTAAATCTTGCTCGACTTTGTAGCGGGGGGCTGGCAAATGTGGGCCCGGTGAATCAGATGGCAAGCCGTTATTTACGGTGGAAAGCCCGTGAGGCCTCGTTAAATGGACCAATTAATGTTGAATTGCGTTGCTGGTTTCGCTGGGCCGGGCGCCGGGAAGCTTGCGGCAATTCCTGCTCGCTACCACGCTGGGAAATTATTCTGGAGAATCGAGCCCAATTTAAAAGACAACATTGGTATAACGTAGTATTAACATCAAATACTCCCAGGTCAGCAGGTGTTCACTGATGATTATAGTGTTCAGTTCCATTCAGTTTCTCAGACAACAAAACAGTCTGTACCCGGATGTGCTATGACCAGGACAACATCCAGCCTTGGGCTGATAAATCGCAAGTAGCATTCATCGGTGTCGGGCAATGATCATCTCCAACGAGTGAGAATCTGCTTGTGTTCTCTCAACATTAGAATTGTTGAATCCTCCACCACCAACATCCTGGAAGTCACTATTGAGTGGTTTGTATTTGTCTGTTCAATTGGGAAGCACCAACATCCGCACAGAGGACAGAACCACAAGTAATTTACAGTCCTCCAAGTTACGTCAGGAGACTTGTGAGGAGATAGCTAATTAATGCTCTTGTTTACCTATAATTCTTTAAAATAAATTTAGAGTACACAATTATTATTATTTTTCCAATGAAGGGGCAATTTAGCATGGCCAATTCACCGACCCTGCACATCTTTGGGTTGTGGGGGTGAGACCCAATGTGCAAACTCCACATGGACAGTGACCCGGGGCTGGAATTGAACCCTGGTCCTTGGCTAACCACTGTGCCACCGTGCTGCCGTACTTACCTAAAATTCTTCAGCTTCAGATAGTTCAGTATTGTCTGCAGATTGTGGATAATTATTTCTCCGCATTGATGTGTTGGGTGTTCTGGATCCGTGGAACACATACAGGCCACCAACACTTAAAATAGTGCAACACTATTTTATTAAGTTAGAAACTGTTGAACATACTTTCACTGTGGGTTAACACGATGTTAGATTAAACTAAAGACCTATGCCTGTCCAAACCAGTCTATGCACTCAGCACATGGTGAGGACCTGTGCTGTAAGCTCTGTCCTTGTAGGAGGCTGTATCCCGAATGGGCGGGAACTCTGATGCTCCCTGCCTTTATAGTGAGTGTGCTCAACTGGTGATTGGCTGCGGTGTTGTGTGTGTTGATTGGTCTTGCTGTGTGTCCATCAGTGTGTGTGTGTATCTGCACCATGATATACTGGTGTATATTATGACACGCATAACAAACGAGTTCTGACATCATGAGGCAGAAATGGGGATTAAAGGATAAAGGGATCAGCAGAATTAACAAAAGCAGATTTAGGACATTAACAAGGTGCTCAAGCTATTGTGAGTTTCAGCCATGTTAATTCTGTTTGGTTAGTATTCCCAAACTTCTTGTACAAAGATGTCACTCTGTACGTTTAAATCAAAAATCTATAGAAATGGGCAGACAAACCCAAACCACTGCATAAAATTGTAGCATTGAGAGAGTGTATTTTTAAGGAGGAATTCTGATGGTGAAATATTTAAAATGAAGCTGATTAAACAGGAAGCCTGGGGCTGTGGAGCACAATACAAAAACATATTGAACAAAAGATCCAGTGATTCTCCTCATTTAGTTGTGAGTGTTTGTGCACAGAGTAAAGTATCTAGTGTGAGTACTGCTTTTGGAGATCCGAAATTGATTATTAAAAGACAATTCAGATAAATTTTTAACATTGCACAGATGCTGCTTTTTATTTGTTTGGTGCCGGGAGTCTGATTTTTAAAAAGGTAACAAGTAACATTGAGCAAGATAGATTAAAGAGACAAGAAAGAAAATTACATCAAGCCAAAGGGAGTAATTGATAATAGTCCAAAGTTGATAGGGATGGGGGTTCTTGATGTGAAACAGAGTCAGTCACCAAAAGTTCAATCCAAAGCTTGAGGGAAGATACCAGTTTCCTAATCTGAGATAGGTGCAAGCACTTCAGTGCCAGTCTGAATTCTTGTGTGCGGTTAAGGTGGTGACTGGATTAAGGTTCAGAGATTTAGTTACAAGGTCCTGGTTGCCAGCAAAAATTGCTGCTCGTGGATATTCCATTCATGCTCCTTACTGGCTATACATCGTACCTTTTTTATTAATTACTTTAAAACTGTGAATTTAACTGCTTCCCACTGTATTGATGCCCTTGTGACTGACATCTCACTGTGTTGATACCACTGTAACTGAATCACTCTCTCAGATGTGCACATCTGAGACTGTGGTAGGAGAGAATTGTGTATGCCGTGGATTCGTGAGAGCACTGGAGAGCCAGTGCAGCACAGGACGTGCAGCACCCTGTGGCTTTATTTCCTGTTTGCCAATGTATTGTAACCATGGTTGGTGTAACTGTTTTGAAGTGTTTAATAACTCACCATTTTGTTACCTTTTCAGGTGAAATTACGGAACAGGCGTAAGAAAAAAGGTGAGTTCAGGTCTGTTGTCTGAAACCTTTACCTCCCAGATATTTCTCCCATTGCATTCATTCCAGAGTTCGAATTCAGAGCCCGAGCTGAGGCCGGTCAACGAGGTCAACGCCAGGGTGAGTCGCTCACAGAATATCTTCGTGAATTGAGGGTACTCGCCCGCAGTTGTAACTGCCGGGCGGTCTCTTCATCGGAGCATTCGGAGCTAATGATTCGGGACACTTATGTGGCTGGAGTCCGGTCCAGCTATATCCGGCAGCGCCTCCTCGAAAAAAGGGCTCTCGACCTCGAGGCGACAGTGAAGCTGGCTACCTCATTAGAAGTGGCTTTCCAGAGCCTCGAGGCCTTCCCGTCCGATCACGCGGCATCCTCGGGGACGTCAGAGGCGAAGCCATCACCCGACCCAAACGTACCTCACGCCTGCGCTACGCGGCTGCCGGCCAGCTCCGGAGGACCTTGCTGTTATTTCTGTGGGCAGGGAGAGCATCCCCGGCAGCGCTGCCCAGCACGCAGCGCTGCGTGTAATGAGTGCGGCAAGAAAGGCCATTTTGCGAAGGTATGTCTGAGCCGCTCTAAAGCCCCAAAATCAAAAGCCTGTCAGGGCCGGCCTGAGGCTCACAGACCTCGCAACGTGGCATCGTTCCTGCCTGGACCGCCCCCTTCTGATGCGTCATCCGTGGGGGCCGCCATCTTGGCCACCGTCATCGACGCGGCCTGCCACGTGCGACCCGTGGGGGCCGCCATCTTGGCCGACATCGTCGACGCCGCCATGTTGTGATCATGCTACTGCCACAGATAGTCCTTCGCATTACCTCAGCTCGGTCAAGTTTGACCAATCCCGGCCTTACAATCTGCGAAATTCTACGATGGCCGTCAAACTCAACGGGCAGGAGGGTAGCATTGTGGATAGCGCAATTGCTTCACAGCTCCATGGTCCCAGGTTCGATTCCGGCTTGGGTCATTGTCTGTGCGGAGTCTGCACGTCCTCCCCGTGTCTGTGTGGGTTTCCTCCGGGTGCTCCGGTTTCCTCCCACAGTCCAAAGATGTGCGGGTTAGGTGAATTGGCCAATGATAAATTGCCCTTAATGTCCAAATTGCCCTTGGTGTTGGGTGGAGGTGTTGAGTTTGGGTATGGTGCTCTTTCCAAGAGCCGGTGCAGACTCAAAGGGCCGAATGGCCTCCTTCTGCACTGTAAATTCAATGATAATCTATGATTAATCTAGGACAAAGGTTCGGCACAACATCGTGGGCCGAAGGGCCTGTTCTGTGCTGTATTTTCTATGTTCTATGTCCTGTCTCTTTGACTCCGGGAGCACAGATAGTTTCGTCCACCCGGATATGGTAAGGCGCTGCTCCCTCCGGGTCCTCCCTGTCTCGCAGACTATATCCCTCGCCTCCGGTTCGCACTCCGTGCAGATCCAGGGGTATTGCGTCGCAAACCTGTCAATACAAGGCGTGGAGTACACTAACTTTAAGCTCTAGGTCCTTCCTCATCTCTGCACTCCCCTCCTGCTCGGGCTAGATTTCCAGTGCAACCTTAGAAGCCTAACTCTAAAATTCGGGGGACCCCTGCCCCCTCTCACGATCTGCAGCCTCGCGACCCTGAAGGTCGCCCCTCCCTCGCTCTTCGCGAACCTCACCCCAGACTGTAAGCCCGTCGCCACCCGGAGCAGACGGTACAGTGCTCAGGACAGGGCCTTCATCAGTTCAGAGGTTCAGAGGCTCCTGGAGGAAGGGATCATCGAGGCTAGTAACAGCTCCTGGAGAGCGCAAGTGGTGGTCGTCAGGACCGGGGAGAAGAACCGGATGGTAGTCGACTACAGTCAGACGATTAACCGGTACACGCTGCTCGATGCGTACCCCCTCCCCCGCATATCTGACATGGTCAATCAGATTGCGCAGTATCGAGTCTTCTCTACGGTAGACTTGAAGTCCGCGTACCACCAGCTCCCTATCCGGCCAGAAGATCGCCAGTACACTGCCTTCAAGGCAGATGGCCACCTCTTCCATTTCCTCCAGGCCCTTTTGGCGTCACCAACGGGGTTTCGGTCTTCCAACGAACAATGGACCGAATGGTGGACCAGTACGGGCACCGGGCCACGTTCCCGTACTTGGATAATGTCACCATCTGCGGCCATGACCTGCAGGACCATGACGCAAACCTAGACAAATTCTTCCGCACCGGCCGACTCCTTAATTTAACCTACAAAAAGGAGAAATGCGTTTTCCGCACAACCCGGCTAGCCATCCTCGGCTATGTAATGGAAAACGGTGTCCTAGGGCCCGACCCCGACCGCATGCGCCCCCTTCTCCAGCTCTCCCTTCCCCACTGCCCCAAGGCCCTGAAACGATGCCTGGGGTTTTTCTCATATTATGCCCAGTGGGTCCCCAACTATGCGGACAAGGCCCGCCCACTCATTAAGTCCACCATTTTTCCCCTGACGGCTGAGGCCCGCTTGGCTTTCAACCGCATCAGAGCCGACATTGCCAAGGCCACGATGCACGTTGTAGATGAATCCCTTCAGTTCCAGGTGGAGAGCGATGCGTCTGACTTTGCCCTGGCCGCTACCCTCAACCAGGCAGGAAGGCCAGTCGCCTTTATTTCCCGTACCCTCCATGATTCCGAGATTCGACACTCCTCCGTCGAGAAGGAGGCACAAGCCATTGTGGAAGCTGTGCGACACTGGAGGCATTACCTGGCCGGCAGGAGATTTACTCTCCTCACAGACCAACGGTCAGTTGCCTTCATGTTTAATAACACACAGCAGGGCAAGATTAAGAACGACAAGATTTTGCGGTGGAGAATCGAGCTCTCCACCTATAACTACGACATCTTGTATTGCCCTGGGAAGCTCAATGAGCCCCCAGATGCCCTGTCCCGCGGTATATGCGCCAGCGTGCAGACAGACCGGTTACGGGCCATCCACAACGACCTCTGACACGCTTCTTCACTTCGTCAAGGCCTACAACCTGTCCTACTGCACTGAGGTTGTCAGGGCTGTGACCGGGGATTGCCAAATCTGTGCGGAGTGCAAGCCGCACTTCTATCGGACGGACAAGGCTCACCTGGTGAAGGCCTCCCATCCATTTGAACGCCTCAGCATGGGCTTCAAAGGGCCACTCACATCCACTGACCTTAATGAAATGAAATGAAAATCGCTTATTGTCACGAGTAGGCTTCAATGAAGTTACTGTGAAAAGCCCCTAGTCGCCACATTCCGCGCCTGTTCAGGGAGGCTGGTACGGGAATTGAACCGTGCTGCTGGCCTGCCTAGGTCTGCTTTAAAAGCCAGCGATTTAGCCCAGTGAGCTAAACCAGCCCCAGCCGTTGTTCAGTACTCCCGTTTCCCGTTTGCAATGCCTTGTCCTGATATGTGCTCTGCCACTGTCATCAAGGCCCTGCGCAGCATTTTCTCCCTGTTTGGTTTCCCCGCCTATGTACATAGCGATCGGGGTTCCTCTTTTATGAGTGATGAGCTGCATCAGTACCTGCTCAGTAAGGGCGTCGCCTCGAGCAGGACGACCAGCTACAACCCCCAGGGGAACGGGCAGGTGGAGAGGGAGAATGCTATGGTCTGGAAGGCCGTCCTTCTGGCCCTACAGTCTAGAAGTCTCCAGGTCGCCCGCTGGCAGGAGGTCCTCCCTGACGTGCTCCAATCCATCCGGCCGCTTCTGTGTACTGCCACAAACGAGACCCCTCACAACCGTCTATTTGTCTTTCCCAGGAATTCGATCTCCGGGGTCTCGCTCCCGGCCTGGTTAACGAAACCTGGGCTGGTCCTCCTACGGAAACACGCAAGGAGCCATAAGGCTGATCCCCTGGTCGAGCGGGTTCAGCTTCTCCACGCGAACCCTCAGTACGCGTATGTGGCCCACCGCGATGGACGACAGGACACAGTCTCCCTTCGGGGCCTGGCTCCCGCGGGTACCCCCGCACCCATTATCACCGTGCCCCTCCCAGCCACCTCCCCACCCACTTCTCCACCTATACCTTCACCAACATCTCCCACAGGGTCCTTTAGCCCTGCCTCTGCGTCGTCACACTATCCGGGACCCTGTTGTGCGGATGATGTGCTCCCGGAGTCGAAGGTCTCGATGCCAGTGTCGCAGCGAACAATTCATCCTCCTGTGAGACTGAACTTGTGAGTCCGCTTCACCCCCGCCGGATTTTTTCTTAACGGGGGGTGAATGTGGTGAGTCACGTATGGCTACATAAGGCTGTTGTATAGATGTTCACTATTGTTCTACTGTTCCAGTACTATCATTATCTCCACTGTCGTATATACTTACTGTTATTGCTGTTCTGTTATTGGTTGTTGCTGTTGTACTGTTGGAATGTTGTTATTGGTGCTGCTGTTGGCTCCGCCTGTGGCTCCGCCCCTCTGAGGAGGTATAAATCCCGTCGATCTGGGGCAGTCTTGCAGTGCAGGAGGAGCTACAGGTTGGCACACTTTTAGTCTAGTAAAGCATCGGTTCACTACTACTCAGCGTCTCGACTGAATTGATGTCCATCACTTTACCTCCCAGATATTTCTCCCATTGCACCCATTCCAGAGTTCGAATTCAGAGCCAGAGCTGTCCTTGACGGTCAAACACCAAATTATGCTGGATATGGGTTCTGACTGTCCCTTCTGGTATTATGGACTACTGAGTGTTCATAAGGTTGGGAAAGGTTGCAAATAGAATGACGTGAGACCATAGAGCAGGGTTTACCAAACCTTTTGAGCCGTGGAACCCCTGGTGACCTCCTAAGAGCATCAGGAACCCCAAGCATTCTCGTAATATTGACGACCCTTTTTGCTGCAAAATAGCTGCAAACACAGAAATCAAATGGAAACAAGTCATTTCTAGCTATGTTTATACATATATGGAGGGGGTAATCTGGTAATAGTAAAAAGTTCTCTTATTTAAAAAATACTTTTAAGCCTTTAACCTTTGTCATTTCAATGCGAGGAATCATGCTGAAAAGATGATTCTCATATCGGACACGTGCACCTCCCTCAGACATGTACACAGATACTCACCTCACTCTCTCTCTCTCTCTCTCTCACACATACACTCTCGTCTCTCTCTCTCACATTCTCACACACACCTCTCACTCATACTTCTCTCTTGCACACACCCATCTCGCTCTCTTGGTGTGTGTGAGTGAGAGGGGGGTGTGAGTGTGTGTGTGAGAGAGGGGTGAGTACGTGTGAGAGAGAGGGGGGTGAGTGAGTGCGATAGAGAGGGGGGTGAGTGCGTTTGAGAGAGGGGGTGAGTGCGTGTGAGAGAGAGAGGAGTGGTGAGTGCATGTGCGAGAGAGGAAAGTGAGTGCGTGTGAGAGAGGGGGGTGAGTGCGTTTGAGAGAGGGGGGTGAGTGCGTGTGAGAGAGAGAGAGGAGTGGTGAGTGCGTGTGAGAGAGAGGGGGGGTGAGTGCGTGTGATAGACAGGGGGTTGAGTGCGTGTGAGAGAAGTGGTGAGTGCATGTGCGAGAGAGAGGTGAGTGCGTGTGAGAGGGGGTGAGTGCGTGTGTAAGAGAGAGAGAGGAGTGGTGAGTGCATGTGAGAGTGAGGGGGGTGAGTACGTGTGAGAGGGGGATGAGCGTATGAGAGAGAGGTGGATGAGCGTGTGAGAGAGGGGGGCTGAGCATGTGAGAGAGAGGTGGATGAGCGTGTGAGAGAGGGGGATGAGCATGTGAGAGAGAGGGAGGTGAGCGTGTGAGAGAGGGGGGGGTGAGTGCGTGTGAGAGAGTGAGGGAGGTGAGTACGTATGAGAGAGTGAGGCGGGTGAGTGCGTGTGTGAGAGAGAAGGGGGTGAGTGCCTGTGAAAGAGGGGGTGAGGGCATGTGAGAGAGAGGGTGGGTGAGTGTGTGTGAGAGAGAGGGGGGTGAGTGCGTTTGAGAGGGAGGTGAGTGTGTGTGAGAGAGAGAGGGGGGTCAGTGCATGAGAGAGAGGTGAGTGCGTGTGAGAGAGAGAGGGGGGGGATGAGTGTGTGAGAGAGGGGGGGGTGAGTGCGTGTGAGAGAGAGGGAGGGTGAGTGCTTGTGAGAGAGGGGTGTGTGCGTGTGAGAGAGGGGGGATGAGCATGTGAGGGGGGATGAGCATGTGTGAGAGGGGGGGATGAGTGTGTGAGAGAGGGGAGGTGAGTGCGTGTGAGGGAGAGGGAGGGTGAGTGTGAGTGAGAGAGGGGGCTGAGTGCGTGTGAGAGAGAGGGAGGGTGAGTGCGTGTGAGAGAGGGGTGAGTGCGTGTGAGAGAGAGGGGTGTGTGCGTGTGAGAGAGAGGGATGTGTGCGTGTGAGAGAGAGGGATGTGTGCGTGTGAGAGAGAGGGATGTGTGCGTGTGAGAGAGAGGGATGTGTGCGTGTGAGAGAGAGGGATGTGTGCGTGTGAGAGAGAGGGATGTGTGCGTGTGAGAGGGGGGGCTGAGTGCATGTGAGAGAGAGGGAGGGTGAGTGCGTGTGAGAGAGGGGTGTGTGCGTGTGAGAGGGGGGGTGATTGCGTGTGAGAGAGTAGGGGTTGGGTGCATGTGAGAGAGGGAGGGAGTGTGCGTGTGAAAGAGAGAGAGGGAGTGAGTGAATGCATGTGCGTGAGAGAAAGGGGGTGAGTGCGTGTGTGTGTGAGAGGGAGAGAGAGAGGAATGGGTGTGTGTATGTGTGAGAGAAAGAATTCAGAATATCCAATTCACCTAACAAGCACATCTCTCATTAATTAATTAAGTCTTTTGCGACTTGTGGGAGAAAACCGGAGCACCCGGAGGAAACCCATGAAACACTGGGAGAACGTGCAGTCTCTGCACAGACAGTGACCCAAGCCGGGAATCGAACCCGAGTCCCTAGCACTGTTAGCGGCAGAGACTCGGGTTCAATTCCTGGCTTGGGTCACTGTCTGTGCGGAGTCTGCACGTTATCCCAGTGTTGGGTCACTCACTCGCTCTCTCCCTCCCTCCCTCCTCTCTCTCTCTTCCTACATCCTTTTAACCATTATTATAGTATTCTATAATTATTAATTATTATAATATATTCTATGTATTTATGTATGGAGCGATCTGACAGGACTGTATGTAGAACAATACTTTTCACTGTACCTCAGTACATGTGACAAATCAAATCAAGAGGTGGACAGGGAGCTGCTGTAGTGGAGATGGAAGTTGATGGGTGAGTGGGAGTATGTGCAACAAAAGGTACAGGCAGCAGAGTTTTGAACAAATTGTAATTTGTGGAAGGATGGAGACCGGAGGTGATGCATTATTGCTAATTTACCACTTAGAATAATGCAATTTTTGGCAGTGGTACAGTAGTTAGCACTACTGCCTCATGGCGCCACTGTCCATTGGAGTTTGCACATTCTCCCTGTGTCTGCGTGGATTTCACCCCCACAACCCAAAGATGTGCAGGTAGGTGGATTGGCCACGCTAATTTGCCCCTTAATTGGAAAAAAAACAAATTGGGTACCTCAAATTTAAAAAAGACTAATGCTGTTTTTGAATTTGCATTAAGTTCTTCTTATATTCGATTGATTCTTAACTGTCCACTGAAATGGCCTAACAAGCCAGTCGGAAGCATTAGTGTTTAAAAAGTATAAACTTGGACGGAACACTCAGCCATGACCCAGGCACTGTAATTCGACATAAAAAAGAAACACCAGCCAACTTGACCCTGCAACATTCCCTTCACTAACATCTTGGGACTGCCAAACTAGAGAGCTGTCCCATAAACTGTCAAGCAACATTCTAACATAGTCATATTCAGGGAATCATACCTTATCAGCTAGTGTCCCAGTCTCTACCAATGTGCAATGACCTGTTCCCCACAGTAGTCAAGATTTGGGACGGAATAGCCCCGAAATCCTCAACATTGACTCTGGACCCCATGAAGTCTTATTTCATCCCATCAAACATGGGCAAGGAAACCTCCTGCTTATACCAACTCCCATCCTCCCACAATCGATGAATTGGTATTCTTCCATGTTGAACACCACATTGAGGTTAACAAAAGCACAGAAGGTACTCTGGTGTAGACCATTAATGTTCATCACCAAAAGTAACTCAATAGCACCCTACTGGCCAGGTTCTGAAGCTGTTAGACTGTGCTAGCAGCAGATGATGGGAGAACCATCAGGAGAGAAAAACCTCCTTCACCTCATTCTCATCAACCTCCCTGTCCATGACACTATTGGTAGGGGTGACCATCACACAGTCCATTTGAAAATAACTTCTATTCATTGGGTTAATCTCCTCTTGGGGGTGTTATTTATATTGCATATTTTTCTACGACAGGGGTAGCGACGGCACTTAGCCGTAGACGGATATCGTGCAGGGACTTGGGTTTGGGTGAATGTTATGGCTGGCTCTGGAAGAAGAAAGAACATTCTAGATTTATGTCACAGAAATGGAAACGCTGCTGGTTTGTGCTGAAGGAACCCACTCTATACTGGTACAACAGTCAAAATGTGAGTGTGCAAGGACAGTAGCTATTACAATTGAACTGCTTGTGCTAGAACCTGCCTCTCTGACTTCCAGTCCTGCATAGTGCAGGTGTTGCCTGTTTAAAGGAACATCTTGTTTGAAGAGTGGATCAGATCCAATTTGGAATGTATCTCCATATAATTGGGCTTGTGAGATCATGTAGGCATTGCTACACAAGACTGAATTTGTCTTGTACCCTGGTGCTGTTTTTGGTTCAGTGCATGGTGTCCTGTTCCTTGTATCATTGCCACCAAAGTTTCCTGGTGCCTTTCCTGTTTTTTCCCCCTTTTAGTCGCTGACCAGCTACACCTGAGACTGGAACTCTTTTGAGTTATGGGGGTCTACACAATAATTATCTGGTGATGAATGATTTATTTTTTGGGTTGGAATTGGGGTATGTGTCTTGGCTGGAACTGGGTAGAGGGGGCGGGGGGGATGTTTCAATTGGATCGGGGGATTGTCTTTGTTCTGGCAGCATGGGGTAAGAAAATAAGATGATGCTTGTTAAAAGGATCAGAGGAAGATCTGCTGTCTGAACTGTAGGACTGAAAATAAAAAGGATGAAACAAGTCTCTGAGTAAATTAATGCCTGTGGTGAATCTCTGTGTTGCTGAATAACATGCTGTTTGTGGTTCTTGATAGGATGAGAAAGCCGAGGGATTAATCAAATTGTTTTCGTACTCTGTGGAGGCAGCTGGAGAGCACAAGAGAAAATTGTAAGTGTCTGAGACACCCCACCCCCACTCACACCCTTCATATTGAGTACACCATTGAATGTAAGCTGTGGGAGGTGTTGTCCAGTGGGTGAGGGGACAGTGATCAGAGGAATAATTGGTACCAGTTCAGAGTAGCTCTGGTAGAAGGCTGCCCGATTGTTGCCTTGAGCACAGTTAATAGGTGACTTTGGAGAGATGGAAAAGGGCAACAGAATTACATTCCCACCAAATTTTTCTAAAAGCAGAGCAACAAAGAGCGATACAAAATAACCACTGAACAGCCATGATGTCAACTTCTGGTGCTGAAGCTATCCATCTCAGCTGAAGTGTGAGATCTGGGTGCTGAGGGTTCTTCCTTTTTCTTGTGGTTAATATGAAATCAACTGAATGATTATTTTGAGGTTTCATGCTAAATCTAGACAACAGCATTATTGGTAAAAAGATACTGAAATATAGAGAAGTTAAGATATTGAAGGGATGTTTCCTCTTATGGGTGAGTCCAGAACTGGAGGCCCTGTTTCAAAATTAGGGGTCACCCTCCTAGGACAGAAGGGAGAAGAATACTTTTCTCTCAGAGGGTTGTGCAACTTCAGAACTCTCTGCGTCAGAAGGTGGTGGAAGCGAGGTCACTGAATATCTTTAAGGGGGAGATAGATTCTCGTTAGGCAAGGGAATCAAAGGTTACCAGGGGTAGATGAGAAATGTGGAACTCATAAACAGATCAGCCATGATCACATAAAATGGTGGAGCAGCTGTTGCTAACTTTTGGTTGGCTCTTAATTCGTAATTTGCTCTGTTTGTTTAACCTTTGCTCTAGAGTCGCCAGGTATCTTTATGATACCGCCACGAGGTTCAAGTTCAAGTAATGATCAATAACTCAACACACCAATTAGTAAGATTCAAATCAAAACACATTTATTATACACAGTAAATCGCTACTCATGCATAAACTCTACTTTCTAGGCTATTCCTATCACTAACAGGCCTATACTTAGCTTTGGACTGGCCCACCAGGTCAGGGGAACAAATGGCCTTTCGTTCAGGTCCTGAGTCTGCAGGATTCAAAATCTGGTATGGACTGGTAGCTAGGAGCGCCTATCTCGTAGCGAGCGTTGACTTGAGACTTACTTAGTTGGCGGCAGCTGAGACAGGTCACTCTCATGGGTTGATTCAGGTTGCTGAGTGACCCTGCCAAAGAAGGATGATTTGAACTCGGGGGCTTTACTTTATAGTCCCCAGGGGCTTCCCGCCCTTCGGGGCGGACCCCGTACCTGGTTCCAAGTGATTGGACTACTTTCCAATCACTTTGATCGATTTCTCCAATGCTGGAGCGGTTCCCCGATCGCTGGGAGGTCCCCAAGTGTCCGTTGGCCTTCTTTTGTCTTGGCTCCTGCTGGCGCTGAGGAGTCTGGCTTGGCTTTATTCACCTTAACTGTTGCCATTGTGCCTTGGAATCGCTCATTACTATGCAGATGGCTGCTGCATTACTATGCAGTTGGCTGCTGGTTTCAGTGCTGTCTGGTTGTTTTGCAGGTTTCAATATACATGATTTCTGCACTTGTTAGTCTTTGCCTGTGTTGGCTGAATTTCCCTTCAGCCTTTGCAGTTCTCCATTTTAAGTCGGGAAGTGGCCAACCCAGGTGGCTACAAAGCCCCGAGGGGCCAATATGTTTGTATTGGTCTGAATCTGCTTGATTTCCTACATGCACTACACTGAATACTGAAGAAAGTATACGTTAAACTGATAGGTCAGTGACTTTCCTTGGATTGCCACCTTGCCATGGTGGAGAGGCTTGAAAGCTCTGTTGATGCCGAGAGCAATGCTGTCTTTAGCTCCTGGCAGGGTCACACATGACGGTAAAGTCGGAGGGGAGGAACCAGACAAAGTGCAATCCAAAACAAGTCCTCAACAGCGGATCAGGCAGAAGATACTCGTATGGCATTAACAGCTATGATGGCTGATGAAGGCTGCAGCAGTAGGGAGATCCCCAGTCGTTGAGGTTCCCTTGCCACTTGAATTGGACCTACCCTCTATCCACTCTGCTCACCCCACACGGGGTAAGGGCTAGGAAAGGTGCCTAAAATACAGTCTGTTCCATCTCCAACCTGGTTGGAAAACCCATCCACCAGGCTAATCTACATGCGGTCAGAAAATCAAAGTTAAGCTGAAAAACAATTGTCTGGAACGGAGAACTGCCCTTGTTGCCCGTGAACTCAGGCATTTCAACATTGATGTCACTGTCCTGCAAGAGACCTGAAGAGCAGGTGAAGGGCAGCTGAGGGAAGATGGCGGTGGTTACACCTCCTTCTTCAGAGGCAAGCTTACCCAGGATGCATGGAATTGATTTCACCATCTAGAACCAATTCACCAACCAACTCTCGGAGCTCCCTGTCGGTATCAATGAGCACCTTATGACCCTCCATCTACAACTTGCCAAGAACCAAGTGCCTATGCTCCAACCCTTGATGCCAATGATGAGTCCAAAGAAGGCTTCTACTCCACTCTGGACACCATGGGCGCGATTCTCCACTCCCACGCCGGTTGGGAGAATCGCCTGGGCTGCCAAAATTTCCTGCGACGTCGGTCCGATGCCCTCCTGCGATTCTCCCAAGAAGATAAGATCATCCTCCTTGGGGACTTCAACATCAGGTTTGGAAAAGACTCCCAAATCTGGAACCATCAGAAAGAAAGGAGTTGGGGATTGCAACACCAACGGGATTCTCCTGTTCACCAAATGTGCAGAACACCAACTTATCATCATTAATACACGATTCCGCTGAATAGACAAGTTCAAGACTTCCTGGAGACACCCACGATCAAAACACTGACACATGATCGACTTCATCATCGTCCGACCCCGAGACCAAAAGGATGTCCTCATCACCAAAGCGATGACCAATGCAGACCAATGACCCCGGCTCATCTGTTCTTTTATGTTCATCAAACTCTGCCAGAAGCAGCAGAAGGTGAAGAAATAGCTCTGAAAAAAGATCAACGTTGCGTGGTTTCAAGAGCCAAGCATACTAATGAACTTCCAACAATGTCTTCTCCAAATCTCCAAAGTGTCCATTCTAATGGAGTGGAGGAAAACTGGAAAGAGCTGAAGAAAGCCATCATCCCAAACTGTAAAAAAAAAAAGACTAGGAAACACCAAGACTGGTTTGGTGAGAATGACCACACCATCCAAAACCTTGTCGACAAGAAGAGGAAAGCTCTGCATGCCTGGCAAAACGATATAACCAGCAAGGCAAAAAGGAGAGCTCATCAATTAACCAAGGCAGAGGAAGAACTCGGGAACTCAAGGATCAATGGTGGACTGAGAAAGCTAAGGAGCTGCAACCGTTACTGACTAGTATGACACCTAGGGTTTTTTCAGTGCTACCAAGGCAATATATGGACCCAAAATCTTGGGCCTCAAACTGTTGTGGAGTAAAGATGGAACCCTCTTGAGAGACAGAGAAACATCGGACTTCAAAGAACTCCTAAATCGTGATGAGGACATGTTTGAGGAAATCCCCAAACTCCCCATCAAAGGTGATCTTGGACTCCAACCAAGCAGAGATGAAGCTGCCATTAAACACATGAAGAATGGAAAGGCCACAGAGGTTGACAGGATCCCAGCGGAGATTTTCAAATTGGAAGAAGAGACCATCCATCATCTCCATCTGCTGTTACTGAAAACCTAGGACAGAGAAGAAATTCCTGCTGACCTCAGGGATGCCATCATCACCACTATCTTCAAGAAAAGAGACAAAGTGGACTGTGGGAACTACCAAGGAATCTGTCTACTCTCCATCGCCCGAGTCCTCACCAGTTGCCTTCTCCTAGTCTTTGAAGAAACCTTTGCAGAAAGCCAGTGTAGCTTCCGACCAAACCGTGGGACAACGGACATGATTTTCACTGCTCGACAACACGAGAAATGCAAGGAGAAACATCAACCACCCTACATGGCTTTCGTTGATCTGACCAAAGCTTTTGACTCAATCAATCAGGAAATGCTATGGAAGACCCTGTCAAAGGCCAGCAGTGCAGAGAAATTGATCAACATCCTCCAACTCCTCCATGTCAAGATGTCGAGGACAAACTTTACTGACGGAAAAAATGCAGAACCTTGGCGGTCAAGACTGGAGTCAAGCAGGGATGTGTCACTGCCCCACCCTTTTCTCCATTTTCATTGCCACCATCCTTCACCTTGTCAAGAACAATCTTCCCAGTAAAGTGGACATAGTTTACAGGATGGATGGAAAACTTTTCAACCTCAACCAGTTGAAATCTAAGAAGAAAACAACACTGACATTGCTCATCGAACTCCAATATGCGGATGACATTGCCAGCTCCACTCTCCCAGAAGAGAATCTCCAAGCCATGCTTGACACTTTCGTGGAAGCATATCAAAGAATCGGTCTCGGCTTCAACCTCAAGTCCTTTACCAATCCGCCCCAGGGAAAGAGCCAGGGCTGATTCTCCGGTCGCCGACTCCAAAATCGAGATCGGTTGGAGAATCAAAGTTCCCGACCGAATCGGGGGCGGCGCTGCTTTCGTGATGCTCCACCCCCTCCGAAGCCGTGCGCTCGGACAATACAGCGCGCGACGTATCAACGGCCTCAGAACATTGCCTGAGGCCTGCCCTCCGATGCTCCGCCCTGACTGGCTGAGTTCCCGACTAAGTCAGTCGCGTGTGGTCTCATCCGTCGGGAACTCGGTGTGGCAGCTGTGGACTCAGTCCAGTGCCGCCAGTTGGGGTATGGCTGATCGCGGGCAGGGGGGGGACTTTATCAGGGGCTGGGGGCACTATGGGGGTGAGGGGCGGGGAGGTGGTCTGGGGCGTACGAGCCGACCAAAGGGGGGGGGGGGAACTATTTCACGGGTGGGTCTGTGAGCGGCCTCCGCCATGTAGCATGGCGCGGCCGCTGCCATGTGCATGCGCGGCCACGGACCCGGCAATTCTCCA
Organism: Scyliorhinus torazame; assembly: GCF_047496885.1. NCBI lineage: Eukaryota > Metazoa > Chordata > Chondrichthyes > Carcharhiniformes > Scyliorhinidae > Scyliorhinus > Scyliorhinus torazame. The sequence continues at coordinate 148,960,367 of NC_092707.1, read as the reverse complement.
GGCCGTATCGACAGTTATAGCCGGGTGCTCTACGCTGCCGGCATGCTAACCGCCAGCCAAACGGAGGATCAGCAGCCGTGTTCTGCCATTTCATCTGGCGTAAAATGCCACTAGTTCCCACGCCGGCGTGGGGACATAGTCTCTGAATTGGAGAATCCAGCCCCCAGTCTCTCCCTCCATCTAGATCAACGGAGAAACACTACCAAACATAGGACATTTCCCATACCTGGGGAGACACCTCTCATCTAAGGCTACATTGATGTGGAGATCCAACATTGTATCCAGTCCACGAGCACGTCCTTAAGTTGCCTCAGGACGAGGTCCTTTGACTGTGACATCCGTGCTGACACCAAGATCCTCATGTACAAGGCAGTCGTCCTCTCGACTCTTTCATACGACTCAGAAACGTGGACTATGTACTGGCTCCACCTCAAGTCCATGGAGAGGTACTATCAATGATGTCCAAGACGGCTTCTCCTCATCAGCTGGAAGGACAGGCGTTCTCACATCAGTGTCCTTGAAGGAGCCAAGAGCACCAGCATCAAGGCCAAGTGTGTTCCAGGATTTGTTTTTTGGAGAGGAAAAAACAGAGTCTTCGGCACCGAGGGAATCTTAAGGACCACCTTTGGAGGAAATGGTTTGATTGGCTGGCTGTGGATTAGCCAGGGATAGTGTTCTGGCTGACAAAAGTCAGAGATAGGTTCCTGCGTGATGCTTCTGAGAGAGCTGGGCAGAAATGGTTGGATCTTGAAACAAGAAGAGACTCTCACTCTCGCTGCTGAAATAAAGAACTGCTTTATCGATTTAAAACCAGTGAGTGCCTGGCATATCTTTATTATATATTTGAAATGATCTTGAATCTACAAAGAAAGTAGACAGCGTTGCTTGCCAGAAAAAAACAATCTCAATCCTGGAAGGAAGAAGTATCGAAACAAAAGCATGAACTCCAGAACTGGAAGCCAGCTTAGTGCACCGGTGATCCTTTGTCCTATTATTTTATCATTATTTTCTTCCCTCTTCACTATACTTTCCCTCTATGTTCTGTGTGTATGTGAATAGAGTGGGGTGAGTTTGTGGGGGCGGTGGGAGGGAGGAGGGATTGGGAAATGGGTGTTAGGTAGTTTGTTATATTTTTGTCAATTTAAATTATATTGCTGTTAAATGATGAAAAGTTATTTGTGTCTCAAGTTTACAAACGTGGTGACTATTCGGCTCAGCCACAGACATCAGGTATTTTGCGACTTCGGGTCAAGTGGGGCTGGAATTGACTACGCACTAACCCAGGGGCCGTAACAATATCCAATTTTCTTTAGAATGTTAATATCAAACATGTGTCCATGTCCTTTCAGGCAGTGATCATAACTTGCTGTATTTAAAAAAATCTTATTTCCCCCTGAATTTTTTTCCATTTATCTTACATCTGTATCTATTTTTTATTTTTTTTAATGAAATGTGGGTGTCACTGGGAAGGGCAGCATTTTTTGGCCATCCCCAATTGTCCTTCAACTGAGTGGCTTGTTCAGCCTTTTCAGAGAGAAGTTCAGAGTCAACCACATTGTTGTGGTTCTGGAGTGACATGTAGGCCAGACCAGGTAAGGGTGGCAGATTTCCTTCCCTAAAGGACAGGAGTGAATGAGATGGGTTCACCATTACTGAGACTAGTTTTTTTTAAAAAAATGTAGTCATACCCCGAGTTTTAGCCTGGGCCTCTGGGTTACATTTCAGTTCCATTATTAGCCAAAGCATAGAGTTTAAGAGCAGAGAGTTTATGCTGGAATTGTATAAAATGGTGGTTATGCTTCAGCTAGAGTATTGTGTGCAGTTCTGGAATCCACATTAAAGGGGGGATGTGATGGCACTGGAAAGGGTGCAGAGGAGATTTACCAGGGTTGGAAAGTTTTTGCTATGAAGGGATTGGATAGACTGGGGTTATTTTCCCTGATGTATAGGAGACTGAGGGGGTACATGATTCAGATGTATAAAATTATGAGGGGCATAGATAGAGTAGACAGGAAGAAACTTTGCCCCTTGGTGGAGGGATCAATGACCAAGGAGCTTAGATTTAAGGTAAGGGGCAGGAGGCTTAGAGAGGATGTGAGGGGAAACCTTTTCCACAAGAGGGTGGTGGGAGTTTGGAATTCACTGCTTGAAAGCGTGGTGGAGGCAGAGAACCTCATAACATTAAAGAAGTATTCAGAAGTGCACTTGTGATGCCAAGGCATACAAGGCTATGGGCCAAGTGCTGGAAAATGGGATTAGAATACTCAGGTGGTTGTTTTTGACTGGTGTAGATGCAAAAGGCCGAAGGGCCTTTTCTGTAGATCTCGATGACTCTATTATCATTACACTACTATCTCCCTATGATTACTGTTGCTTCTGCCAGCAGAAAATTCCTCCCATGTGTATCAAAACCCTTTTATAATTTCAACTGTTATGAGGGGGAGCAATCACAGATTTTCTAATCTCTCCACATAACTTAAGCCTCTGCTATCAAATCAATCGTCTCTGCATTTCATTCAAGATTCATACTGATTGAGGACGTGAACTCAATGTGATAGTTTATCAAGGGGGGGGGGGGGGGGGGGGGGGGTGGATGACTGCAAATAATCCAGTGTGTTTTAACTTCTAGTCATGCTATCTTCCCTTCTGTTTCCAGTGTATTCCAGCTATGTCACCAAAAGTTCAAGTCCTTCGTCTTTTCAGCAGACAATGTAGATGAAATGAGGAAGTAAGTAGCTGTTCATTTCTAGGTACCTTCTACAAACTGTACACTAATATTGGCTCAAAGCCCTGAAACAGCTGCACTGGTATTGTTCCTAACTCTCAATATTGTACATATTGAAAAACTAAATAATAACTGTTCTCTAGTTCCCCCTCCTGGAAAATAATATAGAGCAGCCTGGATTTTTATCCATGCGAGTCTAGAGATGGCTTGCTTCTCTCTGCTGCCCCATATTCTAAAAGACAGCGCCTCCTGTTAATGCGAACACAACATATTTTAGGAATATCACTGATGCTGTCTTTTGTTGCTCAGTATGGTCTGCAGTGTCTCTGGTTCTGACTCTCTTCTTAATCTGTAGGTGGATTAATAGCCTCATCAGTGCCACCCAAAAATACAAAGCCGAGAAACACTCCGAAAACAAAGAGGAAGGTGAGAAGCTCTGAGCAAAACAAGTTTCAGAGAGTTCTGCCCCAACTCCGAATATATAGAATTATAGACAGGCATTGAATGCAGCAAGAACTGTGGCCAGGCAATTGCTGCATAATCCTTTCCTGACAGACACGGATATTGCTCCATTTGAGAAGCAAGCACCCACTGGAAAAGGCAACCTAACTGAATTTATAATTGATAACCTGCTGGGTTCACTGCTGAGTGTGTGCTGTAAACAGAGTAATGGGGAACCAGTTCAATTACAAATATTCAAATTATGCCATAACAGATTGCAACTTACAAATAATGACATTACTAGTCTGTCCTGAATGCAATGAGCTCTCCTGGTGCCTCTCTAGATAAATGCACTGCCTGTTTGGTATTGAAAAATGCAAGGTGCTAGATTCTGAATCCAGTCTGTTGTCATGATATTCAGATAAACATCATGGTGCAAACACACATACACACTGATGGACAGATCAACGGACCAATCAACACACACGCAACATCACAGCCAATCACAAGCAAGAGCACACGCACTATAAAACGGGGAACACCACAGTTCCCGCTCATTCCAGCAGGAGACAGTTCAGGCACAGAGCTCGGGCACAGAGCTCACAGCAAGCCACTCAGACATACACCATGTGCTGAGTGCCTCTCTAAGATAGTGTATGGTCTGGGTCCATTGCTTAAAGGGTAAAGAATGAACTACAGTCATAAGTTTACAGATGTTGTTATTGATAGTAATAAAACAGAGTTGTACCATCTGCAACCGTGTTGGTTCGTCTGTATAGCGGAACACCCAAAACGACATCTGTGTTGAATCAGCTTATCACAAAGGGAGTGCTGGAATTAAATACCCTTGTATTAGATGTAAAAGTGCCAGGAAACCAACACTTCCACCTCTGTCCAGTCATCTCTACTGGAAAGTCCATGCGTGGATGTCTCGAGGAACGAATTCTGATTGGTTGTGAAGCTTTCACTCACAGATGTGAAGACCACCCGTACCTCGAGCCATGAGATTTTAATATTTGCCTGAGAAGGGGTGGCACGGTAATTAGCCCTGGTGCCTCTCAGCACCAGGGACCCGGGTTCAATTCTGGCCTTTGGTCTGTGTGGAGTTTGCCTGTTTTCCCTGTGTCTGAGTGGGTTTCCTCCGGGTGCATGGTATCCTCCCACAGTCCAAAGTTGGATGGATTGGCCATGCTAAATTGCCCCTTGGTGTCCAAGATGTGAGGGTTGGATAGGGTTGCGGGGGGTGGGTTTAGGTAGGGTGCTCTTTCAGACTCAATGGGCCAAATGGCCCCCTTTTTGCACTGTAGGGGTTCTATGGATTCTAAGACTTGGCTTCCATTCAATTTTGCTTCTAAAAGATTGCACCTTCAACAGTCCAACATCCCCTCAGTACTTCATTGAAGTGTTAGCATACATTTAAGTGCTCAAATCTTTAGAGTGGGGGCTTGAACCCATGACTTTCTAATCCAAAGGTCGACTGCTACTCACTGAACCAAGCTGAAGTCTTTCCCAGACATGTTTAATCAAACAGAATGATGTCACAAAGCAGGTGCACATCTGCAGACTATTTCTTCTTCAAAATCAAGTCTGTTAGATTTCATATGATGCTAATTCCATTTGGATAGTTTTCCTTCCGATCTTTCCTTAAGTTACTGACTCTGACTGGGATATGGATTTCATATGCATTGGACACTCTCTCCAATGCCTCACTCAAGTGGCCAATATTTGTGAGCCAAAATAGTGAATGTTGGGAGCATACCGCACTTTGCAGGGCAGTATAGTCTAACCAAATCCTGACTTTTCCCTGATGTTGCAGCCCAAACACTTATCCAGCCAGGATTGACTGATTCAACACCTACTGGTGGAACCCCAGATTTCCTGGTTTGTCTGGTCATCTCCTCATAGAATACGCTCATGTGCCTTGGAGGTTAGCTAGAAATATTTGAATCTATTTCCCTTTTACTTTAGGTAAGGTTCAGGGTTACTGTTCTCATGGGGAGTGGGGATAAAATGTATTTTCTTTGTTGTAATATATATTCCTGCCATGGGAGGGGGGTGTAAAATCATGTTGAGTGCAGCTTGGTACTTTATGCCCAAGCTTTTATATAAAAAGTGAAATAATGTTGTTGTGTTTGACTCTGCTTTTGTTAAACCTGAAATCTGTCCTACTTTAGACTATTGGAGCGAGACAGAGACGGAAGAATACGATGATCCTACCTATCCCGTGAGTACTGTCAGTTTGAGAATGAATAGAAAATGGGCAAAAAAAATTATAAACTGTTTCAGTGAAAGCTGGAAGAGGAAAAGAGCCCTGAATACTATCAGCTGATACACTAACCTGGAACTTGGTGTAAGGGGTGATAAGGAGTTAAGGTGGCGTGTAGCACTGAATTGCAGGCTACGGAAATACTTGGAGTATGAAATTCAATCTCGTATTGGTCTGGCATGTCAGTACATTATGATTTAGAACATAAGAATAAGGAGCAGGTGTAGGCAAATAAGTCCCTCGAGCCCATTCCACCGTTCAATACAATCATGGCTGATCTCCTCTCAGCCTCAACTCCACTTTCCTGCCTGTTCTTTATAACCCTTCAACCCATTACTAATTAAAAATCTGTCGATCTGCTCCTTAGATTTGCTCAATGTCCTGGCTGTGGTGATATGCATATGCATAGTAATGCATATAGTTAGATATACAACCTCCGACCAGCAGGTGGGGACAGAGATCCACCATGTGACTCCACAGAGCCGAGAGTTGGTAATAAGTCGTACTAGAGGACAGTCACATTAGAAGTAGCTCCAGGAGAATTCACTTATTTGTTACTGTTTGTATTGTAGTTCGATAGTTATCTTTCCACGTGTTCATTTTGTTAATAAACTATCTTACTAGTCAAAGAACTAGATGTTCTGTGAGCATCGCTACCACAGCCACAACACCGAACATAACACTGGCATCCACCACACTCTGGGTAGTGAACTCTACAGATTCATGACCCTTTGAATTAAATAATTTCTTCTCATCTGTTTTAAGTAAGAAGTCTTACAACACCAGGTCGGAGCAGTGCTCCGAAAGCTAGTGTTTGAAACAAACCTGTTGGACTTTAACCTGGTGTTGTAAGACTTCTTACTGTGCTCACCCCAGTCCAACGCCGGCATCTCCACATCACATCTGTTTTAAAGCTGCTACCCTTTACCCTAAAACTATGACCTCTTGTTCTAGATTGCCCCACAAGAGGCAACACCCGCTCTACATTTACTTTGTCCATACCTGTCATCATCTTAAATACCGCAATTAGATCTCGTGTTCTTCTGAACTCAAGAGTATAGGCCTAAAATGCTTATCTCTCTTCATAAGACAGAATCCATCTCTGGAATCAATCAAGTGAACCTCTTCTGAACTGTCTCTAATGCAACTACATTCTTTCTCAAATAGGGGACCAAAACTGTATGTAATACTCCAGGTGTGGTCTCACCAAATGCCTTGTACAGTTGCAGCCACATTTCCCTAGTTTTATACTCTATTCCTTTAGCTATAAAGGCAAAAATTCAATTTTCTTTTCTTATTACCTGCTGTACTTGCATGCTAGTTTTCTGCAATTAATGCATGAGGACACCCAGATCCCTCAGCACAAAAGCACTCTGAAGTTTCTTTCCATTTAGATCAGGGCTTTTCAAACTTCAGGTCACGACCCATGGGTGAGACGCTGACGGGTGTTGGGAAGGTTGCGGAATGATCAGTCGTGCCGTTCTCGCGGTGGCCCCGATCATGGGAGAAGCTCCTGATGGCTGCTACTGGCTTTTGAATTGAAAATGGCAATCGCTGCCACCTTTTTTCAGCCAGAAGCAGCAGCAGTGGGTAGGTCACATGTCCTGCATGTATATTTGTTGTCAAGCGCCCTCCTATATGTGCGCCAAATCACAGGAGAACTGCAACCATTTTCTAGCTGACGGCAAGCAAGGCAAGGGGACCATGAAGATCGATTAAATTTTTAAAAGTAAGAGACGGCCAGAGACTCAAATAGGCAGAGTACCTATTGGAAAAGATCTTGCAACAGAATCTGCTGGAGAGGATTGCCTGGAAGAGTCCAGGGTAGGACAGAGCAGTGCTAGTGTTAGCTCTGTACAGAGCTCCAGGGCCTCTGGTTGACTGCCTTCAAAGAAGAAACTTAACTCGGGAACAAAGCGGTACAAAGATGATTTCTTGAGGTATGGTTTTGTCAATTCTGCCAATGCAAACAAAGATGCAAAGCGTGGATGTAGGGAAGTTGTTTCCATTAGCAGGGGAGACTAGGACCCGGGGGCACAGCCTTAGAATAAAAGGGAGTCACTTTAGAACAGAGATGAGGAGAAACTTCTTCAGCCAGAGAGTGGTGTGTCTGTGGAATTCATTGCCACAGAGGGTGGTGGAGGCCGGGAAGTTGAGTGTCTCTAAGACAGAAGTTGATAAAGTCTTGATTTCTCGAGGAATTAAGGGCCATGGAGAGAGAGCAGGTAAATGGAGTCGAAATCAGCCATGATTGAATGGTGGAGTGGACTCGATGGGCCGAATGGCCTTACTTCCACTCCTATGTCTTATGGTCTTATGGTGTGTTATATGGAGGGAAGTACTGGCAAATGAGCGAAGTTTCAGATTGTAAAAGAGAAGTGGTGGGTGAAAGATTCCTTTTGATGTTGAGACCCAACATCCGTTATTAATTTACAGCTTGCTCCAAATTAAAAGACTACGTGGCTGTATATGACCTGTGATACCACGTTAGAAACATGCTGAAAGCCCATGAGACTGTCAGCATTCAGGAGTAACATCTCCCAGGAGTATCCAGTGCTGAGTGAAACAAGCATTTTGTTGCTATTGCGCTTCTCAATGACATACATGTGCGAAGTTGGATTTTCCATTTTCATAAAGATGAAGACAGCACAAAGGCACTGGCTGAAATCTGCACCTGATATGAGTATTGCCCTTTCTACCTTTGAACTTGATTCAAGTGATATCGTGAGGACCAAGCAAACTTGTCTTTCGCATTAAAGATAAGGAAAGTGGCTTGTGTTGCGAAGGCCAGCCTGCATGGGCCCCCGAAGGTTGGCCGATTGGCAACAGTGGGTCCCAGAAAAAAGTTTGAAACACTGATTTTAGATAATAAATTGCCTTTCCATTTTTCCAACCAAAATGGATAAACCTCACTTATCCACATTAGACTCCATCTGCCAGATTTTGGCCCACCCACCTAACTTATCTATATCCATTTGTAAACTTATTATTTCCCCATTGCAACTTATTATCCAACCTATTTTAGTGTCATCTGCAAATGTGGCTGTAGTATCTTCTATCCCTACATCCAAGTAATTAAGATATGCTGTAAATAGTTGGGGCCCGAGAACCAAATTCCACTAGTTACATCTTGCCAACCAGAAAAGACCCATAAATCCTGACTCTTTGCCTTCAGTTGGTTAGCCAGTCTTCTATCCAAGCTAATAAACTATTCCTAATCCCATGTGATCTTACCTTGTGTATTAGCTTTTGTGCGCCACTTTATCAAATCCTTTCTGCAAGTCCAAATATACTACATCTATAGGATCGCCATTATCCACTTGGTTTGTTACATCTTTGAAGAACTCTAGCAAATGAGTCAAACATCATTTACCCTTCATCAAACCATGCTGACTCTGGTGGATTGCATTTTGACTTTCTAAATGTCCTGTTATTTCTTCCTTAATTAATAGATATTAACAATTTTCCAATGACCGATATTAAACTAGCTGGTCTATAGTTTCCTACTTTCTGCCTCCCTCTCTTTTGAATAAGGGTGTCAGCACTTTTCCAATCCACTGGAACCATTCCTATATCCTATGAAATATTATAACCAATGGATCTGCTATCTCCGCTGCCAGTTCCTTTAAGACTCTAGGATGTAGGCCATCAGACCCTGGGGACATGCCTGCTTTCAATCCCAATAGTTTGTTTAGTTACTGATAATGATTGTTCTAAATGTTCCTCCCTTTATATTACCTCTGCATTACCTGTTACTGTTGGGAGTGTATTAGTGTCCTCCACCATGAAAACTGAGGCAAAATATTGATTTAGCGTCTCTACCATTTCTGCCCTTTTATTCCTCTTCTTTCCCCCACATTCCCCCCTCCTCTTCTGCAGGCCTAAAAGAATAGAATAGAATTTACAGTGCAGAAGGAGGCCATTCGGCCCTTCGAGTCTGCACTGGCCTTTGGAAAGAGCACCTCACTTAAGCCCACAACTCTACCCCATCCCTGTAACCCCACCCCTGTAACCCCACCTAACCTTTTTGGACACTAAGCGCAATTTAGCATGGCCAATCCACTTAATCTGTACATCTTGAACTGTGCGAGGAAACCGGAGTACCTGGAGGAAATCCACGCAGCCACTGGGAGAACATGCAGACTCCACACAGACAGTGACCCAAGCCGGGAATAGAATCTGGGACACTGGAGCTATGAAGCAACAGTGCTCACCACTGTGCTACCATTGCCGCCCACTAATGTTCTGTGTTTCCTGATGTCTATACATAGGAATATTCCATGGCTGTCCTGATTAGCTGCCAACGTAGCTTGTCCTTTTTTAATGCCACTGAATTTTAGGTGGGTGGGAGAGGGAGAAGGGGAAAGGGAGAGGGGAAGCAGAGGGTACAAGAAAGGAATTGTTAAGAAATTGAAAATGCTTTATTTATGAACAATAACATCCCTTTAGGAGTATTTATCCAAAACAGTAGCTAATCATTGTCCATTGTGAACCTTGCCTCTGTTTATTTGCAGAAGAGCAATGACCTTTCACCAGTAGAACGATTCAGACATTCATCAGGTAACTATGGACAACGTACACGCAGTGGAGACACTGGCCGCCTTAGTGGGCCAACCAGCCCCAGCAAGGAGAGGAAGCCGTTACCAGGTAGGAGCAATTAGCCAAATCCTCATCAGCTGCTGAAAATAGACTGTTCTTCACAAAAATCTCAACTTTTCAAAATAACCTCCAATAGAGTTTACTTGCACTGCCCTCTGCCTACCATATTCCCCTACTGTAGGGATGTTTTTGTTGATGAAGTAAGAATTTCCCATTTCTCATCGATCATTTCCTTGCTTTCTTTCGCCCTTCTGCACCCCAGGATGCTACTACTGCTCCTATGTTCCAACCTTTAACACAACTGACAGCACCAGCCTCTAGCCAAATTGTTCCAGTACAGCTACAGCACTGGCATTTACCTGACAAGTGTTCAGGGAAGTCCTGACCGAAAAGCAGTACAAATTCATTTGGTCATCTTTTTAAAAATTAATTTGCGGGATGTGGGCGTCGCTGGTTAGACCAGCATTTATTGCCCACCCCTAGTTGCCCTTCAGAAGGTGATGATGAGTTGCCTTCTTGAACCGCTGCAGTCCTTCAGGTCTATATACACCCACTGTGTTGTTAGGGAGGGAGTTCCAGAATTTTGACCCAGCAACAGTGAAGGAACAGCGATATATTTCAAAGTCAGGGTGGTGAGTGACTTGGAGGGGAACCAGGTGGTGGGGTTCCCAGGTATCTGCTGCTCTTGTCCTTCTAAATGGTAGTGGTTGTGGGTTTGGAAGGTGCTGTCTAAGGAACCTTGGTGAGTTACTGCAGTCCATCTTGTAGATTGTGCACAATCTACAATCTGTTTGTCGGTAATGTTTATGGAAGGAGAAGCAATCAAGAGGGCTGCTTTGTCCTGGATGGTGTCGAGCTTCTTGAGTGTTGTTGGAGCTGCACTCATCCAGGCAAGTGGAGAGTATTCCACTGCACTCCTGACTTGTGTTTTGTAGATGGTGGACAGGCTTTGGGGGGGTCAGGAAGTGAGTTACTCACTGTAGGATTCCTAGCCTTTTGTCTGCCCTGATAGCCACAGTATTAATCTAGCTAGTCTAGTTCAGTTTCAGATCAATGGTAACCCCCCCCCCCCCCCCCCCCCCGTAAGTTGATTGTGTGGGATTCAACGGTGGTAATCATAGAATTTACAGTGCAGAAGGAGGCCATTCGGCCCATCGAGTCTGCACTGGCCCTTGGAAAGAGCACCCTACTTAAGTCCACACGTCCACCCGATGCCAGTAACCCCACCTACTCTTTTTTTTTTAGACACTAAGGGCAATTTAGCATGGCCAATCCACCTAACCTGCATATCTTTTTTTTAAAATAATTTTTATTAAAGGTTTTCATAAAATATCAATAACAAAATGAGAAAGAAAAAAGAACCAAACAGGGTTAAGTACAAAACACAATCTAAAAAAGCAACCCCCCAAACCCCTCCCCCCCCCCCCCGTACATAAATAATAAATTAACATTAACACCCCGACTTAACACAACAGGTGTATACACCCCCTCAGACCCTCCAGTGTAAATAACAAAAACAAAAATAAAGTAAACCCCCCACCCCTCCGAGCTGCTGCTGCCATTGACCAATGTCTATCGTTCTGCCAGAAAGTCTAAGAACGGTTGCCACCGCCTAAAGAACCCTTGTATCGACCCTCTCAAGGCGAATTTCACCCTCTCTGATTTAATGAACCCTGCCATATCGCTGATCCAGGATTCCACGTTTGGGGGCCTCGCATCTTTCCACTGAAGGAGAATCCTTCGCCGGGTTACCAGGGATGCAAAGGCCAGAATTCCGGCCTCTTTCGCCTCCTGCACTCCCGGCTCCTCTGCCACCCCAAATATTGCGAGCCCCCAGCCCGGTCTGACCCTGGATCCTACCACCCTCGACACCGTCCTCGCTACACCCTTCCAAAATTCCCTCCCTAGGGCATCTGCCCACGTCCCCTCTTCGATCTCCTCTCCCAACTCCTCCTCCCACTTACCTTTCAACTCCACCGCCGAGGCCTCCTCCTCCTCCTGCATCACCTGGTAAGTTTCCGAGATCTTCACCACTCCCCCCCCGCCCCCCCCCGAGAGAACCCTGTCCTGTACTGTGTGTGGCAGTAGCCACGGGAATTCCACCACCTGCCGTGTGGCAAACGCCCTTACCTGTAAGTACCTGAAGGTGTTCCCCGGGGGGAGCCCCGTACTACTCCTCCAGCTCACCCAAGCTCGCGAACTTCTCGTCCACAAACAGGTCCCCCAACTTTCGTATCCCTGCCCTGTGCCACCCCGAAAATCCTCCACCTGTTCTTCCTGGGGCGAACCGGTGGTTCCCCCGTAATGGGGTCCACGCCGAGGCCCCAACTTCCCCCCTATGCCGCCTCCACTGCCCCCAAATTTTGAGGGCCGCCACCACCACCGGGCTTGTGGTATACCTCCTTGGAGGGAGCGGCAGCGGCGCCGTTGCCAGCGCCCCCAGACTCGTACCCACACAGGACGCCGTCTCCAGCCTCTTCCATGCATCCCCTCCCCCTCCATCACTCACTTGCGCACCATCGTCGCATTGGCGGCCCAGTAGTACCCACAGAGGTTGGGCAGCACCAGCCCCCCCCCTATCTCTACTCCGCTCCAGGAACACCCTTCTCACCCTCGGAGTCCCTCGCGTCCACACAAACCCCATTATACTCCTGTTAACCCGCCTGAAAAAAGCCTTCGGGATAAACACGGGGAGGCACTGGAACAGGAACAAAAACCTTGGGAGCACCGTCATTTTGATTGACTGCACCCTACCCGCCAGGGACAGCGGCAACGCATCCCACCTCTTGAACTCCTCCTCCATTTGCTCCACCAGCCTTGTAAAGTTAAGCCTATGCAGGGCCCCCCAGCTCCTGGCCACCTGGACCCCCAAATATCTGAAGCTCCTCTCTGCCCTTTTTAGTGGGAGCTCGCCAATCCCCCTCTCCTGGTCCCCTAGCTGAACTACGAACAGCTCGCTCTTCCCCATATTGAGCTTGTACCCCGAAAAGTCCCCGAATTCCCTAAGGATCCTCATTACCTCTGACATTCCTCCCACCGGGTCCGTCATGTACAGCAGCAGGTCGTCCGCATATAGCGACACCCTATGCTCCTCCCCACCTCGCATCAACCCCCTCCAGTTCCTCGACTCTCTCAGTGCCATAGCCAGGGGTTCAATCGCCAGTGCGAAGAGCAGGGGGGGACAGGGACACCCCTGTCTCGTCCCTCGATGCAACCGAAAGTACTCGGACCTCCTCCTATTTGTGGCCACACTCACCATCGGGACCTCATTCAACAGACCTCATTCGGCCTGGAGGCTGCGCCTCTTCCTCAACAATCCTTCCTCAGGCTCTTCCGCATACCTCCTGTCTACCCTCACCATCTCCCCCACCAGCCTCTCCCTCTCCCCCCCCCGCTCCTTGTGGGCCCTAATGGAGATCAGCTCTCCCCTCACCCACCGCCTTCAGTGCCTCCCATACCATCCCCACTCGGACCTCCCCATTGTCGTTGGTCTCCAAGTGCCTCTCTATACTTCCTCGGACCCGCTTGCTCACCTCCTCGTCTGTCAACAGCCCCTCCTCCAAGTGCCACAGCGGGTGCTGGTCCCTCTCCTCCCCCATCTCCAAGTCCACCCAATGCGGGGCGTGGTCCGAAATGGCTATTGCTGAATACTCGGTATCCTCTACTCTCGTTATCAGCGCCCTGCTCAAAATGAAAAAGTCAATTCGAGAATAAGCCTTATGGACATGTGAGAAGAATGAAAATTCCCTAGCCCCCGGCCTTGCAAATCTCCAAGGGTCCACCCCTCCCATTTGGGCCATAAATCTCCTCAACACTCTAGCCGCCGCCGGCTTCCTACCCGTCCTAGACCTGGAGCGATCCAGTGCAGGATCCAACACCGTGTTAAAGTCTCCCCCCATTATCAGGCCCCCCACTTCCAAGTCTGGGATCCGACCCAACATACGCCGCATAAAACGCGCATCGTCCAGTTCGGAGCATACACATTGACAAGTACCACCCTCTCTCCCTGCAACTTGCCACTTACCATTATGTACCTACCGCCATTATCTGCCACAATGCTCGACGCCTCAAATGACACCTTCTTTCCCACCAAGTTCGCCACCCCTCGATTTTTGGCATCCAGCCCAGAGTGAAATACCTGACCTAGCCACCCTTTCCTCAGTCTTACCTGGTCTGCCACCTTCAGGTGTGTCTCCTGGGGCATAACCACATCCGCCATGAGCCCCTTCAGGCGCGCGAACACGCGGGCCCGCTTAACCGGCCCATTCAGTTCCCTTACATTCCAGGTTATCAGCCGGATCAGGGGGCTGCCCACCCCCTCCCCCGCCGACTTGCCATGACCCCATCTCGGCCAGCCATGCGCCTGCACCCGGCCCGTTCACCACAGCGGCATACCCCCGTCTCGACCCCCCCCCCCCCCCCCCCCCCAACCACTCGCACCAGCTCCTCCTTGACCTTAGCAGCAGCAACTCGACTCTCTCCCCCCCCCCCCCCCCTCCAGCTAGGACCCATCCTAGCTGGTTTACTCCCCCCATTGCACTTCCGCAAGTCAGCTGACTCCTGCTGACCCCGGCAACTCCCGCCTCCCCTTCGACTCCTCACATTGTGTGGCACACCCTCCTCTCCCGCTCCCCATCCACAGGCTCTCCCCCTCCCCCCTCCATTCTAAGCACTGGAAACAATCCTCGCTTCCCCGCCCCGGCCCCTCCTCAGTCTTCGGCGCAGGAAAAACGCCCGTGCTCTCCACCTACCAGGCCCCGCCACCAACCAAAACAGTGCCCAACCCGCCCCATCCACCCTCCCCAACCCGAAAGAGAAAAACACAGAGAAAAAGAAACCCAAAACAATGTAAAGGCCCCCCCACCCCCCGAACCAAAAATAGGCATAACATATCCACAGCAGTCCCCAATCGCCCATCCCAACCCTCAGTCTGTGTCCAGTTTCTCAGCCTGAACAAAGGCCCACGCCTCCTCCGGAGACTCAAAATAATGGTGCCGGTCCTTGTAGGTAACCCACAGTCGCGCCGGCTGCAACATGCCAAACGTCACCCCCTTCCTGTGCAGCACCGCCTTTGCTCGATTGTACCCGGCCCTCCTCTTCGCCACCTCCGCACTCTAGTCCTGGTATATCCGAACCTCCGCGTTCTCCCACCTGCTGCTCCTCTCCTTCTTGGCCCACCTGAGCACACACTCCCGATCAATGAACCAATGGAACCGCACCAGCACCGCCCGCGGAGGCTCGTTAGCCTTGGGCCTCCTCGCCAACACTCTATGGGCCCCTTCCAGCTCCATGGGCCCCTGGAAGGACCCCGCTCCCATCAGCGAGTTCAACATGGTGGCCACATAGGCCCCCACGTCCGGCCCCTCCAGCCCCTCCGGGAGGCCCAGAATCCGCAGATTCTTCCGCCTCGACCGATTCTCCATCTCCTCGAACCGCTCCTGCCATGTCTTGTGGAGCACCTCGTGCGCCTCCACCTTTACCGCCAGGCCTAGGATCTCGTCCTCATTGTCAGAGATCTTTTGTCGAGCCTCTCGGATCGCCAACCCCTGGGCCGTCTGTGTCTCCAGCAGCTTATCAATAGAAGCCTTCATCGGCTCTAGCAGGTCCGTAACCTGCACATCTTTGAACTGTGGGAGGAAACTGGAGCACCCGGAGTAAACCCACGCAGACACAGGGAGAACGTGCAAACTCTGCACAGACAGTGACCCAAGACGGGAATCGAACCTCGGACGCTGGAGCTGTGAAGCGACAGTGCTAATCACTATGCCCATGCCGCCCATTGAATGTCAAGGGGCGATGGCTAGATTCTCTCTTGTAGGAGATGGTCATTGCCTGGCACTTGTGTGGTACGGATGTAACTTGCTACTTGTCAGCCCAAGCCTGGATATTGTCCAGGTCTTGCTGCATTTGGACATGGGCTGCTTCATTATCTGAGGAGTCGCCAATGGTGCTGAACATTGTGCAGTCATCCGCAAACATCCCCACTTCTGACCTTATGATAGAAGGCAGGTCATTGATGAAGCAGCTGAAGATGGTTGGGCCTAGGACACTACCCTGAGGAACTCTTGCAGTAATGTTCTGGAGCTGAGATGATTGACCTCCAACCACCACAACCATCTTCCTTTGTTCCAGGTATGACTCCAACCATGGAGAGTTTCCCCCCCGATTCCCATTGACTTGAGTTTAGCTTGGGCTCCTTGATGCCATACCCGGTCAAATGTTGTCTTGATGTCAAGGGCAGTCACTCTCACCGCACCTCTGGCACTCAGCTCTTTTGTCCATGTTTGAACCAAGGCTGTAATGAGATCAGGAGCTGAGTGACCTTGGCAGGACCCAAACTGAACATCTGTGAGCAGGTTATTGCTGAGTAAGTGGCGCTTGATAGCATTGTTGATTACTTTGCTGATGGAGAGTAGACTGATAGGGTGGTAATTGGCTGGGTTGGATTTCTCCTCTTTCTTGTGTACAGGACAGACCCAGGTAATTTTCCACATTGCTGTGTAGATGTCAGTGTTGTAGTTGTACTGGAACAGCTTGACTAGGGGTGCGGTAGTTCTGGAGCACAAGTCTTCAGTAGTATTGCCGGAATATTATCAGGACCCGTAGCCTTTGCCGTATCCAGTGCCTTCAACCGTTTCTTGATATCATGTGGAGTGAATCGTGTTTGCTGAAGACTGACATCATCTGTGATGTTTAGGATCTCTGGAGGAGACCGAGATGGATCATCCACTCAGCACTTCTGGCTGAAGATTGTTGCAAATGCCTCAGCCTTGTCTTCTGCCACATCAGCTGTTACTATCTCCCCCCCATAATGGAATTGTTTCCTGACCTTAACAAACATTAGCAAAGTGATGGAAGGCGTCATCAATGCTTTCTATTGGCAACTGCTCACAAATAATGTGCCTCATTGATGTTCTGCTTCGATTCAGCCAAGCACAATAGGTTCCAGACTTCATTAAATCTTTGCTCGAGATATGGACAAAAGAGCTGAATTCCAGAGGTACAGTAGGAGTGACTTCCCTTAACATGAAGGTAGCATTTGATGGCACCGAGGAGTCCTAGTAAAACTGAAATCAATGAGAATCTTGGAGAAAACACTTCACTGGTTGCAGTCATGCCTAGCACAAAGGAAAATGGCTGTGGTGCTGGAGACCAATCATCTCAGCCCCAGGACATCACTGCAGGAGTTTCTGTAATCAATGCCCTTGGCGTAGCCATACACATCTATTTCTTCAATGACCTTTATTCCATTATAAAGTCATAAATGGCAATGCAAAGTGTTCAGTTCCATTCGCAATTCCCCAGCTAATGAAGTAGTTTGTGCCCACATGTAGCAAGGCTTGGACAACATCAGGCTTGGGCTGATAACTGGCAAATATATATATTCTTTATTGTCACAAGTAGGCTTACATTAACACTGCAATGAAGTTACTGTGAAAATCCCCTAGTCGCCACATTCCAGCAGTGTCTGTTCGGGTACACCGAGGGAGAATTCAGAATGTCCAAATTACCTAACAGCACTTCTTTCAGGACTTGTGGGAGGAAACCGGAGCACCCGGAGGAAACCCACGCAGACACGGGGAGAACGTGAAGACTCCGCACGGACAGTGACTCAAGTTGGGAATCGCATCTGTGACCCTGGAGCTGTGAAGCAACAGTGTTGCCCACTGTGCTACCATGTTGCCCACTATTTATACCATGCAAGTGTCAGGCAATGCTCATCCCTAACAAGGGGAGTCTAACAAATTCCCCTGACATTAAATGATATTACCATTGCTGAACCCCCTACTATCAACATCCTGGGAATCACCATTGACCAGAAACATAACTGAACGAGTCAAATAAAATACTGTGGCCTAAAGAGAAAGTCAGAGGTTAGGTATTCTGTGGCGAGTGACTTGCCTCCCACCATTGACAAGGTAGAAGACAAGTACAGAGCAACCTGCTTGATTGACACCCCGTCCATCATCTTAAAATCTCTTTTCATTACCAGCACAGTATGCTGCAGTGTGTACCATATAGGTTTTGCACTGCAAAAGCCCATCAAAGCCTCTTCAACAACAACTCCCATACTCTCTAACAGCTGATAAGGAAAGGGTTAGCAATTGCATGAGAATACCACCATCTAAAAGTTCCTCTGCAAATTGCACAACAACCCTGACTTGGAAATTTATCATTTTTCTTCATCAGAACTGGTCAAAAAGCTAGAACCACTCTTGGACTATCTTCACCATTTGAGCTGCAGTGGTTCCAGAAGGCAGCTCGCTATCACCTTCAAGGGAAATTAGGGATGGGTAATAAATATTGACCATATCAGTGTTGCCCAAATTCCCTTGAAAGAATAAATTCGGGAGAAACACCCTCCACCATCATCTAGCTCAGTATGATTGCCCTCAATTAGTTCCATTCCTACCATCATAGCCAGAGCATCTCAACATTATTTGTTCTTTTTCTGTCGCCTCTGAAATCCACCTTAAAAATCTGTCTTTGCCCCCTTCCTCTCTACTTGTTGCCCTGGATAATAAGAGTATAGAATTGAGCTGTTACTATCTTCTCCCATAGTGGACTTGTTTCCTAACCTTCATTATTTAGACCTATATAAAGGAAATGGACTCTTGGGTGAGATACTTGAAAGTGGTCACTGCCTAGTGAAATGTGGCCTAATATTAATCAGCAAAAAATTATCGTTTGGTGAAGGCGGTGCAGATTGATGTACCAGGACAAGTAAATTGTGACACGACCACTGTTTGTGGAGTGAGGACCAGTTCCCGAGCAGGCAGAATGGATGCTTCCAATGGATTCATAAACAGATAGCGGCTCAGGGTTGTGAGTTTCTGCCACTTCAGCCTTGTAGTATTTGCCTAAAAATATCCTGCACAGCGCAGGACGGTGGCGCAGTGGTCAGCACTGTCTCACGGCGCCAAGGACACGGGTTCGACCCCAGGTCACTGTCCGTGTGGAGTTTGCACATTCTCCTCGTGTCTGCGTGGGCCTCACCCTCACAACCAAAGATGTGCAGGTTAGGTGCATTGGCCACACTAAATTGTCCCTTAATTGGAAAAGAAAGAATTGGGTACTTTAAATATTTTTTAAAAATCCTGCACAATACATTGAGATTTAATTTCCTCTAATGGTGACTGATTATCTTGTTGGAATAAAATTTGTGTACTCATTAATGCAGCCATTAATTATTTGAAATAAATGGGTTATTGATCAGATCAAAATAAGGCACAGGAATTTTGTATGAATATGATAGTCAATTGTTATGGACTAATTTGAACTGATTGAAAAGCCTAAGGAAGGCAAGGATCCTGTCTCTTCCCTTTATATGACTGTTAAGGAACAGGAGGTTTTTAGTGACTGTTGCAGAAGCTCACGGGTGTTTTGTGCATCTCTTTCAGATCCTGGTCAGAGTTCTGATGATGAGCTGGAGGCATTAATAAAAGTCTTGCAGAAGGGGGGGGTGTCACTGATGGGTAACGTGCAACCCTTTCGAAAAGATTATCATTGGTCATTCATCAGGCGAAACAAAAATCCAATCATCAATGAGAAGGCACACTATCTCCGAACATTACAGAGTACACTAAAGGCATGTGGTTAAATTAGTACCATTGTGTGATTTGTTTGCATTGTGTGATTTTAAACACTTTGTTACTGTAATCACTAACCTTCATTGTTTGAATATTTGTAGGCCAAGATTGTAGATTTACAATCCATTAATAAGATCCTCGATGATCCCAATTTAACTACAGAGAAGTTCCAAATTTGGAAAGAGGAAAACCAGGAGCTGCTTGCAGACATCCGAAAGATCCGGGAGCTGGCCAGTGAAGGACGGGAAGAGAAAGCTGTACCATCAGTTTCTGAACCCGGAGCATTTATGACAGAAATGGGATTGGGAGCCCCAGAAAATCTTTCATCTTGGTTTGATTTTGGGCGGATATCAGCAAATAGCTCAATCTCAATGTTAGATGTGGAATTGGAGAACAGCAAAGGATTCTGGTCTGATAGTGCACCTGTGCAGTTGGGAATTAGAGAACACGACTGCATTGAAGGGTTGAATTCCCAACAGGACATGGACACAGGCGGCACACTGAGCTGCTCAGAATCATCAAACAGTTCAAAATCCGAGTCATGGCAGCCTTGAGGAAAGATCAGAATAATAAGAAATGAACCCCAAAGTATGAGTATGGAGCTAGGCATTGTTTATTCATAAGCCATTAACCCTTGTGGACAAATTTGTTAATCTCCTAGCACATTTTTCATGGTTTCAATATTTTACATTTATTAGAAATATAAACTGACTTTGAAAATAATTCTTCCAACAAAATTAATCAAACTGGATTGGTTACCTTTTTTAGTTATGGCACCATGTAAAATTTTTCTACGAACTCCAAGCTTTTTAAATGTTTTCAAGGTTACAATGTGATATCAGACAAGAGCAATGTGTTAAATCTGGAATGTAATGTAGAAAACACAAGAGTGCAAAATGACCCATCACCAAGGAGATTTGACAGACATCCTTCTTTCCTTTTTAAATAATCATAGGGTGTCTGCTGTACAATAGTGTCCTGATCAAGACGTGAGAAGCACACAAGCCTTGTGTGATCAATTGCATACTTAGTGAGAGATGTGACTGTTCAACTCCAATGAACCTTTCATGTCTTTTTACTCCATCCTTCACACCTCCTCCACTGATTCAAGATGTATTGTGCTATTTCTTATCCAAACTAATTTTTAACAGGACCTCAATATTAGTGACTACTTCTTCTCCTTCAGTCTCCCCTTTCTCACTACAATATATGGGTTTATAAAACTTCAAAAATGGTGTTTCTTACACAATTGGCTTCGGAATTCATTGGGTTTCTCAATAACCTGGTGTGGATGATCCAATTGTGCGGTGACAATTACATCCTTAATCAGATGAATGTTTATGTTTACAGCTTTAAACATAGGCAGATGGTTTCAATTGAGTAGCATTTAACTTTTATATATCTGTGCAATTGAGGAATATATCCAGGAATATGGGACATGGTTTAGGATTGCAAACTGTTTTTTTGTTTGAACTTTTCCTAAACATATGGATTTTATTGGATTATTTCCCTTTTGTGAGTGTAATGTTGCTGCCAGATTGAGTTCAAGTAAGAACAGTCAGTTGAGAAAAATTAGGGTGAATTAGATATTCCCAATCCTGGCGCCAAGCCATAAATGATTTGAATTTAGGGAAAATGACATTGAATCTCACGATTGGTGTTCAGTGATTCTCATTGTCTGAGTAGGAGGCAGTGACTGTCCCTCACGGGTAAGCAGCTTTTCAAGACTATGTAATCAAAAGTTTCTCCCTTCTTACTATCTTCAGGTTTTCTTCTCTCCCTGCCCAATACAGTGATTCCTTCCACTGGGTGTACTTCCACAGGCAGCAGTTGCCTTGTGATTAGGGGGGGGGGGATGGCCAACTTGTGGCCTTTCATTTGTGTATTGAGGACCAGGAGACTGACTGAACAATATAATTAACAAGTCTGATCCAACATTCACTTGGGAACCACATGCAGGCATTTTCACAGCAGACTGTGGGATTTTAATTAGGAGTGGGAACTCTGGCTGATTTTCCTCCACTTAATCCTAGCGTATTAATGCCAACTATAGCATTCCTAATACTAATTCCTAGATCAACTAATAGCACAGAACAGTGATCAAATCTTGCCCTTTCAGAATTGCATGAATCTGAGACAAACGTCTGTGCAATGTGGAATCTACATTTTTTCCCCTACTTTTTTTTTAACCTTAATGATAACTGCACCTTGGTTATCAGTTTGAAATTTAAAAATAATGTGGGTTGTTTAATCACAAATACAACAGTGAATAATAAAATAAATAGTGCTGTTTTAAATAAGCCTTTCTATCACTCAAAATGAACAATCATTAGCAATAGCTGCCTATTTATAGCATTAGTCAGGTAACTGCTTGGAGCATTACGAGGGATGTAGTGGACATTGAACAGGAAATGAAGGGGTTTGGGGGCAAGACTGAAGATCCTGTCCAATTTGTAAGATTTGGTGGAAGGATCAAATGAGTTTAAAAAATGGCATGATCGTATAGTCCTGGAATAAAGGACTGTGAGGAATCTGTATCTAGAGATGATTTGGGTAGGGTGGATAGTTGTGCATGGAGTTGAAAACTAGGCCTCTTTGTTTCTCTTGGGCAGTGCAGAAGGTGAGTATTGGGTGGGAGTTTGAGGACTTTGTGTGGGAGAGTATATGGGCACAATTTGGACTTAGCTGGGGTTTGTAACAAGTGGTGGTATGGAAGTGATGAGGAAAGTAGCAAGAGATTAGTCTTTGAATTTGATGAGGCACGGATCAGGTTCAGGTATGTGGGATTGTTCTCAATGTGCAGAAGGTAGAAGATGGACACAAAGTACAGTAGAATGTTCACTGTGGAGTCAAACAAGGCTCTGAAGTTCTGTACCATTGGATTCCACCCAAGGAGGGAGGGAGCCAAGGAGACTGGTGGAGAGGAAGAAGTGGGACTCCATAAGAGAGCTTTAGTTTTGTTGACATGAACTTCTGAACAATGGGTCTAAAAGATGCTTGGGGGGGGGGGGGGGGGGGATTCCTGCACTTCCACGACTCTCAGTTGTCAGGAAATATTAACCATTGAGTACTCTGTTTAATAGTGGTCATTCCTATTTAATTCCCCAACTTTTCATTCTTTCCTTTTCTCCCTTGTCCACAAAGAAACACACTGATAAAAAGGATACAGTCACTGGTGAGAATGCAGAAAAGATTTACAAGGATGTTACCAGAAATGGGTGGGTTTACATACAGGATATTGATTGACATGTTGGAATTCTTCTGGAGATAAAAGGCTGAGGGGCTGGTTTAGCTCAGTGGGCTAGACAGCTGGGTTGTGATGCAGAACAAGGCTAGCAGTGCAGGTTCAATTCCCATACCAGCTTACCCAAACGGTGCCAGAATGCGGTGACTAGGGGCTTTTCACAGTAAATTCATACTTGTGACAATAAAAGGTTATTATTATTCTTAATAGAGGTCTTTAAAATTATGAAAGTTTTTCAACTTTTCACAACAAATAGTTATGCAGAACAAATACAGCATAATTATGCAGTGTTTATTTTACATTTATTTAATAAACCTCAAAATATTGAAATTATTTCACCTTGTGTTTGTTTCTAGTACTCAGAGTTGAGGGGGCTGAGTCTCCGAGCTTTGTGCATTGAGCACTGGCTGAACCTTCTAGCTTTATGGATTGAGCACTGAAGTATGCAATCCAGTAAATACTAAAAAAAACTTTTGACATGTTAAGCTAGACATTCAACCAACATGCCTTGGGAAACTAGGAAACATGCTTATGGAGATGCTTGTTTGTCAGCCATTTGAATTTAAACTTGTTGGGCGGTATGGTGGTGCAGTGGTTAGTATTGCTGCCTTACGCCACTGAGGACCCTGGTTCGACCCAGCCCCGGGTCACTGTCGGTGTGGGGTTTGCACATTCTCCCAATGTCTGCGTGGCCTCGCCCCCACAACCCAAAGATACGCAGGATAGGTGGATTGGCCACGCTAAATTGCCCCCTAATTGGAAAGAAAATAATTGGGTACTGTAAATTTATTTTAAAAGATTTTAACTTGGGGAACTTGCCATGCAGAGATGAAAACAAGTGCTGTCAGGAAAATGTTAGGATCCTCCTGTTAATCCCTGATTCTCCCTTGTTTTTTGTCTTTTAATGTCTGTTATTTTACTATTTCAATTTTTGTACATGGTCAATTAATGTGCCAATGCCTTTAAGATGGACTTCACCTTTACTTTGAGTGGCTCAACTGAGGATTGACCTATGACCTCAGGCAAGGCAGGTTGCATGGAACTGGTTATGTTTAAAATCAGTATATTCCAGGGAGATCTTGATGGACTTGGCTGTTGGCCGATGGGCTGTTTTGAATTGCCGGGCCTTAGAATGGCCCCTGCTGCTTTGTTGGGGTTTTCTCCAGCATGTACCTTCCTCTGTGTGACTGTTTTTTCTCTTTTACTTTTGTTTTGATGTCAGAAGCTGGATGGTCACAGCTCTGCTCTCTCTCATCTAATGGATTATTTCTGAAGATCCAAAGTAAAGATCTTTCTCTCCACAGTCAGACTGAACTGCAAGGAAATCCAGCTGAAGGCAGGCTCAGTTTAAAAAACCCTTTTAAAATCTTGTGTGAGTAACTCTGTTCTTATCTCAGTAAGAGTGTTGGTCATTCTGGTGGAGTTGGAGGCTTGAGGCTGTTCCTTTGAGTGAAGGCTCAGGTTGGTAAATGTCAAAATGCCACTCCAGAGGAAACTCTATTGTTTGGGACTACTGACTGAATCCCGTCGCCAGAAGATCATCTCTAACCATACACCGGTGGCTTTGATCCCTAAGGATCCTGGGAAGACAGCCTGCTGCAGCAACCTCAACATCAGAAGCAAGGACACTCATCTTTCATTTCATTTTAGAGGGTGGGGTGGTAGAAAAGAGGGGGGGGGAAGAGGTAGTGGATTGGCTGGCCTTTATAATGATTGCATATTTCAACTATGTTCCCGTTAGAAATAACTGTTAGTGTGTTCAACTTACAAATTTGTGGCTATAACTTATTGAGGAGGCGAGGAGCCATCCAGACAAATTATTGACTAATTCACTTGTGTTGGGACTCCGGGGTCTGTGGGGCTGGAATCGACCATGCACTTGCCTAGGATGTTGTAACAAAAACCAACAGATAATATAGGCCTGTGAGAGCTGTGAGTTATTTTGTTAATGAAGGGGTAGCCTTGTATTGAAATACTATGAAACACATTGTTTCAATAACATCCAAACAACTTATCTGGAAATTTGTCTCTGAGGATATTCACTTAATGGAGAAAGTGAAAGAAAGATGGACAGTTTTCCAGGCAAATTCAAATCATGGTTTAAACAAAGCCTGCAGAATAAAAAAGTTTCCGTGAATAGTGTGGCCATCCATTAATGCCGGTGTTTGTTGCCAACGCTGTGCATGCAGTGTGTCTTGTGTATTACTCTGGACACGATTTCGGAGCATGGGAAGGGGTTATGGCCCAGAAACCAGGAAGCGTGAATTTCTTTGACCAACTTTGAGTTTTAGATCCTGCCAGTGTGAAACTTCTTGTGTACTATTAGGAAAGGGAAATAATAAATTGGATATTTAATGTAATATTAACTGTTCTTGGAATGTTGATCTATATGTAATTGCATGTGACCCTCACAGTTCATTGTTTCAGCTTCAATGTAAAATGCTAAATAAATTTATCTTTATAAAAAAAAAAAAAAAAAATTTTTATGAAGGTTTTCATAGAATATCAATAACAAAATGAAAAAGGAATAAGGGTTAAGTACAAAACACAGTCTAGAAAAGCAACCCACCATACCCCCCTCCCCCTGTACATAAATAATAAATTAACATTAACACCCCGACTTAACACAACAGGTATATACACCCCCTCAGACTCTCCAGTGTGAATAACAGAAACAAAAATAAAGTAACCCCCCCCCCCTCGAGTTGCTGCTGCCATTGGCCAATGTCTACCGTTCTGCCAGAAAGTCTAAGAACGGTTGCCACCGCCTAAAGAAGCCTTGTACCGACCCTATCAAGGCTAATTTCACCCTCTCCAACTTAATAAACCCCACCATATCGTTGATCCAGGATTCCACGCTTGGGGGCCTTGCATCCTTCCACTGAAGAAGAATCCTACGCCGGGCTACCAGGGACGCAAAGGCCAGAATACCGGCCTCTTTCGCCTCCTGCACTCCCGGCTCCTCTGCCACCCCAAATATTGCGAGCCCCCAGCCCGGTTTGACCCCAGATCCTACCACCCTCGACACCGTCCTCGCTGCGCCCTTCCAAAATTCCTCCAGCGCTGGGCACGCCCAGAACATATGGGTGTGATTTGCTGGGCTCCCAGAGCAACTAACACATCCGTCGTCTCCCCCAAAGACCCGGCTCATCCTTGTCCCGGTCATGTGTGCCCTGTGCAGTACCTTAAACTGTATGAGGCTGAGCCTCGCACACGCAGAGGAAGAGGAAGAATTCACCCTCCCTAGGGCATGTGCCCACGTCCCTTACTCAATCTCCTCTCCCAACTCCTCCTCCCACTTACCTTTCACCTCCACCACCGAGGCCTCCTCCTCTTCCTGCATCACCTGGTAAGTTTCCGAGATCGTCCCCCCCCCCCCCCCCCCCCCCCCCGAGAGCACCCTGTCCTGTACTGTGTGTGGCAGCAGCCGCGGGAATTCCACCACCTGCCGCCTGGCAAACGCCCTTACCTGTAAGTACCTGAAGGTGTTCCCCGGGGGAAGCCCGTACATCTCCTCCAGCTCACCCAGGCACGCAAACTTCCCGTCCACAAACAGGTCCCCCAACCTTTGTATCCCTGCCCTGTACCACCCCGAAAACCCTCCATCTGTTCTCCCTGGGACGAACCGGTGGTTCCCCCGTATTGGGGTCCACGTCGAGGCCCCAACTTCCCCCCTGTGCCACTCCACTGTTCCCGGATTTTGAGGGCAGCTGCCACCACCGGGCTCGTGGTATACCTCCTTGGAGGGAACGGCAGCAGCGCCGTTGCCAGCGCCTCCAGACTCGTACCCACACACAATGCTGTCTCCAGCCTCTTCCATGCAGCCCCCTCCCCCTCCATCACCCACATGCGCACCATCGTCGCATTGGCGGCCCAGTAGTACCCACAGAGGTTGGGCAGCGCCAGTCCCCCCTATCTCTACTCCGCTCCAGGAACGCCCTTCTCACCCTCTGAGTCCGTTGCGCCCACACAAACCCCATTATACTCCTGTTGACCCGCCTAAAAAAGGGATAAACACGGGGAGGCACTGGAACAGGAACAAAAACCTCGGGAGCACCGTCATTTTGACTGACTGCACCCTACCCGGCAAGGACAGCAGCAACGCGTCCCACCTCTTCAACTCCTCCATTTGCTCCACCAGCGTTGTGAAATTAAGCCTGTGCAGGACCCCCCCAGTTCCTGGCCGCCTAGACCCCCAAATACCTGAAGCTCCTCTCCGCCCTTTTTAGTGGAAGCTCGCCAATCCCCCTCTCCTGGTCCCCTGGGTGAACCAAGAACCGCTCGCTCTTCCCCATGTTGAGCTTGTACCCCGAAAAATGCCCGAATTCCCTAAGGATCCTCATTACCTCCGGCATTCCCCCCACCGGGTCCGCCACATATAGCAGCAAGTCGTCCGCATAAAGCGACACCCTATGCTCCCCACCCCACACCAACCCCCTCCAGTTCCTTGACTCCCTCAGTACCATAGCCAGGGGTTCAATCAAGAACAAAGAAATGTACAGCACAGGAACAGGCCCTTCGGCCCTCCAAGCCCGTGCCGACCATGCTGCCCGACTAAACTACAATCTTCTACACTTCCTGGGTCCGTATCCCTCTATTCCCATCCTATTCATGTATTTGTCAAGATGCCCCTTAAATGTCACTATCGTCCCTGCTTCCACCACCTCCTCCGGTAGCGAGTTCCAGGCACCCACTACCCTCTGTGTAAAAAAAAAAAAAACTTGCCTCGTACATCTACTCTAAACCATGCCCCTCTCACCTTAAACCTATGCCCCCTAAGTAATTGACCCCTCTAACCCGGGGAAAAGCCTCTGACTATCCACTCTGTCTATGCCCCTCATAATTTTGTAGACCTCTATCAGGTCGCCCCTCAACCTCCTTTGTTCCAGTGAGAATCGCCAGTGCAAAGAGCAGGGGGGACAGGGGACACCCCTGCCTCGTCCCTCGGTGCAAGCGAAAGTACTCGGACCTCCTCCTGTTTGTGGCCACACTAGCCATCGGGACCTCATATAACAGCCTAACCCACCTGTCAAACCCAAACCTCTTCAGCACCTCCCACAGGTACCCCCACTCTACCCTATCGAAGGCTTTCTCAGCGTCCATCGCCACCACTATCTCCGCCTCCCCCTCCCAGCCGGCATCATGATAACGTTCAAATGCCACCGCACATTCGCGTTCAACTGCCTCCCCTTCACGAACCCCGTCTGGTCTTCGTGAATGATCTGCGGCACACAATCCTCAATCCTCGTGGCTAAGACCTTCGCCAGCACCTTGGCATCTACATTTAGCAACAAAATTGGTCTTTAAGACCAACACTGCAGGGGATCCTTGTCCCGCTTCAGGATCAAGGAGATCAGTGCCCGGGACATCGTCGGGGGCAAAGCACCCCCCTCCCTTGCCTCATTGAAGGTCCTAAATAGCAACGGGCCAACAGGGCCATATATTTTTTCTAGAATTCGACCGGGAAACCGTCCGGCCCCGGTGCCTTCCCCGCCTGCATGCTTCCTATCCCTTTGGTCTGCTCCTCCAGCCCAATCGGGGGCCCCCAGTCCCGCCACCAGTCCCTCCTCCACCTTCGGAACCTCAATTGGTCCAGGAAGCGGTCATCCCTCCCTCCTCCCGTGGGGGCTCGGATCAGTACAATTCCTCGTAAAGGTCCATGAAGACCCCATTGATGCCAACCACACTCCCTCCCATGTCCTTAACTCCCCCGATCTCCCTAGCTGCGTCCCACTTCCGAAGCTGATGAGCCAGCATCCGGCTTACCTTTTACCCATACTCTTAAATCGCCCCCTGGGCCTTCCTCCACTGCACCTCCGCCTTCCTGGTGGTCACCAGGTCAAATTCGGCCTGGAGGCTGCGCCTCTTCCTCAACAATCCTTCCTCGGGCACCTCCGCATACCTCCTGTCTACCCTCACCATCTCCCCCACCAGCTTCTCCCTCTTCCCCCCCCCGCTCCCTCCTCTCCTTGTGGGCCCTAATGGAGATCAGCTCTCCCCTAACCACCGCCTTCAGCACCTCCCATACCATCCCCACTCGGACCTCCCCGTTATCGTTGGCCTCCAGGTACCTCTCTATACTTCCTCGGACCCGCTCGCTCACCTACTCGTCCGCCAACAGCCCCACCTCCAAGCGCCACAACGGGCGCTGGTCCCTCTCCTCCCCCAGCTCTAAGTCCACCCAATGCGGGGCGTGGTCCGAAATGGCTATCGCCAAATACTCGGTATCCTCTACTCTCGCTATCAGCGCCCTGTTCAAAATAAAAAAGTAGATTCGGGAATAAGCCTTATGGACATGTGAGAAGAATGAAAATTCCCTAGTCCCCGGCCTTACAAACCTCCAAGGGTCCACCCCTCCCATCTGGTCCATAAACCCCCTCAGCACTCTAGCCACAGCCGGCTTCCTACCAGTCCCAGACCTGGAGCGATCCAGTGCCGGTTCCAGCACCGTGTTAAAGTCTCCCCCTATTATCAGGCCCCCCCACTTCCAAGTCTGGGATCCGACCTAACATACGCCGCATAAAATCTGCATCGTCCCAATTCGGGGCATACACATTGACCAGTACCACCCTCTCTCCCTGCAACTTACCACTTACCATTACGTACCTACCGCCATTGTCTGCCACAATGCTCGACGCCTCGAATGACACCTTCTTTCTCACCAAGATCGCCACCCCTCGATTTTTGGCATCCAGCCCCGAATGAAACACCTGACTTACCCACCCTTTCCTCAATCTTACCTGGTCTGCCACCTTCAGGTGTGTCTTCTGGATCATAACCACATCCGCCTTCAGCCACTTCAGGTGCATGAACACGCGGGCCCGCTTAACTGGCCCATTCAGTCCCCTTACATTCCAGGTTATCAGCCGGATCAGGGGGCTACCCGCCGACTAGCCATAACCCCTCCTCGGCCAGCCACGCGCCTGCACCCCACGCCCGGCCCGTGCCCCACGGCGGCAGACCCCCGTCTCGACCCCCCCCCCCCCCCCTCGCTCCAGCTCCCCCTTGACCATAGCAGCAGCAACTCGATTCCCCCTGGCTAGGACCCATCCAAGCTGATTTACTCTCCCATTGCACTTCCGCAAGTTAGCTGACTCCTGCTGACCCCGGCAACTCCTGCCTCTCCTTCGACTCCTCCCATAGTGCGACACACCCTCCTGTTCTGTTCCCCACCCACAGGCTCTCCCCTCCCCCTTCCATCCTAAGCACGGGAAACAACCCTCGCTTCCCTGCCCTGGCCCCTCCAATCTTCAGCGCGGGAAAAAGCTCGCGCTTTCCACCTACCCGGCCCCGCCACCTCTGACGCAGCTCCTTTTACAGGCCCAGTCCCCTCACTCCCGACTTGGGCCTCCCCCTCCCCCGCGGGGCCCCATCTCACCGCCAGCCATCCACCCCTGTTCCATTTGCTTACCCCCCTCCAACAGCCCCCCGACCAACCCAACCAGAACAGTGCCCAACCCGCCCCAACCACCTTCACTGACCAGAAAGAGAAAAACACAAAGAAACAGAAACCAAGAGGAAAGGCCCCCCCCTTAAAAAGTAACATATCAACCGCAGTCCCCAAACGCCCATCCCGACCCTCAATCTGTGTCCAACTTCTTGGCCTGAACAAAGGCCCAAGCCGCCTCCGGAGACTTAAAATAATGGTGCCGGTCCTTGTAGGTGACCCACAGTCGTACCGGCTGCAACATGCCAAACTTCACCCCTTCCTGTGCAGCACCGCCTTCGCTCGATTGTACCCGGCCTTCCTCTTTGCCACCTCCGCACTCCAGTCCTGGTATATTCGAACCTCCGCGTTCTCCCACCTGCTGCTCCTCTCCTTCTTGGCCCACCTGAGCACACACTCCCGATCAGCGAACCGATGAAACCACACCACACCGCCCGCGGAGGCTCGTTACCCTTGGGCCTCCTCGCCAACACTCTATGGGCCCCTTCCAGCTCCAGGGGCCCCTGGAAGGACCCCGCTCCCATCAGCGAGTTCAACATGGTGACCACATTGGCCCCCACGTCCGGCCCCTCCGGGAGGCCCAGAATCCGCAGATTCTTCCGCCTCGCCCGATTCTCCATCTCCTCGAACCGCTCCTGCCATTTCTTGTGGAGCGCCTCGTGTGCCTCCACCTTTACCGCCAGGCCCAAGATCTCGTCCTCGTTGTCGGAGATCTTCTGTCGGGCCTCGCGGATCGCCACCTCCTGGGCCGTCTGTGTCTCCAGCAGCTTATCAATAGAAGCCTTCATCGGCTTTAGCAGGTCCACTTTAATCTCTCTGAAGCAGCGCTGGATACCTTCCTGCTGCTCATGCGCCCAGTGCATCCACGCTGCCTGGTCTCCACCCGCCGCCATTTTGTTCTTCTTCCCTCGCATCTTCTTCGGGTCCACCACCACCTTTTTAGTCGCCCGCTCCTAGTAGAAACCATATACTTTCGGGGAATTGTTATAATCTTCTTCCCACACCGGGAAACGACGAAAAAGTGCCGTTGGGGGCCCTGAAAAGAGCCCAAAAGTCTGTTTTTGCGGGAGCCGCCGCATGTGCGACTTAGCTCCGCATAGCCGCAACCGGAAGTCATAAATTTATCTTTTATGTTTTTCGAATCATGTTTCACAAAGCAACCCAGAAAATTGTAAGAGATAACCCTGATTAAAGCAGACATGCAAACCCCTCCCCGTGAACTCCCCATCACCAAATTAACCTTGATCTGGCTCCGACTGCACTCTTTCAACAAGCTGCAGGCTTTACCTGGCCTTTACCTGCCTGAGGCATACTCTAGACCTCTGGGGGGAGGGTGATATTGCTGTCCTTGCGGGATATTACATTTTCTGAAATTGATGACGGCTCTGGATCGCTGTTACATCCCAGAATTCTCCGGTCTTTGCGATTCAGTTTTCACGTTGGTAGCACACCCCCACCCATGGGTTTCCCGGCAGCATGGGGTGGTTACAATGGGAAATACCATTGACAAGCGGTGGGGAAGATAGAACCCCACCCCACCAGCGAACTGCATGCCACGGGGGGAACCCATTGTCCTGACCGGCATGACACCATTGGATCTCTGCACATGCATGGTCTGCTATCAGTGGCCATCTTGTATTTGCAAGAGACAGGGTTTAATATGTTGAACACATGAGAAATTGTTATTGCAGGGGTGAGAGACCCATCAAGAAATTGAGATCTCAAGGAACAGTCAAACAGATTATAGAGGGAAGACTCAACAACAGGAGCCAGCCACTTTGTGTGATTGTATGACCAGCGTTCATAACGCAGGGGTTTGAGTAGCCTGGGCAAATGGGGTCGGGGGGCACAGTGGTCAATTTGGGGGAGGGTCAGGTGTTCAGGGGGGGTTGGGTGGTCAGTGGGTGATGTCAAGTGATCATAGTGGTCCCATTGGCTGGAGGAGTCCTGTGGGGTGGGGGAGTCCCGTGGGAGTTTAGTTGGGGGAATGGTCAGTGGGGTGTGATCAGTACTATGGTTATCCAGGAGTAGAAGTGTTGTAATTCTTCTAACTTTTCCTGGGTAACTATACTGGTAAGCAGTTGGAACCTTCCAAAGTTTATGATTTACACGTACTTTCAGATGTTTCCAATTACACGTTAGTTGTCCAAGAGAAATTTGAGCTACTCTTCTTGCTCTCTCCCTCACCCTAGCAGACTAACTGTCTCTATATCGAAGAATGTTTCAGGAATACATTCCCTTCTCAAGCCCAGTTCCATGACAATGTGAATCACATGGATACTGTATCCAGGCAGAAACACTACTTAGCGCTCCTTCAGAATCCAACTCTTTAATCTAGGAACTAAATGGACTGTTAAAAGCACACACTTGCAACCTGATATTCTGAACACTATCCTGGGACTTTGAAAACTCAAGTTATCCACTGATGGAAGCAATGCTAGTACAAGTGTAAACACCTTGCATCGTCTTCCAAATAAGACAACCAGCGCCTAATCTCTAACAATTAAACCACCCAGGCTTGCAGTTACGTGGACTTCAGCACAGGTTATATGACCCCCTTCAAAGATACTGGCAGGAATTCTCCGTCCGTTCACGCTCACGCTGGCAGGATTCTCCGGTCCCACTGCAGTGAATCAAGTTTTGGCTGAGTGGTAAATTCTCAGTTCTCACTGGCAGCAGTGGCAGGGCAAACTCCGATCGTAGAATCCTGACCAGTGTCCAATACATAATAATCTTACAAACCTCATGATTGTAACACTAGTTTTAGATTTAGAGCTGCCCTCAAAGCTTCCCTCAAGAGATCAAACATCCATGTTGACTTATGGGAGTCCCTGGCTTGTGTCCAGCCAAAATGGAGAAGGTTCTTCTGGAAGGCACCGGCCACATTACCAGACTTCGTCAAGAGTACACAGATGGGAAGTCAAGGCACTGAAGAGAGTGCACAAACCTCCAAACACCTTATCTGCTTAGTTTTCAATTACCAGAAGCCCTGCATGTGATAGAATCGGCAGATCACACATTGAACTTATCAACCATCTCAGAATCCACCGAACCAGAGTAGAAACAAGTAATCTTCAAGCCTGAGGAACTGCCCACAGAGAGAGTTTCAGATATACGTGGCCAGTGCCCTGCTGCATTTTCATCCAGGTGTGGTATAATCAGTCAGGGGAGTGTGTATTCCCTTGAAAAGAGGTGCCTGAATTGCAACTTTCAGTAATCGCTCTTTTTTTGGAAGCATAAGCATAGCTCGATCACCCAGTCCCTTTTCTCATGGATAAGCACATGGCTTGAACTGCTGAAAAGATAGCACCATCCTCATCAAATGGGGGGAGGCGGGTGATATCTGTGATTCAGTGGATAGCATTCTCGCCTCTGAGTCATAGGAGTGTGGTTCAAACCCCATTCTGGAGATTTCAGTATATAATCTAGGATGATACCTCCAGTGCAGTAGAGAGAGAATGCTATACTGCCAGAGGTGCCAACTTTCAGATGAAATAATAAACTGAGGTCCTGTCTGACATAAAATATCCTACTGTTATTCCAAAGTGCAGGTTAGTTGTCCAATATGTTCTATTTAATGATTATACTGCAACCAACATGACTGAAAAGGAGATTGACTAGTTGTTATCACATTACTTTGACTGTGTGCAAACACTTCATAATGTTGAAAAAATTGGGAAACCACAATTTTTACATAATAAAGAAAATATTCATCAATGCAATTAATGTAACGCAGCTGTAAGTGGCAGCGTTCACTCAGTTACCCAGTGATTGTGCCTTGGTACCGTTCTTCAGAATTGAGAAGTTATACTAGGTAAAATAATTGGTAGAGGTTGGGTATGCTGTGATGAGTGGTTGATTGTAATGCAGAACAAGGCCAGCAGCGCGGGTTCAATTCCTGTACTGGCGTCCCCGAACAGGCGTCGGAATGTGGCAACTAGGGGTTTTTCACAGTAACTTCATTGAAGCTTACTTGTGACAATAAGCGATTATAATTATCTGCTCACTCCACAAAGCTACATGGGGCTGTTTAGCACAGGGCTAAATCGCTGGCTTTGAAAGCAGACCAAGGCAGGCCAGCAGCACGGTTCGATTCCCGTAACAGCCTCCCCGAACAGGTGCCGGAATGTGGCGACTAGGGGCTTTTCACAGTAACTTCATTTGAAGCCTACTTGTGACAATAAGCGATTTTCATTTTCAACTACAAAGCACAAGTCAGGAAAGAAAAATATTACATCTACGTAGTGCCTTTCATAACACTAGCACATTTCAAAGTGCGCTCCAATCAATTTAATACTATTGAATCATTGTTGTAATGTAGAAAATGTGATGTAACACTACCCATTTACCTGATGGGTGCATGTGCAACATCACACAAGAAGCTTCACACCATCCAGGATATACCTGTCCCTACTCCACTCCGAGGACCCCACCTGCTTCAAGAAGACCACCATCATACTGGTGCCAAAGAAGAACCAGGCAACTTGCCTCAATGACTACCATCCGGTAGCTCTGACTTCAGTCGTAATGAAGTGCTTCGAGAGGTTGGTCATGAAGTGCCTCACCTCCATACTCCCAGAACGCCTTGATCCACTGCAATTCACATACCGCCGCAACCGGTCCACAGCAGACGCCATTTCCCTGGCCCTACACTCATCCCTAGAGCATCTCAACAACAAGGACTCCTACATCAGACTCCTATTTATTGACTACAGCTCTGCCTTCAACACCATAATCCCAGCCAAGCTCATATCAAAGCTCCAAAACCTAGGACTTAGCTCCTCACTCTGCAACTGGATCCTCGACTTTCTGATCCACAGACCACAATCGGTAAGAATAAACAACAACACCTCCTCCACAATAGTCCTCAATACCGGGGCCCCGCAAGGCTGCGTACTTGGCCCCCTACTCTACTCCCTGTTCACACTTGAATGCGTGGCAAAATTTGGTTCCAACTCCATCTACAAGCTTGCTGATGATACGACCATAGTGGGCCGGATCTCGAATAACGACGAGTCAGAATACAGGAGGGAGATAGAGAACCTAGTGGAGTGGTGTAGCGACAACAATCTCTCCCACAATGCCAGCAAAACTAAAGAGCTGGTCATTGACTTCAGGAAGCAAAGTACTGTACACACCCCTGTCAGCATCAACGGGGCCGAGGTGGAGATGATTAAGTTTCAAATTCCGAGGGGTTCACATCATCAAAAATCTGTCCTGGTCCACCCACGTCGACGCTACCACCAAGAAAGCACAACATTGCCTATACCTCCTCAGGAAACTAAGGAAATTCGGCATGTCCACATTAACTCTTACCAACTTTTACAGATGCACCATAGAAAGCATCCAATCTGGTTGCATCACAGCCTGGTATGGAACTGCTCAGCCCAGGACCACAAGAAACTTCAGAGAGTAGTGAACACAGCCCAGTCCATAACACGAACCTGCCTCCCATCCATTGACTCCATCTACACCTCCCGCTGCCTGTGTAAAGCGGGCAGCATAATCAAAGACCCTCCCCACCCGGCTTACTCACTCTTCCACCTTCTTCCATCGGGCAGGAGATACAGAAGTCTGAGAACACGCACGAACAGACTCAAAACCAGCTTCTTTCTTCCCCTCTGTTACCAGACTCCTAAACGACCTTCTTATGGACTGACCTCATTAACACTACATCCCTGTATGCTTCATCCGCTGCCACTGCTTATATAGTTACATTGTGTACCTTGTGTTGCCCTATTTTGTATTTTCTTTTATTTCCTTTCCTTTTCATGTACTTAATGATCTGTTGAGCTGCTCGCAGAAAAATACTTTTCATTGTACCTCGGTACACGTGACAATAAACAAAAAACAAATCCAATATCAGTAAACTTGACTAACAGCAGCCCAGGGACCCGGATTCAATTATGGCCTCGGGTGACTGTCTGTGGAGTTTGCACTTTCTCCCTGTGTCTACGTGGGTTTCCTCTGGGTTCTCCAGTTTCCACCCACAGTCCAAAGATGTGCAAGTTAAGTATCCTAAAGGGTTAGGTTGGGTTACGGGGATAGATTCAGGCTCTTTCAGAGGGTCAGTGCAGATTTGATGAGCCGAATGGCCTCCTTCTGCATTATAGGTATTCTATGATTCTATAACAGCCAATAACCTAAATATTCACACCTAGCATTAAGCCACCGTGGCTACAATATCTACAAGGTGCATTTTCAGGAGAGAAAAAAAAGATTTTTTCATGGCTAGGCTAACATTTATTGTTCATTTCCCAATTTCCCTTGAGAAGGTGGTGGTGAGCCTCTTTTTGAACTGCTGCAGGCCATCTCATGTAGGTGCCCCCACACTGCTGGTAGGAAGAGAATTACAGGATGTTGACCCGGCACAATGAAGCATAGGCGATATAGTTCCAAGTCAGAATAGTATGTGGCTTTTAAGAAGAACTTGCAGGTGGTGGTATTCTTATGCTTTTGTGATCCCTCTTGGTGGTAAAGGCCACAGGTTTGTAAGATGCTATCGAAGGAGCCTTGGGTGAGTTGCTTCAGTGCATCTTGTAGTTGTACACACAACTGCCACTGTGTGTCAGTGGTGGAGGGAGTAAATATTCAAGGGGGTGGATAGGGTGCCAATGAAGCAGGCTGCTTTGTCCTCAATGGTGTCAGATTTATTTAGTTTTGTTGGAGCTGCGCTAGGCAAGTGTCGAGTATTCTATCACACTCCGCTGTGTTTTTGGATGTTGATCCGGCTTTGGGGGCGGGCGTCAGGAGATGAGTTACTTACCACATAAGTCCCTGTCTTGTAGCCACAGTATTTATGTGGCTGGTCCAGTTCCTTTTCTGGTCTTGCTGTATATAGACATGTACCTTTGCAGTATCTGAGGAGTCACAAATGATGTTGAACATTGTGCAGCCATTAGGAAACAACCCTCATTCTGTCCTTATGATGGAGGTAAAGTTATTGATGAAGCAATAGAAGGTGGTTGAATCTAGGACACTAACTGAGGAACTCCTTCAGTGATGTCCTGGGACTGAGATGATTGACCTCCAATAATCGCAATCATTTTCTTTTGTGCTAGGTATGACTCCAACCAGCGGAGAACGTTCCCCGATACCTATTGACTGTGGATTTGCTTGGATTTTTTGATGCCACATTCGGTCAAATGCTACCTTGATGTCAAAGGCAGTAACTGTCACCTCACTTCTTGATTCATGTTGAAGGATTTAGAATTTGGGTTTTCTTCCATGTTGGATTGGTCTTCCATTTTGAGTTTGTCAGAATGGAACAGACTGTCAATTAATTCAGCTGTACTCCATTTTGGACAATACATGCAAACCAGACATAACCTAAGGAAACTGGACCCGTATCTTGTCAGGTGGATGTACCTTTAAGAAATGGGTGTTTATCAAATAGCTGCAGTGATGTCAGTGTGTGGGTGGAGCTGGGCTGTCTGTCTTTAACTTTCGTTTTTGAGCTGGCAGTTGCAGTGTGTTTTTGGTTTCGTTTTCAGAGGTGAAGAGCTGCATTCACAGCAAGAAGATGTTATGATCTCTCTCTGCAATCTAAAGATTGTTTCTTTTAAAAGGGTTTAACTTGAGGATGTTGTTTGGAAAGTTAATAAGGGTTATCTATAGAGTGCGTGAGGTTGGGGCTGATATAGCTAAAGGTGGTACATAGGGCGCACCTCACAAAGGGCGAGGATGAGCCGGCTCTTTGAGGGGGTAGAAGATGCGTGTGAGCGTTGCGGGGTGGGGGGGGGGGGGGGGGGGGGAGCCGCAAACCACGTTCATCTGTTTTGGTTCTGTCCAAAACTGAAGGAGTTTTTAGGGTAATCGCTAAAGTGGTGCTCATGAAACTGGACCTGGGCCCTTGGGAGACCATATTCGGGCTGTCGGACCAGCCTGGGTAGGAAATGGGTGCGGAGGCAGATGTTGTAGCCTTCGCCTTGTTGATCGTCCGAAGGCGGATCTTGTTGGTATGGAGAGCAACCTCTCCACCCTGTGCCCTGGCGTGGCGGGGGGACCTGCTGGAATTCTTGACTCTTGAGAAGGTCAAATTTGAACTGAGGGGAAGGATGGAGGGGTTCTACAATTCATGGGCATTTCATTATGCATTTTCAAGAATTGGATTACATCAAACATGGGGGGGGGGGTTGACTGCATGTGTTAATTGTGACTATGGGGGTAATTCCTTTTTGTTATTTGTTTATGTTAACATGCGGGATGCTGTTTTGGGGTATGGTGCGAGGATGGTATTGTTGTTATTGATATGGGGATTGACATTGCATTCGTTACTGATTATTGTTTTTTGTTGGTGGGTGTAAATTTGGGTGAAAAAGGAGGAGAATAAAAATATATTTTAAAAAAACTTCTGCTTCAGTAACATTTGCCCTGTTGGGCAGTGAATATAACTCATAGATAACAGACATGCGCCTCTGCCTGCAATTGCGGAGGTCACTGTGCATGCAGGTGCTGGGAGGGGGGGAAGAGGAAACAGAATCAGTTGCTCATTATATGCTAGCCTATCTTAGAAGGAATACAAAGAAGCAATTACTTTAACCTTGTATTATCACAGACCTTGCAACGATAGTATGCGATTAGTTTGAAATGACACAATTCTTTAAATCATTATTATCCAATACTATATATTAACGGAAATATGAGACTGCTTTAGAATGTCATATTGTAAACTGTGACCATTGCTGCACATGTATATTGTGTATTCACACTGTATAACTTTTATAAGCTATGATTATGGCCATACATTTTTATATACTCACTCTGTATAACCTTAAGCATAATTTGTATTGTAATCTTCCGATACCAGTATTATAAAGTATTCTGTAAAGCCACAAACAGGTACTACACCATCTTTTGTCTTTTAAAAAAATATATTTATATTAAGGCATTTGTATATACATTAAACACAACCAAAACAAGAGTAAGAGCAAACAGAAAACCTTGTAACAAATAAATAACTACCCGACCGCCCCAACCTTCCTGCTGTCCTCCCAGCCCCCTGTTGACACCTTAATTTTCCTAGAAGAAGTCAACGAATGGCTTCCATCCGGGCAAACCCATCAACTGACCCTCTTGAGGCTAATTTAATTTTCTCCAGTCTTCGGAATGCCGCCAGGTCGCTCACCCACACCCCCAGCTTCGGTGGCTCAGAGTCCCGCCACTCCAGCAAAATCCATCTCCAGGCTACCATGAGGCAAAGGCTAAAACGTCGGCCTCCCTCGCCCGCTGACTCCTGGATCTTCCGACACACCAAATATTGCCACTTCTGGACTCGGGGCCACCTTCACCGTTAGCACCTCAGACATTATGTCTGCAAACCCCTGCCAGAACCCTTTCAGCTTCGGACAAGCCTAAAACATGTGAACGTGGTTCGCGGGCCTCCCCACACACACCAAACCTCCACCCCTTCAAAGAGCCTGCTCAACCTAGCCACCGTTATATTCCCCCTATGCCCTACATTGAATTGAATAAGGCTAAGTCCAGCACACAACGAAGATGCGTTCACCCTCCTCAAAGCCTCCTCCCACAACCCAGCCTCCATTCCAGGCCCCAGCTCCTCCTCCCGCTTCCGTTTGACTTTTCCTATTGGGGCTCCCTCTCAGTCTATTAACTCCTTGTAAATCTCGGAAAGCTTACCTTCACCGACTCCTGTTTTTGATACCACCTTATCCTGTAGCCCCAGATGCAGCAGATCGGGAAAGGATGGCACCTGCTTCCTCTCATAATTCCGCGCCTGCCCGCTGGGCAGCTCATACTCCTCCTCCAGTTCCTCTAAACTCGAAAAGCTGCCCCCAACAAACAAGTCTCCAAAATGCTCAATCCCTGCCTGCCGCCACCCCCAAACTGCAAATCGGTGCCCAGCACCTTCCAACCTCAAATGCTGCCGCCACTGTCCCCATACCCGCAGGGCTGCCACCACCTCCGTGCTCATGGAGTACTTGGCTGGCGAGAACAGCAGAGGCACCGTCAATAATGCCCCTAACTTGTGCCCTCACAAGAGATTGCCTCCATCTGCTCCCACGCTGACCCCTCCCCCACCATCCAATTCCTAACCATGGCTATATTCACTGCCCAATAATAATTCATAATATTTGCCAAGCTCAGACCGCCACCCCCACTCGTCCCCATTCCAACAGCACCATTTGTACCTGTGGGGATTTCCCTGCCCACACAAACCCCGAAATCAGAGCATTAATTTTCCTTTAAAAAGATTTTGGAATGAAGATCGGGAAGTTCTGGAAAACAAATAAGAGCCTCGGGAGTACCGTCATTTTCAATGTCTGCACCCACCCCGCCAGTGATAACGGGAGCACATCCCACCTCTTAAAATCCCCCTCATCAGTTCCACCAACCGTGCCAAATTCTAATTATGTAGTTGTTCCCATCCCCGCGCCACCTGGATGCTCAAATATCTAAAGCTCGCCTCCACCACCATAGATGGCAGCTCGCCCAACCTCCTCTCCTGCCTCCTTATCTCAATCGGGAAGTCCTCACTCTTTCCCATGCTCCTCCTCTGGTGTTATAAATTAATGCTCACGGCTGTTGTCAGTCACCCAAAGGTGGGCCGGGTACAGCATCCCGAACTTAATAATAATTAATAATCTTTGTCACAAGTAGGCTTACATTAACATTACTGTGAAAAGCCCCTAGTCGCCACATTCCAGCGCCTGTTCGGGTACACAGAGGAAGAATTCAGAATGTCCAAATTATCTAACAGCACATCTTTTGCAACTTGTGGGAGGAAATCGGAGCACCAAGAGGAAAAACCCACGCAGACACAGGTAGAACGTGCAGATTCCACACAGACAGTGGCCCAAGCCAGGAATCGAACCTGGGACCCTGGAACTGTGAAGCAACAGTGCTACCTACTGTGCTACCATGCTGTCCTTCAGCCCCTTCTTAAAGAATGCAGCCTTGACTCAGTTAAACTCGGCTCTCCTCTTGGCCAGTTCCACACCCGGGTTTTGGTGCACCCGGAGATCATTACCTTCCCAGGTGCACCTCCTCGTCTGCCTGGCCCACTGCAAAATCTTTTCCTTGTTAAGGAATCTACGGTGCCTCACAGAGTCCTCTGCGGCACATTTGCCTGCGGCTTCCTCATCAGCCCCCTTTGTGCCCGGTCGACCTCCAGCGGCCGTTCAAAGGCCCCCTCCCCCATCAGCTGCTCCAGCATTTTGGCTACATATGAGCCAGCGTTCACTCCCTCGATGCCCTCTGGCATTCCAACAATTCTTAAATTTTGTCTCCGGGACCGGTTCTCCAGATCCTCCATTTTCTCCTTTAGCCGCTTCTGAGTCTCCCGCATTATCCCGATCTCGGCCGCAAACGAGGTAAGCTGCTCCTCGTGCTCCCCCACTGCCTCCTCCACTTTCTGGATTGCCTGGCTCTGGGTCTCCAGCATCTGCTCCAGCCGATCGATCCCCACTTTCAGCAGTTCTACCACCTTAGCCAGGTCCTCCTGAGCTGCCCTCCTCTTCTGGCAGAACTTCTCATTAAAGAAGTCCACCAGCTGCTCCATAGAGCATTGCGCTGGTAGGGCCCACTATTTACCCTCCGCCATCTTCATATGTGGCGCATGAAGAATTCGTGCTCCAACAGCTCCTTCTTTCTCGACCCACTTCTGGTCCGTTAATCCATCAATTCCTTTTGTTTTAATAATTTGAGAAAAAAACTAATTGGGGGCAATTTAGCAATGCCAATCCACATCCCCTGCACATCTTTGGGTTGTGGGGGTGAGACCCACGCAGACAGGGAGAGAATGTGCAAACTCCACACGGATACTGACCCAGCGCCGGGATCGAACCTGGGTCCTCGGCGCCATGAGGCAGCAGTGCTAACCATTGCTCCATCATGCTACCCCTCTCCCAGCCATTTTTAAGATCTTCAATAAAGCTGATGAGCAGAATTTGCCACGCTTGATCCTTGTCTATTTTTTTGAGTCTAACAAGCTCTTTTGTCCATGTTTGGATGTAATGGGGTCAAGAGTGTAGTGAT
Organism: Scyliorhinus torazame; assembly: GCF_047496885.1. Classification (NCBI taxonomy): domain Eukaryota; kingdom Metazoa; phylum Chordata; class Chondrichthyes; order Carcharhiniformes; family Scyliorhinidae; genus Scyliorhinus; species Scyliorhinus torazame. Next base: position 148,918,058 of record NC_092707.1, on the reverse strand, counting down.
ATCATGATTGTGTTGTAATTCACCGACTGACCACTAGGAGTCTCATTAGTATATGAGTGAATGTTAGAGTCAGGTGACCTCAGACTGACTGGAGAGCTGGGAAGAGAAGTTGCTTGTGCATGATCATACTGTTATTTATCAGTTGTTTAGTATATAGTTGACCCACAGTTAATGTTAATAAATAATTTATAGTTTTAGTTACATGTGCTCTTATAATATAAATCAGGCCATCCGACAAGAACATTAAATTGTACCAGGGCTGGATGGTGTTAAACACTAAGACAAAACTATCAGCCTGCCAAGTGGTCCACAGAGATTTGAAGATTTTGCAATCTGCAAGAATTAATAACATGGAGTTGTTGAAGCCACCAATGTGTCTCAGATTTCATGGTGATGTGGACAGCAACTGGCGTGTGTTTAAACAACAATTTAATCTGTTTCTTACTGCAATAAATTTAGCAGAACAATTAGATTTGCGTAAGGCAGCAATGCTCCTAACAGCAGCAGGGACAGAAGCAATTGCTGTGTTTAATATGTTTAAATTTGCAAACGATGAAGATAGTAAAAATTTTAACAAAGTAATTCGAAGATTTGATGCACATTGCACCCCCAGAAGAAATGAAATGTATGAGCGCTGTGTGTTTAAATCACGTTTACAGAAGACAGAAGAGTCAATAGATCATTTCATCACCGATTTAAAGTTAAAAGCTAAAACCTGTAATTTTTCCGCAGTGGAATCTTCCACGATTCGGGACCAGGTCGTGTTTGTGTGAATGAAAATAAGATGAGGGAACAGTTGCTGATGGAATCGCAGCTGTCTTTGGAACAAACAGTTGAGATTTGGCAGGATCACGAGCAGCACAGCATTCTAAAATGTTTCTCAGCAATGGCGGCATCTTCTGGAGGAAAGCATTTCAGTTGCTGCCTTTTTTAAAAAAACGTGGGAAACTTCTGAAAAAAGACAGGAAAGTTCCTGCAGCTCCTTGTACACCAACAAACAGGTTAAAGATCAGGGTGAAGTATTTCTGTGTAAAAGATGTGATCAAAGGCACACATTATGGCAGTGTCCAGTGTTTGGCAAGTTTTGTTCCAGATGCAAAGGAAAAAATTATTTGCTCAGAATTATTACTCTAAGCTTAACCCCAGATCAGTCAGCACAGTGGAAGACACAGGCCGGGATTCTCCGACCCGACACCGGGTCAGAGAATCCCCGGGCGCCCTGCTGCCGGCTTCCCCATTCTCCGCCGCCAATTTCCGGGCGCCGCAGGATCGCCGCCACGCCGGCAATTCTCCGAGCCCCGATGGGCCGACGAGTTTGGCCGAGTCCCGCCAGCATGGATTACTCACCTCACACGTGGCGGGACCTGGAAGGTGAGTGTGCAGGGGCCGTCCTGGAGAGGGGCCGGGGGGATCCGACCCTCACGGTGGCCTGGATCGCGATCGGGGCCTACCGATCGGTGGGCGGGCTGGTTCCGTGGGGGCCTACTTTACTCTGCGACGGGCCCCTGTAGGGCTACGCCATATTGCCTGGGGGCCGGTGCAGAGAAGGGAACCCCCGCCCATGCGCGAAAATACGCCGGCCGTTCTGCCATGCGCGGGCCGTTCCGCACCGGCTGGAACTGCGGGGACCACTCCAGCGCCAACCTAGCCCCCTAGAAAGGTGAGAATTCCTCACTTTCGGGGGCCGTTGACGCCAGAGCCGTTGCAGCCAGTTTTCATGCCGGCTTGGGGTCATAGCCCTATTATTAGAGAATCCCGCCCAAAGTCTCCAGTGATGAAACATCACTGTTTGATGGAATGATATCAGAGAAGAAGAATTTTTTGAGACATCAATAATTTCTCCAGCACTTAAAAAAATGCAAACTGATATACCATTTAAAATAAATGCGGTTGATGAAGACAAATGGCTGCGACCACTTGAAGTGAATGGTAGTGGTCCAATTGAAGTTAGACACTGGTGCCAAAGAAAATTTAATCAGAATGACCGATTTAAAAATTCAGCCGATTAGAAAAAAAAAAAATCACAAAATATCTCGGAGAGATTATAATGGTTCAAGTATTAAATGTTATGGTGCTTGTGACCGGAGTGTGGTGGTGAAGAACACAGTTTATTCCATCCTATTCTGTATTGTATCTGAGGGCTTGGATTCATTATTAGGTGATCAGTCCTGTGAAGAATTAGATCTAGTGCAGTTGGTATATAGCATCCACAAAGGATTGGATCAACATTCTGATGATTCTGAGAACATTATCAGCAAATTCAGTGATGTGTTCACAGGTTTTAGTGCACTACCATTCACCTACAAGATACAACTCAAAGAGGATGCAAAGCCTGTGATAAGTGCACCAAGAAGAGTACCTGCACCTCTTTGGGACTGCCTCAAAAAGGAGCTAGACAGAATGACAAAATTAAAAGTAATCAGAAAGATAGAAGAACCTACCAATTGGATAAATTCCATGGTATGTGTAAAGAAAAAGAATGGCAATATTTGCATATATATGTATCTCAAAGATCTTAACGAGAATATCAAAAGAAAGAATTACCAAATACCAAAGTGTGAGGAAATCACATCTGAGATGGCTAGTGCACAATTCTTTATGAAACGTGATCCATCTCAAGGTTTCTGGCAGCTAAAGCTAAAGGAATAAAGTACAAAATACTGCACTTCTAATTTGGAACAGTATTGCTTTTTGAGAATGCCGTTTTGCATAATTTCGGCATTAGAGACTTTTCACCGTGCCTCGAAGTACTTAATCAAAGGCATTGAAGGTGTACGTGGATGATACCATCGTTTGGAGCTCAACCATAGAAGAGCACAATACGAGGTTGCTTAAAGTTCTAACGAGCGTCAGGAGAAATGGGCTGAAGCTCAACAAGCAAAAGTGCCAATTTGGAGTAAGTGAGGCCACATTTCTAGGTGAAGCTCTCATCGCATGGCATTGAACCTGACAAGGACAAAATCTAAGCAATTCTCAACATACCAAATGTAGCCTCCTGAGTTGGCCAAGTCCCGATTTAAAATGGCGAACGGCAAAGGCTGAAGGGAAATTCAGCCAACACAGGCAGAAACCAGTAGGTGCAGGTTTGCTGTGTATGTAACTCTGCAAAAGCCCAGACAGCATCGATACCAGCGACCATCAGCACAATAATATAGCAACCATCTACATACTAATGAGCAATCGCCAGGAACAATAGCAACATTTGGGACACACAAAAGTAAGCCAGACTCCCCGGCGCCAGCAGGAGTCAACACAAAAGAGGTTAACGAACACCTCAAGACCGCCCATCGATCAGGGAACCGCTCCAGTATTGGAGAAATCGAACCAAGCGATTGGAACGAAGTCCAATCACCTAGAACCAGGTACAGGGTCCGCCCCGAAAGGCGGGAAGCCCCTGGGGACTATAAAAGTTCAAATCGTTCTCCTTGACCGGGTCACTCAGCAACGTGAAGCAACCCCTGAGAGTGAACGGTCCAAGCTGCCACATCCCTGAAATAAGTCTCAAGTCAACGCTCGCTACGAGATAGGTGTTCATAGCTACCAGTCCATACCGGTTTTGAATCCCGCAGTTGCAGATTCCGAACGAAAGACCATTTGTTCCCCTGACCTGGTGGGCCAGTCCGAAGTTAAGTATAGGCCTGTTAGTTATAGAAGTAGTTTAAATGTAGAATTTGTGCATGAGTAGCGATTACTGTGTATAATAAATGTGCTTTGATTTGAATCTTACTAATTGGTGTATTGAGTTATTGATCATTACTCGAACTTGAACCTCGTGGCAGTATCATAAAGATACCTGGCGACTCGAGAGCAAAGGTTATAAAACAGAGCCAATTGAACCAACCAAAAGTTAGCAACATATTACTGGCGACATTCTGACGGGACCCGAACTAGAAGTGGCTTCACCATTCTGGGAGAACCCAAAAATTTGAATTAGAGATCCAATTGGGAACAGATAACCACAAGTGTTCAAGCAGTTCTGATCAATCCTCATGATTTGGAAGTGTGTGTATGCATGCGTAACTAACAGGGCTATAAGGTAATACTGATAGATTTTTTGTTGCGACAAAACTGTCGGGAGTTTGTACTTCGGAAATTAGCGAAAGCCATACCCGTATTTACAGCACCGCCTTAGCTCCCCTGTTCCAAATTTAAAAGAAGCATTCGGATAGGAAAGATGGCAATGCAGGCAATGCAGCGCCTCATGAACCCAGAAGAATTTGCGGTCGCAGCAACCAGCAGCAGTAGAGTAGGACAGTGTCCCGTATGGGAGAAAGAAATCAGGAAGTACCTCAAAGGGAAAGGATGGCCCCTTTGGAGCGAATTCTGTAACAACGAGGAATCAGGTTCCGGAAGTACAGGTCATACTTGGTGGGAGAACCTGAGTGAGATTCACAAGAAGAGCTTAGGAAAAGCTTGCAAGCCGATGGCAATCGTGTCCTGCTTGGCACAGTTGCAAGGCACAAAGGAGGTCGTTAGGACGCTCCGGAATGAGGTAGAAGGCATACATCAAATGAGTAAGGTCGATGTAAGTGAGGTAGAAAGAGAGAACTTAGCGTTAAGGAGGAAGTTGGCAGCAAAAGACGGAGGTGGATGATGCCAAGTGGGCTCACCAGTATTGTCTGGCGCACTTAAGCAGTTTCCAGTCCCAGTATGAAAAGGCCTATCAGGACACGCAACGTGCAGTCCTGGTACGAGAGGAAACCGAAAAGCAGGTAGAGACATTGCAGAGGCAGTGTAGTGACCTGAAGGCAGCGTTAAGAGCACTCCATGCTGCCACCACGGAGCAATGACAAAGCTCACTAGACCACGCAAAGTGCAGGAAGCAGATAGCAGAGCTGCAATCTCTGCTTTCAGCTCAAAAAGGATTCCAGGAAACCTTCGGAGCAAAGTTAGATAAGGAAGACGGCCCTGATTGGGAAGAGTTAAACGAAACAGCGCAGAGATATGTTCAGGGAACATGTGCGCAGGGAAAGCCCCAAAAGAGAAAAGTGCCCCAACCCCCCACAGAGCAGATAGTTCAGGCTCCAATGAACCCAGTCACCACCCACCGCACAGCCACATCGGACGACACGGAATTTTTGTATACCACCCCCTTAACAGTGACCCAATTACGGGACGCGTGCGAGAAAATCACACCGTTCCTCCCCATCTCAGATCCCCACCATTTCTTTGTCAGAGTAAAGCAGCAGGCGACCATGTACGGCCTGGATGAGCGAGAGCATGTAAAGCTCACAGTTTTAAGTTTAGACTCTTCGGTCGTAGCAGCCCTTCCCGACCCACAGAATGTAGGAGGAGGCACCCTTGCAGAAATGCATACCGCGGTCCTAGGCGCGATCGGGTATAACCGAGGTGACCCCGTAGATGGCCTCAATAAATGCAGGCAAAAGAAAACCGAGCACCCCACAGCGTTTGCTGGACGCCTGTGGTTCCACTTTGCAGCAGTTTTTGGAGACTGAGACCATGCCCATTTGTCCCCAGACAACATGGCCAAATGGACCCGCATCCTTATCTCCCATGCCACAGAAACAGGACAAAAAGCGTGCGCGAATTATGATCCCTCAGAGGAGGCTCATAACGAAAAATAGGTAGTAAAAAGATTGTCCCGCACCTGGGAGCAGTCTGTACAAAGCAAACCCGCAGTTAAAAATCCCAAAGAAAAGCAGGCCAACGCAGATATACAGGCAGTTAAAACACACCAGAACCCCGCATGGGTAAATTAAGGAAAGAACAGCCCCCACCCAAGTCACAGGAGTGTTACAACTGTGGACAGTTGGGACACTTTGCAAGAGAGTGCAATGCCCCACGAAAGCCACAGAGAGCCCAGCAGACGGGCACTCTAAGTAGGAATAAGACAGAGCCCATTCATAGTGTTAGCACCCGTTCAGATCAGACGGACCTGACCGGAACGGACTGACGGTGTACGGGCTCCCCCAGTTGGGTCTGCGACACCCTTTGGGATAGGTCCGGACGACCGGTAGTTGCAGCGAAAATACAGGGACAGCCCATCGAATTTCTATGGGACACAGGAGGGTCCCGCACCACCATGTTCCAAAAGGACACGTGGCCCACTACAGCCACCATCACCCTCAGCGGCTTTACAAGCCACTCACAGCAGGGACACATCACAGCCCCTGTGCCCATTCAAATCGGTAACATCCGGCTTACTCACTCTTCCAACTTCTTCCATCGGGCAGGAGATACAAAAGTCTGAGAACACGCACGAACAGTCTCAAAAACAGCTTCTTCCCCACTGTCACCAGACTCCTAAATGACCCTCTTATGGACTGACTTCATTAACACTACACCCTGTATGCTTCATCCGATGCCAGTGCTTATGTAGTTACATTGTATATGTTGTGTTGCCCTATTGTGTATTTTCTTTTATTCCCTTTTCTTCTCATGTACTTAATGATCTGTTGAGCTGCTCGCAGAAAAATACTTTTCACTGTACCTCGGTACACGTGACAATAAACAAATCCAATCCAATCCAATCACCACCAAGCACCCCGTAGTTTTAGTTGACCTGCCTCACACAGCAGAACACATTCTGGGATTAGATTTTATGAATTCCCACAACCTATCATTTGATCCAGTCAATCAATGTGTCTGGAAAATGTCAAAATCCGCAAGAGCCCCCGCAACGCTCAACATAGGTGAATACGCAAACAAAATTAGCGCAGTAGGCAAATTTTGGTTCAACCCGCTTAGCACGGACAAGCAGGTTAGGGCAGTTCTGCAAAAGAACAGGACAGCATTCGTGACCCACAAACACGACTGTGGACGGATGACTGGTTCCGTACAAATTACAGGACCTGACCCTAGACCCCAAAAGCAGTATGGATTTCCCCAAGAGGCAGAGGGAGAAATCTCAAAAGTAATCGAAAGCTTATTAGAGCAGGGCGTACTTAGATCAGTAGCCTCCACTAATAATGCCCCAATTTGGCCAGTGAGAAAGCCCGATGGATCATGGCGACTGACCATCGATTACCGGGAACTCAACAAAATCACCCCCGCAGCAGCCCCCACAGTAGCAACAAGTCCCGAGACCATGCTCAAGCAGGGACTCAATTCCCGATACTTCACGGTTTTGGATGTCAATAATGGATTCTGGTCCATTCCATTGGCAAAGGCGTGCTAGTACAAATTTGCCTTCACCTTAAAAAACCAACAGTACACATGGACATGCCTTCCACAAGGATTCCACAACTCCCCCTCCATTTTCCACCGACAGCTGGCAAATGGTTTAGCCAAATTCTCTCGCCCCAAATGTCTGGTCCAGTACGTAGACGACCTACTACTGCAGACAGACACCAAGGAAGAACACATCGAGCTTCTGTCCGAACTCCTGGAACTTTTACATTCAATTGGTTGTAACGTTAACCCCAAAAAGGCCCAGATTTTGGAAGATATATTTGGGTACAATTATCACACATGGTAAACGCGAGATTGAGCACAAAAGAATTGACTCGATTGCTAAATTGCCCCTTCCCCAGAACGTTTCAGCCCTCCGGTCATTTTTAGGACTGGTTGACTACTGCCAAAACCACATTGACGGTTTCGCCAGCAAGGCAGCACCCCTCTCAGACCTCCTAAAGAAAGGAGCCCCCTGGGAATGGCTTCCGCAGCATACGGATGCTGTGGATGCGTTGAAGCAAGCACTCATAGCAGCCCCCGCACTACAAGTTCCAGACCCGCTTTCCCCTTACGCTATCGAGGTAGCAAGCACCGACTGCACCCTTTCGGCCGCGCTCCTTCAGGAATGGCACAAACAGTTAAGGCCCGTGGCTTACGCCTCCAGAGTTTTAGATGCTGTGGAGCAGGGATTTTCAGCCTGTGAGAGGCACCTGCTCGCAGTATTCTGGGCAGTACAGTATTTTTCGTACATAACCGGACTGAACCCCATCACAATCCTCACGGAACACACCCCCACCCAACTTTTACTGGATGGACGACTCAAGGACGGTACAGTCAGTCAGATTAGAGCAGCTAGATGGACCCTTCTTTGCAGGGACGGGACATCACTGTTAAAAGGACAAAGACCCACACCTTTTTAGCCGACAACCAACAGTACCCCGGAACCCCCCATGAATGTGAAATTATCTCTCCACACCACAACACAGGCCCCTTTATTGCGAAAACACCCCCCAGAAAGATAGGTAGTTCAACCCAGAGCCCCAAGCACGCAGACACGTGCGAACCCATAAGGATATATGTGGATGGATCTTCCACAATATTAGAAGGGAAGCGCATAACAGGATGCGGTATATACGTCGAGGACGCGCAGGGACGCGCCCTAGAAGAAATCGCAATAAAACTTCCAGGACACTTAGGCGCGCAGGCAGCAGAACTTGCGGCCATCGCATACATGGTGGAACACCCAGATTCCTTCCCCAGCCCAGCAGACATATACTCGGACAGCCTCTATGTCTGCAACAGCCTTACGGAATTCCTACCCCTGTGGAAACAAGAGGATTTGTTTCCGCAGACGGAAAACCGCTCCCCTCAGCCCCATTACTCCATTCACATTTTAGAGAGAGCACAGAACAGGACTTTTGGGATAGTCAAAGTTCGAAGTCACCATCGTTCCTCCCCCCCTGGAAATGTAAAAGCCGACGCACTGGCTAAAGCAGGTTCCAGGCATGGATACTTTTGGACACCCCCCGAAAGCGCACCAGTTCAGGTCTTGCAGACTAATATTGAGGATTTAGTGCAGGCCCAGAAACAGGACAGCAATCTCAGGGAGATTTTAAAAGGAAACTATCCAGCACCCTATGAGAGGTTTAAAAATTCTCTGACCACACATGACGGTGTGGTGTTAAAAGACACCCTTTATGTGGTTCCTGAACAGGACAGGAATCAACTGATTTGTTTATTCCATGACGGTCATGGACATCAGGGAATCGATCCCACTACAGCCCACCTCCGGCAGCTCTGCTGGTGGCCGAGTTTAAAAGAAGATGTTACTCACTACATTGAGAATAGTCTTATCTGTGCCCAGAATAATCCACACAGATGTGCCAAAAAGGCTCAACTCAGTCACACCCGACCCGTTAATGGCCCCTGGACTAACCTCCAGATTGACTTTATAGGATCATTGCCCCCTTGCAGGAATGGTTATAAAAATGTACTCGTGGTGACCGACACATTTACCAAATGGGTGGAAGCATTCCCATCCAGAACTAACACGGCAAAGACCACAGCCAAGATTTTAACTCACCACATCTTTACAAGATGGGGACTCCCCCGCAGCATTGAATCCGACCAAGGTTCCCATTTTACGGGACGTGTCATGAAGAACGTCCTCACGATATTTGGCATTACCCAAACATTCTACATTGCATACCACCCACAGCCGAGTGGTATCGTGGAGCGCATGAATCGGACCCTAAAATCCACCCTCAGAAAAATGGTCCAGCAAAACAACACCACTTGGGACTCAGTCCTCCCTTTTGCGTGATGTTTTTGCGAAATACAGTTTCCACATCCACAGGTTACACCCCACACACCCTCATGACTGGACGCCCCATGAAAGGCACATAATTTTTATTAGGTTTAGACTTGATCAGCCCCGAAGTGACGGTCCTCACACACGAGAACGCAGTCAAACAATTAGTAGAGAATGTTAAAATGGCTCAGCTAGCAGCCGCAGTGAAATTGGGCACAAGAAAGAAACAGAGCAAGGCTTGTTTCGATAAGACAGTGCATGCGACTGAGTTCAGTGTTGGACAGCAAGTCATGCTCTCCGTATACAACCCCAGCACATTCCTGTCACCAAAGTACTTGGGTCCGTACTCCATTGCAGACAAAGTAAGCCCTTCCATCTACAAGATAAAGTACCCCAATGGAAAGACTGTGTGGTTCCATATCGACCAGCTGAAGGCATATGGAACACAGTCTAACCACGCACACCACGTCCTGCTCGACGCAGCACACCACAACCACACCCCGCCCACAGCCAACATAACCCTACCATCCCCCAACACGTCCAGCCCAGCCACGGACTCAACCTCGACTCCACCCCCAAAATATACACTCCGCCCCAGAACGCCCACAGACTGCAGCAGCAGAGACAGCGACTGTGACTCGGACGATAGCCACAGCACGCCTCCCTACTATCCCCATGCAACAGGACCCACACCCAGCGAATCTGACCACGATTCAAGTGATCCCTTCATGATCACTTTCCTAAACAAACCCCACCACCGACCACCGACCTACAATGACGACCCTGATTCCGTCCCCACAGAACTAGAAACCACCTATTGGCACAGAGACAATTCGTACAGACTCGTCCGGAATGACGAGAGCGATCCAAAATCACACCATGCAGCCCTATCAGCCCTGATGCACTCCAGAGTTTGGCACCCGGGAGAAGATAACGACCTTGAGTCTGACTCCCAAAACGAGAACCCCTTTGCGACCCTGTTCGCAACCGATAACTGAGGTGTCCAGATGATGTTTTAAAAGGAACCGCTTGGGAGAAATGGTGTCCTTTCTGATGGAACCTGCAGCATGTTTGATGTTGTTTGTACTTGTACTGTTAAATGTTGTATGTCAGACTGGGAAAAAAAAATTCCCACAGCCCCATGCCTTATTTTTCGGCAGAACCTCTGAGAGCTTGCCAGACGCCCGTTCGTAACTGCCCTTCTGGTTAAAAGGTAGAACCAATACGGCAACCCCCCACAATGACATTTCTTGCCCGTTCTTGTCGGTTGCTCAGGCAGTGGAGAAACGGCTTGGGACCCGCCCTGCCTGGGAACCCCCCTCTGGTCAGCTATGCTCGGGTAGGGCACACATGGCATTGGTCGCCGTCCTACCCGGGGACTCCATCCAAATCGTACCCATCGCGGCCCATACGCACCTCATTTCGGAAAATTTGGTTCAAAAAGTTTTGTTTTGTTTCAGGTAATCCTTAGGTTGCTAACCCTCTGCTATTTACATCCTGAAACATTGGGATGGTAAAACGCAGTCTGTGAGACGGCTCGCACTGGTTCATTAGCTGTATGTGTGTCTTGTCCTGAAATTCGGTTTTTGGAGAAAAAAAAATGAGGGAGTCACACATAGTGACCAATTATAAAGGGAGTAATTGGCACTAAAGGACAGACAGGCTATCATACAAGATGTTAAACCAAGATAGTAACAGACACTATGCTTGATCACACAGAACTCCAGAAGCTCCAGGACAAGAGAAGAGAAGAGAAGTGAAAGAAGAAGAACCATGAGGACATCCTCCGCGTGGCTCATCGTTATAATGGACATTTGGTTGCGCGCGAACGCAAACTCCCTGACCTCAACTCCCCCAGCCGTTAATGATTCACTCCCCAGACCACCGACCCCCGCGATCTATAATAAAGAGCATTTGTTTGCGTTTTGTTGTAAATAAAGAAATGTTAATGAGCAATTGTACAATCCTGAGCTTGACTGCCAAGCCAGGAAAATGTTGTTTTAATGGAAGTTAGAGTGATGAAATGTTTAAGTCAGTGTAGTTTATTAAGGATAGTTAGAGGTTCCGACTTTCTTGTTTTGTAATGCACGTCCCTGTTTGACATAGCGCCCCTTAGAATTGTCAGTTAAAATTTTTTTGCATAGTTATGGTCAGTGTAGAGGCCATAGAAGAAGTGCTCGCCGGGTCAGGGAATGAAAACAACGCAGTTATGTGATCCTTCACGCTTCGCGTTAGGATCACAAGGAGGGTGTGCAGCCACCTGAGTTGGCCAAGTCCCGATTTAAAACGGCAAAGGCTGAAGGGAAATTCAGCCAACACAGGCAGAAACCAGCAGGTGCAAGTTTGCTGTGTATTTAACTCTGCAAAAGCCCAGACAGCATCGATACCAGCGACCATCAGCACAATAATGTAGCAACCATCTACATACTAATGAGCAATCCCCAGGAACAATAGCAACATTTGAGACACACAAAACTAAGCCAGACTCCCCGGCGCCAGCAGGAGCCAACTCAAAAGAGGTTAACGAACACCTCAAGACCGCCCATCAGGGAACCGCTCCAGTATTGGAGAAATCGAACCAAGCGATTGGAACGAAGTCCAATCACCTAGAGCCAGCTACAGGGTCCGCCCCGAAAGGCGGGAAGCCCCTGGGGACTATAAAAGTTAAGCCCCAAGTTCAAATCGTTCTCCTTGACCGGGTCACTCAGCAACGCGAAGCAACCCCTGAGAGTGAACGGTCCAAGCTGCCACATCCCTGAATTAAGTCTCAAGTCAACACTCGCTACGAGATAGGCGCTCCTAGCTACCAGTCCATACCGGCTTTGAATCCCGCAGTTGCAGATTCCAAATGAAAGGCCATTTGTTCCCCTGACCTGGTGGGCCAGTCCGAAGTTAAGTATAGGCCTGTTAGTTATAGAAGTAGCTTAGATGTAGAATTTGTGCATGAGTAACGATTACTGTGTATAATAAATGTGCTTTGATTTGAATCTTACTAATTGGTGTATTGAGTTATTGATCATTACTCGAACTTGAACCTCGTGGCGGTATCATAAAGATACCTGGCGACTCGAGAGCAAAGGTTATAAAACAACAGCCAATTCAACCAACCAAAAGTTAGCAACACAAAACCACACAACAAGAAAGCCATCTTAAGGGTTAGGTGTGATCAATTTTATAGGGAAATTCATTCCAAACCTGTCAGCAAAAACAACACATCTACGTGATCTCCTGCACAAGACAACGGATTTCACTTGGACTGAGCAACATGAGCAAGAGCGGAAGAAGCTGAAGACTTCAATAACCACCATGCCAGTTCTTGCATTTTTTGACCCATCTAAGCAGATTAAAGTGTCAACAGACGCGTTGAAAGATGGTCTTCTGCAACTCGAGCATGACGATTGGAAACCAGTTGCATATGCATCACGATCCATGACGACAACAGAGCAGAGGTACGTTGAAATCAAAAAAGAATGCCTAGGTATAGTTGTAGGCTGGAGAAATTCCATGGCTACTTGTGTGGGCTTCCAACTTTCACAGTTGAGACAGATTATCGTCCTTTGGTTAACATCATCGGGAAGAATCTCAACCAAATGTATCCACGCATTCAGAGGTTGATGATGAAGTTACAAAGCTATGGCTTCAATCTCATCTACACTCCAGGCAAATATTTGTTCTTAGCAGATGCATTTGGTGCGGCATGGTGGCACAGTGGTTAGCACTGCTGACTCACCGCTCCAGGGACCCGGGTTCAATTCCAGCCTTGGGTGACCGTCCGTGTGGAGTTTGCACTTTCTCCCAGTGTCTGTGTGGGTTTCCTCTGAGTGCTCTGGTTTCCTCCCACAGTCCAAAGATGTGCAGGTTAGGTTGATTGGCCATGCTAAATTGCCCCTTAGTGTCAAAAAGGTTAGGTGGGGTTACTAGGATAGGGTGGAGTGCATCCTGTGCCCTTGCCGCCCTTGGTGCTTCTGCTAAGTAATGTTCAACATGGAAGAGTACTGATTCATCAGCTGAGGAGGTGTGTGGTAAGTGGTAATCAGCAGGAGCCTTGCCTTTGTTTGACCTGATGCCATGAGACTTCAGGAGGTCCAGAGTAACTCAGGGTAACTCCTTCTGAACTGTATACCACTGTGCCGCCACCACCTCTGTCCTGCCACTGAGCCAGGACATACCGAGAGATGCTGAGTTTAGTGTCTGGGACATGGACTGCGATTTAATGGCCCCATTAATTGCAGGTGCAAATTGCGTAATATCATTAAATCTCGCTAGCAGCTAGAAACTGGATTTGCACCAACGGGATTTCAGTTTACGATCTCCCCAGCCCCGCCAGTGATGTAATCAGGTTCACATCCATAAAGCAGATAGAGGATTTTGTGATAAGGTGCAGTTGGTGATTCAGGATTATGTGGAGTGAACCAGAAATGGGAGGTGTCGGCGGCCACATTCTGGGAGGCACTGAGGGCGGTTGTCCGGGGGAGATTATCTTGTTTAAGGCACATGACGATAGGGAATGGAGGGAGGAGTACGAGCATTTATTGGGCAAGATAGTTGAGGTGGACAGGGAGTACTCAAAGGCACCCACCACGGATGGATTGACAAGAAGGAAAAAGCTACAGGGGCAATTCAATAGGTTGACGACGGGGAGGGCGGTGGGTCAGCTGCGCAGGGCAAAGGGGGTGCAGTAGGAGTATGGAGAGAAGGCAGGCCACCTGTTGGCACATCAGCCATGGAGGCAGGCAGCATCCAGGGAAATTTAGAGGGTCCGGACAGAGACAGGGGAAGTGCTGTCGGAGCCAGGGAAGATAAATGAGGTGTTTAGAGAATACTATAAGGAACTGTACCGGGCGGACGTGGGGCGGTGAATAGGGGAATATGGGGCGGTTTTTGGATGGGCTGGTGTTCCCGCAGCTGGAGGAAGAGAAGAGGCAGGCTCTAGAAGCCTTTAGGGCTGAGGGAGCTATTGGAAAATATAAGGGGGATGACGTTGGGAAAAGCCCTGGGCCGGATGGTTATCTGGTGGAATTTTACAAGGAATTCACGACGGAACTGGCACTGCATCTGCTGGGTGTGTTTAGTGAGGCACTGAAGGAGGAGCTGCTGGAGACGATGATGTAGGCAATGATTACATCAATACCGAAGGGGAAGGACCCATTACAATGTGGGGCGTAAAGGCCCATAATCGCTGTTAAACACGGATATAAAAGTGCTGGCCAAGCTGGTGGCGGGGAAGATGGAAGGTTGTGTCCCAGGGGTGGTTGCGGAGGACCAAACAGGTTTCGTAAATATTACTTTCCAGTAATATTTTTCTTTTTAAAAAAATATTTTTATTCTCCTCCTTTTTCACATTTTCTCCCAAATTTACATCGACCAACAATAAACAATAATCAGTAACAAATATGTCAATCCCCATATCAATAACAACGATCCCATCCTCCCACCAAACCCCAAACATTAGCCCGCATGTTCACACAAACAAATGACAAACAGGAATTAGGGATCAACCATAGTCACCATTAACACACACAGACCCCCTCCCCCCCAACCCTCCCACCCACACGCCCCAACTAATGTTCGAAGTTATCCAGTTCTTGAAAGTGCATAATGAATAATGCCCATGAATTGTAGAACCCCACCATCCTTCCCCTTAGTTCAAACTTAACCTTCTCAAGAGTCAAGAATTCCAACAGGTCCCCCCGCCACACCAGGGCCCAGGGTGGAAAGGTTGCTCTCCAGCCCATCAGGATCCACCTTCGGGCGATCAACGAGGCAAAGGCTACAACATCTGCCTTCGTACCCATTTCCAACCCTGGCTGGTCCGAAACCCCGAACATGGCTTCCCAGGGGCCCGGGTACAATTTCACGTGCACCACTTTAGAGATTACCCTAAAAACCTCCTTCCAGTAATTTTCTAGCTTTGGACAGGACCAAAACATATGGGCGTGATTAGTCCCCCCCCCCCCCGGCAACGTTCACACACATCTTCTACTCCTTCAAAGAATTGGCTCATCCTCACCCTTGTGAGGTGTGCTCTGTATACCACCTTCAGCTGTATCAGCCCCAACCTCGCGCACGAGGTGGAGGCATTCACTCTTCGGAGCACCTCACACCAGAACCCCTCCTCCATATCCTCTCCCAACTCTTCCTCCCACTTTGCTTAGATCCCTTCCAGTGTTGCCTTCTCCTCTTCCAAAATAGCTCCGTAAAACGCCGACACTACCCCCTTCTCCAGTCCCCAACTCTCCAGTAATATAAGGCAATTGTTAAACGTGATTATGACCCCCATCAAGAGGATGGGTACCAGAGGTAGTGGTGTCCATGAATGCGGAGAAGGCATTCGATCGGGTGGATTGGCGGTATCTGTTCAAGGTCCTGGGAAGGTTTGGGTTTGTGCCAAAGTTTGTGGCGTGGGTGCACTTGTTAAATGTGGCACCGGGGCAAGCGTACGGACCAACAATATGAGCTCACAAAGCTTCGGGTTACACAGGGGAACGAGGAGGGTGCCCGATGTCACCACTGCTGTTCACGCTAGCAATAGAGCCCCTGGCAATGGCCCTTAGGGCATTGGCAGAGTGGCAAGGGTTTAGGAGGGGGAGCAGGGAGCACCGGGTGTCGCGATATGTGGATGACATGTCACACCCTGTGGCGAGCATGGGGAGGATTGTGGGCCTTTCTTAGGATGCAAGCTGAACAAAAGGAAAAGTGAGGTGTTCCGGGTGAACGAATTGGGTTGGTGAGCCAGCTCAGAGGGGCTGCGTTTCATGGTAGCCAGAGACAGGTTCAGATATCTGGGGATCCAGGTAACAGGAGCGTGGGCAATGTTGCATAATTAGAACCTAACAAAGTTGGTGCAGGAGATTAGGGCGGATTTTAAGAGGTGGGATACGCTGCATCTGACTCTAGGAGGGAGGGTCCAAGTTGTGAAGCTGAATGTCCTGCCAAGGTTCTTATTCATATTCCAGACGCTTCGGATTTTTGTACCAAAGGCCTTTTTCTGGAAGTTGGATATGATTATTTCAGAGTTTGTGTGGGTGGGGAAGGTGGCAAGAGCCTCTCTGGTTGCCCGGTGAAGAATCTTATTGGAATGGCGGTCTGCAACACCGGGGGGGGGGGGAGCTGGCTAGGAGACTTGTATGACATTTTCCGTTTGGAAATAAAATCAAATATGAACGGACGAGCTCAGCGGAGGGCTTTGAAGCAAGGTGGTGGGTGTTCGTAACCATGTTTGGGGAGCTGTTTGTCGTGGGGGGGGGGGGGGCACGGTGAAAATGGGGAAAAACCTGTACAAACTGTAAAACTGTGAGATGGGGAACATGTACCTCGGATTGTTTATGTTTTGTTTGAATAAGTTTGGAATAAAATACATTTTAAAAGGATGGCGGGCGGCAGGCGGCCGCACAATGGAGGGCTCCCGTTCGGGAACGGCATTTTCGGGGCTTTAAGCCCGGTCCCAGGGTCCACGGAGGCGGCAGAAGCAGGGAGAAGGCACGGAGGAGGCACAGTGAAGACACAGGAGGGGGGGAAAAAACCAAAGAAAAATGTCGAGGGTGAGCAAAAAAACAGCCGGAAAAAAAACAGCTGAAGGTCCGTCGGGGAGTGGTAAGGTCACCGCAGGGTCACCAATGAAAATGGAGGCTGGAGCACCAGGGAAGGCCGCACTGCTTACGGCTGAAGAAATAACTCAGGTGATGGCTGCGGAATTTGAAAAGCAGTTGGCGCAGATTGCGAAATGCATGGAGACGGTGAGGAAGGAGACGAGGGAGGTTTTGAGTGTGCTGGTGGAGGAGGCGGTTTCCCCGGTGGGGAGGAGGTGGCGAGCGCAGTGGCGGAGGTGCAAGAGCAAGGGGAGGCGCTGAAGGAAGCGGAGGAGACGTTATTGCAGCACGGTGATCAACTTGCCTTGATGGGGAATGTTATAACCTGCCTACTTACCATTGGCTGGGGACTAATGACTATCCCACAATCCTGTGGGAGTATGAGCTTCCCCAATGAGGGGGGCGGAGAAACCACTAGTAAACTCCTAGTATAAATAAAGCTGGCCAGTTCAGGAACCAGCAGGAAGGAATATGTAGCAAGGGAAGTTACTGCTACTGTTATGTATACATGTTATAATAAATAAATGTTATTACTTTGTATCCTTAAAACTCACGCTGGATTCTTCGTGGCCCTTACAAAAGGGAAAGAGATGCGGAAGGTGATGGGACACTAACAAGGATCTCCGAGGAAAAATGGAAGACCTGGAAAACAGATCCAGGCGACAGAATTTGAGGATTGTGGGGCTGCCTGAAGGAGTTGAAGGACCGAAGCCGACTGAGTATTTTGCCGCGATGCTGGCAAAACTATTGGGGGAGGGGGAGGATCCCTCCCGATATGAACTGGATCGGGCTCCTGGGTCATGGAGGCCGGTACCAAAGGCGAGTGAGCCGCCAAGGGAAGTGACTCTGTGCTTCCGTAGGTACAGTGTGAAGGAGAAGGTCCTGAGCTGGGCCAAGCAGAAGCGGGTAGTGCAGTGGGCTGGAGCTGGTAGACGTGTATACCAGGACTTTACGGTGGAGCTGGCAAGGAGGCGGGCTGCCTTCAACCGGGTGAAGAGGGCACTGTACATTAGCAAGGTGCGGTGCGGCATTGTATATCCAGCGAAGCTGAGGGTGACTTACAAGCTCAGGGACTTTTATTTTGGAATGGCGGAAGCAGCGGAGGAGTTTGCAAAAGCAGAAGGACTGTGGCAGAACTGACAAATTGAGGAATGGCCATGTGCCGATGTAACCTCATGACTGTATTTTCTTCTTTTTTGTATCACTGAGTGCGAGTGTAGAGGCTAAAGGAGCCAATGTGGTATATATTTGGACAAGGGAAGGGACGGGACTTTCACTCAAAATGAGGGTTCTTTGGGGTGTAGGTGGATATGCGGGTTTTGTGTGCTAAAATGGGATCTTTGGGCTTTCCTAGGGCCGGGCAAGTGGGAAAGGGACCCGGGCGGGGGCCTCCACGCTGGCCGGTTTACACCGGCCAGTGAACGGGAGTGAGGTGGGGGGAGGGGCTGCGGCCATCGGAGCCTGGCAGAACAGGGTCCGAGTGGTCCAGCCGGGGTGGAAAGTTGGGGGGAAGGAACCGAGGTTGGGAGGAGGAGTTTTACAAGAGGCAATGGACGGGAGGAGCTGGAGACCTGGAGGTGGGGGGGCTGTGTAAGATTAAGGGTGACTACGGGTAATCCCTGATTCCTTTTTGTCATTTGTTTATGTAAACATGCGGGTTGAGGTTTGGGGGTTGGTGGGTAGATGGGATCGTTGTTATGGGGACTGACATATCTTGCTGATTATTGTTTATTGTTGATGGATGTAAATGTGGGAGAAAATGTGAAAAAGGAGGAGAATATTTTTTTTTAAAAAAACATTTTAAAAAAAGATTCACATCCTGATGGGACGTGGACCTGTTTCCCATAAATTTCAATACATTAACATACACTTACCAGGCTTGAGGCCGTAACATCCACCCACGACAAATCTTCGCTCTCATTTGACATGATGTCATGCCGGTGTGAATCGCTACTGGGGCGGGATTCTCCGCTGGCGTGATTCTCAGTTTTGCCAGCGCCCGGGGGTTTCCCGACGGTGTGGGGCTGTCCCACAATGGGAAACCCCATTGACCAGCAAGCGTAACGGAGAATCCCGCCGGTGGGTCGGGGCAGAAATGTGGCGCAGCAGGGTGAGAATCCAGCCTCTGGGTTTTGAAAACGAAAACCAGTCGTGATGACCACGCTGGGGCTGCACATATAAGTCTAGCCCTTGGGTGTTGAGGGACATGGCCAGGCAGTGCCCTGGCACTGCTCTCTGACAGTGCCAGGTTGGCTGTCAGGGGCAGGCCCTTTGGGGTGTTCCCCTTATGTGTGGTTGGGGTGGGGGGATAGTCCAGACACTTACCTAGTGGGTGAGTGGAGGGCCCCGATGCCTGTGTGGTTGGGGGGGCGGTGGGGTGATTCCACTGGAAAAAGTTCACTCTTACCCAGGTTTAGTCTGTATCCCAAAAAGGAGCCAAACTTCCTGAGCAGCTCCATTATCTCCCCCACATTGGAGAGAAGATTTGTAATACATAGTATCAGATCGTCCGCATGTGAGGACACCACCCCATGCTCCCTTAACCTGGTAAACAACCTGAATGCAATTGCCAGCGACTCGATTGCTAAAGAATACAACAGCAGAGACAATGGACACCCCTATCTTGTACCCCTATTCAGTTGGAAATAACCCAAACTCAGGGCATTAGTATGTACACTCGCGATGGGGGCACTGTATAAAAGCTTAATCCATGAAATAAATTTTGGCCCAAAGCCAAACCATCCCAGGATCTCAAAGAAGTGCCCCCACTCACCCCTATCAAATGCCTTCTCCGTGTCCATCGAAATATTCAACTCTGGTTTGGTCTCTAAGGAGGGCGATTACACAACATTTAACAATCTCCTAATATTGGCTGACAACTGCCAGCCCTAAACAAATCCAGTCTGCTCCAACGAAATCACCCCCAGTAGGCAGGGCTCCAACCACATTGCCAACGTCTTAGCCAACAGCTTAGTGCAGCGTTAAACAATAAGATAGGCCAATACGACCCACAATCCTTGTCCTTCTTCAGGATCAAAGAAATCGCCCTACGACAGCGTGGCTGGCAACCCCCCCCCCCCAGGACACAAAGTCATTAAACATATCCAGCAGAAGTGGGACCATCTAACCAGCAAACTGTTTGTAAAATACAATGGGGAACCCATCGATCCCGGTGCTTTGACCGTCTGCATTAACCAAATACAACTCATGATTTCCCCCAGCCCAATCGGCATCTCCAATTTCTGCCTTCTCTCCTGCTCCAGCATCCGGGAAGGTCAACTCATCCAAAAATTGTCTTATTGAGAAGCCCCCCCCCCCACCCCACTGGAGGCTCTGACTCATAAAACCCATGGTAGAAGGCCTCAAACACCTCATTAACCTTCGCTGGGGCAAAAACTATCCCGCCTCAGAGTCCCTGACCTGCACTATCTCCTGGGAAGCTGCCTGCTGCCTCAGCTGGTGAGCCAACAGAAGACTGGCCTTCTCCCCATTTGCAACTTTTTTCTGTCTGCCAATAGCTCCGACGTCGGGGGGGATCGAGTACTGGCAGTCCACCTCGGGAATGGAGTCCACCAGCCTCTGCCTCTCCACCCTCCCAGATTTATCCCTATGTGAAAAGAGATTGTCTCCCCCCCTAACCACCTTCAGGGTCTCCCAGATCATGAATGAGACTCGTTCCTATTAAACTCAACATACTCTCCAATGGCAGAGGATACCTGCTCACAAAAACTTCTATCCACGAGCAATGCCATGTCCAGCCTCCAAGGTGGTCTCTGAGAGCAGCCTGGCTCCAACATCAGGTCTACAAAATGAGGAGCATGATCCAATATAATGATCACCGAGTAACCCGCCCCTCACCCCAGAGAGAAGAGACCTACCCACCACTAAGAAGTCTATTCAGGATGACCTGGTGGACATGAGAAAAAAAAAACCTCCTTATCCCTCGGAAACTTAAACCTCCATGGGTCTGCTCCCCCCATCTGTTCCATGAATACCAATAACTCCTTCGCCACCCCAGATGAACTCCCGAAACTTGGGACTTGACCTATCCAGTCTCGGATCCAAAACACAACTAAAGTCTCCCCTCCCCCCATAATTAACTGATGAGAATTAAGATCTGGGATAGATGCCAGCACCTTGGTAATGAATGCCATGTCATCCCAGTTCGGTGCGTACACATTGACCAGCATTACTGGCGTGCCTGCCAATGGCCCACTGACTATTACATATCTCCCACCCGAGTCTGCCAACATATTGGCCGCAGAAAAAGCTACCCTCTTATTTAAAAAAAATATATTTTTTTATTAAGGTATTTGAAAATTTTAATAAAAATAACAGACAATAACATCAACATGGTATAATAAATATTCCCCTCCCCATCTCAATCTTCACACACCCCAACCATACAACAACAATCCCCCCCCCCACCCGCCCCCCACCACCACCACCACCTTGGAATACTACATCTGCTGACATTTTAATTTCACCCTGAGAAAGTCGGCAAACGGCTGCCACCACAGGGTGAACCCGACCATTGAGGCAAACCTTAAGGCAAACCTTATTTTCTCGAGACTGAGAAACCCAGCCATGTCACTAACCCAGGTCTCTACACTCGGAGGCTTCGAGTCCTTCCACATTAACAAGATCCGTCTCCGGGCTACCAGGGAGGCAAAGGCCAGGACGTCGGCCTCTTTCGCCCCCTGAATTCCCGGCTCTTCCGACACTCCAAAGATCGCTACCTCCGGACTCGGCACCCCCCCGTGTCTTTAGTACCGTGGACACTGCCTTAGCAAAAGACTGCCAAAACCTCCAAGCTTTGGGCATGCTCAAAACATGTGGACATGATTTGCTGGACTTGCCACGCACACCTATGTTCTACCCTGAAAAACCTGCTCATCCTAGCCGCTGTCATGTGTGCCTGGTGGACTACCTTAAATTGTATCAGGCTAAGCCTGGCACATGATGAGGATGTATTAACCCTGCTTAGGGCAACCGTCCATAGACCCACCTCTATCTCTCCACGTAGCTCGTCCTCCCACTTGCCCTTAAGTTCCTCCACCGGAGTTTCCTCCGCCTCCGAAAGCTCCTGGTAAATATCTGAAACCTTCCCCTCTCCCACCCAGGTACTGGAGACTACTCTATCCTGTATTCCCCGTGGTGGCAGCAGCGGAATGACTGGCACCTGGGGCGGGATTCTCCATGAACCGGCGGGGCGGGCAACTCCGGCGCAAAGGAGTGGCACGAACCACACCTTCAGGGGCTAGGCCGGCGCCGGAGTGGTTTGCGTCCCGCTGGCCGCACGGAAGGGGCCTGGCGCCACGCCAACTGGCGCCGAAGGGCCTCCGCCAGCCGGCGCGAGTTGGCACATGCGCGGGAGCGCCAGCGTGTGCTGGCGTCATCCCAGCGCATGCGCAGGGGGGTTCATCGCCGTGTCGGCCATCGCGGACTTTTACACCAGCCGACGCGGAGGAATAGAGTGCCCCCACGGCACAGGCCCACAGGCCCACCATCATAAGTGGGCACCGATCGCGGGCCAGGCCACCTTGGGGGCATCTCCCGGGGCCAGATCCCCAGGCCGCCCACGCAGCCAGCCTGGTCCCGCCGGTAAGTACCTACTCTAATTTACGCCAGTGGGACGAGCCTAAAACGGGCGGCCACTCAGCCCATCGTGGGCCGGTGAATCGCTGGGGGGGGCCACTGCCAGCGGCCGCCGACTGGTGCGGCGCGATTCCCGCCCCCGCCAAATCCCCGGCGCTGGAGAATTCAGCAGCCGGTGGTGGCGGGATTCACGTTGCCCCCCCGCGATATTCTAACCCGGCGGGGGGGTCGGAGAATCCCGCCCCTGGTTTCTCAGGAAGTCTTGCACCTGCAAATACCTAAACCCATTCCCTGCTGGCAATTCAAATTTATCCTCCAAGGCTTTCAAGCTGGGAAAGCTCCCAGCTACAAATAGATCCCCCATCCTTCTAATTCCTGCCCTTTACCACTATCTAGTCAACCCGGTATAAACCTATGATTATTATAAATCGGGGTCCAAACCGATGCTCCCTCCACTCTCTTATACCTCCTCCATTGCCCCCAGATTCTCAGAGCCACCACCACCACCGGACTTGTGGAGTATCAGGCCGGCGAGAACGGAAGAGCTGCCGTTATCAGCGCTCTCAAACTGGTGTCTTTGCATGCCGTCGCCTCCATCCGCACCCATGCCGACCCCTTCCCCACTACCCACTTCCTAATCATGGCTATATTAGCCGCCCAGTAGTAATTGCAGATGTTCGGCAGGGCCAACCCACCCTCCCCCCGACTGCGTTCCAGCAACACTTTCTTCACTCGCGTGGTTTTACCCGCCCACACAAAGCACAAAATAACCTTATTCACCCGCTTTAAAAAGGCCTTTGGGATGAAGATGGGGAGGCACTGAAAGACAAACAGAAATCTGGGGAGGACGGTCATTTTCACGGTCTGTACCCTCCCGCCAGTCATAGCGGGAGCATGTCCCATCTCTTAAAGTCCCCTTCCATTTACCCCCCCCCCCCCCCCCCGCCGACCAACCCTTTCCAGTTCCTAGAGGCTCTTAACACCATGGGAAATGGTTCTATGGCCAGAGCGAACAGTAACGGGGAGAGGGGGCACCCTTGCCTCGTCCCCCGGTGTAGTTTAAAGTACCCCGGCCTCAGCCAGTTCATTCGCACACTCGCGACTGGTGCCTGATAGAGCAACCGCACCCAGTCAATAAAGCCCTCACCAAGCCCAAGCCTTCCCAGCGCCTCCCACAGGTAATTCCACTCCACCCGATCAAAAGCCTTCTCCGCATCCATCGCTACCACCATCTCCACCTCCTCTCCTTCTGAGGGCATCATAATAACATTTAAAAGCCTTCAAACATTGGCCTTGAGTTGCCTGCCCTTTACAAATCCCATCTGGTGTTCTCCTATCACCCCCGGGACACAGTCCTCTATCCTTGTGGCCAGTATCTTTGGCATCCACATTCAGTAGAGAAATAGGAATGTATGACTCGCATTGCTACGGATCCTTCTCCCGTTTCAGAATCAATGAAATTGAGGCTTGCAACATTGTTAGGGGGAGGACTCCCTTCTCTCTTGCTTTGTTAAATGTCCTCACCAGCAGTGAGCTCAATATCTCTGAAAACTTCTTATAGAATTCCACCGGGTAGCCGTCAGGCCCCGGGGCCTTGCCCGACTGCATGCCCTCCAGCCCCTTGATTATTTCCTCAATCTCAATTGGGGCTCCCAGTCCTTCCACCAGATCCTCATCTACCCTCGGGAACATCAACTGATCCAAAAACTGCGTCATCCCCTCCATCCCAGCCGGGGGTTCTGACTCATATAATTTACTACAGAAGTCCTTAAACACCTTGTGCATCCCCACTGGGTCCAGGACAGTATTCCCACCTCTACTCTTTACTTTACCTATCTCCCTGGCCGCCTGCCTTTTCCGGAGCTGGTGCGACAACATTCTGCTTGCCTTTCCCCCGTACTCATAAATCGACCCCCTAGCGTTCCTCAACTGTTCCACTGCTTTCCCTATAGTCAACAGCCCAAACTCCGCCTGTAACCTCCGCCACACCCCGAGTAGCCCCGTGTCCGGGGCCTCCGAGTATCTCCTGTCCACCTGGAGTATCTCCTCCACTAATCTATCCCTCTCAGCCCATTCCGCCTTTTCTCTGTGGGCCCGTATCGAGATTAATTCCCCGCTGACCACTGCCTTCAAAGCTTCCCAAACCGTCACTGCAGAGACCACCCCCGTATCATTTATTTCCAGGTAGTTCTGGATGGACTGGTTAACCCGCCCACAGATCACTTTGTCCGCTAGCAACCCCACATCCAGTCTCCACAGCGGGTGTTGCCCTCTCTCCACACTAACCCGTAGATCCACCCAATGCGGGGCATGATCCGACACTGCGATTGCCGAGTACTCAGCATCCATCACCTCCAGTATTAGCACCCTGCTCAGAACAAAAAAGTCGATGCAAGAGTATACCTTATGGACATGTGAAAAAAAGGAAAACTCCTTCGTCCTCGGCCGTGCAAACCTCCATGGGTCTACTCCCCCCCATCTGTTCCATAAACCCCTTCAATTCCTTTGCCGCAGCCGGCTTCCTCGCTGTCCTGGATTTTGACCGGTCCAATTCTGGATCAATCACGGTGTTAAAGTCTCCTCCCATGATCAGGTTATGTGACTCTAAATCTGGGATCTTACCTAAAACCCGCCTCATAAATTCCACATTGTCCCAATTCGGTGCATATATGTTCACGAGTACCACCCGCACCCCCTCCAGCTTCCCACTCACCATTATGTACCTATCCCCCTTGTTTGACATGATTCGTTCTCCCTGCCTCGAATGCCACTCATTTGCTGATCAAGATAGCTACCCCCGTGGTCTTTGAGTCCAGCCCTGAGTGGAATACTTGGCCGACCCATCCCGTTCTCAATATTGTCTGGTCTGTAACGTTTAGGTGTGTCTCTTGTAGCATTGCCACATCCGCCTTCAGCCCCCTCAAATGAGTGAACACGCGAGCCCTCTTGACCGGCCCATTCAGCCCTCTGACGTTCCATGTAATCAGCCTGGTCAGGGGGCTTCCAGCAACCCCCCCCCCCCGGCCCCTCTGCCGACTAGCCATCACCCTTTTTAGGCCAGCCTCTAGCTCACGCCCTCCTCCTCCTCGAGCCCCCCCCCGCCCCCACTCAGGCAGCCGCCGTTCCTGACCTCCCATTTGTCCCCTAGTAACAGTTCCTCCTCTGTCAGCAAAACAGCTTCCCCCCCCCTCTCCCCTAGCAACACCAGAAACCCAACCCCCCCCAAATCAAGCTCCAGCTTAACACCTGCTCACCCCCCACTGCGCTTCCGAGAGTCAGCTGAACCATGCTGACTTGATAGCGCCCGCCCCTGGCATCAAGCAGTCTGTCTCCTCATTGTTCTCTCCCGTCTCCCCCCACATGGATAAACATTTTTAAAGCATCACATTCCCCAGTAAACAAACATCAGAAAAAAAACAGTGAAGAAACAGCCACTTTTGAAAAATAATCACCCAAAAAGCAGAACCAACCCCAAAGCCCATCCGCCCTCTAACCAGCTCCCTGCAAGACAAAGTTACCGTTAGCCATCCAAACAGCCCCTTATTACACATAATACTACTGATATTTATAGAACCCAGCACAACAAATCGCCGCCACAGTACTTCTCCAAGGCTTCAGTGTCTTTTAATTCGCCTCCAGCCTCTCTTCTTTAAAGTCCATACTTGTCTGGTATTTCAAAGTAGAAGTCCCGTTCCTCATGTGTGACCCACAGACGGGCTGGGTACAGCATCCCGAACACATGGGGCACTCGGCCAGACCAGACACAGCCGGGGCATTTACTCACTGGCTCAGTCCGGTATTTGAGGAAGGTGCTGACCGACGTATGGAAGATGGGGTCAACCCATTCGCACTCTTGAATTAGGAGCCCCGGGTAGGACAAGAAGGAAGGCCTTTTATCAAGAGTGTAACGTTGCTGTTAAGTCAGTAAACCTCTCGACCTAACGGTTTCTGCTTTTAAATTCCCCGCCAGCGTGGCGGGGGCGGGGCTGGGTGAGGTCAACAGCGCACGCGCAGTGGGAAATGCCGCCTTGCGCAGCCTCGGTGAGTTTGGAACGTGCAGTCTTTAACGTCACAGGGGCGGCTGTGTGACGCCACGGGGAGTGTGGAGTGTTCCTCTGGTGGCTGGCTGGTGTGAGCGGCGCACCGGCGAGGACAAGGCCGGGGGCGCAAGTCCAGGCCACGGGAAGCCACCCGCCAACATGATGAACCTACCTGGGCGACAGGAGCTGAGGAAACACTCTGTCCTCGTCGTGAGTGTAACACTGTCTCTTCCTTTTTGTCTTTGAATTGCATACCCCGACCCCATGCTTCAGCCCAGCCTCCTCTGCTAGTGGTTGTTGAAGGTGTGGAGGAGCCCCCCCCTTGCACGGAGTGCTCTGGGTATAAATCCAGCTCCAGCCTCACAGTTCGGGCCCAACGCCAGTCTTTGGGTAGGCTAGAGATAAAAGACCATCATTGCTCCAAAATGCATTGGTCACATTAACTGTTGATTCAGAAGCCCTTTCCAACAATGTGAATGAATGATGATTGAATGTCCGAAGCATTTTTGCCGGTCCTTGCTCCATGGCTGTTTTCTGTGCGTCTTTAGGATTTGTCCTGTGGGCGCTGGCTGCTGACAGTGTTCGGGTGTTGGGTGTATACCACCCACCAACATGTAAGAGGGAACACATTCTGCTCTGAAAATGCTCCCGTTTCCTTAAGATTGAAAAACCGGGCATCAGTTACTTTCAGTGGGAACACTCAAGGCTCAAACAGATAGCATTATTTTAAAGTTTTGCAATTCAGGCAGGTAGATTCAAATACATGTCAATTTATGACATTGGAACAAACACAAATTACAGTGAAATATAAACTTTAATCTGAGGAATTATCTTATGTATTGTAAAATGTAAAGTTATATAGCACTTTTAAATCAACACAGACATTATTGTCTCTTTCCCTGTTAATCTCACAGCTCCCTAGAGTGCTACTCAATATAAAAGTGTAGAAGGAACAAATACAGCCACGACAATTATTATAGCATGGTGTGAATTCAGATGTTTGCTTTCTTCTTTCTGAAAAATAAAAAATCTTAACTAAACCTCAACATGAGTTTGATCATATCATGACAATTTTAGATATTTATAAATTTGCACTGGGAACCTGTCCTACCAAGAAGCCAGCTTTAGGTTCCCCTTGGGTTTTAACACCTGTCATATACTGGTGTAACAAATCTAAAGGTTCTTGTGACATTTTATTCAATTGTTTTTCATAACTGAATAGTATAATTGCCTTTTAGTTGCTGATTGATATAACCGAATAAATACTTTGTCTCCACAGTGCATGTGGTTAAATTAGTGTTAACAAGGTTATTTAAGTTTTATGGTTGAGTGGATCGCGAGAGCAAATACTGCAGATATTGGCAATCTGAAATAAAAACAGAAAAAAATGGAAATACTGAAGTCTAGCAGCTTCTGTGAAGGGGGAAACTGAGAATTTTTCAGATCATTGATTCTTCAGCAGACACCTGAAAGGAAGATAAATAATTTATTATTAAAGTGTTAGATTAGGTGGTGGTGAAGGATAAAATAGAGTGAATGGCAGAGTAGGACAGCTTCAAGATAGTAGATTGTTATTGGTGAAAAGTGAGATAGTGCGTGCATGTGGCTGCGTGGCCTCAGTGTGGACCTCAGGATGCAGCAAGAGAAGTGGTTCAAGGAATGCTGGATATTTTGGAGATTGTTGTAATGGTGGGTGGATCTAAAACATGGGTGAAATTTTAGTTGGAATCCATGGTGAATAAATTAGAGCCAGAGATGGTTGCTGAGGAAGGCGATGTGGCTCTCAAAGCAAGTTTGGGTGGATATTAGATCAATACACGAAGGGAAACTGTAATAAGTCGAGGCAGAAATCCCTTCAGCAGAATTCCTTTTATTCACAAAACCAAAGGCAGAACAACTATCTGCATTCAGCTTGCTGTCGACGCTGGGAGTGCAGAGGATCTGACACTCCCTGTTATATACAGAGAAAGGGGTTCCCTGATTGGGCCACTAATCAGGGAACTCTTATTCTAATTGGCCAATCTCAAAGGCCTGGTCTAAGTCATAGTAGCCCCCGTGGTCCTCGTGACTCACGGGTCTCCTTCTTCGTTTCTGCGCCAGGTCCGGACCCTCCACTTCGGCCTCCGACGTAGGGGGGTATAACGGCCAATGCCTGTCTTTTCCGATGAGAGTGCCTGAGGGGGTGGTTCACCCCCCTTCTCCGGTGGCAGGGGGACAGCCGCAGCGTCATACATGGTTCTATATCAGAGTCTGTTGTTCTCACCAGTGGTGCCGGAGGGGCATGAATAGTCTGTCGGGGAGGACACTCCAAGGTCCTCGGTATGCTGGCCTGAGTCAGTTCCGGGGGAGGAAACAAATCTTGAGGCCTGCACCTGATCCAGGTGCTTTTCTACGATGTGTTCTCCAACATGTATATCATGTGATGCAGGTCCTGTCCTGGCCTCGACCGTTCCTGCTACCCATGTGGGCCATTCGCATATTTTCTGACCCATGGCTGGTTTAGCACAGGACTAAATTGCTGGCTTTGAAAGCAGACCAAGGCAGGCCAGCAGCACGGTTCAATTCCCGTACCAGCCTCCCCAAACAGGCGCCGGAATGTGGCCACTAGGGACTTTTCACAGTAACTTCATTTGAAGCCTACTTGTGACAATAAGCGATTTTCATTTTAATTTCACCCGCGCTGAACTGCCTTTCTCGGCGAGTGTTGTCGTGGCCCCTGCATTGGGCCTCTTGGTGTCTTTCTACTCTTCCGCCTAAATTTGGGAATAGTAGGCTCAGCCTGGTTCGGAGTCATCTGCCCATGAGTAGCTCCGCCGGTGCTATTCCCGTTGTGGCATGTGGCGTTGTCCTATAGTCGAATAGCCAGCACGATAGTTTAGTGTCTACTGATGCTGCTGACTGTTTTTGCATCCCGACCTTTAGGGTCTGGACGGCTCTCTCCACCGACCCATTTGATGCCGGGTGGTATGGTGCTGTCCTTAAGTGCCGAATGCCATTTGACTTCATGAATTTTGTGAACTCCTGGCTGAAACCGATCCAGTGTCTGAAACTAACACCTCCGGGATACCATGGTGCAGAGTTTTGCGATGGTTGCTGTTGGATTTGCCGAGTTCATTTTGTAAACATCCAGCCATTTGAATGGGCGTCTACTTTCACAAAAAACATTGAACCCATAAACGGGCCGGCAAAATTGACATGAAGTTGCGACCGTGGCCTACCCGGCCATTCCCAAGGGTGCAGCGGGGCACCGGGCACCTTCTGCCCTTGTTGACATTCTTGGCACTGACTTATCAATGCAGCTATGTCTGTGTCCAGGCCCGGCCACCAGACATAGCTCCTGGCCAGCATTTTCATTTATGAGTCTCCAGGGTGCCAATGATGTAGTTCTGCCTGTATGGCTCGATGGCCTTGACTTTAAATTATTCCTCGTGCTCCCCATAGCAGTATCCCATCTTCCACAGTGCTCTGCTCTCTTCTACTCTAGTAGGGGTGGAATTCAGCCTGGACTGGTCTTTCCCCCATTAGCACCATGTGGGTGCAGACAGTAAAAATGACTGTGCTGCCAAGGTTTCGGTTTGTGTTTCAGAACCTCCCAATCTTCATCCGCAAGTCATTTTTAAAAAAGGTTAATGTGCTGATCTCTGGATTTTTGTGGGCAAGGAAGAACCCATGAGTTAGGAGGGCTTTTGTGAAGCGGGGGCGAGGTGGGGCAGGGTCTGGCGCTGCCGAACATGATGAATTACTACTGGGCAGCAAATACTGCTATGGTTAGGAAATGGGCCATGGGGGTGGGGTCGGATGGCGGCAGCATCGTGTAGGGGAACGAGTTTGAGGGCTTTGTTGTCGGTGCCTCTGCCATTCTCACTGGCCAGGTACTCCATGAGCCCAGTGATGGTGTCGGCCCTAAGTGTGTGGAGTCAGCATTTGGGACTGGAGGGTGTCTCGGTGTGGGCACCGATCTGCGACAACCATAGATATGCGCCGGGAAGGGTTGGGTGCAAGGTTTAGGGGTGACGGCAAGCAGGGATTGAGCGATTTGGTGACCTCTTCATAGGGGGCAAATTTGCGAAGTTGGAGGACCTGGAGGGGGAGTACGAATTGCCCAGGGGGAACCGTTTTAGGTACCCGCAGGTCCGAGACTTTGAGGAGAGAGGAGCCGCCCCTTCCTGGGTTCCTACCCCTGGGATAGCAAGACAAGGTGCTGTCGAGGGATGAGATAGGGGAGTTGATGGACTGGGAGGAGGCTCTAGTGGCGTACGCAAACATATGTGGGAGGAGGAGTTGGGAGGGGAGGTGGGGCCAAGAGGGTGAATACGTCCTCGTTGTGTGCGAGATTAAACCTCATCCAGTTTGATACATAGGGCGCATATGACGGTAGCAAGAATGAGTGGGTTCTTTGAGGGGGTAGAGGATAGGTGTGTGCAGGAAGGCCCATGAATCGCGTCCACGTGTTCTGGACATGTCAAACGTTGAAAAGGTTCTGACGGGTTCACGGACGTGATGTCGGAGGTGCTGGGAGTGGAGGGGGAGGTGATTCTGGATCTGGCAGGGGTGAATTATGTGTTTCGAGAGTTTTATAGTAAATTGTATAAATCCCCCAGCTGGGGAGGAGGGTATGAAGCGATTTCTGGGGGCGTCTGGAGTTCCCGAGGATAGATAGTTGGTGAAGGATTCGGGAGCCCAATTGGGCTTGGTGAGATTATAGACTGGTTGTGGGCGATGCAATCGGGTAAAGCCCCGGGACCAGACGAATACCCGGTTGAGTTTTATAAAAACGTTTTTTGGGCTGTTGAGGCCGCTCCTGGTAAAGGCTTTTAATGAGTCGAAGGAGCTAGGAGTGCTCCCCTCAACATTATCGCAGTCATCAATTTCTCTTGTTCTGAAGCGGGATAAGGATCCCGAGAGCTGTGGGTCGTTTAGGCCAATCTCGCTGCTAAATGTGGATGCAAAATTGCTGGTAAAGATCTTGGCCACACGTATAGAAGATTGTGATCCGGGGGTAATAGGTGAGGACCAGACGGGATTTGTTAAGGGATGACACCTGCCGTCCAACATTAAGCGGCTCCTAAATGTAATAATGATGCCTGCGGAGGGCCGCGAGGTCGAGGTGGTGGTGGCCATGGATGCAGGAAAGGCTTTTGATCGGCTGGAGTGTAAGTATCTGTGGGATGTCCTGGAAGCTTTTGGTTTGGGCAGGGATTTGTTGATTGGGCCCGGTTGCTGTATCAGGCACCAGTGGCGAATGTAAGGACAAACCGGGTTCGATCAGAATATTTTAGTCTTTTGGGGGACGAGACAGGGGTGTCCACTTTCTCCACTGTTTGCCCTGATAGTCTTTGGCAGTGGCGCTGAGAGCATCGAACATTTGGCGGGGCATAGTTTGGTTTGCATTGGTGGTTCAGTGGTAGAATTCTCGCCTGCAACGCGGGAGGCCCGGCTTCGATTCCCGGCCAATGCATCGCCGTTCTTTGGGGCAGCACGGTAGCATTGTGGATAGCACAATTGCTTCACAGCTCCAGGGTCCCAGGTGCGATTCCGGCTTGGGTCACTGTCTGTGCGGAGTCTGCACATCCTCCCCGTGTGTGCGTGGGTTTCCTTCGGGTGCTCCGGTTTCCTCCCACAGTCCAAAGATGTGCAGGTTAGGTGGATTGGCCATGAAAAATTGCCCTTAGTGTCCAAAATTGCCCTTAGTGTTGGGTGGGGTTACAGGGTTATGGGGATAAGGTGGAGGTGTTGACCTTGGGTAGGGTGCTCTTTCCAAGAGCTGGTGCAGACTCGATGGGCCGAATGGCCTCTTCTGCACTGTAAATTCTATGAAATTCTATAGTGAGAGTGGGGGTAGAACATAGGGTCTCACTCTATGCAGACAATTTGCTCCTTTATATAACAGACCCGTTGGGGAGAATTGCAGGAATTATGGGGATACTGGAGGAATTTGGCAGTTCTCAGGTTACAAACTGAATTATGGGCAAGAGTGAGGTTTTTGCGATGTAGGAGAGGAAACTTAGGGAGATGTCGTTCAAAGTCGTGGGAGGGAGTTTTAGGCACTTCGGGATTCAAGTGGCAAGGGACTGGGGTCAGCTTCATAAACTAAATTTGGGCAGGGTGATTGAGCAAATGAAAGGGAACTTTCGCAGGTGGGACGTGCTCCTGCTGTCATTGGCGGGGATGGTACAGATTGTTAAAATGACAGTCCTTCCGGGATTGCTGTTCGTGTTTCAATGTCTTCCAATCTTCATCTCCAAGGCATTTTTGGGGAAGATGAATGCGGCGATCTCTGTTTTTATATGGGCCGGGAAAGCCCCGAGGGTGAACAAGGTCATTCTTGAGCGGGGGCGCGGGGAGACAGACTTGGCCCTTATGAACTTTATTAATTACTACTAGGCGGCTAGTATAAAGATGGTTAGGAAATAGGTAGTGGGGAAGGGGTCGGTGTGGGAGCGAGTGGAGGCAGCATCTTGCAAGGGCACGAGTCTGAAGGCTTTGTTAATGGCACCTCTGCCGTTCTTGCTGGCTAGTGGCAGGCCTGAGTGTGGCAGCTCTGAGTGTGTGGGGGCAATGGAGACAGCACATGAGACTGGAGGGGGCATCGGTGTGGTCACCGATTTATGATAATCACCTGTTCGCTCTTGGGGGGGGGGGGGGGTGGTTGGACTGCGGCTTTAGGAGGTGGCAGCGGGCAGGAATTGAGAGATTTGGGGATCTTTTCGTTGAGGAGGGTTTCCCGAGCCTGGAGGAGCTAGAGGAGGAGTTTGAGTTGCCGGATGGGAATGGGGCCTGTAGGTACAAGATTTTGTTAATGGCAGGTCCCGAGCTTCCCTCGCCTCCCACTAAGGGGACTACAGGGTAAGGTGATGTCTAGAACAGGGGTTGGGGAGGGGAGGATCTCAGAAATATATAAGGAACTGATGTAGTGGGAAGGGGTTCCAATGGGGAAGGTGAAGAGGAAGTGGGAGGAAGAGCTGGGAGGGGAGTTGGAAGTCTGGTTATGGGAGAAGGCCCTGAGGAGAATTGATGCATCCTCGTAATGTGCCAGGCTTGGCCTGATCCAGTTCAAGGTGGTCCACAGGGCTCATATGACTGGCCCGGATGAGTAGATTTTCTGAGGTGCTGGGGGACAGGTGTGGGCGCTGAGGGGGAGGTCCTGCGACTCATGTGCATATGTTTTGGGCGTGTCTGAGGCTGAGGAGATTTTGGCATGGATTTTCAGATGTCATGTCAGACGTCCAGGAAGGCAGGGTGACTCTGAGTCCAGAGTAGATCATCGAATTTACAGTGCAGAGGGAGGCCATTTGGCCCATCGAGTCTTCACCGGCTGTTTGAAAGAGCACCCTACCAAAGCCCACACCACCACCCTATCCCCATAACCCAGTAACCCAACCCAACACTAAGGGCAATTTTGGACACAAAGGGCAATTTAGCATGGCCAATCCACCTAACATGCACATCTTTGGACTGTGGGAGGAAACCGGAGCATCTGGAGGAAACCCACGCACACACGGGGAGAACGTGCAGACTCCGCACAGACAGTAACCCAAGCCGGAATCGAACCTGGGACCCTGGAGCTGTGAAGCAATTGTGCTAACCACTATGCTACCGTGCTGCCCTAAGAGGTGGCAATGTTTGGAGTGTCAGCACATTTGGGAGCCCAAGGGGGGAAAGAGAGGCCGACGTTTTGACCTTTGCCTCCCTGGTGGCCTGGAAACGGATTTTGCTGGGATGGAGGGAGTCGGAGCCCTCAAAGTTTGGGGTTTGGGTCAGTGACATGGCAGGGTTTCTTAGGCTAGAGAAATTTAAGTTCGCCTTAAGGGGTTCATTATAGTGGTTCGCTCGGAGTTGGCAGCCGTTTATCGACTTCTTCAAGGAGAATTGACCGTCAGCAGGGGGCTGGGGAGGGGGAGGAATGGAAGTGACGAATAAGGGCAGCGAATCTAATGCATGGGTAGTTAGGGTTTAGGGCTGGGGGAGTTGGGTACGTTATTGTGGGGTTTTTGGGTGTGTTGGATCTCTGTTGTTTAAAATGTTGAAATATTAAAATTATAAATGATTCAATAAAATATTTTCTTTTTTAAAAAATCTATTAGTTAATTACATACCACAATGAATCCGGGAGAAGGATTGTTACCTGCAAACTATGTTCCAGCAGACAGCCACAGCCTTTAGGCTCGGAATGCTAAGTAATGGGTTAAGAGACATTGCAATTAGTTGTCTCATTTAGCTTAAGTATCTATTAATTGACACAGATATGTAAAGGGGCTTCAGGTGGCCTCTGTCAGATGGTGTGTTAAGAGTTTTGTGCAGAGGTTGTGGAAGTGAAATAAATGGTGTTTGGTGAAAAGGAACAAGAACTTTAGACTCTTCATATCACAGCAACTAAAAGGTATAACAATGGTAGCAGAGGATGGTTGCTGTGCAAATGTGAAGGTTTGAAAGATACAACTTTCCCCGATCAAACCAAGGAGTGAGTGAGAAGGAAAAAAAAAAGATACATGGCTGAACCCAGGTTAAAGATGGCTGGATATGACTATCCTCCCTTATTTTCTGAAAGGGAATCGTACGACCAATGGAGAAGTGCAGTAGTTATGTGGACTAAAGTAACTGCTTTGGGAAAGAGAAAACAAGGTATGGCATTGGCTCTTTCTCTACCATTTGGCAGTAAAATCCGAAACAAAGTGCTTTCTGTGCTGGAATTGGAAGACAGTACGAAGTCTTACAACACCAGGTTAAAGTCCAACAGGTTTGTTTCGATGTCACTAGCTTTCGGAGCGCTGCTCCTTCCTCAGGTCCTGAGGAAGGAGCAGCGCTCCGAAAGCTAGTGACATCGAAACAAACCTGTTGGACTTTAACCTGGTGTTGTAAGACTTCGTACTGTGCTCACCCCAGTCCAACGCCGGCATCTCCACATCATGGAATTGGAAGAGTTAGACCCAGAAGAAGGTCTGGAGACGTTATTACATTATATGGATAAGATTTATAAGAAAGATGACTTGTTAAGTGCGTATGAAGCATGGTCGGATTTTGATAAGTTCCGGAAAATGGAGGATATCTCCATGGAAGACTATATAATGGAATTTGGCAGACTATATAAAAGGCTGCAGAAACACAATCTGGAATTTCCGCAGTCTGTGTTGGCCTTTAAATTACTTGACTGTGCTAGAGTGAGCAACATGGATAGGCTCCTGGTTTTGACAGGAGTTCAGTTTACTGATAAGGATACCTTATTCGAACAGATGACAAAAGCTTTACAAAAGTTTCTGGGGAAACATTCCATTCCGATGGCTCTGATGACCCAAATAGGTCAGCCTGCATTAAGGCAGAATATGGAAGATACACTAGTAACAGGATGGCGAAATCGTATGGCTACGAACAGGGCTCAAGACTATAGACGGAGACCGAAACAAGGAAATTATGAAGACAGAAACCCAGTTAGAACCTACAAGCGGAAGATGAACCCCAGAAATGCACGGGGCATGATAAATCAATGTTTTTGATGTGACTCTCAATACCATTATGCTTTCGACTGTCCAACTCGTTATGATAGAGTGTTTGAAGCGACACATGACATGGAAGAGTCAGAAGAGGGAAAAAAATAGTGACCAGAAAGAAGGCATTGTTCTATTGACGAGCAGTTTTACGCCGGTAATGAGGGTGTTGGTTGCAGAATCCTTCAACTGTGCTGTATTGGACAGTGGCTGCACATCTACTGTGTGTTGAATTGACTGGTTAAAATGTTACCTAGACTCTTTGAATGCTGAAAATTGTAACAAGGTTAAGGAATTTGAAAGTTCCACAAGTTTCAGGTTTTGGGATGATAATACTCTGAAGTCGCTGAAAAGAGTAGTGATCCCTTGCAATATTGCCGGAGTGAATCATTTCATTAGCACGGATGTTGTATCAAGTGAGATACCTTTGCTTCTGAGCAGACCATCGATGAAGAAAGCACACATGAAACTGGATATGGAACAGGATAAGGCAACAGTTTTTGGAAAGACTGTGCACTTACAATTTACACAGTCGGGACTCTATTGTATTCCATTACTGACAAATAATTTTTCAAGAAGAGTGGTTAAGGATGTGTTAATGGCAGTTGAAAATGGGACTTTAGCTGATAAAAAGCTTGTGGTATTAAAGCTGCATAGGCAATTTGCACATCCGTCTCCTAGGAGGCTGAAAAATGTATTAAAAGGATGTAGGGATAAGGGATGACGACTATACTAGAACAGGTTAGTGACCGCTGTGAAGTTTGTAGGAAGTACAGAAGGACACTAGCACGACCGATAGTAACCCTACCTTTGGCCAGGGATTTTAACGACATTGTGGCCATGGACCTTAAGATCTGGGATAAAGCAAATAATATATTTATTTTGCATTTTGTTGATTTAGCAACCAGATTTAGTCAATCAACGATTGTACGAAGTAAAGAAAAAGAGTAATTCTGGATCAAATCGTGGAAAAATGGATAGGGACAGGAATGGGTCCACCGGCAAAATTCCTTACAGACAATGGGGGAGAATTTGCTAATGATGAGTTTAGGAATATGTGAAAACATGAATATCAGAGTTATGAATACGGCTGCAGAAAGCCCATTTAGTAATGGTGTCTGTGAAAGAAATCATGCTGTCATCGATGACATGCTTCGGAAAATTTTGGCAGATCGACCAAATTGCAGGCTAAATTCAGCTTTAGCATGGGCAGTACATGCAAAGAATTCATTGCAGATGGTTGGGGGCTATAGTCCTTATCAATTAGTGTTTGGTAGAAATCCTAAAATACCGTCCATTTTGGATGACCAGCCTCCAGCTTGGGAGGGGACTACAATTAGCTCTGGTTTTGCTGAACATTTAAATGCATTACATAGCAGTAGAAAAGCTTTTTTGGAAGCAGAAGTCTCTGAAAGAATTCGCAGAGCTTTAAGACAACGTACGGCCATCAGATGCCGTTTTGCAGCAAGGAGACATGGTATACTATAAGAGAGACAATTCATAGGCATAGATGGCAAAACAATTATTTTGCAACATGGTAATTAAACTGTTAGGGTCCATTCATCAAGGATAATGGGTACAGATTACAAATTTTCAAATTTAGACCGAGCAGACAGACATGACGAGGAACCAGAGTCATCTGGTACGCATGTGTTACAGAACTATGAGGACTAATTAACTGATATAGACAGTTAAAACAGGCCATTTTTCCAAAAGGGCAACTGCCAAAAGTTGGTACAAAAGTGACATACTTGCCTGAAGGGTCTAGTCAATGGAAGGATGCAACTGTTATTAGTAGAGCAGGGAAGGCCACTGGAAAATATAAACATTGGTTGAATGTACAGCATTCAGGGGAAGGAGTCAAGACAATGGATTGGGAAAACGAAGTTCAGAAATGGAGGGCACAGAAACGCAGTGCCAGTTCAGATAGTACATCGGATAGTGAACAGGTCCGCAGGAAAAGGTCGAGACATCCCACAGCAGAAGGGAAAGATCAAGCAGTAGCAGTGACAAATCCCATTCGTCAGCAGTACAGAACGAGATACCAGGCGGGAGAGGGGACGTAGTTTGTCAAGATCTCGGAACATGACTAAGACTACGAATACTAATAGGAGTAGAAGCCCACATGCACGTGAAATTTTGGTGGCTTCAAATAAATTAGATAAAAAAGTTATTAAAGAAGCTAAACAGCAAGAATTGCATAGTTGGAGTGAATTTGGGGTATACACGGAAGTACCGGATAGAGGACAAAGAGCTCTATCCCACAGATGGATTTGCACAGAAAAGGTTCTTCCGGATGGAATTTATAAGGCAAAGGCCAGGCTCGTGGCAAGGGGATTTGAAGAAAACTTAGAAGATCAGGATTTAAGGGTAGATTCACCTACAGCAGGAAAGGTTATTTTAAAGATCATCTTGGCTCTATTAGCCATAAAGGCATGGGAATGCAAATCTATAGATATAAAAGCTGCCTTTTTGCAGGGGCATCAGCTCCAGAGAGACATTTTTCTCCGTCCTCCTAAAGAAGCAGCTAACACAGAACGGGTACTCTGGAAGTTGAACAAATGTGTATATGGATTAGATGATGCACCCAGAGTCTGGTATTTTTCGGTAAGGTCAGTTTTGTTAAAGTTAGGCTGTTGCCAGTTGAAAGCAGATCCTGCAATGTTTTACTGGCACTATAAAGGAAATCTTTCTGGCATTTTTATGATGCATGTCGATTATTTTTTGTGGGGTGGGACTAGTGATTTTGAAGCTATTGTAATCTCTGGTTTGAGGAAAGAATTCAGGGTTGGAAGTCAGTCAGGCTTCCGGTGCATTTAAATATATTGGACTGGAAATTGGACATACTAAGTTAGGGGCAACTTTACGTCAGCAATCTTATTTGGAAAGCATCACCCCAATAGCAATTAGTCGTGGCCGAGTTTCACAAAAAGACACAATGGTTTCAAAGATAGAAAAAGAGCAACTGCGAAGTTTAATTGGGCAACTTAACTGGTTAGGTAGACAGACTAGACCGGACGTGAGTTTTGATGTCTTCGAGTTGAGTACAAAAATGAATGATCCCAAAGTGGAAGACATAATAAGAGCAAATAAAGCATTGGCCAAACTAAAAATGCAGGAGTGTGTTTTGAAGTTCCTGGTTTTACGTGACCTTAAGCACTTGAAACTCATAGTTTATAGTGATGCGTCCTACGCAAATTTATGTGATGGTGTTTCAAGCGCAGGAGGTTTTATAATGTTCGTTTTGGGGAACAATGGTAAATGTTGCCCACTTGTGTGGGAAACAAAGAAAATAAGGAGAGTGGTAAAAAGCACTTTGGCTGCTGAGACGTCAAGCCTTGTAGAGGCAGTGGATATGGCTTTTTATATAAGTATGATATTGACAGAAATTTTGGGATTAGGGGAATATACCTATTGACTGTCACATTGACAAATCCCTGGGGGAAAATGTGCACTCTACAAAAAGTGTCAATGAAAAGAGGTTACGGATAGACATCGCAAGTTTGAAGCAGATGTTGGACAGAGGGGAAATAACAAAAATTAAATGGGTCGACAGGAGCTATCACGTGTCAGACTGTTTTACGAAAAGAGGGGCGAGTTCACAGAAACTTTTGGATATTGTTAATGAAGGGCGCTTGTTTCTGTGACTGTTTTTTTTTTTCTTTCTCGTCCAAACAAAAAAAAAGGGAGGGGGACGTCATGTGTGTGTTTTTGAGTTTCTTGAAATTTTGTTTTCACCTAATTTTTTTTCTCCAAGGGGAGACTGTTAAGTAATGGGTTGAGAGGCATTGCAATTAGTTGTCTCATTTATGTTAAGTATCCATTAATTGACACTGATATGTAAAGGGGCTTCAGGTGGCCTCTGTCAGGTGGTGTGTTTTGTGCAGAGGCTGTGGAAGTGAAATAAATGGTGTTTGGTGAAAAGGAACAAGAACTTTAGACTCTTCATTTCACAGCAACTAAAACGTCTAACAAGGGATAGGAGGGTGTGACTGCGAGTGAGACAGGTATGGGGACATAGAAAGTAGAAGTGGAGGAGCCTAAACCCTTGCAATTGTCCAACAGGTTTGAGGCTACTGCAGCTTGTATTGATGAGAACAGCGGCTGCAGGGTGGATGAATGAAGTATGTAATGGGAATGTCACTTTAAGGAATGTTTGTCTTCTCAAGTGGCTGCAGTGATGTCGTGTGTGGGTGGAGCTGGGCTCTGGCTCTGCTTTTTACTTTCGTTTTGAGCTGGAAGCTGTTTTTGGCTCTGAGTTATAGTTTTGTTTTCAGTTGGAGAGCTGCATTAAAATCAAGGAGGTGTATTTTGGTCTCTCTCTCTGCATGCTAAAGAATGTCTCCAGATCACTTGATGATTTCAAAGTAATACCTGTTTCTGTAAGGAATACAAACCTACTGTCTTTGTTAAAAAGGGATTTGGCTCATGGATGTTGTTAGGAAAGTTACTAAGGGTTACCTATAGAGTACTGTATCTTTGGGGGAGTATCAGTGTTGGTAGTTGATACGATGTTTACTGTGTGTTTATAAAATGTTAACTGGATTCATAGAATAAACATTGTTTTGTTTAAAAATACTTTAGATCTCTGTTGCATCACACCTGTAAAGTGGGCCCTTATGCTCCCCATAACCAAAATCTATTAAAAGTTGTGGGTCAGGTGAACTCCATCATATACTTTGGTGTTCTCTAAACCCTGGCCCATAATAAGTAACATGGGCACCTTGGTACAGGAAGCCATTCAAACGGGGGAGTAAATAGGAATGCAGTGGTAGTCAGGGGTTAGACACTGTTCTTTGTTACTGAGAGCCCAGACGGGTGTATTAACCAGCGGGACCAAAGTTTGGGATCTCTGCTCGAGAAGAACCTGCAGTGAGAGGGGGAGGAACCAATTGTTGTGGTCCACATAGGTACCAACAACATAGATAAGACTAAGAAAAGGGTTCTGCTTAGCGTTTGAGCAGCTAGGGTCTAAATTAAAAATCAGAACCTCGCACATAGTAATCTGTGGATTATTATTATTTTTCCAACTTTCTGGTACCCTCACCACCTGCTGCAAACCCAGTCTAGCAACTATGTCCTTTAGGGCTTGATCAGAAGTGCTGCCAATATTGAAGTCTCCCACCCAGAGTATATTCTGTGCCCTTGCCACCCACCGTGCATCCTCCCAAGTGGTGTTCAACATGGAGGAGTGCTGATTAATCCAAAGATGTGCAGGTTAGGTGGATTGGCCATGATAAATTGCCCTTAGTGTCCAAAATTGCCCTTAGTGTTGGGTAGGGTTACTGGGTTATGTGGATAGGGTGGAGGTGTTGACCTTTGGTAGGGTGCTCTTTCTAAGAGCCGGTGCAGACTCGATGAGCCAAATGGCCTCCTTCTGCACTGTAAATTCTATGATAATCTATGATAATCAGTTGAGGGGGGGACAGTATGTGGTAATCGGCAGGAGGTTGTCTTAACCATGTTTGACCTAATGCTATGAAACCTCAACTGGTCCAGAGTCGATGGTAAGGATTCCCAGGGTAACCCCCTCATGACTGTATACCACTGTGCTACTATCTCTGCTGGGTCTGTTTTGCTGGACAGGACATACCCAGTGATGCCGATGTCTGTAAGGTATGATTTTGTGAGTATGACTATGTTAGGCTGTTACTTGACTAGTGCAGAGGTTTCCACTGGTGTACAAAGAAGTGTGCGAGGCCTGCTGCGGGAATGTTTCGGTGAGTGCAGTATTTGAATGCCGAGGCTCAATAGGCACACGCAGGGCTAATTGGACGTGCGCACTGGCTTGCGAGCGCATTGCTGGGCGCTTGCAGCCTCCGTTTTCCTCCATTCCGCCCCTCCATCCACCCACCCACGACTCCATTCCCCGCTGCCCCAGAACTCACTTCACAAACTCCGGCTAACAGTACGGGGGTTGATGAAAGGATAGAACTGTAGGCAGTTACTGCCTTCCGCAACAGCTGGACTCACTGTGGCTTCGCATTGTGATTTTGAATAACCTGTTAAAGGTGAAATACGGGCAGCATGGTGGTGCAGTGGTTAACACTGCAGCCTCACGGCGCCGAGTCCCAGGTTCGATTCCGGCTCTGGGTCACTGTCTGTGTGGAGTTTACACATTCTCCCCGTGTTTGCGTGGGTTTCGCCCCCCACAACCCAAAGATGTGCAAGGTAGATGGATTGAACACACAGAATTGCCCCTTAATTGGAAAAAATGAATTGGGTACTCTAATTTTTAACAAAATTTAAAAAAAAAAAGATGAAATATGATTTTTTTTAACTGCATGGAAAATAATGTTTTTTAGTTGTACTGTGAAACACAACAATATTCACCACTTCTTGCTTTGGTATAATATTGTTTTTCACATGAACTAATAATAACTATGGGTGGCTGCGCTCAAAACAAGTGCTGCAGTAGACCACATTTGGAACTAGTTTTAGTTATTCCAGCTACAAAAACGTGGATTGAAGGCTCTGGAAGCAACGATTGAGCTGGGGGAGGAGCTGGGCATACCATGGTGAGCAGTGGGGGAGGTTGAGATTTTGGAGGGGGATTCCATTGAACAGATGGTGGAAGGGGAAACAGGGGAGATACTGCTGCCAGGGAGGGGTGATCCACAAAGTGACAGGACACTTAAGAGCCTGCTCCTCTCCCAAGCCTCCATTCCCACAGCGTGTGGATGCCCGGTAACCTTCCGGAGGAGCCTGGCATCTCTCCCCTTTCCCAATGGGGGTCAACAGCAGAACAGCAGCAAACATACAAAGTAGCAAAGATTAGTGGGAGGCTAGAGGACTGGGAAATCTATAGGGGGCAACAGAAAGCTACTAAAAAAGCTATAAAGAAGAGTAAGATAGATTATGAGAGTAAACTTGCTCAGAATATAAAAACAGATAGTAAAAGTTTCTACAAATACATAAAACAAAAAAGAGTGGCTAAGGTAAATATTGGTCCTTTAGAGGATGAGAATGGAGATTTAATAATGGGAGATGAGGAAATGGCTGAGGAACTGAACAGGTTTTTTGGGTCGGTCTTCACAGTGAAAGACACAAATAACATGCCAGTGACTGATGGAAATGAGGCTATGACAGGTGAGGACCTTGAGAGGATTGTTATCACCAAGGAGGTAGTGATGGGCAAGCTAATGAGGCTAAAGGTAGACAAGTCTCCTGGACCTGATGGAATGCATCCCAGAGTGCTAAAAGAGATGGCTAGGGAAATTGCAAATGCACTAGTGATAATTTACCAAAATTCACTAGACTCTGGGGTGGTCCCGGCGGATTGGAAATTAGCAAACGTGACACCACTGTTTAAAAAAGGAGGTAGGCAGAAAGCGGGTAATTATAGGCCAGTGAGCTTAACTTCGGTAGTAGGGAAGATGCTGGAATCTATCATCAAGGAAGAAATAGCGAGGCATCTGGATGGAAATTGTCCCATTGGGCAGACGCAGCATGGGTTCATAAAGGGCAGGTCGTGCCTAACTAATTTAGTGGAATTTTTTGAGGACATTAACAGTGCGGTAGATAACGGGGAGCCAATGGATGTGGTATATCTGGATTTCCAGAAAGCCTTTGACAAGGTGCCACACAAAAGGTTGTTGCATAAGATAAAGATGCATGGCATTAAGGGGAAAGTAGTAGCATGGATAGAGGATTGGTTAATTAATAGAAAGCAAAGAGTGGGGATTAATGGGTGTTT
Source organism: Scyliorhinus torazame (assembly GCF_047496885.1). NCBI lineage: Eukaryota > Metazoa > Chordata > Chondrichthyes > Carcharhiniformes > Scyliorhinidae > Scyliorhinus > Scyliorhinus torazame. Next base: position 148,874,208 of record NC_092707.1, on the reverse strand, counting down.
CTCTGGTTGGCAATCAGTAGCTAGTGGTGTCCCTCAGGGATCAGTGTTGGGCCCACAACTGTTCACAATTTACATAGATGATTTGGAGTTGGGGACCAAGGGCAATGTGTCCAAGTTTGCAGACGACACTAAGATAAGCGGTAAAGCAAAAAGTGCAGAGGATCCTGGAAGTCTGCAGAGGGATTTGGATAGGCTAAGTGAATAGGCTACGGTCTGGCAGATGGAATACAATGTTGACAAATGTGAGGTTATCCATTTTGGTAGGAACAACAGCAAAAGGGATTATTATTTAAATGATAAAATATTAAAACATGCTGATGTGCAGAGAGACTTGGGTGTGCTAGTGCATGAGTCGCAAAAAGTTGGTTTACAGGTGCAACACGTGATTAAGAAGGCAAATGGAATTTTGTCCTCCATTGCTAGAGGGGTGGAGTTTAAGACTAGGGAGGTTCTGCTGCAATTGTATAAGGTGTTAGTGAGGCCACACCTAGAATATTGTGTTCAGTTTTGGTCTCCTTACTTGAGAAAGGACGTACTAGCACTGGAGGGTGTGCAGAGGAGATTCACTAGGTTAATCCCAGAGCTGAAGGGGTTGGATTACCAGGAGAGGTTGAGTAGACTGGGACTGTACTTGTTGGAATTTAGAAGGATGAGGGGGGATCTTATAGAAACATCTAAGATTATGAAGGGAATAGATAGGATAGATGCGGGCGGGTTGTTTCCACTGGAGTGGAGAAAACAGAACTAGGGGGCATAGCCTCAAAATAAGGGGAAGTAGATTTAGGACTGAGTTTAGAAGGAACTTCTTCACCCAAAGAGTTGTGAATCTCTGGAATTCCTTGCCCAGTGAAGCAGTTGAGGCTCCTTCATTAAATGTTTTTAAGATAAAGATAGATCGTTTTTTGAAGAATAAAGGGATTAAGGGTTATGGTGTTCGGGCCGGAAAGTGGAGCTGAGTCCACAAAAGATCAGCCATGATCTCATTGAATGGTGGAGCAGGCTCGAGGGGCCAGATGGCCTACTCCTGCTCCTAGTTCTTATGTTCTTATGCGCAAACAGGCAGTTTCCACTACAGATGTTGAAATCAGGATTTTAAAATAGAGCAGGTTGGAATGATGTACTTCTGCTCCTTGTTTGTATGTAGCCATCTTGGAAGTGAAGAGGTAATTCGGGCTACAGACTCCATGCTGGAATGGGGCTTGCAAGAATCTTTCACTCGCAAGAGATCAAGTGTATGTAACCCAAGAAATGTTGAAGACTGCCATCAGCATTACCCGACCAGAGAGGGCCCTTATACTTGGGCTTATGACTGGAGTCAGGAGAAAACCCTTGGGAATATCATTCACGGGCATGGCACAGGCAGCACCACAATACTGGCAGACACCATGCAGCAAACTATTAGGAAGGCTAGCCTTTATTGCAAGAGGTTTTGAGTACAGGAACAGTGAAATCCCACTGCAATTGTATAGGAGCTTGGTTAGACCCACCTGGAGTACAGTGTGCAGTTTTGGTCCCCTTACTTCAGAAAGAATATTATTGCCATAGAGGGAGTGCAACAAAGATTTGCCAGACAGTTCCGGATATGGCGGGATAGTCCTACGAAGAAAGGTTGGGCAAACTGGGCCTGTATTCCAGTTGAGTAAGACCATAACCATAATAAATGTGACATTTATGAGCAATCGATTCAGTTGAAAAAGGTGGGTGCGCCCGAATTACCTCTTGTGTACGCTCCAACTTGGACAACACAGACTTTATAAAAAAGACCATGGCAGAAATTCCCGACATCGATACACACGAACTGATCATGGGGGGCGACTTCGGACCAATCAAACCCCAGAACGGGGAAAAAGACAGGCATGTCTAGGGAACTGGGAACATTCATAGAACAAATGGGGGCGGTGGCCCCAAGGCGATTTCTACACCCCAATGAGAGGGAATTCTTGTTCTTTTTGTTGGTGCACAAAGCAATATTCGAGGAGAGACTTCTTTGCAGTTGGAAAATCGGTGCTTCCAGAAATAGCAAGAGCGGAATACTCCGCGATAGTCATCTCCGACCACGCTCCACATTACATGGATATGAGGTTGGAGACGGGCCGTGCCCAGCGTCCCACATGGAGGCTGGACACAGACCTCCTGACCCACAAGGCTGCTGCCAAAAAGCATCACAGGCCATAGGCGACTACGTTACTAACAACCAGAACTGGGAAGTCTCACCTTTCACGTTCTGGGAGGCACTGAAGGCTGTGATTAGGAGAGGAATTATAGCCTATAAGGCTTGTAGGGACAGGGAAGAGAGGGCGGCCAAGCAACAACTGATCAACTCCATCCTGGAGTTCAACAGAAAGTACTTTTGAGGCCCCAGTTGTAGAGGTTCTGGCAGAGAGGAAAAAGCTGCAAATGGACTTTGACCTGCTATTCACCAGGAAAGCAGTGCACCAACTCTACCAGACACAGGGTAACTCCACGAGGCCGGAGAAAAGGCTCACCAGCTGAGAAAGCAGGCAGCCATGAGGGAGATAACGCAGGTGAAGGATAGCAGAGTCAGACTGGTAACCGAGCCAAAAGAGGTCAACAGTGTGTTTGAGGCCTTCTACCGAGGGTTCCTCAATGGACTGGACATGCCAGTTGCTGGGGACGATATGCGCGAGGAACTGGAAGCAACAATAGGACTGGGTGAGATCATGGGGAGCATCAGCTCCATGCAGGCTGGGAAGGCGGCGGGACCCGTCGGATTTCTATAAAATATTTGTGCCAGCCCTGGCCCTACACCTAAGGGATATGTTCGCAGACTCGCTAGCGAAGGGGCACCCTGCCTCCTACGCTAACACAAGCCATGATTTCGCTGACTGGCTCGACAGAATGCGGCTCATACAGGCCCATTTCGCTGCTCAACATTGATGCGAAGATACTCGTGAAAGCTCTGACCAAGAGACTGGAGAACTGCATACCAGAGGTAGTTGCAGAGGTCCAGATGGGATTTGTCAAGGGTAGACCGTTAACTGCAAACATCAGGCGACTGCTGAATGTAATAATGACAGCCGCCCCCCCTAGGGAGAGAACATCAGAGGTGATCATCTTCCTGGATGCAGAAACAGCCTTCGACAGAATCAAGTAGAGGTACCTCTTGGTACTGGAGTGGTTTGGGCTCGGAGCAGGGTTCATCTCGTGGGTGAAACTCTTGCACAATGCCCCCAAAGTGAGCATTCGGACCAACACCACCAGCTCTGAATACTTCCAGCTGCACAGAGGCACAGGGCTGGGATGCCCGCTGTCCATGCTCCTGTTCCCCTAGCAAGTGAACCCCTGACGATCGCTCTTCAGAGCCTTCTCGGGCTAGAAATTCATCCTGGGCAAGAGCGAGGCTTTCCCAGTGAACCCGAACAGGGGAGGGACAGAGCTGGAGGGATTCCCATTCAAACTAGAACAAAACAAATTTCTGCTACCTGGGGATCCAGAGCCCATGACGGGACATGTATCCACAAGTGGAATCTGACCAGTCTGGTGGAGAAAGTTAAAAAGGACCTACAGAGATGGGTAGCACAGTGGTTAGCACAGTTGCTTTACAGCTCCAGGGTCCCAGGTTCGATTCCCGGCTTGGGTCACTGTCTGTGCGGAGTCTGCACGTTCTCCCCGTGTCTGTGTGGGTTTCCTCCGGGTGCTCCAGTTTCCTCCCACAGTCCAAAGATGTGCAGGTTAGGTGGATTGGCCATGCTAAATTTCCTTTAGTGTCCAAAAAAGATTAGTTGGGGGTTACAGGGATATGGTAGAGGTGTGGGGATAGGGTGGAGGTGTGGGCTTGGGTAGGGTGCTCTTTCCAAGGGCCAGTGCAGACTCGATGGGCTGAATGGCCTCCTTCTGCGCTGTAAATTCTATGATTTTTCTTGACGGGGAGGGTGCAGACGATCAAAAGGAACGTATTGACGATGTTCCTCTTCCTGTTCAGATCGATACTGATCTTCATCCCCAAGTCCTTTTTCCATAACATAGACAAAATTATCATGCTGTTTGTGTGTAGGTGTTAAGAACCCAAGGATCCCTAAATCAACTCTGCAAAGGAGGAAAAATATGGGCGGTCTGGCCCTGCCAAATCTACAATACTACCACTGGGCAACTATGGCAGAGAGGGTGAAGGGATGGATATGTGAATTCAATATGGAATGGGGAGGATGGAGGAGTCTTCCTGCAAGGGAATGACCCTCCGGGCCCTCCCCACAACAGCACTCCCATCCCTACCGACTAAATACTCATCCTACCCAGTGGTGGTAGCCACATTAAAAACGTGGAACCAGATGAGGGAGCATTTTGGTCTAACTGAGATGGGTCCCCCATGGTCGCCATCTGCGGAAACCACAAATTCCCACCAGCCATGCTCGACACCACCTTCAAAAAATCGAGACAAGACGGGGGGGACGCTAACAATCAGGGACTTCTACATGGGGAAAAGACTAGCGACCTTGGGCGAACTGATGGAAGACCTGGAACTACCGACGGGACGGGCACCTCCAAATCAAACACTTCCTCCGCAAGGAGATGGCAAGATACCCCAGGGCCCCGAGAGACACACTATTAGAGGAACTTATAAACACAGACAGTAAGGAAGGGGGGGAACTGTGGGAATATCTATGGACAGTTACTGGAGAGGGCAAGATTACCACTGGACGAAGCCAGAGGAAAATGGGAGGACGAACTGGAGACAGAAGTGGATTGGGGACTCTGGAGTGAAGCATTGAGCAGGGCCAACTCCACCTCCTCCTGTACAAGGCTCAGCCTCATGCAGTTTAAAGTGGTGAACAGAGCACACCTAACCAGAACCCGAAAGAACAAGTTCTTCCTGGAGGTGGAGGCTAAATATGAACAGTGCCAGGGAGACCCGGCCAACTATGCACACCTGTTTTGGGTCTGCCCCAGACTTGTTGGGTTCTGGACAGCCTTCTTTGAGGCGATGTCCAAGGTTGTGGGGTTGAGGGTGGAGCCGTGCCCGAGTGGCAGTCTTCCGGGTATCGGAACAGCCAGAGCTACATATGGGAAGGGGGGCTGACGCTCTGGCTTTTGCTTCCCTAATCGCTGGAGAGTCCTGCTCTTTTGGCAGTCAGCAACACCACCCACTGCTGCAGACGGGCTGGCAGAAGTGGCGGAATTTTTCCACCTGGTGAAGATCAAGTACACCATCAGAGAGTCGGATAAGGGTTTCCAAAAAGCGTGGGGCCATTCATTCGCCTGTTCCAATATCTGTTCGAGGCCATCAGCGACTAGGGAAAGAAAGGGAGACGGGGAGAGCAGACAAGAACACATACAATGAGGATGTACAAAGGGGAACGGGGGAAGAGATGAGGAGGGAGCCCAAACGAGCCACAAAGAGAAACAGGGATGGGGGGGAAAGTGGGGAGGGGACAGGAAGCCCCCTCACCCCCCGAACTCACAAGGTCAACAACAAAACCGCAGAAACGTGGAGCGGAGCTCAGCAGTAGGACACCCAGGGCAGAAGAGGGGCTACCAACGAGGGGACAGGGAGGGGGGAGTCAGACGGAGAGGTGGGGGAGAATATATGTTCAGAAATATGTGTGTAAATAAGAAACTGTACAACATGTAGACACCAGATACACCATTTGTTAAAAGTATCATTCTGTAAAATTGAAAAGCGACAATAAAAACATTTTTTAAAAAAGAAAGCTTTCCCAATTTTGGCACTAGCCCCTAAATGTTTGTAAAGAGGAATTTGTCAGTCGTATCCAGTACCTACTTCGATGGAGGATTTTCTAAATAGTGTTCCGCCCCACAATGGGCGGCATTAACATTGCGACATCTCACAAGATCATGTTAAGATCTCGCGACGCATGGCGAGCTGTGTAGATCCCGGAAGTGGGATCTCCTGGCATCTACCGCCCATGCCACGCCGCCTTTTGGGCGTAACACGGCCAATAGATTGCACCCTAAAACAGAAAGGTTAACAAGGCAGTCCTGAAGTCTGCTAATCCAACATTACTACTGATTTCTCTTTATATTAGAGTATTAGTAACCTTTATCTTTTGTTAGCCAGAGAACACTGTTAATTTGTTGTGCCACTAGACTATTGAGCCACTGCTGATCCTGCAACAGTACTCCTGTTAATCACTTCAATAAACCTAATTAAAGACATGCCAGTGCACAATGATTCCTATATTTCAAAGAACTTTAATAAGTGCAGCAAAACAGTTTGTTCTACAATGGAAAACATTTTTGTGTTGAACTGGTGTAAAACAGTACTGAATTAAAACCAGGCTTACACTGTAATTAAAAGTTAACAAAGTAGGAGTTGAAGCTGCCTATTGAGAGGGAGAGAGCTTAAGGGAAACTACAATTACTGATAAGATATACTAAATTGTCTTTATATGGGGCAAGATTCTCCTGCTTCCCAGCCGCGTGTTCCTCGACAGCGCGCTGTTAGATGGCACCAGAATTCTCTGCTCCCATCGCTGTCAATGGGAGGAGAGAACAGACCGTCAGCAAATGGCTAGAGAATTCAAGCCATGGTGTTGTATTTCAACAACGATATATAATCATGAAAAACAGATTTGTACAGATTGTCATGTGAAGATATAGGAGAAACGTACAAACATTAGAGTGTTTGCAGTGTTTTCGCCAATCAACTATTATTGAATACAGTTTTAAGTATCATCTTATAATTGTTGTGCTGAGTACTATTACATGTGCTATATAGGGCTCAATTCAACTAATTGGGAACAAAGTCCCATAGCAAGTGCATTAGATGCCTTTTTCCTGGCGCTCGCAGCGCTGAGCAACACATGGATATACCACGCGACTCGCATTATATAAGGCCGCACATAGCCCCGTTTTGCACACTGAGGAGCTCCGCACGCTGGAACTCCCCAGTGTAGCAATGGCGGCCCGATTTCCAAGGCCCCTGAAGCGACCCCAAACCCCCTCCCCAGTCCGAACACCATATGGGAGGGTCCCCGCCACCCCCAATACCCACGCAGGGCATCCCCGGCCCAATCGTGCGCAAAAGATGCCAGCTTAGCATCTTGGCGGTGCCAAGCTGGCGCTGACCATGCCAGCTGGCATTGCAACCTGGGTAGCTTTGTGCTGCCAAAGTGCCAGGCTGGCACTGCCAGGATGCCCAGGTGGCGTCCTAACTAAAAGGCATACAGCTAGGGAGCCTCTGATCCCCTAGGCAGCCCCATGAGTGCCGTTCCGTCTGGTCCCTGTTGTGGAGACACTCACCTGAGGTTTCCAAGGCAAGGGGGATAGATCCAAATGCCTCGGGAAATTACATATTACAGTACATAGAACATTACAGCACAGTACAGGCCCTTCGGCCCTCGATGTTGCGCCGATCTGTGAAACCACTCTAAAGCCCATCTACACCATTCCCTTATCATCCCTATGTCTATCCAATGACCATTTGAATGCCCTTAGTGTTGGCGAGTCCACTACTGTTGCAGGCCGGGCAGTCCATACCCTTACTACTCTCTGAGTAAAGAACATACCTCTGACATCTGTCCTATATCTATCTCCCCTCAATTTAAAGCTATGTCCCCTCGTGCTAGACATCACCATCCGAGGAAAAAGGCTCTCACTGTCCACCCTATCCAATCCTCTGATCATCTTGTATGCCTCAATTAAGTCACCTATTAACCTTCTTCTCTCTAACGAAAACAGCCTCAAGTCCCTCAGCCTTTCCTCATAAGATCTTCCCTTCATACCAGGCAACATTCTGGTAAATCTCCTCTGCACCCTTTCCAATGCTTCCACATCCTTCCTATAATGCGGCGACCAGAATTGCACGCAATACTCCAAATGCGGCTGCACCAGAGTTTTGTACAGCTGCAACATGACCTCATGGCTCTGAAACTCAATCCCTCTACCAATAAAAGCTAACACACCATACGCCTTCTTAACAACCCTCTCAACCTGGGTGGCAACTTTCAGGGATCTATGTACATGGACACCGAGATCTCGCTGCTCATCCACACTACCAAGAATCTTACCATTAGCCCAGTACTCTCTCTTCCTGTTATTCCTTCCAAAATGAATCACCTCACACTTTTCTGCATTAAACTCCATTTGCCACCTCTCAGCCCAGCGCTGCAGCTTATGTATGTCCCTCTGTAACTTGTAACATCCTTCCGCACTGTCCACAACTCCACCGACTTTAGTGTCATCTGCAAATTTACTCAGCCACCCTTCTACACCCTCCTCCAGGTCATTTATAAAAATGACAAACAGCAGTGGCCCCAAAACAGATCCTTGTGGTACACCACTAGTAACTGGACTCCAGTCTGAACATTTCCCATCAACCACCACCCTTTGTCTTCATCCAGCTAGCCAATTTCTGATCCAAACTGCTAAATCACCCTGAATCCCATGCCTCTGTATTTTCTGTAATAGCCCACCGTGGGGAACCTTATCAAACGCTTTACTGAAATCCATATACGCCACATCAACCCTCAGCCACCTGTTTGGTCACCGTCTCAAAGAACTCTATAAGGTTTGTGAGGCACGACCTACCCTTCACAAAACCGTGTTGACTATCTCTAATCAAATTATTCCTTTCCAGATGATTATACATCCTATCTCTTTTAAACCTTTCCAAGATTTTGCCCACAACAGAAGTAAGGCTCACTAGTCTGTAGTTACCGGGGTTGTATCTACTCCCCTTCTTGAACAAGGGGACAATATTTGCTATCCTCCAGTCTTCTGGCACTATTCCTGTAGACAAAGATGACTTAAAGATCAAAGCAATCTCCTCCCTAGCTTCCCAGAGAATCCTAGGATAAATCCCATCCGGCCCAGGGGACTTATCTATTTTCACATTTTTTGTCTGTATTCACACAGGAAAAAGATAGTGTTGTCGAGGAGAATACTGAGATTCGGGCTACTAGACTAGAAGGGCTTGAGGTTCATAAGGAGGAGGTGTTAGCAATTCTGGAAAGTGTGAAAATAGATAAGTCCCCTAGGCCGGATGGGATTTATCCTAGGATTCTCTGGGAAGCTAAGACTAACTGTCTTGTTTTAATTATGCAGTTTTGACAAAAAGTAGCGGGATTCGCATCACAACGTCTCGTGAGATCACGTTAAATATCACGAGGCGTTGCGAGATGGGTGGATCCCAGGAGCAGCGGTCTCCCGGCTTCAATCGGCCACGTTGCGCCGCTTTTCGGGTACAGCGTGGCAGTTCAATCGCACCTATTGTTTCGCTTTTAATTATTGAAAGTTAATTTACATTACAAATATATCCAGGTAAAACATCCCGTTCAGGTAACATGTATCGCAGGATCCCACAAGGGGGCAGTGGCGCAGTGATATTGTCAATGGACCAGTAATCCAGAGACCCAGGATAATGCTGTGGGGACCATAGTTCGAAGCCCTCCATTGCAGGTGGTGAAATTTGAATTCAATAAAAATCTGGGATTAAAAGTCCATTGGTGACCATGAACACGATAGTCGTAAAAACCCACTGCTTCACTAATTTCCTTCAGAGAAGGAAATCTGCCATCCTTGCATGGTCTGGCCTACATTCAACGCCACGGTAGCACAATGATTAGCACTGTTGCTTCACAGGTCCAGGGCCCCAGGTTCGATTTGCGGCTTGGGTCACTGTTTGTATGGAGTCTGCACATTCGCCCCGTGTCTGTGTGGGTTTCATCCGGGTGCTCCGGTTTCCTCCCACAAGTCCCTTGGGTGAATTGAATATTCTGAATACTCCCTCTGTGTACCCGAACAGGCGCCGGAATGTGGCGACTAGCGGCTTTTCACAGTCACTTGTGACAATAAAGATTATTAAAAATTAAAGAGTCAACAATGTGGTTGACTCTTAAATGCGGTTTGAAATGACCTCTCGAGCCACTCTTTTCAAGGCAAGTAATGCTGGCCCAGCTAGCGACACCCACAAACTGTGAATGAGTTTTTAAAAAAGGACCAATGTGATAGGGCTGGCTATGCAATATTTGCTTCTTTGGTTGGTCTGTGGCCATGCCAATTGGTGGAATTTTCCTGAATATCGGCAAAGGCTGATAGAGGGCAGGAAAAGTGGTGTTGACCAGCGGCTTTCACCACCATATCGTCCAACACATAGATAACAAAAATGGCAAGGGGTGGGCATTGATTGAACCAGCTCCGATAGCAACTTAGTTTTTTTGACAATCGGGGTTCTATCTTTAAAGGCCACCGAAGTACACAAGTTCACAAAGAGTCCCCCCCCCGTCCCCCCCCCCCACCCTACCCACCTCACATGGGCACTTCCCCCCCTGGCTAGGGGACAATGCCAGGATATGCTCCCCCAGTTGAGCGATGCACTCACCTGAGCTCTTCTGAGAGGTCTGCTCGCCAGGTGGATGCCTTGGGAGACCAGTCAGGTTTCACACCAATCTGCCCTGACGCTGTTGTGAATGGACTTTCTGGGCAGCATGGTGGTGCAGTGGTTAGCACTGCTGCCGCACGGCTCCGAGGTCCCAGGTTCAATCCCGGCTCTGGATCATTGTCCATGTGGAGTTTGCACATTTTCCCCATGTTTGCGTGTGTTTCGACCCCACAACACAAAGATGTGCAGGTTAGGTGGATTGGCCACGCTAAATTGCCCCTGAATTGGAAAAAATGAATTGGATACTCTACATTTATTTTTTAAAAAGTGAATGGACTTTCTTCCAGGGAGAAGAATGATTCAGGCCTAGAGGCCTGATAATGAGATATTAATGTATGGAAATAAAACATCAGGAACCCCCATTATGTCACTGGTGAGGAGGGGTACCAATTGTGTCAAGCCTTATGTCAGCATGAAACACCGTTTGGACATCCCGTGAGATTTCCCGCTCGACAGCCAGGATCGAACCTAGAACCTTGGTGCCGTAAGACAGCTGTGCTAACCACTGTGCCACCGTGCTGCCTGAGATTTCCCACTCTTGTCACTGACGGAAAGGGGAGCTACAAATCCCAGCCAATGTCTTTACATGAACCAGAATGCAGTCGCTCTCCGCACACAAGAACAAAGAACAAAGAAAAGTACAGCACAGGAACAGGCCCTTCGGCCCTCCAAGGGCCTGCACCGACCATGCTGCCCGTCTGAACTAAAATCTTCTATACTTCCGGGGCTGTATCCCTCTATTCCCATCCTATTCATGTATTTGTCAAGATGCCCCTTAAACGTCACTATCGTCCCTGCTTCCACCAACTCCTCCGGCAGCAAGTTCCAGGCATCCACTACCCTCTGTGTAAAAAATCTTGCCTCGTACATCTCCTCTAAACCTTGCCCCTCGCACCTTAAACCTATGCCCCCTAGTAATTGACCCCTCTACCCTGGGAAAAAGTCTCTGACTATCCACTCTGTCTATGCCCCTCATAATTTTGTAGACCTCCGTCTTTCCAGTGAGAACAAACCGAGTTTATTCAACCTCATCATAGCTAATGCCCTCCATACCAGGCAACATCCTGGTAAATCTCTTCTGCATCCTCTCTAAAGCCTCCGCATCCTTTGTATTCTGGTGATCAGAATTGAACACTATACTCAAGTGTGGCCTAACTAAGGTTCTATACTGCTGCAACATGACTTGCCAATTTTTATATTGAGTGAAGGCAAGCATGCCGTATGCCTTCTTGATTACCTTCTCCACCTATGTTGCCCCTTTCAGTGACCTGTACACCTAGATCTCTCTGACTGTCCATACTCTTGAGGGTTCTACCATTCACTGTATATTCCCTACCTGCATTAGAGCTTCCAAAATGCATTACCTCACATTTGTCCAGATTAAACTCCATCTGCCATCTCTCCGGCCAAGTCTCCAAACGATCTAAACCTGCGGAATCCTCTGCCAAACCTCATTGCTATTCCCAATTCCACCAACCTTTTGTGTCATCCGCAAACTTACTAATCAGACCAGTTATATTTTCCTCCAAATCATTTATATACACTACGAACAGCAAAGGTCCCAGTACTGATCCCTGCGGAACACCACTAGTCACAGCCCTCCAATCAGAGAAGCACCCTTCCATTGCTACTCTCTGCCTTCTATGACCTAGCCAGTTCTGTATCCATCTTGCCAGCTCACCTCTAATCCCGTGTGACTTCACCTTTTGTACCAGTCTGCCATGGGGACCTTGTCAAAGGCCTTACTGAAGTCCATATAGCGTGTTTCCTTTTGACTTGGTAATCACTGGGTAATAATTGGAGATTTTCACTGCATTGTATTGAAGGTTTATACATTCTGCCCAGGTTCTGGTTCATATCTTTTACACAAGGCTTGTAGGAACGAACATTGAGGATCACATACAATCATACAGTTCTAATAATCAGGGTAGGTAACAAGGCTGTTCTAGGTGCTACAGATTCACAAGAAGGGTGGAATTCCATTGTTAATGAGGTACTTTAATTGATTTACCCATAAAATGTATCATAAAGATGTTATAAATTTATAGCACAGTAAAATGTTTATTTTAGCATGAGGTTGATATTTTAACAAACCCCGTAAAATTGTTGTCTCTTTCTGTTTCAGGAACCAAAAACCATTATCAAAGAATTGAAAACAGACTTCAATAATTTCATAGAGGGAAAGGTATGTCACCAATCTATGGTCTACTAGCACAAGTGTGGTAATGTGACAGATACATTAGTGTGCCACAGTCTGACAGATACACTGGTGTTGCACTCTGACATTGTGTTATAGTCTTGACAGATACATTATATACTGATGAATGCAAATTGTGTTTCGAGTACAGGCACAATGCAATTTCAAGGCATGGTGTTTTCATGACATTTATAACAAATGATGATCACTGAGCCCATCGTGTCTGCTGGCTTTTTGTTAGAACAATCCAAAATTATGCTAGACTCCTAGCTCTGTATCTTCCTCTGCTTCTAATATTTACCCAGTTTCTCTTCAAAGAGATAGTAGTATAAGGGGTGGATTCTTGTGCCCTCCCCCGTGGTAGGTTTGACGGCAGGGAGGCTCAGACTTTAGGTTGGCGGATGGCGACCCAAGCACCTGTGGCAGGAAGGCCCATAGGAGGTTTTCCTGCCCTGCTGCCACATTTGTGGGGACCAGTACCAAACGGCACTCGCCCGAGGCCCCCGAGGCGAAGGGATTGAATCCCAAAGCCTCTGGTACCTTGGGAATCTGCACATTGGAGTGAGGCTTACTGCTCTTAATATTCAGATTTGTCAAAAAATGATCCCGCCCATTATGGGTGGGATTCACCTTGCAACGTCTCGTGAGATTGGGTTGAATCTCGCGAGGCATTGCAAGCCAGGTAGATCCTGGGAGCAGGGTCTCCCGGCTTTCAACGGCCAAGCTACGCCAAAATTCTATTGTCTCTTTCAGGATCTATCTCTCTGCACTCACACTTTTAGGGGGTCTTTTTATTTGAACCGACAATGGTAGTAAATCGTCCCAAGATGCTTCTCAGGACCGTAATTAATCCAAAATCGATACTGAGCTAAAGAAGGAGATATTAGGGCAGGTGACTAAAAACTTGGTCAAAGTGGTAAGTTTTAAGGCGGGTTTTAAAGGAAAAGAGTGTTGGAAAAGTATAGGGAGGAAATTTCAGAACTTGAGGCCCAGGTGGAGTAATATAGAATTTTTGGAAGATTATATGGTTGAAGGCGGTTGCAGATATAGAAGTTACAGAGAAAGAATCCCTAAGGTTATTTAATCATCCACACATCAGTCTCTTTCCTTCAAGTGGATTCTCTTTTTGTCTTTCTAATCTTCCTTTCTATTTGATGTTAGCTTTGGCCCAGTGTTAGCACTCATGCCTCAAGTCAGAAAGTTATGGCTTGAAGCCCCATTCCAGAGATCTGAGTATAAATATAGGCTGCCACACCAGTGTGGTAATAGAAGATGTTGTATTGTTGGAGGTGTTGTCCTTTGGATGAAACATTAAACTGAAACCCCATCTGGCTGCTCAGGTGGATGGAAAAGCTTGCACGTACAGTTCGAAGAAGAGCAGAGAAGTTGTCCTGACCAGTATTTGACTCTTGACCAGTTTCACTAAACCAGGTTAATTGGTCATTTATTCAATTGCTGTTACGGGACCTTGTCTGTAAATTGACTGCTGTGTTTCCCTACATTGCAAGAGTATTGGCTATGTAGTGGTTTGGGATAGCCTAAGCACAGTAAAAGTACTGTACCAATGCAAGCTCTGTCTTATACATTTCACCATTCTCATACTCTATTTCTACCTTATCACCCTATATATAAGGCACAATTTAACGGAAATAAAATAAAATACCATGTCAGGCGTGTTTAGCTGGGTGTTTCCGATGCTGGTAACGCCAAGAACAACCCCACTATTAAATGGGACTCTGCTTCATTTCTGAGCCTTAGCCAAGTTGGGCATGACGAGGTCACTAGATCATGCCCATACGTTTTTTATATGTCATTATCCTTTGGTCTATCCCATTAATACACCCTTTTATTCCTAGCAAAAATGAATTTAACCTGTATTTTATCCATCTCATCTTTTAATATTCCTCACAATTGCTGTGCTTTGTGATCCGCCATTTTCCCTACCTATTGGGCAGATCTGTCATTATGGGATTTGTGTTAGTACTGTTGAACATTTTAAATCTATTTTTGATGTACATACATACAAACAAACAAACAAATTGGGAGTAGAAGTAGACCACTCAGCCCCTTCGAACCTGCTGAGCCATTCAATAAGATCATGGTTGATCAGAGTGTAATGTCCATTCCACATTCATGCCTTCCCCCAATAACCTTTCACTCCCTTGTTTATCAACGATCTCCCTTTGCCTTAAAAATATACATGTGCGAACACCACCTCTAGGTACGTGGTACATACTCGTGCGACTCGGCCAACGTTGTCTACCTCATATACACTACAGGAAAGGATGTCTCGAAGCGTGGTATATTGGCGAGACCATGCAGACGCTGCGACAACGGATGAACGGACATCGCGCGACAATCGCTAGGCAGACTGTTCCCTTCCAGTCGGGGAACATTTCAGCAGTGAAGGGCATTCAGCCTCTAATCTCCGGGTAAGCGTTCTCCAAGGCGGCCTTCAGGACGCGCGACAACGCAGAATCACCGAGCAGAAACTTATAGCCAAGTTCCGCACATATGAGTACGGCCTCAACCGGGACTTTGGATTCATGTCGCATTACATTCACCCCCCCTCCACCATCTGGCCTGCGAAATCCTACCAACTGTCCTGGCTTGACACAATTCACACCTCTTTAACCCTCTCTCCAGTTGCTCCGTCTGGACCTATAGACTTAATTACCTGCAAAGACTCGCATTCAAAGTATCGTTTTGCATCTTTGACTTTGTCTATACATATGTTTCTGAAACCCACCACTTCATTCACCTGAGGAAGGAGCAGTGCTCCGAAAGCTAGTGATTCGAAACAAACCTGTTGGACTTTAATCTGGTGTTACAAGACCTCTTACTGTGCTCACCCCAGTCCAACGCCGGCATCTCCACATCATTTCAAATAAGGAGACCATTACTGTACATGGTCCTCCGGATGAGGTCTCACTGGTGCCATGTATAAACCTCCTTTCTTTCGTATTCACTTTCCTTGCAAAAAAGATAACATTCAATAAGCGTTCTTAATTTCTTGCTATACCTGCATACTAGCCTTTTTGCGATTCATACACTTGGATGCCTAGATTACTCTGCATCTCTGAGCTCTGCAGTCTCCCAGCATTTAGATAATATGCTTCTTCATTATTCTTCCTGCCAAAATGGACAATTTCACATTTTCCCACATTGCCAGATATTTGCCCACTTACTTAACCTATCTATATCTCTTTGTAGCCTCCTTGCCTCCTCTTCACCTCATCAAATGCATTCTGGAAATCTCAGTACAACACATCCACTTGTTGTGTCTAAAATCTCACGGTACTTCGACCAGTTTATTATTCAAACATTTTACCCAGGTGCCCTTATTTGTGAGATGAACAAAAGACAAAACAGGTTCACAGTTTAAAACTTCTTTATTCGCCAGTCTCTCACTCACACAAAATATGACTCAAACTCGCAGCTGGGCTTTGGGTATTACCCGCACTTAGGGAACGATGCTGGCTAGACTATGATCACTCAATGTAAATACCTTCTCTGGGCTTTGAAACCCAGGGTCCCCCCCTTCTTGCGATGGTTATGCTTGGGGAACTCCCAGGTTATCGCTCAAGATCTGTTCCGATGTTCCTTCCTTTATACCGGTCTGCTGGCACTGAGTCATAGGTATACACCCACAACTGGCCTGAGTTCTATTGCCCCATCCAGACCCAAACTCATTAATGGGAATAAAAATGATACTCGTGTTCATCCAGGGTGATTCAATCAAGATCCATTGTTCTCTGAAATACCCTCGCCTGATCAGCTATTAGCCCATTATGGAGTCCAATAGATTCTTTTGTCTGTCCTTCGTCCTTTTTTAAAATAAATTTAGAGTACCCAATTATTTTTTTTCCCAATTAAGAGGCAATTTAGCGTGGCCACTCACCTAACCTGCACATCTTTGGGCTGTGGGGGTGAAACCCACACGGATACTGGGAGAATGTGCAAACTCCACACAGCTAGTGACCCGGGGCCAGGATCGAACCCAGGTCCTCAGCGCCGTAGCCAGCAGTGCTAACCACTGTGCCACCCTGCCACCCTATCTGTCCTTCGTCCTGCTGAAAAATTAATCACCTGTGTCTGGAAAGTAGTTACATATTCATAACATAGTCGTCTCCTTTTTGTGTAAACATGAGTGGGCAATCACAAAGTCCATATAGCAATAGCGAGTTTATGTGTTGACTTGAGTGCTCTTGCAGATGGCCACTATCAATTCAGCCACGGCCTCATGTGGCAGTTACTGTTTGTACCCTACGTGTCTTGCCAGCCTGTTTACAGTACCACACACTGGATCCCCTTATGTTACTTCTTCAAGAACTCAAATAAACATGATCGCCCTTTCACAAAATGATGTTGACTCTGCCTGATTACCCTAAATTTGTCCAAATGTCTTCTCACCTTTCTCTGTGACCGATATTAGGCGAACCGTCCTGTAGTTCCCTGCATTCTGTCTCCCTCCCTTTTTGAATAAAGGAGTTACATTCGCTATTTTCTAATCTAATGAAACTTCCCTGAATTTAGGGAATTTTAGAAAACTAAAACCAACACTTCAAAAACCTGCCTGGCTACTTCTTTTAAGATCCTAGGATGAAATCCATCAGAACCTGGGGACTTGTCAGCCCGCAACTCTAACAATTTGCCCAATACCACTTCCCTGGTGATAATTTTTTTGAGTTGCTCCCTTCTTTCCATTGATTCTTGATTTACAGCCATTTCTGGGATGTTGCTTGTATCGTCTACAGTGGAGACCGATGCAAAACGCTCATTTAATTAATTTGGTTTCTCATAATTTTTCATTATTAATTCACCAGACTCACTTTCTATAGGACTAACATGTACTTTAACTCTTTTCATTTTTTAACATCCATAGAAACTCTTACTATCTGATTTTATATTTCTAGCTAACTTTATCTCTTATTCTAATTTTCCCTTTTTGTTAATATGTTTGTCATTCTTTGCTGTTCTTTATATTCTGTTCAATTTTCACCTGCACCCAACTTTGCAATTATATGCTTTCTCTTTCAATTGATACTATTTTTAACTTCTTTAGTTAACCATACTTGATGGGTCCTCCCCTTGGAATTTTTATTTTTCGTTGGAATGTTTCTTGTTGGAATGTATTCATTTTGTGTATTCTGAAATATCCCCTTCAAGTTCTCCCGTTTCTTCTCTATGGACCTATCCCTTATCCTAATTTGCCAGTTCATTGTATCTAGCACTGCTTTCAGGCCCTCATAATAGCATTTATTTAAGTTTAAAATATAGTCTTAGACCCATTATTCACTCCCCCAAACTCAATAGAAAAATTGATCATGAGAGCTTCCGGTGGTGGCCATGGAGTGAACGGTCGCACATTTAGCAGCTCTCGCCTCTAGTGATCCTTTAACAGCTTTTAAGCTGGATTTTTGCGGGAATTTCTCAACATAAGTTGATAAAATGGA
Organism: Scyliorhinus torazame; assembly: GCF_047496885.1. Classification (NCBI taxonomy): domain Eukaryota; kingdom Metazoa; phylum Chordata; class Chondrichthyes; order Carcharhiniformes; family Scyliorhinidae; genus Scyliorhinus; species Scyliorhinus torazame. The sequence continues at coordinate 148,856,195 of NC_092707.1, read as the reverse complement.
AAGGAGAAGGAGGCGACCCCCAATTTATGGAACTGCGCCCAAAAAATAGTCGGAAACGAAGAAATCAAAAGATGGATGGAAACAAAACTCAAAGCAGCGGGTTCAATGACAATGAGGCAAAGCTCGGCCGTTTCTGTCCAATGGACGATGGATCAGTTGGTCGAAAACTTGGATGGGAAGTTCGCCCAGCATCACAAGGAATGTGCTGAGGACCTGATCCAGGCAGTGGCCTCGATTAAGGGGGTGGCCGACCGGGTGGAGGACAATGTGAAGACTCAGGGACAGGAGATTCAAAAGCTGCAGGAGCAGGCGATGGAACGAGAGGAGCAGTCCACAGCGATGGCAATGGAAATTGGTATTCTACAGGAGCGGCAAAGCGGCTGTTGGAGAAGATGGAAGACCTGGAGAATCGTTCTCGCAGGCAGTATATCCGGATCGTCGGTCTGCCAGAGGGAAAGGAGGGATAAGATGTCGGTGCATATGTGGGGAAGATGCTGGAGAAGCTGATGGGGGAAGGTTCATTCCCCAAGTCGTTGGAGGTGGACAGGGTCCATAGGTCTCTTATGCATAAGCCCCAGGGCCGTGAGCCCCCGAGGGCGATTGTGGTATGGCTGCATCGGTTCCTGGACAAGGATCGTATTATGAAGTGGGCTAGGCAGACAAAACGGTGCACCTGGGAAGAGTCAAGAGATCCAGGTGTATCAGGATTGGGGAACAGAGCTTGCAAAGAGGAGGGCGAGTTTTAATAAAGTCAAGGCGGCCCTGTATGCGAAAGACATAAAATTTGGACTGCTCTACCCGGCCCGCCTGGGTGACCTACGAGAACCGGGAGCTATACTTTGGCTCGCCGGAAGAGGTGGAGGTCTTTATGAAAGACAATAACTTGGTGGATGCATAAGGACTTTAAAACCTAAACTGTGGTGGACTGAGTTTTTTATAAGAGGGGGAGGGGGGGGGGGAGTTTTATGCGGTTCTTTCTTTCTCTGTCTGGAGAAATCTCAACCTTTCAATTCTGTAATTTAAATTGCGACTTTCTGGAGGAGAAAGGTTTTTTCTGTTTGATTTTGATTTGTATCTGTCGAATTGCAGTGAAAAAGGTTTTGAGCTGCGATGTTTTTTTCTTCTGTTGGAAAAAAGATGGTTGAGTTTCTGCAAGCAAAATGTTTTCCTACCCTGTTTGATATCTCTTCTATTGTTTTGGTTCTGTTTGAAGGAGATGGGATAGATAAGATTCTGGTAAGGGAGGGGGGGTGGGCCTTTGCGCCTCAGCCTTGGGGGGATTGTTTGTTTGTTTTCTGTGTTTGATGTTATTGTGTGAGAACTTGTGTTAAAGGTGGGGGGGAGCAGGTTGTACAGTGTTAGGCGCTGGGGGGGCGGGCTGCTTGGCTAGCTGGATAGCCGATCAGACTGATCACATGGAATGTTTGTGGATTGAATGGGCCGGTCAAAAGGGCACGTGTGTTCGCACACCTGAGACTGTTAAAAGCGGATGTGACCATGCTACTGGAGACACACTTGAAGCTCGAGACCAATTCAGGTTGAAGAAGTGATGGGTTGGACAGGAGTTTCATTCGGGACTTGACTTTAAAACAAGGTGGGGTGGCCATCCAGATTAACAAGAGGGTGGCATTTGAGGTGGGGAGGATAGAGGCAGAACCGGGGGGTAGATTTATTATGGTCAGTGGGAAGCTGGAGGGAATGGCAGTGGTGCTGGTAAATAAATACGCCCCAAACTGGGATGATGTCGCGTTTGTTAGGAAGGTGCTGGACTCGCACCGGCTGGTTTTGGGGGGTGACTTCAACACGGTCCTGGATCCGAGATTGGACCGGTCGAGCTCTAGGTCAGAGAAAGTACCAGCAATGGTGAAAGAACTGCGGGGTTCATGGAGCGCATGAGAGGGGTGGATCCGTGGAGATTTGGGAGGCCAAAGAGCAAGGAATATTCATTTTCACAAGGTATGCTCCAGGATAGATTTCTTTGTACTGGATAAAACATTGTTAGCGAAGGTGGAGGACACTGAGTACTCCGCAGTTGTGGTGTCAGACCACACGCCACATTGAGTAGACCTACGGGCAAGCACGGGAATGTCTCAGCGCCCACGGTGGAGATTAGATGCCGGACTGCTAGCGGACGATAAGATTTGTGAGGGAGGCCATCCGGGGGAACATAACAAACAATGATACGGGAGAGTCTGCGGCGGGAGTGGTTTGGGAGGCATTAAAGGCAGTTATCAGAGGGGAATTAATTTCAATTCGAGCAAATAGGGAGAAAACTGAGCAGGCGGAGCTGGACAGATTGGTAGGAAAAATCTTGCAGGTGGACCGGAGATATGTGGAATCTCCGAAGGAGGCGCTCCTGCGGGAGCGTCAGAGACTCCAAATGGAATTTGGGCTCCTTTCCACAGGTAAGGCAGAGGGACAGCTGAGGAGGGTAAAAGGGGCAGTATAGGAATATGAGGAGAAAGCTAGCAGGATGATGGCACATTAGCTGAGGAAGCAGGAGGCGGCAAGAGAAATAGGGAAAATAAAGGATATGAGAGGGAAGGTAAATAAAGGATATGAGAGGGAAGGTAGTGATAGACCTGGGGGCGGTTAATGACGTGTCCCGTGAATTTTATAGTCCGTTATATGAGTCAGAACCCCCAGCCGAGGAGGAGGGTATGCATCAATTCCTAGAGAGGTTAGAGTTCCCGGAGGTAGTTGAGGAGCTGGTGGAAGACGTGGGGGGCCCAATTTGGCTCGGGAGGTGATAGATGGGTTGAGGGCGATGTAATCGCGAAAGGCCCCAGGACTGACTGATTCCCAGTGGAATTTTATAAAAAGTTCTCTGGGTTACTGGGGCCGTTCCTGGCTTTTAACAAGTCTAGGGTGCTGGGTGTACTCCCCCAACGCTATGACAGGCATGAATATCTCTCATCCTGAAGCGAGATAAGGACCCGGAGAACTATGGATCGTACAGGCTAATTTCCCTGCTGAACGTTGATGCTAAATTGCTGGCAAAGATCTTGGCCACTCGAATAGAGGATTGCATCCCGGAGGTAATCGGGGAAGATCAGATGGGATTTGTGAAGGGCAGACACCTGACATCCAATATTAGACAGTTCTTAATGACAGCAGCACGGTAGCATTGTGGATAGCACAATTGATTCACAGCTCCAGGGTCCCAGGTTCGATTCCGGCTTGGGTCACTGTCTGTGCGGAGTCTGCACATCCTCCCTGTGTGTGCGTGGGTTTCCACCGGGTGCTCCGGTTTCTTCCCACAGTCCAAAGATGTGCAGGTTAGGTGGATTGGCCATGCTAAATTGCCCTTAGTGTCCAAAATTGCCCTTAGTGTTGGGTGGGGTTACTGGGTTATGGGGATAGGGTGGAGGTGTGGACCTTCGGTAGGGTGCTCTTTCCAAGAGCCGGTGCAGACTCGATGGGCCGAATGGCCTCCTGTACTGTAAATTCTGTGATAATGATGCCAGCGGAGGGGCGCGATGTTGAGGTGGTGGTAGCCATGGAAGCGGAGAAGGCTTTTGACCGGGTGGAGTGGACATACCTCTGGGACATTTTAGGTAGGTTTGGGTTCAGACAGGGATTTGTGGATTAAGTCCGGCTGTTATATCCGGCTCTGGTGGCAAATGTATGAACCAACCAAGTCCGGGTCAGAGTATTTTAGTCTCTGCAGGGGGACAAGGCAGGGATGTCCATTCTCCCCTTACTGTTTACCCTGGCCATAGAGCCCTTGGCAATGGCCCTTAGATCATCAAATGCCTGGCGGGGGATAGTGAGGGGGGGTGGGGGGGGTGGAGCACAGAGTCTCTCTATTTGCGGATGACTTGCTGCTCTGTCACAGACTCGGTGGGGGGGGGTGGCCAAAATCATGGAGAGACCAGGAGAATTTTTTTTTTTAAAATATTTTTTATTCCCCTTTTTCACATTTTCTCCCAAATTTACACCCACCAACAACAAACAATAATCAGTAACAAATATGTCAATCCCCATATCAACGATCCCATCCTCCCACCAAACCCGAAACATTAACCCGCATGTTCACACAAACGAATGACAAAAAGGAATCAGGAATCACCCATAGTCACCATCAACGCGCACAGCCCCCCTCCCCCCAACCCTCCCACCCACATGCCCCAACTAATGTTCGATGTTATCCAGTTCTTGAAAGTGCATGATGAATAATACCCATGAATTGTAGAACCCCCCCCCATCCTTCCCCTCAGTTCAAACTTAACCTTCTCAAGAGTCAAGAATTCCAACCAATCCCCACGCCACGCCAGGGCACTGGGTGGAGAGGTTGCTCTCCAACCTATCAGGATCCGCCTTCGGGTGATCAACGAGGCGAAGACTACACCATCTGCCTCCACACTCATTTCCAACCCTGGCTGGTCCGACACCCCGAATATGACCACCTGGGGACCCGGGTCCAGTTTCACGTGCACCGCTTTAGAAATGACCTTAAAAACCATCTTCCAGTATTCCTCCAGCTTTGGACAGGACCAAAACTTATGAACGTGATTAGCGCCCCCTCCCCCTGCAAGGCCCACACACATCTTCTACTCCTTCAAATAATCGGCTCATCCTCGCCCTCGTGAGGTGTGCTCTGTATACTACCTTCAGCTGTATCATCCCGAACCTCGTGCACGAGGTGAAGGCATTCATTCTCCGGAGCACCTCAGACCAGAACCCCTCCTCCATATCCTCTCCCAACTCTTCCTCCCACTTTTCTTTGATCCCTTCCAGTGGTGCCTTCTCCTCTTCCAAAATAGCTCCGTAAACCGCTGATACTACCCGCTTCTCCAGTCCCCCCGTCATCAGCACCTCCTCCAGCAATGTGGAGGCCGGCTCCACCGGGAAGCTCTCCTTTCTGGCAAAATCTCAAACCTGCATGTATCTAAACATTTCTCCCTGCTCCAGCCCATACTTCGCTTCCAGCTCCTTCAGCCCTGCAAACCGACCCCCAAGAAACAAATCTTTTAGTGTCTTAATCCCCCTTCTCCTCCCATTTCCGAAAATTTCCATCCCATCTCCCTGGCTCAAATCTGTGATTCCCCCGAACCGGCATTTCCTTTGACCCTGCCCCCAACCTGAAGTGTTGGCGAAACTGCCTCCAAATTCTCAATGAAGCTATTATTACCAGACTCCCTGAATACTTCTCCGGGGCCATCGGGAGCGGCGCTGTTGCTAGCGCTTTCAATCCCGACCCCCTGCACAAACTCTCCTCCATTCTGACCCACTGGGAATCAACCCCTTTGACCCAGCTCCGCACCTTCTCCACATTCGCCGCCCAGTAGTAATACATCAGGTTCAGAAGACCCAAACCCCCTGCCTGCCTTGCCCCTCCGTAGCAGCACCTTTCTAACTCTGGCCGCCTTCCCTCCCCATATGAACAAAGTAATCCTTCCCTCAATCTCTCTGAAAAAAGCCATTGGCAGGAAAATCGTCAGGCATTGAAAAATAAACAGAAATCGCAGCAACACGTTCATTTTAATCGCCTGTACCCGACCTGCCAGCGACAGAGGGAGACCATCCCACCTTGCCAGATCAGCTTTCACTCTCCCCACCAAACTAGAAATGTTGTACCTGCGGAGCCCCCCCCCCCCCACTCCCGGGCAACCTGCACCCCCAGGTACCTAAAGTGAGTCCCTGCCCTATGGAATGGCAGCAGCCCCCCCCCCCCCCCGGCCAAGACACCACAAAATATTAACTCTTGTCGAGATTTAGTTTGTACCCCGAGAAAGACCCAAACACTTGAAGCAGCTCCAATATTCCCCCTATCGACACACTCTGTTCCGACACGTATAACAGCAGCAAATCATCGGCATATATGCTCTATCCCCCCCCCCCCCCCCCCCGCACTATTCCTTTCCATACCCCCAAACTTCTCAATGCGATGGCCAACGGCTCAAATCGCGAGTACAAACAGCAGGGGGGACATAGGATATCCCTGCTTAGTCCCACGGTGGAGAGAAAAGTCTCTTGAGCTGATGTTGTTTGTGCGGACACTCTCCCTCAGCTCCTTGTATAGTAGTCCTTTACCCAGTTCGCAAATCTTGGTCCAATCCCAAACCGCTCCAGAACTGCCATCAAGTACCCCCATTCTACCCGGCCAAACGCCTTCTCAGCGTCCAGTGCCACAACCACCTCGGTTTCCTTCCCCTCTGCCAGTGCCATAACGACGTTCAATACCCTCCTAATGTTTGAAAAGAGCGGCCTCCCTCTCACGAACCCCATCTGATCTTCACCTATCACCTTCGGGAGGCACTCCTCCAGCCTACCCGCCAGTACCTTCGCCAATACTTTTGCATCCACAGTCAGATCCGATATGGGCCAATACGACCCACACTCCGTCGGATCCTTATCTTTTTTTAGCAACAGGGAAATCGATGCCTGCCTCAAAGTTTGTGGAAACACCCCCTTCCCTATCGCTTCTTCAAACATCCCCACCATTAGGGGTGCCAGCTTATCCTTGATTTTTTTAAATAATATTCCACCGGAAACCCATCCGGCCCCACCACCTTCCCCGACTGCATCTCCCAATCGCATCCTTTATCTCCTGCTCCATTATCGCTCCTTCTAATGTAGCCCTGTCCCCCTCCCCTAACTTCGGGTACTCCAACCCATCTAGAAATTCCTGCATCTCACGGTCTCCCCCGAGTGGCTCTGACTTGTACAACCTCTCATAAAACTCCTCAAAAACCTTGTTAATCGGATCCGGAGCCACCACCAACTTCCCTGCCCTATCCCTCACCTGAACAATTTCCCTTGCCGCTGCTTCCCTCAGGAGCTAACCTGCTAACATGCCTCCCTCCCCCGCCTTATCTCCATGTTAGTAAACTGCACCCCTTGCTCGCCTCAGTTGGCGCTCCTCCTTCCTGGTAGATAGTCAGTCAAAGCTCACCTGTAGTTCCATCCTCTTTTCCAGCTTCGCTGGGTCCCCATCTTCTGCATAACTCCTACCTACCTCCAACATCTCATCTATTACCCTCTGCCGCTCCAACCTCTCCTCTTTGTCCACCTGGCCTTAAGTGAAATCACCTCACCCCTCACCACCGCCTTTAGAGCCTCCCAGACAACTGCCTTTGACACCTCACCCGTACAGTTGAAACCTACATATTCCTTAATTACCTTTTCAGTTTTGTCACAGAACACTTGGTCCCCCAAAAGTCCCACATCTAATTTCCACCCCGGCCTCTGCGCTACCTCCTTCTCCAGTACCATATCCACCCAATGCGGAGCGTGATCTGATACTGCAATTGCCGAGTATTCCGACCCCTTAACCCAGCCAGCAAAGCCTTCCCCACCACAAAAAGGTCGATCCGCGAGTATACCTGCTGAGAAAAACAAGTACTCCCGTTCCCTCGGGCGCAGCAACCTCCAAAGGTCCACCCCTCCCATTTCCACCATTAGCCCAGCCAATGCCTTTGCCCCCCCCTGATGGAACCAGCGAGCGTGGCCGTGACCTGTCCAACCTTGGCTCCTGCACCAAGTTAATAAAAGGAGAATTAGGGCGATTTTCAGGTTTCAAGTTAAATATGGAAAAGAGTGAGATGCTCGTGATCCACCACGGGGGCAGGAAAGGAGACTGAGGGAGTTCCCGTTTATAGTGGTTGAGAGGAGTTTTGGATATCTGGGGATTCAAGTGGCTAAGGATTGGAGGCAGCTTCATAAGTTAAATCTGGGCAAAGCGGTAGATCAAATGAAAAGGGATTTTTGCAGATGGGACATGCTCCAGCTGACGGTGGCGGGGAAAATCCAGGCGGTGAAGATGACGGTCCTTCCGAGACTGCCTTTTTTTCAATGTCTTCCGATTTTTATCCCAAAGGCTTTTTTCAGGAAAATGAAGACGGCGATATTGGGTTTTGTGTGGACGGGTAAAACTCCGAGAGTAAAGAAAGCACTCCTGGAACGGGGTCGCGGAGAGGGGGGTTTGGCCATCCTGAGCTTTATTAATTATTACTGGGCAGCCAACATATCGATGGTCAGGAAGTGAGTAGTGGGAGAGGGATCGGTGTGGGAGTGAGTAGAAGCGGCATCATGTAACAGTACAAGTTTGGAGGCCTTACTGACGGCGCCCCTGCCGTTTTCGCAGGCTCAGTACTCTACGAGCCCTGTGGTGGTGGCAGCCCTTGGGGTGTGGGGACAATGGAGGCAACACATGAGATTGGAGGGGGCGTCAGTGTGGTCACCGATTTGTAACAACTACCAGTTTGCTCCGGGGGGGCTGGATGGGGGCTTTAAGGGATGGCAGTGGACATGAATTGAGAGATTTGGGGACCTATTCGTTCAGGAGGGTTTCCCGACCTTGGAGGCATTAGAGGAGGAGTTTCAGTTGCCGGGCGGGAATGGGTTTCGGTACCTCCAGGTACGGGATTTTGTCCGGAGGCAGGTTCCTGGCTTTCCTCGCCTCCCCCTGAGGGAGTTACAAGATAAGGTGATGTCAAAAACATAGGCTAGAGATGGGAGGGTTTTTGAGATATACAAGGAGTTGATGGAGTGGGAAGGGGCCCCTATCAGGGAGGTGAAGAGGAAGTTGGAAGAGGAGCTGGGTGGGGAGATAGAATTCGAGCTGTGGGAAAAAGCCCTGAAGAGAGTCAATCCATCCTCATCGTGTGCCAGACTTAGCTTGATCCAGTTCAAGGTGGTCCACAGGGCCCACATGACAGTAGCCCGGATGAGCAAGTTCTTTGAGGAGATGGAGGACAGATGTGGGCAGTGTGGGGGTAGCCCGGCAAGCCGTGTACATATGTTTTGGGCATGTCCGAAATTGAGGAGATTCTGGCAGGGATTTGCGAACGTTATGTCACAGGTCCTGGAGGAAGGGTAACTCCTGAGTCCAGAATTGACAATATTTGGGGTATCTGAAGATCCCGGGGGCCAAGGTGGGGAGGGAGGCCAATGTTCTGTCCTTCTCCTCCCTGGTGGCCCGGAGACAGATTATGCTGGGATGGAGGGACTCGGAGCCCCCGAAGTCAGGAATGTGGGTCAGCGATATGGCAGGGTTTCTCAGTCAGGAAAAAATTTAATTCACTTTGAGGATCAATTTAAGGGTTTGCCCTGAGATGGCAGCCGTTCATAGACTACTTCAAGGAAAATTGAACGTCAGCAGTAAAGGGGGGGGGGGGAAGGAAAACAGGAGGCATGACAATGCTACAACAACGGGACAGAGAATATAGTTTACGGGCAGCTGGGTAATAGAGTGGGGGGAGTAGGGTGTGTTGTTCTGAAGGTTGTTTTTTTTTTCTTTCTCTACGTGTATCGGCCCACTATCTCATTACATTGTGCCAGGTCTAGTGTTGGCTACTCTCTGGTTGATGTCAGAATGTGCTGTTCTAGGAAACTATCCCAAAAATAGAATTCCTCATCAAGGTTATCTTTTGTCCCATCTGAATTTTCCCAGTCTGTGGGCGTGATCCACTGGCTGTGTTGCGCCCGAAAAGCAGTGTGGCGTGACACGGCCAGTAAGTGCCGGAGAACCTCTTGCGGGATCTACCCAGCTCGCAATGTCTCGTGTGATCTAACATTGCCCTGGTGGCACTGCCAAGGTGCCAAAATCGCAATGCCAAGTTGCCAAGCTGGCACTTTTCCCGCAATGGGGATTAGGCCCCTGGGTACCCTGTGTGGGTACAAGTGGGTGCAGGGTGGGTGGGGGGGGAGAAGGTACGAGGATCCCCTTATAGGTGTCGGAAGGCATTAGGAATTTTTGAGGTTGAGAGATTGGGACGCTGAAACCCCGAATCTACCTGAATGGGAACAGAGTCCCGTTCGGTAGCGTGGGATTTCTCTGCGCTCCCAAGTGCCAGGAAACACCTGGCTAAACATGCTCATTATGGAAGTCTGTTCCCTTTCGGGTAGATTGTGCCCTATATGTAGATTAAAATCCTCTTTGATTATCACTAAAGGTTTCTGATAAACCTCCATTGTTTCCCAAACCCCCATTGTTTCCTCCCTTTATACCCAGTTGTACCATATGATTACTGTTTGGGGCATATACACCATTCCCACAAGGGGCATTGTTATGGGCCAGGGTTTAGAGAACTCCAAATATATTATGGAGATCACCTGACCTATAACTGTTTGTTGATTTTGGCTAGGATGAGCATAAGAGCCTGCCTTTCAGGTGTTGTTCAACAGAGTACTTGGGTGCTTTTAATCAAAACACAAGCTTTATTCTACGAATTTAGTTAACATTTGTATAAACATACACAGTAAGAATTTTTATCAACCATAACATAAAAACCCCTCACAACTACAGTAATTATGTATAATCCTTAATGAATTCCCCCTTAACTGTTCCAATTCAATAACAAAATCCAAGTAAAACCAGAAACCCCTTTTTAAAGGTGTGGCCCAGCATACAGCATTCTTACTGGGATAAGACTTGTTATTGATACTCTTGTTCCCCTTTCCAAACAGCAGGTTTGAATTCCTTCCAAAAAGAAATTCTCTTTTAAGTTATCAAGCAGTCTGGAAACAGTTTTTAAAATGAAAATAGAGAGACTTCTTTCAACCTGTGCAGTTCAAAACTAATCCAAACTCCCAAAGCAAAAGTAAAAACTCACAGAGCCACAGCCCAGCTCTATCCACACAAATTATATCACTGAAGCCATGTGATAAGACAAAAACATTTCTTAAAGGGACATTTACATGAGAATATCTTGCTTTTATTATTTCTCCTCTACCCAAACCGCTTCTACATCCTGGTTTCCTGAACTTGGGTCATTCCCCTCTATTGTGCCAATACCATACTTTTTATTTTTAAATTAAATTGATTTTACAATTATTTACTGTAATATTTGCTATGGGTATCACAGAATAATAAAAACAAAGAAGAAAGAACAGGTGTCTACAATTTGGGATTTGGGTATGCAAACTGGCATGGTGGCACAGTGGTTAGCACTGCTGCCTCACAGCACCAGGGATCTGGGTTCAATTCCAGCTTTGGGTGACTCTGTGTGGAGTTTGCACATTCTCCCAGTGTCTGCGGGGTTTCCTCCCGGGTGCTCCGGTTTCCTCCCACAATCCAGAGATGTGCAGGTTAGGTGAATTGGCCATACTAAATTGCCCCTTAGTGTCCAAAAAGGTTAGGTGGGGTTACGGGGATAGGGTCGGGTTGTGGGCCTAGGTAGTGTGCTCTTTCAGAAAGTCATTGCAGACTCAATGGGCCGAATGGCCTCCTGCTATACAGACATTTTATGAAATAATAAAATACACCTTTACACATCCCTCGTTATCTGACGCGGTCCTCCCTCCCTCCCCTCTTCACAAACAGGTTTTGGAACAGGCTGGTGAATAGACCTACATGTTGTGAAAGCCTTCCTCCGATCATCGAATTTACAGAGCAGAAGGAGGCCATTCGGCCCATCGAGTCTGCACCGGTTCTTGGAAAGAGCACCCCATTTAAGCTCACAGCACCACCCTATCCCCGTAAACCAGTAACCCCACCTAAGTTTGGGGCAATTTAGCATGGCCAATCCATCTAACCTGCACAGCTTTGGACTGTGGGAGGAAACCGAAGCAGCTGGAGGAAACCCACGCAGACATGGGAGAACATGCAGACTCAGTACAGGCAGTGCTCCAAGCCGGGAATCAAACCTGGGACGCTGGAGCTGTGAAGGAACTATGCTTACCACTGTGCTACCGTGACGCCCCCATTTTACTTTTTCCATTTTGAGATATTCTACCAAGTCAGACAGCCGGTTGCGATCTTCGGTGGTGCTGCTGATCGCCAGCTAACAGGAATCTGCGGCGGGCAATAAGAGAGGCAGAGGCTAGGGCATCTGCCCCACTCCCCATAAAGAGCTCTGGCTGCTCTGAAACCCCAAAGACCACCACCAACAGACATGGCTCCACCCTCACCTGTATATGTTTGCGCAGTTCCAGTCCCCAAGTTCACCTGTGGTCCTGGTAGCTGTGGGGACGTTGATGTTTCCTTTCAGGTGAAGTTCCTTATTTGTATGTATCGTAGCTCGTTGCCTTTCGGGTGCTGAAACATATTGTTTTTGAAAACTCACCACTATTCTTAGAATTCCCCCTATACCAAAAAGGGCCGACATTCTAAATGGTGATCAGGGATTCTCACTCCCCGACTCCGATGCAAGCTTCAGTGGGTGCTATTCAGGTCAAACTATATTTTCAAGTTATCCCCCGGTATAACCCATACCTTCACCGAAGATTTTATCTACTTACCACTTAGTAGCATCGATCCTGGGTCCCGCATTGCTAAGTAAGTAAAGTAGACTAATAACCACTGTTTCGAGTTAAAACTTTTAAGTTATTTTATTATATATTTTTTTCTCTTTTTTAAAAGATGCAATCACTGTCTTTACAGAAAAGTAAAAAGATCTTGCTTCTGGATCCTTCTGGTTGGTTGAAGGGACCTTCAGGCCCAACTTGACAATCAATCTTCTTTAAAGTCTGGTCTTCTTTAGATGTATTCGCTGATGAGCTCAGTTGCTGTGTCCTACCTTTCCCATGCACAGAGCTGTAAGAGCTATCTCTGAGCTGACTCTGCCTACTCTTTAAATTCTAGTCTTCCTTAGATGTATTAGCTATTTTAGCTCTGCTGCTTTGCCCTGTCTCTTTCCCATGACCGAGCTGACTGTAATCTGACTCTAGCTGCTTGTTCCTTCTCTGTTTCTCTCTCTCTCCCTCTGAGTTCTCGTTCTGGTTCTGCTTCTGCCCTGGTCTCTTGGTTTATATTCTCTTTCTAACAATTAAGGTTTTATGACGTTATTGTAAAGTAACTCTCGATTAACTTTGATTGTAAATAATATCTTTGATCTAAACAGTCTAATCCAACGAGGTATTCATTTTGACATGACTTCATATCATAGATCTGATTACATTGTTTCCTTTGTGATGTTCAAAATGCTTTGGTTTCAATAGGTGTTACTTTTAATTCCTGTCATTTCTATAGTTTAATTTTCCAATTGTGTCCTCAGCTCATAATTTTGACTTGATTTTGGCTTTGAATTATGTTTCTCGTAGACTGATAAGTCTCCAGTTTTCTTTAATTTACCTGGTATTAGCACATTTTCACACCTAGAATTCTCACCAAATTCAACTGAATCTCATCCATTCTTTTCCAGATCCTTACTAAGATAGTTACTTTCAATGAAGGTGTGAGCCATTGTTTTTGGCTTCATTCAAAATCCTGTTTGTCTTGTTTGCTAAGCCTGCTTGACCAAGGATATCTGCATTTTACAATCCTTCCATGGCAGCTGCTGTTAACCCTTTGTGGGATCTTTCCCTGTATCCTCTCATATTTCTCTCAGACCAGATATTGCCAGACTTCCATGTTTCAAATATCTTTCCATATTTTCAATAACATTATCCGTGAACTCCCCCCGCCCCTCCAGAGCGCTACACTGCCGTCTGTATACGTCCCCTATTGTCAGTACCTCTTCGTCCTGTTTCCACCCTTTAAAGGAGGCATCCATAGTTGCGGGTGTGTTTCTTGTGGGTGGGGGTCATGGTGGACATTGCGGTCAGAACAAAGTGGTGTTTCTGTTGGTTCCACATTCTCAGTGTGGCCACTACTACCACTGGGCTTCTTGAGTATCTGGCTGGGGGGAATGGGAGTGAGCCCATGGTCAGTCCTCGGAGGGGTGTCCCCATGCAGGAATTCTCCTCCATTTGAACCCATTCCGCTCCCGGCTTCTTTACCATCCCCGTACTCTTTCTGTGGTAGTTGCCCAGTGGTAGAATAGGAGGTTCGGGAGTGGCAGGCTTCCCTTATTCCTTCTTCTTTGTCATACATTCTTTCTGATCCTTGGCACTCTCTTTTCTCTCTCTCTCTCTCTCCTCTCTCTCTCTTCCCCCCCCCCTTCCAACGCCATCATTAGTTTGTCTATGTTGGTGAAGAAGGACTTGGGGATGAAGATCGGGTGGAATCTGAACAGGAAGAAGCAGTACGTTCATTTGGATCGTCTGCACTCTCCCCACCAGGGACCGAGTCCCGCCCCCGCCCGGGTTCATGGGGAAGAATTTGCTCTTGTACAGCTTTGTAACCTGAGAAGGCTCCAAATACCCTTAGGAGTTCCAGTATTCCTTCAATGCTGGCTGGAGGTTCTTGACTTAGAGGAGCAGGTCATCCGCATAGTGTGAGACTTTGTGCTTCCAGTCTCCCCTCTGGATGTCTCTCCATCCCTTCGCCAATCTGAGAGCGATAGCCAGTGGCTTGATTGCCAGGGCAAATAACAGCGGGGATAGACGGCATCCCTGCCTCGTGCCGCTGTGCAGATGGAAGTAATCAGAGCTGGTGATGTTTTCCATGGGAGCGCTGTACATTAGTTTCACCCACGAGGCAAACCCTGGCCAATACCCAAACCATGAGGTTACCTCCATTCGACCCTGCCGAAGGCCTTCTCTGCGTCCAGGGAGGTGATGACATCTGATGTCTCGTCCCCGGTGCGGTCAATATCACATTCAGCAGGTGCCTGATGTACGGCGTTAGTTGTCTGCCCTTGACAGAGAATGCCAGTTTCTCCGTGACTACCTCTGGCACGCAACTCTCCAGTCACCTCGCTAGGGCTGTCACCAGAACTTTGGAGTCCGTGTTCAGGAGTGAGATGGGTCTGTATAACCCACACTCCATCAGGTCTTTGTCCTTCTTGGGGATCAGTCAATGGAGGCCTGTGCCAACATGGGTGGCAGGGTCCCCCTCGATAGCAATCGTGAATATCTCCCGCAGCTACAGACCCAATGCTGCAGCAAATCTTTTATAGAAGTCCACCTGGAATCCGTCCAGCCCCGGTGCCTTCCCCGACTGCATGGAGTTGATACTCTCCCATGGCGTCCCCGAATTTTAATGGTACTTCCAGTCCCTGTTTTCTTTCCGACCCCCGCGATTGATATGTCCAGCCCATCAAAGAACATTTTCATCTTCGAATCCGTATCCTGGGGCTCGGAGGTGCACAGCTCTCGGTAGTAAGTCACAAATGCCTCATTGACCGTGTGTGGCGCTGCGACAGGCTTGCCTCTTCTATCCTTTACCTGTGATATTTCCCTTGTGGCAGCCTGTTTTCTTGGCTCGTTTGCCTGTAGGCGGCTGGCCTTATGCCCTTGCTCATAAAAGCTCCCCCGTATCTGGCCAAGCTGGTTCACTGCTCTCCTGGTGGAGAGCAGGTCAATCTCCATTTGGAATGTTCTCCTCTCCGCCAGTATTTCCACGGTCGGGGCCGCGGAGTATTGCCAGTCCACCTCCCATAAGGAGTCGCCAAACAAATGCCTAGCCGCCCCCTCCTTCCTGTCCCTGAGTGCACAATACGCAACTATTTCCCCCTCATCACCACCTTCAGTGCCTCCCAGAATGTAGAGGTTGAGATCTCCCCATTCTGGTTGCAGGATATGTTTCTGTCGATTGCTTGTGACATTTTTTCACCGAATGCCTTATGAAAAATGAAATGAAATGAAAATCGCTTATTGTCACAAGTAGGCTTCAAATGAAGTTACTGTGAAAAGCCCCTAGTCGCCACATTCTGGCGCCTGTTCGGGGAGCTGTTACGGGAATTGAACCGTGCTGCTGGCCTCCCTTGGTCTGCTTTCAAAGCCAGCGATTTAGCCCTGTGCTAAACAGCCCCTTATCGTCGAGGAGGGCTGTGAACAGCCTCCATTTGGGCCGTTGGGCCCAGCCCGTCTCCAACCTCACATTCACGTGGTGTGGAGCGTGGTCGGATATGACTATTGTGGAGTATTCTGCCCCTCCCGCTCCTGGAAGCCACTATGAAGAAATCAATTCAGGTGCCGACTTTGTGGACCTGGGAGAAGAGGGCGAACTTCCTCTCCCTCGGGTGTGTGAACCTCCACGGCTCCACCCCCCCCCAAATCTGATCCATAAAGTTGCTCCGTTCTCTCACCGTGGCTGATTGGTTTCCGTCTTTGTGGCCGGATTTGTCCGTCCACAGATTCTGTACACATTTTTAAAATAAATTTTGAGCACCCAATTCATTTTTTCCAATTAAGGGGCAATTTAGCGTGGCCAATCCACCTAGACTGCACTTCTTTGGGTTGTGGGAGCGAAACCCACGCAAACACGGGGAGAATGTGCAAACTCCACACGGACAGTGACCCAGGGCCGGGATCGAACCTGGGACCTCAGCGCCGTGAGGCAGCAGTGCTAACCACTGCGCCACCATGCTGCCCTGATCCTGTACACAGTTGACGTATCCCCCCATGATGAGTCAGTGGGAGTCTCCGCCGGGGATTTCTGTCATTCCCTTTTTGATAAAGTCTACACCGTCCCAGTTAGGGGCTTATATATTCACGAGTACCGCTGGTGTCCCTTCCAGGACACTGCTGACCATTACATACCTTCTGTCCCCCCCGACCCGGTCCGTTACTGTTGAAGGAATTTAGTTATTTCTGTCCAGTCTGGTCTCAATCAAAAGGCTGAGTTCGGATTTAGAAATTCCTTTAGTTTATTTCAAATAGCTTACACTCCCTCTGATGAAGGCAGCAGACCCATGTCTCTTGAAACTCCCAGAGCGAGTGAGATAAAGGGAGGCAACGCATGTGGTCTTTAGTTTACATTCATGCAGTATCAAGTTCCACATACACTAATACAAGATTCCGATAGGCTCTTTCCTTGACCTGGTCATATAATCTAACTGCCACTGATTCTGATAGGCTCATTACACATTCCTTTCGTTCCTCTGGGCCTCTGCCTCCCAGCATCCTTTGTGGCATCCTTTGTGCAAAGAACCAGTCCCTATAGTCACCCCTCCCCCTCTCGGCAAGCTTTGCCCATCTCTTTGTTCAGTCCTGGCAACCCGAATTAATGTCCATAATGCACTATTCTAACTGGTCATCCCAGTCAATGCTCTTTTCTTTAGTTCAATTCCTCACTGTCACCTTCGTGGTGAATGGCATCCTCTTGCTGAACAGTATGGCCACCCCTCCTGCCCTCGTCCTGTAGCAGGCTCGGCACTTGGCCAAATCAGTCCCAAAGTCTTGGTAAATTTGGATTGTTTGCCCTTCCCATTTGCTGGACCATGTGTTCCTTGTCGTGGACTCGGTGGAGCTTGGCGATAAACACCCTTGGTGGTTCCCCTGCCTTTGGCCTCTGCCGGGGCCCTTCACAGTGCCAGGGTCCCAGGTTCGATTCCCCGCTGGGTCACTGTTTGTGCGGAGTCTGCACGTTCTCCCCATGTCTGCATGGGTTTGCTCCGGTTTCCTCCCACAGTCCAAAGACGTGCAGGTTAGGTGCATTGGCCATGCTAAATTGTCCTTAGTGTCCAAAAAGGTTAGGAGTGGTTATTGGGTTATGGGGATAGGGTGGAAGTGAGGGCTTAAGTGGGTCGGTGCAGACTTGATGGGCCGAATGGTCTCCTGCACTGTATGTTCTATGCACCTGCGGGGGCTTGGGAGGTTTTCTCCCCCGACCAGCTTTCCTAACATCCAGGCCACGTAGTCTGTTAGGTTTTTACCCTCCGTGCCTTCTGGCGGTCCGACAATCCTCTGGTTTAGGGGGCAAGACATGTTTTCCTGCTCTACCACCTTCTCTTTGAGTGCTCCCTGGGCCGACACCAACCTTGCCACCTCTGCTTTGTATGAGGTGATCCACTCACTCTGGCCAGTGGCCGTCTTCTCTAGTTCCTGCACCATCGCCTCCTGCATCTCCAATTGCCATTTCATCCTTTCCATCGTCTCCTTGAAGAGAGCCAAGGCATCTGCTACTGCCAACTTCACCGTTGCCATGAGGTCCTCCATCATGGAATCCCTAAGTTTTTGGCGTTCTCGTGTCGGGAGCTCCGCCCAGGAGCCCTGTCTGTTAGTGGGAGGGCTGGCAGTTGCGCGGTGACTTCACTCGATACTTCATGTCCTGTTTTGCCTCGCTCCTCATGTTTGTCACTCGGCCTTCCTCTCCTGAGTCTTCCTGTTTTTGTTGTCCTTACAGACTGCTCAGCACATCCCCGCCACCGGACGTCTGTGCCAATACCATCCTTAATTATGAGAACCACCCCTCCACCCTTTCCTAGATTCCCGTCCTTCCTAAATGTCATGTATCCTTCAATATTCCAGTCCAAACCTATGTCATTCTGCAGACATTTCTCTGTAATGGCTATCGGACCATACATCAGCACGATTAGTTCATCTGTTCTGGTTTGAATGCTATGTGCATTCAGATACAGAGCCTTCTGTTTTGTCCTTTTATTATTATTGTAACCTGTAGCATTATCTGCTGATTTATTCTTAGATTTGTACTCTCTGACCTTTCCTGTCATGGTTTGTTTACCACTTCCCACATTAATACCTTTCTTTCTTGCCCTGTCTCTACTCTTTGACTTAACACATCTCACCACATTTGATCCCTTTCCTTCATCATTTAGTTTAAAGCCCTCTCTACTTTCCTAATTATGCAGCTCGCTAAACGGTACAGCCCCCAATTTCCCCAGTACAAGTGCCAATGCCAACTGGAACCCACTTTTCCCACATCTGTCTTTGAGCCACTCATGCATGTGTCTAACTTTATCTACCCTATGCACATTGCTCAGATTACCACCTTTTGAGGTTATGTTTTTTAATTTAGTGCCTAGCTCCTCATACTGGCTATGCAGAACCTCTTTCCTAGCTCTACCTATGTCGTTGGTACTGATATGGACCACACCGACTGGATCCTCTCCTTCCCACTGCAAGTCCCTTTCCAGCCCTGAGCAGATGTCTCGAACCCTGGCACTGAGCAGGCAACACAGCCACCTGGACTCTTATTCTTGCTGTAGTGAACAATGTCTGTCCCCCTCACTATGTATACTGTCCCTTACTACTACTACTATATTCCTTTTTGCTCCCTCCACTTGAATGGCATCCTGTACCACAGTGCCATGGTCAGTCAGCTCATCCACCCTGCAGCCCCCACTCTCACCCAAACCAGCTGAGGGAACCCCAGATCCATTGGATATTCGAAAAGGCTGAAGCTCCTGCACTCTGGGTCCCCTTAAAAGCTCGCTCACAGTCGCACCCTCTGGTCCCTGACCACTGATCAAATCAGAAAATCCTATCTTCATGGGCCTCCTGGTACAAAGCATCCAGGTCCTCCAAACTAGCTGCCAACCATTGCAATGTTTGCAGATCAGCCTCCAGCTCAATTACTGTGAGCCAAAGCTCAGCTTTGACATATACCCTTAATGTGTTTTAATTAACTACTTAATTATATTATTCAATTATTTATTTTCCTTTTTTATATATTTTATTAAACTTGCCAACAGTTGCTCTACTGTATTAAACCTGAGGAATGGAATGGACCGTAACCGCTTTCTTCACTGCAGTAAAGACCTAGGGCGTCATTCTCCGACCCCCCAGAGGGTCGGAGAATGGCCGTTGGCCGCCGTGAATCCCGCCCCCGCCGGTTGCCGAAGTCTCCGAAGGGAGAAAAGTCGGCGGGGCGTTAATGGCGCCGCTGACGTCGGAGAATGTCACGGGTCTGCGCAAGGCAGCCGATTTTGGGCCTGCCGATATTCTCCCTTCCGGATGGGCCGAAGTCCCGTCGACGTGATGACCGTTCACGTCGACGTAAATTAAACCTCCTTTTCATCGGCGTGACCCGGTGCTCCAGGTTCACGCCGAACAGCGTGGAGGTGAGTGACGGCCTGGGGGGTTTGCCGCTGGGCAGGCGATGGCGTGGCCGCAGTCTGAATGTGTGGGGAGAGGTGTGTCTCGGGTTGTGTGTGTGTGCGCGCGGCGGGGGAGGTGGTTAGAGTGGGCTGGGCTCCGGAGGAGTGCCGGGAGGGGGGGTCCGTGCCAGGGAGGAGGATGGGGGGTCCGTGCCGGGGAGGAGGTTGGGGTCCATGCCGGGGAGGGGGATGGGGCGGGGGGGGTCCGTGCCGGGGATGGGGGGTCCGTGCCGGGGAGGGGGATGGGGGGGGGGGGGGTCCGTGCCGGGGAGGGAGATGGGGCGGTCCGTGCCGGGGAGGAGGATGGGGGGCGAGGGGGGGGGGGGAGGGGGGGGGGGGGTCCGTGCCGGGGAGGAGATTGGGGTCCGTGCCGGGGAGGGGGATGGGGGGGGGGGGTCCGTGCCGGGGAGGGGGATGGGGGGTCCGTGCCGGGGAGGAGGATGGGGGGGGGGGGCTGTGCCGGGGAGGAGGTTGGGGTCCGTGATGGGGGGGAGGGGCCGTGCCGGGGGGGCCGTGCCGTGCGGGGAGGGGGATGGGGCGGTCCGTGCCGGGGAGGAGGATGGGGGGGGGGGGGGGTCCGTGCCGGGGAGGAGGTTGGGGTCCGTGCCGGGGAGGGGGATGGGGGGAGGTCCGTGCCAGGGAGGGGGATGGGGGGGGGGCCCGTGTCGGGGAGAGGGATGGGGGGGTCCGTGCCGGGGAGGAGGATGGGGGGGGGGGCCCGTGCCGGGGTGGAGGTTGGGGTCCGTGCCGGGGAGGAGGATGGGAGGGGAGCCCGGGGAGGGGGGACGGGGGGGGTCCGTGCCGGGGAGGGGAATGGGGGGGGGCGGGGTCCGTGCCGGGGAGGGGGGAAGGGCGGTCTGTGCCGGGGAGGAGGATGGGGGGGGGGGGTCCGTGCCGGGGAGGGGGATGGGGGGGGGCCGTGCCGGGGAGAGGGATGGGGGGTCCGTGCCGGGGAGGACGATGGGGGGGGGGGGGTGGCCCGTGCCGGGGTGGAGGATGGGGGGGGGGCCGTGCCGGGGAGGGGGATTGAGGGGTCCGTGCCGGGGAGGGGGATTGGGGGGGGGTCCGTGCCGGGGAGGGGGATGGGGGGGGGGGGGTCCGTGCCGGGGAGGAGGATGGGGGGGTCCGTGCCTGAGAGGAGGATGGGGGGGGGTCCGTGCCCGGGGGAGGAGGATGGGGGGGGGTCCGTGCCGGGGAGGGCGGTGGGGGGGGGGGGGGGGGCTCCGTGCCGGGGAGGGGGATGGGGGGGTCCGTGCCGGGGGGGGGGGGAGGGCCGTGCCGGGGAGGAGGTTGGGGTCCGTGCCGGGGAGGAGGATGGGGGGGGGTCCGTGCTGGGGAGGAGAATGGGGGGGGGGGGGTCCGTGCTGGGGGATGGGGGCGGGGGGTGTCCGTGCCGGGGAGGGGGATGGGGGGGGGTCCGTGCCGGGGAGGGGGGGGGGGGGGGGTCCGTGCCGGGGAGGGGGATGGGGGCGGGGGGGCGGTGCCGGGGAGGGGGAAGGGGGGGGGGTCCGTGCCTGGGGAGGGGGATGGGGGGTCCGTGCCGGGGAGGGAGGATGGGGGGGGGGCCCGTGCCTGGGATGTGGATGGGGGGGGGGGGTCCCGTGCCGGGGTGGGGGGGGGGGGGTCCATGCCGGGGAGAGGGATGGGGGGGGTCCGTGCCGGGGGGGGGGGGGCCGTGCCGGGGAGGAGGTTGGGGTCCGTGCCAGGGAGGAGGATGGGGGGGGGGTCCGTGCCGGGAGGAGGATGGGGAGGGGGGGGTCCGTGCCGGGGAGGGGGATGGGGGGGGGTCCGTGCCGGGGAGAGGGGATGGGGGGTCCTTGCCGGGGGGGAGGAGGGGGGGGGGGGTGGGGGAGCCTGTGCTGGGGTGGAGGTTGGGGTCAGTGCCAGGGAGGAGGATGGGGGGGGGGGCCGTGCCGGGGAGGAGGTTGGGGTCCGTGCCGGGGAGGAGGATGGGGGGGGGGTCCGTTCCGGGGAGGGGAATGGGGGGGGGGGTCCATGCCGGGGAGGGGAATGGGGGGGGGGGTTCCGTGCCGGGGAGGAGGATGAGGGGGGTCCGTGCCGGGGAGGACGTTGGGGTCCGTGCCGGCATGGGGATGGGGGGGGTCCGTGCCGGGGAGGGGGGATGGGGGGAGGGGTCCGTGCCGGGGATGGGGGGGGGGTGTCCGTGCCAGGGAAGGGGACGGGGCGTCCGTGCCGGAGGAGGGGGATGGGGGGGTGTCCGTGCCGGGGAGGAGGTTGGGGTCCGTGCCTGGGATGGGGATGGGGGGTCAATTGAGTTGGTCCACCTGGCCAGGTGCCAGCCTCCAACAGTTGGACCCATGCTGGGGGGAAGGAGGGGATATGGGGCAATGATGACATGTCGTCATGTTTTCCGATCATCCAGCGATGTTGGCCGCTGTGGCGGCATCCGCTAATGTCCATGTTGCCCTGGATGAGGAGGAGGAGTGTGCCAGAGAGGCGGCGCAGGCTGCCGCAGGCGGGCAGGCGGCAGCCGCCCCAGGCTGGAGGGACACCTGACCGACAGGACGAGGAGGGGGAGGAGGACGTCGCGGCCCCACAGCAACGGAGGCACCCGAGGGCGCCCCCGTGTGTACCGGCCCCGGCAGTTATACCAGGACCTCACGGACCGGGAATGCAAGGAGGAGACTCCGGATGAGGCGGGGAAACCGTGGCACACATCTGCCACCTGCTGGCACACCTGTCACCGCGTGGCACTGGCGGGGGACACCCTCTCCCCTGTGTCCGTCAAGGTTACGGTTGCCCTGAACTTTTATGCAACGGGGTCATTCCAGGCACCGAATGGGGACCTGTCCGGCATATCGCAGACATCGGTGCATCCGGGCAGTGGACAGATGCCCTATATGCCATGGCGCACCGCTACATCCGCTTCCCTGTGGACGGGCCAGCCAAGATGCCCGGGGCCGTGGGCTTCTCTGCCGTGGCCGGGTTCCCCATGGTCCAGGGCGCGATCGATGGGATGCACGTCCGCCGTGCGGCCCACCTGCAGATAACAGGGCCGTGTTCATCAATAGGAAGGGGACCTATTCGATGAACATTACAGGTGGTCTGCGACCACCGCATGATGATCCTGCACGTCTGCGCCCGTTACCCAGGCAGTGTACACGACTCATACGTGTTGTCGCGGGTCATCCATCCCCGGCATGTACGAGGGGACGCCGTCCCCGGCTGAGGGGCTGGTTGCTGGGCGACAGGGGCTACCCATTGCGATCGTGGCTGATGACGCCTGTACGGAGGCCAACGCAATGAGGCGGAGAAACCGCTTACAATGATGCCCATGTAGCGACAAGGGGAGTGATAGAGAGGTGCTTTGGCGTGCTGAAGATGCGTTTCAGCTGCCTGGACCTCTCTGGGGGCGCCCTCCAGTATCGGTCAGATAGGGTCGGCCGCATCATTGTGGTTGTGCTTGCGTCCTGCACAAACATAGCCCAACAGAGGGGCGATGTGCCGCAGGCAGAGGAGGGGGCGTGAGTGGAGAGAAGGAGCAAGGCAGCAGGAAGAGGCGCAGTCCTCCCCAAATGAGGGGGATGGGGGGCAATTGGTCAGGGCAAAACGGGGTAGACACAGGCAGGTGGCTGTCCACCGTTACCCGGCTGGCCCAGCGGGCACGGGACAGACTGATAGCCGCCCGCTTCACTGACTAGATGGGCGTGGGGAATCGGGGTAGTATGGCCACAGGACCGCACACCATGGGCAACAGCCCGACCACCCACACCCCCCACCCATCCAACCCACTCCAGCACCCTCACCCCCCTCCCCAACCCCACCCCACCCCACCGCACGCACACCACCACCCACCACCCCCCCCCCCCCCCCATTGCCGATCCACCTGCGGCACAACGGCCGGGCTCACACAGTTGCAGGTGGACGCGTGTCTATTGCAGGCCATGGAGGATGATGACAACCCCGCCCTGCGGTGAGCTCCTGGCTCCACATCGTTGGACTATGTCCTGACCCATTGGCCACAGTACCACCATCCACCCGGACCATCCCTGCATGCGGCTTGTGACACTGCAGCGCACGGTCCCGTCCCCTGCCCGGGGGGATGTTGATGGCGGCCCAGGGGGAAGGGGGCAGACTCACCTGGGGCTGAGGTAAGACCACCCCTCACACACACACACTTGCACTCAACGTACATGACACCCCCGCACGCTTTGGACAGAGCACAAAGGCAGCTTCTGTAGGTGTTAACATTGACTTTAATAACCAAACGAGTTCATGCACGTGCCCTAGCCCCTAAAACTCATCTGTGCCCTGCACCCGTGCCAACTTACTCAGTGTCCTAATTGTTTGGCCTTACGGGCCCTTTGACTACGTCTACGTGGTTCCCCAGACGGTACAGCAGAACTGGAGGTGGACTCCTGTGATTCCTGCCCTCTGACACTGGATCCCTTTGGCGGCCGTTTCCTGGGGCGTCCTGGCCTATATGGGCCAGGCTGCGGCCACGGGCGACTGGGATGGCGAGCTGCCAGCCTGTCCTGCCCGTTGCCCACCCGATGCACCTGGGGACGGGAAGGGGGGGGGGGGGGGGGGGAGTCCGAGGTGTCGCGGTGTTCCCGGACCTCCCCTACAGGGGGACCCTGGACGGACCACACCTCCTCCTCCCTCGGGGTGCCCGATGGCCCCCCAGGCCTCTACATGGGTGGGGGATGCGAACGGACTGGCCATCCGACGCCCCCCCCCGGGCATCTGCGCTGCCAGTCCTTGAGGGCCTGTGCTGGTATCGACAGGGGTCTGCAGGTTTGCAGCCATGGAGCCCAGGGGGTTGGCAAACCCTGTCTTGTGACAGTGCGATGCCGGCTCGCACATGGCCACTGGCGCCGATGCCCTCAGCGATGGCCTGCTGAGACTGGGCCATGGCCTGCTTGAGACTTGGCCATTGGCCTGCTGAGACTGGGCCATGGCCTGCAGAGACTGGGCTATGGCGTTGAGCGCATCTGGCGCTGGCACTGGCTCATGGCCTCCTGTGAGAGGGGCAGCCATGTCCTGGGCCACAGACGCCGCCTGCACGGAAAGCCCCAGGCCTCGCAAAACCGTTCCCCATGTCTGACACCGTCGCATCCATTGCCTCCACCGCGGACGCCACCCGTGCGCTGTTGGCCTGGGTGGCACGCATGACCGGCACCACTTCCAGCTCCTGGACGCGGGTGGACTCCTCCACCTACGACTGCAGCCACCGCAAGCCGGCCGTCACCCCTCTTCGCTCGTCTCCGGGTCGGTGGTTGCATCGGATCTATGTGTGGGTGTGGAAACTCCAGGAACCTGGGATCCATCTGGGCGGCAGATGTTCGCTTGGGCTGGGCTGCCCTCCGACCGCCCGGCCCCTCTGCTGCTCCTACCTCCACCTGCTGTACCGGGACGGCTGTGGTTGTGCGCACCAGTGAGTGTACCAGACGCCCTCATCACTAAAGTGCCAAACCGAGGTGAGTGTTTTCTGCGATGGTGGAGGGTGTTGGTGACTGCAGTGGTGTTGTGTCGTGCTCTTCGTCCCACTCTGAGTCCATGGCACCTTGGGGTGGGGGGTTCGTCTCCACGCATCCACTCTGAGTCATTGTCCGGTATTTCGTCTTCCTGGGTAGTGCTGTACCGGCTAGGGGTGTCCTGGTAGTGCTGTCCCGGGCAGGGGTGTCCTGGGTAGTGGTGTCCTGGCTCGGATGTGACGGGGGGCCTGTGGCTGCCCCCCTTCGTCGCTGGGTGGCACACGCCTGCGTCGTCACTCCCGCACGTGACGGGGGTGTCGTCTCCCTGTTGCTCCAGGTCTCTCCGTCTCCCGTGGTGTGCGAGGGGGCATCCTGCGGGCGTCGCATGCCGGAGGGTCTGGGTCTCTCCGTCTCCCGTGGCCTCCTGAGGGGCATCCTGCGGGGTGTCGCATGCGGAGGGTCCGGGTCTCTCCGTCTCCCGTGGTGTGCGAGGGGCATCCTGCGGGCGTCGCATGCCGGAGGGTCCGGGTCTCTCCGTCTCCCGTGGCCTCCGAGGGGCATCCTGCAGGCGGTCTGCATCTGCGGGGATGGGTGCCTCGACGTTTGCTCCTGCGATACACAATGAAAACATGCATGGTTAGACACGCAGGCAGTGATCAGGTGATATGGGGGAGGGGTGGATATGGGGGAGGGGGGATATGGGGACGGGCTGTCGGTGGCTCACTTGCTAGTACGCCCCCAACCTCTGCATCAGCAACCTCCCGGTCCTCAAGTCCGCCAGCCAGTTCCAGGGCCCTATCCTCATGTTCGGTTAGTGGGCTCTCATCAGCGGGGCCTCCTCCAGTCCTCACATGCTCCCTATTGTTGTGTGCGCGCTTCTCCTGTGGCGGGGGAGGTGGGTGGGGGGTGGTGGCAGGGGTAAAAGGCAACAGTGTTAGGCAGGTATATGAATGCACGCCATCGGTTGCGCGTGCATTGCAGAGGTTAAGGTTAGGGCTGGATTCACTTGGGGATACGGGGGGAGGGGGGGATACGGGGAGGGGGGATACGGGGGAGGGGGGATAGGGGGATACGGGGATATGGGGAGGGGGGGATATGGGGGATACGGGGGGAGGGGGGGATACGGGGAGGGGGGATATGGGGAGGGGGGGATATGGGGGAAGGGGGGATATGGGGACGGGGGGGATTATGGGGAGGGGGGATATGGGGGAGGGGGGGATATGGGGGATAGGGGGGATATGGGGGGAGGGGGGATATGGGGGGAGGGGGGGATACGGGGGATGGGGGGATAGGGGGGATAGGGGGGAGGGGGATATGGGGGATACGGGGAGGGGGGATACGGGGGGAGGGGGGATATGGGGGAGGGGGGATAATGGGGGTGGGGGGATATGGGCGAGGCTCACCCCTGCCTGCTCTGACGACGTCGTTCACCTTCTTGTGGCACTGGGTGCCTGTCCGGTGGTGTCAGGGCCACAGCGGTGACGGCCTCTGCCACCCTCCCTCCACAGACGCCGGCTGTGGCGTGGGGCAACTCATGCGGCTGTGCCCGGGATACAGGGCATCCTTCCTCTGCTCCACTGCGTCCAGGAGCGCCTCCACATCCCGTGACTGGAACCTCGGGGCCTGAGCGGCGGCCAGCCATCCAGTCGGGTGTTCCGGTCGGGTGTTCCGGTCGGGTGGGGGGGGAGCAGCGCGGCCTTATGAGCCGTCACGCCATGCGGCGTGTATGACGCTGCACGGCGTGAACCACGTGCGCAAGAGCGGATCCCCGTCACGTCGCTGCTAGCCATTTCGGGCCGGAGACTTTCGAACCATTTTTCCGACGTGACGCAAGTCGGATTTGCGCCGTTTTTTGCGCCGATCGGCGGACTTTGCGCCGATAGCGGAGAATTTCGCCCCTAATTCCTACAGGGTGAAAAAATACAAAAAGCAAAAGTAAAGGAAAACCTCCTTCCCCTCCTCACCTACCTTCCCCATTCATCAAATTGCCAGTATACATTCAGTTACAAACTGCACTTATTTGCAAGGCTGCGCTAAAGACCTATGAATTTGTACTAAACTGAACTGCTGTTGCAGAAACCAAATTGTTTTTTGAAAATATTTTTATTCGGTTTTTAACATTTTATACATACAAAACTACACAAAGCAGAAAGAGCATCAGAACCCCACCCCTCCCACTCTACCAACCAATTACATATACGACTCAAAAAATAATCCCCCTACACCCATCTTTAGCAGCTGATGTGACCTATTCTTTAAAGTTAAAAATAGACAGACTCCATCTCTTATGGAACCCCTCAATTGCCCCCCTCAAGGTGAACTTAACCTTCTCGAGATGCAGAAACTATTATCAGGTCCCCCAGCGACACAAAGGCACAGGGCGGAGAAGCTGACCTCCGCCCCAAGAGGACCCGCCTGCGAGTGATCAGCGAGGCAAAGGTTAAAGCATCCAGCCCGCCTGCAGCTCCAGCAGGTCAGACACCCCAAATATCGCCCCAGGGAACTGGGCTCCAAGTCCACGTGCAAGACCGCTGACATTGTGCTGAAGAAAGAACCCCGCAAAACGTCTCCAACCTTCGCACAGGACTAGAGCATTGAACATGGTTGGCCGGGGCCTCTCCCACAGCATTCACAAGTGTCCTCCACCTCCTCAAAAACCCGGCTCACCCTTGACCTCGTCAGGTGCGCTCTGTGCACCACCTTTTAATTTTTTTAACCCTAGTCTTGCACACGGAAGTTGAGGTGTTCACCCTCCACAGTACCTCACACCACCACCCCTGCTGCAGCGCCACCCCCAGCTCCTTCTCTCATTTGGCCTTAGCCTCCTCCAATCCTCTTCTAGAATCTTCCCATACATTGCTGAGATGAACCCCCCGCCCCATCACCGACAATACCTCCTCAAATAACGAGGAGGGCGGTGTCACCGGAAACATTGGGAAACCTTCCTTTCTAAATTCCGCACCTGCTTATACTTAAAGGCCTCGCTCCGTGGAATCCCAAGCTTCTCCAAGCTTGTGATCAGCCCTTCCAGAAATAAGTCCTTCATTTCTCTCAGCTCTGAAACCTGGCATCCAATCTCGCCGGCTCAAATAAATAATCCTCTCGGATCGGCATCAGCTTCCTCTCGGATCGGCATCAACTTCAACCTCAAACCTAACAAAGTGCTGCCGAAATTGTCTCCATATCTTCAGTGCGGCCACCACCACCAGACTACTTGAATATTTCCCAGGGGCAAACGGGAGTGACCTGTGGCCAGTGCCCACAACCCCAACCCCCAACAAGAGCCTGCCTCCATCCTCGCCCACATTGCTTCCGGCTTCCTACCCCAATCCCGAACCTTATCAGCGTTCGCTGCCCAATAGTAATATATCAGCACGGGGCAGCACGGTAACACAGTGGTTCACATAGGTGCTTCAAAGCTCCAGGGTCCCAGGTTCGATTCCCAGCTTGGGTCACTGTTCCCCGTGTGTGCGTGGGTTTCCTCCGGGTGCTCCAATTTCCTCCCACAGTCCAAAGATGTGCAGGTTAGGTGGATTGGCCATGCTTAATTGCCCTTGGGTTAGGTGAGGTCATGGGGACAGGGTGAAGGTGTGGGCTTAGGTGGGGGGTGCTCGTTCCAAGAGCTGGTGCTGACTGGATGGGCTGAATGGCCTCCACTGTAAATTCTATGATCAGGTTCGGCAGAGCCAAACCCCTGACTGCCGCCCTCTCTGAAGCATCGTTTTCCAAACCGTCGCTATCTCACCTGCCCAGACAAATGACAAATCAACTCACCAAGCACCCTATTCACCTGCTCCGGCGCCATCACCAGCCCCCTCACCCCATGCCGGACCTTGAACAATCTCCCGAGAGCCTGCCTGCTGGCGGAGCTGTCTCACTAGCAAGCGACTGGCCTTCCCCCTTACTCGTACACCACATCCTTTGCCTGCGTCAACTGCCGTACCGCTTTTCCTGCAGACAAAAGGTCAAACTACATCTGTAGTTCTTTTCTACTGGCCAAGCGTTCCGGAGTGCGATCTTCTGCTTACTTGCCATCTACTTCCAAAATTTAACCTACCAGCTGCTGCCATTCCTTTCTTGACTCCCTATCAATCTGCGCCTTATACGAGATGATCTCGCCCCTTACCACCACTTTCAACACCTCCCATACCACCCATGACGAGAAGTCCCCAGTTTTATTAAAGTCCACATAATCGTCAATCACCTTTGCTATCCTCACATTAAAACCCGGATCTGAAAGAAGCCCCATATCCAACCTCCACCCTGGCCTCTGTGCAGGCCTCAACTCCAAGACCACATCCACCAGGTGCGAAGCATGATCTGACATGACGATCGCCCAGTGTTCCGCTTTCTTCACCCCGACTAAGTGACCCCACCCCCAAAATAAAGAAATCAATCCTCGAATATACATTATGCACTGGCGAAAAAAAGTAATACTCTCCCCCCGGATGCAAGAACCGCCACGGATCTGCTCCATCTCCCGGCTCCTTCATGAACGTTGCCAACACCATTGCTCTCCCCGAAAGGGCCAAAGAGCGTGGCTTAGATCAATCCATCTTAGGATGCAACACTGTTTAAATCCCCACCTAAAATTAACAGATGCGTGTCCAAGCCCGGGGTGGCCCCCAGCATTCTCTTCAGAAACCCTACAACAACCTAATTCGGGGTATACATGCTAACCAACGCCACCAACCTCCAAAGCGCCTGTTACTATAACGTATTTGCCCCTGATCTGCCACCTCTTTCTCCATCAATACCTGGCTCACCCATCCCTTCCAAAGCCGTACCTGCCTCAGATGGGTCTCCTGCAGCAGCACCACATTGGCTCTCAAGGTTTTCAATTGTGAAAAGACTCTCGCTAGCTTCACCGGTCTACCCAATCCCCACATATGACCATTTGGACAGGGGTCTCTTACCTCCCCCTCCCATCAGCCATGACTGTCCCGTGGGGCATACCTGCATCCCCACCAACTTCTTAGGCCCACTGTCCACCCAGAATGGCCCCTACCCCATCCCACCCCACAAATGGGACCAAGCGCTACCCCTTATCACCTCGACCAATTACCCCTCCCCTCAACTATCCCTGAAACCCCCAACGACTTCCTTTTGAAACCGCTCCTTTCTGCATGCTCCCCATCCCCCACCATTTACACCACCTAGGCCAGTCGAAACCTATCCACACAGGCTCGGCCAGCCGCAGCCCCTCCCCCCACCATGCTCCTATTCACCAATCAACTTTTGTTGACAAGGTGGCCCCCACCAGAGACCCCTCCCCCACATAACTCCCACATACCTAACACAAAAGCTAACAGAAAAAAAAACATACCCAACTCTTCTAAACAACCAAACATGTTAAACACAAAACAATGGGGGGGAACAACTCTCCATGTTACTCCGCTATCCCCAAACCACCCCCTCCCAACCACAACATAAGAAATCAAATTCCAAACTCAGTTCAGTCTCCATCCTTCAGTCCTCACAAATGCCTCCGCCTCCTCTACCGTTTCGAGGAAATGGTCCTTGGAGTTGTACGTAACCCTCCGTCACCGGGTAGACAACCCCAAACCACACACCACTCATATAAAGCGCTGCCATTTCCCAGTTAAAGACCGCCTGCCATCTTGCCAGCTCCACCATGGCGACCTGGTATATACGAATACCACTGCCATCCCACCTCCCCTCCAAATGCTGCTTGGCCCATCTCAAGACCTTCTCCTTCACCTGATAGCGCTGAAAACAGACTATCACAGCTCTTGGTGGATCATTCGGCTTCAGCTGGAGCAACCGATGAGCCCTATCCAGCTCAAAGAGGGAGGCATCCTCCTCCTCCCCCATCAATTTGGCAAGCATCCCCGAAAAGTACTCAGTCAGCCTCGGGCCCTCGGGCAACCCCACGATCCGAAGATTCAGCCGCCATGTCAATTGTCTTCAATAAAGTTTTGAGTAGTAGAGGATGTTCCCCAGGTCCTCCACGTTGGCTCTCAGCCCTTTAATACTTTCCTCCACCTTCAGCAGTTCCTCTTCCAGTGAGGCAAGCTGGTCACTGTGCCGCGACAATGCCTCCTCCACCCCCTTCAATACCTCTCCATGCTCCCGTACCGTCTGATGCCTTTCCAAGATCCTCCTTTATTGGGGCCGCCGTATCTTCCACCGACGACCGTTCCCATCATCTCCTCATGCTGCTCAAAATGCTTAGCAAACTACCGCTCAAACAACACTGGCATCACCTCGGCCAGCGTATCCACTGTAATGTGCTCAGCCCCGCCTGGAGAGCTTACTCCCGCCAGCTTTCCTTCCACAGAACTCTGCACCGTTCACTGACCAGCTGGCGGAATTGCGCTCGTTCCTTTTATTGTTGTATTCTTTCGTTGGATTTTCGACATCCTCTACTACCCACAACTTTATTGAAGACAATTGACATGAAATTTGCCACCCAAAACTGGATGAGAAGGGCCCAAGAAAAGAGAACTTTGGATTTGCTTTCCCTTTCTCAAGTGTTATCATCCTGTTGGGTCAGTTACCTCACCTGATTCATTGCCCACTAGTCCAGCATTTCATCTTCCCTTGTTGAGCATGCAACGGGCAAAATTCACCACCTCGCAGTGTTGCAAACGATCTGCGATCAGACGGAGAATCTGACGCCTGGCCAAAACCAAGGTCTGCGTTGGACACCAGGCTCTGGTCCCTCGCTGGTGGTGATAACGAGGTTTGCGCCCCGCAGTGTATTTGCGTGCATTTACATGTAATTAGTGGATTGGACCTAGTTTGCTCCGCTCTTCCGCGATGCTCCACTCCTCTCAGACAGATGTCGCGCATGCATGAATTACTACAAGTATTGACAAACTTGGAATGGGCGCCATGGCTGTGGAGGGGGAGCGGGAGACTAAAGAAACACTGAAAAACATTACAAACTGTCAGGATTGCTGGGGAATGGCTGCCCGGGCTGGGGGCAGTAGCGGGTAGTGACTAGGTGCCAATCCGTGGACTTGGAGTGTCCCCCCTCGGGATCGGGGTGGCCTGGATCAGACCACCATTGCTGTAGTCCGCCTTTTAGGATTTAAAAAAATTTAGAGTACCCATTTCATTTTTTCCAATTAAGGGGCAATTTTAGCGTGGCCAATCCACCTACCCTGCACATCTTTGGGTTGTGGGGGCGAAACCCACACAGAAACTGGGAGAATGTGCAAGCTCCACACGGACAGTGACCCAGAGCCGGAATCGAACCTGGGACGTTTGTGCTAAGTACTGCACCACCATGCTGCCCTTCGGCCTGTCTTTTAAGCGCACCCCTATGGTTCTACTTGCAGGCTCCTAGCTGCCCACTGCTGAGTGCTTCCCGTGCCCTTTAAATGCCCAGAAGGCCTCTGGTCATCTGGGAGCCCACCCAGGCCACCCCTCCGGCACTCTCATACCACAGCTGTGTCATCAAGTGCCAAGCTCAATCAGGAACGCACCAGGTGTTGACACTCTTCAAAGGTGCTGCCCCATTGCAGAGTAGCAAGGGATCAGCAGACTTCACCCCAACCAGAGGACGCCTGCACGGGGGGAGGGGGAGGGGGGGGGGGGGGAGGGGCAGCAATGAGTGTGGGGTAAGTGGAGCATTTAAAAACAGCTCCAGCTGCCAGGCTCTTTAGCGCTAACACCTACCCCAAGGTTAGAGCGCCCTCTGGGCTGGGAATTGCTCGGAATTCGTGCCAGAAGAGTGCTGGCCAATTAGCATGTCCTGAATTGTTCCCCGAATAGCGCCCCCAACGGAAACGCGAACCGCACGCAATTCGGTCCCGGCGTCAGCACTTAATCCCAAATGGAGAATTTTGCCCGGCACCTTGATTAAATTTTAGATTTAGATTTATTGTCACGTGTACGAGTATTGTTCTGCGTGCAGTCCAGGCAGATCACTCCATACATTAAAACATAGAACATACGATAAATACATGAAGATACATAATGAAAATACATAAACATAGACAGTGGGTGAAGTATACAGTATATAGTGCTACACAGTAGAGAAGATGGGTTGAAAGATCAGTTCAGACCCCAAGAAGGTCATTCAGGAGTCTGGTAATAGCGGGGAAGAATCTGTTTTTGAATCTATTGGTGCGTGTTCTCAAACGTTTGTATCTTCTGCCCGGTGAAAGAGGTTGGAAGAGAGAATAACCCGGGTGGGAGGGGTCTTTGATTATACTGCCCGCTTTCCCTAGGCAGCGGGAGATGTAGACCGAGTCAATTGATGGGAGGTGGGCTTGCCTGATGGACTGGGCTGTGTTTTTTCTTACGGTCTTGGGCCGAGCAGTTGCCATACCAGGCTGTGATGCAGCCAGATAGGATGCTTTCCATGGTACATCTATAGAAATTGTTGAGGACATGCCGAATTTCCTGAGGAAGTATACGTGCTGTGGTGTTCTCATGGTCATAGCGCGATTTGGGTGGACCAGGACAGATTGTCGGTGATGTTTACACCTAGGAATTTGAAGCTGTCAACCATCTCCACCTCGGCACCAATGATACAGACAGGGGCGTGGATGACACTTCACTTCCTGAAATCGGTAATCAGCTCCTTAGTTTTGCTGACATTGAGGGAGAGATTGTTGTCATTGCACCACACCACTTAAGTTCTCTCTCTCCCTCCTGTACTCTTGACTCGCATTGTTTGAGATCCGACTCACTACGATAGTGTCATCAGCAAACTTGTAGATGGAGTTGGAGCCAAATTTTGCCACAGAGTCATGTGTGTATAGGGAGCATAGTAGGGGGCTAAGTACACAGCCTTGTGGAGCTCGGTATTGAGGACTATCGTGGAGGATATGTTGTTGTTTACCTTTACTGATTGTGGTCTGTGGGTCAGGAAGTTGAGGATCCAGTTGCAGAGGGAGGAGTTGAGTCCTAGACTTTGGAGTTTGGATATTAGCTTGGCTAGGATTATGGTGTTGGAAGGCCATGAACAGGAGTCTGATATAGGAGTCCTTCTTGTCGAGATGCTCCAGGGATGAGTGTAGTGCCAGGGAGATGGCATCTGCTGTGGACCGGTTGTGACGGTATGCAAATTGCAGTGGATCAAGGCAATGTGGAAGGTTGGAGTTGGTGTATCTTATAACTAACCTCTAGAAGCACTTCATAATAATTGATTTTAGGGCCACTGGTTGGTAGTCGTTAAGGCACGTTGCCTGTTCTTCTTTGGCACCGGTAAGGTAGTGGTGGTCTTGAAGCAGGTGGGAACCTTGGAATGGAGTAGGGAGAGGTTAAAGATGTCTGCGAACACATCCGCCAGTTGGTCCACACAGGATCACAGTGCACGACCAGGGTCTCCGTTAGGACCCATTGATTTCCATGGGTTCACTTTTGAGAAGTTGAGAAGGCCGATCTAACTTCTGAGACTGACGTAAGTTTGGGTGCTACCGAGGCTATTGGGGCATGTGGCATCGATTTGTGGGCTTCCTGCTGAAAACGAGCATGGAATGCATTGAATTCATCAGGGTGGGGTGCTCTGCTGCTGGAGATTCCACACGGCTTTGCTTTGTAGCCTGTTATATTGTTTAAGCCTTACCACAACTGACAAGGGTTTGTGTCAGTAGTCTATGACTCTAGCTTAGTGTGGTATTTTCTCTTGGCATCCCTGATGGCTTTGTAGAGGTCATACCTAGATTTCTTGTATAGGTCAGGGTCACCCGTCTTTAACACCTCAGACTTGGACTTCAGTAGGGAGTGGATCTTCCGGTTCATAGATCATAGAATTTACAGTGCAGTAGAAGGCTATTTGTCCCACCGAGTCTGCACCAGCTCTTGGAAGGAGCACCCCGCCCAAGCCCACACCTCCACCCTATCCCCGTAACTCCACCTAAGCTTTTTGGACACGAAGGGCAATTAAGCATAGCCAATCCACATAAACTGCACATCTTAGGACTGTGGGAGGAAATCGGAGCACCCGGAGGAAACCCATGCAGACACGGGGAGGAGTGCAGACTCCAAGCACACAGACAGTGACCCAAGCCAGGAATCAAATCTGGGATCCTGGAGCGGTGAAGCATCTGTGCTAACCACTGTGCTACCGTGCTGCCGTACCATTGTTGAACCATGGTTTCCGGCTGGGGAAAACAGGTACTACCTTCTTTGGCACGCAGTCCTCAACACACTTACTGATGAAATCTGTGACGGTAGTGGCATACTCATCTAGGTGATCTGCCGAGTTCTTGAATATGGACAAGTCCACTAACTCCGAGCAGTCACGTAGGAGATCTTTCATTGCCTTGAACCAGCATTGCACAACCTTCTTAACCGGGTCCTCCCGCTTAAGTTTCTGCTTTTTTGCCAGGTGAAGGAGCACCGTCATGTGGTCTGATTTTCCGAAATGTCGTCGGGGAATGGAGCTGTAGGCCTCCTTGTGGTTGTGTAGCAGTGGTCAAGGATGTCAGGGCCCCTCGTGGAACAGGAGATGCGTTGGTGGAATTTTGGCAGTACGCTCTTGAGGTTGGCCTGGTGAAGTCCCCGGCCACGATGAACAAGGCCTCTGGCTATTCCGTTTCCAGGTTGTTTATAGTAGTGTACAATTCATCAAGCGCCTTCTTCACTTCTGCCTGGGGTGGGATGTAGACTACTGTGACGATAGCAGAAGTGAACTCCCGTCGAAGGTGGTATGGACGGCACTTCACGGTCAGGTATTGCAGGTCCGGGGAGCAGTAGGTCGCCAGGGTCACCATGTCTGAGCACCAGGGGGAGTTGATGAGGAGGCCAACCCCTCCACCCTTCGCCATGCTTGAGGACGCCGTGCTGTCCATCCAGTGAACTGAGAAGTCCTCGGGTTGTATGGCACAGTCCGATGAGGCGGGGGTGAGCCATGTCTCTGAAACAGAGCACACAGCAGTCTCTCACTTGCCTTTGAGAGGTAAGTCTAGTGTTAAGCCTGTTCAGCTTGTTTTCGATCGCTTGGGCGTTTGCTAGGCGTATGCTGGGAGTGGAGACTTGAAACCGCGTTGTTTCAGTCTCACCTGCAGACCGGCGCATTTCCTGCATTTCCTAGGTCGGTGGCTGCTTCTGGGTGGTCACGGGATCCGACAAGAGAAGCATAACCTTGTGGCAGGTAACTGATTGCATCTGGAGGGACCCGCGGCTCTGGTTATGATTTTGGGGTCGCCGCGAGGGCATGTTCATGATCCTGTCGGCATGTTCGTGATCTGGTCGGGTTCCATGGTTCTGCAAGGTTGGGTCTTCCTATTTGTGTGTTCTGGTCCTCACATGGGGTCTTCTCTGCTTTGGAGTGATTATGCTGTGTTTGGTCTTTCCGGGTCGGGCCGGGAACGTGGACGGTTCCAGCGCCGGTGGTCGGGTCGGGTGCTCCTGGAATCAGGCCAACTAGGCCTGGTCGGGCCTCCATGTCGATTTTCTTCCTTCCCCCTTCAGGTGAGTCGGATGCTGGGTGGGCCTCTCTGGGTCGGGTCGGGCGCTTCGGTAGCCAGGTTGGGCTTTTTGGATGCCGGGTCGGGTGCTCCAGATGTGGGACAAGTTTCAGGCGAGGTCAGGGTAGGGCCTCTTCCGCTTTCAGGTCGGGGTCAGGTTGCCGCACGAGTCCTGTCAGGCCGGATCATGTGGGTCGGTCCTCTGAATTCGGAGAACCTCCAGACTTGTATTAAACGTAAAAGAACATGGGGCTGGATTCTCCGCCATCGGGAGGTTCCGTTTTGCCAGCAGCCCGCGGGTTTCCCGATGGCATGGGGCTGCCCCACAATGGGAAACCCATTGACCAGCCGGCGAAATGGAGCATTCCGCCGGCGTGCTGAACCAGAAATCTGACGGGATGGAGAATCCAGCGGGACGGAGAATCCAGCCCACGTTTAATGATGTGTTTGAATTAAGGTTCAAATGGTTAGAACGGTTATAAAAGATGTAGGTAGAGGAACTGTAGGGAAGAGCTCACAGGAGAGTCGCCATGCGTCACCTTGAGTCAAGCTAAACAATTCTGGTTCATTCTAAGAACACATTGTGACCACAAATTTTCTCTTAATAGCTACAGTCCCCATTATTGAAACTCTATAATGATTACGATTTCCAGTCCTCCAGTATTCCCTCAGAATCTCCAGAATTATAAACGATACTGCTGCAAGCAACTAATGCAAAAAACACAGGGGCATCAGTAACATATCAGAGATTTTCAGAAACTTTGTTTGATTGACAGGAATTATCCAATCAGATATTGAAAAGTCTGAAGTGCCCTGAAAAAAAATATTTATCTTTAATTGGATTTGGGCAGGTGGGGCACCATGAAAATGGGTTGTGTCAGGTGACCAATGGTGGGCGGGATGATTCAAGGAAAACCGCCCAAGAAGGCAAAATGTCAGGATAGTGGGCCTACCAGAGGGGATCGAGGGTAGAAACCCCACGACATACGTGGCCGAGATGCTGGGCAACTTAGTGGGGAGGGAAACCTTTCCCAGCCCACCAGAAATGGACAGAGCACACCGGTCGCTGCGGCCGAAGCCCAAGGCCGGGGATCAGCAGAGGGCAGTAATAGCTAAACTGCACCGGTACCAAGACAGGGAAACAATCCTGCGCTGGGCCAGGCAAAACAGAACCTGCAAATGGGAAGGACATGCCATTAGAATTTACGAGGACATTGGGGCAGACCTAGCCAGGAGACGGGCCGAGTTTAATAGAGCGAAAGCAGCTCTTCACAAGAGCAATGTGCGTTTTGGTATGCTGTACCCAGCGAAACTCTGGGTCACATACCAAGAAAGAGAGTACTTCTTTACAGCCCCCGCCGAAGCAAACAAGTTTGTCGAGGAACACGGGCTGGAAAACCAGCAGCGAAGGTAGAAATGAGGGGACCCTGGCAAGGGGCAACAATACGCCGATGGGGGGAGGCAATGCCAGCCAACTCCTCCCCCGCCACGGCGAGTGCACCCTGAACTAAGAGCAAACCACTGCCCGAGGGACCGCTTCAGGTGGGTGACCAGGCCCCAGCACGAGGGAACGAGAGTAGCGGAGAAGGGAGAGCAAGCAAGAGGAGTGCAGGGTAGGATGGGGGAAGAGCGGGCAGAAAACCGCAGAGACCGGGCAGGGGAGAAGCGAAACAGTAACTCCCGAGAGGGGGCCACCGTACTAACAGGAAAGCTAGCGCCGGGGGCATGCAACAAAGCAGGGCCGCAGTGCGCCCCCAACAGGGAGGAAAGCGCCAGGCAGGGGGTGGGGGGGACCACTCGACAGAGGCGGGAGAGCAAACATAGAACATTACAGCGCAGTACAGGCCCTTCGGCCCTCGATGTTGCGCCGACCTATGAAACCACTCTAAAGCCCATCTACACTATTCCCTTATTGTCCATATGTCTATCCAATGACCATTTGAATGCCCTTAGTGTTGGAGAGTCCACTACTGTTGCAGGCAGGGCATTCCACGCCCTTACTACTCTCTGAGTAAAGAACCTCTGACATCTGTCCTATATCTATCACCCCTCAATTTAAAGCTATGTCCCCTCGTGCTGGACATAACCATCCGAGGAAAAAGGCTCTCACTGTCCACCCTATTCAATCTTCTGAACATCTTGTATGCCTCAATTAAGTCACCTCTTAACCTTCTCTCCAACGAAAACAGCCTCAAGTCCCTCAGCCTTTCCTCATAAGATCTTCCCTCCATACCAGGCAACATTCTGGTAAATCTCCTCTGCACCCTTTCCAATGCTTCCACATCCTTCCTATAATGCGGCGACCAGAATTGCACGCAATACTCCAAATGTGGCCGCACCAGAGTGT
Source organism: Scyliorhinus torazame (assembly GCF_047496885.1). Taxonomy (NCBI): domain Eukaryota; kingdom Metazoa; phylum Chordata; class Chondrichthyes; order Carcharhiniformes; family Scyliorhinidae; genus Scyliorhinus; species Scyliorhinus torazame. The sequence goes on along the minus strand of NC_092707.1, from coordinate 148,817,410 downwards.
TGTATAGCTGCAACATGACCTCATGGCTCCTAAACTCAATCCCTCTACCAATAAAAGCTAACACACCGTACGCCTTCTTAACAACCCTCTCAACCTGGGTGGCAACTTTCAGGGATCTATGTACATGGACACCGAGATCTCTCTGCTCATCCACACTGCCAAGAATCTTACCATTAGCCCAGTACTCAGTCTTCCTGTTATTCCTTCCAAAATGAATCACCTCACATTTTTCTGCATTAAACTCCATTTGCCACCTCTCAGCCCAGCGCTGCAGCTTATCTATGTCCCTCTGTAACTTGTAACATCCTTCCGCACTGTCCACAACTCCACCGACTTTAGTGTCATCTGCAAATTTACTCACCCATCCTTCTATGCCCTCCTCCAGGTCATTTATAAAAATGACAAACAGCAGTGGCCCCAAAACAGATCCTTGTGGTACACTACTAGTAACTGAACTCCAGTCTGAACATTTCCCATCAACCACCACCCTTTGTCTTCTTCCAGCTAGCCAATTTCTGATCCAAACTGCTAAATCACCCTGAATCCCATGCCTACCATGGGGAACCTTATCAAACGCTTTACTGAAATCCATATACACCACATCAACTGCTTTACCCTCATCCACCTGTTTGGTCACCTTCTCAAAGAACTCTATAAGGTTTGTGAGGCACGACCTACCCTTCACAAAACCGTGTTGACTATCTCTAATCAAATTATTCCTTTCCAGATTATTATGCATCCTATCTCTTTTAAACCTTTCCAAGATTTTTCCCACAACAGAAGTAAGGCTCACTGGTCTATAGTTACCGGCTTATCTCTACTCCCCTTCTTGAACAAGGGGACAACATTTGCTATCCTCCAGTCTTCTGGCACTATTCCTGTAGACAAAGATGACTTAAAGATCAAGGCCAAAGGCTCAGCAATCTCCTCCCTAGCTTCCCAGAGAATCCTAGGGTAAATCCCATCCGGCCCAGGTGACTTATCTATTTTCACACTTTCCAGAATTGCTAACACCTCCTCCTTATGAACCTCAAGCCCTTCTAGTCTAGTAGCCTGAATCTCAGTATTCTCCTCGACAACATTGTCTTTTTCCTGTGTGAATACTGACAAAAAATATTCATTTAGCACCTCTCCTATCTCCTCGGACTCCAAGCACAACTTCCCACTACTGTCCTTGACTGGCCCTACTCTTGCCCTAGTCATTCTTTTATTCCTGACATATCTATAGAAAGCTTTAGGGTTATCCTTGATCCTACCTGCCAAAGACTTCTCATGTCCCCTCCTGGCTCTTCTTAGCTTAGGGGATAGGAACATGGGAAAAAGGGACAAAGGAGGGGTATACGGGAGAGGGGGGAAAAGGGGAGAGACCGGGAGGGGGGGGTCACAGGGAGGGAGAGACCGGGGAGAGGGGACACGGAAGGAGGGACAAACCAGGCTAGAAAAGGAATAGGGCTGCAAAGTGCCACAACCAAGGGCTTGAAACGAGGAATCGCTGCAAGCACCCACCCAGCACGGTCTCTGGGCGAAGGGAGACCCCAGAGTGCAGGGGACTACCCGCGTGGCGGACGCACAGTGGGCGGCCATGTCGGGTGCCCCCGGGACAAAGGGAAACCCCGGAGCGCAGGGACCCGACCGCATGGAGAGAGCAGTGACAGCTGCCATCCTGGACGGCCCCCTAACAAAGGGAACCCCGGAGGGTAGGGGCGCGTCCACCAGGTAAGTATGGTTAATCCCACAGGAGCAAGGGGTAGAAGCCCCCACCAGGATAGTCACCTGGAACGTAAGGGGACTCACCGGCCCAGTGAAGAGATTCCGAGTCCTCACCCACCTAAGAAATATGAGGGCCGACATAGTCTTCCTCCAAGAGACACACCTGAGAGAGCAGGACCGACTGCGGGTAAGAAAGGGCTGGGTGGGACAAACCTACCATTCCTGCTATGGGACAAGGTCCAGGGGGGTGGCGATACTGATCAGCAAGAGGACGATGTTTAGGGCGACAAAGATGGTTACGGACCCGGGGGGGGGGGGGGTACGTCATGGTCAGCGGGGCCCTGGATGGGACACCGATAGTACTAGTTAATGTGTACGCACCCAACTGGGACGACATGAGCTTCATCAAGAAGACCATGGCAGAAATCCCTGACATAGCGACGCATCGACTAATCTTGGGGGGGGGGGGGGGGGGGGGGGGGTGACTTCAACTGTGTACAGGATCCAAAGACAAACAGATCAAACCCCAAAACGGGGAAAACCTCAAGCATGGCAAGGGAACTCAGTCATTTTATGGAGCAGATGGGAGCGGTGGATCCCTGGAGGTTCACCCACCCAGGGGAGAAGGAATTCTCCTTCTTCTCCCCAGCACAACGTATACACCAGAATTGACTTCTTTGTGGTGGGGAATACGGTGCTTCCGGGGATAGACTAAGTGGAATACTCCGCAATTGTGATATCAGACCACGCCCCACACTACTTGGACGTGAGGCTGGAGATGGGCAGGGCCCAACGCCCCACATGGAGGTTGGACGTTGCCCAATGAGCTGACAAGGCCTTCAACGAAAGGATATCGAGGGCCATAGCAGAGTACACGGAGAACAACCAGAACGGGGAGGTCTGGCCCTCCACTTTCTGGGAAGCGCTAAAGGCTGTACTAAGAGGGGAAATCATCGCTTTCAAAGCGCGAAGAGATAGGGAGGAAAGAGCGGCTAGGCAGCAGCTGGTCGACTCCATACTGGAGGTAGACCGTAAATACTCCGAGGCCCCGACCATAGAGCTCCTGGCGGAGAGGAAAGAGCTACAAAGGAACTTTGACCTGCTCTTCACCAGGAAAGCAGTGCACCAACTCCGCCAGGCACGTGGGACCCTATACGAACACGGAGACAAAGCCAGCTGCCTGTTGGCACATCAGCTGAGAAAGCAGGCAGCCACCAGAGAAATTGCACAAATCAGGGATACCAGAGGCACGTTAGAAACAGAACCAGAAAAGATCATTAAAACCTTCAAGGCTTTCTACCAAGGGCTGTACACCTCAGAGCCCCCAATGGGGGAGTCTGGGATGAAACGGTTCCTTGATGGACTGGACATTCCAGTCGTGGGGGAGGGCAGAAAACAGGGCTTGGAAACACCACTAGCACTAGGAGAGATCATGGACAGAATTAGCTCCATGCAGGCGGGGAAGGCGCTGGGACCAGACGGGTTCCCGACGGACTTCTATAAAAAATTTGCAAGAGCACTGGCCCCGCACCTGCGGGAGATGTTCACAGACTCGCTAGCGAGGGGCGCACTGCCACCCACGCTAGCACAGGCCTCAATCTCGCTGATACCTAAGAACCCCCCCCCCCCCCCCGATCCTGGGCTGCTGCTGCTGCCTTCTTTTTCCCATTCCGTCTATCTTTCTGCGAGGTATTCGACGAACGGTTGCCACCGCCTGGTGAACCCTTGAGCCGTCCCCTTAGGACGAACTTAATCCGCTCTAGCTTTATAAACCCCGCCATGTCATTTATCCAGGTCTCCACCCCCGGGGGCTTGGCTTCTTTCCACATTAGCAATATCCTGCGCCGGGCTACTAGGGACGCAAAGGCCAAAACATCGGCCTCTCTCGCCTCCTGCACTCCCGGCTCTTGTGCAACCCCAAATATAGCCAACCCCCAGCTTGGTTCGACCCGGACTCCTACTACTTTTGAAAGCACCTTTGTCACCCCCATCCAAAACCCCTGTAGTGCCGGGCATGACCAAAACATATGGGTATGATTCGCTGGGCTTCTCGAGCACCTCGCACACCTATCCTCCACCCCAAAAAATTTACTGAGCCGTGCTCCAGTCATATGTGCCCTGTGTAATACCTTAAACTGAATCAGGCTTAGCCTGGCACACGAGGACGACGAGTTTACCCTGCTTAGGGCATCTGCCCACAGCCCCTCCTCGATCTCCTCCCCCAGCTCTTCTTCCCATTTCCCTTTTAGTTCATCTACCATAGTCTCCCCTTCGTCCCTCATTTCCCTATATATATCTGACACCTTACCATCCCCCACCCATGTCTTTGAGATCACTCTGTCCTGCACCTCTTGTGTCGGGAGCTGCGGGAATTCCCTCACCTGTTGCCTCGCAAAAGCCCTCGGTTGCATATACCTGAATGCATTCCCTTGGGGCAACCCATATTTCTCGGTCAGCGCTCCCAGACTCGCGAACTTCCCATCCACAAACAGATCTTTCAGTTGCGTTATTCCTGCTCTTTGCCACATTCCATATCCCCCATCCATTCCCCCCGGGGCAAACCTATGGTTGTTTCTTATCGGGGACCCCCCCCAAGGCTCCAGTCTTTCCCCTATGCCGTCTCCACTGTCCCCAAATCTTCAGTGTAGCCACCACCACCGGGCTTGTGGTGTAGTTCCTCGGTGAGAACGGCAATGGGGCTGTCACCATAGCCTGTAGGCTATTCCCCCTACAGGACGCCCTCTCTAATCTCTTCCACGCCGCTCCCTCCTCCTCTCCCATCCACTTACTCACCATTGAAATATTAGCGGCCCAATAATACTCACTTAGGCTTGGTAGTGCCAGCACCCCCCTATCCCTGATACGCTGTAAGAATCCCTTCCTCACTCTCGGGGTCTTCCCGGCCCACACAAAACCCATGATGCTCTTTTCAATCCTTTTAAAAAAAGCCTTCGTGATCACCACCGGGAGGCACTGAAACACAAAGAGGAATCTCGGGAGGACCACCATCTTAACCGCCTGCACCCTCCCTGCCATTGACAGGGATACCATATCCCATCTCTTGAAATCCTCCTCCATCTGTTCCACCAACCGCGTTAAATTTAACCTATGCAATGTGCCCCAATTCTTGGCTATCTGGATCCCCAGGTAACGAAAGTCCCTTGTTACCTTCCTCAACGGTAGGTCCTCTATTTCTCTACTCTGCTCCCCTGGATGCACCGCAAACAACTCACTTTTCCCCATGTTCAATTTATACCCTGAAAAATCCCCAAACTCCCCAAGTATCCGCATTATTTCTGGCATCCCCTCCGCCGGGTCTGCCACGTATAGTAACAAATCGTCCGCATACAAAGATACCCGGTGTTCTTCTCCTCCTCTAAGTACTCCCCTCCACTTCTTGGAACCCCTCAACACTATCGCCAGGGGCTCAATCGCCAGTGCAAACAATAATGGGGACAGAGGGCATCCCTGCCATGTCCCTCTATGGAGCCGAAAATATGCAGATCCCCGTCCATTCGTGACCACGCTCGCCACTGGGGCCCTATACAACAGCTGCACCCATCTAACATACCCCTCTCCAAAACCAAATCTCCTCAACACCTCCCACAAATAATCCCACTCCACTCTATCAAATGCTTTCTCGGCATCCATCACCACTACTATCTCCGTTTCTCCCTCTGGTGGGGCCATCATCATTACCCCTAACAACCTCCGTATATTCGTGTTCAGCTGTCTCCCCTTCACAAACCCAGTTTGGTCCTCGTGGACCACCCCCGGGACACATTCCTCTATTCTCATTGCCATTACCTTGGCCAGGACCTTGGCATCTACATTTAGGAGGGAAATAGGTCTATAGGACCCGCATTGTAGCGGGTCCTTTTCCTTCTTTAAGAGAAGCGATATCGTTGCTTCAGACATAGTCGGGGGCAGTTGTCCCCTTTCCTTTGCCTCATTAAAGGTCCTCGTCAGTACCGGGGCGAGCAAGTCCACATATTTTCTATAGAATTCGACTGGGAATCCATCCGGTCCCGGGGCCTTTCCCGCCTGCATGCTCCTAATTCCTTTCACCACTTCTTCTACCTCGATCTGTGCTCCCAGTCCCACCCTTTCCTGCTCTTCCACCTTGGGAAATTCCAGCCGATCCAAGAAGCCCATCATTCTCTCCCTCCCATCCGGGGGTTGAGCTTCATATAATTTTTATAAAATGTCTTGAACACTCCATTCACTCTCTCCGCTCCCCGCTCCATCTCTCCTTCCTCATCCCTCACTCCCCCTATTTCCCTCGCTGCTCCCCTTTTCCTCAATTGGTGTGCCAGCAACCTGCTCGCCTTCTCCCCATATTCGTACTGTACACCCTGTGCCTTCCTCCATTGTGCTCTGCAGTGCCTGTAGTCAACAAGTCAAATTCTACATGTCGCCTTTGCCTTTCCCTGTACAGTCCCTCCTCCGGTGCTTCCGCATATTGTCTGTCCACCCTCAAAAGTTCTTGCAGCAACCGCTCCCGTTCCTTACTCTCCTGCTTCCCTTTATGTGCCCTTATTGATATCAGCTCCCCTCTAACCACCGCCTTCAACGCCTCCCAGACCACTCCCACCTGGACCTCCCCATTATCATTGAGTTCCAAGTACTTTTCAATGCACCCCCTCACCCTTAGACACACCCCCTCATCTGCCATTAGTCCCATGTCCATTCTCCAGGGTGGGGCGCCCTCCTGTTTCCTCCCCTAATCTCCAAGTCCACCCAGTGTGGAGCGTGATCTGAAATGGCTATAGCCGTATACTCCATTCCCCTCACCTTCGGGATCAATGCCCCTACCCAGCACAAAAAAGTCTATTCGCGAGTAGACTTTATGGACATAGGAGAAAAACGAGAACTCCTTACTCCTAGGTCTGCTAAATCTCCCACGGGTCTACACCTCCCATCTGCTCCATAAAATCTTTAAGTACCTTGGCTGCTGCGGCCTCCTTCCAGTCCTGGACTTCGACCTATCCAGCCCTGGTTCCAACACCGTATTAAAATCTCCCCCCATTATCAGCTTTCCCATCTCTAGGTCCGGAATGCGTCCTAGCATCCGCCTCATAAAATTGGCGTGATCAGCCGAGTTGGGGGCTTCCTACCCCCCCCCCCCCCCCCCCCCTTGTCGATTAGCCATCACCTTTTTCCAGCTCCTCACCCCGGTTCCCACGCAGCTGTATCTCCCCCAGGCGGTGCCCCCCCCGCCCATCCTCTCCCATACCAGCTCCCCCCTCTCCCAGCAGCAGCAACCCAGTAATTCCCCCCTCCCACCCCCCCCCCACTAGATTCCCCGCTAGCGTAATTACTCCCCCCATGTTGCTCCCAGAAGTCAGCAAACTCTGGCCGACCTCTGCTTCCCCCCGTGACCTCGGCTCGCACCGTGCGACGCCCCCTCCTTCCTGCTTCTTTATTCCCGCCATGATTATCATAGCGCGGGAACCAAGCCCGCGCTTCTCCCTTGGCCCCGCCCCCAATGGCCAACGCCCCATCTCCTCCACCTCCCCTCCTCCCCCCATCACCACCTGTGGGAGAGAGAAAAGTTACCACATCGCAGGATTAGTACATAAAACCCCTCTTTGCCCCCCACATTCGCCCCACCACTTTGTTCGAACGTTCTTTTTAATAACCCGTTTATTCCAGTTTTTCTTCCACAATAAAAGTCCACGCTTCATCTGCCGTCTCAAAGTAGTGGTGCCTCCCTCGATATGTGACCCACAGTCTTGCCGGTTGCAGCATTCCAAATTTTATCTTCTTTTTATGAAGCACCGCCTTGGCCCGATTAAAGCTCGCCCTCCTTCTCGCCACCTCCGCACTCCAGTCTTGATAAACGCGGATCACCGCGTTCTCCCATTTACTGCTCCGAGTTTTCTTCGCCCATCTAAGGACCATTTCTCTATCCTTAAAACGGAGGAATCTCACCACTATGGCTCTGGGAATTTCTCCTGCTCTCGGTCCTCGCGCCATCACTCGGTATGCTCCCTCCACCTCCAACGGACCCGCTGGGGCCTCCGCTCCCATTAACGAGTGCAGCATCGTGCTCACATATGCCCCGACGTCCGCTCCCTCCACACCTTCAGGAAGACCAAGAATCCTCAGTTGTTCCTCCTTGCGTTGTTTTCCAGTGCCTCCAACCTTTCCACACATCGTTTCTGATGTGCCTCCTGCGTCTCCGTCTTCACCACCAGGCCCTGTATATCGTCCTCATTCTCGGCTGCCTTTGCCTTCACGACCCGAAGCTCCCGCTCCTGGGTCTTTTGTTCCTCCTTTAGCCCTTCGATCGCCTGTAGTATCGGGGCCAACAGCTCTTTCTTCATTTCCTTTTTGATCTCTTCCACACAGCATTTCAAGAACTCTTGTTGTTCAGGGCCCCATGTTAAACTGCCACCTTCCGACGCCATCTTGGTTTTTGCTTGCCTTCCTTGCCGCTGTTCTAAAGGATCCACTGCAATCTGGCCACTCTCTCCTTTTTCCATCCGTATCCAGGGGGGATTCCCTTCTGGTTTACCGCACAGTGTTTTTAGCCGTCAAAATTGCCGTTGGGGCTCCTATCAAGAGCCCAAAAGTCCGTTTCACAGGGAGCTGCCGAAACGTGCGACTCAGCTGGTCATCGCCGCACCCGGAAGTCCTCTACATTTCTGACCCACAGAGCAGCATGGACGGAATCATCGCGCTCCTGAAAGAGTTTGGCGCCTTCTCGGGTTACAAACTCAACATGAGCAAAGCGAGATCTTCCCAGTACACCCACAAGGAGCGGGGCAAACACTAATGGGACTGCCGTTTAAACAAGGCCCGACACAAATTCCGCTACCTGGGGATCCAAATAGCCCATGACTGGAAAAGGATCCACAAATGGAACCTCATCAGCCTGACAGAGAAAGTAAAAAAGGACCTGCAAAGATGGAACACACTCCCACTCTCCCTCGCAGGGAGAGTCCAGACGATCAAAATTAACGTACTGCCCAGGTACCTCTTCCTACTTGGATCCCTTCCGATCTACATCCCCAAGGCCTTTTTCAAAGCGCTGGACAAACTAATCATGGCGTTCGTATGGGGGGGAAAGAATGCTAGAATCCCAAAGAAGGTCCTACAAAAAACAAAATCATGGGGGGTTGGTAGCCCTCCCAAACCTACAATTCTACCACTGGGCGGCGACGGCCGAACGAATAAGGGGATGGATCAAGGAGCCAGAAGTCAAGTGGGTGCGCGCGAAAGAGGCCTCCTGCACGGGGACCTCCCTCCGGGCCCTCGCCACGGCAGCACTCCATCCCCGCCCAAAAAACACTCCAGCAGCCCGATGGTGATAGCCACCCTCCAATCCTGGAACCAACTACGGCAGCAATTTAGCCTGACCAAAATGTCGGACAAACCTCCCATCTGCAACAACCATAGGTTCACACCAGCACTGACTGATGCCACCTTCAAAAGGTGGGGGCAGGACGGAGGGACACGGACAGTCAGGGACCTATACACGGACGGCAGGATCACAACACTGGACAAACTGACAGAGAAATTCCAGCTAGCCAGGGGGAACGAGCTACGGTGCCTACAGCTCAAAAACTTCCTACGAAAGGAGACAAGGACGTACCCACAACCGCCATGACGGACACTACTGGAAGAACTACTGAACACAAGCATACTAGATAAAGGGAACTATAGTGACATGTATGACCGACTGATAGAGAGGGCCGACACCATACTGGACACAACAAGAAAGAACTGGGAGGAGGACCTGGGGATCGAAATAGGGTGGGGTCTCTGGAGCGAAGCACTGCATAGGGTCAACTCCACGTGCGCAAGGTTCAGCCTGACGCAGCTAAAAGTGGTACATAGAGCCCACTTAACAAGAACCCATATGAGTAGGTTCTTCCCGGAGGTGGAGGATAGATGTAAACGGTGCCAAGGAGGCCCGGCCAACCACGCCCACATGTTCTGGTCTTGCCCCAGACTTGCAGGGTACTGGACAGCCTTCTTCGAGGTAATGTCCAAAGTGGTGGGGATGAGGGTGGAGCCATGCCCGAAAGTGGCGGTCTTCGGGGTATCAGACCAGCCAGATCTATTCCTTGGGGAGGAGGGCGGACACCCTTGCCTTTGTCTCCCTGATCGCCCGCCGTAGAATCCTGTTCGGCTGGCGGTCAGCAGCACCACCCAAAGCTGCAGACTGGCTGTCCGACCTCTCGGAATCTCTCCCAATGGAGAAAATTAAATTCGCCATTCGAGGGTCAGACGACGGCTTCCACAGAACGTGGGAGCCATTCACCCAACTGTTCCGAGACCTGTTTGTGGCCAACGAACAAGTGGACGAATAGCTAGGTATCCAAGAATCAAGGAAGACACGGGATACAATAACGAACATGGCATCTCCAGGAGCAGGGAACGAGGAGAATAAACGACGGAAGACGGGAGGAACGGCAGAAGCGGAGGTGAGCGCGAGACGGCAGCGAGATCCGTCCAGGAGAAGCAAGCGACAACACCAACGCCAAACCCATTCGAGTATTGCCCACTGTAATTGTTTCTCCGGCACTCAAATGTATATTTACCTCCCAGTCGCCCACTTATGTGTTGTAAATACTTTTGCCAGGTGTACAGGGTTGCTGCTGTTGAGCTCGTGCACAATACCCTATCAGTTATTCTATTTTATTTTTTATTATATTTTTTATTTACTATTTTCTTTTCTTTGGTATGTTTGGCCCTTCTCTTCTATATATGTATGTGTGTGTGTGTATATATGTCTCTTATCCTGTGTACATAACGGTAAATATACTTTGTTCAAAAAAACAATAAAAACATTTATAAAATAAAAAATAACTAGAGATTTCACTTGGTAGAGTAGTATTTGTATGAAAATCGAAATTACTGATAAGAAAAGTGGGGGGGGGGCGTGTACTGGTCTACGGAAAAATAATTTGTTGGCACTAGAATTTCTTATGAGGAACATGGGAAGTGTCATGTGAGAGTCGAGAGTCCCTTTAAGAAAAGTGTGTTTCATCAAATGGCTGCAGTGATGTCAGTGTGTGGGTGGAGCTGGATTCTGCTCTGCCTTTTACTTTTGTTTTGAGCTGGCAGCTGCAGTGTACTTTTGGTTTCGTTTTCAGAGTTGGAGAGCTGCATTCACAGCAGGAAGATGTTATGATCTCTCTGCAATCTAAAGAATGTCTCCAAATCACTTGATGATTTCAAAGTAATACCTGTTTCTGTAGAGAATTGAACCTGCTGTCTTTATTTTAAAAGGGTTTTGCTCATATGTTGTTTGGGAAGTTATTAAGGGTTATCTATAGAGTGTTGTATCTTTTGGGGGTGGTCAGGGTTGGTAGTTGATAAACTGTTTACTGTGTGTTTATAAAATGTTAACTGGATTCATAGAATAAACATTGTTTTGTTTTAAACATACTTTAGATCTCTGTTGCATCACACCTGTAAAGTGGGCCCTTGTGCTCCCCATAACCAAAATCTATTAAAAAGTTGTGGGTCAGGTGAACTCCAAGATATACTTCTGAGTTTTCTAAATGCTGGCCCATAATAGAAGTGACTCATTAAAATTCACCTTGATATGAAGCTATACTATGTAATGTTGAAACACACAAAATGTCACACTCAGACTGTAACAGATTTGAATCTCCAAATCTCTCTTGTAAATCAGGTCTCTTGTAACACCTTAACATTACCTTTTATTCTTCCTTGTATTGCTGTATATTTAATAAATCTGTCGCACTTGTTCAATATTTAGTCTTTCTGATTTGAGAACTAAATTAGATGTAATTCCTTGTCTATCCCTCTCTAACATTACACTTCCTGGTTTGTTGCAAGATTTCTTGATCTAGATTACGTTTCATAAATAGCCCTTCTCCATTTTGATTCAGAACTCCATTGCAAAATATATTGAAGCTTGTATTTCCGATGCTTGAAGCAACCCTCCACTGCCTATTGATGCAAAATATTCCGATAATTCACTTCAATTTATTTCATTTTTAGGATGAGTGGAGTGTGGAAGACAAAATCTCTCAAAAGGTTTTGCGCAGATTGCTGGACCATATTCTGCTGCGGTCAATTATCATTGCACTGCTTCTTGGAAGTTGTATTGCTATCAGTTGTCAGACTGACCCAGACATCTTGGAGGTAAGAGATAAACCCCTTGGACACATTGCTCTCTGTTACATCTGGTGTATCTGAACCAATAATCCAGAGAACAATGGCAATTTGAAATCGAGGTTGGTGCAGTTTGTAAGAATAAATGATATTGTTATAACCTGCCTGCTTACCACTGGCTGGGGACTAATGACAATCCCACAATCCTGTGGGAGTATGAGCTTCCCCAATGAGGGGGGCGGAGAAATCATTAGCAGACTCCCTGTATAAATAAAGCTGGCCAGTTTGGAACCAGCAGTAAGGAGTGGGCAGCAAGGGAAGTTGCTGCTGCTGTTGTATGTAAATGTTATTGTAAATAAATGTTATTTCTTTGTATCCTTAAAACTTGTGCTTGATTCTTTGTGGCCCTCACAAAAGATATATTCATTGCTTCTAATTCTAACAAAGACAGGGCAGTATTTATCACAATGTAACTCCTGCCAATGCAAGATGGTTACCAACAGTGCTTCTGTATACTGCTCCGCACGTTTGCAGAAATCCAATGTCATCACTGCTGTACCCAGTTTGCAGTACCACTTTGCACATGTGCCGATGACATCACTGCATACAGGCGTGCTGACAGCAGAGGGGTCATGCATGCGCAGATTTCAAAATTTGGCATTTTATTAACTGGAGGGAGAGGAATCTACTCTCGTTTGTTTCTCCATTGACAGACTCACCACAAGTTCATGACAGAAGAAGCCACTGAACAGTGCAATCGTTAATGGGCACCAAGCATAGCCACAATGAAATCTGATACTCTTATGTGGAAACCTCCTCTACTTTCCTATCTCTGTCAACCTCTCCAGCCTCAACAACCCCCACTATCCTGCCCCGGAGTCCATACTAACTTTGTGATATCCTCCTATCCCTGCAACCCTCTTGTGTTTTGCATGTTACGACAATTCTGGCCTTTTTAACATTCTCCATTGCTCCTAAATTGGCACCCGTAGTTTCAGCTGCTAATTCTCTCAGGCTTAGAATTGGCATCCTTAGCTCTCACCTCCCAGACTCGCTCTACCCAGGAGAACGAGGATTTATTGTGAAAGCAAATTTGTTCTGGATGATTACAATTCTACTCTGAGTGCACATTAAAAGGATGCTGTCGCCCAACTGATTTCCTAAGTGCCATCTTTAGTCCAGGCCGGTGCCTGCTCTGTTGCTTCAAATTGTGTCACAAAGCAACCAGCTCGAACTGCGCATGCAGCTGTAATAACCATCACGAGGCCAATGTGGATACCCTAATCGATCTCCCCGTGGAACTCGTGGAATACGAGCTTCCCCACTCGTAGGCAGAGGACCACCTCGCTGGGGCTTATAATTAGACTGTATAAAAGCCAGCCCGGACAAGGAACAGCACCCTGATCGTCCTGACTGGGACTTGTATGCAGCCATAGCAGCTGTTTCCTTTGACCGTGAATAAACTACTGTTTACTCAACTACTCTGCCTCCAGGGTCTTTATACTGGCACGGCAACGAGGTAAAAGCAGTGATTACGATTCTGGACGTCACAGCTGCATTGGGATATTTTTTTAAATTACTTTTTCTGAGTTACCAAGTCAGGGCTCAGAGTGTGGGTCAGGGGCGAACCCCTAATCCAGCTCCTCGCCTGCTCCAAAAAACTAATTCAAATTGAATCCAATTCATGGTCCCCACAAGAGAGACATACCAGATCTGAACCAAAGGCTCAATCTACATTACACTTGATCTTAGCCAAAAGGCCGCTGCACAGCAACGTGTTTGATAAAGTTTGAAAATGACACTGTTTGGAAAGTTACAGGCCTTCGATGTAGGCCTGGAAGATTGAGCCCAATACGCAGAGCGAATGTGGTAGTCCCAGGCTAGCAGCATTAGTGGAGAGGGCCGATGGAAGGTAATTCTCCTGACCCTCTTGAGGGGCCCAAACCTTCGGCATAATTAAAAGCGTAAAGTACTTGGCTGCCCTGGATTCAAAGTCCTTTGATGAACTGATGGGGCTGGTCACTCATTATGAGGGGCATGGATAGAGTGGATGGGCAGGTGGAGGGGTCTGTCACCAGGGGGCATAGGTTTAAGGTCCGTGGGGCAAAGTTTAGAGGAGATGTGCGAGGCAGGTTTTTTATGCAGAGGGGGGTGAGTGCCTGGAATGCGTTGCCAGGGGAGGTTGTGGAAGCAGATATGTTTGCGGCATTCAAAAAGCATCTTGACCATCACATGGTTGGGATGGGTATAGAGGGATACGGCACAAAGAAGTGCTGAGCGTTTTGGCAAAGGTTGGTATCATGACTGGTCCAGGCTTGGAGGGCCGAAGGGCCTGTCCTGGGCAGTATTGTTCTTTGTATTATGACCCGAAATTGTCCATGATTATGCAACGGTACCGATTTAACACTGCTGTGCCGACTCCAGGGGAGTCAGTTATGGACTTTCTAACACGGCTGCAAAGGCTGGGTGAGCATTGTGAGTTCGGTCCATGCCTCTCGGAGATGTTAAGGGACTGTTTGATGTGCAGGATTAACAATGTGGCCACTCAGAAATTGCTGCCAGAGAGTACTCTGGACTTGAAAGGAGCCATTGAGCTAGCCCTGTCTCGCAAGAATGCTGAGCAGGGGGTTCAGGAGCTCCAGAGTTCTGTTGACTACAGCGTCCATAGTATTGCTCAACCCTCGTTCAGCAATACAGCAACCTCAGGGCAGTGATCTCACATAACTAGATCACCAATAAAACAGCAACCAACTGCGCAACGCTACATCCAGACTAAATGGTCAAGGGCCACCACAACCCAGCGTGGCAGCTCCCCCGAGAACAACGGGGAGTGGCAGCAGCATTACCACGCCCACAGTCGCAGAACATGTGGTAACGAAGGCCGCCAGAATCGTCGAAGAACACGCCGCCCTCGAGCCAGGGCCTTGTATGTAGCCCACCCTGAGGGGGGTGACTTGATGCAGCGGTGGCGATCATTGACATGTCAGAAGGTCTGGGAGCCCAGGGGTTGAGAGAGGCCGACGACCTGGCCTTTGCCCCCCTGGTGGCCCGGAGACGAAACCTACTAGGATGGTGGAACTCGGAACCCCCAAAGTCGGGGCATGGGTTAGCGACATGGTGGGGTTTTTCAGACTTGAGAAAATTAAATTTGCCCTGAGAGGATCGCTGCAGGGGTTTGCCCGGAGGTGGCAGCTGTCCATCGACGACAGCTGAATTTTTCTCGAAGTCGGAGTGGTGGTGGGTGGGGGTGCTGGGGAAGGAGGTTGCGTTTGTGTAAGCCATGTTGGCTGGGGTTTGTTACTGGGGGGTTGTGTTGGTTATATTGATCTGCTCTTGTTGAAACCTGATGTTTAAAATTGTTAAAATTATAAATGCCTTAATAAAATATTTTCTCTCAAAATCAGAGCAGTACTGTCCCATCGATGGAACAATGGCACAAACGCCCCATAGAGTATGCTTCTAGGACTCTGGCGGATGCAGAATGCCGCTATGCCCAGATAGAGAAAGAAGGCTTGCCAGCGATGTATTCTTTAAAAAGATTTCATCAATACGTCAATGGCTGCCACGTTTTTATCATTACAGACCATAAATCCCTGCTGGGCCTTTTCAACGAGGACAAGGGAATTTCCTTTCCCCCATAGCCTCTGCTTAATCCAGTGCTCGGCCTTATTAGTGATGTATAAGTATACGTTCCAGCATCACCGGGGGGTTGTAAAATAGCACATGCTGATGCCCTCAGTCGTCTCCCGCTACCTGTGAATCCCCCCCCCCCCCCCCCTCCCTTCCACACCAATGAAGGACAAAGTCATGGTGACCATGAACTTCATGGATATTCTGCCAGTGACAGCCACACAGATTCATTTGTGGAGCTAGAGGGATTCCATGTTGGCGAAACTTCGCCACATCATTCCACATGGTGGCGTACAGGGAAACTCCCCTGCAACCCGAAATCAAGAAGCAGCAGGAGCTTAGTGTGGAGAATGGTATCCTCCTATTGGGAGCTTGCGTGGTCGTCCCATGACCTAGTCAAGAGTCGATCATGAAGGACTTGCATAATGGACACCCAGGGACTTCAAAGATGAAGATGCTGGCGAGAAGCATGCCTGGTGGCGAGGAATCAATGGCGACATTGAGAGAGCAGTAAAAAGGTGCCAACATGCCAGGAGCACTCGAAGCTCCCTCCATCGGCCTCACTCCATGCCTGGGAATGGACAGGGTGTCCATGGGTGGGATTACACGCTGACGACGGGTTTTTCATGGGGCCCTCCGAGACGCCGACTCCAAGAACAAGAGTCTCTGTTTGGCAGCCTATGTTCTCCCATTCATCTTCCATTCATCCCCCTTCAGGGTTGAAAAGTGCTCTAGCCGCAATGACACACGTCTCTTTACTTTGGGGATCTCTTGGGGGGGGAGGGGTCTCTTTATTTTGGAGCTCTCTGGTATGTGTGGATAGGTCTTGCAAGGGCAGTGGGAGGACTGTGGCCCTCTGGACTTTTGGGGCAACTCCCTTGAAGAGTTACCCCTTTGCCCACTGTGAGGTCCATCACGTCAGGGCCACGTTTGTCAGGACCGGTTGTAATTCTTGCCTACGTGATTCCTGGCCCAGAGAACCGGAGAATCACGATGGCCCAGAAGATATGGGGCGAAATTCTCCAGAAACAGCGCGATGTCCGCCGACTGGCACCCAAAACAGCGCAAATCAGACGGGCATTGCGCCGCCCCAAAGGTGCGGAATGCTCCGCACCTTTGGGGGCCGAGCCCCAACCTTAAGGGGCTAGGTCGGCGCCAGACGAATTTCCGCCCCGCCAGCTGGCGGAAAAGGCCTTTGGTGCCCCGCCAGCTGGCGCGGAAATGACATCTCCGGGCGGCGCATGCGCGGGAGCGTCAGCGGCCGCTGACGGCATTCCCCCGCATG
Source organism: Scyliorhinus torazame (assembly GCF_047496885.1). Classification (NCBI taxonomy): domain Eukaryota; kingdom Metazoa; phylum Chordata; class Chondrichthyes; order Carcharhiniformes; family Scyliorhinidae; genus Scyliorhinus; species Scyliorhinus torazame. The sequence continues at coordinate 148,800,687 of NC_092707.1, read as the reverse complement.
CGCAGTGGAGGGAGTCTCTTCTGCCTCCGCCATGGTGGAGACCGTGGCGGAGGCGGAAGGGAAAGAGTGCCCCCACGGCACAGGCCCGCCCGCGGATCGGTGGGCCCCGATCGCGGGCCAGGCCACTGTGGGGGCACCCCCCGGGGCCAGATCGCCCCGCGCCCCCCCCCCCCAGGACCCCGGAGCCCGCCCGCGCCGCCTTGTCCCGCCGGTAAGGTAGGTGGTTTAATTTACGCCGGCGGAACAGGCATTTTAGCGGCGGGCCTTCGGCCCATCCGGGCCGGAGAATCGAGCGGGGGGGGCCCGCCAACCGGCACGGCGCGATTCCTGCCCCCGCCGAATATCCGGTGCCGGAGACTTCAGCAACCGGTGGGGGCGGGATTCACGCCAGCCCCCGGCGATTCTCCGACCCGGTGGGGGGTCGGAGAATCTCACCCATGGTGTCCGACCCATTAGTGGATGTAAATGGGTCTTAATGACTCAATTGCATTCTCCTGCTAGCTTGCGGCGTGAAACCTGATCCCAATGCCAGTGGGGGGGGGGGGGGGCAGCGCATCGGGAGAGCGCTGGTCCCGTTTTCTCCCCGAATCTGGATTCTCCGTCTCATCGGTAACTCCGCCACTGGTAGCGGGAGGCAGAGAATCTAGCCCCAAGTGGCTGGACTTTCACCGGGTGACCACCACCACGTCGAGCGCTACTCTTACGAAATTACGGCACGCTTTTCGTACCCACGGGATACGGGAGGTATTAGTCATGTATAATGGGACTCCGTTCATGAGCGAAGTGTTCCTATCATGCACACCAATGTCGTAAGGAACCTTCCTTAGCCGCCCCCCCCCCCCCCCCCCCCCCCCCGCCCCCCCGGCTTGTTTCTTGAAAATAATTAGACTTATTAATATTGAAACAGAAACTTTAAAAACACACTTTATATCACAGCAGTGGTTAATATCACAAGAGGATTTCTGTAATAGATGGCAATATGCTGTTATGAGAACGTAAATAAATGTTGTTTACCACAAAGCTATGGCAGGCGATAAACAAAGATAGGAAATAACAGTATGGTGAAAAAAGGCTCTGTTGATAATCAGTTTAAACAACTGGATGGTTGTAAAGATTCGCAAAGTGCTGCATCCAGCAGGAAACAAGAGTACAAAGAAAATGATATAAAGAAGCGATTCAGTGTTTTTACTTGAGGCCATTTCTGCCGTTGACACCCATTGGCTTGAACAATCTTGGAGAAATCATCTTCACGAGTCCTCATTGAACCTACGCATGTTAATGTGTACTTCTGGATGGGTGTTTAAGATTAATCTTTTGTCAACAACCAATTAAGTGAATTTTCCTGTAGCATTGACAGCAAAACTGTCAGCATTTGCCAGCATTAATCCTCTGAATCTGAGAATGACTACTGGGGAAAGTCTCTCCAGCTGCAGCTACTCAATCTGTGTTTTGGAACTATAGCTGGAGCCACTGAAGCCTCCGCAGGACTGAGATCTTTATGTAAATGAAAATTGCTTATTGTCACAAGTAGACTTCAAATGAAGTTACTGTGAAAAGCCCCTAGTCGCCACATTCCGGCGCCTGTTCGGGGAGGCTGTTACGGGAATTGAACCATGCTGCTGGCCTGCGTTGGTCTGCTTTAAAAGCCAGCGATTTAGCCCTGTGCTAAACAGTCCCTAGCATGTACAATGAGGAAATAGCTGACTGGCACACAAGGGAAAAGCACTAGGCAGGTAGTGAAAGTCCCCTGGGTCCATCTCCTCTATAACAGATTTTCAGTTTTGGATAGTGCTGGGGAAGCTGGTTTATCAGGGAATGCAGCAGGAACCAAGACCATGGCATCATGTGTGGCTCAGCGGCACAGGTTAGGGTGGCGGGTGTTGGTGAAGGGACAAGCCAGGTGGGAGAGCAATAGTGATAAGAGTATTTTGTCGTAAGGGGGACAGATAGATGTTTCTGCAGCCACAGACATGACACCAGGATGGTATGTTGACTCCGTGGTGCCAGGGTCAAGGATGTCACTGAGCAGCTGCAGGACATCTGAAGGGGGCGAGTGAACCAACAGAAGTCGTGGTCCTGTTACAACCCCCACGGAGGTCACAGTGTATGGACCATTAGTTTCCCCGTGACCTTTGCTGAGTACGAGCGCCTCTGGTAATGGGGAGGGGCTTCACCTTAATAAAGGGAGCCTGTGCAGTATAAAAACCCCGACCCAAGTGAAGGTCAGGCTGGGAGTACCCTTTGAGGATTGCAGTAATCTATTTTACGTATGTTAATAAACCCAGTTTTTGCATCCTACCTACCATTTCCTTGTGGTCATTCTGTGCGGATTCTACACTGGTGACGTACACTGGTGACGAGGATCAAGTGGGGTTACGAACTCTGACCACTTTTCAAAGGTCTCAGGAGGCCACCTTCAACTGGCAGACATCCCACGTAGAGGGAAACTGGAACCGTTTGATGCAGGTACAGATGACCGTGAACAATACATTGAGCCATGCAGTACTTTTTTTAGAAGAATGCCATAATCGGTGTAGAATGGCAGATGGTCATCCTGCTCATGGATGGTGGAGGCGCCACGTATAGTCTAATCAAAAGTCTTACCTACCCCAATGCACTGGACACACGGGGCGCAATCTTCTCAAAAGAAAGTCCCCCAGCACTCGCAGTGCCGAGAAACCCATGGCTATTCAACTTGACACACTTTGAATAAAGGTTCTAAACGGGGAAAATAGCCCCGTTTTTTACAATGGGCAGCTCCAAGGCCTACAACCCACTTGAACCTGCAACGAGCAGTCGAAATTGCTATCTCCTGCGAAAGCATGGAGCAGAGGATCCAGGGGCTCCAAGGGATGGTGGTCCTGACCTTGGGCGCCCGGCTGTATGCCTTGCACCACTTCCGAGGCCCGAAGAGGCAGGCCCTTGGCCTTGCAGCCGCTATCGCAGGGAGCCAGAACGCCATCGAAGGGCTCCGGAGGGCTGCCGAGCAGTCTCTCCCAATCAGGAGGACCCAGCAGGACTCAGACCAATACCCTCATGGGTGTATCCGCTAGTATTGTGGAGAGGGTTTAAAGTAGAGTAGAGAGGGATGGGAACCTGAACGGGGAGACAAGAGGGAAACAAAGATAGAAGTGAAAGCCAGAAAAGTAAAGCAAAGTGGAAGGCAGAGGTAGCAAGAACTAGCAAAAAATAGGACGATTGTACAAAATAAATGTTAAAAAGACTGTAAAGGCACTGTATTTGAATGTCAGTTGAAGGGCAGCACAGTGGTTATCCCTGCTGCCTCACGGCGCGGAAGTCCCAGGTTCGATCCGGCTCTGGATCACGGTCTGTGTGGAGTTTGTACATTCTCCCCATGTCTGCGTGGGTTTCGCCCCCACAACTCAAAAATGTGCAGGGTAGGTGGATTGGCCACGCTAAATTCCCCTTAATTGGAAAAAAAATGAATTGGGTAGTCTAAATTTTTTTTAAATAATAAAATAAATGATGCCGGCACAGTTTCTACACTCTCAGCGCTGATACCACGACCGGGTTCATGGAGTACCTGGCCGGCAGGTTCTGAAATACAAACAAAAACATTGACAACACCATCATCTTTGCTGTCTGGATCTCTGGAGCCGACCAGCCAGCAACATTGGCAGCACATCCCACCTCTTAAAAGCCCGCCTTCATTCTCTCCACCAACTGTGCCAAATTCAACTTATGCAGCTGGGCACAACTCCACGTCACTTGTATCCCACGGTAACAAAAACACGTCCCTACCAGCCAAGGCAGCAGCCTCCCTAAACTCCTCCCCTGTCTGGGAGAGCGCACATACCTGCCTTGTCCCCTGGTGCAGCCAAAGTACTCCAAGCTGACTTTGTTAGTCCGAACACTCGCCTTGGGTGTCTTATACAACAGCCGAACACAATCCACGAATCTCTGCCAAACCCAAACCACCCCAGCACCTCAAATAAGTACGCCCACTCAACCCGATCGAAGGCTTTCTCCTCCGTCCATCACCACAGCTATCCCACTTCTCGGCCCTCTGAGGGCATTATTCTGAGGATTACATTCCGTAACCTCCAGGCATTCATCGACAGCTGCCACCCCTTCATTAATCCTGTCTGGTCCTAGCCCCGGCACACAATCCCATCTGCGTCACCAGTACCTTCGCCAACAACTTGGCATCTACATTCAACAGTGAAATCGGGTGGTACGACCCACACTGCCCTGGGTCCTTGTCTGTCTTTAAAATGAGTGATATCAAAGCCTGAGACAGCGTGGGGACTGTTGCTAACTTTGCCTCAGTTCAATTGCTCTGTTTTATTACCTTTGCTCTTGAGTCGCCAGGTATCCTTATGATACCGCCACGTGGTTCAAGTCCGAGTAATGATCAATAATCCAATACACCGCTTAGTAAGATTTAAATCAAAGCACATTTATTATACACAGTTATCACTACTCATGCATAAATTCTACGTCTCAGCTACTTCTACAGCTAACAGGCCAATACTTAACTTGGGACTGGCCCACCAGGTCAGGGAAACAAATGGCCTTTCGTTCGGGTTCTGAGCCTGCGGGATTCGAAGTTGGTACAGATTGGTAGCTAGGAGCGCCTATCTCGTAGCGAGCGTTGAAGTAAGACTTACAGTTTTGAGCGGCTGTTGAAGAGTTAAGCGAGCTGGAAGAGAGAGCGCCTTGAACTTGGGGCTCAATTCTTATAGTCCCCAGGGGCTTCCCGCCTTTCGGGGCAGACCCTGTACCTGGTTCCAAGTGATTGGACTTTGTCCCAATCACTTGGTTCGATTCTCTCCAATGCTGGAGCGGTTCCCTGATCGATGGGCGGTCTTGAGGTGGTCGTTCACCTCCCTTTGTGTAGGCTCCTGCTGGCGCCGAAGAGTCTGGTTTTGCTTTATGTGTCTAAATGTTGCTTATTGTTCCCGGGGATTGCTCATTAGTATGCAGATGGCTGGTGTTTTGCTATGCTGATGGTTGCTGGTATCGATCTTGTCTGGCCTTTCCAGAGGTAAATACACAGTCAACCTGCAGCTGCTCGTTTTTGTCCTGTTGGCTGACTTTCCCATCAGCCTTTGCCGTTCGCCATTTTGAATCGGGAGTTAGCCATTTTAAGTGGCTACAGGACTAACGGGGGGCCCAGCTCCAACCCAAACCTCTTGTAGAACTCAGCTGGGAACCCATCCAGACCCGGGGCCTTTCCCGTCTGCATCGACCCCACGCAATCCATTATTATAATAATCTTTATTGTCACAAGTAGGTTTACATTAACACTGCAATGAAGGTACCGTGAAAAGTCCCATAGTCGCCACAGCACGTCTTTTGGGACTTGTGGGAGGAAACCGGAGCACCCGGAGAAAACCGACGCAGACAGATCCAAGCCGCGAATCGAACCTGGGACCCTGGAGCTGTGAAACAACAGTGCTACCCACTGTGCTACCAATCTGCCCTATCATTACCTCCCTCAGCACTATCGGGGTCCCTAGTCCCTGCACCTATGCCTCCGTCACCTTCAGGAACTCCAGCCCATCCAAAAACCAGCTCATACCCTCATCCTCCTCCGGAGCTTCCGAGCTGTACAATTTATGGTAAAATGCCCATTCACCACCTCCAGTTCCATTACCATCATATTCCCGTCATCTCTTAAACTCCCAATTTTCCTCACTACCACCTGCCTACTCACCTGCCTACTCACCTGATTCGCAAGCATCCTGCTGGCTTTCTCCCTATATTCATATTCTGGCCCTGCGCAGTTGCCCCACCGCCTTTCCCGTGGACTCAAGCCCAAACTCCATCTGGAGCTTCAGCCTTAACAGCACCTCTGAGTACCCTCGGTCAACCCTCACAATAGCCTCTACCGACCTCAAACTCTCAGCCCGCTCCACCATCTCTTTGTGTACCCAGATCGAGATAAACTCCCCCTGACAACCACCTTCGGCGCCTCCCACAATGTGGAGGCAGAAACTTCCTCCATCCTATTCTGCTCCACATAGTTCCGGACGGCCAGCCCTAACCTCGCAAATCTCCTTATCCGCCAATAACCCCACATCCAACCTCCACCGCAGCCATTTGGGACTCCCATATGCCCCCGCAAATCCACCCAATGTGGCGCGTGGTCAGACACCACAATTGGCGAATACTCCGATCCAAGCACCCTCGCCAACAGCGCCTTGTCCAGGACAAAGAAATCAATCTGGGAGTACACCTGATGGACATATGAGAAGTATGAAAATTGCTTTGCTGTCGGCATGTTCGGGGTTCTTTGCCAAAACCCACCTCAAAAATTCAACATCGTCCCAATTTGGGGCATACACATTCACCAGCACCATGGGCACCCCCTCCAACCTCTCACTCACATCACAAATCTGTCTCCAGGTTCTGTTACTATACCTCCCAGCTCAAAGGCCACCCACCCACTTATTGATCAACACTGCCACCCCCTTGCCTTCATATCCAACCCCAAATGGAATACCTACGCCATCCAGCCCTTCCTCAACCTCGTCTGGTCCCCCACCTTCAAATGTGTGTCCTGAAGAAACACCATGGCCGCCTTCAACCCCATAAATGCAGGAAAACTCGAGACCTCGTAATCCGGCCACTTAATCCCTGAACATTCCACGTAATCGACCCTGTTGGAGGGCTCCCCCACCCCACCACCCCGATCAGCATAGCCCCTCTTTAATAAGCTCTTCCAGGTCCGCATCTCGCTCACCCTGGGGCATCCCAAAGACATCCACCACCATCTCCCCTTAACTAACTGCACCACATCAACTCCACCCACGTCAGCATCTCACCTTCCCCCCCCCCCCCCCCCCCCCCCCCCCCCCCCCCCCCCCCGCCCTCCCTCCCCCCCCCCGGCCCCCCATCACCCCTCACCTGCAATTCCCCAAGATCAGTTGAACACACTTATCCAATCCACACCCAAACACAGTAAATACAACAATCTGCCCGGCATACACACACATTCCCCATACTGGCATCTCCAAAGTTCAATTTCCTCGCATGTCCCCCAGTCCATGGTCTCTCATAAATTTACTCGCCATCTCCAGCTCATCAAAATATAATTCCTGATTCTGGTGGGTGACACACAGACGAGCAGGATAAACACCCCAAACATCATTTCTTTCTTGTAGAGGGCCTCTTTGAGTCTGTTGAACCCAGCCCACCGCTTGGCCAACTCTGCATCCATGTCCTGGTAGATACCCAAGTCCTAGTATATACGCACCACATTTCCTTCCCAGGAGCACTCGTGTCCTTCACCCACCCCAGAATCTTCTCTATATCCAGAAAACAATACAACCGTACCACCATCGCCCTCGGCCGCTCCTCAACCCCCAGAGCGCTCGATCCACCTCTGGAGGACTATCAAAGACAGGGGCAGCACGGTAGCCTTGTGGATAGCACAATTGCTTCACAGCTCCAGGGCCCAGGTTCGATTCCGACTTGGGTCACTGTCTGTGCGGAGTCTGCACATCCTCCCCGTGTGTGCGTGGGTTTCCTCCGGGTGCTCCGGTTTCCTCCCACAGTCCAAAGATGTGCGGGTTAGGTGGATTGGCCATGATAAATTGCCCTTAGTGTCCAAAATTGCCCTTAGTGTTGGGTGTGGTTACTGGGTTATGGGGATAGGGTGGCGGTGTTGACCTTGGGTAGGGTGCTCTTTCCAAGAGCTGGTGCAGACTCGATGGGCCGAATGGCCTCCTTCTGCACTGTAAATTCTATGATAATCTATGACCATCTCCCCCACCAACCTCTTGAACATATTGGCCACATACTTTGCGGCCTACGTTCCCTGGATCCCCTCAGACAGTCCCACAATCCGGAGATTCTGCCTCCTGGAGCGAATCTCCACATCCTCCATCTTCTCCCTCAGCCGCTTCTGGCCCTCCACCACGAGCAACATCTCTGCCTCTATTGAGGCCAACTGGTTCTCATGATCCACCACTGACTCCTCCACCTTCTGGAGTGCCAAACTCTGCACCTCCAGCCTTTGCTCCACTCTCTCGATAGCAACCCTGATCGGCTCCCTCACCATAGCCAGGTCTACCAAGGCCTTCTGCCCCTGCTGTTGGAACTTGGTGTTCAGAGAGTCCACCAGTTGCCCAGTGGACCACTCTGGGGGTTGAGGAGCAGCCGAGGGCAGTGGTGGCAACAACGCCCAAGAGCCCTCCACCATCTTTCCCTCTGTCGCACTTCGAAAGTCCCTTCGGCCAGACCGCTGCCCCTTAGTCGTTGCACTCTTCATTTGATAAGCCATGAACTGGCCCTACTAGAGGAGAATTTCTTTCTCTCACTGTTCATGCAAACACCCTCTATATTGGGTCAAGCGGACCAAATAATTCCACTTTGAGCAGGAGCCACCAAATGTGCGACCACTCAATCCATGGCCGCCACTGGAAGTCCATATAAATTTCTGTATGGCAAGGAATATGAGGGATTCTCCAGGGAATCCCGCTCGAGCCGCCATTTTGAATGGGTGGCCTGATAGCGAAGTCCCGCTGCCGCCCTCACCACTGCATTGCAAAGCAGCCCCCCAGATTTTCTGGGGGCACCCATCTCCCCGCAGTCTGGCAGTGACCCCCATAGACCACCTAAATAGGGAGACCCCCCAGGGACCCCCTGACTAAGACCACCCCATACAGGGACCCCCTAACTAAAAGAACCCTTTCTAGGAATGGACACGTGGTGCTTCCAGGTTAGTGTTACAACTGTAATTTATTTTTTCCAGCCCCTGTCTGGGAACTATTGCTCTCTAGCTTCCAGACAGGGGTCTTTTCTGTGGGGGATCCCTTTATTCTTTTGGGGGGGGGGAAGAAGAGAGAGAGTTCCCTATAGTTAAGAATTCCCTGTGGGTGGGGTCCATGTGGAGAGTCTCCCTAGTTAGGGGTCTCTAAAGGGGGGGTCCTTAAGTTAAGGGTCCCTGTGGAGGGTCACTTTATTAGGGGTCTCTGTGGGGGGGGGGGTCGCCCGAGTTAGGGGGTCCTTGTGGGGTGTTGCTTTAGTTAGGGGGTTCCTGTGGGTGGTCCTTTTAGGTCGGAGGTTTTGGAGTGGGTCTCCCTAATTAGGGGGTCCCTGGGGGAAGGGAATGGTGTCCCTATCAAAGGGCTCTCCCATTTTATGGGGCCTTTGTGGGGGGGGGGGGGGTGGAAAGGGTGTGCATTGTGGGGGCGGTGGCCCTCGGATGGACTTTGGCGGCAATCACCTGAAGGAGTTACCCCCTTGTCCCACCGCGAGGTCCACCACGTTTGGTGAGACCTGTTATAAATCCCGCACAAGTGATTCCCGATCCAGAGGGCTGGAAAATCTCACAGGGATGGAGAATAGGGGGGCTGGATTCTCCCGATTCTCAGGCTATGTCCTGACGTGAGAACGGTGGCCTTTTACGAACGAATATTTGGCGCAAAGGAAAATGGTCACCGATCCTACGTTTGGCTGGGGGCTCGCAGGAAGGCAGCATAGAGCTGCCGATACGACCCGGAAAATTGCCGGGTCTGTGGCCACGCATGCGCACGGTGGCAGCCTGCAGCAGCCGCGCCGTGCAGGGACTCGGCCTGCAAATAGTGCCCCCCCCCCCCCTTTTGGCCGGCTCGCAATCCCCGGACCACCCCCAACAGTGCCCTCAGCCCCTGCCAAAGTTCCCCCCTGCCCGCGGATCGGCCCTCCCCCGACTGTGGCGGCGCTGGACTGAATCCGCAGCTGCCACACAGAGTTCCCGACAGGTAAGACCATGAGAGACCCACGCCATCGGGAGCTCGGCCGGTCGGGGACGGAGCATCGGGGGGTGGGCCTCGGGCAACGTCCTGAGGCCGTCAATACGGTGCACTCCGCCGCTTTGGAGGGGGCGGAGCATCGCAAAAACGGCGCCGCCACCGATTTCGTCGGAAGCGGGGATTCTCTGGCCGATCGTCGAACGCTATTTCGCCGACCGGAGAATCCTGCCCAGGGTGTCTGACCCGCTAAGTGGATGTAAAGAGCAATTTGCATCCTCCTGCTGGTGCGCGGGCATGAACCACGATCCTGTCCCCAGCGAAGTGGGCCAGAGCATAGCGATCGGTTTGGCGCCTGCTGCGAACCTCAATTTCGGCCAGACGCTCAATTCTGATCGGGATTCAGATCCTGCCACTGAGGGATGGACAATTTAGCCCATCATGAATCTGTTTAAAGACCAAAGAGCTTATCCAACACTGTCTCATCAGTGCTTGGAGAGGTTGTTTTGGTCTTTCTGCAATTTTACACTCTTAAGATGTGGATGGTAAATTATGAGAGAACATACTACTCAAAGCTTGACTACTGAACATGTTGTTTAGTTAACAATGCTTCATTTTCAATCCATGAATGTGAACGAATCAATTTGCATTTTCCCATTGTTTGAACCTAATTGTAACAGTGCTTGTAAATGAAAGATTAGTTTCTCAAATTGCAAGCATTAGAATCATGTGAAACATAGTGTAAAAGAGTATGTGATAAAAGGCAGATTAACATTAGTTTTGTGTTTCTTTTACGTGCGGTTTACATGTCTCCAAAATGTGCTGGAAGTTTACAAAATCTTCAGAGAGCTGCCCAAAATAGCTGATGCATGTTATAAGCACTTCCTTTGTAATTGACTACAATGGTAACGCCAGATTGTTTATGCCATTTGCCAGAGATAGGCTGCTCTCCATGATAAGTTACGAGGGGACACGAGTTCAAAATGAAGGGTGGGAGGTTTAGGGAGGATTTGAGGAAAAACCTTTTTAACCCAGAGAGTGGTGACAGTCTGGAATGCACTGCCTGGGAGGGTGGTAGAGGCGGGATGCCTCACATTCGTTAAAAAGTACCAGGATGAGTACTTGGCACGTCTTAACATTCAAGGCTATGGGCCAAGTGCTGGCGAATGGCAGGTGAGCAGGTCAGGGTCTTTTTTGCGTCGGTGCAGACTCGATGGGCCAAAGGGCCTCTTCTGCACTGTAGTATTCTGTGAGGTGTGAATGGGGTTACAGGGTCTGCAGCAATAAAGTGACCATTAAACTGTCAGATTGCTGTAAAAACTTGCCATACGTAGCCAGTCTGACATATATTTGACTTCCATTTCCCATCCAACATGGCTCTTAACTACCCCCTGACATGACCTAGCAACCAAATAAGTTGCATCTGCACAACTAGATATGCGCAATAAGCTCATGTTTTGCAATGACACCCATGTCCCAGTAACTAGTAGTTAGAGGGGTTATTTGGATTGGATTTGTTTATTGTCACGTGTACCGAGGTACAGTGAAAAGTATTTTTCATAGAATTTACAGTGCAGAAGGAGGCCATTCGGCCCATTGAGTCTGCACCGGCTCTTGGAAAGAGCACCCTACCCAAGGTCAACACCTTCACCCTATCCCCATAACCCAATAACCCCACCCAACACTAAGGGCAATCATTTTTCTGCGAGCAGCTCAAACAGATCATTAAGTACATGAAAATAAAAGAAAATACATAATAGGGCAACACAAGGTACACAATGTAAATACATACACACCGGCATCGGGTGAAGCACACAGGGATGTAGTATTAATCGGGTCAGTAGTGGCTTAAGCTTTGTTCCTCACTCTTCATTAGCTGACTTCCGGCAGGGTAAAAGTTATGGAACCTCAATTAACTTCAGTTCTTAATGTTTAGGTGGGCATAAAAGATCCTGGGCCACAAAGAGTTATCCCTGTGTCCTGGCCAATATTTATTCCTCAATCAGCATCACAAAAAAAGATAATCTGATCAGTATCACATTGCTGTATGTCGGTGTCTTGCTGGGTGTAAATTGGCTGCTGCTTATGCTACATTACAATAGTGACTACACTTCAAACGATTACTTCATTGGCTAAAAAGCACTTTAGGATGCCCTCTGGTCATAAAGTCTTTCTCTCTTTTTATATATATATATATAAGTATAGTGTAGCTATAGGTGTGTGGATCTTATTGAAGAAAATTTTGGGGGAGAGCCTTTTGTTTTACTGATGGAAATAAGTTTGCTTTTAAAGTCACCACTTTTGTGTTTCAGGTAGCATAAACTCGAAGGGTGCCAGAGAGATCAATGGATCATACCCTCTGCTGCAATCTCCACTGAGACCCAGAAACTCTGGGCTCTGGTCTTTCATGGGTGTTTCTTGTGGCCCATTTGTAGATCCTTCTCCTAGTCAAACCCAGGATACTCCCTACCCTTTCCCAGAACAGGAAAATGGATAACTTGTGGGGCAAGGCAGGTGGTCAAGATGCACCCTTACGACTTCCGGTGGCGGCCATGGAGGAGTAGGTCGCACATTTGATAGCTCCCGCCTGTGACAGATGTTTGGACCTTTTTCTCCCAGTTTTTTCCGGATTTTATTGGATAAATCGGTGAAGAGTGAGACAGTGAGGAGAAATCCCCCTCCAGTGTATGGCGAATTGGACCAGAAGTGGCCATGTGAGAAGACCAAGTTCTACAAGGAAGACGCAAGCAGAGCTGGCAACGCAGGAATGCATGGCGGAGAAGCTGGGCCGTGCAGGGAGACGGTACAGTGGTCGACGGAGCAGCTGGTGAAGTTTTTTGAAGATTGCTTCGCCAAGCCTGAGAAGGACATGCTTGATCCGATCAAGGCTTCGATTGATCAGGTGGTGCAGAATCAAGAAATCCACGGACGTGCGATCCAGGAGGTGGAGAAAAAGGTGTCCGAGCACGAGGAATACCTAACCGTGCTGGAGACCAAGGTGGAGATGATGAATGACCGCCAGAAAAGAATGCAAAAGGAGCAGGAGGACCTGGAGAACAGGTCCAGAAGGCAGAACCTGAGAATCGTCGGCCTCCCTGAAGGCAGTGAGGGATAGGATGCGAGGGCCTATGTGATGAATATGCTGGAGATGTTGGTTGGGGCTGAGGTGTTCCCTCTGCCCCTGGAAGTGGATAAAGCGCACAGAGCCCTCGCGAAGAAGCCCGAACCAGGCTGATCACATGGAACGTTAGAGAGTTGAATGGGCCAGTCAAGAAGGCTCGCATGTTTGCGCATTTGAGGGGGCTTAAGGCGGACGTGGCAATGTTACAAGAGACACAACTAAAGGGTATAGACCAAACTAGATTGAGAAAGGGCTGGGTTGGCCAAGTATTCCACTCAAGGCTCCACCGCTCCACTCACTTTTCTTTAAAACCCCTCCTTTGTCCAAAGTTTATGATCACTCACAAAATTACCTTTTGATTCTGTGTCTATCTTTCCTCACTCCACTGAAGTGCTTTGGGATAGTGTCTACATTACAGGCACTATATAATGTCAGGTGTTCTTGATGTTATTAGCTAATTCAGGAACAATCCTGAGACCTTCAGTGAACTGTTTGTTCAACAGAGATCTGGCTCCAGTTTGGAACATCAGCTCCATTAAAATTTTGTGCGGTGACTGAAAATTATGCCAGAACCGACTTTGCTGGCATGGATTCAGTAAGTTGTCTAATTCTACCGATCTTTTGTTTTGATAATTTTTTATTGAAGCAAATTATTGTTGCTTATAGTTATCATTACATTCTTGAATAAAACTTAAAGTAAGGTGGATCCATTGAAAATCGCTCCTGGTAGGCCTGCCTCATAACATTGGGTGCTCCTGTGGGCTCCTTACTTTGTTATTTCTTTTCCTCCACACAGAGCTATGCTATGTTCTTTGCGATATTTGAACAAATATTGGTGACGATTTTTCTCTGGGAAATGTTGCTGAAATGGTACTACGGCTTCTGGATATTCTGGAAGGTAAATATTGGTTCAGCAAAGATGAGAAAGGAAAAGGAGCTGGGACTGATTATTGATCAATCAGCATGAAACGGTAACCAACAGCGATCATCATACCAAACTCATCCAATTATCAATGTTAGATAAGTCATTTTAAACTTGTATAGGTCACGGTTTCAAATATTATGTGAGATTTATAAGTGGGCATTGATGTACTGAAAAGGGTTGAGAAAAGACAGATTCTGGATATTGCAAAAGAGGAAAGATTCTAAACTTGTTTTCAATAGAGTGAAAAAGATTAACAACAATATAGAGAAGTGGAGATGTGGGCCAGGATGAATATTCTGGAACTCTACTTAATTTTCTTTGGGAATCAAATAGTATGTTGCAAAACTTTATGCAAAATAGGTGAGTAGAGCCCCTGATCGGTTCGAGGGTTTGTTTGCTCAAATGGTCTTTCCTTGTGTCACTAGAATGCCTATCTGTATGTTCATTACTTTCTAGTTTGATTTTTCCGATACTGTACCGCCGTCACTACTTCCTTGAAGCCTAATCGACACAAACTCCAAAATTACATTCCTTACATTCTGTCCCATACTAAGTTCCTTTCATTACCACCCCCTTTTCCATGAGCTTCATTGGCTCCATGACACAAAGCATCTTGATTCTGACAGGACCTGTCTACTCACTTACAATTTCCTCCTCAGCCTCCCTTTTAGAAGGAAATATTCCCAGGCAAGAGCTTGCATGTGTGCAGGAGTTAAATCCCTAAAAGTGATGACATAATCCTGTCCTCCTAGAGTTTCTCTAGGGTAAGATTGAAGGCAAGCAAAGAACCCCCATGCAGCCATCATGTAAGTAATTAAGATACCCAAGAAACAAATTAGGTATTGTTTTAATCCTCAGTTGTGGATTTCCCAATCATGGCACCTTTTTCTCAACCTGTTGACAAATCACTAAGGTCACCAACGCGAGTGCCCAGAGGGAAGAGCTTCTTCAGTGAAACTGACAAGCTGGGAAGGCTTTGATTAATGAAACTGAAGAGCTCCAGCCATGGGGAGATGAGAGTCTCCTTTTCAAAGAACTTTTCTCAGAGAGTATTATCACTGCCTGACAGGCGTTTGCCAATTCTTGGAAGGCATTTCACCTGTTCCGCACTTTTTTCACTTTCATCTCCACTTTCTTGTTGGCAGCTCTCACCACAACATAGGAGTAGCTTATGCAGTTCCATCTATCACCTCTGATAAAGGACAAGAGGAGAAACAATACCATTGCCATCAGCACCTTCAGCAGCTGGCACTAACAACAACAGGAAACCCAGCAGCTCTCTGCTCAACCACATGCCCATCCATAAGGCAAAGCTGAAAGATACTGAGATCCAGTCAGCAAGAGGGCCAACACAAGCTTACAGCAAGAGGATTGGCTCTCCTTATGTGCGCGCACCAGTGCATCAGAAAGCTCAGATTTTTATTGTCTCCTGAAAAAAGCCTTGCTTCCTAATGAACCAGGTGGGCACTTTTTGCCAATGGCTGATTAGGTGCCTGAGGGTAGAGCCACCCATACAATACCACCCCACCCCACACCCCAACTCTCACCAGGCTAAGTGCTCACTTCTGCAAGGAGAGAAAGCAGAAAGGCATGAATGTTCAAAATGGCTTGTGTGGATAGGAGGGAAGGACAACATTTGTGGAGAATGACTGTGAAGCGTGGATGTGAGAGGATCATAGGGTGAGGGTGAGTTTGTGTTGGCTGTTCAAATGGGGATGTGAGGAGGTGGCTGCAGAGAGAGCAGTGAGTGGAGCTGGAATGGGTACCGTCCTGCAGGAGCATTCTGGAAAAGTTAGAATGTCGAGCTTGGCATTTGAAAGTGTTCTGCCATTCGTCTTTCCTGCCCTCCTGAGGTCCTTGTTCCTTTTGGTATACTGTCTCCAGGCTGGAGGGACCACACACCTGCTACTGACTCCTCTGGCCATTTCCATCCAGGCCTGCCTGGCTGTCCCCTTCCTCCTGTCCTTGGAACAGCTCCCCTTACTACAGCCCCTCAGATCCACAGCTTGACCACCAGTTAAGAGCGAGCGATCGGTTGGATGGGGGTGGAGGGGGGAGGGGGGGTGTCAGGGGCAACCTTTCCAATAATCCTCTCCATTCCAATAGTTACTGCAGCCTCAAAACTCCAAGTGCCGGTGAGACTTTGAAAGCCATGACATGCAAGGTCCCTTTAATTAGAATAGCTCAGTAAAGAACCTTCACCATGCCTGCTACTTCATCGTTCAATTTTACAAAATGCAAATGGTCTCATTATTCCGATGGAATAAGAGCAAAACATTTCAACCCTGCTCTCTGCAGTTCCATCTCTAAACCCTTTTCCTTCGCTACTTCCCTTTTCCTTCGCTACTTCTCCCTGCTTTTCTTCAAAAACCCCCTTACCAACAGTACTTTTACCCATCTGTCCTGATGCAAGCTCAACTTGTTAAATATACACCAGGTGGAAGACTTCCGGTGGTGACCATGGAATGAGCGGCCACTTATTTGGTAGCTCCCGCTCGTGGTGGACCTTTGAGACCTTTGTCCCCAACTTATGGGGGATTGGATCGGTGTGGTAGTCACCACTGATGTACATATTAGGTGATTTGTGGTAAGGCCCTGTACTACAGGTACGGGGGTAGTTCCTTGCCTGCTGGCTCCGCCCAGTAGGCGGAGTATAAATATGTGTGCTCCCCATACAGCAGCCATTTCGCCAGCTCGTCAGAGACTGTGACTGTCAGACCGTCACGGCCACGGAACATTCGAACTTGCTTATGAGGGACGCTTTTGTTACGGGGATAGGGTCAGATTACATCCGCCAACGCCTTTTAGAAGAGGCCACGCTCGACCTCGCGGCAACCAAAAAGCTTGCGCTCTCGCTGACGGTCGCCTCGTGCAACATCCAGGCCTACACCGCTGGCTGCGCGGCCCACCGTTCCTACGCATCGTGGACTCTGCAGACGGCCGCCCCGATCAGGGACCCCACTCAGCCAACCCCACGCCTGTGCTGCGCGCCAGCCAACCAACCCCGGGGGCCCCAAATGTTACTTCTGTGGGCAGCCAAAACACCCGCCACAATGCTGCCCTGCCCGGAGCGCCCTTTGCAAGGCCTGCGGCAAGAAGGGGCACTTCGCGGCGGTGTGCCAGGCCCGTTCGGTCACCGCTATTGTTCCGACCCCCCCCCCTGTACGGCCAGTGGGCGCCGCCATCTTCCCCTCTGACCACGTGCGGCCCGTGGGCGCCGCCATCTTGTTCAACCCCCACCACGTGCGACCTGTGGGCGCCGCCATCTTGTCCTCCCCAGGAGCATCAAGCACTGCCATCTTGTCTCCCCCACGACCCGTGGGTGACGTCATCTTACCAGGACCCATGCCCCCCTGGGCACCCCATCGTCTGCCAGCATCAACGATCAGCCACGTCTCGGTCACGATTGACCAGTCTCGCCCACACAACCTAGCAACCGCGTCTACAAACGTGAAAAACAAGATCCTCCTGCTGGACTCTCGGAGCACCGAGAGCTTCATTCATCCCTATACGGTAAGGCGCTGCTCCCTCGCGGTACACCCCGCCAATCAGAGAATCTCCCTGGCCTCCAGGTCCCACTCCGTGGTGATCCAGGGGTACTGCATAGCCACTCTCACTGTCGAGGGCGTGGTGTTTACCGGCTTTCGCCTCTACGCCCTCCCCAACCTCTGCGCTGCCTTACTACTCGGTCTGGACTTCCAGTGCAACCTCCAGAGCCTAACATTGAAATTCGGCGGGCCACTACCACCCCTTACTGTGTGCGGCCTCGCGACCCTAAAGGTTGACCCACCTTCCCTATTTGCAAACTTAACCCCAGATTGCAAACCCGTCGCCACCATGAACAGACGGTACAGCGCCTAGGACAGGACCTTCATCAGGTCTGAAGTCCAGCGACTGCTTCGGGAAGGCATCATCGAGGCCAGCAACAGCCCCTGGAGAGCCCAAGTGGTAGTGGTCAAAACTGGGGAGAAACACAGAATGGTCGTGGACTACAGCCAGACCATCAATCGGTACATGCAGCTCGACGCATACCCCCTCCCACGCATATCTGATATGGTCAATCAGATTGCACAGTACCGGGTCTTCTCAACTGTGGACCTTAAATCCGCCTACCACCAGCTCCCCATCTGTAAGGCGGACCGCCCATACACTGCCTTCGAGGCAGATGGCCGCCTTTACCACTTCCTCAGGGTTCCTTTCGGCGTCACCAACGGGGTCTCTGATTTCCAACGGGAAATGGACCAAATGGTCAACCGGTACGGGCTTCGGGCCACTTTCCCGTACCTTGACAATGTCACCATCTGCGGCCACGATCAGCAGGACCATGACGCCAACCTTGCCAAATTTCTCCGCACCGCTCTCCTCAACTTCACTTACAACAAGGAGAAGTGTGTGTTCAGCACGAACCGCTTAGCCATCCTCGGCTATGTGATCCAGAACAGAGTTCTGGAGCCCGATCCCGACCGCATGCGTCCCCTCATGGAACCTCACTGCCCCAAGGCCCTCAAACGTTGCCTGGGGTTCTTTTCTTACTATGCTCAGTGGGTCCCAAATTATGCAAACAAGGCCTGCCCACTCATCCAATCCACTCTTTTTCCCCTAACGGCCGAGGCTCACCAGGCCTTCAACCGTATTAAGGCCAACATCACCAAGGCCGCGATGAACGCAGTCGACGAGACGCTCCCCTTCCAAGACGAGAGCAATGCATCAGACGTCGCTCTGGCCGCCACCCTTAACCAGGCAGGCAGGCCCGTGGCATTCTTTTCACAAACCCTTCATGTCTCTGGAATTTGGCACTCCTCCGTCGAAAAAGAGGCCCAAGCCATCGTTGAAGTTGTGCGGCATTGGAGGCATTACCTGGCCGGCAGGAAATTCACTCTCCTCACTGACCAACGGTCGGTAGCTTTCATGTTTAACAATACACAGCGGGGCAAGATCAAAAACGATAAAATCTTGAGGTGGAGGACCAAGCTCTCCACCTACAGCTACGAGATTTTGTATCGCCCCGGTAAGTTCAACGAGCCACCCGATGCCCTATCCCGAGGTGCATGTGCCAGCGCACAGGTGGTCCGACTCCGGACTCTGCACGACAACCTTTGTCACCCGCGAGTCACACTTGTAGCACTTCATCAAGGCCCGCAATCTGCCCTACTCCGTCAAGGAAGTCAGGGCAATCACCAGAGACTGCCAGATCGGAGTGCAAACCGCACTTCTACCAGCCAGACCGTGCACGCCTGGTGAAGGCCTGCCGGCCCTTTGAACGCCTCAGCGTGGACTTCAAAGGGCCCCTTCCCTCCACCGACAGTAACACGTACTTCCTCAGTGTGGTCGATGAGTACTCGAGATTCCCCTTCACCATCCCATGCCCTGATATGACGTCTGCCACCGTCATCAAAGCCCTCAACACCATCTTCGCTCTGTTCGGCTTCCCCACCTACGTCCACAGCGACGGGATCCTCATTCATGAGCGATGAGCTGCGTCAGTTCCTGCTCAACAAGGGTATCGCCTCGAGCAGGACGACCAGCTATAACCCCCGGGGAAACGGGCAGGTGAAGAGGGAGAATGGGACTGTCTGGAGGGCTGTCCAGCTGGCCCTACGGTCCAGAAATCTCCCGGCCTCCCGCTGGCAGGAGGTCCTCCCCGACGCATTGCACTCCATTCGGTCGCTCCTATGCACTGCGACTAATGACACACCCCATGAACGTCTCTTTGCCTTCCCCAGGAAGTCCACCTCCGGGGTGTCGCTCCCGACTTGACTTGCAGCTCCAGGACCCGTACTCCTCCGTAAGCACATACAACTCCACAAGGCGGACCCGTTGGATGAAAGGGTACAGCTACTCCACGCCAACCCGTAGTACGCCTACGTAGTGTACCCCGATGGCTGCCAAGACACAGTCTCCCTCAGGGACCTGGCACCAGCTGGTTCCATACACACACACCCCTCCGACCCAGCGCCACCCTCCCCTTCCCCGGCGCACCCCACCGCAGCCCCCGCCCCAGGACAATCCATCCTCGCCCTGCCCACGCCCGAGGATGACGAAGATTTTGGCGTGCTCCCGGAGTCACCGAGGACCAGACCGACACCGGAATCGCCGCCACCACTGCGGCGCTCCCAACGGCAGATCAAGGCTTCGGACCAACTGAACCTGTAACTTGATCGGGACTCCATTTTTTTCTCTGTAGTTAAAACTTGTACTTGTATATAGTTCTCCACCACCCCCGCCGGACTCAATTTTAACAGGGGGTGAATGTGGTAGTCACCACTGATGTACATATTAGGTGATTTGTGGTAAGGCCCTGTACTACAGGTACAGGGTATTTCCCTGCCTGCTGGCTCCGCCCAGTAGGCGGAGTATAAATGTGTGCTCCCCATACAGCAGCCATTTCGCCAGCTGCTGTAGGAAGCCACACATCTTAGTGTAATAAAGCCTCAGTTGCATTCAACTCTCGTCTTTGTGTAATTGATCGTGCATCAATTGGCAAAATAGGAGATTGGTGAGGTGGAGGAGAAAAATTCTCCACCAATGTATGGATTCGTGGACCAGAAGTGGTCTGAAACGGAGAGATCGTTGGTCAAAGAAGGGATGGAGTCTGCAGCACAGAAAAATATAGCGGAGGCTCGGGGACTGGGATTGCCGGCCCAGTGGTCAACGGAGCAGCTGGTGAACTTGCCCCAGGAGAGCTTTGCCAAGCAAGAGAAGAGTACCTGGACCTGATTAAGACGGGAACTGACCGGGTGGGGCAAAGATTGGAAGCCCAGGGCCAGGTGATACAGCGGGTGGAAGAGGCGGTGGCTGAGCACGAGGACAGGCTAACCGCGATGGCGGCGCAGATGGAGCTGATGAAGGACCATCAGAAAAGGATGCAAGAGAAAGTGGAGGATCTGGAGAACAGGTTGCAACAAGCAGAACCTGAGGATCGTTGGCCTTACGGAGCGCAGCAAGGGATTGGACGCAGGGGCATATGTGGCGCGCATGTTCAAGAAGCTGTTGGGGAAGATGCATTTACTCGGCCCGAGGAGGCGGACAGGGCGCACAGAGCACTTGTGAGGAAGCCGCGGATGTATGAGCCGCCGAAGGCAATGGTGGTACGAATGCACCGGTTCCTGGGCAAGGAACAGATCTTGAGGTGGGCCAGGCAGATGAGGATTCGATTGGATTTTTTTATTGTCACGTGTACCAAGGTACAGTGAAAAGTATTTTTCTGCGAACAGCTCAACAGATCATTAAGTACATGAGAAGAAAAGGGAATAAAAGAAAATACATAACAGGGCAACACAACATATACAATGTAACTATATAAGCACTGGCATCGGATGAAGCATACAGGGTGTAGTGTTAATGAAGTCAGTCCATAAGAGGGTCATTTAGGAGTCTGGTGACAGTGGGGAAGAAGCTGTTTTTGAGTCAGTTCGTGCGTGTTCTCAGACTTCTGTATCTCCTGCCCGATGGAAGAAGTTGGAAGAGTGAGTAAGACGGGTGGGAGGGATCTTTGATTATGCTGCTCGCTTTCCCCAGGCAGCGGGAGGTGTAGATGGAGTCAATGGATGGGAGGCAGGTTCGTGTGATGGACTGGGCGGTATTCACGACTCTCTGAAGTTTCTTGCGGTCCTGGGCCGAGCAGTTGCCATACCAGGCTGTGATGCAGCCCGATAGGATGCTTTCTATGGTGCATCTGTAAAAGTTGGTACGGGTTAATCTGGACATGCCCAATTTCCTTAGTTTCCTGAGGAAGTATAGGCGCTGTTGTGCTTTCTTGGTGGTAGCGTCGACGTGGGTGGACCAGGACAAATTTTTGGAGATGTGCACCCCTAGGAATTTGAAACTGCTAACCATCTTCACCTCGGCCCCGTTGATGCTGACAGTGGTGTGTACAGTACTTTGCTTCCTGAAGTCAATTACCAGCTCTTTAGTTTTGCTGGCATTGAGGGAGAGATTGTTGTCGAAACACCACTCCACTAGATTCTCTATCTCCCTCCTGTATTCGGACTCGTCGTTATTCGAGATCCGGCCCACTATGGTCGTATCGTCAGCAAACTTGTAGATGGAGTTGGAACCAAGTTTTGCCACGCAGTCGTGTGTGTACAGGGAGTAGAGTAGGGGGCTAAGTACGCAGCCTTGCGGGGCGCCGGTGTTGAGGACTATTGTGAGGAGGTGTTGTTCATTCTTACTGATTGTGGTCTGTTGGTCAGAAAATCGAGGATCCAGTTGCAGAGTGGGGAGCCAAGTCCTAGGTTTTGGAGCTTTGATATGAGCTTGGCTGGGATTATGGTGTTGAAGGCGGAGCTGTAGTCAATAAATAGGAGTCTGATGTAGGAGTCCTTGTTTTCGAGATGCTCTAGGGATGAGTGTAGGGCCAGGGAAATGGTGTCTGATGTGGACCGGTTGCAGCGGTATGCGAATTGCAGTGGATCAAGGCGCTCTGGGGGTATGGAGCTGCAAATGGGAAGATAACGAGCGGCGCATTTACCAGGACTTGGGTGCGCAACTGGCGAAAAGAAGGGCGAGCTTCAACAAAGTTGAATTGGCCCTCTTTAAGAAGGGGGTGAAGTTCGGCATGCTGTACCCAGCTCGTTTGTGGGTCACGATGGCCAAGAATTTTATTTTGGATCGCCGGATGACGCGATGAACTTTGTTAAGGACAGGGGGCTGGCAGGTGATGGAGGACATTGAACTTGGGGGCGAGTAATTCTGTACTAAATTTCTTTTCTCTTTGGGTTCGGTGTGTATTGTTTTTGTACCAATGTTTGGGCCATTGCTCAGTTTTGTATGCGGGTGAACTTTGTTCATAATGGGGGATGGTGGGTGGAATTTTCTTTGTGTTTGTTGGGGATTGTTGGGCGGAATTCTCCAACCCCCCACCGGGTCGGAGAATCGGCGCCGCGCGAATCGTGCCGGGATTCAATTCTGCGAAGAAACGCGCCATCGGCACTGGCGTGATCGGCGCGGCGCCGGTCGGGTATGCGCCGACTCTCCGGCACGCCGATTCTCCAGGCCAGGTCGGCCACGCGGCCATCAACAAAATGTCGAGTTCCGCCAGCGCCATTCTTTTTTTTTAAATATATTTCATTGAAAATTTTTTCGAAACGACAATTTTTCCCTCTTACAAAGCAAGCGAAACAATAACAGAACAGAAAATTTTAACAATACACAAGTAACAAAACCCCATTGTCTATTGACCTAAACTAAACTAAACCCCCCGCCCCCCTCTCCCCCTGGGTTGCTGCTGCTGGTCATCTGTCTTCCCTCTAACGTTCCCCTAGGTAGTCGAGAAATGGCTGCCACCGCCTGGTGAACCCTTGAGCCAATCCTCTCAGGGCAGACTTTATCTGCTCCAGTTTAATGAACCCCGCCATATCGTTTACCCAGGCCTCCAGTCCGGGGGGGTTTCGCCTCCTTCCACATGAGTAGGATCCTGCGCCGGGCTACTAGGGACGCAAAGGCCACGACATCGGCCTCTTTCGCCTCCTGCACTCCCGACTCTTCCGCAACTCCAAATAGAGCTAACCCCCAGCCTGGTTTGACCCGGGCCTTCACCACTTGCGAAGTCACTCCCGTCACTCCCTTCCAATACCCTTCCAGTGCCGGGCACGCCCAAAACATATGTGCGTGGTTTGCCGGGCTCCCGCCACACCTCCCACATTTGTCCTCCACTCCAAAGAACCTGCTCAATCTTGCCCCCGTTATGTGTGCTCTATGTAGCACCTTAAATTGAATCCGGCTAAGCCTGGCGCATGAGGAAGAGGAATTTACCCTGCTTAGGGCATCAGCCCACATACCCTCCTCTATCTCCTCCCCTAATTCTTCTTCCCACTTTCCTTTTAGTTCGCCCACCGACTCCTCCCCCTCTTCCCTCATCTCTCTATAAATCGCTGACACCTTGCCCTCTCCGACCCACATCCCTGAAAGCACCCTGTCCTGTATCCCCTGTGTCGGGAGCAACGGAAATTCCCTCACCTGTTGTCTAGTAAACGCCCTCACCTGCATATATCGCAAGAAATTTCCCCGGGGCAACTTATACTTTTCCTCCAATGCTCCCAAGCTCGCAAAAGTCCCATCTATAAATAAATCTCCCACCTTCCTAATTCCCAACTGGTACCAGCTCTGAAATCCTCCATCCATTCTTCCTGGGGCGAACCTATGGTTGTTCCTGATAGGGGACCCCACCAGGGCTCCCCGCGCCCCTCTCTGTCGCCTCCACTGTCCCCAGATATTCAGTGTTGCCGCCACCACCGGGTTCGTGGTAAACCTTTTAGGTGAGAACGGTAGCGGCGCCGTCACCAGCGCCTCTAAATTCGTCCCTTTACAGGACTTTCTCTCCAGTCTTTTCCACGCCGCTCCTTCACCCTCCATCATCCATCTACGTATCATTGCCACATTGGCGGCCCAATAGTAATCACCCAAGTTCGGTAGTGCCAGTCCTCCTCTGTCCCTACTAAGCTGAAGGAACCCCCTCCTTACTCTCGGAACTTTCCCTGCCCACACGAAGCTCGTGATGCTCCTATCTATTTTATTAAAAAAGGTCTTGGTGATTAGTATAGGGAGACATTGAAATACAAATAAGAACCTCGGGAGGACCATCATCTTAATTGCTTGCACCCTGCCCCCCAGCGATAGAGGCTGCATGTCCCACCTCTTGAAGTCCTCCTCCATTTGTTCTACCAGCCGTGTCAGATTAAGTCTGTGCAAGGTTCCCCAGCTCCTAGCGATCTGAATCCCCAGGTATCGGAAGTTTCTTTCCACTTTCCTTAGCGGTAAGCCTTCTATCTCTCTACTCTGGTCCCCTGGATGTATCACAAATAATTCACTCTTCCCCATGTTTAGCCTATACCCCGAGAATTCCCCGAACCCCCTCAAAATTCGCATAACCTCTATCATTCCCCCCCCGCTGGGTCCGACACGTATAACAATAGGTCATCTGCGTATAACGAGACTCGGTGTTCTTCTCCCCTCTAATCACCCCTCTCCATTTCCTGGAGCCTCTCAACGCCATGGCCAGAGGTTCAATTGCCAACGCGAACAACAATGGAGACAGCGGGCATCCCTGTCTTGTTCCCCTATATAATCGGAAATACTCCGATCTATGTCGACCTGTAACTACGCTTGCCGTTGGAGTCCCATAAAGAAGTCTAACCCAGCTAATAAACCCGTTCCCAAACCCAAACCTCCTTAACACTTCCCATAAATATTCCCACTCCACCCTATCAAATGCCTTCTCTGCGTCCATTGCCGCCACTATCTCTGCCTCCCCCTCCACTGGGGGCATCATTATCACCCCTAATAGTCGTCGCACGTTAACATTCAGTTGTCTCCCTTTTACGAACCCTGTCTGGTCTTCGTGCACCACCCCCGGGACACAGTCCTCTATCCTCGATGCCAGTACCTTTGCCAGCAATTTGGCGTCCACGTTCAATAGTGAAATAGGTCTATAGGACCCGCACTGCAACGGATCTTTGTCCCTCCTTCAAAATTAGCGATATCGTCGCCTCCGACATCGTCGGGGGTAGAGTCCCCCCTTCCCTGGCCTCATTGAACGTCCTCGCCATCAACGGGGCCAACAAGTCCACATATTTTCTGTAATATTCCACCGGGAACCCGTCTGGCCCCGGGGCCTTCCCTGCTTGCATGCTTCCCAGTCCCTTAATAACCTCGTCCACCTCAATCGGCGCCCCCAGGCCTGCCACCTCCTGCTCCTCCACTTTCGGGAACCTCAATTGGTCCAGGAACTGCCACATCCCCTCCTCTCCCTCTGGGGGTTGAGACCTATACAGTTCCTCATAGAAGGTCTTGAACACCTCATTTATCTTTCCTGCCCTTCGCACCGTGTCTCCCCTTTCGTCTCTAATTCCTCCTATCTCCCTCGCTGCTGCTCTCTTTCGCAATTGATGCGCCAACAGGCGACTAGCCTTTTCCCCATATTCATACCTCCTCCCCTGTGCCTTCCTCCACAGTACCTCCGCCTTTCTGGTGGTCAGGTCAAACTCCGTCCGGAGTCGTCTCCTCTCCCTGTACAATTCCTCCTCCGGGGTCTCTGCAAATTCCCTGTCCACCCTTAAAATCTCCCCCAGTAATCTTGCCCTTTCCTTGGCCTCTGTTTTCCTTTTGTGGGCCCCAATAGAGATCAGCTCTCCTCTGACCACCGCTTTTAATGCTTCCCAGACCACTCCCACAGGGACCTTACCGTCGTCATTGACCTCCAGGTATCTCTCAATACACCCCCGCACTCTTGCACACACTCCCTCATCCGCTATCAGTCCCACATCTAATCGCCAGAGTGTTCTCTGCTCCCTGTCCTCTCCTACTTCCAGGTCCTCCCAATGTGGGGCATGATCCGAAACCGTTATGGCTGAGTACTCAGCTTCTTCCACCCTAGAGATCAACGACCTTCCCAACACAAAAAAATCTATCCGGGAGTACACTTTATGGACATGGGAGAAGAAGGAAAACACCCTAGCCCTAGGTCTAAGAAATCGCCATGGATCCACTCCCCCCATTTGGTCCATAAACCCCTTAAGTACCTTGGCCGCTGCCGGCCTTCTTCCGGTCCTTGAGCTGGATCTATCTAGCCCCGGGTCCAGCACCATATTAAAGTCCCCTCCTAAAATCAAGTTTCCTGCCTCCAGGTCCGGTATACGCCCCAGCATCCGTCTCATGAATCCCGCATCGTCCCAATTTGGGGCATACACATTAACCAACACGACCTCCATTCCATCCAGCCTACCACTCACCATTACATATCTACCTCCGCTATCTGCCACGATGTTCTTTGCTTCAAATGCTACCCGTTTCCCCACCAAAATGGCCACCCCTCTGTTCTTTGCGTCCAGTCCTGAGTGGAACACCTGTCCCACCCATCCTTTCCTTAGCCTAACTTGGTCCGCCACCTTTAGGTGCGTCTCTTGGAGCATAACCACGTCTGCCCTTAGTCCTTTCAAATGCGCGAGCACTCGGGCCCTTTTTATCGGTCCGTTCAGGCCTCTCACGTTCCACGTGATCAGCCTCACTAGGGGGCTACCTGCCCCCCTCCCGTGTCGACTAGCCATTCCCTTCTCTAGTCCAGTCCCATATCCCGCCTCCGCGCTCCCGCTCGCTCCCCCAGCGTCGCACACCATCCCCGCCCACCCACTCTTTAGCCATTTCCTTTTTGATTTCCGCAGCAGCAACCCAGTTGTCCCCCTCCCGTCCCCCCCCTGCTAGATCCCTATCTAGCATGATTGCTCCCCCCATATCACTTCCGTAAGTCAGCTGACTTCAACTGACCCCGGCTACTCCTGCTCACTCCTCGACCCCCCCCCCCCCGTGTGGGGAAACTCCCATCCGCCTTGCGCCTGTCTTTCCGCCTTATTCTTTCTGGCGCGGGAACATCCCTTTACCTGTCGCGCCTCTTATGGCGCAGCTCCCTTTCCCCTCCCCCTCTCCTTCCCCATTCTCCGACTATGTCCCGTCTTTCCCCCCTCACCGGCGCCCATATTTCCCCAATGTCTCCCCCCTTCCCTGTTTACTTCTCAATTAACTTCCCCCGTAACATTAACAAAAACAATAACAATAACATTTCCTGCAGCATCAGTCCCTCAGTTCCGGTCCAATTTCTCTTCTTTGATGAAGGACCATGCTTCCTCCGCCGTCTCGAAATAATAGTGTCTCTCCTGATACGTGACCCATAGTCTTGCCGGCTGCAGCATCCCAAACTTCACCTTCCTTTTATGCAACACCTCTTTGGCTCGGTTGAAGCTCGCCCTCCTTCGCACTCCAATCCTGGTATATCCGTACCACAGCATTCTCCCATCTGCTAATCCGCACCTTTTTAGCCCATCTCAGGACCTCTTCTCTGACCTTAAGGCGGTAAAATCGCACGATTATCGCCCTCGGTGGTTCTCCCGCTTTTGGTCTTCTCGCCGGAATCCGATTTGCCCACTCCACCTCCATGGGGCCCGCAGGGGCCTCAGTACCCATCAGTGAGCTCAGCATCTTACTTGCGTACTCTCCATAGTCCACTCCTTCCACACCCTCAGGGAGACCTAGTATCCGAAGGTTCTTCCTTCGCGCTCCGTTTTCTAGGGCCTCGATCCTTTCAGTACACTTTTTATGAAGTGCCTCGTGCGTCTGAGTCTTAACCGCCAGGCCCAGGATCACGTCCTCAATATCTGTCACCTTCTGCTCCAACACGAGGAGCTCTGTCTCCTGGGTCTTTAATGTCTCCTTGAGCCCCTCAATTGCCTGTAGCATCGGGGTCAGCACCTCCCTCTTCAGCAGCTCCATGCACCGTCTCACGATTTCATCCTGCTCAGGCCCCCATGTCGCCTGTGCTTACTCCGCCGCCATCTTGTACTTCTCTCTTTCTGACCCTTTGGTCGACGATTCCTCGCGCTGCAGCCGCCGCCGCCGGTTTTTTCCTCCTTCGTTTGGGGGGGACTCCCTTCTCACACACCCCACACCGGGTTGCGTCGTCGAAAAATTCCCCGTTGGGGCTCTTAAAAGAGCCCGAAGGTCCGTCGGAGCTGGAGCCGCCGAAGCGTGCGGCTAGCTAGGCATCACCGCAACCGGAAGTCCCTTCAGTGGCCTTGATGAGATCTTTTCACAGTTGTTCCCTCTGCTGCTAGAATTCACCTTTGATACAGGCCCTCAGGTCAGCTTGCAGCTTTAAGCTTGCCCTTCCCCCGCCTGCATGCTGGAAGAGGCCCTGTTTATCCTGCAGTTGCAGCCAAACCTTTTACTGTTTCTGCCGTGTCTGGCAACCAAGAGACATACCCTCCCTGGGGGACACTGTCGGGGGAATGTTGCAGCCTTCTTCCCACACCGGGAAATGGCAAACAAATGCCGTGGGGGCCCTGTAATGAGCCCAAACGTCCGTTCCAAGCAGGAGCTACCGAATATGCGACCTAGCTCTGCATAGCCGCACCCGGATGTCCGCCGGCGCCATTCTAACATCCTCTGAGCTGGCGGGATCTTGGCGTTGAAGGGTCCAGGTGCAGCCGGTTGGGGGGGGTTAAGACCCCCCGGGGGGGGGGGGGGGGCCTCTGTAGTGGCCTGGCCCGCGATCGGGGCCCACCGATCGGCGGGCCGGCCTCTCTGCCCCCCGGCCTCCTTTCCTCCGCACTGGCTCCTGTGCCATTTGGCATCGGGGCCGCCGCGGGGAAGAAGGCCACTGTGCATACGCTAGTTGACGCCGGCTCAGCTGCGCATGCGCGGACCCCGCGGTGCCAGGTTCAGGCCGGATTCGGCAGCTGGGGCGGCGGAGGCCGTCCTTGCCCCCTGTGGGCCACAGAATGGGGTTCCGGAACGGGCGCCGACACTGGAGTAAAACACTCCCGTTGGCACTTAGCCGCCCGTTGGGAGAATCCCGCCCGTTATGTTTTGCATATGTATGTTCAAGCGGGGGGAGGGAGATCAGTGGAGTGTAGGATGCTTGGCACTATGGGCGGGTGCTACCAGGCTAGCTGGGCGGGCTAACTCACGGAAGCGCAGTGGGGGGCGAGCAGGTGATAAGTTTGTTGCAGGGGGTTGGGATTGTTATTTTGTTATGGGGGTGGGGGGGGGTGTAATTGTTCTGCTGACAAGGGAGGGACTGGTGCTTGGAGACAAATTGGAGGTCGATGACGGTGGACATCCAAGGGCGGACCTGAGGAGGCGCAGGACACGGGCTGGAAGCTGGGCTAAGAAGGGTGATGGTTGATCAATTGGGGGGGTAGCGGGTGTCACGGACTTTAATATGGTAATTGATCCGAAGTTGGATCGGTTGAGTTCAAGGACAGGGAGGGTGCCAGCCACAGCGAAGGAACTAAAAGGGTTTATGGAGCAGATGGGAGGTTCGGATGGCCAAGAGCGAAGGAGTTTTATTTTTTCTCCCATGTTCACAAGGTGTACTCCCAGATTAATTTTTTTCATTTTGAACAGGGCTTTGCTGGCGGGGGTGGTAGATGCCGGGTATTCTGCGATTGTCGTGTCGGACCATGCCCCACACTGGGTGGATCTACGGGTGAGCAAGGAGAGGGTTCGTGCCCACAGTGGAGATTGGATGTCGGACTGTTAGAGGATGAGGAAGTGTGCAGGCGGGTGAGGGAGGCCATCCAAAATTATTTTTGAGATAAATGACACGGGGGAGCTTCGGCAGCAACGGTGTGGGAGGCACTGAAGGCAGTAGTTAGGGGGAGCTGATTTTGGTAAGGTCTCATAGGGAGTAGGTGGAGCAGGCAGAGATGGATAGGCTGGTTAGGGAGATACTCCAGGTGGAAAGAAGGTACTCCAAAGCTCCAGAGGCAGGGTTGTTGAAGGAGCGGCAGAAGCTGCAGATAGAGTTTGTGATATCCACAGGGATGTCCACAGGGAAGGCGGTGGGGAAGTTGAGGAAGGCGAGAGGGGCGGTATATGATATGGAGAGAAGGTCAGTAAGATGCTAGCACACCAGTTCAGGAAAAGGGAGGCAGCCAGGGAGATAGGAAGAGTGAAAGACAGAGGGGGGAACATGGTTGTGGATCCAGTGGGGGTGAACGGGGTGTTCAAGGCGTTTTCCACTGGGGTGGAGGGGATAAGGCAGTTTTTAGAGGGTTTGGAGTTTCCAAAGGTGGAGGAAGGGTTGGTGATGGGGTTGGGAGCCCCAATCGGGATTGCAGAAGTAGTAGAGGGATTGGAGGCCATGCAGTCGGGCAAGGCCCCGGGACCGGACGGCTACCCAATGGAATTTTACAAGAAGTTCTCTGGGATGCTGGGCCCGCTGCTGGTGAGGGCATTTAATGAGGCAAGGGAGTGGGGTGTCCTTCCCCCAACAATGTCACAGGCCTCAGTTTCTGACCTCGAGGATAGAGGACTGTGTTCTGGGGTGATAGGGGAAGATCAGACGGGGTTTGTCAAAGGCAGGCAGTTAACAGCCAACGTTAGCAGACTCTTGAATGTAATCATAATGCCCTCTGAGGGGCGGGAGATGGAGGTAGTGGTCGCTATGGACGCGGAGAAGACCTTTGACCGGGTGGAGTGGAATTACCTATGGGAGGTCTTGCGACGGTTTGAGTTTGGGCAGGGCTTTGTTGACTGGGTTTGGCTGCTGTACCAGGCAACGGTGGCGAGTGTGCGGACGAACCGGGTGAGTTCGGACTACTTTAAACTACACCAGGGGACAAGACAGGGATGCCCACTCTCCCCACTGTTGTTTGCCATGGCTATAGAGACATTGGCGATGGCGCTGAGAGCGTCAAAGGGCTGGAAGGGGCTAGTCCAAAGGTGGGTGGAACACAGGGTCTCGGTATATGCAGGCGACCTACTTCTGTATATTTCTGACCCGTTGGGGGGATGGAAGAGTTTATGCGGATCTTAGGAGAATTTGGCCGGTTTTCGGGGTATAAATTGAACATGGGTAAGAGCAAGGTTTTTGTGATCCAGGCGAGGGGGCAAGAGAGGAGACTGGGGGAGTTGCCATTTAAAGTGGTGGGAGGGAATTCTCGTTACTTGGGAATTCAGGTGGCACGGGAATGGGAGCAGCTCCATAAATTAAATTTGGCCCAGTTGGTTGAGCAAATGAAGGAGGACTTTCGGAGGTGGGACATGCTCCTGTTGTTACTAGCGGGGAGGGTACAGACCGTAAAGATGGTGGTTGTCCCCAGATTTTTGTTTGTTTTCCAGTGCCTCCCTATTTTTATACCAAAGGCTTTTTTTAAGCGGGTGAATGCAGTGATGTCCGGGTTTGTGTGGGCGGGTAAAACCCCGTGAGTAAGGAAAGTGCTGCTGGAGCGGAGCCGGGGTGGGGTGGCTGGCACTGTTGAAATTTAGGAACTATTACTGGGTGGCAAATATAGCCATGATGAGGTAGTGCGGGAGGGGTCGGTGTGGCAGCGGGTAGAAGCAGCATCATGTAAGGGCACAAGTTTGGGGCCATTGGTAACGGCTCCTCTGCCGTTCTCACCGGCCCGATACTCCACAAGCCCTGAGAGCTTGGGGGCAGTGGTGGAAGCATATGGGAGT
The DNA here is from genome assembly GCF_047496885.1 of Scyliorhinus torazame. Classification (NCBI taxonomy): domain Eukaryota; kingdom Metazoa; phylum Chordata; class Chondrichthyes; order Carcharhiniformes; family Scyliorhinidae; genus Scyliorhinus; species Scyliorhinus torazame. Next base: position 148,768,988 of record NC_092707.1, on the reverse strand, counting down.
GGTGGGAGCGTCAGTGTGGGCTCCAATTTGTGGTAATCACAAGTTTGCCCCGGGGAGATTGGATGGGGGGTTTCAGAGGTGGCAGAGAGCAGGGATTGAGAGGCTGGGGGATCTCTTTATTGATGGGAACTTTCCCTGTTTGGAGGATCTGGAAGAGGAGTTTGAATTGCCGGGAGGGAATGGATTTCATTATCTGCAGGTGAGGGATATTATGCGAAGGCAGCTTTCGACCTTTCTGCTTCTACCGCCAAGGGATACAGTAAAGGTAGTCTCTAGAAAGGGAGTGGGGGAAGGGAAGGTATCAGAAATCTATAAAGAACTTATGGAGTGGGAGGAAACCCAGATAGGTGAGCTAAAGCGTCAATGGCAAGATAAGTTGGGAAAGGAGTTGGAGGCGGGTCTGTGGGAGGATGCTCTGAGCAGAGTCAACACATCCTCATCATGTGCCAGGCTCAGCCTGATCCAATTCAAGGTGGTTCACCGGGCACACATGACGGTGGCCTGGATGAGCAGGTTTTTTGGGGGTGGAGGAGGGGTGTGTGAGGTGTGCGGGAGGGTCCGCAAACCATGTCCACATGTTTTGGGCATGTCCGAAGCTTACGGGGTTCTGGCTGGGATTTGCCAATGTCATGTTCACGGTGCTAAAAATGAGGGTGGCACCGAGTCCAGAGGTGCCGTATTTTGGAGTGCCGGAAGGCCCAGGAGTCCAGGGTGCGAGAGAGGCTGACGTTTTGGCCTTTGCCACTTTGGTAGCCCGGAGACAGATCTTATTAGCGTGGAGGAACTCGGAGCCCCCGGAATCAGGGGTATGGGTTAGCGACATGGCTGGGTTTCTCAGGCTTGAGAAAATTAAGTTGGCCCTGAGATGATCAATGTTCGGGTTTGTTCGGAGATAGCAGCCATTTATCGACTTCGTCAGGGTAAACTAAACTATTAGCAGTTGCAATAAGGGGGGGGGTTAGGGAGTAAGGGGGGCAGGGGGGAGTTAGGTTAGTTTGATTTAGCTTAGGCAGGAACAGTGAGAGATGGAGGGGGGGGGTTGTTATGCACTGAATTATGTTTACATTCGTATTTGTATCTTTTGTTGTTAGAAAACCATAAATGCCTTAATAAAATGTTTGTTAAAAAATATATATTCCAGGTGCTCTACATCTAGGACTTGTTGCAATAGGAATGTGACAGCAATACAATGCCAGAGTGTCAGATGGCAGCAGACAGTAAAGGTGTCTGATTTTTAATTGCTGGGGCACAATGTTCCCATTCAAGCATAGAATTGGTGGGGTGCAGAAAACCTTGGCAATGTTAACTCTACTGGCTTTTAGTGTTTGAAGTGCAATGAGTTTCAGCAGTCTCAATCCACTTCATAATGGGAATAGGCTAACAAAACAAAATCCTCTCCAAATCACCACTAACTTTTACAGTCTTCTGTGGAGGGTCCATATGTTAAACAGATGTCCAAACGCATTTCATGTGGAGACCTTCTCCTGATTGATTCTCTGGCTGTCCAGTCTCCTTTCGGGCAAAGTACTTCCCTGAAGATCTGTGGTGAAGAAAAAATTTGATGCCGGACGCCCCCCTCCTTTATATACTTGTCATAGTTACTTTGGTCGCTATAGGCCTACTCTTCACGAGAGATTTAATGATCCACATGCTTCAGCTTTTTCCTTGGTTCCAGTAGGTCAGTCCACTCAGGTGATGCAAGAAATCTCATGTTTTTATCCAAAGAGCGAAAGAGTCCCCCAAGTGGCAAATATTTATGTTTCAATTAACATCACTGAAACAGATTAGCTGCGTCATTTCATTTACCTTATTGTGGACCTTGATGTGTGCAAATTGGCTACTGTGATTCCTATATTACAACAATTGACTATTCTTCAAAAGATATTTCATTGGCTCTTTGGTAAGTCCTGAGGTTGTGAAAGGTGCGATAAAAATGCAAGCCCTTTTGTCTTTCTTTGCTGTGACACTTTTCTAGGATGGTTGGAACATTGCAGATTTCTTCGTCACATCTGCCTTATTCATCGGCTCCACACTGTCGTTCACGAGGAACCATGAGCTTTTCTATGTTTTGAGGTAGGAGGACATATTTAATGTAATGGTGGTAATTCTGTGTCAAAATTGAAAACAAACCACTGATCATAACAATCCGAAAGAAAAATTGGAAATTGCTAAAGATGTACAGCAGGTTAGGATTTTGTGGTGTCTCGGCCGGGGGTGGGGGTGGGGGCTGCCATTCCGTCGGGCAGGGACTCACTTTAGATACCTGGGGGTGGAGGTTGCTCAGGAATGGGGGTGGGCTCCATAGGTACAACATTTCTAGTTTGGTGGGGAGGGTGAAAGCTGACCTGGCAAGGTGGGATGGCCTCCCTCTGTCACTGGCGGGTCGGGTACAGGCGGTTAAAATGAACGTGTTGCCAATGCCTGCCGATTTTCCTGCCAAAGACATTTTTTAGTGAGATTGAAGGAATGATTACCTCGTTCATATGGGGAGGGAAGGTGGCCAGAGTTAGAAAGGTGCTGCTACAGAGGGCAGGCAGGCCGGGGGTTTTGGTCTTCCGAACCTGATGTATTATTACTGGGCGGCGAATGTGGAGAAGGTGCGGAGCTGGGTCAGAGGGGTTGATTCTCAGTGGGTCAGAATGGAGGAGAGTTTGTGTCGGGGGTCGGGATTGAAGGCGCTAGCAACAGCGCCGCTCCCGATGGCCCCGGGGAAATACTCAGGGAGTCCGGTAATAGTAGCTTCATTGAGAATTTGGAGGCAGTTTCGCCAACACTTCGGGGTTGGGGACAGGGTCAAGGGAATACCGATCCAGGGGAACCACAGATTTGAGCCAGGGAAGTGGGACGGAAATTTTCGGAAATGGGAGGAGAAGGGGATTAAGACACTAAAGGATTTGTTTCTTAGGGGGTCGGTTTGCAGGGTTGAAGGAGCTGGGAACGAATTATGGGCTGGAGCAGGGGGAAATGTTTAGATACATGCAGGTTCGATATTTTGCCAGGAAGGAGATACAGAGCTTCCCGGTGGAATAAAGAAAAGTACAGCACAGGAACAGGCCCTTCAGCCCTCCAAGCCTGCGCTGACCATGCTGCACGTCTAAACTAAAATCTTCTACACTTCTGGGGTCCGTATCCCTCTATTCCCATCCTATTCATGTATTTGTCAAGATGCCCCTTAAACGTCACTATCGTCCCTGCTTCCACCACCTCCTCTGGCAGAGAGTTCCAGGCACCCACTACCCTCTGTGTAAAAAAAAACTTGCCTCATACATCTCCTCTAAACCTTGCCCCTCGCACCTTAAACCTATGCCCCCTAGTATTGATCCCTCTAACCTGGGAAAAAGTCTCTGACTATCCACTCTGTCTATGCCCCTCATAATTTTGTAGACCTCTTATCAGGTCGCCCCTCAACCTCCGTCGTTCCAGTGAGAACAAACCGTGTTTATTCAACCTCTCATCATAGCTAATGCCCTCCATACCAGGCAACATCCTGGTAAATCTCTTCTGCACCCTCTCTAAAGCCTCCACATCCTTCTGGTAGTGTGGTGACCAGAATTGAACACTATACTCTCAAGTGTGGCCTAACTAAGGTGCTATACAGCTGCAATATGACTTGCCATTTTTTATACTCAATGCCCCGGCCAATGAAGGCAAGCATGCTGATGCGCGATCAATTACTCTCAAGACGAAGTGATTTCATAACTGAAGGCTTTAATCTACTAGAACTTGTTCCCCAGCAGCTTCGGTACAGAAAGTGAAGGCTGCTCGGACGGCACCGTTTCTTATACTCCGCCTGTCAGGGCGGAGCCACGTATCAACAGCCAATGGTTTAACCAATGGTCATCAGCCTCTTAGGTACCGCAATACCTGGTACTACCACATTCACCCCCTGTTAAAAAAGAGTCCGGCGGGGGTGGTGGCCAGTGGTAACAGTCGCCTTTAACATGGTATGATCAGGTATGGAGGTACCGTGCTGTCAAGAATATTTACAAAGTGTTCGTTCATGGGTAAAGTCACAGCGAAGCAATCAGTCGATCGGGTGGCCTGGTCGTCCTTCTGGAGTGTCTGGGCTTCGGTGGTGATTCTGGTGGGGGACCAGGTGGTTGCAACTCCAGGAGCGTGGTTTCGGCCTCCCTGGCTGCTTCGTCATCCCTAGGCGGCGCTGCTGGGGCAAAAGGTTGACATTGGGGGGGGGGAGCGGGAGTACTGACCCTCCAGTGAGGCGGGGGGGGGGGGCGGGGGTAATGGTTTGGGTGCGCGTGGGGTTCCGGCGTGCGCCAGGTCCCTAAGGGAGACTGTATCTTGCCGGCCGTCAGGGAACGCCACGTAGGCGTACTGGGGGTTAGCGTGCAGCAGGTGGACCCTCTCGACCAACGGGTCCGACTTGTGCGCCCGCACGTGCTTCCGAAGCAGGATGGGTCCGGGTGTCGCTAGCCAGGTTGGGAGCGAGGTCCCGGAGGAGGACTTCCTGGGATAACAAGGAACCGTTCATGGGGCGTCTGATTTGTGGTTGTACAGGGCAGCGACCGGATGACGTGGAGGGCCAGCGGGAGACTGGGAGATTCCTGGACCGTAGGGCCAGTAGAACAGTCTTCCAGACCGTTCCGTTCTCCCTCTCCACCTGTCTGTTTCCCCGGGGGTTGTAACTGGTCGTCCTGCCCGAGGCGATGCCCTTGCTGAGCAGGAATTGACGCAGTTCGTCGCTCATAAAGGAGGACCCCCTATCACTGGGTATGTACGCGGGGAAACCGAACAGTGTAAAGATACCCTGGAGGGCCTTGATGACGGTGGTTGTGGTCATGTCTGGGCAGGGGATGGCGAATGGGAACCGGGCGTGCTCGTCAATCACGTTCAGGAAATATGTGTTGCGGTCGGTGGAGGGGAGGGGGCCTTTGAAATCCATGCTGAGGCGTTCAAAGGGACGGGAATCCTTTTATCAGGTGTGCCCTCTCTGGCCGGTAGAAGTGCGGTTTGCACTCCGCGCAGATTTGGCAGTCCCTGGTGACTGTCCTGACCTCGATGGAGTAGGGCAGGTTGCGGGTCTTGTTGAAGTGGAAGACACGAGTGGCAGAGGTCCTCATGGAGGGCTCGGAGGCGGTTCACTTGTGCGGTGGCACAAGTGCCGCGGGACAGGGCATCAGGAGGCTCATTTAGCTTCCCCGGACGGTACAAGATCTCGTAGTTGAAGGTGGAGAGTTCTATCCTCCACCGCAAGATCTTGTCGTTTTTTATCTTGCCCCGCTGTGCATTATCGAACATGAAGGCAACCGACCGTTGGTCAGTGAGGAGAGTGAATCTCCTGCCGGCCAGGTAATGCCTCCAATGTCTCACAGCTTCTACTATGGCTTGTGCCTCTTTTTCGACCGAGGAATGGCGAATTTCGGAAGCATAGAGGGTACGGGAGAAGAAGGCCACGGGCCTGCCCGCTTGGTTGAGGGTGGCCGCCAGAGCTACGTCAGACACATCGCTCTCGATCTGGAAGGGGAGGGACTCGTCGATGGCGCGCATCGTGGCCTTTGCAATGTCTGCTTTGATGCGGCTGAAGGCCTGGCGGACCTCCGTCGACAGGGGAAAGGTTGTGGACTGGATTAGGGGTCGGGCTTTGGCTGCATAGTTGGGGACCCACAGTGCGTAATAGCTGAAAAAACCCAAGGCAGCGCTTCAGGGCCTTGGGGCAATGAGGGAGGGGGAACTCCATAAGGGGGCGCATGCGCTCAAGGGTCGGGGCCTATAACTCCATTTTGCACTACATAGCCTAGAATGGCTAGACGGTCGGTGCTAAATACGCATTTATCCTTATTGTATATCAGGTTATGGATTTGCGCAGTCTGGAGGAATTTGCGGAGGTTGGTGTCGTGGTCCTGCTGGTCATGGCCGCAGATGGTGATGTTATCCAGATACGGGAACGTTGCGCGTAAGCCTTACCGGTCAACCTTCGGTCCATCTCTCGCTGGAAGACCGAGACCCCATTAGTGACACTAAAGGGAACTCTTAAAAATTGATAGAGCCGCCCATCTGCTTCGAAGGCAGTGTACTTGCGGTCACTACTACGGATGGGTAGCTGGTTGTAGGCGGACTTGACATCCACCGTGGAGAAGACCTTGTATTGTGCGATCCTGTTTACCAGGTCAGCTATACGGGGGAGAGGGTATGCGTCCAGCTGCGTAAACCTGTTGATGGTCTGACTGTAGTCAATGACCATCCTATGTTTCTCCCCGGTCTTTACCATCACTACTTGAGCTCTCCAGGGACTGTTGCTCGCTTCGATGACCCCTTCCCTCAGCAGCCTTTGGACCTCTGACCTGATGAAGGTCCGGTCCTGGGCACTGTACCGTCTGCTCTTGGTGGCGACGGGTTTGCAATCCGGGGTAAGGTTCGCAAACGGGGAAGGCGAGTCAATCTTAAGGGTCGCGAGGCTTCAGACAGTAAGGGGGGATATAGGGCCGCCGAAGTTAAAGGTTTTGCAAATTGCATTGGAAGTCCAGCCCCAGGAGTGTAGCCGCGCAGAGGTGCGGCAGGACATACAGGCGGAAATTGTCGAATCTCCTGCCTTGGACAGTAAGGTTCGCTAGGCAGAACCCCTTTATCTCCACCGAGTGTGACCCGGAGGCCAGGGAGATCCTTTGGTTTACAGGGTGGGTAACAAGGGAACAGCGCCTTACCGTGTCTGGGTGAACAAAGCTTTCTGTGCTCTGAGTCAATCAGGCAAGACGTCTCGTGGCCATTGATGAAGACCGTCGTTCTTGCTGTTGCGAGTGTCCGGGGTCGCCTTTGGTCCAGTGTCACTGAGGCCAGATGAAGCAGTTGCGAGTTCTGATTGGGCAGCAGCCGTGCTGGGGACCTGGGGCCCCATCCCAGGTGGCGTCACCTATGGGTCGCACATGGTGGCCGGGAATGGACAAGATGGCGGCGGGGATGGACAAAATGACAGCGCGCACCCGTCCAGCGTGGTGTCCGGGGGGCAAGATGGCCGTGCCCGTGGGTCGCACGTGGCCCTAGGATAGGGGGGGTGGCGGTGAGCGCTAGCCGGTCGGGGCCTGAAGGGGGGGTTGCCGCGGCGGTCCGGAGTCGCTGGAGACCACGGCCACGGCGCGGGATAGGGGGGTGGCGGTGACGCTGGCCGGTCGGGGCCTGAAGGGGGGGTTGCCGCAGCGGTCTGGAGACCGCGGGCCTGGCAGCCCCCCACAAAGTGGGCCTTCTTGCCGCACCATTTGCAGGCGGCGGTGCGGGCTGGGCAGCGCGGGTGGGGATGATTTGCCTGCCCGCAGAAGAAAGAGCGGGGCCCGGCGGCGTTAGCGGGCCGTCTCATAGCGCAGGCCTGCGGGCCAGGGGGAAGGTCTGTGGGGCTGCCGCTGCGGGGTGCCACGCAGCCCAGGGGGCCGCTGCGCGGTCGGGCGCATAGGACTGCGCGTTTTGGTAGGCTACGTCCATGGACCCTGCCAGGGCCCGTGCCTCTCTGAGTCCCAGGGTGTCCTTTTCTAGCAGTCTTCGGCGGATATCTGAGGAGCTCATACCTGCTACGAAAGCATCCCTTATTAAAAGTTCCGTGTGCTCGCTCCCCGAAACTTGCGGGCAGCCACAGTTTCGGCCCAGCACCAGTAGCGCCCGGTAGAAATCCTCCAACGATTCCCCGGGGCTTTGTCGTCTAGTTGCAAGCAGGTGACGTGCGTAGACCTGATTTACAGGGCGGATATAATGTCCTTTTAGCAGATCGATCGCGGCATCATAGTCCTCCGCCTCCTCGATAAGGGGATAGATCCCAGGGCTGACCCTTGAGCGCAGGAGGTGCATTTTCCGTACTTCTGAGGGGATGCCTCCGGCTGTCTCGAGGTAGCCTTTAAAGCACGCCAGCCAGTGTTTAAATATTGCAGCCGAGTTCTCCGCGTGGGGGCTGAGTTGAAGGCACTCCGGTTTGATTCGGAGATCCATCCTTCCAGCTTAGATCTAGTAGATTAAATTGATGCGCGATCAATTACACTCAAGACGAAGTGATTTCATAACTGAAGGCTTTAATCTACTAGAACTTGTTCCCCAGCAGCTTCGGTACAGAAAGTGAAGGCTGCTCGGACGGCACCGTTTCTTAGACAGGCGGAGCCACGTATCAACAGCCAATGGTAACCTTCTGGGTTTAACCAATGGTCATCAGCCTCTTAGGTACCGCAATACCTGATGCTACCACACATGCCGTATGCCTTCTTGACTACCTTCTCCACCTGTGTTGCCCCTTTCAGTGACCTGTGGACCTAAATCTCTCTGACTGTCAATACTCTTGAGGGTTCTACCATTCACTGTATATTCCCTACCAGTATTAGACCTTCCAAAATACATTACCTCACATTTGTCCAGATTAAACTCCATCTGCCATCTCTCCGCCCAAGTCTCCAAACGATCTAAATCCTGCTGTATCCTCTGACAGTCCTCATCGCTATCCGCAATTCCACCAACCTTTGTGTCGTCCACAAACCTACTAATCAGACCAGTTACATTTTCCTCCAAATCATTTATATATACTACGAACAGCAAAGGTCCCAGCACTGATCCTTGTGGAACACTAGTCACAGCCCTCCAATCAGAAAAGCACCTTTCCATTGCTACTCTCTGCCTTCTATGACCTAGCCAGTTCTTTATCCAGCTTGCCAGCTCACCTCTGATCCCATATGACTTCACCTTTTGTACCAGTCTGACATGAGGGACCTTGTTAAAGGCCTTGCTGAAGTCCATATAGACGACATCCACTGCCCTACCCGCATCAACCATCTTTGTGACCTCCTCGAAAAACACTTTCAAGTTAGTGAGATACGACCTCCCCTTCGCAAAACCGCATTGCCTCTCGCTAATACGTCCACTTGCTTCCAAATGGGAGTATATCCTATCTCGAAGAATTCTCTCCAGCAATTTCCCTACCACTGGCGTAAGGCTCACCGGCTTGTAGTTCCCTGGATTATCCTTGCCACCCTTCTGAAACAAAGGAACAGCATTGGCTATTCTCCAGTCCTCCGAAGACAGTGAGGATCCAAAGATTTCTGTCAAGGCCTCAGCAATTTCCTCCGTAGCCTCCTTCAGTATTCTGGGGTAAATCCCATCAGGCCCTGGGAACTTATCCACCTTAATATTTTTCAAGACACCCAACACCTTTTTGGATCTCAATGTGGCCCAGGCAGTCTACACACCCTTTCTCCAGACTCAACATCCACCAATTCCTTCTCTTTGGTGAATACTATTCATTTAGTACCTCTCCCATTTCCTCTGGCTCCACACATAGATTCCCTCCCCAGTCCTTCAGTGGGCCAACCCTTTCCCTGGCTACCCTCTTGCTTTTTATGTACGTGTAAAAAGCCTTGGGATTTTCCTTCACCCTATTTGCCAGTGACTTTTCGTGACTCCTTTTAGCCCTCCTGACTCCTCGCTTAAGTTCCTTCCTACTTTCCTTAGATTCCACACAGGCTTTGTCTGTTCCCAGCTTTCTTGCCCTGACAAATGCCTCCTTTTTCTTTTTGACGAGGCCTACAATATCTCTCGTTATCCAAGGTTCCCGAAATTTGCCATATTTATCCTTCTTCACAGGAACATGCCGGTCCTGAATTCCTTTCAACTGACATTTGAAAGCCTCCCACATGTCAGATGTTGATTTACCCTCAAACATCCGGCCTCCAGATTGCTGGAGGAGGTGCTGACGACAGGGGGACTGGAGAAGGGGGTAGTGTCGGAGGTTTACGGGGCTATTTTGGAAGAGGAGAAGGCATCAAAGCAAAGTGGGAGGAAGAGTTGGAGGAGGGGTTCTGGTGTGAGGTGCCCCGGAGAGTGAACACTTCCACCTCGTGTGCGAGGTTGGGGCTGATACAGCTGAAGGTGGTGTATAAAGCACACCTCACAAGGGCGAGGATGAGCCGGATCTTTGAGGGGGTAGAAGATGTGTGAACGTTGCGGGAGGGCCCCACAAATCACGTTCATACGTTTTGGTCCTGTCCAAAGCTGGAGGATTACTGGAAGGATGTTTTTAGGGTAATCTCTAAAGTGGTGCACGTGAATCTGGGCCCGGGCCCTCAGGAGGTCATATTCAGGACGTCGGACCAGACGGGGTTGGAAACTGGTGCGGAGGCAGATTTTGTGGCCTTCGTCTCGTTGATCGCCCAAAGGCGGATCCTGTTGGGATGGAGAGCAACCCCTCCACCCTGTGCCTTGTTTTGGGGGGGGGGGGTGGGGGGGGGATCTGTTGGAATTCTTGCCTCTTGAGAAGGTTAAGTTTGAACTGAGGGTAAGGATGGAGGGGTTCTACAATTCATGGGCGTTATTCATTATGCTCTTTTAAGAATTGGATAACATTGAATATTAGTCGGGGGGTGATTGGGAGGGTTGGGTGGGTGGTTGGGAGGGTTGGGGGGTGGGGACTGTATGTGTTAATGGTGACTATGGGTGATTCCTGATTCCTTTTTGTTATTTGTTTATGTTAACATGCGGGCAGTTGTGTGGGGGTTGGTGGGAGGATGGGATTATTGTTGTCGATATGGGGATTGACATTATATTCGTTGCTGATTATTGTTTATTGTTGGTGGGTACAAATTTGGGAGAAAATGTGAAAAAGGAGAATAAAAATAGTTTATTTTTAAAAAAGATGTACAGCAGGTTTGTCAGCATCTGAAAGGTAAGAGAGATAAATTTAGAACTCTGATGAATGGCTTCATCTGAAACACTAACCTATATTTCCAGCATCTTCTGTTTTCATTCTTGAAGCGTTCTTTCTCTCCATTCTTCTGCCCTCTTGACCCATTTTTAACACATGGGGCAGAACTTTAACTGCCAAGGGGGGTCGTGTGTTTGGGTGTAGGCATGGGGGTCGGGGCGGGGAGGGGGGGGGGGGGGGGTGGGGGGAGTTTAAAGCCCCAAATAGCGCCAGATCCGGAGCCTAGCATAATCCATCCCACTTCAGGGTTTTACTGGGACATGTTAAGAGAGGAGTGGGAAACCGTATGGGTCTGCCAGTTATATATGTAACATATACAAGTGTGCAATTACGTGTGGATTTAACTCAGAATTCTGGCTTTAATAGCCAGAGTGAAGGCTCACCAAGCTGTGTGGAACTGACAAAGATCAACCAGGGAAGATCACAACAGGAAATGTTTGGTCAGTGAAATTGACAGGTTGGGGAACCTCGACACAGTGAAGCTGAATAGCTCCAGCCCTGCCTAGGTGAGAGGCTGGTGCACACAGTACTACTTCTGAGAGTGTGCTTTCACTGCTTGACAGGTGATTTCCAACTTCTTGGAAGTCAGTTGAGCTGTTTTGCACTTTACTCACCTTGATCTTCAATTTCCATGCTGTCAGCTTTCATTGCTGGAGTGGCTTTAGCAGCTCTATCTTGAACCCCTGAGTTGCAAGAGGATCAGCAACACCGGCAGCAGCACCATGCCTTTTCCTCAGGCACATGCCACCGTATCCGATAGAGAGGATGGAGACAGATGGTGGTAAACCACTGTTGCACCTCTATTAGGTGATGTATGGTAGGGCCTGTACTACAGGTACGTTGGTAGTCCCTGCCTGCTGGCTCCGCCCAGTAGGTGGAGTATAAATATGCGTGTCCTCCATGCTGCAGCCATTTCGCCAGCTGCTGTGGGAGGCCACGCGTCTTAGAGCAATAAAGCCTCAGTTGTACCCAACTCAAGTCTTTGTGCAATTGATCGTGCATCAATTTATTGCTCTAAGATTTTAAAAAGATGGACTTCCGTATCAAACCGGATCGCCTGCAGCTGGATCCGCATTCAAGCAACGCCAAAAAAGACTTTCAGCACTGGCTAGCTTGCTTCGAGGCGCACATCAACTCGGCGTCCACCCCTGTCTCGGAGGCTCAGAAAATACAGATACTGTACTCAAGGTTGAGCTCCAGCGTCTTTCCGCTAATCCAGGACGCGCCAAACTACACCGAAGCCATGACGCTTCTCAAGGAGAATTACGCTTAGAAGACGAACACGCTCTTCGCCAGGCACGCATTCGCCACTCGCTCTCAACTCCCTGGTGAGTCCATAGAAGACTTCTGGCGGGCCCTAATCCCACTCGTCTGGGACTGTGACTGTCAGGCCGTTACGGCCACTGAACATTCAAACCTCCTTTTGCGGGACGCATTTCTTACGGGGTTTGGGTCGGACCTCATACGCCAGCGACTGTTAGAGGGGGCCACGCTCGACCTAGCGGAGACAAAGAAACTAGCGCTCTCCATGACGGGCGCCTCACGCAACGTTCAGGCCTACACCCCCAGCCGCACGGCCCACCCCTCCTACGCATCGTGGACCCCACAGACGGCCGCCCCAGCGGGGGCCTTACCCAGCCAATGGGCCTGCCCCACGCGCCAGACAGCAAACCCCGGGGGGCACTTCGCCGCGGTGTGCCAGGCCCGTGCAGTCGCCGCTATCGCCCCCACTCCCCTCGTTTACGGACAATGGGCGGCTCCATATTCACCTCCCCGGACCACGCGCGGCCAGTGGGCGCCGCCATCTTCTCCTCTTCAGACCACGCGTGGCCAGTGGGCGCCGCTATCTTCTCTCCCTCAGATCAAGCGCAGCCAGTGGGTGCCGCCATCTACCCCCCCCCCCCCAGCAACACGTGCGGCCCATGGGCGCCGCCATCTTGTACAACCCCTGCCACGTGTGGTCCATGGGCGCTGCCATTTTGTACTTCTCTAGATCTTCAGCCGCCATTTTGTCCTCGAGATCTTCAGGTGCCGCCATCTTGTCTCCTCCATGGCACATGGACACCGACAGCGTTCCAGTACCAGGGCCCCCCGGGCTCCCCGTCATCCTACATCAGCGACGACCGACCACGACTCGCCTCAGTGACCATCGACCAGTCTCGGCCGCACAACCTGGCCCCCCCCCCATCGACCAGCATGAAAGTCAATGGACACGTGACCTCTTGCCTGCTGGACTCCGGGAGCACCGAGAGCTTCATCCACCCGGATACGGTAAGGCGCTGCTCCCTCACACTACACCCCGCAAATCAAAGAATCTCCCTGGCCTCCGGATCCCATTCCGTGGCGATCCGGGGGTACTGTACGGTCACACTCACGGTCCAGGGCGTAGATTCAGCGGCTTCCGCCTCTACATCCTCCCTAACCTCTGCGCTGCCCTACTGCTAGGCCTGGATTTCCAGTGCAACCTCCAGAGCCTAACCCTGAAATTCGGCGGGCCTCTACCACCCCTCACTGTGTGCGGCCTCACAACGCTAACGGTCGATCCGCCTTCCCTCTTTGCAAATCTAACCCCGGATTGCAAACCCGTCGCCACCAGGAGCAGACGGTACAGCACCCAGGACAGGACCTTCATCAGGTCCGAGGTCCAGCGGCTGCTTCGGGAAGGCATCATCGAGGCCCGCAACAGCCCCTGGAGCGCCCAAATGGTAGTTGTTAAAACTGGGGAGAAACACAGAATGGTCGTGGGCTACAGCCAGACCATGAATCGGTACATGCAGCTCGACGCGTACGCCTCCCACGCATATCTGATATGGTCAATCAGATTGCACAGTACCGGGTCTTCTCAACTGTAGACCTCAAATCCGCCTATCACCAGCTCCCCATTCGTAAATTGGACCGTCCATACACTTCCTTCGAGGCAGACGGCCACCTCTATCACTTCCTCAGGGTTCCCTTCGGCGTCACCAAGGGGTCTCGGTCTTCCAAAGGAGATGGACCGAATGGTCAACCGGTACGGTTTGCGGGCCACCTTTCCGTACCTCGACAACGACACCATCTGCGGCCATGATCAGCAGGACCACAACGCCAACCTTGCCAAATTTCTCCACGCCGCCACGCTCCTAAATCTCCCCTACATCAAGGAGAAGTGCGTGTTTAGCACGACCCGCTTAGCCATCCTCGGCTATCTGGTCCAGAACGGAGTTCTGGGACCGCTCCAGACCGCATGCGTCCCCTCATGGAGCTCCCACTGCCCCAACAAGGCCCTCAAACGCTGCCTGGGGTTCTTTTCGTACTACGCTCAGTGGGTCCCAAACTATGCGGACAAGGCCCGCCCACTCATACAGTCCACCCATTTTCCCCTGATGGCCGAGGCACAACAGACCTTCGCCCATATCAGAGCCGATATCGCTAAGGCCGGCATGCACGCAGTAGATGAGACACTGCCCTTTCAAGTAGAGAGCGACGCATCAGACGTCGTCCTAGCCGCCACCTTCAATCAGTCAGGCAGACCCATGGCATTCTTTTCCCGCACCCTTCATGCCTCAGAAATTCGGCACTCATCCGTCGAAAAAGAGGCCCAAGCTATTGTTGAGGCTGTGCGGCATTGGAGGCATTACCTGGCCGGCAGGAGATTCACTCTCCTCACTGACCAACGGTCAGTAGCCTTCATGTTCAATAGCCACAGCAGGGCAATGGGACGGTGTGGAGGGCCGTCCAACTGGCCCTATGGTCCAGAAATCTCCTGGCCTCCCGCTGGCAGGAGGTCCTCCCTGATGCACTACACTCCATTCGGTCACTACTGTGCACCGCCACTAACAACACAGGGGCAGCACGGTAGCATAGTGGATAGCACAATTGCTTCACAGCTCCAGGGTCCCAGGTTCGATTCCAGCTTGGGTCACTGTCTGTGCGGAGTCTGCACATCCTCCCCGTGTGTGCGTGGGTTTCCTCCGGGTGCTCCGGTTTCCTCCCACAGTCCAAAGATGTGCAGGTTAGGTGGATTGGCCATGATAAATTGCCCTTAGTAACCACAATTGCCCTTAATGTTGGCTGGGGTCACTGGGTTATGGGGATAGGGTGGAGGTGTTGACCTTGGGTAGGGTGCTCTTTCCAAGAGCCGGTGCAGACTTGATGGGCCAAATGGCCTCCTTCAGCACTGTAAATTCTATGATTCTATGACACCCTATGAATGTCTTTTTGCCTTCCTCAGGAAGTCCACATCCGGGCTGTCGCTCCCGACTTGGCTCGCAGCTCCAGGACCCGTCCTGCTCAGTAAGCATGTCCGACTCCACAAGGCGGACCCGTTGGTGAAAAGGGTGCAATTGCTCCATGCAAATCCCCAGTATGCCTACGTGGCGTACCCCAACGGCCGCCAGGATACTGTCTCCCTCAGGGACCTTCCACCAGCAGGTCACACACACCCCCGGCCCGGCGCTCCCAGCAGCAGCCCTCCCGGGACCATCCGTCCTTCCACTGCCCACGCTCGAGAATGAAGAGGATTTTGGCACGCTCCCGGAGGCTCCGGACATCAAACCAGCATCGACATCGCCACCACCACTAGGTCGCTCCCAGCGACACATCTATGCCCCGGAACGGTTAAACCTCCAACTGATCCATTGGCCATTTCGGAGACATGGATAGAGCAGGGACAGGAATGGATGTTGCAGGTTCCGGGGTTTAGGTGTTTTAGTAAGCTCAGAGAAGGAGGCAAAAGAGGGGAGGTGTGGCGCTGCTAGTCAAGAGCAGTATTACGGTGGCTGAGAGGATGCTAGATGGGGACTCATCTTCCGAGGTAGTATGGGCTGAGGTTAGAAACATGAAAGGAGAGGTCACACTGTTGGGAGTCTTCTATAGGCCTCCAAATAGTTCTAGGGATGTAGAGGAAAGGATGGCGAGGATGATCCTGGATAAGAGCGAAAGTAACAGGGTAGTTATTATGGGAGACTTTAACTTTCCAAATATTGACTGGAAAAGATATAGTTCGAGTACATTAGATGGGTCGTTTTTTGTACAGTGTGTGCAGGAGGGTTTCCTGACACAGTTTGTTGACAGGCCAACAAGAGGCAAGGCCACGTTGGATTTGGTTTTGGGTAATGAACCAGGCCAGGTGTTGGATTTGGAGGTAGGAGAGCACTTTGGGGACAGTGACCACAATTCGGTGACGTTTATGTTAATGATGGAAAGGGATAAGTATACACCGCAGGGCAAGAGTTATAGCTGGGGGAAGGGCAATTATGATGCCATTAGACGTGACTTGGGGGGGATAAGGTGGCGAAGTAGGCTGCAAGTGTTGGGCACACTGGATAAGTGGAGCTTGTTCAAGGATCAGCTACTGCGTGTTCTTGATAAGTATGTACCGGTCAGGCAGGGAGGAAGGCGCCGAGCGAGGGAACCGTGGTTTACCAAAGAAGTGGAATCTCTTGTTAAGAGGAAGAAGGAGGCCTATGTGAAGATGAGGTGTGAAGTTTCAGTTGGGGCGATGGATAGTTACAAGGTAGAGAGAGCTAAGACGAGCAAGGAGGGGACATGAGAAGTATTTGGCAGGAAGGATCAAGGAAAACCCAAAAACTTTCTATAGGTATGTCAGGAATAAGCGAATGACTAGGGAAAGAGTAGGACCAGTCAAGGACAGGGATGGGAAGTTGTGTGTGGAGTCTGAAGAGATAGGCGAGATACTAAATGAATATTTTTCGTCAGTATTCACTCAGGAAAAAGATAATGTTGTGGAGGAGAATGCTGAGCCCCAGGCTAATAGATTAGATGGCATTGAGGTACGTAGGGAAGTGGTGTTGGCAATTCTGGACAGGCTGAAAATAGATAAGTCCCCGGGACCTGATGGGATTTATCCTAGGATTCTCTGGGAGGCCAGGGAAGAGATTGCTGGACCTTTGGCTTTGATTTTTATGTCATCATTGGCTACAGGAATAGTGCCAGAGGACTGGAGGATAGCAAATGTGGTCCCTTTGTTCAAAAAGGGGAGCAGAGACAACCCCAGCAACTATAGACCGGTGAGCCTCACGTCTGTAGTGGGTAAAGTCTTGGAGGGGATTATAAGAGACAAGATTTATAATCATCTAGATAGGAATAATATGATCAGGGATAGTCAGCATGGCTTTGTGAAGGGTAGGTCATGCCTCACAAACCTTATCGAGTTCTTTGAGAAGGTGACTGAACAGGTAGACGAGGGTAGAGCAGTTGATGTGGTGTATATGGATTTCAGCAAAGCGTTTGATAAGGTTCCCCACGGTAGGCTATTGCAGAAAATACGGAGGCTGGGGATTGAGGGTGATTTAGAGATGTGGATCAGAAATTGGCTAGCTGAAAGAAGGCAGAGGGTGGTGGTTGATGGGAAATGTTCAGAATGGAGTTCAGTCACAAGTGGAGTACCACAAGGATCTGTTCTGGGGCCGTTGCTGTTTGTCGTTTTTATCAATGACCTAGAGGAAGGCGCAGAAGGGTGGGTGAGTAAATTTGCAGACGATACTAAAGTCGGTGGTGTTGTCGATAGTGTGGAAGGATGTAGCAGGTTACAGAGGGATGTAGATAAGCTGCTGGGCTGAGAGGTGGCAAATGGAGTTTAATGTAGAGAAGTGTGAGGTGATTCACTTTGGAAGGAATAACAGGAATGCGGAATATTTGGCTAATGGTAAAGTTCTTGGAAGTGTGGATGAGCAGAGGGATCTAGGTGTCCATGTACATAGATCCCTGAAAGTTGCCACCCAGGTTGATAGGGTTGTGAAGAAGGCCTATGGAGTGTTGGCCTTTATTGGTAGAGGGATTGAGTTCCGGAGTCAGGAGGTCATGTTGCAGTTGTACAGAACTCTGGTACGGCCGCATTTGGAGTATTGCGTACAGTTCTGGTCACCGCATTATAGGAAGGACGTGGAGGCTTTGGAGCGGGTGCAGAGGAGATTTACCAGGATGTTGCCTGGTATGGAGGGAAAATCTTATGAGGAAAGGCTGATGGACTTGAGGTTGTTTTCGTTGGAGAGAAGAAGGTTAAGAGGAGACTTAATAGAGGCATACAAAATGATCAGGGGGTTGGATAGGGTGGACAGTGAGAGCCTTCTCCCGCGGATGGAAATGGCTGGCACGAGGGGACATAGCTTTAAACTGAGGGGTAATAGATATAGGACAGAGGTCAGAGGTAGGTTCTTTACGCAAAGAGTAGTGAAGCCGTGGAATGCCCTACCTGCTACAGTAGTGAACTCGCCAACATTGAGGGCATTTAAAAGTTTATTGGATAAACATATGGATGATAATGGCATAGTGTAGGTTAGATGGCTTTTGTTTCGGTGCAACATCATGGGCCGAAGGGCCTGTACTGCGCTGTATTATTCTATGTTCTATGATCCACTGGACTTCAAAAGACATTTTTTTTCCTCTCTATCAAAAATTGTAAAGGTAAATGTAAAACGAAAACCATTTGTTGTATATAGTTCTCCTCCATTCCCCCCCCCCCGGACTCAATTTTAACAGGGGGTGAATGTGGTAAACCACTGTTGCATTTCTATTAGATGATGTATGTACTACAGGTACGTTGGTAGTCACTGCCTGCTGGCTCCGCCCAGTAGGCGGAGTATAAATATGTGTGTCCTTCATGCTGCAGCCATTTCGCCAGCTGCTGTGGGAGGCCACACATCTTAGAGCAATAAAGCCTCAGTTGTACCCAACTCAAGACTTTGTACAATTGATCGTGCATTACAGATGTTATCTCTAAGGGAGGAAAGAGCTCCAACACATATGCTGAAGGCAGCACATCAGGGGCGGGATTCTCCGACCCCCCCGCCGGGTCGGAGAATCGCCGGGGGCTGGCGTGAATCCCGCCCCCGCCGTGTCCCGAAGTCTCCACCACCAGAGATTTGGCGGGGGCGGGAATCGCAGCGGTGGGGGGAATCGCGCCGGTCGGCAGGCCCACCCCCGCCGATTCACCGGCTCGCGATGGGCCGAAGTCCCGCTGCTGGAATGCCTGTCCCGGCAGCGTGGGTTAAACCACCTTTTGAACGGTGGGACAAGGCGGCGCGGGCAGGCTCCGGGGTCCTGAGGGGGGGGGGGGCGATCTGGCCCCGGGGGGTGCCCCCATGGTGGCCTGGCCCGCGATCGAGGCCCACCGATCCGCGGGTGGGCCTGTGCCGTGGGGGCACTCTTTTTCTTCCGCCTTCGCCATGGTCTTCACTATGGCAGAGGCGGAAGAGACCCCCTCCCCAGCGCATACGCGGAGATAACATCAACAGCCGCTGACGCACCCGCGCATGCGCCGACCTGTGTCGCCCGGCGAAGACCTTTCGGCCTCGGCTGGCGTGGCGCCAAAGGCCTTTCCCGCCATCCGGTGGAGCGGAAACCACTCCGGCATGGGCCTAGCCCCTCAAGGTGAGGGCTTGGCCCCTAAAGGTGCGGAGACTTCCGCACCTTTGGGGCGGCCCGACGCCGGAGTGGTTTCCGCCACTCCATTACGCCAGAAACCCCCGCCCCGCCGGGTAGTGGAGAATCCCGCCCCAGATCTCTCAACAAGTATGAACACTGCCTCATGAGGCTCAAGCTTTCACTGCTGCTGTAATCTATAACCTGCGGGAATAAGATCACCTTGAACAAGACCAGGTGAGCAAGCATTGTTAGGGGCCATCAAGGTGGTTATCAGGGAGGCTCCCCCTAATTCTTTGCTTCTCCCTGGAATTCTGCAGTCTCTATGATACAGTTAGTAAAGTTTCAGTATGCTAAGTTGTGTGCGATTTGACACATTTAACAAAACAGTCATCATTTATGGAAGTTAATTTTATTATGGTTACTTAAAGTAGGAAATAATTATGATTAATTATTTTGTTTTCATTGTACCATTGATGAAATTGATGCACAAAGTATACCAAATGAAATTACCATTTTTGTCAATGGTTCCAAAATCTTCAGCAAAAAATCATGAACTTTTTTTCAAGCAAAATATAGCAGTACAATGTTTCTTCTTTTTCTTCACATGAAACTTAGAGAACAATGTCATTTCTTTAGAGCCAGTCTAACATGTACTTTACAGGGAAGTAAAAAGTTGAAACTGGATAAATTTATTAATATCTGCATTACAAAATCCAGTAGTTAATTGGCTTGGAAAATGTTTGACTAACATGTGGCATTTCATTCTTGGCTTGTGGTTAAATAAGGACCTTGTGTTGGTTATTCTAGAGTGCTGAGAGCTCTGCGAATGGTGCGGAGTTTAGCCGCCATCCAGGGCCTGGCCATTATGGTGCGGGTAATCATCCAGTCAATTTCCGACATGGCCAACATTATCTTCTTGCTCATCCTGATCACATTGGTGAGTACAAGTAAGTAATGTTTTGTATCTGTACTGGTGTTAATCGTACAGCCCACATTCCTTTCATCTTTGGCCATTGCAGGCTTGCTGTTCTCTTTGTGATCTAGCCTTCATTCATTGCCATGGGATAACACTGAAGATAGTCACTTTGTACTGTTACACTAAGAGAATACAAGGCACAATGCTATAGGGAACTTGTTACCCAACTTGTCTAGAACAAGTGTTTGCCTGTAATAAACCTGTGGGACAAGGGGCGAAATTCTCCGGAAACGGCGCGATGTCCGCCGGCTGGCGCCCAAAACGGCGCAAATCAGACTGGCATCGCACCGCCCCAAAGGTGCGGAATGCTCCGCATCTTTGGGGGCCGAGCCCCAACATCGAGGGGCTAGGTCGGCGCCGGACGAATTTCCGCCCCGCCAGCTGGCGGAAAAGGCCTTTGGTGCCCCGCCAGTTGGCGCGGAAATGACATCTCCGGGCGGCGCATGCGCGGGAGCGTCAGCGGCCGCTGACAGCATTCCCGCGCATGCGCAGTGGAGGGAGTCTCTTCTGCCTCCGCCATGGTGGAGACCGTGGCGGAGGCGGAAGGGAAAGAGTGCCCCCATGGCACAGGCCAGCCCGCGGATCGGTGGGCCCCGATCGCGGGCCAGGCCTCCATGGGGGCACCCCCCGGGGCCAGATCGCCCCGCGCCCCCCCCCCCCCCCCCCCCCCCCCCCCCCAGGACCCCGGGGCCCGCCCGCGCCGCCTTGTCCCGCCGGTAAGGTAGGTGGTTTAATTTACGCCGGCGGGACAGGCATTTTAGCGGCGGGACTTCGGCCCATCCGGGCCGGAGAATCGCGCGGGGGGTCGGAGAATCTCGCGGGGGGTCGGAGAATCTCGCCCAAGATGTTTCAATAAATCCAAGGGACCTGTTGTTTTAACAAATCAATGGGACCTGTGATTTACTTTCATTTTTCTGAGCAGGAAGAGGCCCAATGTGCTAGGTCTGAAATCAAGATGTCATTGCGTGTGGCTAAGAGTGACTGTGATGCAAGACTTTGGGTGGGATTTTCCCACCAGCCTACTGCATGTTTTTCAGCAGCAGAGGTAGCCCGCCAGCGTGATCTACCGGTCCCGCCGTTACCAACGGGGTTTCTTGTTGACAGCACCCCTCGTTGCCAGGAAACCCGTGCACAGTGTTGGACTGGATTTGTTTACTGTCACGTGTACCAAGGTACAGTGAAAAGTATTTTTTGCGAGCAGCTCAACAGATCATTAAGTCCATGAAAAGGAAATAAAAGAAAATGCATAATGGGGTTTGGGACCGGAATTTCCCACCGGCGTTAACAGCCGGTATGTCCTGCCCCATATTAGTGGTCGTGGCACGCAACAGAACATTACAAAAAGACACTTGGGACAATTTTCAAGTGATTCCTTCCATTGTGTTCCAGGCAGCCGAAGTGAGCTCTGTTCAAGCAGATGCGTGGGTTTCCCCATTTCACCCACCATATAGGGTGGTAAATGTTGCATTGCAATTTTGATTATGTTGCTGCCCTGTTTCCACCAACCCCAAAGACCCCGAGAGCTTTCTAGTAGCCCATTTTAATCTGGATATTACTCAGGAATGATATCAAATGCAAAACACATTCATGTGCCTCTCATCTGCTATTTTAACCCAGGGATTATTTGTTTATTGTGACACCAAAGCACGCAATGTTTGTCCAGTAAATCCTGTTTTAAGTGTCAACTTTTTTAATGATTTTGTTTTAAAGGTCTTTATTTTTTATGTTTAGGTTTCATTTAAAGTGCAGCATTCCCCGTTTTGAAGTGTGCGAGCAGTGTGGTGATGTAATTGTGTCTAAAGGTGATGCCATAATAGTGCAAGCAGGCCCAGTATTCTGTCTGGAATCTGGCCTGTGATCAGCACCATTTTGACCTTCTGTCCATTAAAGGAACAGCTCCTCGCCCCCACTGTACAAAACTAAACTTCATTATTTTTTAAATATGTTTTTATTGGTTTTTGCATTTAATTTGTAAAATGGCATCATCGGAACAAATGTTACAGAGGCGAAGGAGTTGAGAGAAAGGGATGGAGTCCTTACAGGGTATAGGGTGCGAAGAGCTGTAGTCCAGATAGCTGTGGGAGTCAGTGGGCTTGTGGATATTAGTGGATAGTTTGTTGCCGGAAATAGAGACAGAAAGATCAAGGAAGGGAAGGGAAGTGTCTGAGATGGACCAGGTGAAAGTGATGGAGGGGTGGAAACTGGAAGCGAAGTTGATAAATTTTTCCACGTCTTTCTCTCAACTCCTTCGCCTCCGTCACATCTGTTCTGATGATGCCACTTTCCAAAATGGTGCTTCAAAAATGTGTTTCTTCTTCCTCAACCGTGATTTCACACCTACAGTTGTGGACAGGGCCCTCAACAGTGTGCAGTCCATCGCCCGCGCCACTACCCTCGCCCCCTCCACTCCCTCCCAGAACAAGGATAGAGTCCCCCGTGTTCTCACATTTCATCCCACCAGCCTTCGTATGCAAAGCATAATCCTCCGCCATTTTCGCCAACTCCAGCGTGATGCCACCACCAAACATGTCTTCCCTTCACTCCCTCTGTCAGCATTCCGCAGAGACCATTCTCTCCGAGATAATCTTGTCCAATCCTCCACCATACCCAGTACCTCTCCCATCACCCATGGCACCTTCCCATGCAATCGCAGAAGGTGTAACACCTGCCCCTTTACCTCTTCCATGCTTAACATCCCAGGCCCAAAACACTCATTCCAGGTTAAGCAGCGTTTCACATGCATCTCTTCCATTCTGGTCTATTGCATTCACTGCGCCCAATGTGGTCTCCTCTATATCGGAGAGACCAAACGCAGACTGGGTGATTGCTTTGCTGAGCATCTTCGGTCTGTGCGCATTCAGGACCCTGACCTTCCTGTTGCTTGCCATTTTAGCAAACGACCCTGCTCCCATGCCCACATATCTGTTCTTGGCCTGCTGCAGTGTTCTAGTGAAGCTCAACACAAACTGGAGGAACAACATCTCATCTTCCGGTTAGGCACGCTTCAGCCTTCCGGTCTCAACATCGAATTCAACAACTTCAGATGATCAGCTCTACCCCACCTCGACCCTTTGTTTTCATCCCATTTCATTTTAACTGTCTTTTACCATTTCTTTCTTGCTTAATATATGTTTAATCCCCCCAATCCTATCCACTTTTCCTTAACCTTTCTCCGCTTTGCTTTCCCCTTCCCCTCCCCCCACATCTACAGTTCATCCTCTGATGTTAGTTTCTGTGCTGTTTGACCTTTCACATCTTTTGTTCTCTCTGGGGACTGCCATTGACACTCTTCCCCCTTGGTTTCTGTGGCCATTAGCACCCGGTTTCCCTGGGTTTCTGTGGCTATTGATGCGCGATCAATTACACTCAAGCCAAAGTGATTTCATAACTGAAGGCTTTAATCTACTAGAACCTGTTCCCCAGCAGATTCGGTACAGAAAGTGAAGGCAGCTGGGACGGCACCGTTTCTTATACTCCGCCTGTCAGGGCGGAGCTACGTAACAACAGCCAATGGTAGACTCTTGGGTCTAACCAATGGTCATTCGCCTCTTGGGTACCGCAATACCTGGTACTACCACATTCACCCCCTGTTAAAAAGAGTCCGGCGGGGGTGGTGGCCAGTGGTAACAGTCGCCTTTAACATGGTATGATCAGGTATGGAGGTACCTGCTGTCAAGGATATTTACAAAGTTCACAGTTAAAGTCACAGCGAAGCAATCAGTCGATCGGGTGGCCTGGTCGTCCTTCTGGAGCGTCTGGGCTTCGGTGGTGATTCCGGTGAAGGTCCCGGTGGTTGCGACTCCGGGAGCGTGGTTTTGTCCTCCCTGGCAGCTTCATCAACCCTAGGTGGCACTGTTGGGGCAAAAGGTTGACATTGCGGGGGGGGGGGGGGCCTAGGCAGGAGCGGGGGGGGGGGGGGTGGGGGGAGTACTGACCCTCCAGTGAGGTGCTGTGGGGGTGGGGGCAATGGTTCGGGTGCGCGTGGGGTTCCGGCGGGCGCCAGGTCCCGAAGGGAGACTGCATCTTGCCGGCCGTCGGGGAACGTCACGTAGGCGTCCTGGGGGTTAGCGTGCAGCAGGTGGACCCTCTCGACCAACGGGTCCGACTTGTGCGCCCGCATGTGCTTCCGAAGCAGGATGGATCCGGGTGTCACTAGCCAGGTTGGGAGCGAGGTCCCGGAGGAGGACTTCCTGGGGAAAACAAGGAGACGTTCATGAGGTGTCTGATTTGTGGTTGTACAGAGCAGCGACCGGATGGCGTGGACGGCCATCGGGTGGACTTCTTGCCAGCGGGAGACTGGGAGATTCCTGGACCGTAGGGCCAGTAGAACAGTCTTCCAGACCGTTCCGTTCTCCCTCTCTACCTGCCCGTTTCCCCGGGGGTTGTAACTGGTCGTCCTGCTCGAGGCAATGCCCTTGCTGAGCAGTAATTGACGCAGTTCGTCGCTCATAAAGGAGGACCCCCTATCACTGTGTATGTACGCGGGGAAACCGAACAGTGTAAACATACCCTGGAGGGCCTTGATGACGGCGGTTGTGGTCATGTCTGGGCAGGGGATGGCGAATGGGCACCGAGAGTACTCGTCAATCACGTTCAGGAAATACGTGTTGCGGTCGGTGGAGGGGAGAGGGCCTTTGAAATCCATGCTGAGACGTTCAAAGGGACGGGAAGCCTTTATCAGGTGCACCCTCTCTGGCCGGTGGAAGTGCGGTTTGCACTCCGCGCAGATTTGGCAGTCCCTGGTGACTGTCCTGACCTCCTCGATGGAGTAGGGCAGGTTGCGGGTCTTGATGAAGTAGAAGAAACGAGTGACCCCCGGGTGGCAGAGGTCCTCGTGGAGGGCTCGGAGGCGGTCCACTTGTGCAGTGGCACAAGTGCCGCGGGACAGGGCATCAGGAGGCTCGTTTAGCTTCCCCGGACGGTACAATATCTCGTAGTTGAAGGTGGAGAGTTCTATCCTCCACCGCAAGATCTTGTCATTTTTAACCTTGCCCCGCTGTGCATCACCGAACATGAAGGCAACCGACCGTTGGTCCGTGAGGAGAGTGAATCTCCTGCCGGCCCGGTAATGCCTCCAATGTCTCACAGCTTCTACTATGGCTTGTGCCTCTTTTTCGACCTAAGAATGGCGAATTTCGGAAGCATGGAGGGTACGGGAGAAGGCCACGGGTCTGCCCGCTTGGTTGAGGGTGGCGGCCAGAGCTACGTCGGACGCATCGCTCTCGACCTGGAAAGGGAGGGACTTGTCGATGGCGCGCATCGTGGCCTTTGCAATGTCTGCTTTGATGCGGCTGAAGGCCTGGCGGGCCTCCGTCGACAGGGGGAAGGTTGTGGACTGGATTAGAGGTCGGGCTTTGTCTGCGTAGTTGGGGACCCACTGTGCATAATAGCTGAAAAACCCGAGGCAGCGCTTTAGGGCCTTGGGGCAGTGAGGGAGGGGGAACTCCATAAGGGGGCGCATGCGCTCAAGGTAAGGGCCTATAACTCCATTTCGCACTACGTAGCCTAGAATGGCTAGACGGACGGTGCTAAACACGCATTTATCCTTATTGTATGTCAGGTTAAGGATTTGCGCGGTCTGGAGAAATTTGCAGAGGTTGGTGTCGTGGTCCTGCTGGTCATGGCCGCAGATGGTGACGTTATCCAGATACGGGAACGTTGCACGTAAGCTGTACCGGTCAACCATCCGGTCCATCTCTCGCTGGAAGACCGAGACCCCATTAGTGACACCAAAGGGAACTCTTAAAAATTGATAGAGCCGCCCATCTGCTTCGAAGGCAGTGTACCTGCGGTCACTATTACGGAGGGGCAGCTGGTGGTAGGCAGACTTGAGATCCACTTGGAGAAGACCTTGTATTGTGCGATCCTGTTTACCGGGTCGGCTATACAGGGGAGAGGGTAGGCGTCCAGCTGCGTAAACCTGTTGATCGTCTGGCTGTAATCAATGACCATCCTATGTTTCTCCCCGGTCTTTACCATCACTACTTGAGCGCTCCAGGGACTGGTGCTCGCTTCGATGACCCCTTCCACCAGCAGTCTTTGGACCTCTGACCTGATGAAGGTCCGGTCCTGGGCACTGTACTGCCTTCTCCTGGTGGCGACGGGTTTGCAATCCGGGGTGAGGTTCGCAAACAGGGAAGGCGGGTCGACCTTAAGGGTCGCAAGGCTGCAGACAGTAAGGGGGGGGTATAGGGCCGCCGAATTTCAAGGTCAGGCTTTTCAAATGGCATTGGAAGTCCAGCCCCAGGAGGGTAGCCGCGCAGAGGTGCGGCAGGACATAGGGGCGGAAATTGTCGAATTTCCTGCCTTGGACAGTGAGGTTCGCTAGGCAGAACCCCTTTATCTCCACCGAGTGTGACCCGGAGACCAGGGAGATCCTTTGATTTACAGGGTGAGTTACAAGTGAACAGCGCCTTACCGTGTCGGGGTGAACAAAGCTTTCCGTGCTCCCAGAGTCAATCAGGCAAGACGTCTCGTGGCCGTTGATGAAGACCGTCGTTGTAGCTTTTGCGGGTGTCCGGGGTCGACTTTGGTCCTGTGTCACCGAGGCCAGATGAAGCAGTTGCGAGTTCTGATTGGGCAGCGTGTAGTCGGCCGTGCTGGGGGCCTGGGGCCCCATCCAAGATGGCGCCATCCATGGGTCGCACATGGTGTCCGGGGATGAACAAGATGGCGGCGGCGATGGACAAAATGGCGCCCCCCCTGTGTCCAGCGTGGTGTCCGGGGGGCAAGATGGCCACGCCCGTGGGTCGCACGTGGCGCTAGGATAGGGGGGTGGCGGTGAGCGCTGGGCGGTCGGGGCCTGAAGGGGGGTTTGCCGCGGCAGTCCAGAGTTGCTGGAGACCGCGGCCACGGCGCGGGCCTGACAGACCCCCACAAAGTCGCCCTTCTTGCCGCACCCTTTGCAGGTGGCAGTGCGGGCCGGGCAGCGCGGGCGGGGTTGATTCGCCTGCCCGCAGAATAAACAGCGGGGCCCGGCGGCGTTAGCGGGCCATCTCGTAGCGCAGGCCTTCCAACAGTTTGATCACGGCACCATAGTTCTCCGCCTCCTCGATAAGGGTGTAGATCCCAGGGCTGGCCCTTGAGTGCAGGAGATGCATTTTCTGTTCTTCTGAGGGGGTGCCTCCGGCCGTCTCCAGGTAGCCTTTAAAGCACGCCAGCCAGTGTTTAAGTATTGCAGCCGAGTTCTCCGCGTGGGGGCCGGGTTGAAGGCACTCCGGTTTGATTCGGAGATCCATCCTTCCAGCTTAAATCTAGTAGATTAAATTGTTGCGCGATCAATTACACTCAAGACGAAGTGATTTCATAACTGAAGGATTTAATCTACTAGAAATTGTTCCCCAGCAGCTTCGGTACAGAAAGTGAAGGCTGCTGGGATGGCACCGTTTCTTATACTCCGCCTGTCAGGGCGGAGCTACGTAACAACAGCCAATGGTAGACTCCTGGGTCTAACCAATGGTCATCCGCCTCTTAGGTACCGCAATACCTGGTACTACCACAACTATGACTCACCTTTCATTCTCACTCCACAGTATAAATATTTCCCACTTTCTCTGCCTGTTAGCTTTGACAAAGAGTCATCGGACTCGAGACGTTAGCTCTTTTCTCTCCCTACAGATGCTGCCAGACCTGCTGAGATTTTCCAGCATTTTCTCTTTCATTTCAGATTACAGCATCCGCAGTCATTTGCTTTTAGACATAAAATCAATACATTCTTAGGATGGATAATTATCCTAGAGTGCTAAAGACAAGTAAGGGATTTCTCAAACATTGATAATCATTATGGGAAACAATTAAATGCTGGAGATAAACCAGATGATGAAAAAGAGGATAATGTGGTGCCTATATTCAGAATAGGTGACAAAACAAACACAGGCATTTGCAGATCCATTCGTGTTACTTCCAACTATTTTAATAACTCAAAAGAACCAAGTAAACAAGATCAATTTCACTGAGGGATAAATTAAGGGGACAGTCCCAAATGGAAATTGCTGCAAACAGAAAAACGAATCACAAAGGAAACTTAAGACATCAAATCGAAATGTGATTAACAGCGTTGATGAGGCTCCCCAGCCACTGTGGTGCCCAATGGGCACGGAGGATTTCAAGGGTGCCGCGGACAGTGCCTGCTCCCATTCCAGGGACACCCAGCTGCGAAAGTAGCCACGGAAGGGGGCAGGCAGCCAGATCGGATGACCCCCTCGATCGTCCGCTGCCTGGACCTGTAGATGGTAAGCTTTGCCAGGCCCAGGGGAAAGTTCACAAAGTGGTTCTCCTCCCTTCTCGCCCCACCTCGTATCGGGATCCCATAAATCAGGATTGTGCAACTGAAGTGCAAACAAAACTGCAACAAAAAGTGTTAAATGACGAAACAAGGAGTGCAGCCTACGGCAACCTACATAGACCCGGTCCACGGACTCCACAAGACCGCAGAAAGGGCAGATATCTTGAGAGTCGTGAACCGGTGCAACCTGCGGTTCTATGGGACTGCTGCATGCAGCACTCTCCACCTCAGGTGCCTGATGCTAAGGGGGAGGGCCCCTCCATTGAGGGACCTCCACCGCCGGATGGCAACAAGGCATGCCAAAGTGTGTTCAGACAACGGGCGAGGGCAAGGAAGTGAAGGGAGTGCAGCTGCAACCTATACAGGAAACCCCTCAGTACAGTACGAAAGGGCACGAGGGTTTTTCCGTGACACAGCTCGGGCTGCGGGGATCCTGAAGGGGGAGTTCAGCTTTTGGGGCCCCGTGTAAAATAATGGAATCAATTATTAGCAGAAAAATTGAGGATTACCTGTGCAAAAACATCCTCATTATCTTTTTTTTTATTAAATATTTTATTGAAAATTTTTGGTCAACCAACACAGTACATTGTGCATCCTTTACACAATATTATAACAACACAAATAACAATGACCTATTTTATAAACAAAAAATGAATAAATAATAAATAACAAAAATGAAAACTAGCCCTAATTGGCAACTGCCTTGTCACAAGTAACACTCTCCAAAAATATAATTTAACAGTCCAATATATAATTATCTGTAGCAACGACCTATACATACTATACAGTATATATTAACAACCCTGAGAGTCCTTCTGGTTCCTCCTTCCCCCCCCCCCGATCCTGGGCTGCTGCTGCTGCCTTCTTTTTCCCATTCCGTCGATCTTTCTGCGAGGTATTCGACGAACGGTTGCCACCGCCTGGTGAACCCTTGAGCCGACCCCCTTAGGACGAACTTAATCCGCTCTAGCTTTATAAACCCCGCCATGTCATTTATCCAGGTCTCCACCCCCGGGGGCTTGGCTTCTTTCCACATTAGCAATATCCTGCGCCGGGCTACTAGGGACGCAAAGGCCAAAACATCGGCCTCTCTCGCCTCCTGCACTCCCGGCTCTTGTGCAACCCCAAATATAGCCAACCCCCAGCTTGGTTCGACCCGAACTCCTACTACTTTTGAAAGCACCTTTGTCACCCCCATCCAAAACCCCTGTAGTGCCGGGCATGACCAAAACATATGGGTATGATTCGCTGGGCTTCTCGAGCACCTCGCACACCTATCCTCCACCCCAAAAAATTTACTGAGCCGTGCTCCAGTCATATGTGCCCTGTGTAATACCTTAAACTGAATCAGGCTTAGCCTGGCACACGAGGACGACGAGTTTACCCTGCTTAGGGCATCTGCCCACAGCCCCTCCTCGATCTCCTCCCCCAGCTCTTCCCATTTCCCTTTTAGTTCATCTACCATAGTCTCCCCTTCGTCCCTCATTTCCCTATATATATCTGACACCTTACCATCCCCCACCCATGTCTTTGAGATCACTCTGTCCTGCACCTCTTGTGTCGGGAGCTGCGGGAATTCCCTCACCTGTTGCCTCGCAAAAGCCCTCAGTTGCATATACCTGAATGCATTCCCTTGGGGCAACCCATATTTCTCGGTCAGCGCTCCCAGACTCGCAAACTTCCCATCCACAAACAGATCTTTCAGTTGCGTTATTCCTGCTCTTTGCCACATTCCATATCCCCCATCCATTCCCCCCGGGGCAAACCTATGGTTGTTTCTTATCGGGGACCCCCCCAAGGCTCCAGTCTTTCCCCTATGCCGTCTCCACTGTCCCCAAATCTTCAGTGTAGCCACCACCACCGGGCTTGTGGTGTAGTTCCTCGGTGAGAACGGCAATGGGGCTGTCACCATAGCCTGTAGGCTAGTCCCCCTACAGGATGCCCTCTCTAATCTCTTCCACGCCGCTCCCTCCTCCTCTCCCATCCACTTACTCACCATTGAAATATTAGCGGCCCAATAATACTCACTTAGGCTCGGTAGTGCCAGCCCCCCCCCTATCCCTGCTACGCTGTAAGAATCCCTTCCTCACTCTCGGGGTCTTCCCGGCCCACACAAAACCCATGATGCTCTTTTCAATCCTTTTTAAAAAAGCCTTCGTGATCACCACCGGGAGGCACTGAAACACAAAGAGGAATCTCGGGAGGACCACCATCTTAACCGCCTGCACCCTCCCTGCCATTGACAGGGATACCATATCCCATCTCTTGAAATCCTCCTCCATCTGTTCCACCAACCGCGTTAAATTTAACCTATGCAATGTGCCCCAATTCTTGGCTATCTGGATCCCCAGGTAACGAAAGTCCCTTGTTACCTTCCTCAACGGTAGGTCCTCTATTTCTCTACTCTGCTCCCCTGGATGCACCACAAACAACTCACTTTTCCACATGTTCAATTTATACCCTGAAAAATCCCCAAACTCCCCAAGTATCCGCATTATTTCTGGCATCCCCTCCGCCGGGTCCGCCACGTATAGTAGCAAATCGTCCGCATACAAAGATACCCGGTGCTCTTCTCCTCCCCTAAGTACTCCCCTCCACTTCTTGGAACCCCTCAACGCTATCGCCAGGGGCTCAATCGCCAGTGCAAACAATAATGGGGACAGAGGGCATCCCTGCCTTGTCCCTCGATGGAGCCGAAAATATGCAGATCCCCATCCATTCGTGACCACGCTCGCCACTGGGGCCCTATACAACAGCTGCACCCATCTAACATACTCCTCTCCAAAACCAAATCTCCTCAACACCTCCCACAAATAATCCCACTCCACTCTATCAAATGCTTTCTCGGCATCCATCGCCACTACTATCTCCGTTTCTCCCTCTGGTGGGGCCATCATCATTACCCCTAACAACCTCCGTATATTCGTGTTCAGCTGTCTCCCCTTCACAAACCCAGTTTGGTCCTCGTGGACCACCCCCGGGACACATTCCTCTATTCTCATTGCCATTACCTTGGCCAGGACCTTGGCATCTACATTTAGGAGGGAAATAGGTCTATAGGACCCGCATTGTAGCGGGTCCTTTTCCTTCTTTAAGAGAAGCGATATCCTTGCTTCAGACATAGTCGGGGGCAGCTGTCCCCTTTCCTTTGCCTCATTAAAGGTCCTCGTCAGTACCGGGGCGAGCAAGTCCACATATTTTCTATAGAATTCGACTGGGAATCCATCCGGTCCCGGGGCCTTTCCCGCCTGCATGCTCCTAATTCCTTTCACCACTTCTTCTACCTCGATCTGTGCACCCAGTCCCACCCTTTCCTGCTCTTCCACCTTGGAAAATTCCAGCCGATCCAAGAAGCCCATCATTCTCTCCCTCCCATCCGGGGGTTGAGCTTCATATAATTTTTTATAAAATGTCTTGAACACTCCATTCACTCTCTCCGCTCCCCGCTCCATCTCTCCTTCCTCATCCCTCACTCCCCCTATTTCCCTCGCTGCTCCCCTTTTCCTCAATTGGTGTGCCAGCAACCTGCTCGCCTTCTCCCCATATTCGTACTGTACACCCTGTGCCTTCCTCCATTGTGCCTCTGCAGTGCCTGTAGTCAGCAAGTCAAATTCTACATGTAGCCTTTGCCTTTCCCTGTACAGTCCCTCCTCCGGTGCTTCCGCATATTGTCTGTCCACCCTCAAAAGTTCTTGCAGCAACCGCTCCCGTTCCTTACTCTCCTGCTTCCCTTTATGTGCCCTTATTGATATCAGCTCCCCTCTAACCACCGCCTTCAACGCCTCCCAGACCACTCCCACCTGGACCTCCCCATTATCATTGAGTTCCAAGTACTTTTCAATGCACCCCCTCACCCTTAGACACACCCCCTCATCTGCCATTAGTCCCATGTCCATTCTCCAGGGTGGGCGCCCTCCTGTTTCCTCCCCTATCTCCAAGTCCACCCAGTGTGGAGCGTGATCCGAAATGGCTATAGCCGTATACTCCGTTCCCCTCACCTTCGGGATCAATGCCCTACCCAGCACAAAAAAGTCTATTCGCGAGCAGACTTTATGGACATAGTTGAAAAACGAGAACTCCTTACTCCTAGGTCTGCTAAATCTCCACGGGTCTACACCTCCCATCTGCTCCATAAAATCTTTAAGTACCTTGGCTGCTGCCGGCCTCCTTCCAGTCCTGGACTTCGACCTATCCAGCCCTGGTTCCAACACCGTATTAAAATCTCCCCCCATTATCAGCTTTCCCATCTCTCGGTCCGGAATGCGTCCTAGCATCCGCCTCATAAAATTGGCATCATCCCAGTTCGGGGCATATACGTTTACCAAAACCACCGTCTCCCCCTGTAGTTTGCCACTCACCATCACGTATCTGCCCCCGTTATCCGCCACTATAGTCTTTGCCTCGAACATTACCCGCTTCCCCACTAATATAGCCACCCCCCTGTTTTTCGCATCTAGCCCCGAATGGAACACCTGCCCCACCCATCCTTTGCGTAGCCTAACCTGGTCTATCAGTTTCAGGTGCGTTTCCTGTAACATAACCACATCTGCCTTAAGTTTCTTAAGGTGTGCGAGTACCCGTGCCCTCTTTATCGGCCCGTTCAGCCCTCTCACGTTCCACGTGATCAGCCGAGTTGGGGGGCTTCCTACGCCCCCCCTTGTCGATTAGCCATCACCTTTTTCCAGCTCCTCACCCAGTTCCCACGCAGCTGTATCTCCCCCAGGCGGTGCCCCCCCGCCCATCCTCTCCCATACCAGCTCCCCCCTCTCCCCAGCAGCAGCAACCCAGTAATTCCCCCCTCCCACCCCCCCCCCCCCCGCTAGATCCCCCGCTAGCGTAATTACTCCCCCCATGTTGCTCCCAGAAGTCAGCAAACTCTGGCTGACCTCGGCTTCCCCCCGTGACCTCGGCTCGCACCGTGCGACGCCCCCTCCTTCCTGCTTCTCTATTCCCGCCATGATTATCATAGCGCGGGAACCAAGCCCGCGCTTCTCCCTTAGCCCCGCCCCCAATGGCCAACGCCCCATCTCCTCCACCTCCCCTCCTCCCCCATCACCACCTGTGGGAGAGAGAAAAGTTACCACATCGCAGGATTAGTACATAAAACCCCTCTTTGCCCCCCACATTCGCCCCACCACTTTGTTTGAACGTTCTTTTTAATAACCCGCTCATTCCAGTTTTTCTTCCACAATAAAAGTCCACGCTTCATCCGCCGTCTCAAAGTAGTGGTGCCTCCCTCGATATGTGACCCACAGTCTTGCCGGTTGCAGCATTCCAAATTTTATCTTTTCATGAAGCACCGCCTTGGCCCGATTAAAGCTCGCCCTCCTTCTCGCCACCTCCGCACTCCAGTCTTGATAAACGCGGATCACCGCGTTCTCCCATTTACTGCTCCGAGTTTTCTTCGCCCATCTAAGGACCATTTCTCTATCCTTAAAACGGAGGAATCTCACCACTATGTCTCTGGGAATTTCTCCTGCTCTCGGTCCTCGCGCCATCACTCGGTATGCTCCTTCCACCTCCAACGGACCCGCCGGGGCCTCCGCTCCCATTAACGAGTGCAACATCGTGCTCACATATGCCCCGACGTCCGCTCCCTCCACACCTTCAGGAAGACCAAGAATCCTCAGGTTGTTCCTCCTTGCGTTGTTTTCCAGTGCCTCCAACCTTTCCACACATCGTTTCTGATGTGCCTCCTGCGTCTCCGTCTTCACCACCAGGCCCTGTATATCGTCCTCATTCTCGGCTGCCTTTGCCTTCACGACCCGAAGCTCCCGCTACTGGGTCTTTTGTTCCTCCTTTAGCCCTTCGATCGCCTGTAGTATCGGGGCCAACAGCTCTTTCTTCATTTCCTTTTTGATCTCTTCCACACAGCATTTCAAGAACTCTTGTTGTTCAGGGCCCCATGTTAAACTGCCACCTTCCGACGCCATCTTGGTTTTTGCTTGCCTTCCTTGCCGCTGTTCTAAAGGATCCACTGCAATCTGGCCACTCTCTCCTCCTTTTTCCATCCGTATCCAGGGGGGATTCCCTTCTGGTTTACCGCACAGTGTTTTTAGCCGTCAAAATTGCCGTTGGGGCTCCTATCAAGAGCCCAAAAGTCCGTTTCACAGGGAGCTGCCGAAACGTGCGACTCAGCTGGTCATCGCCGCACCCGGAAGTCAACATCCTCATTATCAACAGCCAGCTTAGATTTAGAATTGAAAACTCCTGATCAATCAATCTCAACTTTATTGAGGAAATAACAACCCAGGTGAATTATGATAGGGATTCTCCGGGTCTGCTAGCTAGCAACTTGAATCACGGTGACCTGTTGAATCGGCCACGAGGACAAAAACAGGTTTCACATCAGGCGTCAAACCTGCTGCGAGTCTCCCAGCTGGCTCTGACTGGGCAGGAACATGCATAGCCCTCATCTGCATTAATTTGAATGCACTTATCAGACCAGAAGCCGGGTTCACAACCTCCTGGGATGCACTTCCTCTGGGCAGGCATGAAATGGTGCAAGTCCTGAAGAAAGGGACCAGATGCCATGGACTCTGGGGGGGGGGGGGGGGAGCAAGGAGGTAAATATGTTGCTCTTTTTAGCCTTAGTCTATTGGCTCTGATTACGTCACCTTTGCTCACGAGTCGCCAGGTATCTTTCTGATACCGCCACGTGGTTCAAGCTCAAGTTATGATTAATAGTACAGCACACCGCTTAGTAAGGATTAAAACAACGGTCATTTATTATATACAACAAGCAATATTAATACCCTAATACTACTTTCTATACAATAAACCTATCACTACTGGCCAATACTTAACTTAGGAAGAGCCCACCAGGTCAGGGAAACAAATGGCTTGTCCAATCCGATCTGGCCCGCGGGATTCAAAAGGCTGCTACAGGTCGGTGGCTAGCTGTCTCTACCGGATAGCGATCGCTGGATTCAAACTTACAGTTGCCGGTTGCTGTTCTTGCGAAGGTCTCGAGCAGGCGAAGAGGAGAGAGAGAGAGATCTGAACTTGGACCCTCACTTTTATAGGGCCCAGAGGCTTCCCGCCTCCCGGGGCGGCCCTTGACCCTGAGTCCCAAGTGATTGGATTTGTCCCCAATCCCTGGGGTCGATGTGTCCAATGGTGAGGCGATTCCTCGATCGGGGGTTGGTGGCTCACCTGTCTTTGTTTCGGCCACTGCAGGCGCCGACAGGTCTGGCCCGGTATTCAATTGCTAATATGTTGCAATTGTTCCCGGGGATAGCCGATTTAACTGCAGCTGTCTGGATAGATGGGCTGCAAACAGTCCTGAATGTAACTGCAAATACCTGGGTTGATGGGCTGTTGATAGCCCTGAGTGTAGATCTGGGCCAACTTCCCCAGAGCTGAATATGCAATACTGTCTGCAGCTGCCTGCTTGTGTCTTGTTAGCTGCTTTTCCCAGCAGCCTTTCGGGTTAGCCATTTCAAACTGGGTTTTGGTCAGATTAATCGGAACGCAGCCATTTTACGTGGCTACAATATATGCTGTAGACCATCAGGTTAGTTTAAGGATGAGGACAATTGTATTCCTTTGAAGAGTTAATAAGAATATGTCCTTAACTGTATTCTGGATTGGAGAGAGGGATGTTACTAGTGACCTGGGTGTAGTGGGGCCTGTGATGGTGGAAAGGGCTTGAACCCAGGAGCGGGTGGCCGTGGCTGAACCTAGGAGCAGGTGGCCGTGGCTGAACCTCTTAATGGTGCAATTAAAGACTAGCAATTCACACCTTAGATGTTGCTTTCAGGCACCTGACTGGTAATAGTATTGAATCCTGGAAGTTTCATGGGCACTCCACCAATCTGGAAACCTTCATAGTTGTATCAGAGCTTCATTGGAAATGTGGGCTTGGCCATGGTTAATCTCAGGAGCGACAGGTGTTGACACATCTCATTGAACTCCTTTGATTGACAGCTCCACAGCAGATGAAGGAGGGGATTAGCAGACGCTAATCGAAACGAGGAACAGGTGTACCAGTAGCTGCTGAAACCTCTTTTGG
The DNA here is from genome assembly GCF_047496885.1 of Scyliorhinus torazame. NCBI lineage: Eukaryota > Metazoa > Chordata > Chondrichthyes > Carcharhiniformes > Scyliorhinidae > Scyliorhinus > Scyliorhinus torazame. The sequence continues at coordinate 148,732,672 of NC_092707.1, read as the reverse complement.
CAGACAGCCCATGTCAGATCAAAGGCTTCATTGTTGATACAATCAGGTAACGCTCTATTAAGGCTCAGGCACTTTCAGCCCCACAGGTCAGCCGAAGCCCCATTTGTATCACACAGCATTATTTTTTATATCTCAGAACTTTCCAAGAGAGCGGAACTGCTTTCTGACACTACTGTTATTTTAAACACTGGCCATATATTTCATTGCTGTCAAGCTCCCCGCAAAAGCACACATCTCTCAATAACTATCATCTTTATGATGATAGTAGCAGACGCTGCGACAACGAATGAACGGACATCGCGCAACAATCACCAGGCAGGAATGTTCCCTTCCAGTCGGTGAACACTTCAGCAGTCAAGGGCATTCAGCCTCTGATCTCCGGGTAAGCGTTCTCCAAGGCGGCCTTCAGGACCCGCGACAACGCAGAATCGCCGAGCAGAAACTTATAGCCAAGTTCCGCACACATGAGTGCGGCCTCAACCGGGACCTGGGATTCATGTCACATTACATTCATCCCCCACCATCTGGCCTGCGAAATCCTACCAACTGTCCTGGCTTGATACAATTCACACCTCTTTAACCTGGGGTTACCCCATCTCTGGATCTGTAAAGATTTAATCACCTGCTAATGCTCGCATTCCTAGCATTGTTTGGCATCTTTGAATTTGTCTATATATGTGTTTCTGGATCAGACCTCTTCATTCACCTGAGGAAGGAGCAGCGCTCCGAAAGCTAGTGACATCGAAACAAACCTGTTGGACTTTAACCTGGTATTGTAAGACTTCGTACTATCATCTTTAGGCAGTGGCTTCTTAGGTTAGAGCTGCATGCCTGCACAGTATGAACACCACACAAGCAGCTGCCACAGCTCAGACAAGAGGGCACAAGGGTCACTGAGCTCCTTGGGACACACAGGAGAGGGACCACAAAGCCCATCGCAAACACCTTTTACTGTGCTCACTGGCTCCTCATCTGGGTGGGAGGGATTGTGAGGATTGAAGATTCTCAGATCAAGGAGACAGGGCTGCAGTGTCAAATCAGTGTCCTGGAATGGGCTGTCCTGGAATGGGCCGGGGGTGTGGGAAGGAATAGTGGGCTGCCATTCTATGTTAAAGTGCCAGGTCCTACAGTGATTGCCCTGCTGTTTGGAGTGTTGCCCTTGGCGGGCATCCTCTGAAGGCCCCCAGCTGGCTTTCGGGTGTCAGAGGTGATACCATGTCATCCTGTGCTGCCGGCTGCCCAGGAGATGCGCCAGTGTCAGGAGTGGGGGGTGGGGGGGGATTCAGAAGGACTGAAGACTGCCAGAATCTCCCTGGTGGAAGGCCCCGGGTTGGACTCCCAACGCTTCCTCCTCCCTTGGGGTGCTCGATGGTCCTTGGTCTACTCCATGGAATGGAGGGGCAGCTGGAGTGAGCTCCAGAAGCCTCAGCGTCATCTGGCACTGCCAGTCCTGGAGGCCCGCCTTAGTCTGAACCATGGTTTTGAATGCCCTCAGTTCTGGCCCTCTGTGACTGGGACATGCCTCTCTATGCCTAGGACATGTCCCTCAGCAAGCGGGTCATGCTCATGATGCCCTCAACGATGGTCATGGGTGACTGGGCCAAGTCCTGGAGCGCCGCAGCAATGGTCATCTGCGCCTGGGACATGTCCATGTGTGCGAATCAGCCCTCCCTCCTGTGAGCACCTCAGCTATGGACATCACAGAATCAGCCAAGCCTTGACGTCGCCAGACATTTAAAAAAATATATTTTTAAATTAGTTTTTGCATTTGATTGTGACAACATTGCAAAAAGGCAAAAAATATACAAACAGAAAAATAAAATGACGAAAGGGAAAACCGAGTAATCAAGTATGAATACATAAGAAACATATATACAGCTATGAGGCCTGTTGATATTGAGGCCCCCGTGATCGGTTACCACAACCATACTGTTTGACTATTTATATGTGGCCCTACGGTATTAAAACACACTGGGGGCGTGTTTGCGATCACCCAGGCATACCCCGTTGTTGTTGCTATGGTCTCACCCATGTGTTCTCTTTCCTTCGGTTCCACTGCCCTGCTTCCCCTGTACTCTGGTTGGTGTCTACACTCCTCCTTTCTCCTATTCCGCCCCACTCCCTTCTTTTCCTTTGTCTATTTTGGTTCCTCCTCTTTGGTTGCGGGGCACGAACAGGTTGGTAAATTACTTCCATTTATGGTGGAAGCCTTCCTCTGATGGTGAAATTTATCTTTTCCATTTTGAGGAATTCCGCTAATAGGACAGCCAGTCTGCGGCCTTGTGTAGCGCTGCTGCTCTTCTGCCAAGCAGGAGTCTCCGGTGGGATCAGGGATGCAAAGGCGAGGGTGTCTGTCCCTCTCCCTGTAAAGAGCATTGGCTGTTCTAATATCCCGAAGACTGCCACTAGTGGGCATGGCTCCACCCTCACACCCACAACCTTGGACATGGCCTCGAAAAAGGCGGTCCAGTACTAGACAAGTCTGGGACAAGACAAGGACATTTGGCCAGGCCTCCTTGGCACCGTTCACATTTGTCTATGTGAAGAACTCACTCGCACCTGTTCTGGACAATTGTGCCCTGTGCACTACCTTTAGCTGCATTAGGCTCAACCCTGCGCATGCGGAGGTGGAGTTCGCCCTATGCAGTGCTTCGATACAGAGTCCTTCCCCACCTTCATGCATCTGATGTTCACCATTAGCTGTCTGCACTTGACAAAGCCCATCTGATCTTGGGACTACCTCTAGCTTGCATATCTCAGTCGCCACACCAGGGCCTTCACCAGGACTTTGACGTCAGTGTTGATGAGTGAGATGAGTCTCCATGACTCGAACTCCCATTGTTTTTTTTTCCGGAATCAGCAATATTGAGGTCTGTGCCAGTGTGGGTGGCAGGGCGTCCTTTGCAGTGAGTCGTTGAAGATTTCCCGCAGGTGCGGGGCAGTGCTGCCTCAAATAGTTTGTACAAGTCCATCGGGAATACGTCTAGACCCAGTGCCTTCCCCAATGGCATGAAGTTTATGCTCTCCATGACTTCCCCCAGTTCTAGTGGTGCTTCCAGTCCCTGTTTCTTTTCCTCCCACACCGCTGTTATGTCCCAACACATTGAGAAACCGCTTCATCCTCAAGTCCCCCTCCGGGGGCTCGAAGCTGTACGCCTCTCGGTATAAAGTCAGGAAGGCCTCGTTGATTTTGTCTGGTGCTGTGGCTAGTTTGCCTTTGCTGTCCCTCACTTGTGCTATTTCCCTTGTGGCTACTTGCTTCCTCAGCTGGTGGGCCAGCTGACGGCTGGCCTTGTCTCCGTATTCATAAAAGGTTCCCGTGTCTGGCGGAGCTGGTTCACTGCTTTCCCGGTGGAGAGCAGGTCAAATTTGTAGCTTTTTCCTCTCCATCAGTAGTTCCATGGTCAGGCCATGGAGTACCGCCAATCCACATCCAATATGGAGTCGATCATGTTGCCTAACTGACTTCTCCTTCCTGTCCCTAAGGGCCCTATACGCTATTACCTCATCTTCTCTCTCTCTCTCTCCCCCCCCCCCCCCCCCCCCCCATATCATCTCCAGTGCCTCCCAGAATGTGGAGGTGTTCAGCCTCCATGGGGTACGCTGGGCTTGGCCCATTTCCAATTTCACATCCATATAGTGGTCGGAGATTACAATTGCGGGGTATTCCGCCCCTACCACCACTGGAAGCACTGATTTAGCAAACACAAATAAATTGGTAGGAGAACTCTTTCTCCCTCAGATGGTTGAACCTCCATGGATGTATCCACGCCCCCCCCACCCACCCCTACCCCTACCCCCTCACCAGGTCGTGTAAGCGTTGCACAGAGATAGAAATGTCTTATTGCTGTCTTCCCAGCCTGTTTTTCTGAATGAACTCATTCGCTTCCTCTGGCATGTTAAATTAGTGTTCTTTGCTGCCGGAGGTTACCCAAAGTCCTGCCAGGTACAGCATGCCAAACCCCACCTTGTTTTTAAATAAAGCCACCTTGGCCCCATTAAACTCCACTTGGTACTTGGCCAAGTCAACTCCAATGTCCTGGTAGATGCGGACTGTATGTCCCTCCCATCTACACAACCGCATGCTCCTCACCCAGTTAAGCACCCTCTCTTTATCTTGAAACTTAAGGGGTTTTGCTATGATTGCCCACAATGGTTCTCCTGATTTGGGCTTTTGCCTGAGCGACATGTGGGCCCAGTCTACTTGTGGGGGTTTTGCGAAGCCTTCCCCTCCAACCAGCTTCCCGAATATCTTCACAACATATTTTGTCAGGTCCCTGCCTTCTGTGCCCTCAGGTAGCACGACAATCCTTATGTTCCGGCAGCGGGACCTGTTTTCCTGATCTTCCGCCTTCCCCTTGAGTGCTCTCTGTGTTGAGATGATCCGATTGCTCTGGTTGATGGCGCTTTATTCAGATACCGCACCGTTGACTCGTGGGTATCCAGTCTCCGCTCCGTTCTTTCCAATACCTCTTTGATTGGGGCCAGAGCGATTTCTATGGCTGACCTCATGGCCGGCATGAGGTTCTCCTTTATAGAGTCCCTGTGTTTTTGGAGCTCGATTGAAAGAAGCTCCATCCACTGCTTCATCGGTGGGTGGATTGGCATTGGCGATCCTGCTCGGTCCGCGAATGAGGGTGGGGTTTGTTTTTGTTACTTTGGTGTCCGATTTATGGTTTAAAAGGCCCTAAATTGAAGTTCCCAAGGGAAAGCCACCTTTCGTGCAACTGCTCAGCTCATCACTACCATCAGATGTCAGACATCATCAGACATTGCTCGGACTTCTTGCCCCAGACTTTCCACTGCGGACGCTACCCTTGCAGTGTTGGTCTGGGCACCACGCAATGCCGGCACCATCTGCCATACAAGGCTTCCGGACTCCTCCAGTTGGCCTTGTAATCGCTGGAATGTCACTGACAGCCCTCCTGTAAAGCCTGGTTCTGCAATTGCATCTTGACCAGTGATGGGCTGACCTTTCCCAAAGGCTCGACGTGTGGCTTGGGGGCAGCTGTATCCTGGGATCCAGCAGACCTCCGACTGCCCGCTGCCTTGGAAGTTCCTGTCTCCACCTGATGTGCTACTGCAGGTGCGTGGTGCTCACCTGCGAGTGTCCCAGAAGCCTTCCTCTAACATGCCCCTCCGAGGTGATTGTCTCTGTGTTGATGAGTGGTGCTGGTGAAACTTTTGCCGAGAACTCGGTGTCCATGGCTCCGTTGTGTTATGAGGAATTGGATGGGGGCAGCGGCCCCGGCTGGCCCAGCCCCATCTATTGGCGATCCCGGAAGACAAGGACATGGCGTCAGCTTTTGGGAATGACGAGGCTGTGGTTTATAAGGGACTCACTTGAAATAGAAAATCTGGATAAAATTGCATTGGACTTTCACTTCCTCGACTCAGGGCAATCTCGCAGTCTGCCACTGCTCGCTCCACTGCCTCCCCCAAGAGTTCCATCGCCCTCTCCAAGAGGTTGAGGACACATATCTCGGGCACCCCTGCATCCGTCTTCTCATGCTCCCTCAGATTGTGGCCTTCTATGTATCAAATATCGGAAGTGCATTTTCAGTAAGCCAATGCACGGCTCAATGACGCTCCTGGTTGCTGCATGGGCATCTTTATAATGTGTCTCCCCGATAGGTCTGGGCCTCCGCCCAGTTATCATCTGCCATTACCTCAGCGGGTAACCCCTGCTGCTCAAGAACCAACCGCTCACCCGAGGGAGCCCTTTGAAGGTGCTGGCGCCAGGATGTAGGCATCATGCACACTGCCTGGATATCGGGTGCAGACGTGCATGATGTGCAGCTGCTGGTTGCACACCTACTGCATATTCAGGGTTGGAACTCCTGCGTATTGCTGAAGAGCACCCCCTGATGAGCCGGTGCTCATAGGGGGAACGTGCTTGCCATTAATCAAACCCTGGACCTGTGGCATGCCAGTGTAATGGTGAATCCTGCTGCCCAGACATCCTGGTGGACCTGGTCCAGACTGAAGATTATATAGCCCGTTGCTCAGGTGCATAGGGCATCCTAAACATCGCGGATACACCTGAGTGCAGATGTTTGCGATATCCCGCACAGATTCCCGTTCGACCCTGGAAAGATCAAGAGGCATAAAGGTTATGGGCGATCATCACCATGACAGGAGTGGGTGTCCTCCTCCAAACCCCATGGTGACCCACCACCTGGCACATGTGGTGCACAATCTCACTGGTTAACAGTAGTCTTCAGTGACACAGGAGGTCTGGCAATTCCTCGAAGGATAGGCACCGATGGTATATACATACCCTGATACAGCTCCTCCTTCGCAACTCCTCCTCGGCCTGTTGAACAGCTGGTATTTGAGCCTCACTGGCTGGCCCCTGCTCTTCTAGGGCAGGGTCCACTTTGAGCTGGCACTGCTCCTCTAGCCTCCAATGGCATCTGCGGCTATGTAGATAGTGAAAATAGCTGGTCGTACTTGAAATTAATTCCCTGAGGCGGGGACGACTTATCTATCCATGCAGAAGTCGATAAACGGTTTCCATTTCCGGGCAAATCCCTCCACAGACCCTCTTGATTTTTTTCCAACCTAAGGAATTCCGTGAGGTCACTCACCCGCACCCACGGGCTCGGCAGCCCCGTTTCCCTCCATCCCAACTAAATCCATCTCCAGGCTACCAAAGAGGCAAAGGCCAACACGTCGGCCTCTCTCAACCCCCTGGACTCCCGAGTCTTCCAGCACTCCAAAGGTTGCCACTTCTGGACTCGGGACCACCTTCACCCTCAGCACCTCAGACATTATGTCAGCGAATCTCTGCCAGAATCCCTCCAGCTTCGGACAAGCCCACAACATGTGGACATGCGTTCCCGGCCACCCCGCACACCGCCCACACCTATCCTCCACCCCTCGGAAAACCTCATCCTGGCCATCGTTATATGCGCCCTTAAAATTGGAAGAGGGTGAATCACCCTTCTCAGAGCCTCCTCCCATAACCCAGCTTCCGACACCCACCCCAGCTCTTCCTCCCACTTCTGCTTAACGTCTCCTATCGGGGCGCCCTCCCAGTCCATTATTTCTTTGTAGATCTCCGACACCCTGCCCTCACCAGCCCCTGCTTTCGACTAAATTTTGTCCTGCAATCCCGGGGGTGGCAGGTCAGGAAAGGACGGCACCTGTTTCCTCACATAATCCCGAACCTGTAAGTGCCGGAACCCATTCCCGCTGGGCAGCACATACTCTTCTATCAACCCCTCTGAGCTCATAAAACTGCCCCCGACAAACAGGCCCCCAAACCGCTCAACCACCGCCTTCTTCACCCAAGGAGCTTTCCCGCCCACACAAATCCCACGATCAACGAATTGACTTTCCTGCATAAGGCCTTTGAAATAAAAATAAAAACCTCCAGAGGACTGTCATCTTCACAGACTGCACCTGCCCCCTCCAACGACAGTGGGAGCACGACCCACCTCTTAGTCCCCCTTCATTTGTTCCACCAACCAGTCAAATTCAGTTTATGTAATTGCTTCTGACCCTGCTGCCCAGATACCTGAAACTCGCTCCCGCTACCTTAAACGGCAGCTCTCCCAACCTCTTCTGCCCCCTTGCCTGAATCGAAAAGACCTCTCTCTTCCCCATGTTTAACTTAAACCCAGAGAACCGGCCGAATTCCACCAAAATGTCCATGATTTCTCCAATACTTTCCAATGGGTCTGATATGAAAAGCAACAGGTCATCCGCATATAGCAAGACCCTATGCTCCCCCCGCACTATCTCTTTCCAACCCCTTGACCTTCTAAGCGCCATTGCCAATGACTCTCGCCAAGGCAAAGAGCAATAGGGAGACTGAGCATCCCTGCCTTGTCCCACGATATCCCAAACTCATCCGGTTCAACCTTGCACACACCACCGGCACCTGACACAATGACAGGACCCAGTCCCCAAACCCGTACTCGAACCCAAACCGCCCCAGTAGCTCCCACAAATATTCCCATTCTACCCGATCAAAGGCCTTCTCCGCATCCATAGCGACCGCCACCTCCACATTCCGTCACTTCGACGGCATCATTATAAAATTCCACAGATGCCCAACATTTGCCGACAGATGCCTCCCCTTAACAAACCCCGTCTGGTCTTCTATCAACCTCGCACACAGTCTTCAATCCGCGAGGCCAAGATCTTAGCCAACAACCTGGCATCTACATTCAGCAGTGATATCGGGTGGTAGGACGCACACTGATTCGGATGATTCTCCCTCTTAAAAATTAAAGATACAGAAGCCTGCGATATCGTTGGTGGTGGGGGGGGGAGCTCCACCTTCTCCCTTGCCACATTGAATGTCCTTACCAGCAGGGGCCCCAGGTCACCCAAAAACGTTTTATAAAATTCTACCGGAAAACCATCGGGACCATGGGCCTTCCCTGCTTGCATCACGTCCATCACATCTACAAGTTCATTGGGTGCTACCAACCCCTCTACCACCTTGGGGAACGCCAACCCGTCCAGAAATCCTCTTCCCTTCCCCCCCCCCTCCCCACCACCACCCAGGTCGAAGGCTCTGATTTCTAAAGCCTCTTATAAAGCCCTTCAGATATCCGTTTACCCCCACCAGGTCCAATACCACTCCACCCCTACCATCCTTCACCCTTCCAATCTCCCTCGCCACTTCCTGCTTCCTGAGTTGGTGGGCCAGCATCCTGCTAGCCTTCTCCCTGTACTCATACACTGGCCCTCCGCAACTGCCCTACTGCCTTCCCCGTGGACACCAGCCTGAACTCCATCTGGGCTTCTGACTCTGCTTCAACAATCCTGCCTCCGGGGCCATCGAATACCTCCTGTTCACCCGCAGAATCTCATCTATCAACCTTGCCATCTCTGCTCGCTTTTCCTTCTCCCTATGCGTCTGAATTGATATGAGCTCCCCCCTAATCACTGCCTTGAGTGCTTCCCACAGCATAGCGGCCGAGAACTCCCCCCGGCCCCACAATTAGTCAGTGCGAGTCCAGGTCCGGAATCTTCCCCAGCACTTGCCTCATAAACTCCGCATCATCCCAATTTGGGGCAGGAACATTTACCAGGGGCTGGTTTTGCACAGGGCTAAAGAGCTGGCTTTTAAAGCAGGCCAGCAGCACGGTTCAATTCCCGTAGCAGCCTCCTCGAACAGGCGCCGGAATGTGGCGAAGAGGGGCTTTCCACAGTAACTTCATTTGAAGCCTACTTGTGACAATAAGCGATTTTCATTCATTTCTTAACCTCCAGGAGCACAAGCCTGTACAGAAATCGCCCCATCTCCGCCCCCTCCCCCTGAGCCGCAGACCTGTACTGGCCCTTATAAGAAGTCTCAAATACTTTATAAATCTTCTCCGGCATATTCACCAGCTCACCTCCACACCCCGCCCCCCCCCCCCCCCCCCCCCCACTTGTTCTATCTCCTGCGTAGCCGCTTGCCGTCTCAACTGATGCTAACAGGTGGCTGGCCTTCTCCCCATACTCATAAAGAAGCACCCTCGCTTTCTGAAACTAGCCACCGCCTTGCCTGTCATCAGCAAATCACATTCCCTTGCAGCTTCTGCTCCACTAAAAGCTCCCTGGTCGGGGCCATAGAGTACCTGCCGGTCAACCTCCAAAATTGCACCCACCAGTTGCTACCGTTCCGTCCTCTTCATCTTATCTCTATGAACCTTGTATGAGATCACTTCTCCGTACCACCACCTTCAAACTCCCCATTTTGGTTGAACTCTGTATACTCCCCAATTACCGAAGTCATCTTTCCACAAAACACTTTGTCCGCCAGTAACGCCAAGTCCATCCTCCATGAGGTGCTTGGCCCACAACAAGCCTCACATCCATAAAATGCATGCATGGTCTGAAACCATGATCGCCCCACATTCCACCCCCACAATCCCTGGGAGAATCGAATTACCCACCACGAAAAAAATCTATATAGGAGCACACCCAATGCACATGGGAGAAGTAGGAAATCTCCCTCCCTCCAGGATGTCTAACCCTCCATGATCCACCCCCATTTGTGGAGAGTTTTTATAAAGTTCTCTTACCTTCTCACTCCCCCTCAGTAGCCATGGCGCCCAGGCCCCACTTGCAAATACTTGCACCAATTCGCGCCTGTGTGACTTATGCCTGAGGGGCGGAGCTTTGCGAATGGGTGGAGAATGAAGTGTCCAACCCGCTAATGATATTAAAATACATGCAAATGACGATTTTGCATGGATCCGCTGGTGTGGGACGCGAGCTTCGATTTCACTGCCAGCAAGAGACTGGAGCATGGCTTCGGAATCGGCGCCTGGCGCATACCTCCATTTTTACATTTTGTGTGATTCTGCGCCCAATCGCGATTCTCGTTTCCAGTGTCACAGAGCAGAGAATCCAGCTTGTGGTTTTGGTTGCCGGAGACAATTCAGGCAGTGCAGAAGAATCACAAGGTTGATCATCCATCCCAGGTTATGAAAAAACACTAAAGAACCTGGGGCTCTTCATCCAAGAAAGAGGTGTGAGAGATATTTTCTTAGAGGTTATAAGACTGTTAAGGAGATAGAACAAGTGGGCAGTGATTCAACCGAGAGAAGAATATTTTAGGTCAGATGTCAAATTATTTTTCATACAAAGAGCAATCAGTTTGCGGAATAAATATCCTGATAGCCTACAAGAGACAAATCTCAAGGCACCATTTAAGAAACAAGCAGATACACAAGTGGGGAGGGAGGTTGGTTCTTTCTCCGTGGGTGAATTGACTAAATAGCCTTCCTCATCCAAAATTATCTTGTCATGAGCATAGACCTCCAAAACCTGTTCTCCATTTTGGACTTGCACGAAAGATACAATAATGCTGCTCAGCTGTTATACTCTCTCTCTTTAGGTACTATGTCCTCAGAGGGCAACCACGGACCTTCATGTTAATCTTGCTCCTGAGTTATTGATTTTCTTCATTGGTACATTAATTCAGTTTGCGAGGCTCTTTAAAGCAATCATTCTTTGATTAGCTCAATATTTTTTACCATTGATCTTTTCCATCAGCATCAGACTTTCCAAGTCATGATTTCTGATTACATCCCCAAGAAATTCCAACTTTCTCTTCCTGGTCTTGGTCAGTAGTTATTTCAGTCTCAGATTTTACCAGCACCTCTTCATTGGTTGTGTAACTTGTCCAAGATACCTTCATTATTCACAACAAAATCCACCACACTCTGCAGCCTCAATTCATCTCTGCATTGCTTCACTGATGGTCAAAAACCCATTTCCATCTGTCAAAATTGTTGTGCTGTAGCATTCCAAGATTCTCAGCTTTGTTTTCATGGCTAACTTTGAGTTGATTTTAATTTTATGAAATGCACCTTTGGCCATTCCAATCCTTTACCTAATTTCATGGTCATGCTTTCTGTTCAGAGGGCAGCACGGTGGTACAGTGGGTTAGCCCTGCTGCCTCACGGCGCTGAGGTCCCAGGTTCGATCCTGGCTCTGGGTCACGGTCCGTGTGGAGTTTGCACATTCTCCCCGTGTTTGCGTGGGTTTTGCCCCCACAACCCAAAAGATGTGCAGGCTAGGTGGATTGGCCACGCTAAATTGCCCCTTAATTGGAAAAAATGAATTAGGTACTCTAAATTTATATATTTTTTAAATGCTTTCTGTTCAGTGTGAACACATACCAGGTAATAAAATTGTCTACCTGTTTGAGTTTCATTCTTCACTGTGGTCTTACATTCTGGCATGATTTTCTTTTTGGACACTACTGGACATTTTGTTTTCTTACAGGTTATGTTCAGCACTTTCTTCTCATTTTTGTACACTACTCTATCCAAAATCTTTTGCAGTTCCTCTTCAGGTTTGGCAATAAGAACGGCGTCATTGGTATGTCTTATATTATTAAGGTTGTAACCTCCAATTAATAATCCAGGAAGGTCCTCAATCTCTGAGAATGTTTTCACTGTATAAACTGAATAAATTTGGAGATAAAACACACCCCTGTCCTGTCCCCCTTTTATTCTTCACAAACTTGTTGAGATCGTCCTCAACTTTTACAACTCAGGTTTGTTCCTAATGATGATTTCTTCCCAATATAAAGATTTTTGCCATCAAACTCAAGAGACTCTAACATGATCACTAAAACACATGAATAAATCTTTATTCATATCTATGGCTCTTTCTGATAGCATGTCTCCTGTAAAGATAGCGGCTGGGATTTACCGGCTTTGTCACGCCGGGCTTGGTGATGCAACAAGGCCGTTGAATCTTGCGAAAGGACTTTCACACGATTCACAACGCTGGAGACGTCTCGCGAGATTCAGTCGAACCTCGCAAGACGTTGTGATTTGGATCCTGCCCTCACTGGGCGTGATCCAGATCAGCATGTTTAAATTGGCCATTGGGCTCATTTAAATATATCTGTTCCATATTTTCCTAGGGCCGGGAACTAATGGCCTCCCCAACGAGGCCTCGATGCTGTTTAGTACTGGTCCACACAAATGTGGACCAGTTGTAACGGCACCGGCACCTGGGAGAGCCTCCCAGGTCATTGGACTCCCAGGTGGTTGTGCATTTGGAGTGGTACCTTGCCACTCTTAATGGTACCTGGGCATCTGGGTGGCAGTGTGCCCAGCTGCCAGGTTGCCCATGCCAGGGTTGGCTGGGTCAGGCCCGAGGTGCTTTGCCCTTAAAGAGGTGGGGTGAGCCAGAAGAGGTAAGTTGGGTGCAGTGGCGGGGTCCAGAGGGTGAGGTGGGGTCGCTGAAGGGAGTGGTCAAAAGATTAGGGCTGCCTTTAAAAATGGTGCCTCATTCGGCCTATTGAGTCTGTACCGACCCTCCAGAAGAACACTCTACCCAGGCCCACTCCCCCTGCCCTATCCCTAAACTCCACCTAACCTGCACATCTCTGGACACTAAGGGGCAATTTCTTCTGGCCAATCATCCTAACCTGCACATCTTTGAACTGTGGGAGGAAAACCAGAGGAAACCCACGCAGACACTGGGGGGGAAAGTGAAAATTCCGCAGGACAGTAACCCGAGGCTGGAATTGAACCTGGGTCCCTGGCACTGAGACAGTAGTGCTAACCACTGTGCCACCGTGCTGCCCTCTTTGTTTTCCAAGGTAGACTGTAGTGTTATTCTACTGCCATGTCAATAGCAGCATCTATTGAATTGGGCATTCTGAATTTGCCCTCAGTGTACCCGAACAGGCGCCGAGTGTGGTGACTAGGTGATTTTCACAGTAACTTTATTGCAGTGTTAATGTAAGCCTACTTGTGTCATGAATAAAAGATTATTATTATTGCTGAAGCTAAATATGTTGTATTATTTGGTCAAATAATAGTTTTTTGTATTTTTTTTGTGAAAGAGGGCCCGTAGACAGGCTTACTGCCCCACTATTCACTGAAGCCTAGAAGTGGGTCTCATCCTAGCCACCGTAGGTATTAACCGTGGGGGGGGGTTGCACCATGCAGGGAGTACAACAAAAAAAAGTATTCTTGTGAAGTCCCTCATTCAAAGACATTAAGTGCCTGATCAAAGGAACCAGCAGTACGAAGGGAGGGGTCCGGTGAGAGCTTACACCCTACCTTGCTGGCCACTTCTCCCCCCCCCCCCCCCCCCCCCCCCCCCCCCCCCCCCCCCCCCCACTTTCCTCTATTATTCACCAGTGATGATCCAAGGCCTCAGGTCGCCGTCGTACTGCCTCCCCGGTGGCACTGCTTTCAGTAAAACTGCAAGTCTCTAGGCAGAAGTTGTTAGCAGTCAGATTTCTGCTCAGGGGACCTCTAATCCCAAGGAAGGCCCGCCATTGTACAGCTACGTGCCTGAATGACACTTAACTCGGCAGGCCTTCTCTAAAAGAGGCGACATAGGGCTCTCACCAGCTCTCAAGCCAGCGGGCAAGACACCAGTCGTCTCCATTAAATACTTCACCTGATTTCAAAATTGCCTAGAAATAATACAACAGTAAAATTGGGAAGTACTTGTATCAAATTCCGCTCTCTGCTGTTTATCCAGAACCTTCATTAAATGACAGATAAACACCGAGAAGTTCAAGTTTGATGGCAATGTCATAAAATGCTTATAAACCTTGTAGAATTATCCTTTCCATTAGGCTTCAGCTTGCCCAAAAATGTCCGTTTTACATCCCTGTCATAGTTGAAACTTCATCCCAAAGAATTTGTACAATAGCATATCGTAGTGTGATTTTCAAGCTCCAGTCACTTTATTTCACTGAACTCTTTTCAGCTGTTCCCTGGGCATTGATCAATTTACATTGTCAACTTCAAAATCATCTCATTCAAGCTGCAGAAAATGAGATCTTTCCTTTTGCAGGTATTCGCTGTGTTTGGGGTGATCATATTTAGCACCGATGTTCCAGAATCGTTTGGGAGTTTGGAGAAAGCTATGTACTCGCTGTTTATCTGCATCACACAAGATGGATGGGTGCAAATTTATGACGAATTTGTGTAAGTCCCATTGTCTTCCTGGCCTGCGTTTTCTTGAACTCACTCTGTGCACATGGGTTATTCCAAGAGCAGTTTTAGAAGGACAAGGGAAGCACCATCATGTCCAACTTCCCCTCCATGTAACACACCATCCTGGTTTGGAAATATATTGCCATTCCTTTATCACTGGGTCAAAATCCTGGAGCTCTCTACCTAACAGAACTATGGAGTAGCTACACCACACAGACTGCAATAGCTCAAGAAAACAGCTCAGCACTACCTTTTTCAAGGGCAATTAGGTTTGGGCAATAAATGCTGAAGTATTACAATAAACTACAGGCCTATACCTGTGGTTGTGTACTATCGTCTGCACTGTGGTTACACTGCTTACACCACCTCCTTATCCTGTTCACATGCCCTAAAGATTGGAGAAACAGCTAGAATCCCATCACTACGCAACAAACCCAACCATATTTACTGAAGCTGAAAGTTAGACTCATTGTAAATAATATCTGGCATAGGTGAAAATTCAAGGAACCCCAGGCTTAGATAACCAAAAGCTAGTTTTGAAATTTGGTTCTTGTTGGACAATTTATTTCAAAGTCCATGGAATACCTTATCTAACTTTCCTCATTCATTGTCCTTCACCTACCATTATGGGGGTGCACATCACATTCACACATGAAAACATACACAGTAATAGACACAAAATGGTGCATATATCCTCTGCAAGTGACTTACAGCTTCTGTATGTGCACACATCACAGCTAACCTGCAATGTACTGAAAGGATAACATTCAGACCTACCTTTATAAAATTGGCAAATCAGCTGATGTTTCTGGTATGGGAGTCTGAAATATATGACTAGCGGAAATCATTTCATTCCCAAGACCAACTGTAGCCATAATCCTTTCATTCTATCACATAGAACAAGGTCTGCGCAGACCTTCCTGGGTCTCAAAATTGTAAGAGAGGCGGAGTTACAGATGCTGGAGCATGTCATACTTGACTGACCGGTTTATTTGGGAAATTTCCCCCCCCACAAAAGTGTACCACTGAAAAGTGCTGACATTCACCAAACTGTCTTCTTTCCAGGCAAAGGGATGGAGCGATAATGTACTGGGGCGCACTGTACCTCTTCATCTTCATCATAGGAGCATCTTTTATCTTTGCAAACATTATGGTTGCTGCGGTGACTTCAAATCTTGAGCAAGCAATGCTTGAGCAGGAGGAGAAGAAGCATACAGTAGCTGATGATTCAAGACTGCTGATTGAGGTATGATGTGAGCCAAGAAGCAAGATGTCTAATGGTGCAACACTAACATGGAATGCCCCTTTGGAGCTGTGTTGTCCAGCCTACACTTTTAGGGTGAAAGTCTCTCTTTGTAAGGGTCCTGTGTGAAATGCGATCGACCAGCTAAGCTTATTTTCGAATGGACATATGTACCACACTACCCCTAATTTAGCATTAGATAGATAGTCTTGAAAATGGCCCTAAGAATGGCTCATGTGGAAAGAGGGTTATTGGCCTTTATTGCAAGGGGATTGGTGTACACAAATAAAGAAGTCTTGCTGCAGTTGGACGGGGTTTTGGTGAGACAGTAGCCACGATCTCCCAGCCTCATCGCACACGTTAAATCTTGTGAAAGGCCGCTCGCAAGATTTGATGGCATCGTTACGCATCGTGATCTGGATCTCACCCACAATGGGCATATCCAGATTTGCATATTCAAGTGTGCACCAACATGAACCAGACATACCGACAATTTGGGGATAGGGTTGTCTCTCAGGCGATTGGGGATCCCTGGGTGGTTGGGCTCTCGGGAGGGTGGTACCCTGGAACCCCTGATGCCACCCAGGCACTGGCCCTGCCAAGCTGGCAGTGCCCAGGTAGCATGCCCATGCCAGGGATCGGGCCCAAGGGTGCCCTACCCTTATGAGCTGGGGTGCCGGGAGCTCGAGGACTCCCTCATTGGTAAGTTGGGGCATTGAGGGAGTCCGGAGGCTGCGGTGGGTTTGGGGGGGGGGGGGGGGGGGGGGGGGTTCACTATCAGTGTAGTGTGGAGCATGGTCGGAGATTACAATCGTGGAGTATTCCGCACTGACTTTCTGGAAGCACCGATTTCCCCACTACAGAGAAGTCGATGCGGGTATAGACCTTGTGTACTAGTGAGAAGAACGAGAATTCCTTCTCACCCAGGTGCATGGACCGCTATGGGTCCACTGCCGCGTTTTGCTCCATGAACGTTCCCTGGTCCTTAGCCAGGCCTGCCGTTCTGGGGTTTGATCTATCCATCAGTGGGTCCTGCTTACCCAGAACCTGTACACAGCGGAGCATCGGACTGCTCAAAATGTGGTTCCAATGCCTCGACCGCTCTGGTGGTGCACTGCAGTACACCGCCCAGAGGGTTGCCTGTTTTGTGGTGGTCTGCAAAGGGGCGATGTGCTGGAGGTGTAGGGGGAGGAATATGTGGCCACCTCCTAGGATGAGGACGAGGAGGCGCCGGACCCCACAGGAGGCATTGGAGGGCGAGCCAGGGGAGGACCACGATAGGATGGAGGACAGGCGACAGTGGCATTGGCCCGGCAAGCACGCTCCCCCCTCCACCACCAGCCTGTTCCACCCTCCCAAGAACCCAACCACCCAGGGGTCCCCATTCACCTGGGAGACGACCACCCCCCAAATTGTCGGTATGTCTGGTTCATGTTGGTGCACACTTGAATATGCAAATCTGGATATGCCCATTGTGGGTGAGATCCAGATCACGACGCGTAACGATGAAATGAAATCTAGCGAGAAGCCTTTCGTAAGATTTAACGTGTGCGATGAGGCCGGTAGATCGCAGCCACTGTCTCACCAAAACCCCGTCCAACTGCAGCAAGACTTCTTCATTTGTGTACACAAATCCCCTTGCAATAAAGGGTCTGTGTGACATCATTTCAGGGTGATGGGACTGTGTCAGCACTGTCAGTGGGTCACTGTCAAAGGCAGGGTGGTGATAACCCTCTGAGCGCTGGTGCTCCTCAATCTATAATAATAATCTTTATTGTCTCAAGTAGGCTTACATTAACACTGCAATGAAGTTACTGTGAAAATCCCCTAGTCGCCACGTTCCGGTGCCTGTTCGGGTACACAGAGGGAGAATTCAGAATGTCCAATTCACCTACCAACACGTCTTACGGGATTTGTGGGAGGAAACTGGAGCACCGCAGGAAACCCACGGAGACACCGGGAGAACGTGCAGACTCCACACAGACAGTGAAATAAGCTGGAAATCGAACCTGGGACCTTGGTGCTGTGAAGCAACAGTGCTAACCACTGTGCTACCGTGCCACCCATAGTCAGAGCCCTGTCTGTCTGCTGAGTGCTCACTCACACCGGTTCTCCTCACTCACATCCATCACCTTCACATGGGGGATGGGGTGGGCTCTGGTACGGGGTTGGCTCGCATTGCGGAAGAAAGTGCCAGAGGCATCATATTTCTTGGGTGCAACAGTTTTTAATGCTGTAAATATGTGTCCCCAACTGCACCTTCCCCTCGATGTTGCCGCTCCACATTCCCCTCGATGGTGCCGCTCCACCTTCCCCTCGATGTTGCCGCTCCACCTTCCCCTCGATGTTGCCGCTCCACCTTCCCCTCGATGTTGCCGCTCCACCTTCCCCTCGATGTTGCCGCTCCACCTTCCCCTCGATGTTGCCGCTCCACCTTCCCCTCGATGGTGCCGCTCCACCTTCCCCTCGATGTTGCCGCTCCACCTTCCCCTCGATGGTGCCGCTCCACCTTCCCCTCGATGTTGCCGCTCCACCTTCCCCTCGATGGTGCCGCTCCACCTTCCCCTCGATGTTGCCGCTCCACCTTCCCCTCGATGTTGCCGCTCCACCTTCCCCTCGATGGTGCCGCTCCACCTTCCCCTCGATGTTGCCGCTCCACCTTCCCCTCGATGTTGCCGCTCCACATTCCCCTTGATGGTGCCGCTCCACCTTCCCCTCGATGGTGCCGCTCCACATTCCCCTCGATGTTGCCGCTCCACATTCCCCTCGATGTTGCCGCTCCACCTTCCCCTCGATGTTGCCGCTCCACCTTCCCCTCGATGGTGCCGCTCCACATTCCCCTCGATGGTGCCGCTCCACCTTCCCCACCTCTCCTTCTACTTGCTGTAGGCACATCCACCGCTGTGCTACCCTGTTCCGGGTGCTGACTCTGAGACGCGCCGTGCTCGGGGGTAGAACCCGGGGGGAGCTGATGGCTGCCGTCGTTGCTCCGGTTTGACACCCAGCACCATCTCCCAGTCGGTGCCCCGGGGGCCCTGGAGTTCACTTCAGGACGGAGGGGCAGCTGGATCGAGCCCCGGCTGCCCCTACGCCATCTGACTCTGCCAGCCCTGGCGGCCCCCCAATGTCTACAGCACAGTGTTGCCATCCTTGGCAATGCTCCTCAGTGACTGGGACATGCTCTGGAGTGCCTCGTCAATGCCCACCTGAGACTGGAACATGCTCAGCAGCACCTCATACAGGTGCACCTGGTGCTGGGACACGTTCCTCAGTGAGTCGGACATGCTGTTGAGTCGCTCAGCTATGGCCATCACCAACTGTGTCACGCCTTGGACATTTCCACTCGTCGGATGGAGATCCTGTGGGAGAATGGACATGTGGTCACTGGGAGTGATGGGTTAGTCTGTATAGCAATGACAACTCCTGTGTGATAGGTCATCTGGGTGGAGGTCAGTGGACCTCTGCACCGTACACCAACCTCTACGTCAGTGACTGATCTGTCCTTGGCCACCACCGCGAGTTCCAGGACCCATTCTTTGTAGGGGGCGAGGATTCTGATGTCCAGTACCCTGCCTGGGCCCTCTCCCATCTGTTATGGGCCAACCTCTCCTGTGGTGACACATAGGGGGCATCGTGAGCTGCACGCTTCGTTCATCTTGGAGGGAAGGGGTGGGATGGGGAGTATGGGGGTGGTGGGGAATATAGGTGAGGGATGGGGGGGGGCGTGTGAACGGTACTGCTGGACATAGGTGGACCAGCGTACGGTGCTGGGCGAGGGGGGGTGCCAGGCGCATGCCCATGGGTGATACTGGCTGTTGCAGGCACATGCTCTGGGGTGGCAGGCGGGGGGCAGTGCCAGGAGGCCTTTGCCAACCCACCCGTGCGGCAGTGGAGGTTGTTGAACTTTTTATGGCATTGGGTGTCTGTCCTCCTGATGATGCTCTCTGAGCTGACGGTTGCTGCCACTCTTTCCCTGGCGACACTGGCTGACCCTCCGAACCCTTCCGCGGAACAGGGCATCCCGTCTGGTCTCGACCGAGTCCAACAATCTGGCCATGTCGGCATCCCCGAACCGTGGGGCTGGTCTCCGTGGCATGGCATCCCTCCCCTCAGACAGGAGATCAAACTTTGCCTGCAGCTCCTTCCTCCTCACCAATAGCCCAGGTTCGGATCTTCCACGTATCATCCATCAAACTCCAAAATCTCCTCTATCAGCCGCTGACACTCCTTCCACGCTTTCCTATGTGAGCGAGTGAGAGCTGCCATTCGGGGGTATGTGGAGTGGAAAGATACGGGGACGGTCACAGCTGTCACATTGTGGGAGGCACTCAAGGATGTAGTTAGAGGGGAGTTTATTTCGACTCGGGCACAAAGGGGAGGAGCAGGAGGAGAGGGCAAGGCTGGTTGATGAGACCTTGAGGGTGGACAGGAGGTACTCGTTGGCACCAGA